>NC_092422.1:95637001-96868190 GCF_036169615.1 Heliangelus exortis
TGAAATCAGCTATAAACAAAAATAGAAAAATAAACAAAATCCCACAATTTACCAGCCAAAAGAAAAAACCAGAAAGATATGGGAGAGGAAAAATGCCTGTGGAAGCTAATAATGCTATGAATTAAGAGGTCTAAACTGTCAGTCACAATGTGTGTTACACAAGGGTTTTCAGTTTTGTGACTCAACCCTACAGTTTAAGTTGATAGAAAGTGCTCATCAGGAAGCTTCTTTTCATCAGCAAGTTGCCAAATTAATTCAGGGAAAAGAAGAAACCACTCAAAAGTATTGTACGGTATGAGAGAGAACAGCTTGGAGCTAACAAACCTGTCAAAACAAAAAGTTTCACAAGCAAAAAAGCTCATGGATCTGCAGTTGAAAGCAAATCCAAATTATATTGCAAAAGCCCAGCAGAACAAGGTGTCATAAAGGAAGTTTTTGCTTTTGCTCATGTCACTACAGACAAGAAGCAGATGGGAAAGTGTGCAACCCCACTGAGCCCTCTTCTCAAGCAGAAACCCTCCTAGGAAGAGGCAGTTAAAATCACCCCATCCTTAAGTACAAAAATTCCATTATCCCTGGTATCCCCTACAGAGTGAAAAACCAGATTGAAATGGCAAAATATTATTGAATGTAAGAACTTTCCTTTCCTACTTTCTGACACACCAAATACTTGTTACTTATTGCAGTCATTATCTTGATAAACCCTCCTGATATTTATCTTTTCCCCTGATTATATCCTTTTTGGTTTTCTCCCTGACTTTTCCATCATTCTGTCTTTCTGCTGACTCTCCTCTAGTAGGACATACACAATCCCTTTCTTTACCTTTGCACAAAATTATATTTTCAACTTACTATCTAATTGCAGTAAGGCTGAATGATAAAATTTTGCTTTGTTTCTAAAGAGGTTGTGAAAATGGGCAGCCAGGTAGGGGAAGGAAGGCACACTGGGCATGCCGTTCAATAATAACCTTGAGCATTATTTGAGTACTGGAATCACCAAGGAAACTGACAGTACAAGTAGTTCAGTCCCAGGAAATATTTTATTCAGAACTCACACACTTTGGAACAAAAAAGTCAATAAGACTTCATTCAACCTGGTGATTTGAATAATTTCCTTCACCTTATTTCTTCATGGGAAGTAGGGAGAAACTAAAGTATAGTCTTGTGTATTGAGAAAGCTGTAAAAGTCTTATCTTACTCCATACATATTCTAGTGAGCTGAATTTTGCATTCTGTTCGCCTAAATTTCCTTTATATAGTACTAAAACCCCTCTGAAAACCATGAAATTACCAATTTTAAATTGCAGTAAGAATCATTCAAGTTTTTACTTCATTTCTTCTCATTGTAATATTTTTCAGGAGACTGAGACTGCATTGCATCATTGTCTTCTTTCCTTTGAAACCATGGTCACTGAAATTAAGTGTCAGAATTTTAATATCTCATACAAACAGTGTTTGTTTGTATTACTTCAACCTTTTCAATATTCTGTATGTTGATTGTCATGCCTTTCCCTTCCATACCGTTTACAGGTTCACTAACCTGTGGGAAAGCAGACACCAACCATCAAGCAAAAGCTGCAAGAGACAAGGTCTAAATTTTCAAAATACACTGCACTATTTTATGTATCTCAGGAATTTAAATAACCTCAAAAAGAATCCTTGTTCATACGCTATTTTAAGAATGAGTAACAAAGGACTTTTTAAAAGGTGGACAAAAAAGAACCAAATATACTTTGTTCATTTTTCAGGTAAAAAAAAATCAAAACAGAAGAAAAGTTCCTTTCCCATTCTTCATCAAAAGAATACTCCTTTCATCCAAGACACAAATTGTCATTTTCAAAAATGCATCGTGAAATCAAAGAAAAACTCCAAACTTCAAAACTTCAAAACCAGGAGATTCAAACAGTCCCTTTTTATGTAATAATATATAAATTAGGTCAGTTTACCAAATGTACAGCAGATCCAACTTTCACCTCTGTCATCTATTTGAGAAGACTGAAATATATGGTTTAAAGAACATCATCTTCCAAGAGGGCATAGTCTGAAATCAGAGGATGGGATAGTCTCAGTCACCTTTTATTGCAGCTTTCAAGTATCTAAATACTCAATAAGTCAAAAAGTAAAAGTCTGTAAGATAATTTGTGTAGCTGTGGTGTTGGAGACATGTCACAGAAGTGATCCTTGTCCATGTCTCAGGATCATTTTTTATTCACAACAGCTTAAATAAGACTGAAAGAAACCATTCTTCTCACTGAGAAACACCAAGCTTGCAACAATCCTCCATTTCACTGAAGAATTTTCATGATCTGCAGGTTGCCTGAAACTGAGAAAATACTCTGGGAAACTTTGAGCCAGTTCTCCGCCTGCATTATGCCCTAATCTCTGACTGAGGGGACTGTGGCAGCAGGATTGGGCTTAAGGAGTCCTTCCTTCACTGCAGACTGGGAGTTGGGCAGCACACACAATGGTGGACATCAACAGCCCTTTGAGTATGACCCTATTTTTTTTTTTTCATCCTGTTTTCATCCCCTTTTGCTCCTGCAGGCCACAGTGAATTACAGATTCAAATCTGGGCATAGCTATGAATCTGGGGGGCAACTTATTTATTAAAAGAAAAAAAACCTGCCATATTCACAATGGTCATCTGAATAGCTACAGGATTCTTGAGAAAATTGTGCATAGAAAATAGTACATCAAGCTTACTGAAGGTTTAGCACATGAAAGCAAAAGAAACGTTACTTGTCTGCACCAGGACGAAGCATAAAATACAAATTAATTATTCTTTGAATATCTTTTTCTTCACTAATTCAACAGCTAAAAATGATCTAGAGGGTCTGATGATTTTCTCATAAAATGGATATTTCTCCAAGTCCCATATCATGACAAACAGCATTTTTATAACAGTAATAGAGGTTGTTTATCTTTACCCATTTTTCAGCTATCCACAAAGACAAGGATAGTGTTGTTCAAGAAACATAGGTTTAGCATAACAATAAACCTGGACCGTATCACTCTGGATAATTTAATCTGGTTATAACCCTCATGACCCCTGAGATTTATACAAAGTATGACATGTAAGGGATGGAATACTCCATTTGGTCAACTATGGTCACCTATCTTATCTGCTCCTCCCTAAAGGAGGGTTGCGGGTGTGACCCCTTTACTCCCTTTCTCTTCCTGGAGCATGTTCCTCACAACTGAGCAGGGGCCTTGGTTCTGCATAGCATTCTCTAGCTGTAACTATAAACATCGAGTGTTATCAGTCCTAGAAATTTCTCACTGACTGAGAAACTTGCTGTTAATCTCAACAAATACAGCCAGGCAGAAAGCAAAACTGCTGAAAGCAAAACTACAGGACAGAAAATTAGTTCTATCGTGACCCAAACCAGCACAGAGAGGCATTCAATTAAAGTCCCACAGTTGTCCACATGGATAATAAGAAATTAATGTAAACAAAATCAAATATCTATCTGAATTATTTTTCTTTATTAAAAAAAAAAAAAAAAAAAAAGAAAATACAAGAGCAATAGATAGTAAGAAAATGCAGTGAGCACAAACAGGGTTTGAAAGAGATGTGATATAAAAGGTAGTGACAAATATAAGGTACATCTATGGTCAAGTTTAAAATCTTATCAGCAAGGTTCCTAATATACATATATAGACTTTAACTAATATTGCTCTTATACAGAAATTTCTTATATAAAGCATAATTTTTAGGGTCATTCAGTATTTTTTTATAAAAGGAAAACTGAAAATATTTATTGTTAAATAGACATATTCCCAAACCAGCTTTAATTATATTTAACTACCCACTTACATGCAGTCACCCATTACAAGTATATTGTTTCTATATACTGTAATTACAGTACAAGATAAAGATCTTGTATATACAACTAACCACTTAGTAAATGATAGGCTACACTGATAATTACAGACATTGCTGAAATCACAAAATTAAAATCTTTTTCTAAGTTTCCTAATAATCTTCCCTGTAGGCAGTTCTCCTATTGTACATGATTTCTATAGAAGCCTTAAGAAATTGTCATAATGCAGAAATATGTGTTTGAATAGTTCCTGCTGCCAGCAGCAAACTATAATTTATCACACTCTGGGGTACACAGGCTGTTATTAATTCAACTTGCATCCGTAAGTGCTTATTTATTCCATTCTATAGTCACATGGCACAGAATGGTCTGAATAGCATCAGCAGCATTTGGAGGATTTACTGATGATAGTGAAAGTTGTTTCAACTTTTTTTTTTCCTTCATCTAGAAATCACCTCTACACAGGTTTCAAAACCATCACTCAGTTTACCAGTGGTAAAGAATATAGAAATATTTTTTATATTTTTGTAATCCACCTCTGCCTTTACCTAAAAAGCAGTTTTCACGGGAGATTTGGCTTGATTCAACAAGCCTCAGGTCACAAAGACCACTGCAAACATAAAACAAAGCAGTGGTATAAGAAGATGGAACTGATTGGAGAGACAAACTGGATTAGCTACAAATATCACTCTGAAGAGAACTGATGTTGTTAAATTAAATCTGGTTTTGACTGAGGTTTTTGAACCTGCCAAACCATCTGAAACTGCACTGAGCACTGAGCTCCTACATCATCTAAATATATTAAAGTATCTGAAAACTTTACAACATCTTTGTATATACATTAACAGCATGTTTTAGAAACACAGATAAGGTGTACAGACCATATTCCTTACTCTTACTGTCCAATTTAATGGCTAAAGTAACAATAGCTTTTTACGTGTTATGCTTAGAAACCTTTTGTACAGCTTGCATTACTGAGACGTCTTTATATATACTTCCATAACCCTAGAGGAAAAATCTCCAAGAGTTTATTAGCCTGCACAAGTTTGCTGTTTAGGAATGAAATGTTTAGAAATGTTTTAGAAACGATTATTGGGCTATTGATTTGTTTCAAATGCTTCTTTACTATATAGATATTTATATTTAGAAGTAGAGATATTTATATTTCCAGGACCACATTTTCATTTCCAAAATGCAGGGAAAAGCCAGCTAGGATGCATCCAAGCATCCTTTTTTTTTTTTTTTTTTTTCTTTCTTTCTTTTTTTTTCTTTTTTTTTTTTTTTTTTTTTTTTTTTTTTTTTTTTTTTTTTCCAATAGGAATGTTTATTTGGTAAGAGCATTTTTTTTCTTTAAAAAGGAAAGAAGGAATTATGGGGGTTTTTTGCAGTTTTTCTCTACTAGTGACATTTTTTTCTTCTTCTTCCATATATGTCATTTAAAAAATCATTTATCATTTCTAGTCCCAATGGGTTCTTTTTGTCTGTCTAATTAAGGCACGCATTCTATTGGCTGCCTAAAGGGAGAGGAAAAGAAAAAGACAGGCAGATGAAAGCTGTCATTTTACTTCATACAAAGAATGAGTGTTGTTTCCTGTGTCTTGAAGATATCCAGTCAGTCCTTCCATCTTAAAATAATCAGAAGATCTATTCTTTGAAACACAAATGACAAGTTCTGACCTTCTTAGGAGATAAATTTTTAAACAGTTGTTATTTTAATATTATAGAACTTGAAGAACTCAAAATGAATATGTGTGTGGTCCCAAAGGGAAGCCAACTTAGGGACTTCATAGGGCATGGCATCAAGCATAGTATTGTAGAATGAGAAACAAAAATAAAAGGGAAAATATTTTAAGAACTAAAACACAAAAAACAATGCAATACCTGCTTCCACCATCTTTACCACAAGACTCATTATAATTGGTATTTTTCTTAAAACTTCAATTTCCTGAAGTCCCATGGTAATACAATTCTAGATTTCATTGTTCTCTCTTCCTCTGGGTTTGCAAAGCAAACATTGAAACTGTAAACTGAAAACCAGAAGGCAGATACAAAACCCTACTGTTAATCAATAAAATACAATCTCATCTAATTTGATGTATAAATATGTACACTGTACATTCACACAAATGTTTAACATTGCACTGTAGAAAGTACTAAAGGTTCGTTATTTATCGTGATCATAGCTGTCTGCACTCCCAAAAGTGAAACATTATTTGATCTTCTTATTAAAACATTCTCAGAAAAATAAACACCTGATGTTTTACAGATGACTAACTTCTATGTGTGCTCAAAGATTGTAGAATTTTAATGTAGTAAAAGAAATCTGTAATTTTTTAAACATGTGTTTCAGGAACCTAAGTGCTATAGCTTACAGCCCCAGTCATTTCCTCCAACTACTTTCAGTATGACTTATGAAGAGAAAAAAAGTCCTTTTCCATATACGGGAGCTATTTATGTGACATAACCATATTCAAGCAATGACACATTGAGATATGTCCCTTAAAATCATTACACATCTCCATATTGCTGCCATGAGTAAACATGGCAAAACTAAAAATCTAGCAGTTCAGTAGTAGTTTGTCAAAAAAAAGAGCAACTCTAGATAAAATGTTAATATCTCTCATCCCTTCTCTTTTATTTAGGATAAATTATTAATTTGTCATTTATTAGCTAACTGTGGCTATTTTATGCTTTTTTAAGATTAATAATTACTTTATGCAACTGGAAGTATTTACACTGTATTTGTATGTTTTTTTTTTCCATGTTGACAGTTTAAACACTCTATCATATAAAATACAGTGATTACTATTGCCTTGCCTGAAGGAAGGTTGTAAAAACATGTCTCATTAATTTTATGAGGTAATCTAATTGATGTAAGACAGTAGCAGAGATTTCAGCTTGCAGCTGGAAAGCAAGCAGCTCCCTGTGGCCAAATGGGACTCAGGCAACTGCAGGCAGTTCCTGTGCCCCAGGAGCAATCCAGATGCAGTGGACACCATCTGAGTGGGTACCCAGCCTGTTCTTTGGTGTTACTGCTTTTTCTCTGTGTGTACTCACAAATATTAACAGGAATGAAAAGGGGGGGAAAGGAAAAAAACAAAAGAAACCAAGAAAATTCCAAGCATATCAGTGCAAGACTACCACAAACTTTCACTGAAATGTGATTGTCTATGAACAGATCAATTGTACTTTGTGTCACCACTAGAAAGGCTATATAAACACAGAATGGAGATAAAAAAATTTACATCAAGATTGTTGAGCCAGATGATCCTTGAGGACCCTTCCAACTTGACATTCTATGATTCTGTGAAATGAAGTATATAAAAAATTACACTAATTTGTATTCTATCTTTAAGTTTCAATCACTGTAGAACATAACAATGCATATAAAATGCAGATGATAAGGCAAATTCCTATTACAGTAGCTTTCTGTTAAACACAACCCTTGAATAATCATTTTTGCCATCTTTCCAGTTTAAAGTTTGTGTTAAAGAAAAAGGATTTAGAGGTTGATTAGAAAGACATTTTTCATATGATCTCATTAGCTTTGGCAGTTATTCTGACATTGTATGATATTATAATACATTATTTTTTCCACTTATATTGAGGGAAGTGTCAATGAAATATAAAGGCAATCAAATAATCAAAATGATAGTGCAAAATGAAGTATTTTAAAGCTTGCTTCTTATGATACTACCATCAAGCTATATGACTTAATAAAAACACAGAAGCAAAACTTTTCATTTTTGTGAAAAGCTACCATCAGAACTCATGTTCTATAAAAAAACCTAAGCACTTTGTTTCTATTGACATTTTTTAAAGAATATTTCACTTCAAAACTTTCTTTTGAGGAACAGTGTTTGTAATTAAAGCCAGGTAGCATCTGAGGAGTTTCCAAAGACAATCCCTGTTTGTTGCCATCACCATGAAACTGGAAGGAAAAACAACAATAACGTGTTCTTCTGTGTAATAATGTTGCCCACACCAAAGACATATCAAATGTCAGAAAAGGATGACAGACAGCCCTACTAGTCCTCTTTAAATTTTATCTTATAAATAGATGTGGTCTCCACTTTCTGAGAAAGAAAACCGTATTTGTAGTTTTATTTGCATCGTGTTATGCAACAATATGGAATATTTACAACTAGGAGAAAATTTAGCAGTAGCATACTTAGCACTAGAAAACAAGCAAGAAAGAACCTCAGAGCAAACTCTTTACAGGCGAAAGGTCCAAGCCTATGTTCAGTACAGAATGCCAGCATTTCTACTAGCTTTAGTGAGAGACCAGTCAAGTAGTATATTTCAAAACTTAACACAATCCAGAATTTTTTCCCTATCACCTTGCACAGAATTATTGGATTTCCCTGAACTCCCTATCTAGTGTAACATGGGTAAATTCTTCCTGTCAAGAGAATTATTATAGTGATTAATACGAGAGCCAAAATCCCAACTCTTCCTAAAGCGGTCAGTATAAGCAGCTGATATTTCCAGAGTCTATGCACTTGATAGGTGATTGCATTTTTATGAGCATTTTATATGCTTAATGTTACACTAGAAAAATACAAGAGGTTCTCGAAATATCTTTACACTCCCTCCAAATGACATTCATATAGCACTGTAAGAAATCTGATAAAAGACTAGGAAATGTGACCAAAGCTCCTAAAATTATTGGGACAAGAGTCATAAGTACAATTTACAGATATCAAAGGGACCAGTCAAGTTTTTAATGTTATACAAATGCTTACATATCTCACTGAATTGAAGTCATAGCTTCCATCTTTCTTTTCAGCTTAATTCTGAATATACAGTCTTATCAGTTCCCCAAGGACCTTGTACTTTCCATTGTTTTTAGATCACTGAAGATCAGAAAAACACACTGTCCTAGTCTGAGCCCGGATAGAACCATTTTTTCTTTCTTGTACTTTTACTCTCAGCTAAGTCTCTTCTAAATAGCTGCACATGCTGAAATTAACAGCAAGTTTCTCAGTCAATGTCTGCTCCTAGGACTGATAATGCTTGATGTTTATAGTTACAGCTAGAGAATGGTATGCAGACCCAAGGCTACTGCTCGGTTCTGAAGAATATCTTATGGTCCAAAAAGAGAAAGGGAGTAAAGGGGTCACACCTGCAACCCTCCTTTGGGGAAGAGTGGACTAGGCCGTGTGACTGTTCTTACTCTGCTAATTGGCTTTTAGATAAAGTGTTGGTATCTGCTATATCTACATCTACTATTAGAGGACAAATCTCCAGAACAGGCATGCTTCAAAATACTTTAAAAAAAAACAGTGTTTCATCTTATTAATGATGATTAGGTAGTCTCTGTTAATGAACTGCTATACAGGGATCCTTTGCTATCTTTGTTGTCCTCAGGTTGTAAGCTGAGGACATTCTCTTGTACATGAAAGAAAAACACCGAAGAGTGAAAAAAAATCTGTTCAAGTAGGAGCAGTAGGAGACTGTAACAGGTTTTATTACAACCTAGAATTTTCACAGAAAAGGCTTCTCATAGATGGAGAAGCAGAATTAGTGCTCTCTGCTGACACAGAAATATCTGATAAGGAGAGAGAGAATGGGATTTTCCCTCTGGATCTCAAGTTCTGGGAGTCTGGTAAACTGAAGTGTTTGTCCCTCCATAACCATTCAACATTGCAATTTAAAAGGAACATATTTGTAGCCCATACAGAAGTGATATAACCTGTTAACAATCCCTCCTTTCTCCATCAGCTGACATGTACTACATCAAATTATCTCAGAACCTCCAAGATCTTTGCATGCTCCAGTAATTTCCTCAGGACATGGGCAGAATGGCTAAGAATAAGAGAGAGTGGCTGAGAATAGAGAATAAGAATAGAGTCTGGGCTTAGAAGAAATAAAGTCTTTGATCTGTGACCATTACTTACAACACATTCTTTTCAGCCTAAGAATATGACCAAAACAATTTGTTATTAATATAAAAATGTCTTTTGGATGGACTCTTCCAAATGAAGGGTTAATTTTGATTACAGGAGAGAGAACAAAAAAGGAATGAATTTGACTCACCCATTTGCTCCAGACTTGCACCATTGTAAGTTTACAAAGAGTGTCTTCCTTGCATTTTATTCTTCCCAGTCTTATTCTGATTGAAAAGATGTAAGTCATAAATGTTGTAGCTCTAAGCTGAAGTTCTTGATTCTGTTGCTAAAGAGTAGAAAACTCTATGAATGGTTTTAAAAATCATTAACTAGCACTCAGTCTAGGCCAAAGTACATAACTGCTTTGGCTCTCTGCTCCAGCAACACTTTTTTAACTAGAAAATTCTGAAAAGATCTGCCTATAAATAATGGGTACTTTAGGATTAATCCATACAGCAATAAGAGAAACTTGTTTGTCTTTAATTAATTTTATTAATATGCAGATATATATAATTAGTTTACACAGGAGAAGAGTGTTTCAAGAATCATACATCTCTGACACTAGTGAAAATTCAGCGTACAGGTGATAAGAGTAAAAAGTAACCTGCCTGAAATAGATGCTTTCAGAGGTGATAGCTACATCGAATGGACCAGCAATATGGAATAGGAACATTATGTTGTGGTGTACCCCTAATACTTGCTCTTTAAACCTTTCCTGGTGATGGGCCAAATTCCTGTGCATTCTTGTGTTAATTTCACCTTAGGGACAGTAATGGACTCCAGCAATGCCTAGGACCATTCTTAGGGAATTCATGTCTGTCTAGATCAGAGCCAGGCTTTGAAGGAAATCACAAAGCAGCCTGCAAAAACTCAGCACATATATATCACATAGACTGCAAAGGTTCAGCTTACCTAACACTCATGAAGGTACTAGTCTGTGCAGAAATTAATCAGCAGTGCTCATGTAGTTAATTATAACTTATGGAAAACAGCCACATCTTACTCTGTACAAACAATTAAATGTTTACTATATCCTAAGGTTTGTTAGTGTTTCAAACTACTCCCCACTAATTCCTTCCTCCTCCTTCCCCCATGGTCCCTTTTTTCCAATAGTGTAGCAAATTGAAATTCAGAAGAACCACAATTGAGTTAGTATTGTTCAACTGATTTTTTATACACCCACATCAATTGGAAGTCTTCAGGAGTTCTCTGTTGCTGCCCAACCAGTAAAAAGCTTTTGCATCCACTACGGCTTTTGTAATGGGATTGAAATTATTTCTAATATCCTCCTACCAAAATTCTCATGCCATTCTTTAATTATATTCCAATCTTCCTGTATTTCCACACCTCCACAACAGTCCCTTGCACAATTTGTATTCATCCTTGTGCCCTTTGTTCTGCCTCTGCTGTTCCATTATGTTTTGAATATAGAATTGTAAAGACCTTAATTTTCTTAAATTCAAGCATGAGATTTTCCTTTTAAAAATATATATTAACATCTGATGCTTTTAAGTCCATAAAATGTAGTCATTTGTGGTCCTAAGCCTGATAAAACAACTTCACCAGTGTTTGGAGATAACTAAAAACTTTCAATGAATTGTAAGTCAAAGTTTTCTGCTTTCAGAATATACAAGAGCTGGATAAGCTTTTAATGCTTCTGGGAAAAAGAAGAAAAACCCAAATTGATTTTAGAAACAAACACACAAACAAAAAACCAAGAAAACACAAAAAACAAGCCAACAGATGGAGTATAAATCATTTCCTTTCATTCAGAAGGGGATATTACAGACTGTCCTGGTTTGAGCCAGGATAGAATCACTTTTATTTTTTGTAATTCTACTTTCAGTTGTCTCTTCCAAGTAGTTGCACTTGCTGAAAATAACAAATTTCTCAGTCAGTATCTGCTCTTAGGACTGATAATACTTGATGTTGATAGTTATGGCTAGAGGATCGTATGGAGAACCAAGGCCACAGCTTGGTTCTAAAGAACATCTAATGCTCCAGAAGGAGAAAGGTAGTAAAGGGGTCACACCTACAACCCTCCTTTAGGGAGGAGCACTTAAGACAGGTGATCAAAATTGACCACATGGAGTATTCCATCCCATACATGCCATACTTGCTATAAATTCTGAGGGATCATGAGGCTCAAGTTTTTCATCGCCCATGGCCAGCACCCTGGGAGGATTCTATCTGTTTGTCTGCCTTTGATCCCCATCTGCGCATTTCTGAATCTCTGTGTTCTTGCCTCCAGCTCCCATCTGCTGCTGACCCCAGGAGCCCAGCCTGGGACTTTTCCAGTGCCTGCCCTGCAGCCTTGGTGGTGATGTGAAAGTTATTAAGGGGAAGAATGTGATACTGGTTTCGTATATCTTTGTAAATGTTTTATTATTTTTCTTTTCATTGCTACCATTTAATTAAAGCTCTGTAGTTTAGTTTCCAAATCATAAGTCTCTCTCCCTTATTCTCTGCCCTTTCTCTATAGAGGAAGGGAGACAGGTTAATAGAGAGCATCTGTCAATAGTTTAATTGCTGGCCCAACATTAAACCACGACATATCTAAACATTAAAATATGCACAGGGAAGTTTTATGGCATAGCAATTTCTTCCTGCACAAAATAGACATGCCAGTTGAAAAGGGTAGAGATTAAGATGATTGAGAACAGTCCTGAGGAAAGGGACTTAGGGTATTGGTCAATGAAAATCTCAACATGAGCCAGCAATGTACACTTGAAGCCCTGAAAGTCAACCCTACCCTGTCCTTGTTAAGGTCCAGTTCAGTCCTCTGTATGACTACAGACTACTGGATTACTCCAAGGTGAAATTAAGACACAAATGTGGTCACATGTCACATGGCATACAAAAATGAACACTATTTGTGCATGAATGACTTAGCAGGGGAGAGGGAGAGAAGAGAATAGGAAAACAAAGGAAAGAAAGAGGGGGAAGATGGCATACTACCCACACAACCCAATGGCATCCCATTGGCAGATCCATGGCGGGGAAGCTTCGAGTCTGGTGGGGAATGTCCATCATTTAAAGTCCATGTCTCCTCCTCTTCCAAGAAAGCTTTTGCATAGCCAATTAATTCTCAGAACTGCTCCGCATAACTCGGCCCCCTCTACTGCACATGCCCAGTACTGTTACTACAGGGGTCTTGGTGGTAAGGACCCCAGACCCAGGTCATGTGCAGGGGGGGTCCTAGTGTGACCAGTTTCCTGCCATCAAGGCGCTTTTTGGGGAATTTTCACAGAAATGGGTGCTTTCTGAGGAAGGAGCTGCTCCTTTGTGGTTGGGTCAAAGTGGAGTAAATGACTCATGTTTCTTTGTGGTTGCAGATGTTCTAGTAAACAACCTCCCAAAAAGTCTCTTGCAAATCTCCCAAGCTGGTGATGTTTGTTCCAAACTACATGGACCCTTACAGGCCTGGACCAAAAGACATGTGAAGAGAGGTGATTCTCTCCCTCTACTCCACTCTGACCCAATCTGGAGTACTGTGTCCAGCTCTTGAGCCCTCAATAGAGGAAGGACATGGAGCTGTTCTAGCAAGTTCAGAAGAGGGCCATGAAGATGATCAGAGTGCTGGAGCACCTCTCCTCTGATGTCAGGCTGAGAGAGTTGGGGGTTGTTCAGCCTGGACAAGAGAAAGCTCCAGGGAGATGTTATAGCAGCCTTTCTGTACCTGAAGGGGATGCAGCCTCAGTGGTGATAAGAGAGTTACTGGGGGAAAAGAGGTGAGGAACATGATACTGCTTTTGTGTGTATAAGTATACATTTAATAATATTTCCTTGTTTCATCATTAGTGATTTATTAAAGCTGTGTAGCTTAGTTTTCAACCTGTCAGGCTCTCTCCCTAATCATCTCTCATTCTTTCTATAAAGGAAGGGAGAAGGGGTTAATAGAAAGCATCTGACATCAGTTTAATTGCTGGCCCAGCATTAAACCATGACACTGACCAATATATATTTTTACAATTTCCACATTTTTATGGGACAAAGTCTATTATTTCTTCTTCCTGCTTTAATTTTTAATCAGAAAAAATATCTTACTTGGGGAAAAAACATTTTTAAAACTGTTTTTTAAAAAAATCACACTGCTGTGATTCTTGAATGCTTGCAAACACAATGTATGAGACAGATGAAGCAGCTGTGGGTTAAATTCATTAGGGCATATGGTTTTGGTGCATAAATTTTCAGCTGAGATAGAGGAAATACAGGCTAATAATTTTATTGCTTGACACTAACAGTTTAGCGTGCTTTTATTTTGAAATGTAAATACATTTTAAATTCTTTTTCTAAAGAAAAGTAATTGGACAGGAGTGGTAAATGTGCTAACAGATTCTAAGGTAGTGGTACATAAGTGATGGAAGCTTTCCTTTGCTTCAGTATTAAATGAAAATACTAAATAAAGAAGATTTTTACAGAGCGGAGACAGAACATATGTATGCATGAACAAGGATGTATACCCTGAATGAAGGCCTGAGAAAATAAATGAGATTTTTTCCACTCATTTTTAGACCTCTAGTTTTGTTAAGTTCATATACAAGTCTTTTGCAGAATTTAAACTAAATTAATATGAAAAGCAGTGGCATAATTACTCATTGCCAGGAACAATAACATTGATCTTGTGTCTCCCAGAGTTCTTTACAAACCTTAAAAAAAATTAATGGAATAGATTTACCTTGGCATTACTGCTTAAATTAAAGTCGGTGTGTGACATAGATTACATTTAAGACCTACTTCTTAAGTTATTTTTATGCCTCTACACCCTGCCATCTGTCTAGGAAACACACTTCTCTGTGAAAACAGTGAAAATGATTACCCTATTGCTATGATGAATCCAGCAATTTTCAGTACATCTTTTTTTTCTCTAAGAGCACATGCTTTGTGTTTACCTTTCTGACAATTTTGGCATATTTTCTTTTCAGTCCCTTTTCTATTTAATGAAATACAAACAGAAAATGCTGCATAAACACAATAACCTTAGTCAAATCCAAATTTTTTACATTGAAATCAAACAGGCAAAGCACAATTAATTCATCCTTTACATCACAGGAAAGAGAGGATCAAAGTGTCAGGCTAGTCATTTAGTCCTTTTGACACTGATGGGATTGCAGGACTTAAACTACAACCTGCATGCTCTTTAGCACTCCTCACTCCACTTAAATGCCAATTATAGGATTTCAGAGGACTAATTGCTTCTTTTTTAAGTTTCTGGGATTATTTTGTGCTTGTCTTTTGTTTGCTTGCTTAAAAAAATAAACAAAACGATGAGAAAAAACAACCATCCCTCAAGCAAAATGGGCAAACCCTTTTCCTCCAGGTAGAGCATTTCCTCCAATGCCTACATCCTCACCTATTTTGCCTCTTTAAGATTCAGAACTATTGTGAAATGTATTCCCTATTTCTGACCTCATAATGCACTTTATTTCCTTCAAATAAATCACAGCATGAATTCCTACAAGAAAAGAAATCACATAGAGCTCTGAAAACTCTTTATCCTTGAAGCCTCATCCTTGTAGATCCCGTATCCCCTTCATCCCTGAAAAAATCTAAGTCTATTTTGACTCTTTCACAGTTTCTAAGGGCCTTATTTGATGCCATTCTTCTGAGTTAGATCTTTCTAATCCAAATAATAGGCATAGGTAGAAAGATGTCACCTAGCTTGGTATTGGTTCCCACCATCTTTCAGCACTTCCTTGGGGGATGTCAGCCCCCTCCCAGTCTCCTGCCTATGCTCCTGCTCAGATACTGACAGCACACTCTCAACTTCTTTCCTCATGAGGGTACAGAAAATCTGCCTACCATCCTTGAATCCTTCAAAGCATTCAGAGCAGTGACTTTCCTGGGTGACATCCCAACATATTTGGCTGTACTGTGTTTTCCTTCACAGAGCAGGCTCTAAAAGCAATCACAATTCAGGCTTTAAGTATTCCAGGCCCACAAACAAGATTTTTCAGCAGTGCACACAGCAAAAGCACAACATTAACAGACAAGCACAGACATGTCCAGAGCAACTATACATTTGATAGAATATTCAAAATCCAACAAAATAAATTATATTTAGTATTTTCAGTACATTCTCTAAAGACAGCTTCTTTCCCTTGTAAACCTTTCTGAGGAGATCTGCACATGGTGAACATCTCACTACCTCAGATTAGCAGAAGAAAGATTGCTGAAGAAGCCTCATATTAATGCCTACAGTCATTAAATTGATTTATAAAGTAGTCCAGTGGGAACCCACTTAAGACCTTCAGAAGAACATCTATTTGCTTATCTCTTCTCCTGATGCCATGGATACAAATAGGCAGAGCTTCTGACGCTCCTTTGAAGACAGATGTCACCCTTATAAGTAATTTCATATTTCAAGCATAATCGTATAACTTAAATATGTCACACTAAATTAGTGGCCACTGACTATTTATACACATAAGTATGTTTTCCAACTAAGATTTTTCACACGGACTAAACATAAAAGCATATAGATTTCTTTCAGTAGTGAGGGCTTCATCATAATGTGACCACAAATATTTGAAAGCAAGGGGTGACTTCTGACAATGTAAATGTTTGGTAATTAATGCTGTCTGGAATTTACAGATTGATGAAATAAGTATATTTTTTCCCAGTTATTAGTAAAATATGATGTATTTCATGCATTTGAGGATCTAACTCTAAACCATGTGGAAGATCTGTTCATTTTTTTGAAATCAATGGACCTATGCAGGTTGGAAATAAGCTTAAGCAATTCATTGGAAACAATCTTGTGTAAAAGTTCAGTTTTCAGTCCATGTATTTTTTTCTTGTGGTAAATTTGTATAGATTCAAGACAGTTAAACTTGCTTACATAGATTATCTGGAAATAATTGTAATGATTCAAATATATATTAGGAACTGTCCTCTCACTAGCTTTTACAGGAACATTTCCATGGAAAAATCCATATTGAAAAGACTGTGAATTAGGTGCAGGTGGTGACTTTACTCAGCTACTGGATGCAGCCCTCTCTCTTGTCACCAGGATCTTGAGCTAAAGTTATTGTTATAAGCCTGCACTTTCTGTTTTTCCAGAAAATTATTCTCTTCTTTTCTTACTACCTGAATCAAACTTTTGGTCAGAGAGGCAGCTAAAATGCTAAAATTGGAAATGACAAAAACGTTGAGGAGGATGTTGCCCATTTCAACAAGTATGTTTCTCCAGTTTCTGTTCCCTACTTTTGTGCATTGGGCCAAGTCAGAAATCATGACTAATATCCTAACTGGCAAAGATGAATTAATTAATATTAAAACATCTTCCCCTTGAGGATTTCAGACAAAGTTCCATCGTTTAAACCTGGAGAATATCTAGAATATCAGCTGTCACATAACACCACCAGAGCCAAATAACATTTTGACTCATTCTATAAATTCTATAAACAAGTCTACTTTAAAGCATCTGCTTTGAGACAGTGAAAAGCAGAAGTTTCTAGAATGCTTCTTTATAATGTTTGAACATGAGGCTACAAAAAGGGCTTGAAAATGACATTTGAAAACTTTCCCTTATGAAGTCCAGGGGACATAGAATTCTGCTTTAGTTACTTGCTAAGAGCTGCCTACAGACAAACTGATGAGTATGGTTTGGGTTCCCAGATGTGACAGAGATCAGAATCCCCCAGTAATGTGTAGTGAAAGGAATACACTCGGCTGAGGATGCAAAACACTGGTAGTGGAAGCAAAGATTCCTGCATTGTCAGCTGCAAAGTAGCTCTGGGTAGGAAGAAAGAACATGCTTTAAAGTCATGGTAAAACAAGAGAGTATCTTGCTTTAAATGGAAATCCTAAATTTTTAGTTCATTTGAGTCATTCCTTCAGTTACTGTCACTTTAATCACAGCCTTCACCTGACATGACAAATCCAACTGATGAGAAAGAGTCCAACTCCAAATAGAATAATAAAAGTCACTGTTGTTCTCACCTTCATGTGAAGGTGGGAGGAACAGGATCTAAGGGTAAACAGGACTGTTCTCCTCTCCCTGAAGAAGATAGCATCTAGTTCAGGGAAGAGGATCATTTAAGTGGATGGTGATTATAGGATAAACAAAGCTTCATACCTTTCCTTAATGCTTTATTAACTCTATCCTGATATACTGCAGATATATAGCTATAGCTTTAAATCTATGTATT
Organism: Heliangelus exortis; assembly: GCF_036169615.1. Classification (NCBI taxonomy): domain Eukaryota; kingdom Metazoa; phylum Chordata; class Aves; order Apodiformes; family Trochilidae; genus Heliangelus; species Heliangelus exortis. The sequence goes on from NC_092422.1 coordinate 95,654,870, forward strand.
ACTTTGCTAAGGTTTAACAATAGAGTCCTCTTTAATGTACTTCAGAGGTACAAGTGTCACTTTCTCCTCCACCTATTATTACAGTTGCATAATTCATCTAGACTCATGCTACTGAACTATGGAAACCACACCTTTTATCCTACACCCACAAAGTGATGCAGTTCACATTATTACAGATATAAAGAAAATGGAAATTAAAATATAATACCCTTTTCCCTGTGACAAACTCTTAGAATATAGATTGTAGAGGATTATATTAGGAAACATATTACAGATCATTCAATACAAAAAGAAAAAATAATATTATGGTCTTATTGCACATGGTCAGAGAAAGAATGTTGTGCTGGGTCTGTAGCACCTGGGACAAGGGAAAGAAAAATTTTAATGGCCTGAAATGAGAGTTATAACCCATGAAGAAACGAGCCATGGTACAAGGACAATGGAAAAATAAACCTAGAGCTTCTGTCCCTCATAGAAAATGATGACAGCAATAGGATAATGCCACCTTTAAACACTTATTTTCTGGGTGTTTAGTATTTTCTCTAATTTTTGCCTGCCTCACTTTCATTAGAATACTGAGTATGGAATAAGAACCAAATAGACAAATTCTTCACCAACATTTCCGCCAGAAACAGCTCCGAATTGTTGTCCACAAATTGCCACACTTGCAGCAGGTTATTCCAGGCTTTAAAAGCAACTTAAAATAGTTTTCTTCCTTTTTGATTTAGAGCTTTTTCTTCCTTTTCTCATAATGAATTCATTGCTTAACATCACCCATATCCTGAAGAGGTGCTTTCTATGAATTAGTCCAGAAAAAGATAGATAGGGACATAAAAGTACACTGCTAAGTGGTATTTGTGTGATAATTAAAAATCTGTGGCTTGCATCAAAATGAAGTTATTCCTGATGAAAACGCAAATGACACCAGTGCACAAGAACAGGGAGCAGAACAACATTCACTTGCCTGAATGCTCTGTGGACTCCCTCTACTGCTTTGCAGCCCAGTCAATGCTGGGGATTTCTTTTATCTTAAAGTCAACATTGTGTTTCACTCATACAAATGAATTAGCACCAAACTATATCTAAAAAAAAAAAAAAAAAAAAAAAAAAAAAAATTCCTTTTTAAAATACAGGACACTTTTTTTCTCATCTGCATCCACCAGCACCTGGTCTGGTTGCTTCTGCTGCCAGAGCAGCTGAACTTCTGAACTTCTGGCAGTACCTCTGCACAGTTTGGCTCCCTTCTCTCTTCTCTGATGGCCCTGATTGAAAACCAGTAGGACAGAAAGGACTGGAGTCAGCTGACAGCTGACAACAGAGACTCCAGCAAAACCCCCAGGAAAGACACCGATGTTTCCATTTCTGTCAAGGCAAAAAAATACCTCCAAAATATACTAACGTATCTCCTTTAAGGGAAAGAGGATTTGACACAATGATGTGGAGTCTGTAGTTTCACTATACTTACCAAGGATATGCCAATTTACTCACTGTTCTAGCTGTCACAGACAATTTGTTGGATAAATGATTGGAGGTCATTTTGGTGAAAGTTTGACTCTCAGAGCAATTTCACAAGAGGAACATGGACTCAAAACTGGGAGATTAAAAACATGAGAATAGTCCCACCTCAAAGATACTCTAAGAAAAAACACTTCACATTAATCACTCAACAGTGACCACTTCTTTCTTTGCCTCTGCAGTGAAAACAGAAATTTCAAAAGTGAGCTTGAGAAAAGATTCAAATAATATTTTAAAAATGCAAATAAAAGTCATTCTTTAAAGTATCCTCTGAAGAACTTAAATATAAAGCAGATAGCAAAATACAGACAAGTCCTGGGAAAATATAGCAAAAGTTAATTAAAGTTGCAGACTGATAGGTGCATATACTTGTATTCTCCATAGTAAGACAAGATAATATCTCTGAAAATTTCAGCAGCTTTGAAATTGGAATTAATGTTTTAAGCACTCACTGCAATCAAAGATAAACCTTTAGCGAACTGTCCCTGTTGACTTCTTCCATATTTAAATCATAGATATTAGCTTCCATTAATGCAGTAAATATAAATAATTAATCACTAAACTATTAAAGTTAATAAAATAGAATTAGTTCAACAAAGCTCTGTAAGTTAGAAAATTAAGTTTATGGTAATCTATTATATTGTGAATATAGAGAGGAATCTACTGAGAAGATTCAAGTTAAGAAAAAAATATTTTCTCAACACAAATCCTTGACTAATTTCTGAAAGCGAGCTGCTTTTAATATACTTCCTATTAGTCTGAGATGTTCAACAGATACTGAAAATATTGGTTTACCTAAGTGAAATCCTATCAAAAAGTTTATTCAACTAAACTATTAGCCAGCAAGTTTCTGAGACCAAGTGAAGCTTCTTGGTACTGTTCAATCACAAATACCTGATCTGCTTTTAGTGGGGAGGTGAGAGAGCCAAGTTTTACCTAAGGACTTTGAATTTAAGTCTCCCAGTTCAAGGAAGTATTTGAGTAACTGTCTACATTGCTGTAGCCATCTGTTGTTTATCTAATAAACATGTAATTATACCAAGAGCTTAAATACACATAACTTGAGCTCACTACCTGTACAGCTGTACCTGTACAGCTCTGAATTAAGGTACACAGAAAAATCTTCAGCCCCCATTGCTCTCCACCAATCTGGCTTATGCAGAAGTCAACACCTTTGACTGTGCTGATAGCTCAAAGGGAATACTCAGCTTATTGCACACTAAGAAATAATGTGGTCATGCTAGAGAAAGAATAAAGCTGTCATTACAGAAGAATTTTGTTTGCACAAGCATCCTGACTTCCAATTAATAATTTCATCTAAAAAGAATCAATAAAGGATTTTTCCTCCTGAAGATTAAATGGAAAACTTCTAATATATAATCTATACAGACAGGTATCGCACAGAATCGCTCACATTTTAACAAGAAACAGTACATTTAGTTAGCACTCCAGCACAAGAAGAAATATCATGACATGTTTTGGTCATTGCACATCATAATTTCCTCAGCCTGAAGATAAACATCTAAAATATATTCTCTTTGAGTTTATGGCAGTTGAAATCCATTCCCAAAATAGATAAAGAAATTACTATATAGAAAAGGAATGGAGAACAACTGTTGCCATGACTATCCTTCAGGAATGCTATTCAGAAAATGGACTTATATATTTCGGCTGCATATGCAGTAAATGCCCACTTTCCAGTTTTCTTCTCATTGTGTTAATGTGTTAATGATGTTTTCAGTCCCTCACATTAAAGCATCTGAAATTATGATTTCTCAAGCACAGGAGGAAACTTAAAAATCTTGTTGCGTTATTTGTTGGCAGTAGCTATATTCATTATTGTCTGCCCAGACATTTCAATAGTCTACTGTATGATATTTTGTTAGGATAGAATCTGGGAGAGATGAGCTGCTACTGAAATGTCCACCACTACAAAAATAACCATATTTTTATAGAACCTAATTCATTTGCATATATTGATCCGTAAAATGTTAGAAAGTATTTCATGTTATGACAGAGAAAAGAAGGCACATTCCTCTTAACAGAGTCCAAATCTTTCTTAAAAAAACATCCTTGCTAACCTTATCCCTCAATTTCACACTCAAACAGATGGTCTATTAGACTCAGCTGTTTGCTGCACTGCTCTTTAGAAGCATAAACAGAGAATGCATTGGGCTAGAAGTGATGCTTGCAAATACTTTCTACACAATAATAGAGACCTGAATCTTATTCCAATTCTTATAAAACCATAAATGCATAAATATTAAATTTGTTTCTATTGAAATACAAATAAAACACAAATATTGTAAGCCCAGGATCTGAGCATCTGGAAAAAACCAAACCAAATCAAAATAAATATATATAAACAAACAAAAAAACCCAACAAAAACAAATCAAACCAAAACAATAACCCATGGGAAATCTATTATTTGTTAAAAATAAAATAGTAATTATATCTCTAGATGCAGTTTTCCTGCAGTTCCCTACCCTGCAAACATGAAAAAAACTATACTATGAAAGTAATTAGAAACTGTTTTCCCTTCAAAGATTCTTGACCTGACTTTAGATCTGCATAACAGGTTGTTTAAAAACAACCATCTGTACTCACATATCTGATGTTTAACTGGGTAATCTGCACCTGATTAGCATATATGAAGAGCAGTCTTTACCTCAGAATGCCTATATATCTTCCAGAGATTATAAATTGCTAAGGAACCACAGTGAAGTAGGATGTAAAATAGCTGAGGGGCCACCAAGTGCTTATTTGAAAATAAAATAAGAAGTCCTTACCATTAAAAAGAAATAATTTTAAAAACTGTTCCATTACATTTTATGAATTAACATAGTATGTAGGTATGTTCACTGTCATGCAACATAAAAGCAGATACAGTATGAGTCTGATAATCCTTGAAAAATATAGAACAGAGACACCTGGCACACTAATAGATAAACACATTTATTCCAGTGAAGTGCTTGATATCTGTTTATTATTCAGAAAAATCTGTATCAAAATTCACATCACAGACAACATCTGGTTTGGATAGGGTTGACAAAGCAAGGTACTAAAAAAAACACCTAGAGGAAGTTGATGTAGGTCTTTTAATGCCTATAGAGCCTTGCCTACCACCTCAAAGAGTTTATGAAGAAGTCTAGAAAGTATTCTGTTCCCTGGTATATCCTTTGTTAGAAGTCTTCTTATCTACATTTGGTATCAGTTAATTTCTCATCTCAGCTCTCATGAATTCAGCAACTCCACTGTCATGTTAGGTTTTTACTACATTTTTAAAAACATTTTCAGCATATATGTTCATTTTGTGTGAGTTTCTGATTGCATGGTCTCTCATTAAAAAACAAACAAACAAACAAACAAAAAATCTATATTGAAAAATAACACAAGACTTTAACTCCTGGCTAGGGAGTCATAATTTTTCCTCTTCAATAGTGATAAGCCATGAAAAGGTGAATTGAACACAGAACCAGTTGATGGTTTTAGTCTACACAGGAGTAAAACTACAACAAGTATTTTATTCCAAGAAAAAAGAATATATCAAATGGTTAGAGACAGCACAACCAATTAATTTGCCATGCTCATTTTGGAAATTAGCATGGATGAATCACTGAGATTCAGTCTCTGGGTTTCAGGACTACTATTTTCCAATTTAAGCTGAAAATATATTTGGCAGGGACACTTTTTACCAAAGCCCACAAAAAGCAGTTTTTGTAAAGACTTAAAGAAGCAACTTCTAAATAAACATACTCCTTACACATGTTGAAGTATTTACAAAGTGCATTTACAAAGCTTAAGCTCATCTGTTATTACTTTATATTTGTCCTTGTTCTTTCATTCTTGGACTGTAAAAAATGTCTTTCCTTGTCAAGTATTGTCTGATTTTTTCCAGCATCACCTTTTAAGCAAATTACATTCAACTCATGTGCCTCCTGTTTCAGAAAAAAGGGGTGGGGGAAAGCGTAAGTAGTAAGCATCCCTTTGGTTTGAGCTTGCAGCCTCCAGCAGTGTAAACTGGATGGGGGTGTAGATGTTGAGATACATAGAATTGGGATTAGCTTTTTATTGTTTGCTGAATAATCTCTTACTGAGGTATTACCACATGATTAAAAGTAGTCGAGATAATGCGAAGAAGTCTTATGGTTACATAAGGCCAGTTGCTACTTTTCTTTTTGTTTCCTAAGAACACCCAATAAACCATCACTAAATATAGCTTTTTGATCACTTTCTTAATAGCTGAACTGTACACAAAAAAATGGTGAAGACTTTTCTATACTTCTCAATTTTAGGCACATTTACATGTCTGTTTCATGCTTTAGTTTAACAAGATTCAGTAAAAACAATTTCAATACATAGCAAATAGATCCACTAATAATGTGTCATTCAATTGTTTTAAGCCACTTTTTCATTTATTGCAAAAAGCACATTTTGAACTGACATAGCCATTGCAACAGCTTGGTTTTCTGTTTTTAAAGTCTCCTAATGACTTCTAAAGCAGCAACTCTGCATATAAATCACACATTTTAAACACAGGTATCGTGAGAGCTGAGGGGGAGAAGGGTTAATATCTTTGTATTTGTTGAAACTGAAATATAGACAAAAAAATTTACACCGCTTTCCAAGACTATTTTTTTGATTCCTCCCCAACTTAACTAAATCTAATTAGCATAAATTGATACTGAAGCAGAATTTGGCAGTGGATGTATGATTATTCATCCTGGAATGGATGAAGAGCCTATCTTACACATACAGAAAACAATTATTCTATTCTGTAGCACCCAGAGAAGTCAAATTAAGACACTGTAGGCATCTTTGGTGAAACCAGAAATCTGTAAGTATGTGTATTTGTTTATTCTGCCCTGTGACTCAAAATTCTCTTTATATATACCAGTTAAGTATCCTGCTGTACAAGTTATTGTACCTGCTGTACAAGCCTTCAGAAATTATAAGAAATACAGGGTTAATATTACGTCAAAGATACAGGGTTAGAAAGGTAAATTGAGCAGCTACGCTGTTCACATTTCTTTCATTCCCAAATGGAAATCCAGAGCTAGTGAAGGCCTGGGGCATCAAAAACAATGTGAGTACAAAAATCTCCCTCCTTTTCTGGCATTATATCCAATATAAAAGTCTTATTACTTGCAGGTTGAATAATTTTAGGTTTCTGTGCTCGTGAGAAAGTATAGGTCACAAAGTTTAATGACTTGGCACCTGCAGTTTGACACACTGGTATAAAAAGACCAGCTGCTACAATATTTGCTGATGTATTTCTCAACATTATTTTCTGTGGTATCTTTTCTTTTGTATCTTCAGTATTTTAGCCTACCATAAAACCCAACGTAACTTACATGATCAGCTGTTCTTTCCTGATAAAATCAGTTTTACAAAGGGTTGGTGGATTTGATTTTGTGGATAAATACAGAGACACAAAATGTCATATATTCTTTCAAATATTATATTAGATTGACATCCTAACAAGCCAAACATACACAGTAAGTATAAGCTAGTATCGTGTTTCATTCTTAATTTCTTCTGGCTTGCTTATATGTAACACCTCAAGCATTATTTTTTCAAGATTAGGAACCACCATGAAGCATTTTCCTGGTGATTCCAGAGATGTAGACATAGCTGTATAATCCAACAAAATCATAGAAACATAGAATGGCTAGGGTTGGAAGGGACTCTTCCACTTTCCACTTTTCACTTTTCTTCACCAAAGTTGGCAGACTTGTCAAAAATCACTGACTTCAATTTCCGCAACAGAAAAAAGGATCTGAACTTACCTCAAATCCCTTGTGAAACACAAGGAACATCATTACTCATACAAGAAGGTAAGGGGTTTCAAAAAATAGGAAACAATACCTAGGAAGAGAAAAAAATAGTACAGCTTTCGAAAGCTATCTTTGAACATAAATCAGGACCTCACAAGGGCGAGTGTTACTGTATGTATGCAGGTGCATAAGTGCAGTGTTTTGTGAAGTTAGTGGCAAATTTTCACTCAGAGCTCCGACTTCATTTTGACAAGTCCCTAATCCCAAAACATTTCTCTTTTCACTTCCATTCCAGTATGAAACAAGAAGCTGCTGAAACTTCATCTCACACTTCCCACTAGCAGTTCCCATTCCATAATACTTACCAAGTGCTGTAAATTAATTAGAAAAATACTGCCCATTAAACTTGCCCCAGCATATTTTTCATTTCATGAATAGTCCCTTACTTTGTCATGATTAAATATTGTATATTTTAAAATGTCAGCATGCTGAGGTTTTTGAAAAATCAATACCTTTTCCATTTATGTAAAATACTCAACACTGGAGTAAGAGGTTATCTGCCAACTGAGTAAGGATATGAAGTGATTCCTTTTGTCTTAATCTGACCACATGAACCCAGTTGGCTTTAGGAGCTAATCTAGAGATATGTCATAGAGAATTAAATTTTGAATTCCAGTCAATTAATTAGCTTATGGACTTAAAGTGGCAAATAGCCATGATACACACCAGCACTTACTGATCTGTGCAAGCAGACTGCTGTGCTACAAGTTAGCATGGCTAGGCTGACTGCATTAATTTGCAATCATTTCCCCTTCAGCTCCTCTCTTTTGATATAATATGATCATTTTGGGGGATGATCTGAGAGAACTTCTAACAAGTATAGTGTTTCATAGAAGTGAACTAACAAAAAATAAGGACATATGTTTGCCCCAACAACGGCTACTTTATAACCCAATTCAAAATTAGGTATGGGCTGCACCCTAAATGAACAAAAAATATAATAGTTTTACAGACTTCTATAGTCTGATCTCAGAAAAAAATATAATAGTTTTACACACTTACATTCTGATCATTCTTTTCGAGAAATAAACAGAGTAGAATAAATCAAGTGGTATTAGGGTGTATTTTGCCTACTACTGTGTAAGAGAAAGCCACTAAGCTTTAGGACCAGTGTTGGGACCATTTCTGTTTAACATCTTTATTGATGATATTGATAAGGACATGGTGTCATCTGCAAATTTACTGATGATACACTTATTTAGGTGGGGATCACTGGAATAGGCTGCCCAGGGAGGAGGTTGAGTCACCATCCCTGGATATGTTTAAGGGTTGTTTAGATGTGGTGTTGAGGGATATGGTTTAGGGGACAAATTTGTAGAGTAGGGATGATGTTTGGACTCAATGATCCCAAAAGTCTTTTCCAACCTGAAAGATTCTATGATTCTAAGCCTATGTTTACATTCCAATAAGACTGGTTCAAGAACCCAATCTACAAAAGTCCTCTGCACAAAAGTAATTTTAACTTAAATGTGATTTAAAAAAATTTCCACTCTTTTTCTTCCAATCTTCTGCTGTTTAATGACAAAGTAATGCTTACTTAATATTACAAATTCATACAAATATTTTTACTTCTTATCCCACACAACTCCCTTAAACTATTTTCAATTATTGCAATTAAAATAAAAAAAAATTTTGAAAACAATTAAGCAATAATCCAAAACCTGCCAATGTAGCTATAATTTAATTTTTTTTAAATTTCAAATAAACTGCAATGCAGGACAGACTCTTCCAGCAATGAATATACAAGAAGATTTCTAGTTGGTAAGATAAAGAAGATCTTAATCTGAAGGTGCAGAAAATGTCCTTGGGTTGATTTTTTTAAAGGACCTAGTAGGAAATTAATTTTGTAACTCTTATTATGTTAAATGGGAGTTATTCAGTCAAATCTTCATTCTTGGTTCACAATTAACAGTTACCCCTCAATTTTTTTCTGCATAACATCTGAAAATAATTTCCATAAACAAGTTCCCAGCAGTTATCTATACAGTAGATCTGATTCTGAATCCACAGAGGTCCCTTGATTTACTTTAGTGTAAGCCTGAAAGTGCAGCAATAGCGAAAGGAATAAAGGACGTAACTGAATACCTTAAATTAAATACTCACCCTGGCATAACCAACTTCAACAAGATAGCCAAAATTTACATCAGTATAAATAATCAGAACCCTATTTCTACAAACCAATTTGCTCCTTAGATTGTCCACAGTGACATTTCCATATCAGTAACTTCCAGATGTCATCTATAAACACTCGGCTTGTTTCTTCTACTGGCAACTTCTCCAGTGTGGAATTCAGTTTTGGTGGGCAGCATTCATTCTGGTCAGATCTGCCCAATGTTTGTCTTAAATTTGAGGCTCTTACACATTACTTCAGTAAGAATGCACTTCTATATGAGGAGAACCAAGGAAAATTGATTTCTATCTATTCCTCTTTAACCTCACTGCAAGAAAACAATAACCAATATATTTCAATATTGGTCCTGTCATTCCCTGATTTTTGCTTAAGGTTTCTTGATTTTCTTATAATATCTCCTGCAAAGGAACAGCTGAGCTCAGTATATTCAATACTTTGTAGAGATGAAACTTTTTAGCCCACTTGCATGCAGCATCAGCCACACATGGGGGAAAAACCCTACCACTGATTATACCAAATGTATGGCAACAAAATCTAAGGGACATAGCAACTTACTGCAATATTTTGGGCTGTCTATTTACCTGTATTTCACTGCAGACTTTTTCATTTTAAGACTTGCTTAGTGGTGACTGAGTTGAAAAACCTACTGGACACACCTTCTCACTGTATCCTGTAGGTACCACTTGCTCCGCTCCTGAAGACTTCAGACCTGAGAACTTAGGGCTTTACAATACCCGGTGATGGTTTCTGCATGAAGAATAAGATATCTTCATGGTTATTACATACATGATGTGTGGGAAAATGCTGTCAGTTTGCAAGTCCTAATACCTGTTAATGCAGGCTGCCTAAGCAGTCATGGCTGGAATCAGCTAGTTTGCATAGATGAGTGATTTGTTTACAATGTGCTAGTCTGCCATTTGTACCAGAGGTTTCTACTCTTCCTCATTGATACTGAAATGCAGACACTGTTACCAGCTTAGGCATTTCTGTTATGAATTCCACCTTGGCAGTCCTTCTATTAATCCAGAGTTGATAAGAAACATTCATTTAAAGCACTTGAGAGGATTTTTTTTTTTCTCATATTACCATTAACATGAGAATATTTTTTGTTCTAATATTATAATTAACAATTTGTGCAATAGGAAATTTATAAAGTGCCTGGATTATTTTAGTCTGGGGGAAAGCTGGAAATGAGCTCAGGGCTTATCAGCTTATGGTGTTGCTTAAAATAGTGGTGTATTACTGAGTAGCCCTTGGAATGTAATTATGCCTTCATGATGCTGCTGCATCCTCCCTCACTCGAGGCTCTCCATGGAACCACATCCTTTTCTCTGCAGCCACAGCCCTGGTAATTTGCAGCCTGATAAACTACCCATTGATAACAAGACCTGGCTACATTTATATACCAGAACTACCACTGTATCTAGCTTACAGCCTTCTTAACCTTCTTCTCGGTGTCCTGGTTTGGGCCAGGATACAGCTAATTTTCTGTCTTGTAATTTTGCTTTCAGCTAAGTCTCTTGTAAGTAGCTGCACTTACTGAAATTAACAGCAAGTTTCTCAGTCAGTGTCAGCTTCTGGGACTGATAACACTTGATGTTTATAGCTACAGCTAGAGAGTGGTATGCAGAAGCAAGGACACTGCTTGGTTCTGAGGAATATCTTGTGCTCTGAAAAGAGAAAAAGAGTAGAGAGGTCACACCTGCAACCCTCTTTTAGGGAGAAGCAGACAAGACAATGACCAAAAATTGACCAAACAGAATATTCCATCCCATACATGTCATACTTGTTATAAATGTGAAGGATCACAAGGGTCAAATCCCTTCCCGGTCTTCTGCCTTCTTCGTACATCCCTTTGCCTTCACCCTTCTTTACCTGTCCCTGTTTGCTTTGGCATCCTGGGAGGATTCCATCCGTTCCTCTGCCTGTGGTCCTGATCCGTGCCAGCCTGAATCTGTGTGTTCCTGCCTCCAGCTCCCGACTGCTGCTGACCCCAGGAGTCCAGCCTGAACTTGCCCAGGGCTGCCCTGCAGCCTCAGTGGTGACGTGAGAGTTACTGGGGGAAAGGGGAGAGGAACGTGATATCAATTTTCTGTTTATTTGTACATATTTAATATTTTTTTCCTTTTAATCACTACTGTTTCATTAAAGCTGTGTAGTTTAGTTTCCAACCCGTAAGTCTCTCTCCCTTATTCTCTCTCCTTTCTTTATCAGGCAGGCGAGGAGAAGGATTAATAGAGAGCATCTCTCATTCAGTTTAATTGCCAGCCCAGCGTTAAACCATGACACACAGCTATAGATGTGTCATGTAGACACTGCCAGATTTTTCCATCTAATATCTTACTTAAGATTTCTAATAGCTAGAAGGCATAGATAAGATATCAGAGCACGGTCTGTAAGAATATAGAAATAGTGAGTTTCTGTAATTTTCGTTGAAAATAAATATGAAGCAATCAGTAGAAGAGGCAGGAGAAGACTCATTTATCTGTTTTCATATTTCCGGGAGGAGGCAAAAAGTTAATGATATCTGAAACTACAGAGAGCGTCTTGTAAAACACTAACCCTAAGAGGGTTTGCATTGAAAGCACAACTGCTTATCTCTGGGGGTCCTTTTGTAAGTAGAAACAAGTGTGTGCATAAATATTTTCATTAATCTGGCTTGGAACAGTGTGAAAATTTTATTCTAGCTCTCTTATGCCTTAATGAAGAAAAAACCCAAAAACTAACCAAAAAAATAACCACAAAATCCACCAAATCCCATAACCCCATATTCTGCACACATTTTTTGAATAGTAATAATTTTAAAGTAACAGAAGATACATACTTATAATTTCACAAAGAAAACCACATTTGGAAGAAAAAGTCCAACATCTTATAAACTTACAAAGAACTAAGATCACATAATACTCAAAGATTCAATGAATTCAGGGATTTACAAAAACTTATTCTCTTGGGGAAAAAAATAGATTATTGATATCTGGAAGATATTAATATAAAATACCTGGAAGTTACTTAGAAAACTAATAAAAATATCAAGGTATCAAAATACAATTTAAAAAATTAAGAAAAAAAAATATTTTAACAGTGGGAGACAATTGGAATAAACTGGCTAGAAATGAGAAAAAGAGAAGCAAGATTTCACTTCCAGGATTGAATCTAAGCATGCTTGGGAAAAAAGCAGGAAAAGGCTACCAGACCAGCAAGTCTCACCAGTGAAGAAAGTTTCTCAACTAAACCTCATTCGTTTATTTGAATATCTCCGTCCATTTGAAATTAATCAAACCCGCATATTTCACATAGGTCAGCTCAACATTAATTCAAGTCATAGCCACACCTCATGCCCCCCTGTCTTTTGTACTGACTGGACTATTAAAACATTGTCCCATGGCATGCTTGGTTCCCCTCTTTGGCTAACTGGGTCACTACATCATGTGAGACTCTCTTAATGGAGACTATAACTCAATTGTCTGCTCTGTGTGGATCATAGACTATGGAGTATGTGAATTTCAACCATGGTAAGGCCCTATGCACAGGACTTGGATAGAACATTAAGTCCAAAAACTTGAACCATTTTAGACATTGCATGTTAAATGCCACATGTTTGAAAACTATTTTTTTTAACAGAAGACAAATACGAAACTAAACCGACTTTATGAAATTCCAGATATGTCTCATTTGTTTCATCTCTTCTATGAACACTTACTAAACATCAACATATCTTGGTATTGTTGAATACTGTAACAGCATTATCATAACTGCATTATGATAATTTGTCATAGAAACATGAATCCTGCAAATCTGTGTGTACACAAAGCCTTTTCCTACTCAGTAAGTCAAGCATATGTGCAAATACACCCTCACATAAGAACACGATCACTTGCAAAGTGATGACACTTGGAAACTTAGCTGGTATTCTTATTTGATTCAGGCATTTCCCATAGAAATATGATATACTGTTTCCTATACTCTCTTTTTTAGTGCCAGGAGAATGGTGAAATTGCCTATGTTTCAGAGAACCTAAGATTCTTTAGTTTTACTTGCTTTCAGTGACAATATGTCTGAGAAAAAAAAACAGCCTCAAAATCATAAATGTGGAAGAAAAACCCAGAGGCTGGAAATCTCTGCTCTTGAGTCATATAAAACCAGGAAAGCATCTCTTTGCTGGTGCAAGAATATGTCTTAACAGTCCTTAGGGCCTTATGCTATGAAGCCTGAATGCACAGCCATGGCTATACAAATACTTCCAAGTATTAAGCTGTAACTTAAATTTGCCCAATCAAGGGTAATTCAGATAGAAATATGATAGAAAAATCATTAAGAAAAATAATTTTGCTGCCACAAACTTCTATTAAAAACATCTTAAATTGGAATGGCTGTGCACAGAAAATGCTTTTTCCCTCCAGACAACTATAAGTGATTAGTCTATAAAAAGATTCATTTCTCCTAGAACAGAAAAATCAAACAAGGAACAGTTTTGTTCAAGCATCTGCCAGGAATGTGAAACATATTTTTTCTTTGGCCAAATGTCTGAAATAATGTTTTTATTCTGAAAGTGTTTTGCTATTTTAAATTCCACTCATTTTTGTTTTGTAGCTTGCATGCTGTAGCCACAACAGTGTTATTAACACCACTAACTTTTTGTGTTCCTTAATATGAAAACCTATGGTTTCAAATTAAAAAACACCACCAGAATTAACATTTGCATAGTCATTGTAGGGGATTGATTAGACTAATCAAAATTCTTTGATTAAAGAATGCTTCCCAAGTGCCTGTCCCTGATAATTACTATGCAACCACTACTTTCTAGGAGATATAACTGAAGGCCTCTTTGTAAATGCTTTTTTGAATACCAAATTATCTGTTTTGTTGGGTTTTTTCATTTTATATAAATTTATATATAGCTGATGAAACCTTTCCTCTGCTCTCTCGCTTGGGTTTCAGCCCTCACACCCCACTAGCAGGTGGCTGCCCCAGTATTCCATCAGGAGGGTGTACTGAGATAAAGCCTTTTCCACCTCTCCTGAGTAATATACTAAATTTTGCAGAAGAGGAGAGTCAAGAGGCCACTGGAGAAAGAATAGGAACTGAATGGGAGTTGATGGGAGGAGAGTCTGTATTTCAGCACCCTCTCTAAAGATTTTGAACATGCTTTACAGCAAATAAAATACATATACAGACTGTAGAACGAAGACTAGAATCATCCCTTGGACTCCTCTCACTTGAAACACAGAAAATATGGATAAAAAGAAATAGAAGGTGTTAAACCTTAACTGAGTGTTGAAAACACTAGGAAGTGATGCTTTGAAGAAGAGTAATACTCCCTGCAAGGAAGGTATAGTGACTTACATTAGGTGCACTTAACATACAGATATCAAATTGGGTTTTTCCACACAAAAGGTAGCAGATTTATTTCTGGTCATAATTTGCAGCTTTTAATATAGTTTAAATATAATCATGCTACACAGCTATGTGGGCAAGACACAAATTCACAAATGAGAAGGTCAGAGACAAAAGATTAATCACTTACCCAATCTTACTGGTAAAAACTAAAGCTGTGCTCAGATTTTGAGAGCTAAATGCTTTCTCTTAGATACTGAATTACCCTTTTGCACACAATACCTATGTGCCCAAGATCAGACCACAGACTTAAAGCTAGGAAAAACTTCCAAGACCAAAGAAGGTTTTAGCTGTTGTATATTCCTGTCTCACCAGACTAAAGTTTAAGAGCGGCTATAACACAGAGTATAATTGCAGCATTTTTAGTTGAAACCAACATATAGGATAATAGTTCCTTTTCACAGTGTATAAAAATTACATGCACTGCACAATGTTTTAATTATTTATGTAAGTAGTATTTGGAAGGATGATTAAATAAAACTATTTAGAAGAAGCTGTGTATAAATTTCACTGTGAATTTGCATTACCATTTAATATCACAACAAAATATACATAAACCATAAACCAAACTTATGCCTATGAAGGAAAAAAATATGAATAAATAACATTATTTATTTTCAATTCTTAATTGATCCCTAGTCTGATAAAGGTAGTACAACACTTTCATGGTTCCTCCTCTTTATGAACAACACGAGTCCCCTTTCACAGGGGCCAAAAGCAATCAGTGCTCATAGCACCTGCCAGTTGCCAGAGCCCTTCTGCTCATGCTGCAGATGCAGCACCAATGCTGTTCTGGCAGGAAAGGGAAATCACTGACATTATTGCATCTATAATAAAAATTATTGCTTTGGTACTTTGTCAGGCACAAGTGCTTATTTGATAGCTGTTCCTAGGAATGAATGTAGTGCTGGTGGAAAGCAAAGCAAAAAGCCAACTGGGATCCATCTATAGGGGTTTATGTTCATATTGAGGCAAGACAAGGCTTTAGAAAGATGATGAGTGAGGTGGGATAAGGAAGAATCAGACAGCAAAAGTTCTTTTAAAAAATTGGTTTCATAGCCTGGTCCATATCAATGACTTTTTATCCTACTGTCAATATCTGTGCACTGTAGCACTGCTGGCAAAAGATTACAAGGTAGATGATTACAGATGAAAACTGAACCATGCTTAAAAGCTGGCTGAACAAAAAACACGTTTTGCTTTTTGTTACTTTAGAAAAATGCTATATTCTCTAAGAAAGATCTTTTGAGACATTAGCAAATAATAACCCTTCTTTTCATCTCATTTAAACTTTGTTTAGTCTCAATACTCTTGTGTTTAAAATGTTCATGCTTGTGGCCTACTGAGATTGAAAAATTAAAATCTTTTAGCATGAAGTTTAATTTCATGCATTACTTAATAAACATTAAAAACAATATCTAGTATCTTCTTTCTTCAAAAAACCAGTATTTTATTACTACAGAGCTTACAGGACATTAGAATGACTTGAAAAGTTAAGATAAGAGAATCACATTTATCATGTATCTCAGATTAATTTAGGTTGTTTACTTTTACAGTGCTTGGTACAAGGGAGCCCTGATCCATATATTATTAGTTAGAAAAAGCAATAAAGTTCTGTATTACATACAGTGCTTCTGGTATTACAGTTACTCAAAACTCAAAGACATATGTAGATCTTCCTCCTTAGTCTAAAAACCACACCTGCTTTGTTAGACACCAATTGTAGATGATAAAAAGAAGAATATCAGGATGTTTTAATTGTTAACTTGCAAGACTGGTTATATTAGTTCCTCCTGTGGTGTTTAACCCCAGCCAGCAAGTAAGCCTCACAAAGTCTCTTGATCACTCTGCCCCCTAGAGGGATGGAGGAGAGAACTGTAAATGAGAAAAATCATGGCCTGAGACAAAAGAAGTCTAATAATTGAAATATAATAATAAACACAATGAAAAGGTTGGAAGATGGGGGTTTTGCGCAGCAAAAAGAAAGGACTCATTGATAAAATATTAAACTAGATTTGAAAGGGAAAGAAGATAAAACCAGGGGATCATGAAATGATAATTTTCAGCTCTTGGAGAAGTAAGGAAGGAGCACAGTCACCAGAACTGCCACATTAGACTTCAGGAGAGCAGACTTTGGCCTTTTTAGGAAGACTGGCTGACAGATTCCCTTGAGAGAAGTCCTGAAGGGCAAAGGAGTCCAGGAGGGCTGGACACTCCTTAAGAATAAAATTCCTAAAGGAGCAGGAGCAGGCCATCCCCATACACTGAAAGACAATCTGTCCAGGAAGAAGACCATCTTGAACAGATAGCTTTTGGTCAGAACTCAAGAAAAAAAAAGAGAATTTATGTCCTGTGGAAGAAAGGCAACTCCGGGACACTGCAAAGATATCAATAGGCTATGAAGGGACAAAATTAGAAGGACTAAACCCCAACTTGAAAATGATCTAGCTGCGGCCATAAAAAAAAAAATTTAAAAAGTGCTTCCATAATATATTATTAATCTTAAAAGTACCAGAACAGTCCATCTCCATGTACTGAATACATATTGCACAGTTAGCTACTGAATACATCCTTTGTGGGATGTGGGGGGAAACAAAGTGACAAAGGATAAGGAAGAAGAAAAAGATGAGGTACTTAACGCCTTCTTTGTCTCAGCCTTTCATAGTAAAACCAGTTGTTCCCCAGACACCCAGCCCCCTCAGCTGAAAGACAGGGACAAGGAGTACAATGAAGCATCTGTAATCCAAAGGAAAATGGTTTGTGACCTGCTGCACCTCTTAGACACACACAAGTGTATAGGACCAGCTGGGATGCACCCAAAGGTACTGAGGAAGATGGCTGAAGTGCTCAGTGACCTGCTTTCCATCATCAGTAGTTTTGGCTAATCAGGGAGGTCTTAGTTGGCTGGAAGTTAAAAAATGTGACTCCCTTATGCAAGAAGAGGTGAAAGGAGCACCAAGGCAAATACAGGCCTGTCTGCCTAACCTTGGTGCTAGAGAAGGTTACGGAACATGCAGGACAAAAATGTGAATAGGCCCAGTCAGCATGGCTTAATGAATGGGAGGTCCTGCTTGATTAACTTGATGTCCTTCTACAATAAGGTGACTTGATAAGTGGATGAGGAAAAATCGGTGGATGTTGTTTACTTGGACTTAAGTAAAGCCTTCCTACAGCATTTCCTGGAGAAATAGGTGCTCATGGCTTGGATGGGTTTATGTTTCATGGGTAAGAAAGTTTTCGGATGGCTGGGCCCAAAGACATTGTGATTACCTGGTTAAATCCAGCTGGTGGCTGGTCAAAAGGGGTGTTCCCCAGGACTCAGTACTGGGGACAGTTCTCTTTAATACCTTTACCAATGCTCTGGATGAGGGGATTGATACTCCCTCAATACATTTGTAGATGACACCCTGTTGCGAGGGAGTGCTTGAGGGTAGAAAGGCTCTACAGAGAAATCTGGACATGCTGGATTGATAAGCAGAGGCCAGTTGTTTGAGGTTCAACAAGGCCAAGTGGTGGATTCTGGACTTGGGTCACAAAAACCCCATGCAATACTATAGGCTTGGGGCAGAGTAGCATGAAAATTGCTGGGCAGAAAAGGAACTGGGGGTTTTGGTCAACATCCAGTTGATGCCAACAGCAGTGTGCCAAGGTGGACAAGAAGGCTTGTATCAGAATATGGCCATCCATTTTAACAATAACTTGTAAACATGCACTGTTAGGGATAGTAATATCTGCTAAGTGAACACTGGTATATTGTGTCAATGACACACCAGAGAGGGTACATCACCTACACTGTTATTGGAGTACATTAACAGGAGTGAAACTTGCCAAAGATTATTACTACTGAGCACATTAGTACCTACAGGGAGGGAGTCCAAGATGATGAAAACCATAAGGAGCATATTTTTTTTATAATAGCTGACATGTTTTAAATGAAAGAAATAAGAGGAGCCATTAAAGGAATTTCCATTTTAAAATCACTAATTTAAAGTTGGGACATGGTTAATTATGGATATAAAGTTTTCATGTACAAACCACTACAAATATAAGAGAAAATGGCACCTGTAAGCTTTCACCTTATAAGCCTTTCTGAAGACACTTTCAGACAAAGATTATTGAAGTCCAACATGCTCAATATCTAACAGTGAAGACTTACATGTTCCTATACAAGTAACTCCATGTCCTCAAATTTAGAATCATAGAATACCATGTTGGAAGGGACCTTTTCACTTGCATCCTTCTCTTGGAAATTCATCTTCAAGCACTGTAAGAATTTAGAGATGGTGAAAAATATTTTTTGGCATATTGTCAGTACTCCACCTTCTTGTTTTTCCAACCCAAGCTGTGGTCTTGGTTCCCTTTCCCTCCCTTCAGCAAACTAAACCACTCCAATAGGAGAATTTCCATGCAGTTTGATGAATGAAAAAGTGTAACAAAGAGATGATTTTTTTAATTATTATTTTTTTTCCTTGTAGTGCATATTGGATTGTATTTACATAGACTGCTTTGTAAATGATGGCAAAACTAACTGCTTGAGTAAGGGGTATGAGCTGCCCTCCAGAAGAGAATGAATGGGGCTTCATTACATGAAGCTTGTCAGAAGTGACATTACAGAGCCTTGGCTCACTGGAGGCAGTCTAAACTGGAGCTTGCTACTAGAATTGCTGTCCCACATTTATAATTCCTACTTGCCAATTAAAACCACTGTTGCATTAATTCTGCTTGCAGATTTTTGAACAAAAAGCAAGCATGTAAATACTGCCTTTGCTTTACAAGCTGATGTTTGTCTGCATACATGAGAACTCAAATACTCCAGTAGTCAAGCTTGAACTGCAAAATCTACAGCTGCTTTGTATTTTATTAAAATTTAGGTATTGGTAGTCTCTCTTTAGGATTTCATAAATTGTATTCCCCAGAAAAATGTCTTATTTATATTTCTAGGACAGCCATGGAAAGAATGTAGTTGGTCCTGATTGAAATGGAACATGTAATTTAAAAAGCATCTCATCATCAAACTGATAGCTGCCCCCCTTAGCCATCCTTTGCATCTTGTCATGTGTCTTTGCTGGAAGACTGAAGGAATGTTGTTAGAGGTATGTCTGCTCTTCCAGCAGCAACACATTGAGGGTGAAAATCAAATGGGAATAAATATTTTGTCCAGGAAGGCAAGTCACACTGTGCTTTTTTTAAATCACTTTCTGATTCCTGGCTATGTTCATACAAAGAAGTGGCTTTGCAGAGGATTGACCTGTTTAGGAGAGAGCTGTCTGAAGAGTTGTGTTTTTCAACAGAAGTAGAATGTCTGCTCCTGAAGAACAAAGCACGTATTGCTAATCCTTCAAGAAATGCTGAGTTGTTATGCCTCACAGAAGCCTCTCCCTTAGTGACATTTTGAAATATCACTTATTAGAAGATCTTTTTTTTAACCACTTAATGAAATAAAAATTGTATTGAAACAAAGTGATGTGGAAAACAATAGCAGCTCCTCGAGGAGAAATAATTAAAAGTTTTTCTAGGGGAAAAGGATGTACTGTTTATAAATATTTGGCAGTTAAGAAGCAAAGGTGGATGTATATTTTTTTACCATTCTGAATGAACTCTTTTAGCACTATATGCTGTCGGGCAAGCTGGCAGCTATTGAAACAAAAAGAACTGCGTGAATCATTGACAGTAAGAGGGGAGGTAGGGATGCAACCTCCACTATTTTACTATAGCTCCTCATTTGCAGGTTGCTATAGTGTAAAGGAGATCTCTGCTAAGTTTTTATGCTGTTCCAATCTGCAAAAGTGTTTTTCATGCACAATAAAGCAGGAATTACCAAAACCAAAAGACTGAGCAGAAGTATGTTTTTAGTATAGCTCTTAAAGTTCTTCAAGTATTTGGGAGACTAACCTAAAGGGTTTTAAATGCTGAGAATGGCAGTAATAAAAAAAAATAATAATTCTCTGGAATCAATATGAAGGGCCTGAGAAACAAGTACACCTTCATTTTATTAGAGAATTTTACTTTACCTGCACAGAAATACTAAAATTTTCAAGTCTTATCAATTTCAGTCAAGCACTGATTTAAAATTGTAATAAACATTGACATTTTTTTCCAAAGAAGAAAACTTATTTCTTAAAATAAGTCAAATAATAATCTTAATAATATCATAAATCATAATCCATCTCAAATATATATTTTTGCCTTGAATGTACTTATCCATTGTCTTTCTCTGTTTTGTTTTGGTTTTTTTAAGATAACGTTATGATTTCTAAATTCATTGTTGAGTTTGGAAATGCTTAAGTCACTCTTTAGGAGAGGTGTAAAATACTTTGAACAAATGGTACATGGTACTTTGTTAAGCTTTTATGTGGAGAAAATGGTAAAACAGCCTTGTTAACTAAAATCAAACATAAATAACAAAGTCCCAGCTTAGAGATATATAAAAAACTTTGTAAAAAACAAACAAAAAACCAAAAAAAAAAAAAAAAAAAAAGAAACAACAACAAAAAAAACCAAAACCCTGAAACAAATAAACTACAATGAAATAGTGAGGGAAAGGCCAAACTATTTTTTTGACTGTCTAGATTAACCTAATATGTAATTTATTGCTTTTTTTGGATGAAAAAAAGATATTTTAACATCCTCAATGCCCTTTGCAATTCCATTTCACACAGTTCAAGCAGAATAATATCATGGGTTCAAGTTCACCAGATCAAAAGTTAAGGTATCACCCAAATGACCATTCGTGATAACAACACCTTCAGCAAAGACTCAAAAGTATAAACATTTCTCAACATTTCTTCATCCTAATGGCACAGGTACAAAGCCTTTTGCAAAATCTGTCTCGAGATCCACATGTTCCTCAAAGCAGAGGTAATGTATGACCTGACTGATCCCTTTGTAAAGATCAGAGCATCCGAAAACATTTGTTGAACTTCTGTAAGTTAGGGTACTGATGAGCAGTAAGACCCTGTCTAGAACAATTCTATGACCTCAGATAAACACAGAGCCAGCATTCTGTTAACTTCTTCATGAAAATCACATTTTTTCTTCTTTCATAAAGACTCTGAAGTGATTGAAGGGAGCAACAGAGAGGACTTGCTCACAGCTTTGAGTTGTCACAGGGAATGCTCTCTGTCTCCTGTGGTTCTTGTTGTACTTAAAGGGGCAAATACGTATGAGTAACCAAGGTCCTAAATTCTTCAGAGAATAAACATGGGTTCTGTCAACATATTCTACTTCTGCATGAACTTTCAATGTCTTGTAAAAAAATTGTTGCCTTAGATCAACGACTGCATAATAAATCTTGTGACAGACTTCCCCTTCCTCCACACAGACTAACAGAAATTGCAGCCCACTATGTCCTTCCAAATAATTTTATAGTATGCTATTTCAGTCAAGGTTTGGCTGCAGACATCTTGTTAAAATAAAGCAATAAAGCAATAAAGCATAGCAATCAGAAAACAAGAAAGCTTGATTAAAAAACTGCAGGGTTTGGATAGCTGAGGTGCAGAATGATTGACTTCAAATGCAAATTTTTTTTAGGCTGATGCTTCCAATTCATCTATAGTCTCTATTTGGAATCTATTCGTTTACTAAGTTCTCTTTTCTACCACTCTCTTGCCACAAACCCTAGCAATAAAAAGAGAGGAGAAAAGGCAGGAAAAAATAGATTGCTTTTCAGTGGAAATGTACCCATCATTTTCATGCAAATTTACCTTCTCTGTGCATATTTGATGAGTTATTTTGCTCACAAAAGATTTTTCCATTAATTGTTGTATCTGCCACTTATAAAATCTGTTTTCTAAATTACAAAGTCAGCCTTCTCTGTGGGTGTACTGCCAGCCACTTCTTTCACAAAAGATCTTCAGTCTAATTGTTTTATCTGCTGCTTGCTAAATTATACCTTTCATTGAACTTACATCAAAACTTCCCAGGAAGCCACTAATAGTTACTGACATACAGAATAGCTTATGCCTCTGCAAGGGATGGGATGGAGGCAACCCCTCCATTGGACCCTCTTAGCCTGCTCTGAAGGGAGAGGGCACCAAGTCACCTTTGCAAACCCCTGAACAAATCTTCATTAGCATTTCCAAAGGGATTGCTGAAGAGGAAGGAGACAGATAGGGATTGCATATGGCCTAGGGTCTGATTAGAGATAAGAACTGGAGAGCAAGTGGGAGAAGGTCTGCTCTGGTTGCTCAATCTGTAATTTCTCAGCCATGTTTACTAAGCCAAGCAGGCCTATAAGATGAGGGGCTGCATTGGTGGGCTTCGGGAGGCTCTCATCAACATCAGCCCTGCCCCACTGGCTGGCTCAGTGCTTGGATCCAGGACTTGGTTATTTTCTCTCTCTCTTTTGCTGCCTTTCCTGTTCTGTCTCTGAATTGAATGGGACACCTCCAGCCTCCTGCTGATAATGGGCAAGTGACTGATTTAATGACAGCTCTTCTCCCGGGGAGGAAAGCTGGAAAACTGAGTTTCCCCTCTCCTTGGGCCAACAAAAGAACAGTGAATCATTTGCCTGGATTAACGGGAATCTTGGGGCATATAGGTAACACTGGGGTTCCCATTTGACCACCAACACTGTCTTGAACAAGAAACCTTTGTCAGACACCTCAGGACCCATGGTGGTGACTTTCTCAAACTCCCTCATTCTTTTCTTTCTTTCTCGCTTTCTTACTCTTTTCTCTCCCATCTCTTTCTCTCTCTCTCTCTCTTTTCCTTCTACTTTTTTCTTTTCTCTTTTTCCTCACAACATATTTCCCATACCTTCATGGAGTTATATCACTTTTCTTGTGCTACTTGTCAAATAAAACATTATGGTTGAAACTGACCTTTGGTGGTTGGACTTTGTTCTCACAGATCCAAAAAACTGTAACAGCATCTTGGATTGCATGAGGGGTTCTGAAAGATGGGCCTAGTAGGTATCAGCTGGGAAGACTGCACTTGAGCCACATAGTGGGTTTTTGCATGAGAAATAGTGTAATTGGTTGAATATTGTTTTAGAGAAATCTTCTTAGTTTTCCTTAGGAATGACAGGACCTTACTTAGAGTGAAATTCCTGCCTGGTCAGGTTCTGGCACCTTTGTTCATGCACAACGTGTCTCACTGATGTTACTTTTGTTTTAACTTTGATCCTACATAGAAAAATGCAGCTCTGGAAGGGTAAAGCTGGGCAATGTGTTACTCAAATATCAATCTTTGATTCTATGGTGAAAAATCCAACTAAAGACTTAGATTCAATGAGCAAATTTTAGTGGCTACATTTAAAAGTATGGTGCTTTGTTAAGTCTTCTTTTATTCCATGGGCTGTGGACCTGAGCTGCTGCTGGGAGAACCAGAACTTGGTTTTCTATCTCCCCTGTGGTCTAGCCTCATCATGGAGCTCCAGCACCAGAAACTTGGGTTCTGCTGTAAGGCTGAGCCATGTGATCAGACCATCCAGCTTATAATTAGGGAATACTTGGTAAATATCTCCATGGCTCTGCATTTTTGTCTTCCCTTGTTTTCTAAACTGAATCCACTTGCAGAAAATAATAAGTCTTGGTAGTTAAGACTGTGCATTAAATTTTGTTCTCCGACTAGATGCCTTGGGATTAAAAGAATAAATTATTAGACAATACTTTTTTCAATAATGCTAATCATAGAATAACATCATTGTAGAATCGTAGAATATTTTTGGTTGGAAAAGACCATTCAGATCAGCAAGTACAATCGTTACTGTAGCACTGCCAAGTCCACTGCTAACCCATGTCCCTAAGTACCACATCTGCACATCTTTTAAACACCTCCAGGGATGGCTTCACCAGCTTCAGAGAATCACAGAATTACAGAATATTAGAGGTTGGAAAGAACCCCTGGAGATAATCTAGTCCAAGCCCCCTGGCAGATCAGGTTCTCATAGAGTAGGTTGCACGTTCTTCACTGACTTATCTTTGGATATGCTCCAGCAACAAGAGGACCTTCTTGTCATTTTTTTCTCTTTCAATTGTATTTGAGAAACAACTCAAAAACTTTCTATTTAGGCCAGAAAATAGAGGGAAAATATCCCTTCTCCATTATTCCCTGGATACCATCTGGGCCTGATTTGTGGCAATGGTAAATATGTAACCCTGTTTGTCCAGTTTCATATTCCACATTTAAGACACCAAGTAGAGCTAAATTCTCTAAGCATTTCATGTTGTGTAGTAGTTAATGAAATCAGATTTGTCTAGAGACTTGTAAAACATTTTTTATTAAATACAGGGGGAATTAAAATTGTTTAATTTACCATAGAATGTAGGCACAAGCTGTGTCCCAAAGTCTAGTTGACAGGAGCCTAATTATGATTATACTAGAAATAGGCATGATAAAGCAGTTACTCAAAGAACACCTGGAAATGGTTGGCAGATGTTAGAAGCATAGGAGGAATCACAAGTCAGAAAACCTCCAACTTACACAAACATCACAACCTGACCAGTCAGGTTTCCTGTTTTCAATCAAGATTGTTTCAGTGGGGATAAAAATATTTCTACTTCTTAGTAGGTAGAAGAGCATTGCATTTTGATCTAGTATGGGAGTTGGTATGAGAAGAATGTTGATAATACATTGATGTTTTTCGTTGTTGCTAAGAAATCAAAAACCTTATGTTTTGCCAGTGTGCAGGCTCACAAGAAGCTGGGAGGGAGCATAGCCAGAACAACAGATCCAAACTGGCCAACTGAATATTCCCTATCATGCAACATCATGAGAGCTTGCCAGGAAATTGCTCTCTCCTGCAGGATTGTGGTTTTGAGCTCACTCTCTCCCCCTCCTTCAGGATTGATGGCCAGGAGTGGGGCTGGGTCTTGGTCAGCAGGGCTGAGCATTTGCACTCTGCATCGCTTGTTTGTATATTTTATTATTATCATTACGATGATTAAATTTTATTTCAATCATTAAACTGTTTTCATCTCAACCTACGAGTCTCCTTACCCCTCCAATTCTCTCCATCATTCCCCTGGATGAGGGGGGGCAAGTTAGAGGCTGTGTGGTTTTCAGTGGCCTGCTGAGTTGAAGCATGACACAAGACAAGCATATACATGGTGAGACAGGGGAATGGGTTGCATGGAGGAGCTGTGGATGCCCCATCCCTGGCAGTGTTCAAGGCCAGGTTGGATGGGGCTTTGAGCAACCTGGCCTAGTGGGAGGTGTCCCTGACCGTGGCAGGGGAGTTAGAACTGGATGATCTTTGAGGTCTCTTCCAACCATTCTATGATTGAATGGTATGAACATCGGACTGGCATTACCAAGGTAAAACAGGTAAACAATCATTTCCAGTAATAACATGACAACCAAAGTATTAAAGTCTGTCAAAATAGCAATACATTGTCTAAAAATGAGTAAAGACATAAAAGCAAAAGAAAAGAGAGATGCCAAATTAACTCCAAATCTTAACAACATTGAATTATTTGCTAGTCTCATTAATTAGAGAACTCAAAATAGAAGTTCAGCAGAAGCACCAGGAAAACAGAAAGGATTAAAAGCATTTGCCAGAAGATGACAACAAGCTCTCAGCAAAACGTTTTAAGCCAAAGTAGTATACAGTATAGACACTACTTCAAAAGAAATACATACTCCAACTGGTAACAGTAGTATATAAGAATGATCTTAAAATAATTTCAAAATTTCTTTCATTAAATTGACTCAGTTTGAAGAGAAGGATTTTTTTTTGGGGGGGGGGGGGGGAATTTAAAAAACTCTGTGTTCACATTCTACGCAGTTTGAGAATTGATAGAAAATTAAGCAATGGGTTTTGCAGTGAACTTCACCTTGAATAAAGAGAAACTAGTTGACACTCTTACCTTGATTTTAACTGTCTACTAAGTATGTTTGGAGTATCATGTAAGTTAATTAAAAAACCAACCAAACAACCAACAAAAATACAGAAACTATGCATGTTCTTTGTAGAGAGAATTAAGATGGAATTTTAAAAAAGTTGTTCTTGGAAGGACGGACAATGACATGATTTTCATACACATGTATCAGGGAGACAGAAGAATGTGATGAAGTACCAATACTACTGGGAACTGAAAGCATTTCCATGGGAAAGACAGGAAAGATTACAAAGAGCTGACAGAGAGCATACAATATTACACAAACATGGCACATGTTCCTCCAGTCCAGAGGCCCATCTCTACTAGACTGTGATATTCCTAACTGAGACCTGACTGACTTGGGCTGAGAGGTCTGTACAGGAAAGAGTTAACAGTGCTCTAATGCTTGATATGCCCACAGAGGTAGGAGCTGAAAAATCAAATCACCACTATTATTTCTTCTGTTGTACCACTAGGAAGGAACTAGTCACAAGCCTCAAAGACCGCACAGTCTATTTGATTTTGTATATGTGAAGTCCTCATACCACGGGGTCTAGGTTCCAGAGCAGAGCTTTTATGTACCACAGTATGACAAAGAGTGTATTTTAAAATGAGTTCTATGGTTCATCTTTCACATAAAATATCCATAGCCAGTACAGTCAGCAGATACAGGGGCTTGCCATTTAGGTGTGCATAGTCTGACATGAACATACCAGTTGACACAGAGCTTTACTACAAAGACTTAGGCTGAAAGACATTAGAACTGTCCCCAGAGTTGCAAAGGAATAATGGACAAGCCTGGAGTTTTGTGTTACTGAGAGCTGCCTTTTATTCTGCGAGTTATTTATCCATGCATGCACTGTTTAAAAGAACCTGAAAGTGCACAGAAGTCAATGTGTTACAATCATTTTAAAAGTGAAAAATTGACTGCTGATATCCAATGATGCAACTGGCAGGTTTCAAACGTGTGCAGCAGGGGAAGGTTAATGCACTGAGTAACTTGCTCTGCTTATAATCTATTACTGGAGTAATAGAAAGTGAGAGGAAGTGTTTCCATTATCACAATCATCTTTTTTTTCATCAGTATATTTCATCATATGTGGTGAGCTGACAAACCACTTACCTTATATTTTTGGTATCTGATAATAGCCCACTAATGATGATAAGAGAAAGTGTAACGCACAGGCTGGATTCCTACCAAAACAGATCTAGCAATTGTTTTTTGAGAGGATATGTTGTAAAAAAAAAAAATTACAGGTCATAATGGCCGATTACCTGGATGGAAAAAAGCCAGCTTGGAAACCCCTGCCACCAGGCACCCTGACCTCAAGTCACTGCTACTGTTGCCACTATAATCCTCTAAAGAGCGTAAAATAGATTTCTGGTATGTGAGCTCATCTGTCATCTGCTCTGCTGGGAAATCAGAGCACACACCAGTAGAGTCTCTGCCACCTTTGCAGTGGGAAGAAGAGTGATCATCTTCCTGGAGACAGCCCTCTCCTTGGGTCAACCAAACACTAAAAAAACCCCAATCTAGTAATTAAAATGCAGTATCTGGGAACAGGAAAATATTGCCTTGATTTTTAAAAACACATATTCAGTTTAAGCTATGACTTCATTACCCAACATAACTACCTAAATATCCCTACGGCATTATACCTTTATACAGCAAATAAACAATATGAGTCCCTACAAATGCCATGCAAAGGCATTTTGCCAAATGTTAAATGCCTAAATATCACTGAATGCCTGCTTATATTAATCACTGGTTGGCAGCATTTAATGATTTAGGCCTTGGTCAATTTTGAAATAAATAAACAGAATATAGCTTTTCTTAAACATGAGAAAATATTACCGTATTATTTGATTTATTTTTAATCTCACACAGTATAAAACAAAAAGAAATCTATACACTAAATTGGAGATTCTTTTAAATAGATTTATTTATATGCATTGTGTCAGTTTAATGGAATTAATAAACTTGGAAGTATATATAGCTGACAGAAATTTATCCCCTCTCTTTTCAAATACTTACTTTTTCAAAACTATGAAAAAATGAAAAAAAAAAAAGTGAATTACTAGTTTCAAGATTAGTTTTCACTGTGGTCTGCATTTGAACAAAGTACATATGAACATTCAGAGAAGACAGCAGATAGGATTCTTCTGTTTGTACATCCATCCATCCCCTGAATGTGCAAAATCTAACTCAGTAATGTTCTATGCTTTATTTTAGGAAGCAGAGCAGCTGTGACAATTTCTTCAGTTTCATTTTAATTGAATGTGCAATTTGGAATATGTTAAACTGATCCACGTGACATTTTAACATATCTTGCGTATGACTGTTGAAATCCATGAGACTTTAAATAGAGGATTGTCTAAATGGATGACACTGTTGATCACAGTCCGCCTTTTCATCTCAATCTTAAACTTAATTTATCAAAACACATGATTCTACGTAACCAGTGCAATAGGTAATACTAATTATTGTTTCAAGTGTTTGACTTAGAAATGCCTAAGTAAAAAGTGTAAGATTTGACATGTAGCTGTTCAATGATTATCATTGCAATTCCTAAGAGGTTTTTTTGGAATGAAGTTCATTAATTTAAAAAAAAAAAAAATCATAACCAAACCAAAATCCCACAAATTTGTATAATAGACCCTAAACATGTTTTCATTAAAAATAGTTTTAAAACATTAAAAAGGAAGAACTTCATACTTTATTATAAAAGTTTTGGGGTTTTTTAAGAGATGAAATCTGAAAGCTAATGTTCAACTTTGATTTGGACGAGATACCGTATCTAAAATAATTCAGTTTTTAACTGTCGTATACACCAGTGAATGAAAATATTGCCTCACTGCACTGCCTGTTCATGAACCCCTGAAGTATACTTTTAACTATGTGTCTGTGTCTACCTATGCACAGATCAACAAGACAATTGTTATTCTGGTAAAACTATTTTGGATCTTTGCCACTTTGGCTCTTGGACAGTTCTTTTGGTTACATACCAAAAGTTTGTAGGCTTAGGCTTATGGTAAAGGATTCCTCAAAACCCTAGAAGACCATTTTATACTGTGATTTTGTCATGTACAATTTTAACTCAACCATAAAACTTTCAGATGAAAGGTATGCAGATTAAAAATAATGTACTGCTCTTGTATTTCCAGTGACACCTTGCAATGTGTCCCATTTCCTGCTAAAGGTAAATTTCTGACATGCATGTAGAAATTTCCTACTATAATCTTTTTTTAAAATGTGTAGGATATCCTTTTTACTAGCAAAGTAGGAAGCCTAAATTGAAATGTATTAAAACGCACAAAAAAATCTTCCTAAAAGTAAATTAAGAATGCCTCAAGGAATATCCCAATTTCCTTTGCTTATTCTTACACAAAGAATAATGAAATTTTATTCTTGTCCAACAGAAGATAAATATTTACACTGAGCTCCAAAGCACTGGAGTATCACCTCTAATATTTTATTCAGATGTTTGCAGTTGCATAAACCTAAATCTTTAGTTCCATGAATTCATTATCATCTCCACCATCACCGTGCCACTGCTTCCAAGCTGCTGTGATGCTGAGTCACCAAAGCTCAAGTACACGAATAGGCACTTTGCTGAGTGCTTTCTAGGACTTTGCAAAGACACGGGACATAGTCAGGTACAAAAACTGCCACATGTATGCTCAGTAAAAGATGTTACTGATGTTTAAAACATCTGACAGCATTTATTGCCTTTAAACGGGTCATGATCAGTCCTAGTCTTCCACACATTTACTGACCTCTCATTCCATCTCTACACAGACTAATCCTTCTCTTACATAATAAATGTGTTAATATTACTTGTAATTTTTCTTTTCAAGCAGAAAGGTTACAGATCTTTTGACTGACTAGAAATCTTATCTCATTTTGAAGTACAACACTCAATTAATGTGTAAGATACAACATGACTAGGCTCCTATATGCTTTCCTCCATTTTCTTCCACTCTAGTGGAAGAAAAAACTTCCAGTTTTCTGTTTGTATGACTATTTCTTTCACAATACATAATCCAATCTCTGAAGAACATTAAATAATAACCTAGTTTTGACACTAAATCACTAAAAATGACACTATAATTATCTTGTTCTGATGCTTTTTACTTATTTTTTCAATTCTGATCATATTGCCTTATTTCACATTTTTGAAGTTAATACTTACATTGTACTCCATCCAAAAAGTCTTTTACACAAAAGATACTAGCAAATAATTGGTTATGCAATATTACAGTCCTTGCAACTTGTAATCCTACTTGGTTAGAAAAATTAATTGTAACCCCTTAAAAACAGAAACTTTACTGCTATTCATTGGAATACACTGACTCAGATGGGAGTTCATTTCATTGAAAAATATACAATCAAATTTATTACTAAAATGCATCCCTCTTCCTAAGTAAAAACAAGAGTTTCTATTTGGTAAGTTGAATCTCCAGCATATTTATGAGACTGAATGGAAATCATTCAAGCTTGCCATCAAGCTGTCATTTAAACCAACAGTCAGTAACAATAACCAGTAAAATTACAGTCTTCAAGTTGTGCTGGAAATTCATGCAAGTATGAGTATCAAAAGAGAAGATATGCTTTTTGCACTTCAGAAAATGTATTGATATTTTTCTTCTTCTAAGAAAAATATCTATTAGCCACTACCCGAGAGCTCCCTCAAATTGAGAACTGACCCTTAGTTAACACAACCTAAAAGGACAGCCAATTAAGGGATGAGAGTTCAGGAGAGTTAAAGGATGCCCAATAAATAAATATGCCAGGGAACAGGTAACGGAGAAGGAAGGGGAATGGAAGAATGGGATTAGAGCAAGGAAAAGGTGAGCCCAGTGCCATTTTTTTCCCCTGAGGGGTTTTGCAATGAAGTCCCAGTGTGAGGGCAGGACCTGAGGAATAAAGAATAAGGAAAAGGGGGGGCTGTACCTTTACCTGACAACACCTCCACCACAGCAACACAGAACTGGACTGGAATAGCATCTGAGTTGCAGAAGACCAGGAGACTTAGCTGATAATGAAGAGGAAGATGAGTAAGAGGAGGCTGATAATGATGACAACCACCATGACAATAACCACAAACCAGGAGACAAGACTCCAGCTGGATCCCTTACTTTTATAATGCAAACTCACTGTCTCTTCAGATTGTTTGGCTGTAGCAGAGTCCACCACAACACTCACGTCCAAGCAGAGTCCTTTCTCTGTGGGCTGACAGCAGATTTTGGAACATGTATATCCTTTGCTCTGCTGACTCCCCCAGCTGTCACCCACAGGGCCACTTTCCTGATCCGTGGTGTCTTCTTCACACACAAAGTTCTCCAGGTGTCAAAGAGCTGGCAGCCATGCTGTGGTTTTACTCATTTTATAGTTTATGGCCATTTTGTAATTTATTATCCACAGATGTAGACAATGAAAAAAAAATAAAAAAGAGAAAGCTGTTAGATATTCAGCACAAAACTGAATGTAGCCTTATAGCAAATAAGGGCTCCTCTAAGATCAACTTCTAGAAGTCTCAGGGAAAAAAAATACACTAAACACGAAATTCAAACAACTTATATTTTGGCACTCTTGCAGATGTTAGCTGTTTCCTCTGGAAACTACCAGTTGGAACAATTGCAGTTTTAACATGCATTCAATGTGCAAAGCAAAACTGAAAGGCAACAAAAAACAGATTTGACCTCCTCAAAAACCTCAGGAGCTGAACACACAGCTACATTTTCCTACATTAAAAACTTGTCATTTTCAGTCATTTCTCAAAAAAAGGATCATAATAATGTTTCTTAGAAATGGCAACTTATAAGCCATACTAATTTTACTGTACAGTACTGCTGACTCGTGGCCTATCCAGTAGCAGTGCAGCCATGTCTGTAGCTAATGGAACTGAGATAGACAACACAAGTGTCAGAAAGCATTTTTATTAGCATTTTATAATCAATATTTTACTGCAAAACTAAGCCAGAATTTTTTTCAAAAAAAGATAAATTGGAAACCTGTTTTAGAAAATATGTATTATGTTCAAATTAGCATAAACAACAATCCAAACATAGGCCTAACCTTTGTCTTCTTTTGCCATCCACCAGTCTCTCTCCACAATTTAATAAAGATTTTTCTCTCCCTCTTCTTTTTTCAATGGGTGATAAAAATTGCCAAGGAAAAATCTTGAAAACCATCCATGCTTCAATCCCCAAAATTAATGGTTCAACAGTCGTCATTTTATTTCCAGTGAAAAGAACTGCATATTATAAAGCAAGAAAAAGGGTTTCAAGTCAAATAGTGAGCACAGTCAGCTTGGAAAGTCTTACTAATATATGATCTGTAGGCTAACAGAGAACTCCAACAGGATCGATGTAGGTATGTTGACAAAACATGTTTTTCTCTTCCTGTTTTCCTTTGCCCTGTCCTCTCTACATGAGCTTCTCCACTCTGTTATCATGAATCTTAACTCTAAAGAGAAAAATCTCTGAGCATGGTTTTTGCCAGGCCATCCATATTATTTTCCTATTTTTATTTCCAGAATAACCCAATTCCCTTTTTAATATTTGTCTACTTCAGTGCAGCTCCATTTACAACTAAGCATCTAACAAGAAGCAAAAAGTAGCTATGTGGACAAGAAATGTACATAGCAAACTAATAATAAATTTGATGACTAAAAATTGCTTATTATTGACACAGGTACAAAGAGCTAATTAACGGGATTCCAAAATGGTAGCTTATAGGAGGCAAAACAAAAGATATAACTCATCAAGAGCAAATGCAGGGCATTTGCTATATTACATGTTTCAGTGCATGCACAAGTGGTCTCTTCCAAATACCCAAGCTGATTTTGAACATTTGCTGTGGATAAAAACCAAACAAAGCAACAACATAAAATATTTTCCCCTATGTTATGCCCACATAGTTAAAAAGGGCTAGTAGTTTCTTTTGAAAGGTTTAAGGTAAGAATATTGTACAGATGGTGTAACATTTAGAGGGGCTTCTCTCAGCTGTGAAATGAGATCTTTCCAGAGGAAATGATTCTTTACTGCCTAGAAGTATTTCTGTCAAGGCCAGGAAAATATCTGCTTCTAGTTTCATAGGGGATACTGAGGGACGTCAAGAGCAATGTGGAGAAAAGCACTGTATTTTTATGAACAAAATTACTAAATGCAGTGGTGGGAAGAGGAAGAGCCAATCAAATGTTTCGCTTTGGGCTTTAATAGTTGAGAGAAAATCACAGATGAAAGTGATGAGTGAATTTTGAAAGTGGGCCACAAAGATTAAGTTAACCCAGTTTAACAAAGAGGCTTTGCTCTGGGAAGTGCCCCAGTCTCTGAGGCTTGGCTAAGGACAGCTCAGTGTGTCAGTAGCTTCTTTTGGCACCAACTGATCCAAAACCACACTGAGTCACTCCCAGTTATGGAAACCATTGAAACTATGGGGAAACACCTTCTGTGATCCAGCCTCAGTCTCCATGCTGGCAGCATCCAGTAGACACATGACAGCCAACTGAGCCTCATTTAGTCTCATCCCTAACAGCGGCACTGGTAATAGACATGAGCCCACAAGAAACTTATCTAAAAGAGAGTACATACTGCAAATGAGTATGACTCTTCATCATGAAGAATTAGTAAACACAGCAGAGAAAGTGTTCATTCATTCATTATACAAGTAAACTGAAAAAAATCTCTAAGGAAACCACCGTGCTACCAGGAAGACATCTATTCGATCCCATGTCCTGTTGATTATTAATATCAGATCCTATCACAGATACAATGAAAACAGGAATAAATAATGGAAAATAGAAAAACGGAGCAGTCATACCTAGTGATGGTACTGTGGTATTACTAAACTGCAATAATTGAAAAATTAAATAGCCTAAGATGACAACATCTAGTTGATTCAAAAAGGAAAAAAAAAATAACATCATACTTTTCTCAAGCTTACTTACCTGATGGACTAAAGCTAAGAAAGGCACCAGAAACAAATCTAGGTGAAGTAGAAGTGATCCTCACCCAGGTTATTCTCAAGAACTCCATGTTTCAAACTCAAAAACATTGATTTTGCTACCCAGCTACCTTGCACCTTTCAGTATGGGCCAGACTTAGCTGCAGCAGTCCACTAAATATTGAGCCACTTCCGTTGAGATTTTGGTCAAAGGTAAGAACAAATGTATGGTAACTATACTGTGCTAAATAAAAAAAGAAATTATAACACATATTTTTCTATAAACATGATCATTCTACAAACATGATCTTTTTCACAAAAAAATAAATTCATACAATTAGCCACCTAAACTTATTTTAGCAAGGTTGTCTTCCCATATAGCTTTAATATGGGAAAAGTTTTGGCACATGCACACATATAAGCAGATAAAACATCACATACTTACTTTTCTGTTAATTTGGATTCATATTAATTAAACTTCTTGCTTCAACAGGATGCAATGAAAATTACCTAGTTCCAAGCTAGAACCATTGCTTTTCAGAAGCAAGGTAATAATAAAGTCTGTCAGTGCTTTCACCAAAATATGCTATTAAAAATATGCCAAAATATGTTTGCAAGGGAGCAAGAGCAACAAGGGACAGAAGAGGCAAAGGCAAACAGGCACATAAATATGCAGATTTTAATATGCTGTCCAGATCCTATTTTCATTTTATAGAGACCTCACCCTTGAGTGAGCACAAAGAATAGAAGCAACTTGGCAGATATAACACGATCACTTACAAAAGTAGTAACAGCTGGATCTTGCTGCCTGTGTTTGATTGACAGTTCACTCACCTGCCTTCTTTTTTCTTTTCTTCAGTAACCACAAAATGTATTACATGTTTTGCATCACAAGTTTTGCTCGAGTGTAAATGCACACAGGCAAGAAACAATTTCTCTGATGATATTACATGGAACAGGCTGAATTAGAGGCTTTTGCGAATGGCCTGAAACTTAATTTGTGCAGCTTGTGAACTCAATATGGTACCACAAATTCTGCTCAACTTCTGACTTATTTTCATCTCAGCACCATGGCTATGGATGTGCCTCATCTCAGGGTTAGGTATCTTTGAAGCACTTTAGACTAACAGCTATTGATGAATTAGTGTCCTAGCTTGATGACTTCAGCTTGCCAAGTGCTAATATGCAAGACTTGTTCCAGGTTATTTTATACAATTACATTTTTCACTTTGATTTTGACCAAAAATAAAAACCCCAAAACCTGGGGAAAAAGATTCAAAATAGTATCTAGTATTTTGCCACAGTCATGAACACTTTTAAAAATCATTACATAATATACAGATTACCTAGTTTTGATCACTGACAGAAGAAATTAAAACATCTATCATATGGTATAGATGTCTGTGCACAGAGGTGTGTGCATTTAGACAGATTTCACAAGAAAAAGTTTTTCCTTTTCTGTAGTTTCTGTGAGAAAAACAGCATAACTATCTGAATGAAAAAACAATCGTATTAATGTTGAATTTATAGGCCTCTTAAAATTGCTGCTGAATCATGATCTCAAATATCTACTCAATTTTTTTTTTTGACAGACTATTCATGATCCTGCCATATTATTAGATCTATGTCTGTGTACATATTTGTATGATCTTTTACTACTCAAGTAAATAGTTTATAGCACACAACAGGAGGAAAATTGATTTCTCCTTCTGTATAGGTGTGTATCTTAAACAGTGCAGTGGTTTAAGCCCAGCCAGCAACTAAGCTGCTCACTGACTCCTCACAGTGAGATGGAGGAGAGAATAAGAAGAGTGAAAATGAGGAAACTTGTGGATAACAACAATTTAGTAGGAAAAGACTCATTTGCAAGCAAAGTAAAACAAGAAATTCACTCACCACTTCCCACTTCCCCTGGGAGATCATTCCAATGTCTGACTGTCTTCATAGTGGAAAATTTTTCTCTTGTATTCAAATGGAATCTCCCCAAGACCTTCTTGTGCTCCTTGCCCCTTGTCTTGTCCATGTGACTTCTTGTAAATAGGGAGTCTCCATCTTCTTTGTATCTGCCTTTTAGGTACTGGAATATTATAATAAGGTCTCCCTTATTAAGGCCTTTTCTTCAGGCTGAACAAACCCAGACTTCTCAGCCTCTCCTCATATGCTAGATGCTCTAGTCCTCCGATCATCCTCGTGGCTCTTCTCTGGATCCTGGGGGGTGTGTGTGTGTTATTTGCTTGTTTTTTGTTTTGTGTTTTTTTGTTTTGTTTTGTTTTGTTTCATTTTTTTTATTTTGTTGTTGTTATTGGAGATTTCCTTTGTATTTTGTTTTTTTTTTAACACAAACGTTTAGGTCATGGGTCATCATCTTCTGTCTGAAGACTGAAAGATTCTTAGGGTCATGCCATGTTGACAAAATTAAGTACAATCTACATGCATAAATACAAATAGTAAGACTTGATAAAAAGGACAGAAAATTTAAACAGCCATTGCTTTCTGCTTTCTAAGGTTCTGCTAAGAAACTTTGAAAATTACAGATTAGCAGGATTCACGGTAACAAAGCACTACAGCTAATAATTAGAAGCTGAAAGGAGAATAAGTTCAAGGTAATTTTGATGCCCAAGTCATATAAATACTGTGCAATTGTAACAGTCTAGAGGAAATTGGATTTTATGCTTCACAGAAAATACTAATAATTCATATTGGTTTCCATAGTTATTGGAATAAATGGATACACATATATTTTAATATATACATAACTATACATTTTTATGTTATAGATCTGTAATTCTGAATAACAATAAAATTCAGGAAACTTTTGATTCCAAAAGGGTGGTGGATTATGGTTGTAATCTTTTTATCATCTTTTTTTCACAGTACAAAATGCTTTATGTTACTTTTTTCAGGTTTGGTTTTTGTTTTTTAATGTTCTCTATCAGCTATATTTGCTCCTGGGAGAAGACAATATATTTTAAATAAAGTATGCTTGATGCCCTGGAGAGACTGCATTTGGTCACATCATTCCTTTTAATATCTAGCATCAAAATCTGCCTTACAGAAGTCACCTTCTTTAACACCTTGAATATCTCTTTGAGAGGTTCATTTCGAATCCTCAGTGACAGCATTTTCAGCTTAACTTCACCAAAAAAACAGCCATTTTCCTTTAGCTTATGTTGTTATTTCATCTTCATTTAAAGAGAACTACCATATCTATTGGTCTTGCTTTAGCTATGATATATAAGGCAGGCTTTCAGCCTTGCCTTCTAAAATAGCATCTTCAATTTATTACTGATCCTTTCTTTGCCCTTATTCCTGCTTAAAGTCATCACTCTTCTGCACGGTTCTTTGAAAAAGTACATGCAGCATCTCAAATAAACTCTCATGTGGGTTTCCCTCCAACAGAATCCCAATGCAACCCATTATTATATTTAGTATTTCCCTAAGGAAAATTTTACTTCTGCAGACACCACAATTTCTGTCATAGGTTCACTACAGAAAAATTCTGTTCAGCTCTAGTAATCTATGGGACACAATAATTCTTCTAAGGTCCTGCCTTTGAAATAAAAATTGTTTGTGGTGCAGGTTTTCTTAAAAGATAAACATCCGTTTTGTTGCTTGTTACACTTAACCACACTCTGCCAATGGAGACATCAGTTATTCTACAAATGTCTAAACTCTGTATCATAATGATAACATAAATCTAGACAGCACTACTTGTTGTGGAGGGAAAAATTGCTTTAGCTATGTGCAGGCTGAAGCTGTCAGAAAGCTCATCCACACAGGGTAGTACCTTGTTGTGAACAGTCTATTAAAATTCAGTCCTCTTGCTGCAATTATTTTCTGTTTAAAAAAAATATGCCAACCCCACCCACCCTAAATAATACATAAACAGTTCAATCAGTGGAGCCTAGAATACATAGGCTGACATTAGGGTACATTTATGGCACCTGCTGGAATCCTGAATAGTGAAATCCAGAGCACCCATCCATCCTCTCTGAACCTCTGTTGAAGAAAGAGATCAGCAGAGGAATCAGAGAAAGAGGACCCTGTGTAAGCCTGTATAAATTAGAAGAGCATCAGGATCCCTATGCTAAATTGTCCTTACTCCAGCATTTTTCTACTGTCTAAGTGCAGAAAAGGTGGCTAAAAGTCAGTGAAGATAAATTTCAGTTCTGACCCCTTTATTCACAAGATAAAAACAGGTGAGAGTAATGGTAAAGTGAAACTGGTGCTGGGTGGGCAAGATATAATTTACACTTCTCTGGTTTGTTTCCTTATTTGTTTTACTTTTGACTGTAAATTTGCCTCCCACATGTCCCAAAAGTGGCTTTCAGAAATGACAAAAATTCAGAACAAATCTTTCTTTCTTTCTTACTGAGTTTACAGCTCTGGATGAAAATTTGCCAAGTTATTCTAAAAACATTTTTTTAGGACTAGCTTTTCCAGAAGGGCAAGCTAGTAATTGCCAACAGGGCAGAGGTAGGGTTCTTCAACAGATTGGAGTTTGAACACTCACAGAGAAGTAGAAAATAAGGGCTGGTCTCTTCTCTGTTGGAGGACAGCTGATGTCACTTCTTTCAGGAGCACATTTCAAGCACTATTATAGAAATAAGAGAAAGAGGTGAGGGGATGGCTAGATTTCTCATTTGCTCATAATTACTGCTTCACCTAGTAAGGATAATTAAAATATTCACATCTGTTATATCTTTTCATAGGAGTAGCACAGTTAAGTGTCTTGAATGGCAGGCTAGAAAGTCATCCTAGGATATCTTCAGGTTATATAAGTGATTTATAAAAGATTAAATGCTCCACTTAAGGAGCAGGCCTCTAAAGGCAGGCCTCTGAATTCTCTTAAGAGAGAGGACATTCAGTTCAAGCTATTTTTTTTCTGACCAGAAGGGCTGGTACCAAAAATAAATATTTCGTTTTTTATCACATCACCTAGTCCCAAGAGAAACCTGAGTTTCTTTCTCACTTTTTCCCTACCTAGGACAGTGGAAGATTTCAAATTCAAACTGAATCTCTGCTTAAGCTTTCTGCAGTCCAGTTGCCAGCCTGACAAGTTATACAGCCCTTCTTTTCAACTCTCCTTCATCCTCTTTCCATTCCATTCTCTACTCTCAACTATCACCTCCATCAAGACATGTACTAAATATGTTAACAGAAAATGAAGGGAAGGAGGCAAAGAAAAAGAATGGAAAATTGCTGAAAAAAGAAGAGCTGTGAACAAATAGAAAAGCAGAGAGGAAGTGAGAAGAGTGTAGAGGAAAGGTGGCATGAAGAGCAGTATTAGAGGAGCAGTCTAGGGAGACAGAGTTGTAGTAAGCTGAATGATTGACAGAAATGAAGACAGCAGTAAAACAGGTCACCAGATGGTAGCAAGTGGGCAAGCAAACTTAGTTCAAATACAGCTAACTAACCCAGGCATAGTTAACACCAAAAACAAAACAAAGCCAAGATTCCCAAATAAATATGTTTTTAAATACTAAGCATATGGAATTTTAAACACAGAAGTTCATATATATAGTTACAAGAGAGAGGCAGATGGGATGAAGGGGAAATCATCAATGACCTACACAGTTGGAGTGATGGTTTTAGCACCATATATCCATGAAAATTTACACTGTCAAGCACACAGCCTGAAGATTTTCAGAACTAAAAGCTTTGTAGAGAAAGTGCTGTATCTGTTCACCCACTGCTGCTCCAGAATGGAAGTGTAGGTGCTGCTAGCTGGGACAGATGGCATCTCAGCCACCTCACAGAAGGAGTGATTTTCTGATGATATTTCTCTTTCTCTTAGAAAACTAATATACTAACTACCCCTGACAAAAGGAGCAAGAAATTGATCTTTACAGCGGTAGGTGGCTTGACTGGCAGATAGCAGTGGTGCCTCTTTTGATGATTTTGAAGAATCCCACTGACAGGATCCCAAAGCTGGTTCCCTTGACAACCACAGATGATGCATGACTATATTATGTTTGATTCCCCAAACATCATTTCATCTCCTCCCTGAGATTTAGTTCTTGTTTATTTGGTAAGCCTGTGTCACCGAAAAGCATGTTCCAGTGAAAGAGTTGGAAAATTAATCCGCCACCTATTTCACAGTAAAACATGTCCTTTCACTCATAAAGATTTACACTTTCATCAAGAAAATAACATTGGGCCCCTCTCCAGATTTCTCTGCCAGGACAAGTAAAGTTCTTCCCTACAGGGCTAAAAGAGAAATTGTCACATGAGCCTAAATTATCCACCGCAGCCCATCAGGTGGAAGTGACCAACTGGTGTTAGGAACAACAGATTAATAGTGATCTTGCACAAAATGGAAAATGGAGTGTAGATAATTCGTCTTTCAATCTAGGTTGCAGAACCAAGCAGAAAAAAAATGGCTCAGGGTAGACTATTGACCATGGAATATGAGATCTAATCAGCAATTAAGATGAAACTATAATATAAAAGAGAGTATTAATATTAATAAACATCAGACAGCCCTTCCAGATACAGAAAACAAGAATTCCCTTTTTCCCTACCTGACCCTCTCCGTTAATGGTTAACACATTTCGCCTCCACAAGTTCCTCTTCCTCAGCTCTCCTAAAGCTTAGCTTACTCAGTTGTGTAGATTTACTAGTGCTGGGATTTAATAGTTTGTGAGCTTTCTAGTCAGTAGACTTTATAGACAGTCCAGTTGGCCTTGTGGTTATAGCTATGAGGAAGCACCAATCTTTTGCTCACCTGTGCTTGTGAATAGGGATAAAAAATTTAACGTATGCTCTAGAACCCACTGGGCAATGACTGATCCTTAATATAAAACAGTAAGAATGATCAGGTACAAATCCATGCATTTTACAACAAAGTAAGGAAGTGAACTTCCAACTGAGCTGCAGTACTGTATGCCATATATTTCACTTGGATACTGAAGAGAATTTAAAGATTAGCAAA
The DNA here is from genome assembly GCF_036169615.1 of Heliangelus exortis. NCBI lineage: Eukaryota > Metazoa > Chordata > Aves > Apodiformes > Trochilidae > Heliangelus > Heliangelus exortis. Next base: position 95,696,455 of record NC_092422.1, read on the forward strand.
ATAAAATTTCATCCTATTTACCAGTATCTTAATCTCATCCCAAATACCAGCTATATCATGAATCATCATAACAGCATTGTATTCCTAGAAGAGCTGCCACAAAAACGAAAATGAATAGATGACAGAAAATGAATGACAGAAAATTAATAAATAAGTATCTTCGCTGTTATGTGTTGTTGCTACTGCTGACCACTCTATTAGGGAAGAAACCAAAAGAAACTGAAGAAAGCTCATTAATTCTTAATCCAAATGACTTTCAATGTAATTCACCCTATTTCACAGAATCATAGAATCATAGAATTGGCTGGGTTGGAAGGGACCTCAGAGATCATCAAGTCCAACCCTTGATCCACTACCGCTGCAGTTACCAGACCATGGCACTGAGTGCCACATCCAGTCTCTTTTTAAATATCTCCAGGGATGGAGAATCCACCACTTCCCGGGGCAGCCCATTCCAATGTCTGATCACCCACTCTGTAAAGAAATTCTTTCTAATGTCCAACCTAAACCTCCCCTGGCACAACTTGAGACCATACCCTCTTGTCTTGCTGAGGACTGCCTGGGAAAAGAGACCAACCCCCCCCTGGCTACACCCTCCTTTCAGGGAGTTGTAGAGAGTGATGAGGTCTCCTCTGAGCCTCCTCTTCTCCAGGCTGAACAGCCCCAGCTCCCTCAGCCTCTCCTCATAGGATCTGTGCTCGAGTCCCTTCACCAGCCTGGTTGCCCTCCTTTGGACCTGCTCCAGGACCTCGATATCCTTCCTGAACTGAGGGGCCCAGAACTGGACACAGGACTCGAGGTGTGGCCTCACCAGGGCTGAGTACAGGGGCAGAATCCCTTCCCTGGACCTGCTGGCCACGCTGTTCCTGATACAGGCCAGGATGCCATTGGCCTTCTTGGCTACCTGGGCACACTGCTGGCTCATGTTCAGCTTCCTGTCAATCCAGACTCCCAGGTCCCTTTCTGCCTGGCTGCTCTCAGCCACTCTGTGCCCAGCCTGGAGCTCCCCATGGGGTTGTTGTGGCCAAAGTGCAGGACCCGGCACTTGGCCTTGTTGAACCTCATCCCATTGGAATCAGCCCAACTCTCCAGTCTGTCCAGGTCCCTCTGCAGAGCCCTCCTGCCTTCCAGCTGATCCACACTTCCCCCCAGCTTAGTGTCATCTACAAATTTGCTGATGATGGACTCAATCCCCTCATCTAAAACATCAATAAAGATATTGGATAGAACTGGGCCCAACACTGATCCCTGGGGGGAATTCATTGTATAGCCTCTGTCCTGTAGTGGTTTATATATTTAACACGAAGAGCATATCAATATGAAGAAGTCATATCACTATGGTAGGAGCCATCAAATTAATTTCAAACTACTAACAGAAGGTTTGTATTTTTCCATCCCTAGTGGCTTTGTCAATTTGCATTTTCATTCTCCTCTGTCACTTTTGGTCCTCTACTGACTATTTATATCAACATTTTCTTTCCCTTTGTCAAGAACTTGTTCCAAAATAAATAAGGTAACATACCATACATAATATATAGGGTTCATAATCACTGAGATTTTGAGAGCTTTTTAAGTTGCAATCAAGCAAAAGAACCCTTCAAATACCTCCTTTGACACCTCTTCTCTTTCTCAGTGACAGCACGCTCACTGCCTGGCTCAAAACCCAAGGTACACCTGTTTCTGTCAGAAGGGAAGAGATTTTAGAAAGTAATTTCATATACATAGAAAAAATTAAAAGAAAGCAAGCTAAGGAGAGATCTGTGGAACAGATTCCATCTTGCTAGTTCCCCTTTCATTCAATCACAAATAGAAAGTAGTATGAGTAAATTGCATTTACAGAGATGAGAAAGTACTATATAGTTAAAAAATTGGCAAAGAACATTATAGAATCCATCGAAAGATGCTAATAATGAAGAGCAGTGTAAGTACCATTATCTCCATCCTAATTTTACTATCTATACCATTATTTTTAATAGATTCTGTGCATATTTGCAAATTTACTGACAAGTAAATTTGGATTTGAAGCTAATGTCTATTCTTGTTTCTATTCCATAAAAGGATATCTAGCACTAAAATGATTTCAAATCCTTGAACAAATAGTATGATAAAACCAAAACACCAATTCAAAAGACAAGTGGTGACTTATTCTTTGCACTTCCCTCTCTTAAATTAAGAGAGAAATTATCCACTAAGAACGATCAATTCATCTGGTAAAGGTAAAGAGAAAACAAAACAAACAACTTGAGCTATGCTTGTGCCAGATAGAGACATTATTATTGAATAATCAATAATAGGGAAAAAAAGGCAATTAAAAAACAGTATCTGCATAGCTTCTGTCTCAGACAAGTTCAATAATCCTGTTTCACCATGGAATTGCAGACTAGTCAACTCATTTTATGAAGAGGAAGAACAGCAGATTTTTTGGGGGGGCAACCAGGTTCAAAAGGCAACAAATGTATTCTACAATGAGAGAGGATTAGATGTTGTAAGAGTAATTTTCAAACATGTTATATGGACTTGTGGCTGAACAGAGATGTTACATGTAGACATTACATGCATATAACTAATGTAAACAGTCTTCAGTCACTGATGTCCATCAATACGACAGTAAATTATACACAAAGTTGTATGGAAGCTTATTGCATGCATATAACTGAACAGTCCTCTCTTGGTTTAAAGTTTTAGGATTATTTTAGTTTTAGTATTTTTACCTGAATCAACAATATTATACAGCAAAAATATGGAATGAGTGCATAGTCTTGGACCAACATATTAGTTTATCAGAGTAGCTATACAAAAAATCATAAAGACAAGTAGGTGGCTATATTAACTCTTTCACTGTTCTACAAATTCATACTGAGACAAAGTTACTTATTAGGAGAATTTATAGCAGTTATTCTACTACTCATTCACTTGTAATAGTCCTTTTTACAGCTGGTGAGCATCCAAGACAACCATGTTTATCCTCAAGATTTCTCTTCTATTTTCCTTCATAATAGCTAAACCAGCAATGCAATAACAGAATAAAATGTTTTATAGAACAAGCAAAGACCAGAGCTAGGTCCAATGAAAAGATATATCATACTGGAATAAATGTCAGTCTTTCATTTAAAGTTCAGAGCTGTCATCAGCCTCATTCCTCCTTATGTACTGTGAGAGACACAAAATATCCTCAGGAGAGCTGCAGGAGTTACAATGGCTGAAGGACCAAGAGGGAAAATGTAATATCTTTGTCTCTTCTGAGATAAAAAGGTAAGAGAGAAAAGGAAATTAAGTGGGGAAAAAAAAAATAGAGGGAGACAAATCATAAGCTCATTGATTATTTAGGTAATATCTGTCTCTTTATAAGCTCTTCACTCTTTTTTTTTTTTTTTCCTCCAAGCCTCACAATTTCTCCATTACCTAAAAGAAATCAAAGCGAGTGAGACGGCTATAAAAATAATTAACAAAATTTGGAAATTGAATATAGTACAAGATCTGACCAACATAAGAGACTGAAAAGTCTGCTTCACTTCAGATAGATGAAATCTGCAGTAGAACAAGAGAGAAATGCAGATATCAACAGCAAAGACTGATAAAGGCAGTAAAATTTACTTACAGTGACAGTAACAGAGTATCCACTGGTTTCATTTGAATTTGGGAAATCTTAAATTACAACAGTGTTTGCATAGGCATTAGAGTGATACAGATAATCATCTGAAGAGACTGTACTGGTTGCCTCCTAGTAGTCTGAGTAAACATCCACCCATGTGGATATTTATTCTGATAAAACCCAGGTTTTATCAGAATAAATACAGAACAGGTTTTAATTCAGAATATGCATATTCATACACTTGCAAAGTATCTCAAGTAAGTATTTTACTCTGGATTCAAGAAAAAAGGCAATTTATAGAAAGAAAGAGATCATGAAAACTTTGAAATCGTGAGTCCTTTGAATTTAAACTGTCCCATTTCTCCTAACTTGGCTATTGGTTCTGACAGAATTATTATGTGTGTTTACAGCAGCTTCCTAGTCAGTCCTCTAGCAGTGAAAGTAGGCAGAATATTGAGAAAAAGAATAGAAAAAGTAAATATTGAACGGGAAATTTCTTAATTTCTTGCCTGAAAATGTGGTTATATTTAGATTAGATTATTTTTAGAATAAGTATAATAACAACAATCTTAGTTCATGCCTACATACCAACTCAGATCATAATTGCTTTCTTCCTTCAGAAGATTTATTAAATCTTTCGTTAGATGATGTAATTATTTCAGGTAGCCTTTGTAAGACACAACAGAAAATTAAACAACTGATTACTGAATTAGTTATTTGTGGTTCAAGGGCAAGATCTGAAGACATACAAAAGGAAGACCACAATCTGAAATCTATTCAAGAGCTTTATAACTGAGAACTGATTAAGTAGATAAAACATAAAAAAATACATGCAGATTCTCCTTGTTTCAATGGTTACAGCTTACTCCAGTTAAAAATTTAGTGTGGCCTTAATGTATTTTAAATAATAAATAAGAAACATCTTCCTGACAAGAGCTCTGTGTTGTTCTATCTCTCTTCTAAATGAATGACTCACATTTTTAGTTCCTTTGCACACAGTGTCTGGTCATCTAGACATCTAGACACATCTACAACTAGAATGTTTATGGTGCAACAGTGCCTGCTGCAGAAGTACAATTACAAATAGCATAAATATATTTTTAATTTCAGTACACATTATTTGAATTTCTTCCCTAGAAATAAATGGGAATAGATTTATTTAAACTCCTCAGAGTGTTTTAAAAACTGTAGACATCTGTTTCTAAAAGTGCTGAAAAACTGTATTATGGGACCTAAATAAATAATAAGTATATAGTCAATACATGAAAAATAAAACAAAACAAAACCCTAAAGTTCAGACTTTTACCTTTATTTCCACAGTCTTTGCTTTGCAAAAAAACAATTGCAGCCAAAAATTGGCTTGTAAAACTACCAGATGTCCATGTCAAAGCTGCACTGTTTATAATAAGTACCTCCAAGTTCTGCCTGGCTCCATTGCACCGTATTCCAGATGTTTTGCCTAGGAAGGATGCTAAAAGCAATCATGGGACAGACAGAACAGTCACAACAGCACAGAGCCAGAAACAGGTATGCTTAACAGAAGTAAAAAAATTATACTTAAAATACACATTAGGAATGGATCTCTAAACAAATATTTTTAAATTGAAACAAAAAATAGCTAAAAAGTAAAGCAGCACAAAATAAAACACTGAGAGGAAAAATTAGAGCAATAGCAACCTTTTATTTTTCTTTTACCCTTCAGCAGAAGGATCCTAGGCTAATTATTGTTAAAAACTATTAGTGAGCAAGTAAAAGATAATTTAGGAATGAGAGTAAAACATAAAATTAACTTCATTCTATAGCATCTTCCCAGGCCTTATAAATAAAAAGTATTTTGACACCATGCCTCTTCAGTGTAGCAAGCCTCTTCAGTCTTGTCATATTCTGAGAAAAACATCAACTGAGCGACTGCAGAATAAACAGTTTTAAAATGAGTTCATATCTTGAAGAAAATTCATCACCAGAATAGTTAGCAAAGGTTCACAGTAAACATAAAACTAACTAAAAACATGTGGTGAATTAAATCAGCCAACTCTATTCTACATTCAGTACTTCTTAATACTTTCATTAATGAGCTAGATAACAAAGGGCCCTCCTTGCATTTGAAAGCAATATGAATACAGGAAGTAAGAGAAAGGTGCACAAAGTGTTTTTAGTGCTTCCAGGAAGGAAGTGATTTTGAAAATGCTCTTGAGTAATTGAAGCAACACCCTGAATTATGTAGGACGCAATTCTGTAACGGGAAGAGAAAAAATGTTGTTAGGTAAGAACATTTGTACAAATACAACCACATAGCAATCAAATGGCAAGTCCATAGAAAAAGATCTGTGGGTTAAAACAGAGGTTTATTTGAAGACTGAAGAGACATGATAACTGTACCAAATATGTGCTAAAAGCTTCCAGAATAAAAAGGCATCCTATGTTCTCATCATTCACTCAAGATGGTATAAGTAGTATTCAAGTATAACCGTGTCAAGCAATTTTAATTGAGATGGCAGTTGAAAAAAATTCTAAAAGTAAAAATCAACTTTAGGAGTTCTTGAATCTCCCACTAGCAGTAACTTTTATGAACAAAACAGTTAAGAAAAGGTCTGTGTGGATTTGACCCTACCTTGGAGAAGTTAGAATCAATGGTTTCTTTAGGTGACTCAGCCTTATCTTCTATGGCTATCAACTAACCTTTCTGTCATTTCACTTGAAGAGAATTTAACCTTTAATTTCATTGCCAGTTCAATCACAACCTTTTTCTAGCAACAAGCTTGCAGGGTGCTGAAATAGAGTTTCAAATGCCCTGTTTATGTTATTTGTCCTTCTGGTACATATTTAATGGCCACTGTCACTAATAGTATGCAATAACATCTCAGGATTACAGTCTCATGAGAGCAAAGTGCCAAGAACTTAAACAGCTTTGAAAACAGGATCAGCAAAGAGCTGCCATTCTTTCTTCCATCGTTTTATTTTTGTAAGGGAAGAGAGAACTCTCCTGCCTCCCTTGATGTATGTCATCAACTGCAAAATCACAGCTAACTGCAGTTTTCATACCCTGCAAACCAGCATGTCAGGAACCGAGCTGCAGTCATCAGTTAAATTAGCTGCTAGCATGCTGGGCTGCTGTGCTTCTCCTATTATTAATTTTTCATAAACAGAAGTTGTTTCAAAGAAAACAATCTATGCTAACTCAGAATAGCTCCTTATTCTTTTCTTTTTCTGCCTTAAGATTTTGCATTACAGCTTGCATGCTCCACTGTTTGGAACTCTGTAAAGCCAAAGATAGGATTAGATTAGTAGGAAATCTCTATATGCCACTCAGCTATGTCTCCTTAAAGGGAAATTGAAATGGTATGACATGGTTCTTTGTTACCTTGCTGATCATATCAACTGTTGTCATATATACCCACTAATGAAATTTTTTTTTAATGTTTAATTATGGACATGCCAATCAAAACCATAGTTAAATATTTTTTTTTTTTAGGCTAAGAATGTATAACTTGCATTAAGTATAAACCTAATCGGTCCTCTCAAAATGACAGTCCTCAGCAGATATCTTTCCTAAGCAGATAAAAATAACACTGTGTATTTAATTTATAGAAACAAGACTGGAATTCAAAAGATCCTTAAAATATTTCTAGACAACTCATTAGGAAGCAACTTTTCAGAAAAAATGTGGCAGTCTCAGCAGACAGCAAGCTGAAGAGGAGTTGGAAGTATTTCTTTTTAATGAGGAAGACCAAGCACATCCTAATATTACTAGAAAAATTTGCTAGATTAGCAAAAGTGAGCCCAGCAGGTCCAAGGAAGTGATTCTCCTCTTTTGTTTGTCCTGTATTATATTTAAGATGATCTAAAGACACTGACATACTGGAGCATGTTCAGCAGATGACCACCAGCACAAGAGGACACTGGATCTCATGACATAACAACGAGGCACAAAAGTGAATTTGTTCAGTTTTAAGAGACACAGGGAAGAGCCTATTGCTCCCTACAACTCCCTATAGCTGGAGGATGTTGTGAAGAAGGATACAGAAACTGAGAGGCACACAATGGGAAGAAGTGAGGCGAAGGGCACAAACTGGGACACAGGAAATTATGACTCAGTCTAGAGAAAAATCTTTTTTACCATGAAGATGGTAAAAAATGGCAGAAGTTACCTAGAGGCACTGTGAAAAGTCCACCCTTAGAAGTTCTACCAGACAAGACTGATCAACTTGATTAAAATGGGCCTGCTTTCAGGAGAGGTCTCCAGTCCAAAGCTCTGCCTAAAGCAGGCCATTTAAATTTCTTATGTACTCTCTGAAGTCATATGAAAGACTTTCACAAAGGTATGAAGGATAAATACCTATTTTTTTACCATTTATCTTCCTAGGGAAAAGTTTCTCATTTATGCCCACTTAGACCTGTTCTACCAAAGGGTTATATGCTGAAGTTCTGTCTTACAAAACTGCTGGTCTCCCAGGCTCTTCTTTTCTTAAAAAGGGGTTTTTCTGTCATGTAGATAACTTGTGAGCAGCCTGTTTCTCCTTTATGTCTCTTCATAAGACTAAATACCTTATATTAGGGTGAAAGCATTTATAAACACTATTTCACTATTGAGAACAAAGAAAGGGGGTGGCTGCCTTCAAATAGCTTTTGCTAATGACAATTCCATTACTGATAAACAATGAAAGGTGGGAAAATCAATGTTTTTTCAACAAATCCTTAACCCTTGAACATTTTTGATCAGTCTTTTCTGAAAATAAGTAAATACAAATAAATAATACTGAATCTAAGATATTAAATCTAATCACTGAGACAAGTGGTTTACAAAGTTTGACCTTTCAAAAATAGTCCTAGAGCACAATGGAAAATAATATACATAAATAAAACTTATACTGCTTCTCCAGAGAACTATTCACACAATACAATACAAATACATTGTATTTAAAAAGAAAACTGAATTTACTGTAAGTATAATCTTGAGATGAAAATACACTGAATAAACAGTACCAAAGTGCTGAAGACATTAGGCTCTCCAAATTAGAAAATGTTTATACAACAGCCAATTTCAGCTTACTACACACACTTTAAAACATAAAAATTGTTGTGTTACAGTATTGCAGTGTGTTTCAGTGCCTTACCATGTTACAATATTAAGTGGTATGTTTTACAGCTCTGGAAATAGGAATGTATGGTTTCTCATTCTTTTTGAATATCATTGACTGCATTGCAATTCTTACTTAGCACACCTAGTTCTTAACTGTCTCAGAATCTATGCAGATGAGAAAGCATGCAGCAATTAAGTAATTCTGTACATTTTTAAAAGCATAGGGAAAAAAACACCTGTCATCAAAATTGTGGAGTTTGCAATGAAGTTAACTTAGCAAGACATTCATGCAGATCTCAGACACTGTTACCTGAAGTTCACTGGTAAAACATTTTACTTCAAAGCTCAATTTAACCCACTGAAGTTTGTAGCACTTCCTAAATCAGATTCGTCAAGAAACTTAAGAGATTCAATTGCACATCTCCCACTGAAACAAGAATGGAGCTGTTCCAAAAGAACAAAACTTTATAACATAAATTTAGGGACTCAGTGATGCAGATACCTTTGAAAAGAATTTGAGACAGACTTCAGGCCCCAGTGGAAGCTGCACACAGGGCTAGGGTTCATAAGAAAGCAAATGCACTGAGTGACTGCAATTCTCTAACCTAAAAATTGAGGTCCTCAAAACCTTGTTTAGCTGCCACATAACCCTGGAAACATCTGAAACCTAGTATCACAAACATAATAAAACAGTAAAATAGCAATAGTACCTAAATTACCTCTGTTTTTTCTTTTTTAAATGCAGAGTGGTTCAGTCAGTCACTTCATCCAAGTCTGTAGTTCATACCTTGCTGCTGGCCAACAGAAGATGAGCGTTGGCTACCAGAGTATATTCTGGAATGCATCCCATGGATAGTATCTGTTGTTTCTCCAAGCTGTGTGATTCTGAGAAAGGAGAGAGGAAAACACATCATTACTTAAGAAATATTTCAGACAGGCTGTGTCTAGTTTATTATTTTTTAGTTTTGAACTGTGGTAGACTTATTTCAGCAGAAAAACCTCTTAATATTGAAGGGGCTCACATGGCTGAAAATGGCCAATAAAGGGATGGTACAAAAAAGTGGTTGAGAAAAAAACAAAGGAAGTCCATTCAAGTCCTCTTTTTGGTCTCAACTGTTTTGAATAAACAAATTATTTCAAGCACAGTCCTAAAAGATATACTCAAAAGAAAAGAAATAAATTAAAACTAGCTTGTAGGATGCCCAGGATAGGTAAAGCACAATTTTTCCCAAAGAAAATCTATTTAAATACAGGGCTACCTCAATAGATAGTATTTAATGGAAAATTATATGTCAAATTTCGTAAGAATCACATGATAGAAAACTACCATCACCTAAAAACTACTCTAAAACAGGGAAACTTAAGGAACAGAGGAAATAAATTATACAGTATTTAACATCTTCTTGTTTTGACTGTTTTACTACAGCTAAGTTTGGATTTTTGGATGACTGCTTCTTAGATTTGTACTTGTTTCAAAAAAAATTCAAGCTCTTTCAACCCTAGGGAAGGAAAAAAAATGTCAAGTATTTTTTTTGTAATCCTCAACATGATTACTCAAATAATTTTATTCTTGGCTAGCAAAGCACAGGATACAGCATGGTTTTCCTTATGTAACTCAACCAACTGAAATATTGTGGACTTCAATATCTTTCTGAAATGGTCCTTCTTGCAGAGGATTTTTATTACTACATGATCACTTAAACGTAATTTAAAATTAAAGAAAATGGCAATAGTAGTACTGTATAACAGCAAGTCACTGTATGTGGAACTGTTTTATGAAATTTCTTTGATACAGAGGGGAGACAACCAGTAGGGAAGGTTGTTATATTTACAAGTAGTATGTCTCTTTCTCATGGTTCCCTGAAATCTGGAAAGGGCACCATGGATTTTTATTTTTTTTTCTTTATCTTTGCTCAAATTAGACTTACAGCTGAGATTTTGCCAAATACATTTTCCCATTTTTTTTTCCCCCACATTCATCTGGCTGCTGACCAACACCCCCAATTCTTTTTCTGCCCAGCAGTTTTCCAGCCATTCTTCCCCAGGCTTTTAGCATTGCATGGGGTTGTCAAAATCCAAATGCAGGACCCAGCACCTGGTCTTGTTGAACTTCATAGAGCTGGCCTTGGCCCATCAATCCAGCCTGTTGGGATCCCTCCAAAGAGCTTTTCTACCCTCAAGCAGATCAACACTCTCTCCCAACTTGGTATCATCTGCAAACTTACCGAGGATGAACTCAATCCCCTCATCCAGATCACTGACGAAGATATTAAAAAAACAAAAATAAAAAAAGTGCTGTGGAACAGCACTTGTGACCTGCCACCAGCTGGATTTAACTCCAGTCATCATAACTCTTTGGGCCCAGATATCTCAACAGCTTTTTACCCAACAAAACATACACTGGTCTAAGCTACATAAAGTCATTTTCTCCAGGAGAATGCTGTGAGAAAAAGTGAACAATATCTTCAGCCTTTCCCTCATCCACTGAGTGGATCCCCTTGCCACAAAAGGCGATGAGGTTTGTCAAATGTGCCCTGCCTTTCAGGAATCCATGGTTACTGGTCCTGATCACCTGGTTGTGCTGCACATGCTGCATGATTGCAATCAAGGTGATCTGCTCCATAACCTTTCCTGTCACCAAAGTCAGACTGACAGGCCTGTAATTTCCAGATCCTCCTTCTGGCCCTTCTTGTAGAGGGAAGACCTCCCTGGTTAGGAACTTACCAGGACTGCTGGTAAATGGTGGAAACTGGATGGGTGACAATTTTTGCCAGCTCCCTCAATACCCTTCAGTGTATTCCATCTTGCCACATGACATTAATATAACATTAGAACATAACACAACATAACACAACATAACATGACATTAGACCAAGTTGCTCAAGGCTCCATTCAGCCTGGCCTTTAACGCTTCCAGGGCGAGGGAATCCACAACTTGCCTGGGCAACTTGTTTCAGTGTCTCATCACTCTCATGCTACAGAATTTATTATTAATGTATAATATAAATGTGCCTCCACACAGTTTAAAGTCACTACTCCTTGTCTTATCACTACATGTGCTTATAAAATTCTCTCCTTAGCTTTTCTGTAGCCCTCCTTCAGGCACTAAGAGCTGCTATAAACTCTCCACACAGCCTTCCCTTCTTTACTATGAACAACCACAACTTTCACAGCACGTATTCATAGGAGAGGTGCTCCAGCCCTCTAATCATCTTTGTTGCCCTCTAGGAACACATTTTACCCCTGTCTGTCTTTCTGGAAGCTATACCATTACAGCTCTGGAGTTAACAGCATAGGAGTAGCAGCAGCTCCTCACGCTCTTTAACTCAGTTTAACTCCACAGGTTGACTTCTAGGAGAACTATGTATCTGCACAATGTATGTGCATGCAGTACTTCTTAACAGTTGTTCTAGACATGAGGTGTCAGGCAGGTCTAGACCCAGTAACAAACCCTAAAGTTGTTCATTTCCTTAGCAATGCACTTATGTAAGGTCCATTGGTGCAGAAAAATCCTTCTCAGCTTTCAAATTTCCTGAGTCATAAAATTACCTTTTCTGGCAGAGGTGTGCAATGCTACATTTTAAACAAGGTGCATAACAATTACAACAGTGTTGTGCTTAATAGAGGAGTCTAGGGAACTTTTCATGTCTTTGAAAAGTTCTATTTGTGTTTCCCTTCAGAGTATAACACCATGCCTTCTCTTTTTGCTGTTGTTTTTGAACCCTTTGTGAATTTTCCACTTTCCCAACCTTTTTCAGCTAGATTGCAGCAAGTTCTTTCCCTGCCCCATCCAACATCTGGATGAACAGTCAAGGTTCCTAATCTGGAGAACAGGCTGGTATCATTCATAAAGTCCATGACAATGAGTTCCTACTATCAGCCAAAGGTATTTAAAAAGTGCATAGTCTGCTTCAGCACTTACTCTGTTAAACAAATCACTTGAACACATTTAAGTGTTTGGATGAACACAAAGGTACTTTACTGACATAACTTGGGGAGTACAGAAGAGTGAACATAATTAACCTGCCAAACCTGCACTTACAGTCTGCTCCTGAGATTAATAACTTCAAACTGCTTCTTTGTCAAGAAACCTCAGTTAGGTTACCTTAAGTAGAGTTACTGGGAAAAATAAATCTCTCCTTTAATGATGGAGATTTTCTCTGTTAGCTTCTGTTTTCAGCACACAGCCAAAGAGGAGAAATTCCCTCAGTGCACTGCCTGATGTACACCTGAAAACTTCAAACATAAGAGATTTCTCCTGCTTCTGCTCCTCTCTCATCTGTCTGTTCTACCAGACAGATAAAAATATTAAAAATATACAGCCAACTAGGTTTGGCCCCTTCTATGCAACTTGGTGTGATGTCTGGAGTGATTTTAATTAGCTACCTTCCTTGCCTGGGGACATAGGCAGTAGGGGTAAGATCACCACACTAGCTCCTAGGGGAAAAAAAAAGTCTTAAAATTAGCAAGAAAATCTGGGATAACCTGGACTGTGCAGGCTCCCTATAATTAGAGATCAATTTACAGTATAAAGCACTGGGTTTAACAGCTTTTCCAAAACTAGTTTTGCTTAGTGTCTTCAGTGATGTCTCTTAGATCAGTATCAATCTTTTTTTAATCTTACTAAGCTCTTAGATAAATTTCTACCCTACTTACACATTCTTTTCTTTTGCTTTTTTCTTTTTATTCATTTGCTACAATTCCAAGATATTGCCCTTTTGTTTTAACAAATGTAATTGATATGAATTTCAACATCTTTCCTTTACATTTCACTTCAAATACTACACATTTCAAACAATATGCACATTTGGGCCACATCTGAGGCCTAAACAAAAATAGTTGCCAAGCCCACAGAAATAGGAAAACGTATCCATTCCATTGGTAGCTGGTGGACAAAAATAAGGTTGAATGAAATATATCAATCAATGAGCATGACTGAAAGTTTAATTTGCTTTTATGTTGTTTTAAAACCATTCTTTAACACAGGCAGAAAATACGTAGCTGCAGAACAGTGACACTACTACGTCTGGTACCTGCAGTCAGACTAATGTCTTCCTACGACTTGCAGAGCTTAAGTGTAACACTTCTGTGTTTAAATACCATAAGCATGAAGGTTTTTCTGTCACTATACAAAATGATGTATTCTGCAAAAGTCACTGAAGAACTTGAGCAGCTGTAAGAGCTAAGGAAGCAACCAGCTGCAGTGGCTGGCAGACAGATGATGCTGAGGCATCAGCCATTGCTGAGCTGAGGTCTCCAATACCTAAGGAAGCCAAACAGGCATTTGCTTGACCAGGTCAGAGAAGAGAACCTGAAGCCACAAGTATTGCTGTTATCTTTTTCAACTTCCCACTTTCTTTTTCTTCTCTTCTTGCTTTTTTATATCATTTCAGTTTACATTTACTGAAGTTACCCCTTCAGTTTACATTTGCAAACAAGAAGAAATAGCTCACGGAGCAATCAAAACAGTTTAGTTTCACTTGTCCAAATTCTTGGTCTTGAATAGAGGTAAGATATGTTAATTAAGGACCAGTGAACTGACAACCTTGTTGCCACTGAAGTTGGTTAAAGGGATATGTATACATTATTCATGTTTTAAATACTCTTGTCTGTTTCCTAGAATATGCAAGCATTTTCAGTGTTACCTAATTTCAGAAGTTTTCCAAGTCCTTCATTACTGTTATTGTTTTTCTTAATTTTCTACAGTTGTGAACAACATTTTTGAGTTGCCAGTCCTCGCAGAATAAATTACACAAGACAAAACTGCACACAATATAAACAACTGTTTGTGGTGAGAATACTTGTTTTTCCATTGAACTTTAAAAAAAACCTAAACCCAACAATTCTTTTTTGAATCAATAGTTCTGATTAGGCAACATTCATTTTCTTTCTTAAATTTTTATTCATGCTAACAAATGCCAATCCAAAATATGGCAAATAGAGACTTTCTCAATACTGAAAGACTAAAAAATAAAATAAAATAAAATAATTGGCTCCGAACAGTTAATAGCAACATTCCTAAAAACAGGAAAGAATAAATCTGAATGGTTTTAAAACTGAATACTACATTAGAAAACAATGCAGTAAAAAAAGCTGGAAAGTTTACCTTTGGCTGTATATTAGTTTTAGAATATTTAACAAAAATCATTATCAAAACAGTCATCACCCCTCTATTTGATGAGTGGAATTTTCTAAAACACCACTGTTCTACAGTTTACCAAAGCAGCTGCCCAAAACATGAAAAATCATACTATACTATTGAGAAGTAATAAGTAACCTTGCAGCAAATCTGTAAAGAGTATAAACCTTCTGTTGATAAAAGCTCATGATCATTTCTCCTAGTATAATCTCATTTTGTATATTGATTCCTAGAAAAAAAGCCCAAATCAGTGTGGTTTCTTCCATCAATGTCTCAAAAAATTTAAATTACAAGGCAATTTCGAAGCATTGTGTGCTGAATGACACCTATCAACATGGAACTTTTTGGACTACTGTTTTGGTGTACCAATTTGAATAGTCACTTGGAAGCAATCTAGAGAAATCAGAGCCTGCCCATGCACAGGGAAGATGGTAAAGAAGCAAGATCTCTGTTTAAGCTCAGGAAGACCATACATTAGGTGTTGTCCTATGTTCTTCCACAGTTCACATGGATGAGGCAAATTTCCAGCTATGACTCTTGATCCCACACAGCCAAGTTTGAGCAGCACCCCTTTTATAGTATGACACTGAATTTTAAGACCTACCTTCCTTTAAAACCTACAGGACACCTAGGAAATTAATACTGATGTTTTCTTAAAGTTTAAGCCCACCCAGCACACTGTTATTACCTCTCTGATTTTATGTTTTCTTTTGCTTCAGGATTTTTTCCTCTAGTTATTCGACACCAGTTGTACACAACTCAATTTCTTCAATCAATGTTTTGAATTATACAATAATTTTTTTTTTTACTTCTTCAGTTCACATATACATGCATGCACTTTTAAACATAAATATAGTGAACAGTAATAAAGAGACAAAAAAAAAACCACCCCAAGCCCTTGAAAATACTGAAACAACTCTATGCCAGTATTAAAAATACGTATGTCTTTGATGCATTTAAAACACAGATTGTCGTATTTATCAAAAGGCTGTAACAACTGAGGAATTATTAATCTAAACTCATGTTGGGAAAACATAGCTATATATATGAGATAAAAAGCTTCATGAAAGAAGTTGATATACAGGACTAGTTTGAGAAAAAAAGAAATGTACTGGAAATTACTGCTTTGGTGCATTTACCATTAATTACCATAAACTTTCTCCACAACTATTAAGCCAAAGAAAGGATAGAAACACAAGCAGAAGTGAGGTATCACTGAGAACTGTTTTTTCTTTGATTGATACCCCAATTTTGTCCTCACTATTACAATGTGCAGCTAAGAATTTAAACATTATAAAGCAGTTCATAATGGTAAGGAATTAGTAAGCATCAGAAAATTCAGAAAATTGGCATGATGCCCTGTTACATAGCCCAAGTGTTTATGTACAGGGAGCAGGATGAGGGGTGGATGCTTAGGCACTGGAAATCACAGAGCTTACATTTAGATCAGAGCTGTGACTCTACTGGGGGAACTGCTCTAGCTACTAATCCACATTTTTCTGAAGCTGCTTTAGGAGCAGTGAGAGGATACCTTTTGGGTAGTAAAACATGACTTGCTAGGCACAAGCTGAGTTAGGAATGGCTTACCTAAATCTTCATCCATTCCGGTCAAAATGAACAGCAGTATCAGTATCCTGGGAACTTGATGATCCCAAATAAAATGATGGTAGAAGGCAGGAGGAGAAACTTTTTCTTTATCTCTCCTGCCATATCACAGATATCAGAGCTGAGGTGATTGTTTGTCTTCAGCCTTAGAAGTTTTCTCTCCTCTGGAAATGAAATTATCACTGATTCAAAGTATTCCAGCTGCTGCTGCTACACGATTAGAGCTTAGTTTCAATCCTACTACCAAGAAAGGTTGCCTGGTGACCCATCTGTTCAACACATCCAGGATTTCTTTCTAAGCTTTAAGTCACTTTAAGAAAACTGTGCAAGGTCCAAACCTCCCTACTCCACCATATCAGTAACTCATCCTTACTTAATCCCACACTCCCTGTATCACCATCATGATCTCACCTTGATTTTCAAATACCTCAATTAAATTAACCCTAAATACAGTTTCCATCCGCATCCTCTTTCCTCCTCCTCTCATAGAACTGTAAAACTGTTCCAATTAAAAAAAAAACAAAACAAAACAAAAAAAAAAAAAAACAAAACCAACCAACCAAACAAAAATGTTAAAAGGAAGGAAAATATCTCTAGGTCCTTGGAGATCCAGTACATTCACTGGAGGGAATCGAATTCTCTACGAGAGGAGATAAGAAACACAGCAAATCCCATGTGTGAAGAACCATATGAGAGTATCAGATTATTACCTTTTTTTATTCCATGTTCTTTACACATAAATAAAATAAATAATTCTTAAAAACCCACAAAAAACCAAGGTACCTCTGAAAAAAGAATACTTTAAATTACATACTAGATGTTTACATTCTGCATTATAAGTAGATCAACACACATTTTCTTCACTTTACAAAGCCTTCCCATGATCAGTCTCTTACAGATAGGAAAAAATGGTAAAACTCCTGAGAAATTTTTTCTTTATTCAAGGATGTCCAGACAAAAAATAGCTGAAAAAGCTTATTAAAACAGTAAGAAAATTCTTAATACTGATGTCTCGGCAAAGCTTGACTGGGGTGTGGAGAGGGACTAGGGGTGGCCTGAGATGGTCAGGGAGAGATGAAATTGTTCCAATTTGCAAAGTTTTACAAAATAAGACTTTTTTAGAGAGAATGGTTTAAATTTTAAAGGCTGTAGCATGTGCACAATGCATATTCCTTATTTAGTTGTGTTATGTAATAGACAACAGTGTCTAAGAGGGGGGAAATCACTTTAGATGCATATTCTTTTATAAATCTTGGGAAATTTGTCACTTGGTTACTCATTTTGAAATATAGAAGTAATTAAAAAAATATTATGCTTGATACATAATGAGAAAAGCAGATTGTTTTTTTTATAAAATGTCATCAGAGATCTACATTGGTCAATAACTATATTTTAAAGGACTCATTTTTTCTGTAGCTTAGATTTACCATCAAAATCCCAAGAAATACTGGTGAATAAAGGACCCTCCATTCTATGATAATTATTTCTAAATTTCTTTTGTCTTGAATAATTATATTACAATTGAAAAGTAAATGAGTTTCACCTAAAATTTGATCAGTTTGTTAGAAAGGACAATTAAAAGACATCATATGTTTTATGCAATAAAACATTTACTTGCATTTTATGTAAGAAAGCATATATTTTATCCAACATATTTATGTGAGGGGGGGTTTTTCATATCTTCAGAATATTGGATGTCCACCTCTGCTGTTTACACTTTTCCATTGAACACCAATACAGATTAAAGTTGCCATCTACTAAACATCAGTTCAAGTGAGAATTGAATAAATTGCTTCCTGAACAGTAAGGAGTCTATTTATGTATAAAATGAGTGAAAATAAGCATTTGCAGTGAAAATCTGGTAAAACTCCTATTAATCTTTTTATTATAAAATTTGGATAGCTGTTTATCCTAACCCAGTTCCTTTACCTCTGCATTCAAAAGTATTATATTTCAAGGAGAAGACTAAGCAAAAACCTGTAATAGAAAAAGGCATTTGAAAATCATTGTTATCTTGAGAAGAAAGATACTGCCAACATTTCAACCTCTTTAATACCATGAATAACTGGAGGTGTCTAGCAGGAGGTGTCTACCCCTCAGTGGACTACTCTGAACTTAAAAGTAAATTCTGAGTCTCTCACAAAAATTTCAACTCTAAGCCAAGACTTGAGTAACTGGGTCTTCCTGACCTAAAAGCAAGGAATTTAACATTTTCCATTGACATACAATCCTATTCTACCAGTCACGAACCACTTGCTTTTTTTCAAAACTGCATAAAACCCAGGCAATTAGTACTGTGCCACCTCTCATTGCCCTGCCTAGGTATTTTAAGATGAAAGAGCCAACTGCATAATAGACTCACATGCAACAAGCTCTGTAAGTGGCACAGAAGATACCTTGGGAGAAAGCAGTACTTTGTGCAATGAATTAAATTTATTCCAAGCATTTCTTCCTATTACTACCGAAGCACGAAGCACTTTAAAGTACAGCTTAAAAATCAAAAGCAAAAAAAAAGCCCTTCATATCTGGTAGATAGGAACTGCTGTAGTCCTTTTCTAGAGAAAACCTTTTGATTTAGATATAACCTGAATAACCTCCCATTTAAAGGATAAAAGCAGGTACATAAACTTTCATCAGTTTCCCATCTGATGTAGCAGAAATAAAATGGTCCTTTTCCTCAGTTGAAAACTATCAGTGCCATTTTTTTCCCTATATTAACAAATGTAAAACTCACATCCAGTGCTCCATTTATATGAGATGATTACACAAGATTTCCATTCTCAGTTGTAGCATCTTTAACCGACTGATAGATTTAATGTAAATATTACTATTTTTTTTTTAGCTTACTGATTAGGTATCTTAAAAACTGGATCTTGAAACAACTAGCAAATCCAGCATTAGTGATGTAAACAAATTACTTTGGTTATGAGATTGACTATCTCTTAAATTGTGAAATTATGCAACTGATGGTCCTGGTCTAGAATACAAACCCATATAACTCTCGTTTAAGTACCTTGAGCATGACAACAATTTTTCAAATCAGCATTTGCATTGTTTAGCCATAACATCTGTTGTGATTCTGGAGTCTTAAGAACATATTTATTATATTATTTTATATTATTATTATTTAACATATTTATTTTATCCTTCCGAGGACAGTCATTGAAGCTGGTACCCATGTTGACTTCTTCTTCTTTCTTAGTGGGTACCTTATAAGGACCACAAGAAAAAATTCAAGGAATGACACTGCTATATTCTTATTCCATATGGTTTCAGTAATGTTCTTTAAGCAACATTCAGTTTTTGTTATTCCATTTCTTCTTGTGCCTGTTTACTTACTCAAATCCTCACTCCTCATCTCTTTATATCTAACACTCAGGCTCTCTAGGTCCTGGGAGAACCTCAACATTAGTCCATTAAGGAGAAAAGAAAAAGCAATAAACCCTAACACAAGCACTATCTTGTGGGTTTGTTTCTTTTTGTTTGTTTCCTTTTAGATAGAAATACTGTGACGGGCGAGGAGAAAAGTTTAAGAAATATCCCTGTGTGCAGGAGAGGGAGAGGGGGAGGAAGAAACAAGTCATCCAGGTGACCCAGCAGGGATACCTGAAGTTCCTAGAAAAGAACATGATGGAGCAGGTCTTGCCCTGAAGGAACTGCAGCCCACAGAGAGCCCACACTGAAATAAGTTTTTCCCTGAAGAACTGCAGCCCGTGGGAAGGACACATGATGGAGCAGGGGACAGGCGTGTGGAGGAAGAGGCATTACAGAGGAGCTGATATGGACAACATAAAACCAACCATTTTCCCTTCCCCTGTCTCTCATGGGGCAGGGGAAGATGTAGAGGACTTGAGGGTGAAGGAGAGAAGTCAAACCTGGGAAGCAAGGGAGGAGATTGTTTGTTTGTATGTTTTTGTGCCTAATATAATCGGTTTTAATTGGTACTTCAGGCTTACTGAGAAAATGTGACACTTTGCAACAAGTTTGTTAATGCTTGTGACTGCTATGTATTCCTTAATGACACATAACCTGTGTGCATGCTGCAAAATGAAGAACAGCCCGCAGCCCCCTTTCCAATAAAGGTCCATTGAGTAATGAGCTGTATTTTATTACTTCTGAGATTTGTGTTCCGTTTTCTCCATTCAACATCTATTCAGTAAGTCATTATAACTTAGAGAAAACTGACACCTTCTTATATTTGTTACATTTCACTTTTAATACAGAGGAATGAATAAGCTATAAACAGTATACTTTTTCTCAGGGGTCACTGGCAGCCATGTGAGGACAAAGTCACACATAAAAGACCAGGAAAGAGAGTCTTCTGAGTAAATTAAAAGCTCCACTTTGAATATCAAGCTCTCTTTTTAAGCTGCAAGTATTTTTCAGCCTAGTGAACACAACATATTCAATCCACCTCTACCAACATTTGACATCTGCAAATGGATGGGTGTCTTCATCTCTTCATGTTTAAGCTATAATATAATTATATATATTATTATCTATATTCTCTTTGCATGTAAAAAAAAAAAATAAAAAAAGTAAAGGTTCCTCTCAGATGTCAGTAAGCCAAAAGATTCTGTGCTCACTATTGGTTTAAATTTCTGTTCTAGGTCAGTACACACTTCTCAAAATCTATTTTTCTAGTTCTTATGAAAACTAAGGAAAAGCTCAAAAATAATCTCTCCTCCCTTCACTAACCATCTAACCATTAACACTTCTTGTTCTGACAGCATAATGCCATTTATACTCCTTATTGCAATGTCAAGGTTAACAGCTTTGCACAAAGCAAGCTAAAGTACTGAGAGAAGATTGCTATGAGTAGACTACTATATCATAACGGTTTTATGTTCAAAGATGTACAATGTTTATTAAAAGAGGAAAGGAAATAAATACACTAACCTAAATAATTGTATCTTCTGTCAATAGTAGCACTAATTCACATATGATAATGACTAAGTTTCATATAACTGATAAGGCTAAATGGGGTTTATTGTTCCCAGGCATTTTGCATGAATGTATCTGGCTTCTGTGCTTTCATATGTTACAACATGAAACATTAAAATTAGTCATTACTTGGCTGGGAGGTGATTTCTGCTTTTCCAGTTCCGAATCTCGAGTTAAATTAGAGTTGGAATCTATCCTCTTCATTACTTGCATGCACACAGTGATACAGCAAATGTGTGCAGAAAGCAATCTGCACAGCAAACAACAAGACACAGGGTGCCAAGCAGCAGTCGACAAGACTGCAGAGATGAGAACTGGTTGTCGGCCAGAAATAGTGTTTGATCTCCTGCACGACACGTTTCACCAAGCGTGCTACACATCACTGAAAAGCTTTTAAGATTTTTTTTTTCAGAGGAACCATTCTTGTCATTCTCTTCCTCATCCACAACTGGAGTCCAAAAGCAAGGACAGTGTTGCTACAGCTGCTTGTGACACCACCTCAAGAAAGGCAGCACGCAGGCAGCGGGGATGCACAACGTGACTTTCCATGCTTTTATATAACCACACTGCAACTTGCTTAAATGCTTCAAAACAAAAACAAATAAAACCAGTGTACTCACGAGATCATGCCAGAAACATCGTGAGGTTACAGCATAGCTCCTTCCTCCCAAAAAAGTAATTTTATATCCTTCACACTCTTCTCTCTCTGCACATATAGACAAGAAATACGATTTTAGGAATGAAGATTTCAATGAAAATCCAGCAAGTATGAAATGTTAAAGCCACTCCTCTTTAGCCATGACTTTTTGTCTGTATTTTTTTTTAATATTATATACATCACCAGAAGTTATTTCATCAGCAGTTATGTTTTTGCTGGGATTAGATGAGTTTAGTGTTGAAACTCAAAATATTTCTAGTGCACCTTTACAGCAAATTAGAGGGAAAAAGACTTCTAACTCATGTAAACATAAAATTTGTCATATTTCTGATCATGTATTTTCCTTTCATTCTGGTAGGCTCAATAAATTTAGACACTGATGGCGACTTGTGAATATATATAATTGTTAAAAGTTCTTGCAAAATAATTCAATGAATGGAAGAGATCATCATTCAATTTCTGAACAATAATTTGGTGTGCTTCATAAAATTGTATCTTTCTTGAATTTTTTCAGAAATGCATATGGAATTAAATTACAAAAATGAGGAATATATAATAGTTCATTGCAAATAGAATGTTTGAAAAAAATGTAGAACAAGGGAAGAAAAAACAAGACAGATTTGTACTATATAATCTTTAAACATCCAGGTAGAACTTTTGGCATGAGACCTATTAACAGCATTCTTGAATTCTTGATAGATATAACCTAGGCAGGTATGACCACTGTGAAGTTAACCTCCATTATGAAGACATAGAATTAACTCAATGACTTTCTCATTGAAAAAAGGAATTCAACTGGGATATTTGTTTGATGACCTGGATTGAACTGTATTCTTGACTGTTGTCTAGAGTAGAATAAAAGAATATATTCCTTCTTAAATCCTGAAATGGATAAAATAGTTTTCAGGTGATGGTAATTACCCACTATTAGATTCTGTACACTGTAGCAGTATTTTCAAAACATGTATATTCAGTTTTATGGACTCTGTAGTCCATATATTCACAGGTATTGCTCCCTAAATTATGCCAAGAATGTAAAAAAAAAAAAACAAAAAAAACCAACCCCGAACCCATAAACCAAAACTCCTCAGCTCCTTCTGCTTTAATGACCCACCTATATTCATACTTTAAATGAAATTTCAGCCTGTCAGTTTTCAGTCTGGAATATGAGGCTCTGGCAGTAGCTAGCCACCAGTCATTCATAGGTACAGGGCAATGACAGAAAACAGAAACCTTCTTGCATCGTGCTTTCAAAGGTACAATGAACAAATAATTTTAATTTCACAGAATTTCTACTGAGGGCATACTGAAAGCAGTGCATACTCCCTCAGCATACACACATGACTATATTTATAGATACAGCTAAGTTTACACTAGTCGTTCCTCTCTCATAAGTCATCTTCTGATGTTTTTCATAATAATGAAAAAATATGGACACATTTTTAGATTTAAAACTTCTGAAGAAACCAAATGAAACCCCTCCCCATTGACTTCTTAAGTAACGTACTCAACAAGAGTTGAGTTTGAGTACAAGTTTGAGTACTCAAAAACCATGAACATTTTCCATTCACCACCGCTCCCTGATCATGGCAGCAGATGGCAATGGATCAGGTTCAAGAATTAGGAGAACCAAACTGTCAGTGAACCCAGCCCAAGGAATCTGATCTGTCTGCCTGATCATGAGATACCACACTCCACACTGCCACCATTAACCTACTTCTGCTTTCCAAGGAATGTGGAGTGTTTCTCTACCACCACAGTCAGACAGTTTACCAAAGTAATGAACAAGAATCTGCAAGAAAACTTAATTTGCTGTAGGCCCAAGTTTTACTGAAGAAAACTCAACAAGTCACAGTATGGGTCTAGTAAGCCACCAACTTTCACTGAAGACACAGAGTTCTCATCTTTAATAACCCATTCAATATTGTTAATAATGGGATTTCATACAACACTGACTCTGTTTCTACTTAGGGTGTTGTTGCACGAGGCTACAAGTTCTCCATCTATTAAATCTTATAACTTGAATCCAAGGAAAGAAATACTTAAGCTACCAGGGCTTCTCAAATTCCTTTCTTCCTCTTTGTTTAAAGCAATTTAGATAACACTCCTGAGCAGGTGAAATTATTTGCCTCACTAATCTTTTCCTCACTTGCCAAGCTCGTAGTGTCTATATGAACATGTGCATGTGTCTATATGAACTATGTGCATCTCACAGCTTTCAACTAGAAAGAAGACCAATATAAATATATAAAATACTTTTGCATTTCACAGTAAGCTCCAGTTGTTGTGCAGCAAGTATCCAGCACTATGTGCTTAATCAAGAATTTACTAAATGGCAAGTAATATACTGCCTTTTTACAGTACAGCACTGCAGTTATTAGTAACACTTGTGTACATGATAGATATCAGACATACTTGTCTCCAAAGAACCTCAACCATTAAAAAAATTCAATACATGTAGTTTGTCAACTCTTATCTTTGAAGTTGTGCATCTAAACTTTATTAATTCCTGGTAGAATTCAAAATGTACTTCTTTAGTTACAATGCAACTCTGTGATAAATACAAATATATATGTAACTTCAAACATATATACATTTTAAATAAAAATAATTCAACTAGAGAACTCACATCCATTTTCCTGACAGGATCAGAAGATTAGCCATAAAACAGAGGTTTTAACATAAGGATAAATCCTGATACATGTTTTTGACATAAAATATTGCTTGGTGCTTCTTCTTGGGAAATAATAAATTCACTGAGGTGCTACATTAATCAGGCCACCCACGACAGCTTTAATATATATCTCCTTAAATGAAACTCATTACTTTTACAGGCACATAATACCATTCCTCTGTCAGCTTTTAAACTCAGTTCTAAAACTCTAAAGAAGAAGCAGGTGTCACAGGCACACTTCTCATTGAATATTCATTGTGCTGCCTGCAGTATTTTGAAACTAACATCTACTCTAAGAGAAGGAAGGGAGAGATTGAAGAATTACCCTCCTCAGAGGACTTTGTTTAAGCAATAACGATCTGAACAGCAGGAGGTTTAATCTGATTCTGAATTTCTAAAGTCATTTCATAGAAAGGAAAAAAAGCGGCTAGTTTTCTTTTTATTTTAGTGGGATATGTTTAAAAAAGCGTCACAATCATAAATTAAAATATTTCATGTTAATATAAAAAAATAGGGAGGAGTATATCTGAAATCTATAATTACTGATTCACTCATATATTCTTTGCAATAGTTGAGGCCCAGCTGGCAACAAAGAAGCAGAATTGGGCTCGATCTCTCCTCCCCCACCGTGAGATGGGGAGGAGAAAATCTCAAGGGGTGAGACAAGGATAGGGAGAGTTTCACTCACAAATTATGGTCACAGGCAAAACAGACTCGACTTGGGGAAAAAATCATCTTAACTTATCAGAAATCAAATCCTAGTTAGACAAAGAGAAAACAAAACCTGATCTTAGATACCTTACCCCACCCTCATGGGCCCAAATGACACTGCTCACCATTTCTCTGCCTCCTCTGCCTCCAGCAGTGCAGGGTGAGGGGGAATTGGGGTTCTGGTCAATTCATTACAAGTTGTCTCTTCTGCTTCTTCCTCCCCATGGGAGGACTGACACTGTTCCCTTGCTTCAATGTGTGGTCCAGTCCACAGGAGACAGTCCACAGCACTGTGAGGTGCAGTCCTCACAGAACAGACTGTTCCAGTGCGGACTTCCCACGGAGTCATGGCCTGCTTCAGACTCAGTCACTTTCCTTGGCACCAGGTCCTCCACAGCTCCAGGCCCATTTCTGCTCCACCAAGTCCTTCACAGGCTGTTCCACTCTGCTCCTCCCTGGGCTGCAGGGGCACAGCTGCCATCTCACCATGGGCTGCAGGGGAATGTCTGCTCAGGTATTTTCTTCCCCTCCCTCATTGACCTTCGTGTCTCTGCCCCAGTGTTGTTCTCACTTACCCCTCTCCTCTGCCCTGCAGGTCTCATTTTCTTCTTCCAAAATACATTGACTGTAGAGCTGCATCTACCTTTGCCGAAGGGCTGTGCCTGGGTCTAGATTTTGGAGCCAGGGGAGCTTCCAGCAGCTTCCAGTCATTAACCTGATACTGAGAAGACCTCTGTACTGGAGGTATCCCTGAAAGGGAGGACTGCACCAGGAGTACTACCAAGGAAGCACAAGGAATGGAGGAGGAACAAGAGTTATAAAGGACATTTCGACAATTTCAGCCAAATTCCTCATAGTCATTATTAAGACCCAATTCCCAATATTCCTCTGTTGCTTTAGTAACATGAGGACTGTCAGACTGATCACTGCCAATGAAATAATTCCTGACAAAATTCCTAGCCATCATTCATAGCATATCTGTAGAGGGCCAACCCAGTGAAAAAGTCTGGATATTTAAGTACTGTGAACAGATATTTATGAATGTTGAAAGAATAACACTGCCAGGCTATGTGTTTGAAGGAAACTAGTAGATATTTTTTCCAGATTATTTATACACACCTGGATGTGCTGGATTCATTTTAGTTTTCTTTCAACATTGTCGTACTCAGGGGAAGTAAATATTTCTCTGAAGAACAACTATCTGATCCTTCCTTAAGACAGCGGTCTTAAGTATCTGGATTTAAATTGCTTTTCAATATACTCCTGAAAGGACATAAAAAGTCAAAAAGAAAATTTTCTGAGCATAAATGCCTTTTTTTCATCACCTTACTATGCAGGATAACCTGAAGACATAAAGTAAAAATTTGCTGGCTCTCTCACTCAGCTGAACTTTGACCTTATCCTAAGAGTCTCCTGAAAGAGCAGTTAGTGCGGGGTTTCCTTTCAGAAGTCCTCACCTCTTGCTCATCACTGGAATTCCATGAAGATTTAATTCAGGAGTTGTCTCCTTCCAGGAAACTCATCCACTGGTCTATTGGGAAGTTTCCTCTTCCAAGTATTGAGCCTGGTGATATCAGTGCCCAGAGAAAATAATCACAGCTCAGGTGGTAATACTCCAGTTCTGAGACTCGCAACTCATTTGGGATTGAATGTGAAGCTGAGCTGCTGTTCATTTATACCAGTCTGCACTACTCTGCAGTGAAATTCCCTTAAATGTAAAACAGAATCTCTAGCTTTTCAGTTTGATAACCTACTCCTCTGTGAAAAAAAAAAAAAGTGGCAGATAGAGGGCAATAGACACCTGTACTATTTCTTGCATCAGAGCCTAGTGCAAAGGTTGAGAGAAGAATAAACATGGATGACAGAAGACTGAGAGGTAATAGATTCCAACATGTTGGACATTTTTGCATGCTTGGTTGACTCTGGGAACTAATTTCAAAGCACTGCTGCATGGGGGAAAACTGTCCTTTATTCAATATCTTTTGAAAAATTGCATTAAACTGCAGACAAACCTCAGGTGTGAGATTCCCTTTTCATTCTGACAGTTCCTTCTGTTTTCCCTTCAGATCCTAGATCTTTCCTTCCTTCAGTATAATGAAAATTAAAGATGTCTTAATAAAGACTGAAAGAAATACCATGTAGGGTATTTTTTAGACATCAGGTTACTCCACTTGCCCAGATGGTAATTTGTTTTAGCAGTTTGGTTTTTTTAGCAATTTGTTTTATGTTTATAGACCATAATATACTAAAGCCAGTTCCGAGATTTATGGGAAATGAGGATGGAAAGAGTGGATGAAAATGTGACTTTAGGCTACATTTATAATTTCCAAGTCCTGAGATCAATATATGTCATCTCTTGTTCCCTCTGTGAAGTACAGCACTCTCAAGAGAGCCTGCTGAATATTATACCAGGAACAATAACCCTGAGTGTGTAACGAGTATTTTGGCATTTTGTAATACATCTTCAATGACTTCAAATGAGCTGAAATCTAACATAAAAGGTTAGTCTAAGAAAAATTAATTTCTGCTGCAATTTCTAGAGACTTCTAGAAATTATACCTTTGCTGGTGTTATACCTAGGAAAAATACGTTCATGTTTGTGTTGGCCTATTTTTAAAAGAAATTGGCAAGTACTAAAATGAAATAATTAAAAATATTTATAATATTCTCAGCTTAGAACAACTTTCTGCTTTCACTCAAAGTTCAAATAATTCCCATAATTATTTTTTAATCAGGTGCCTCTGTTTTATTTGCAACATATCATAGAAAGGCAAACCTAATGAAGCCATACCATACCAAGATAATACAGATTATGAAGAAAAGAGCAATAGAGTATCAATAGTTTTGCTCTCCAAGAAAGTTTAAATATGCCAGGGTTCAAAAAAAAAAAAAAAAAAAAAGAAAAAGTTGGTTTTTTTAAAAAAAACCAACATGAAAACTTTGCTAACCTTAGTAGTTTTTTGCATCTAAAGTGTGCAGTGTAGTAACATACACATTCTAAATGTTTGACCAAGAAAATATACACTCCTAGAGCTTTCATAAATAGTGATATCAGCAGCAAAGTGTCTTCTCCCATACTCTGTAGTCCCCAGATAACACTTTCATTAGCTTCAAAGAAAAAAAAAATATAAAAAAATTCACCAATATTTTGAACACCCAAAAGAAGTTCAAAAAGACTAAAATCTGCTTTTGGTCACCTATGCTGGATATTATGGTTCCAGTAATTTACCAGCTTCAGCTTTCATTGGAGGCCAACCTGCCTTTTTCCATAGTATTAGTTTAGTCCTTAATAGTATTTAGTCTAATCTTATCCTCTTTTCCCATCTTTTAACAGCTCCACTTCTTCGTTGAGACATTGGCAGCTCAGTTCCAAAAATCAGGATGTTGGATTTTCTGGGCATTCAACCATTTCTTACATATTGTCAAGATGGGTTCATATTGTATGTCACCTTCTACCACAGCAATTTTATTTGCTTTCATGTAGTCTCCAACTATTACTGATGCCATGCATTCTGTCCCTATACTCTATAGCCAGCCAATGTTACACTCCACATGTTTCTGATCAATATGTCTTAGTTTCAAGATATTTTTACCACAAATCAGCTATAGAGCATCTCAGAGACAGCATATCTCAGCTGATTTGTGCTTGCCTGCCTAATTTTCCCACTCCTGAACTTCAGGGCTCACGTGCAGTCATTTCAGCTTGTCTAAAAATATGCGTACTTTGCATGAAGATGTTAGCTGTACCATAACAACATCACAGATGAGTCTACCTGATTTCCTTCTTGACGCATCTGTCTCCCTGAAATAACACTTTAAAATGGCAAGCTCAGGTTTTATGCTAATAATTTTATTCATCTGTTTGGACTCGAGCATATAAACGTTGACAATATTTCATGCTTTATAAATAAATGGAATATTTTTGGGAAACTGAGAGGTATTATTATGGGTATTGAAAGTCCCAGTTCATAATTGCAAGAGGATTTGTGATCAACTACGGCCTTTTCTTTCCACACGTCCCTGGAAATTATTTTGAAACCTGTAATGCAAACATAATTGCTTCCAATTAATTGTGCCCTGTTGTTTTTTGCTGACCTCAAAACCAAACTGTATTAGCCTAAGTAAATAATTCCCTTCTTCTTAGCACACACTCAATAGGTTTGGACTTTTTCTTCTGGTTAATTTATTTTATTAGTGTTTATGGAATAAATACTTAGAAGGGCATATGAACAAACTCTTCTCAATATTTGTATATTTCTGATTGGACTTCCCTGACACAGACCCCTTTTACTGAACCATATTTATTTAGATTTTCTTTTTCCCTTAACATAAAACTCACAAATTATGCAAACATCTTTAGACAGTCTATGGCAATTTTGACACAGAGAAAACAGACTATCTTTTCCTAAGAATAAAATACAGTAAGTGTAAATATATACAGGAGTTTAGATTCGTTAAGGAATGCCCTGTGTCACACACCTGCTTTTCAAAGCTGGATCCACACTCTTGCACTGCTGTAGAGATTTATCTTCAGACTTGCACATCTTTGTTTATTTTGGTGAATGTCCAAGCTCTTAACTGGACTGTACTGAACTTCTTCTTCAACCTTAATGGGTTGAAGAATAGTCTCTTTGAAGGTAAGCACAGAAGGCACATAGACTACATGCTTATAAAGATTTTCTCCTTCATCCCTGTTGCCAAACACCATTTTTATACTTCTGTCTGCCATGTGCAAGTCAGCTATCCTACGTGCAAATTTAATACTGTAAGGCACATCGAAAACACTTCTCCATAGGAAATTTTGGAAACAATAAACCTATTTTTTACATTTTCTAAATGAAGACCGCTTCCTCTCAAAAGTCTAGTGGACAAATGAGTTTGATCTATTTGGTTAAATTCTTTCAAGACATCCATATGGAGCCAACAATCCATTTTCATAGATTCATCTTACTTCTTTGATTTTTCTCCTTGTTTATGTATGAAAAAAATCTGTGTAATCAAGCAAAAAGGGAAAAATTTGTAGTGCACAGTGCTAGACTGTAACAACTTTAACTCTTGCTTACATTACCATTCAGCATCAAGAAATCTTGGGCAGGCTTCACTTCACCGAGTTTCAAATTTTTAATAGTACAGGCATCTCCACTAGTGTAAGTCACCTCAGTTCACTTTTGGAAAAGGAAAAATGTAATCTCTGTGCACAGTTTACCCAACTCAAACTAAATGGCTGAAACAGGTCACATAAATCATGCTCTATTTTTCTTCACTAACTATAAGAAAAATCTGTGATAACTTGCATGATATAGACTTTACTGATGACATACAACAATGGGCAAGGGGGGTGGGAATCGAACTTCCAACTATTATTAACAAAAGCCATTCAAATTTTTGGGATAATGGTCCACTATTACGCAATCAAAACCAAGCAATTATATTGCATCAGAGCCACCTGAAAATACAAAAATGATTCTATAATAAAATGGTTTAACTTCACCAGGTTATTATTTAGAAACAATAACATTCATATTTAGTTATAGATATAATTACTACAAATTATGGAAAGCAGAACAAGCTGTAGGTTCCTTTCCAGCTAACTACACAACTCATACACCAGAACACAGCAAAGCATGCTAATGGAAAAAAGGTCTTAATTTCAGTAGAGTCTAAGTTTTCACATAAATTTTATACTAAAGTCTCAGTCTCTCTCTATTCCCTAACTGTGGAATTTAATCCCATTTCTACCTGAAATTAGCAATTGAAAAAAAAAGAAATTAAAAATACTGTAAGAGAAATTATAAGATTCTGGTACACTCTAATTGTTAAGCATGACCTTCAAATCTACATCTGTTACAACTCTCTAGCAACTATTAGATACTCATACTTAAAAACAAATCTTAACTGAAATATATTAAATTAATAATACACAACAACCTGAACCTTATGAACAGTGAATAATATGCTAAACAGAGATAAAATGTTAAGGAAAAATGAGGTGCAAATATGAGAAAGTTATGATTTGTTTATACCATATTTTTAACAAAGAATGATACTGAAGTACCTCTTTTCAGATTCTTTCAATGAAGATATGGAGATCTAATCCCAGCCAATGGAAAGTCAATAAAGCAGCTTAGCTGAAAATTTCTCTGTGGCTTATGGTATGTTATCATGCTCCATTTGAAATATCTCTACTATAAAATGGTTTATTGTATAGAGGGAATAAAATTTTGTACCACAGGGATCAAAATAGACTACAACAAAAATTGTCAACTAATGTTTTTCCATACTACTGCTAGAACTGTGAGCAACAGTCTTCCTTACATATGTGTATTGACTTACAAAAGACTTTGTGGAGTAGGTAGCTGTAGAAGTGCAGGAGTACCAGAGCACATAGCTTTAATTAAATAATTTGCAGCTGCTTGTGACAAAAAATTTATTAGCCAAACTTTTTCCCTCTTTTACTTTATATCATTTTCTATGTAACAACTTGTAAAATTTTAACAAAATTTTCCTCTTTGTACGTATCTGTGAAAGTAGTACTCTGTGAATCTAGCTAAACAAACATAATGTATTCCTTTTTCCCAGTCTTCATATACACTTTATAGAAGTAAGACCTGACTTACTGCTTCTTTGCCTGTGCTCCACAGTCCTTACTAAGATGTATAAATAAGAACACATCTAAAAATATCTATCTGGCAAAGGCAAACACAGTTGTTCTTGCATTTATAAATAAAGACAGACTTAAGTAAAAGTTTAGGGGGTTTCCCAAATAAGATTATACAGGAAGATTCAACCAGCTCAAATAAACGAAGTTAAACATTAAGAAAATAGCAAGAAAGCAGTGAACATTGCGATTATACAACTGAATTTTCTGTGTGGCTATTATGACTAGATACTGCAAACAGTATTTTGAGAACTTAATTCTGTTAAGTATTATTTATGCACATCTTTCCATTGACTTGAATAAGCCTACTCATGTGAGCTAAACATAATATAGGGGTTCTGGTTTACATTTCCATATATTCCCATCATTTTGATTTCATGCTCTAATAACACTGCTGATTTATTTCTTCCATTAAGTAATCCTCTTGACTTTCTGTAATAATTAAATTGTAATCCTCCTTATATCCCCTAATAATTTAGTAGTAGTCATTAATTTCATGATGCACTGAGTAACAGCACTTCGAATTTGAGACTGGAGAGTAATTACACAGCCATTCAACAACACTTAGTTTCTGGTCAGACAAAGTGCAACTTGAATTCTGATGTTAGCTTAAGAGCGCAGCAAACATCTGAAATTCTTCCTAGCAAGTGACTTACTAGACATAAATTCTCCTTGATCCCTTTCCCTCCTCCAGTTTCTGAATAGTGTATATTTACAAAGTCTTGCACATTCTGTTCTTTTAACCTGGACAAATTTTCTCAAGCTTCCACAATGTCCTGTGACTGACTTCTGTCATACCTATCTGAAGTTAAATCCCTGACCAAAAATGAACCTCTCTTCTCTGAAACACACTCAGATGTTCAAAGGCCTTTCTTATTTTCTAACAATGGTAAGATCTAAAAGATCCTAACCAAAGTAATTTTCAGTAAGGAAAAGATATCCTGTGAGTCTCTAAATAAAAAAAAATTGAAGGAAAATATAGGAAGACCTTAAAAAATGACACTATTTTTTAACTTCAGTTGCACTTGAAGGCTCAAATTGATAACTGATACACACAGACAAGAAAAAAAGACATGAAAAATATTAGTACTTCTTTATGCATAACTTCCTTTTATTTATCACTCTTAACATATATGATATGAAATTGTATCTAATATCTCTACTTAATTTTCTTTCATAGTATGAAAAAAAATATAGTAGTAACCTAGCAAGAAAAACCAAGGTAAATCTAGGGGGGGGTTATACTTATTTAACAATAAACATGCTGGAGATTTCAAACTGCATTTCTCTGAGCCTTATATTTTCTAGATTACTTTAAAGACAAAATACATATATTTATGCATAGTGCAGCAACAAGAAGTTCAGACTTACCATTTGCATATTTATGCAAACATACAGATTATCAGAATATATAATTTATTTGTTCCACCACTATGCACCGTGTTTGTTGTTTCCTACAAAAGTGTTACTTCTATATGAAAAAGGCTTGTACCTGAAGTCAGGAGGACACTTCTGAGCATTCTTAGGCCAAGAAGCTCCTTTAAGAAAGTAGAAGGTAGGAAAAAACAACAGAGAAAAAACAGCCCACAGCAGATGCAGGAGGTGCTTCAGAAGTACAGGCAGCAAGCATGCAGAAAAGTCCCAGTCACCATGAATAATCTGACAAATTTTTAGACAACGTTATGGAATTCATTTACATTTGTAAAAGTTGTGTGAAGTTGCAGGTTTGAGAATAAACACAATAATACAACCACAGTACATAGTGGGTAGGAGGATAATTTTCTTCTTAATCCACTTATTTTAAACCCATTGCACTGACAAGATTTCAGAAGTTATCTAATTCCTGTTATTATAAAAAAATATAAAAAAAAAGAAAGCTGCACTTTCAAAGTCCTTTGGAGTGCTAACTTTAAGAGGTAACAGCTGCACTCCCATTAAGTTACTTAGAGAGGAGAATGAGACAGAATTGGTCTCTTTTCACTTTTACTTCACATATTTTTTCCTTTTAACTGTCCTTCCCATCTAGTCTCCTTTCCTTTTGAAAATTTAAGTAAATTCTCCTGGTGCTGAATCAGTCAGCAATATAATTCAAATACAATATTCAGTGAGGGAGAACTAGTACTTTATCCCATTATGGTGGCACCGAGCCCACTTTTTTTCCATTACTTGTGTGGAAGTACACAGCATGCTGGTGTCTCCAGTGGCCAAAGGAAACAAAACACTACTCTACTATACACACCATGGTACATAACAGTGACTTATACAGCAGATATTAATTTTTCCATAGCCTGTTACCTCATATTCCTGCCCCAAATTGTAAAGGATTGCGAAGGAAGTAAATTTCTCAGGTTTTCAGCATGTCTTGCTTCTAGTCCCATATCACTGAATGTTGAGCTGGAGTCAAGGGCAAATTCTGCCTGAGTGCAGAGTTTAGTTGGTTTTTAATTTACACTCCTCCCTGTCTCCTTTTAATCTCTCTCTTTGGAATAAGAGATGCAGTACTATTTGCTGAGAAGCTTTAAAAGTTTTATTGGCATGACATGAGGCTTTTCTCAGAAAGTTAATATAATTTTATAGAAGTTGATGCTATCTGAAACAATTTATCTTTTAGATAAAAGAAAGAAAAATAAAGTTTCTTATCCTGTTCAGTGTAGCGTGTATTCAGGTGAGCTCAAGAGGGCTGGTAAGATGCAAGGAGCTATCAGTAACTAAGGATGAACAAAAAAAGTATTCTGACTGTGCTAATATAAAAATCTATGGAGCACAACATTCACTGTTATCAATATTGCAGCTAGTTCTGGTCATCCACTCACAAGAAGACAGGCCAAGTAAAAAAAAAAAAAGAGTGAGGAAGTGAGGAAGGGCAGCAGAATGAACAGATACAGAACTGCTTCTATGTTTAGAAATGATTCAACAAATTAAAATTCCTCAGCTTTGGATGGGAAAAAAAAAAAAAGCTACTATGGAGGGACTGAAGAGATGCCCAGAACATAATGACCAATACACAGAAAGTTAAACAGTGAACAATTATTCCTTATATTTCATAGCACAAAAGAATCTTGGTACTCCCACAGTCAGCAATTCAAAAATATCAGAAGGAATTACATAATTACATTCTCCACACAAAACATGATTAAATAGTGAAACTCACAAGAGACCAAAAGTGTAAATGAATTCTTAAGATGAGATATATTCATGGAAGAGATACAAGTTCACAACCACTAAACAGAATGGTTTGATGTAGCCTCTGGCTAATAAAGTCATTAATCTGCTCGTTGCAGGAAACTGAAGGGGGAAGGGCTTCTCTGATTTATTTTGTGTTAGATACTTTGCTGAGGATCTTCAGCTGGGTATTGCTGGGGACAAGTCATTGAGCTAGACAGTCATATCCATTGTTATGGCAATTCCAAGATTAAAAGAAAAAACATACAGCAAATGCTTCCTTTTCCAAAGCACTGTGGAATAATTTCACAATAAATGATTTATAAAAACAAAAATGAATCCTCAGATACAGTATTTAGGTGATCAATATTCATCAGGGCAAAATGTTCCAAATATTTTGAATGCATAACAAACAGAGGGAAATATAAATTGGACTCCACTATAACAGACATGAAAGGACTCTAAATAAAGTACACTGACAAAAACATTGAATTTTTTTAACCTTTTGAGTATGTACTTCCTAATGTTTCAGTTTAAAAATCAGACTACAAAACTGAAAATCATTTCACACCAAAGAGTAATTCTACAGTGTCCCACACTAATCATTAGCCCCAAAACTTTAAAAAAAAAAAAATTAAAACCAAGAAATATTATCATCTGTCCCAGATCTGTGATTTTGCTAGCCAATGAGAATTTGATTTTAAAAAAAATTAAAACTATAAAACAAATAAACTGTGATTTAATTAGATTAGAGAAACTGGTAATTAGACAGGTTGCTTGCACAGTTTCTCTTGCAAGGTTCACCACCTCTATTTATTGAAAAACAAATGGAAAATATTAATATCTTCATTTAGTTTAATTCCTTGTTTTTGCAATTTTTACCTATTTTGATGTTAATTTTTATTTCTTGGTACAATAAATTGATCAATTGGAAAAAAAAATATAAGGCAAACTGTGGTTGATACTCAGTAGCAGCTTTTCCTTTGCCTAACAGCAACAGCTGAAGTTATTCATTAGACATCTAACTGAACAATCAGTGGCAGATTCCTTTGGTATTCATGATTGCCATAGTATAATATAACCTTTCCATCATCAGAAAGAACCATTCTTGAATTATAGCATGAGGAAGAGAAAAAGGTTTGTAGGATGCAGCTTTGGGAGAGCATAGAGGACTCTAAGAAGCTAAAAGACAGCTGACCCCACCTGCTGAGATGCAAGAGGTGGGGATTGAACCAAAAGACTCAATTCTCAGTATAATATATATATATTATGATGAAAATGTATCAAGCAGAGAATATGGCTATTTCCCTGGGAGGAAATGAGGATTTCAGATTGCATGATTTTATTTATTTATTTATTCCACTGAAATCCTCAGTGGAAATCCTTACTACCATGTGGCTGCTGAAACAGAGGACTTCTGTTACTCAAAAATCTGTGTCTCTGATCTTTTTCTCTTTAGAATGATTACTTTTATACCAGCTTTTGACTGATTATTACTTTGGAATTATGAACTATCCAGTGGGAGGTGTAATCCTTAAACAATTCCACCATCAGAAATATGTTTTTCAGTGACCATTCCAACAACAGGGAGAACATTTTTTCCTCTTAGGTGCAAATAGAGCTAGAAAAAAAAAAGAAAAAAAACAAAAAACAAACAGAAAACCCAACATCTTCCTATGCCTCCTAGAACCCGTTGATTCATAAAAAATAAGACCTTCTTCAGTCAAAGACTTTCTTCTTTCTTTGGTTTCAGTCAAATTCAGTGAAACCCAAGAAAATTTCAATCACTTCCATTTACTTTTTTTTCCCAGTAATTCAACTGTGACCTCCTGAAGATCCCAAGCTGCTCTGAGCTCCTAATCATTTTGTATGCCACACTGAGCAGTACCTGCAAGCCTGATAAAGAGCTTATCTCTTGATGCCTTGAAGGTCTTGGGTGGCCAAAGGCACTGAAATTTCCAGATTGCATGGATCCAGGATAGCCTATCACACAGGCCTGCCTGAAGCAAAGATTTTGGTTTGTCTGTAATAGCTAAAAAAATTATGGAGTTAAGTTGGGAACAAGGTCATTAATTTTTTAGAAAAATACAATAAACTTAGCACAGCATTCCTAGAAAATAAAAGGCTTTTTTCTCTTCACCAGTAATCTTTATGTTGCATCATCACATGAATACGTACAATCAAGGGTTCAAATCAGTCAGAACCACAGCATTTAGAGAGTAAGGCTAAAATTAATTTCTGTCGTAACTAAGCAAAAGCCAGAAATAAGTTAATTCAATACATTTTTCCCATTTCAACAGACACATTTGGGGTTGTTACTGACATGCACAAATCATTCAGTGAAGTAGAATTTACCAGTTAGACTTCTAACTCCAAACTGCAGAGGAAATGGCAGACACTATGTAATGGAGCTATGCTAATCCTAATTCTAGCAGTCTACAATATTAAATTAATGATGCGTTTTTCTTGATCAGCCACCTTAAGCTATTACACTTCCAAATTGTAGTTACAGTGGTATCTTAACATATTAGCTCAATGTCAGAGAAAGTAAGACCTCGTAAACG
Source organism: Heliangelus exortis (assembly GCF_036169615.1). Lineage (NCBI taxonomy): Eukaryota > Metazoa > Chordata > Aves > Apodiformes > Trochilidae > Heliangelus > Heliangelus exortis. The sequence goes on from NC_092422.1 coordinate 95,734,242, forward strand.
ATACGGGGGAATAAGAAGAAAAATTAATTAAAGCCACTCATCATCTTAGTAACTGTCCAGAAACAATAAAGCTTTTTTAACACTGAAATTACTGTTGAGTGGTATTCATTTGAAGGATAATGGCCAAATCAAAACCTTAATGGTAATTATCAGGATATTTAAGTAAATTATCCCTTTTCCCCCTTTCTCCATTTTCAATAAAGTATTAAAAAAGCATAGGAAAAAAATCATTAAAAATGCACTAGAAAAACTTCCATGCTCCCTTCCTAAACCACTCATTTTCCTAATTACTTTGTATCTTTATTTAAGGTAGAATAGGCAAGCACTCCTATTTTTAAAGCTTTTAAATAACATTGAATTTCTCCTCTTTCATGGAATCTCAGGTAATCAATTGCTCAGCCAGCTTTTAAAGTTTTGCTGTATATATTATCCTGTTTTCATTCCCACTGCCTTTGAAACAGAAAAATGAGATACTGCCAGAGATGTTCCGTGAAAGGAATAAACAGGTCAGTGAGGTTTGCCCATTTTTAAAGCTCATTAAAACAGGGACTAATTACAACTGCTTTGAAGAGTTATGTCTTCCAGAACATGCAAGTTGTTTTGAGATTCTGAATATTAAAAATTTTAAGTACTTTTAATGGTGTATTTAAATAGTAAAATGAAAAATTAGTACCTGGTTCCTCACTGCAGGAATTCTCAGAGCAGCTGTAATGTAATAAAAGAATTTAACTCATACTAGATGTATTTTCTTGAGTACTGATGATTTTTCCCTCATTATTACATGAAGATAATTCACTGTATCAATAATTCTTTTAAGATGAAAAAAATAATCAGAAACTAAAGTTGAAAATGTAAAAATTTGAAATCAATATCAGGAAAATATAATTTTCATATACTACTCCTTATTTCAAAAGAATTTATCATTTCTATATCAGTAATTTTTTCATATTTTATAGACATTTATGGTCTCAGATATATTTCTACTCATAGACGTGGAAGTTCCCTTTCATTCACACCACTATTCCTGACCAGGACCTTTGCTTGACAGCACTTTTAGTAGCTGTCTCTCATCAGTAGCCACTGGTGCACTTGCTCTGGAACCTGCATACCTAAGTGTAACTCTAGCCAGCACAAATACATTGAGAAATGAGAAGAGTCATTTCTCCACCTATTTTTATATCCAGAATCCAAATTTGTAGAAGCCAAAGAATAATCACAAAACAAACTTGCTTCCATAATTTTACCTGATGATTTCTGGAGGACTAGAAACTACAGACATGAAGCATGAAGCAGCAGCTGAAGCAAAAGAGACTAAGGTATCTTCTTGGCAAAAATCTTGAAATCTTCTTGGGAAAAAACCTCACTGTAAGACAAGTTTGAGGAGACAAGGAGTTATTTTTATTTCAGGTACACTGCACTACACTGCAAAGGCAGTGTGGTGCCTGTCCTGCTCACCTTTTGCTGTATTTCTCACTGCACAGCAGAGGCACTTGTGCGCTCACGTGCGTTATGACCTTCCATGTTCGTAAGAAGATTTTCTCTAAGCTCATAATTCAGAAGTGCTTTCCTTCATGCAATGGTACTTTCATTGTAAATGTGCTCTTTCTGCTTCCAGGTGGCTCTACAGGAGATCCCTCATTTTATTTTACATATACACACGTAAAAGTTATATATTAAGCTATATTTCTACATATACACAAATATATACACATATATTTCTATATATACAAAAACATACACACACGTAGATAAACAAATATGCATATGAATGTGTAGAAAGGGGAATTTTTTCCAAACAGGGCTTTTGCTGCCAGGGATGACCTGCGAGCATACTTAGATACATTCTGCCTGTGTGTGATGTTAAAAATTTGGGTATATTTCTAAGATTAAATCAGCCTGGAAGTTTCAACAGTTATTTATCTTCCCTTTTTGTCTCCTGATTGTTTTCCTGATAGTAATCATCACAGTTGATAATCATCAAAAGTGTTGCTGTAGTTTTAAGCAGATACAGTTCAAAGACTAAATGTACCCATTTACCTGGTGTATGGCCACAATAAAATTCCCAGTTAAACTACCACAAAGTGTGAACTCCAGCAAAATATGACACTGATTATTATACCCAGATATATTCTGAAACTACTTAGAAGTTTCAGGTTGGTAGGTTGTGCAGTTTTTTTCTCCATTCTTTTTTTTATAACAATCTGTAGATTCTTATGTTTGCTCTTATTAAAATCTTATATTTGAATTTCAGTATCATTAACCCTTATCTCAATTTTCTGCTCTTTATTTCTTCCATCTTTAGGAAAGGCTTTATCAATTCATCTTGTAACATTACAAAATTCTCATTTTGCCAAAATCTTGCAGACTATTTCATATATTAGAATTACTGGTTTCTGTTGATACTGGCTAAAAGTTACTTCCCAACTGAATGAAAATGCTATCTGTCTGAGAAGAACACACTTTTAAAAATTAAAATAGAGCCACGAGTAAAATGTAGGGAAAAAGACAAAAAAAACCCTGTATTGCTGATGCCAGAGAGTCAAGTGCTCAGTAATGCCTACCTTTTTCTGTCCTCGCTTACCCTGCCCCTCTCCCTTCCAAAGTTGATACTAGTTCTAAAACATACATTAGATATTTAAAATATTAATTTCAAGTTCATCCTAAAATCTGTGTGGATATATTACTTGAGTGCAAAATGAAAATGAGTTTTTAATATTTCCCTCTGAGTGCTATTTTTTGCTCAATTTCTGCATCCAAATTTTATCTCTTATGCTGATATGGCCTCTAAAATTAAAAAAGAGATGAAGCTTGGTAACACAGAAAGAGAAAAGCAGAAAGAGAATTTCATTAAAGCCTTTTTAAACGAAATCTTCCAGGGGATTTGGACCATCATTTTGAAGTCATTGACTCAATACCAGCTCAGACAACTTCAATCATTACAAGCTTTCACTCTGTGATTCAGGCAGTGCATCTCTCTATCCAGCATCCAGTGGACAGGTTTCAACACATAAAAGCTACTATTAGAAATGAAACCAATTATTAATATACTCACTGATGAGGCATGGTAGAAAGTGTTCTGAAGGGACACTTGTGCTGTAATCAGCTGATTAATTTTAATATTGACTCCTCATAGCACCAACTGGAAAAAGCAGAGAGGGGAAGAGAGAAGAAAAAGACTTCAAGTTCAAGAACCTATCAGTGTAGGAATTTTCATAAATACTTGAATTTCAATAATCTATAGCCAAAATGGCTATTTGAAAACCTATTACATTTTCTTACATTTTGAGGCTATAAGGACAAGAACAGCACCATAAATGGAGTTCAATCTTCGTATTTTGGAGTGGGGAAAGTAGTCAGAAAGGAGAGAGAGCAAGAAGATTTAAAGAGCTTGTGCCAGGTGGATAGGGGCAGGCAGATATTCTCATCCTTCATTCTCCTCCCCACCCCCAATATCATCCACTCCTCAGAACTAAACTTTTTGCAGTCAGTACCTGATAAAAGGCAAATGCAGACAGGTGAAGATTATGGAGCTAGTGATTTGATAAACTTCAAATGATAAAAATAAATGAAAAAAATTAGTCTATTACAAGAAAAATCCTTGAACATATACCTTCGTTCAAATTTAAAATAGTGCACTGTTCAAGACATAACAGCATAACAGTGTCTCTTGACCTCCCTTCTCTTCTATAAAATGGCAATGGTTTCACAGAGGCAGCAAAAAAAAGCACATCGCCATTCTGAGGAAGTTACACATATTATCCAGAGAGCACATAATACTAAGATTAATTTACGAAACTGCAAATCAGCTACAAGAATTAAGACATTCTGAGGAATTTCCTAGTCTTAAAAGGAATAATCAAAAAAAAAATATTAAAAATCCCAACACCAAAAAGGCAATTAAATGTTTATTTAATATAGAATTTGATAATGCACCAACTACAGTCACGAAATGCATGAAATTCTGATTACTATTTTCTCTTTCCATCTAAACATTTTCATTGCAAAAAGAATTGGAAGGTAGACAAAAGCTGTGTGAGGGATCCATTTAACTATCTAGTCCCAAATACTTATCTATTCAGCTACTAACTGGTTGCAAGTGTTATCTGTACTACCAGTGTAAAACTATACCTCAATGAACTTGTCCCTTACTTTTTCATCAGCCAAAGTAGCCAAAGCAAAAAAACCTTTGAGTTCCAGTAGCATGGGACTGTGTAACTTTAGCAGGAATATATGTGACGTGAATTCCCTGCCAAAAGCAAATTAGGAACTCTTTCAGATGTCTTGGGTCTTTCCAACCTTTCAGAAGGAAAATTGGCAGGAACCAGGATGCTTCAAACTTGCATCACAGAATTGATAATACGGTGATGGTCAGAACATGTGTGCCAGAAGCAGAGGTCTGGAAGGAAGAAAAGCAAGCAGGTGAAGCTGACTGCTTCCACTGGGAACTCACAGAAATTATGCTGCATCTTCCTAAGAGCTCGAGCCTCAAACTTACAGAGGATTATGCTTGCTGTAAATTTTTAATGTACACCATGTTTTACAGTAAAAAAAAATCCAAACTGCTGCTCATGGAAACGAGGTAATTGTTTCTATTCCTTTTTCTTCTGTAAAAACTAATTTTTTTTTTCTGTCAATAACTTTTCCTCTCTTAATTTCTTAATGTGTGTAAAAAATGCCCTTTTCTTATTGTCCTCTTCCTCTGCAGAGATATCAACTTAAAAATCCTCCCTATTGTACCTTCTGAAGTTTGTCTCAAGTTTCACTTCTTTGTTATTCATGAAGTACACAAGTATGACTTTCTATGGTTTAAGCCAATTCAGTCTTCCATTTATGCAACACACATAAACTCTAGTGGTAAAGATGTCATTATTTTCAATACCTGCGTTGGACTTCCTCCCTTCACAGTCTTAAATCTCTCAGTTCACCTCTTCTGCTCTTTTCCTCTTTTTAAAAACCAATTGCATTTTGCTTCATTAGTTGCAGTTGTCCAGAATTCTTCACTAACTACATTATATATTCATCATCTTTACACATGTAAAAATTGGATAACAAATAACTTTTTAGGTTCAGAGACGAGAATTTGTTTTGAATTTTAAAGAGCTATTAACTTTCTACTTCCAAATGAAAAGACATTCAATTTTTTCAGAAAGGCTATTTCTCTTTACCAATAAAACTAAGCAGTTGCCATTAGCAAAACCACAAAACTTCACATTGAATAGGAGCCTGATTTGTTTCATCACTCATTCTCACTATTCATATTTTATGATGCGTACTTTTGACTTCTCAACTGTATTTAATTCCTTCCTACTAATGGCACACACTTGTCTCTTATCCCTCCATGCAAAGATTAATCATTGATCTACATTAATGTAGCTGATGTATCTCTCCCCCATCTATTAGCCATGTGTTTTCAAGCATGTAATTTAACTGAATTCTTTCCTCCTATTACAGTTCCTCTGTCATCCATTTCTGACAAGCACTACACTTGCTTTTATTCCCTATTCTTTGTGCTTCATTTTATAAAAAAAAAATTACTATGTGTTCATTTTGTATTAGTCATTGCTATTAACTGTAGTAAAAGGAACTTAATCATGCTAGTTTTTTGTTGATTTGTTTTGAAAAAATGCAAATTATTACAAAAGAACTATGTTAAACATCTCCAAAAGGAACAAACTAGTATGCTGGCATTGGTCATATCCAAATAGAGAATAAACCTGTATTTTTACACTAATGTTCTACAGTTCTGTACTTTATGTGTGATGTCTGGTTAGCAAAGTATCAATCACATTATCCTCTTTAAAAGAAAGCTGGGCCTTTCTAATAGAATCAACTACTCTCAAGGGCCTGTATATGTTATACAAATATCAAGCTACTTTCTAAATCACACTGAAAATGGAAAAAACCTTTAACTTGGCCAAAATGTTTTAAAGATACAAGCAGAAAATAATTTTTTTCTCCTCCTGAAAAGATTTGAATCCCTCATAGATGGATGTTTTTACACATGGCCATTTGGCCATGACCAAAGAAAAGACCAGCAGGAGGAGATACTGACAGTAGTTTGTCCTCCTCCTCCACTTATCACTGAGAAGATTGATAAAGATGCTATAAAAGCAGATTCCCAGCACTTATTACAGTTCAAAACAATGCCCCCTATATTTTTCCAACCTTGATTATCTGAGCAACACATTAATGATCCTGTAACTGGTGTGAGTAAACTTTTTCCCAGAACAAGCAAGACCAAAAGGACTTTGTGAGCAGCATCAGGCCTTTCAGGATCTAGCCCATGACATGGAACTCACTAATCCAGCACAAACTGAGAGTAGTGAGGAATAAATATAACAGTCATATACTCTTCCTAGTTAAATTTTCTTCTCTTGCACTATCTCGATGGTAAGTATTACATAAAACATAGTACCCATTCATATCATTTCAGTATCTGACAAATCAGATGATAATCCCAAGAAAGACAACTAGTCACAAAACAAGAAAATAAAAAATCTACCATATGTTTCAGTAATCTTCTCCGATGGTTTCTTGGCCTCACTGCCAGCAGTCTTTCCAGATTTGACTTTACTCACTTCCAGCTGCTGAATCTTGTTTTATCTTTGCCTGTCAGACTAAAGAGACCACTATTATCAAATAATAGGCTCATCCTCTATGCAGGGTATTCCTCTTTTGCAAGCAGCAAATAATATAATTTTTAATGTAGATTAACAGCTCTGCAAGAAAGATGGGTAAGAATACATTCAGCACACTCAAGTTGTGCCATTACTTTCCACAATGATACTGAACTAATAGCTATATTATTATTTAGTTTATTAGCCTGTATATGGCCATCTATTCATATCCCACAGATAAGCTGCATGTAAAAACACCGGGTAGCAAAAATCTTTATTTTTTCCAATTAAAATACGTAAACTCACAAAAGCTGTAAGGATACTAAAGTAGAGAGCACCCCTTTCAATGGCTCACTGATTAGCCAAATTATTATCAGGTAATTTGTTATCTCTCTAGGAAACCTCATTTTTTACTTTCCAAAGCTCAGTTTTGCCTTACTGTTTTCCTGAATTAAGTCTACATGACTTTTCTATTCAGAAAGTCTCCTTTTAGCAATCAGTATTGAAAGGTAATCAGACCTCATTTACACAGTAAAGCAAGTTAAAATTCATGAGTATCTGTTGCTCTGTACCAAAGTTTCACATTTACTCTAAATCATGTTTCAGTTTAACAAAATTAATAAGTAGTACATGCACATACTGCACTAGACATTTAAAATTAAAATCCAGTTACTAGTTATAATGTCACATGCTTTGAATGTATTTACTTAATCTTCTTTCAGAAAAACATAACACTAGATTTCGTCAAATCTGGTGGGCTTCAGGACCCAGAAGATTCCTCATACACCTTCTGGGTTGATGCAAGGATGCAGTGGTTCCAAGCCCACAGGTGGAGGAATGCCCATGGGCTCCCAGACAGATACATACAGTAAATATATCCATATACAAATATACTGATAAACACACAGCATCAGTCACACAGATCAGTACAGAGCAGTGCCTTTACCTGTATCCATAAAAGACACAAGGTTCTCACAAGCAGAAATAGAAAATGGGCTGACCACTGGACAGACAGACAGAGAGACACATGCCTGTGTTTCCTGCCTCTCCATTAATTAGCTGGGGGTGATTAGACTGCCCAGTAGCTGGCTCCCAGAGTCCAGGCCTCCTCCAGCAGCTGATGAATCGAGTCCCTGAGGTTTGTGCTCACTGCAGTTTCTGCTACTCAGACCTCTCACTCTACCTGAGGACTACTCTGATACGCAGTTTGCTGGCATTCAGCCACACAGAGAATAGAGATCATGCATGAAGAATGGTTAGAAACAGGATTTAAGCAGAACCTAGGACTGACTGTGGTAGTCAAGCTCAGGAAGATAAGCATAATAACCATGTATGCACCCAACTGGCCTCTTTTATCTCACTCATCTCTCTATTTTTCCAACACTTGTTCAAAATGGACCTGTTTTCCACCCTGATCCTTTCCACTTTTGACCCTATAGTAAAGTTTCACACATAACCACAACCCTCCTAAAACATTACATTTTAGACAATCCTCAAATCCTCTTCCTTTTGTAAATTCTATGCCTCTGAGAGGCACTAACCTTTTGCTTTTCATAGCCTTTAAGGAATTCTCCTCCTTGAGCCACCTCTGAATTTCCCATCAGCTGCAATGGTCTAAATCATTTGCCTTTGATAACTTAATTGAGAAGAAAATTCAGTATCCTCCTTTCAGTTTTCACTGATCAGTCTGGGGTATCCCAGCCTTTGATTGTTCCTGATTCTTACTGGGTATTCAGGCTTATCAAGATCAGCCTGTCACCATATCACCTAACAAAGCACAAATCCTCATCCATAATTACACTATGCATCTACACACAACCACGTGATCACCATGACTGCCTTCCAGAGGCAGGACATAATGGTATTACCAGTTGTACAGCAAAGCAGTTCTGTCAAAAAATATGTCTGACCAGAACAAAGAGACTTGATACATTCTTGGGAAATATAGTGGTTTATTATTTGATTTGGGAGGCAAAACCATCCAAAATATTAGACACTGAATTGAAACAAACTCCTCACTCCTACAAACATAGAAACACTGCTCCATCTACAGTGAAGCAGTGGGAGTTGTGAGGAGAAATCTGTCATCAGTGCTGGATCCAACAGCCCAAGAGAGGTGAGGCTACTGCTGCTCCATGTCCTCAGGTCCATTAGTGAGGCTGAAGATACCTTCCCACCAAGCACAAAGGCAGAAGCACACATACACAGCTGGTCACACAGACCACAGACACACAGAGCATTCATACAAACAGCACCAGCACCCTCATCCTGCTCCTGCAGACAGGAGGTGAATTTCTTCAACAGCTGGGCTCAGACACAGTGGGCCTGGAGCCGAAGCTTCTCAGTTGTGAGCACCTGTAGAGAGAGAAGAGACCCAGAAGATGCAGCCCCACTCCAGCTTCTGGGGGAGACTCTCACAGACACAGCTGGTCAGAACTGCTCAGGTTCCAAAAACCACCCTCCCTTTTCCTACCATTGATACCTGCCCTAAATCCTGTGTGATCCCAAACTCATTTTCCCCTCCATCCCACAATGTGTCCTGCACCATGCAGCAACTCCTCTTCCTGTGAAAGGTGGTTTGTAGAGCTGATTCTAGTGACTGATGATGGATTTCATGCCTGGTCACCATCATCATACTTCAGCACTGGGAGGGGCTGGGACAAGGTGATGGTTTGTTTCTTAGGAGTCCTCAGTTCAGGTTCCTGTCTATCACTGTGCATTCCTGGGCTCCTCTGGGCTTGTACAGATGGGCTCTGGATGATTTGATGTCCACTTTGATAGCCTGGGAGTAGCCCAGCAGGGCTAGGGATCCACCTCCTGCCACTGGCTTTCTGATCTCCTTTGTAGGTGTGCAGATGTGCTTTATCACCTAACCTAAAAGTAGCATGACACAAATAAAATGCGGCAATATAAAAGCTATACAGCAGCTTCAGACAACCAGGCAATGAAGCAGGTGAGAAGAGAAATGAGAACATGGGACAAGCAGCAGGAAGAAGTTTAAAAAAAACAAACATCTGAACTACATACAAAAACAGTGGTACAAAGATCAGTCAGAAGTATGGAAAGTCCTGGAAGTTATCCCAAGGAATATATAGAAAGACAAGGAATACCACAATACTAACCATGCATACACAGGATGAGCCCACATTTCCAGCTGAGATATTGAATACATCAGCAGGAACAAATTAATACCAAAAGGTTTTTTTTCCCTTGGTGTTCCCTTGCTCCCACACACCCACTGCTCAGAGCTCTCTTCAGTAACCAACGTGGAGCCAACAGGAAACAAATCTGACACGGTCACTCTTGTGTTATGCATCCAACAAGACGATTTCTTACAGTGAATTTCACAACTGTTGTACATGGCCACCTGCAACTTTGAGCCTCCTTCTCAACAATCCCAATATTAGGATATTTATGTGATGATAACATTATGGCAGGTCTCTTTTCCTCAGTACTATATGTATGAAATACTTATTTAGACAACTAGAAAAAAAGTCTTTAACTGGTTACGTAAGCTTAAAAACCTTTGATTTTTCCAGTGATCTATCACAAAGTGCAATAAGACAAGAGTGCTCACTGGTTCAACCAATAACCAAGTACAACATCAATTCAACCATGGACTAAGATGCCACAGCAGAACCAGACACTATAGAGACTGACCAAACAAATAATTTGCCCCAAACCTTACTGTGCTGAGAGTAACTTGAACATGATGTTAACAGCAATATGAAGCAAAAGGTGTTTTCTAGCATTCTGATGTCAGAAAGCTTCACATTGTGACCAGAGGTGTCAGTTAAACATTATTAAAAAACCCTCATCATGTATTCTAAAAGAAAGGATACCTTCTGATGGGTTAATTAATTGGTGGCAGCAAGAAACCTTTCATGTAATTACAGAGGCATTGTTAACAGTAATAAATTGCACTTTCCCTGAAGCAACATAAAATCAATGTCTTTACAAGAAATTGTTAGAAAAATAGTGATGCTTTAAGAAAAACTCTTTTGAAATGTGTGAAGGTTGTGATGTTAAAGCCATTACATATTCATACACTTAATGATGTAGAGATATTTGATGGTATTGAGTTAGACCTATTTTATTAATGACTAGTGTCTGTATTATGGGATGATAGGGATAGAAATGCTTACATACACTGCCCAAGGAAAACATAGGGATTGATTAGGAAAACTGGTGAAGTGGATAGTGAAAACTCAGTTTAATTATTTTTCCACTGTACCTGGAATGAGAATTATTCTTCCAGGTAGTTGTAGGGAGGTGTCCACAAAGCTTTCTTCCTTTCAAAGAAAGGCTAGGTCCTCTTAGATTGAGATTTCCCTGTCCTAAGCATGGAGTACAGCCAAGGTTAGGGATGTGGACCACAGGTGCTTTACGTCCAAGATGATGTATACTGTGTAAAATATTCCCAGGACATGAAATTTCAATTATGAAGAATTATTGTTATTATTAACTAGAAATGTTATTTGGAGGAGAGGAGAAAGAGGAAAGAATTTAGAACAAATAGTGAACTTCCTTCTTGAGGGCAAAAGAGCCCAGTAAACAGTAACCATAATCTCCGGAAAAAAATAGTCATACTGTTCCTCCAGCCAAGGTTTACTTCAATGAATTTAATGAATTTCCATATAAATTTTACAAACGCAGAAAAAGATGCCAAGACTAACCACTGTCATGAGAAATTTCAAACTGCTTATTGATCTTTTGCTATAGTTATGAAATGGCTCTTCTATCCCATCAATATGAATCTAGATAACTTCCTCACTAAGAAGTTTTCTGATTACTTTCTATGAGACACAAACTTTCACTCCTTTCTTCTTCCCATTTTTTCAAAAGCAAGAAAATCCTTTGAAAATGTAGCTAGGTCACCGACTAGAGTTAATATTTGTCCTTTTCCTTCCATCCATTGGGAAGGGCAAATATTATTAGCTCTTTTCTGCTGGCTACTTCTCCCAGCAAATTTCCTTTTACCCTGTTACTGAGTTAGAATTTGTTCTTCAGGTTAATTACGGATAACTAAAATCTACTACTGAAATTCAAACACACCCATCTTTTAAAGACTTAGCCAGAGGTCATAACAATAGGCAATAGTTACACAAACATGATTAGTTCTAATTTAGCCTTAAGTGTTGAAGCATCACTCAGCACACAAACTGAAGTAGATTTTACACATAAATTTACCAGTAGGAGGTTTACATTTTGGTGTTGCATAACTTGAAAGAGGAAATTCCTGCTGTGGCATCCCCTAGAAAACTACTTTTTTGGTACCAAATTACTGGTAGATCAGTGTCACAGTTTAACACTGGCCTGGTAGATAAACAGAATGAGAGATGCTCTCTATTAATCCCCCTCCCCTCCCTGATAAAGAATGGAGAGAGAATAAGGAAGAGAGACATGGGCTGGAAACTAAACTACACAGCTTTAACGAAACAGTAATGATAAAAAGGAAAAAAATTACTAAATATATAGAATAAATAAGAAAATTGATACCACGTTCCTCCCCCTGTTCCCCCCAGCAGCTCTCACATCACCACCGAGGCTGCAGGGCAGCTCTGGGAAAGTCCAGGCTGGACTCCTGGAGTCAGCAGCAGTCGGGAGCTGGAGGCAGGAACACACAGATTCAGGCTGGCACGGATCAGGACCACAGGCAGAGGAATGGGTGGAATCCTCACAGGATGCCAAAGAAAACAGGGACAGGTAAAGAAGGAAGGATAGGAAGGAAGGGGTTGACCCTTGTGGTCCCTCAAATTTATACTGAGTATTACAGGTATGGGATGGAATACTCTGTTTGGTCAATTTTGGTCATTTATCATGTCTGTTCCTCACTAAAGGTGGGTTGCAGGTGTGACCTCTTTACTCCTTTTCTCCTTCCAGAGGGCAAAATGTTCCTCAGAACTGAGCAGTGTCCTTGGTTCTACACACCAGTCTCTAGCTGGTGCATTGTCAGTCCCAGAAGCAGACACTTCTGAGAAACTTCAGCAAGTGCAACTACTTACAAGAAACTTAGCTAAAAGCAAAATTACAAGAAGGAATCTTTATCCTGGCCCAAACCAGGACAATCAGATGAAGAATTTGCCTTTTATATTTAATTTACTTAATCTGGCATTTAATATGTCAGAAATTGACATATTATCATAGTATATGCCTAGAAAACAACTTACCAAGATTAAATTTATTATAATAGTGCTTTAGACACTTTCCTGGAACTTAAAAAAAAAAAAAAAAAAAAAAAGCAAAAAGGAGGATATCATAATGTGTAGCCATCTTACTATGATGAGGTTAGTATACCTTAAAAGGCTATTCTCTGTTACTATGATCAATAAAAATACATTTTCCACACTGTCCATAAGGTAGATTAAGGTTAGATAAGAGTCAAGGAATTACTGTTATTCTGTAGATGGGAATAGTTTAATCGGTCCCAGAAAATGTCAAATTGGTTTAAGAAGAAATTAATTGGCAAATTTAATCCTTTACTAGAGGCAAAAATACATTTCTACAGAGGAAAAGTTTGTGATGCTTTTTCATCATCTCACTGGCCTGATAAAACAAGATGACTAACAAATGTTGTGGGCTACCATCTTGGGTAAAGTTTCCCAAAAAAAATTTCCAGACACACCTTTTTCTCATTTACAAAATCTATGTAGATACACTGTGAGACACCTTATCAAAACAAGAATTACTCTACTTCGCTTCCACACAGACCTCAGAACTACCTTATCAAAATTTCTCTCACCTCAGAAGTTCAGCCTGATCAAAGTCTTACAAAACAGATCAAATATATCTGATCAGCAGGCCCCACACAGTTCAATTCACGACTTTAACTTATTACCTTTCCTTATTATCATATTAAATCATTAGCAAAGTCTTAGTTTTCTAAGGTATATTATACCACTCCCCCAGATATTCTACTGACATTTTGATTTATTGACAAACCATTATTGTAATATTTCTCTAAATTTTTTTTGTTTTCAGAGATTGTTTTCCTTTTTACTCATTCTACAATTCTTAACATGGATTTCTAAACCTCAAAATCCTCATCTAACCATAAAAGGTCAAAGGGTAGTGCTTGCCAGATTTGTTTCTGGTTTTTTTACTGAAAAATATACTTAGGTTTGATCACTTCTCCCAACTGGACAACTTGATCAGAAGTGTAAGACCAAGCTTCTCTAACATCTTAAAATTATTGTCAATGTTCAATGCATGTTCGAGCACAGAGTAGTAACCTTGTCACACTGAGACATGGAAGCTCTACTGCAAATAGGAAAAAAAAAAAAAAAAAAAAAGACCACATATTGACCAGATTTTTCTGTATTGCCTCACAACCATTTTTTATCATGTTTCTGAGTATGAAGGGTTTTGATTCTGCCAGTTAGAAAGCAAACTGTAGTGAAAAAAAAAAAAAAAAACAACAAAAAACTGAATAACTGGATTAGATATTTTTCTCTTAAATAATGACATTTAGGCTTTTGACAGGTGTTTCAGCCCATCTGACTTACAGGACAAAATTTCACTCTCCTGTAGCTCTGGATGCTTGTAAGCTTGTAAGTCTCTAAGTGGTCTTTGATATGAAGACATTTTCAGCCTCATACAAATCCCACTGTAGCACACCTATCTACATTGATCAAGCTGGTGACCTGGGTCATAGAACTGCTAAACAGGTTAAGCAAATAATTAATTCTCTCCCTTCTAAGAAGCTTCTTTGCTAATACACACTATGAGACATACACTTTCTTGGGGGTTGAGGCAAATACATTCAGTGCCCCAGTTCTGATCTTTCAATGGTTGCACTGAGATTGTGAACAAAGCACAACGATGCTGTACACCCTGGTCATTCAGCCTCAGTGGTGTCCTATAGCAAATTAGGTTTCCTTTCACAACCATGCTCCCATTTTTCTTTCAAAGCAAATAATGAAGCATAGCAGAATAGTGTTAAGCCAAGTCTTTATTGGGCAATTCAGCTAGGGCATGCACCACTAGACCAGAACTGTAAACTGGACAGTGAAATGTTCCTGCCTTAAGTGCAAAATAGCCATCAAAATAGCTGCTTGAAATTCCCCTCTCCACCTATTCAGAAGGTTTAATATTACCATAATGCCTTGTCAACAATGATGAGCAATAAACTACTGGTGTCCCAGAAGAGTCATGGAAAATGAATCATCAGAAAAACTCATCGATCAGTAGCTTGGCTCGTCCCATTCCTCTGCTGCAGAGGCAGCATGGCTTTCAGACTCTTCTCTCAACTTGTGAAGTTTCCTGTGAGCTGTTCCTCCTGTTCTTTTCCTGTGGCCAGGAAAGGTCCTGCTCTGCCATTCATTCCTATACTGACAGATTCCTGGTTTTCTGCTCTTCTGATGGGCCCAGAACATTTGCTTTGACTCTCCCCCAGAGATCATAGAATCATAGAGTCATAGAATCATAGAATCATAGAATTGGCTGGGTTGGAAGGGACCTCAGAGATCAAGTCCAACCCTTGATCCACTACCACTGCAGTTACCAGACCATGGCACTGAGTGCCACATCCAGTCTCTAACAGCTTCCTCTTTCTGCTGACTATATGGGCAACATGACTATCCTTTTCAGCATCACCATTCAAATAACTGCAGGTGAATTTATTTATTGTCACTTGATCTACTCATCTTAAATTTAGTTCTATTGCAAATAAATTGCAAAAAAAGTCAGACTGAAGTTTTACCGTAGTAAAAATAAACAAACAAACAACAACACAAAAAAGCCCTAAACAAACAAGCAGAAAACCAAGTCAAATCAAACAAAAAAAGCCAAACCTTCTGGGGTTTTTTTTCCCATCCTTCTTTACTCTAAATGCTTAAGAAAACTGAACCAAGTTGAAAGTTGAACAAAGTCAGTTGAAGGCAGACAGACAACAATGAGCAAGTTCTCTACAGGTTTTTTCTTTTACACTACAAGTTTATTTTTAAAAAAATAGTCATCTCTCCCTCTTTTTTTTTCCCTCTTGTGGTTTTTTTGTTTGTTTTTTTTTAATCCTTTCCCATTTGTTTCTCTCTTCACTTTCATCTACTACTTTTTTTTTCATTGAGTACCATGAAACACTTCTATCTGAGTGCACGATACAAAATAGCCAAATACTGTGGAGTGTAGGCTTCTGCTTCGGATAACTTATATAATTCCCAGCCTCACAGACTTGAAGAATTGCAAGAGAGCTTTTGGTGGATCTCTCCAATGAGATATGAAAATCTAAATTGATTTTATACCATGGTTTAAATAAAATTCCTCATGAAACAGATTATTAGATTGCTTCTCTGTAAAGAGTGTCAACTGAAATATAAAAAGAGAATGAGGTGCAAAAAATATCTTAGAATCATACAATCATAGAATAATTAGTGTTGGAAGGGATCATCAAGATCCAAACCCCCTGCATGGGCAGGGACACCTCCCACTAGACCAGGTGGCACAAGGCCTCATCCAACCTGGCCTAAAATATTTCTAGAGCAGGAGCATCAACAACCTCCCTAGGCAACCTTTTCAAGTATCTTATTACCCTCATGGTGAAGAATTTTCTTCCTAATATCTGTTGCCCTCTTCTTGCCAGCAAAGGCCAAAGAATCAAAAGAAGAAGGGACCAAAAATAAATAAAACCCAGAATAAACCAAGGTCTGGACAAAAATCTATTGAATTCTATTTTAAAATATTTAGGCGATAGCGTAACACTTTACACAGGAGTAGAATCAAGAATAATGCCATCCTGGTCAAAATTTTCATTCACGTGAGTTGGAAATTATGTCAGTCTAAGCAACAATTTAAGGGGGTGTGGGAAAGGTGAAGTGAAGGAGGAAAGTCAGCTTGAGCAGAAAATAAGTTTATTGCTTTGGACTCTACACCAAAAATACTTTTTTTTTACAATAAAGCACTATAAGACACCTACTAGTGCTCGCTGTTGGTGTACTGCCTCCCATATACCAACATCTGTGAGTTATCTGATTCCAAACCCTGGCTAACCATCAAGAACAGATCTCCAAATTACTGCCAATTACACACAGCAGAGGGTTTGCAATCTCTGGTCCAGCTGCACAAATCAGAACATAAGCCAGCTGCAGCAAACTTTAAAAAGTGTCTGATTGATACATAACTCAAGTATGCTCAAGGACAAGACCTTCTCTCCTTACTTGCTTTATTTTCATCAGATCAAAATTCTTTCCACGCAAAGGTTGAGCAGAAGGGAAAGTAGGTAAAAAAAAAAAAAGAGAATATCCAAAATAATACACAGCTTGTTGAAAACAAAGGACAGTAGAACAAGTACTCAGAAACTCTTGATACAGTTCTCCTTTTCAGTAATTCTTTGTACTCCACAACTTCATGATACTTGTTATATGACTATCTTTGTATAACACCTTTTTCCATCATCCTTCCCCACCCCATATCGTCATGCTGTGACTGTCATCTGAGTACACAAAAGGTCCATCATCCTCCTGACACCATTTGCCTTCCTTTTCTATGCTGAGATGTCCAACTTGATAATACTCATAGGATCAAGTATTTAACAGAGTACATACTCAAAAGCTGAATACTCAAGAGCATTTTAATACTCAAATTATTTTATTGAGTATTTGAATATTGAGTATTTAAAATTATTTTATTAAGCATTTAAATACTCAAGAGTATTTGACTGAGCCCCTATCTCCTTTTGTTTCTTTAGAACCAGATCACTCCCTTGACTTTTGCCGTTTTCATATGCTGTTGCCTAAACTTTTTCTCCACTCAGGGACAGCTTAACATATACATGACCTTATAAAGGTCTTGAAAACTCCTCATCCGACTGCAACTTTCCCATGCTTCTCCCTACAATGCTCCTACAGAAAATTCTATAGTAGTTTCTTGAAAAGATGTGTAAACATATATGTATATATGGGGAAACATACATTTGTATAGTGGGAAAAGCCACAGCTCTATAAAATGGTAGAGCACCAGTTCAATATACTTTGTTGCTCTGCTGGAGTTACAGAAAGCAGTACAATTGTGCAGCAAGAAGCTGGCAAATCATATCCTGCCAAATATGATCACTGAAGCACACTTTCTTGTATTGTTAAAGAGATTTATCACAGAATTAAAGAATTGTTCTTGCTGGAAAGGACCTTTAAAATCATTAAGTCTAACTATTAACCTAAATTTATGGAGTCCAGTGCTAAACCATGCTCCTAAGCACCACATCTACATGCCTTAAAATTTTCTAGGGAAGGGATGGTGATTCAACCACCTCCCTGGGCAGTCTACTACAGTGTTTAATAACCCTTTCAGTGAAGAAGATTCTTCTAATATCCAATCTAAACGTCCCTGATGTAACTTGAGATCATTTCCTCTTGTCCGGTTGCTGTTACTTGGGACAAGAGACCAACCCACCTCCTTGCAACCTCTATTCAAGCAGTTGTAGAGAATGATAAGGCCTCCTGTCAGCCTTCTTTTCTCCAGGCTAAATAACCTCGATTCCTGCAGATGCACCTCATCAGACTTGTTCCCTAGACCCCTCACCAGCTTTATTGCCCTTCTCTGGACACAATGTAGCACCTTGATGTCTTTCTTGTAGTGAGGGGCTCAAAACTGAACACATTATTCAAGGTGGGGCCTCATCAGTACAGAATACAAGGGGACAGTCGCTGCCCTAATCCTGTTGGTGTCACTTTTCCTAATACAAGCCCTGATCCTCTTGGCCTTTTGGCCACACGGGCACACAGCTAGCTGTCAATCAACACCCCCTTGTCCTTTTCCACCAGGCAGCTTTCCAGCAACTCTTCCCCAAGCCTGTGCTGTTGCCTGAGGTTGTTTGACCCAGCACTTGACCTTGTTAAACCTTATACAATCGACCTCAGCCCATCAATCCAGCCTGTCCAGATCCCTCCGTAGAACCTTTCTACCCTCAAGCAGATCAACATTCCCTCAAAACTTGATGTCTGTGCATTTGACCCCCTCATCCAGATCATTGCTAAAGATATTAAACAAAAAAACCAAAAATACTCGGAAAGTGGTAAATCAGTAGAAAATCAGGTTGAAATAAGGAAGGTGACAGTCTAGCACTTCAAGTCTGGTGACCTTAGTTGAGTGAATAATCTTATTAAAGAAGCATATCCTTTTGCTCACAATCTGTTCTGATAGACTGACATATAAATATGCCTAAGTGACTTGAATCATAATTACATGGAAGAACAAATGGAAGAACAAATAACTATAGATTGAAAAGCATTGCTCTACCATTCTTTTTTTTTATGAAAATTCGAGAAGCACAGTATTTTCATTTACAAGACATGACAAAAAGATACTCCTCACAAAAAACAGTCAAGGAAGATGGTAGGAATTGCATCTTAACTCTACTTTAAATATTTACTGGCATCCGGGGAGAAAACCTATTAGAAATCTATTACTATCAGAGATTGTTGATTTCCCTAATTGCTGTATACAATAATGCAACAACTAGCCAGCCTGATATGCATTTTATTTTATGTAGCATGGTTCCAATAAAATCAATCTCTAAAGGCAGTATGTGTCCTTCTAGTGGGATAGAATTCATTAATTTCTTTGAGATTGCTAGATGAACAGCACCTCGAAATAATAAGTTGATCAAAATTCATTTTAGGAAACTAATATTGTACTAGCAGTTTAATTTTTCCTGGAACTGAAAACTTTGCTGAGGGTAGAAGAGCTCTGATGGGATGCCAGCAGAACAATAAAGTTCAACCATGTGGCAACCATCTCAGCAAGCTCCAACAATTTCAACAGAACAGTTTCAATTGATTTATTAAACATTTAAGCAGCCACTTAACATATTACTGCTCCCACTTGCCTACTTCCTCTATCTGAGGAATATTTGCTTCCCTTGACACAGCAACAAGTCTCCTTAATTCTCACCCTGATATCAGATTATACTGGCCAGGGGAAACTTGTTTCTACTCATAGTCATTGGGGTAGCTCTTGCGTAGATTCTTTTCCCATTCAGTCTCCTTTCCTACAGGTGAGTAAATCCTACAAACCAGCGAGCCAGGTACTTTAAACCTTGATAGAACACCACTGTAACTGGGCCAACAGTAACATGGCAGTCTTGAATATTTGCTTGCTAGCATGTATTGACCTCTGCTTGCTCTTGTTTTCAGCTATATCCTCTGCCTTGATAGGCAGACAAACCTCATTACTGCTTTGCAGTACCCAGTGGTTTTACACTGCTGAATATACTTCTTAAGTAGAGGCTAAACCAACGGGTATTTCCTACTCCTACTTTCCCTTAATTAAGCAGCAAAATGGACTGCACAGAAGTTTAATTCTGTATTGCTGCTCTAAATGACACCACCACCATAAAACTAGGACGCCAGATCATAGAGTGGCAGATCTCTCATACACTGCTGAAGTGGCAGATCTCTTCAGTTATGAGCATGACACAAACACAAAAACAAAGTTTGCATATTCAGCCTTTGCAGATTTGTTGTAAGCCGACTTTGTGTTGGTACAGTACACATCTGTACTGTCCAATTTATATTTAGAAAAACCCAACCAAACAAAACAAAAAAAAAACCCAAGATTTGAAATAATGGAAAATTTTGGCCTTTAAAAATAGTGTAGAAATACAATCCTTACAGCTTAGATCAATATGTTTCAATGTGTTTACAATTAATCCATCAGTATTTAGTAGGTTTTCCTTTTAAGTGCATCTGAAATGGAAAAAAACAGTATAATAGTCTGTACTGCATATTTTAAATTTTTCTTTCCATAAGGACAAATTATCATATCTCAGATACAGTAAAGCACATAGCAGCTAAGCTATTTTAAAAAAACATTTTCTTTTACTTGATATTCCATACTTACAGTTTCTCAATTTGCTAAGATGAAATAATTTTAATGCTGAACTCAGCACACACAAGATGCTATTAACCATGAGAATAAACATATGAAAGCTGAGGTTTTAAAAACTGCAGCTATGCTATTATTCTACCTAATAATAACTTTTTCATTGTAATTTAAAAGACAGTTTATCTTGCAGTTAAAGTAATAAAATGTAACTATCAAATAAAAAGACTTCTTACAAACCACTGATTAAATTTAGAGATCAATGTGAACTAGCTTTATGATTCTATTTTTGCATTGTACTTTTATTTTTTATTCTGCATACCTATAAATATATAGCAGGCAGATTTTATATATATTCATATAC
Source organism: Heliangelus exortis (assembly GCF_036169615.1). NCBI lineage: Eukaryota > Metazoa > Chordata > Aves > Apodiformes > Trochilidae > Heliangelus > Heliangelus exortis. Next base: position 95,755,035 of record NC_092422.1, read on the forward strand.
AGAGATGTGTGTGTGTATTTCAATAACTTGTTCAGATTGCACTGCCATACTGTAGAGGTTAAAGTTTTCAGAATGCTGTATTTCAACAGTTAGAAATAGTTTGTAAGTATTCTGAATGTGCAGATCTCTACTGAAAAAAAGTTAGGTAGAAGTGATGCAGTTCTGCTGTAATGGGGGGATGTAAGATTTAAAAAACCCCACACTTATAAACTGAACTGATTTGCCAATTTATTTTCCAGATTTTCTTTTCTAAGAGGAAACTTTGTCTGACATTACAAGAAGTGCTTCTGGATACCTAAGCTCTTTCTACCTCTTTTTACCTTCTGTATATGGACCAAGAGAGTGGGTGTCTTACAGCTGCAAATGGAAGGGGGAGCTTATATACACCCTCCTTAGGGCTGGTTGTTCAGCTGTAAAGGGTGGAAAAAGAAAGTGGGAAAAAAATGTGAAAATCTCTTACCTTCCCATTCACACACTGAAAAACACAACAGACAAAAAATAATCTCCACACTAGGAAAGGAATTCATAGCCTAGCTTAGTCTGAAGGAAATGCTTGACTCACAGCAATTATTTTAAATCACTGCAGCTACCTTGCCCAGTTTCAACAGATCATGCCTAAGGGAAAAATTATCCTTATAAATCCCACTAATTTTTTTTCAAATAATCCAAAACTAAAATGCCTATTTCTCTGGGACTATTTTTCTAGTATGAAGTTTAAAACATTAAAGATTTGCTTTCTCCTTGGTGGGAAGGAAGTTTTACATCCAACACTTTTTTATGAAAAGTTCTGTTGAATTTATAATAGCAAATAACATCTTTCAGGATGAGATAAACTGTGTTGAGGTCTGAGTATTGTGCTCAACACCATGATGAAATTAATCCAGAGGGTTCATTTGACCTACAGTGCTGATGGCTTACAAAATCAACACATTCTCCTTTGCTACAGAAACAGTCTGACACTCACACATCCACCACTTGCCCTCATCCCCTGCTGTTGCAGGAGTGCCTACAGAACTGCCTCCAGTTAAAAAAAAAATCAAAAAGCAAAACCACAGTTCACTACCTCAGCTTATCCTGCAGCCTTACAGGCAGATATGTGACTGCAAGCAATACCGAGGGACAAAAACTTTTTAGGGCAGTTAGGTAGTCGAAAAAATTTTCTAGTATATGCCAGAACCTTCACCTTTGCAGTGCAGTCGGTCCACTCATATTTTGAGATAGTTGTCAGGAGAGGAAATAGAGTGAGTGTAGTTCAGTTCCATTTTAAGCTCTGGAAAACAAGAGTTGATAAAAATGGCTTCTAATTTTTCTCGGCACTTTCAAGTTTTGCAAAGTGCATCCTTCTCAAAAAGGCTAAGTTGAAAGAATTTGTGTTGCCTAAAGAAACAGTTGATTTCAAAACTGTCAAAATTCAGACTTCTGTTGAACATCTCATTGGTTTCATATATTCAGTAGAATTGATTTCCATTTATTTCTCTCTTACCTTATTTGGCTGTTGAGTACATGAAATGACTTTAAATCAAATGAGAATTTTTCTTTGGCACTATTAAGCAACATCCCTGTCTAAACGACAAAGCACGGGATATTGCTGGTAAAAAAAAAAATAAAAAAAAAGAAACTTTAGTTTGAAAGATTATGTTATTGTCCATACAATTTTTTTGCCTGTGAGAAACTGCTGCAAAGTAACATTAATGAACTAAATTTTTACAACACACCAATTTAAGTTCTTCATGGATTTAACAAAGAGTCTGGCTGAAACTCACTGTAAAAAGTGAGATGATGCCATTTGAATGACAGGTATTGGCCCTGAATTACCTTTAAATCACATTCTATTGTCAGCACAGCAGTTTATTCTGCAGACTAAGGAATACGGGAACATCCAAAATTTGACAGCAGGCAACTTCTTTGTAGTGAGCAAAAGAAATAAAGTCTCCAAGGCAGTTAAGAGCACTTTCAGACAGACAACCTAAAGTGCAGTCAGTCATTTTCTGGTCCTGTATTTCAACTCCAGGAATGCTTAAAAAGCCTTTCACATCTACCTAACTGATATCCCAGCACACTTCCCTGCTATATTTTATGAAAAAAAGATCTTATACAGATGATCATCACAATTTAGCATGTAGCCAGAGCCATTTTTGAAGGCTGAACTACTCATTTTAATACCACTACTCCCATTAAAGTTCTTGGAATGGGTCAGAGTGACTGTGTTTTGCATCCTTTTTATATACCCTATTTTTATCTAAGGGAAAAACTACATATCGTGTTGCAAACTTAACCACGGCTAAAGACAATCAAATGAACAAAAAACCAAGCTGCATATAGAGAAGTGTTCATGTACCAGTGAAGCTCTATCATTTACTCAGATCCATATGTCCCTTGAAGGTTTTCACTCTCAGCTGGCTGCTCTCATCTGACAATCTTCTCTTCAAGAGAGCAAACAGCCATAAGCCTGCCCCCCATTTGTCTCTATGCAGTACACTATGTTTACATGAAACATATGACTATCAGTATATGTAATACCTGTAAGTACTTATGAATTTATGCAACATCATGTTTCTTGTCCAGTTGATTAATGTACTCATTAGAGCACCTTTAAATTCAATCATAACATCAGTTTAAGAACAGATGGAGTCCCTGTGCCAGCATCTCATGCATCTTTTTAAACACATTTTCTAGACAATTATTTTCTTTAAAAATAAGCTTAGGTTTCTTTGCTTATGACTGTAATGGTGTTTATATAAGTTTTGTAGATCACTACCTTACAGCAAAAATGTGGTTTCCTTATAACATTTACCAGAACAGTTTTCTGTTCTTTGAATTTGTTTTTTTAAACCAAGATTTTTCAGAATCTTCTCTGCTTCTCTTCAGAACCCTCTCTGCTCTGTGGATCACACTGTATTTACAGAAGCACCTCTGGTGATTTACAGGAGAACAGGGTTGTTTTCTTATTGCCCTGTTCACTTCTTCCAATTATGTTTCAGTTACTGTTTTATGCCTTTTTTGAATACCTAATTTTGGTTTATTTAGATAAACTTGTGCTTTTGCCAATAGTGGCACTTGGTGAATCTCAGTTGTGTACACATCCATTTTGTTTGTATGTCACCAAAAAACCCGAGAATTTTAGACACATAAAACCAGATGGCAAAGAACATGGATCTGTAATCCCAAGACTGTATTGCACTGGAAGCTTAAAGGGAGTTTTAAGTGAGCAGGAATTATGTACAGAGAGCTCTAAACTGGAAAAAGTAATAATTTTGAACCAGCAGTGGAATATTTGACATCCACCATTGATATGCTATGAAAATCAATACTTGTTTTTAGACAGGCTTTAGTGAGCTGATTTGTTTATTTATCTTAACAAAACTGCTGGTCCTCTGGTAAAAACAGGTTGATAACTCAATTATTTTACATTGCTATTGAAGAAAACAGTTTCAGAAAAGCATTCTGCTATCTGTTAAGCCAGTAATAATTATAGTAATGTATAATGAAGGCATATGGTATAACAATAACAGGAGCTGGAATTACTGAAAACATTTGGGGCATTTCTGGAATCTGAATGAACTATTGCTTAAAAAAGCATCTATATGCATACTTTTAAAGGACAGATCCCAGAAGGAAAAAAAATAATTAAAAAAAAAATCACTGCATTTTATTTAAATACTATCCACTATTTCAAAACCTATTTGTTTTTCCAGCTCCTAGTGCTCTTTATGGATGAAGAACCTTTCAAGGATTTGCAAAATTTCTAATTTCTTACTCTGACTGTTAGTCTTAAATAAATATGTTATTAATAATTATTATTAATAATGCCATGCAGCACAGTCTGATGCATTTTCTTACTGAAGAAAAGGCAAAAAACACATGCACAAAAAGAAAGCCAAACAAAATAAACAAACCAACCAAACAAACAAAATCGAAAAACAAGCAACAAAACCCAGGAGTGTTGCTTCTGAAACATGGAGAATCAAGATTTATGCAATGAGTCCTGAAGTTTGGACTTTTTGCTAGAAAAAGGTGCATGCGTTACACAGCTTCTGGTATCTCAACATCTATTTTCCACCTACAGATGTATTTTTGATAACCCTTTCCACAAATACATGATACATGAATTTAAAGTAAACATCAAAAGCTGTACCACACATACAAGATTTCAAAGATCCATATCTGGTAATATATAGTAGGACCATTCTATGAACTCCATTCTAGCTGAAGTAGTTTACATTGAGATGCATGCTTAGACAGAAAACATCCCTTCATCCAGTTTTCAATCATTTTCTTTACACGTTTAGTTTTTAGAATCGGAGATTTGTTTCTTTGCTGGTTTTGTTTTTTCCAAAGTATTGCGTAAAGGAGCTGAGAGAGTAGCTTCAGAGAAAGAATACCACCCAGAATACAGACTACATTTCTGAGTCCACCTCAGATGGAAGATGAATTGTTCCAGTAAATCCCTAGACAATAAATACTGTTTTATGAAAACAGCAAACAGGAACCATTTTACGTGTTTACACCTGTTCTTCTGGATTTACATTTCAATAGGCTGTGTTAGTACTCAAACTTTTATGGAACTCTCTGGAATCACTGTACTATTACTGCTAATAATTTTTTTTTCCCTCTTCAGTTTATTAGGCTTTTCAGAATATATGGATGTTGAGTCATTAAGAATAATTGCCTAGCTTTTCCAATGTTGTACAGCATTTTTAAAAGGTGTTTCAGATGTGATGACAACACACGTTAATTTAAGACCATAAAATTCTGATAACTTATATTGAAATTAGCAAATATATTTGGGTTTGGGTTTTTTTCCCAGTTTGGCATGAGATTAACAGAGTAGAATGTTAACAATGAATACATTATGCTTTCTAAATGCATTGTCTCCAATCTCCATATTCAAGTTATCATAAATGCTTTTTAAAGTATAACCATATCTTATCACTGTAAAATGTTACGAGTATAGAAACACTTTGAAAATGTTAATACAAGTCTTCTGTACTAGTAAAGAACATATATGAACAGCTGTTCTTTTAGGTAGACATTGAGTTGGAAAGATTAAGAGATAACATACAGAAGACAACTGATGCTGGACTAGTACTAATTCTAAATAATAAAAGTCATTCTTGAGAGCTACATTCCATTGTGAAATACGTCAACTATTTTCTTCTCACAGAGACAGATAAAGATTTCAATTAAAAAGAAAGTGATGTGAAAGGTGTGTTTGCCTAATTGTGCCATGCTTCCATGTGATAACCATCAACCTTCTGTAAGAGGTGGTCATAAATGGCTCATCAACCTTTTCACAAAGGTATTGAAAAAAGTAGAAAGTAATTAACTGGAATCACTGTAGATCACGGTGCAACAGAGAATTAAATCTGTCACAATCCACTACAATAGCATAGGTATTGAGAAAATTATATTTAGACTCCCTCTCTCCTGCTGACCATTGGAAAAGAGTGACATATATTACACCCCATTATAACAGTTCTGATTATTTTCCTTATGTTACAAATCAAGAAAAATACATTAAATGAAAGAAGATAGCCGCTTAACAATCAAAGTAATTTTGGCTTCTTCTGTTACATCAGAAAATTTACCCTCAGTTACAATTTCACTAGTATTCAATAGCTGTTTCCATGTTGTTATTTACAGTCCGGAAGCATGGTATGTCCTGAAGCAACAAAATATCCAGTGAAGTCCGGACAATATAAAAAGACTTAGATCTCCAGTTAAGAGGCAACTCAAAGTGACAGCATAAATCATGTATAATGTACTACTAATTTTTTAATGTCAGTTTTTCTTTGCATTCATGTAGTCTGTTGCAAGCCCAAAAAGTAGCATAAGTAGTATCTTACACACACAAGAAGCATAAAAGTGTTAAGGCTTTTAAAAAAAGGCTTTCTCACTATACAGTATGTCCTGAAATATTAACACTGCTGTTAGATATTTAAGCTTTAACTTCAGTGTCATAATCTTCCTTTTTGTTTGTTGGATTTATTGTTTCTGCAGAAATGATCCCACCCATTCAAATACCAGGTGGAACTGCTAGCATTCTAATGCAGGATAAATGAAAGAAATTCTAGTAAATAATTACCCCGTGATTTTGATAAAAGATGCTTTTTTGATAAAAGTGTTTTAACAATGAAAAAGCAGCATATTGCACTGCACAAGGGGAAAAGTATTTATTCATGCTAAGTTTAATACATTATTATTACAGAGGACATGATAGGTTTTTATGTAATCACTTAAGATGTTTTGCCCTCTCTCTTTCCTAGGCTGTCCCACTTGGATTTGGTATTAGATAGTAAAGTAAACACTTACAAATGACAGAAGTAATTGTTCCTTTTGTCACAAGGTAATCAACACCTGAAATGGAGAAGTATTTAAGTATCACATAATGCTTTTTTCTCTGCCCTTACTAGGATTTCATATAGCCATTTTACACTAAACTACAGTTCTTAAATATACATCTCAGATACCTCTACAGGAAAGTAGAATTAAATAAAGAGAAGAAAATAGAAAACACCTCACCTCATCCGTTTTTTCCCTAACAAAAAAGAAGTCACTCACTTCAGAGTACAGAAGTCTTTATAACAATCCTGCTGTTATTGTCCCATAAAATAAAGTGACGCTTGAAGTAACATCTAAGAGCATTTGCACGGCAGCAGAAAAGAGAAATGGAGTGCTTTGTTGATCTTTGTTCCAAGATCTCCATTAAGAGTTTTCTGTATAAGATCCACTTCAAAATAGAGTTCCTACATCTTGCACAGCTGCATAACTAGAGTTGCTAAAATGTCTTAACGCAAGACTCCACACCTTGAAAAAGTGTCACACATGTCTTCTCCAGGTCTTCTAGGACAGGAAAAAAAAAAACCAAAACATATTTGGTCAGTGATAAGAGGACCAGCAGGAAACATTCTTAGTGTGAACAAGAAAAATGGAAGAATGGCCAGAAGAGCCATTATGATCAGAGCAGTGGACAAGCTAAACAGAAGGAGAAGTGTGAGAAAAAGGCCAATTTGGTACTGGTTTAGATGTGCAAAGTACTGTAAAAGGACACAATCAAAAATCAAAATAAAAATCTAAGAGCTAAGGGTAAGTCTGAAGACCTACAGGATGCTAAGAAATCTCAGCCTAGGAAAATCTGTATAAACAACGATCATGTTTCTAATGACATCATTAGAAATGTACAGTACAAAACAGCAGTTGAAGACACAGGAATAAGCTAGGTAATTCCAAAGCCAGACAAAGATGGCACCGAATCTTCAAGGCATAGCAGATATTAAAAAGGGAAGAGGTCTAGACAATCAAGCCTTGAAATGACAGAGAACATTTACACTCATCCAGGAAAGAAGTTAGATTGCATCTATTCATATACAGAGGCTAATTAATACAGAGAATTTTGAGTAAAGACTTTGTACCATGTTTAATTGCTATGGGCACTAAGGCAATAGCACGGCAAGAAATACTAAGTCTCATACTTCCCAAGAAAATAGTGGTACATTCACCGCACAGTACAGCACCAATATCTAAGTGCTTTTTCAACATGCTAAGGTGAGAAACTAGCTAGTAGACTATTGCTGTTACCTTATAATGCATTTTCATTTCATTTCTAATATCTCAACCTCCTGCCTTCTAACTGGACTCTCAAGGAAAAGATGAAAGCTGCCTCACGACCCCCCTGTACCCACAGAGAACAGCTGCCTGCCACCGACTGCCTGGTGCTGTCAGTCCCTTCCCCAGTGGCACTCCCAGGGTGGGAGCTCAGCCAGGCAGGGCAATGGGTGCAGGGAAATGGGTGCCTGGTAAACCCAGCTCAGCCCTGCTCAGGCCAAAGGCAACCCTGCCACCCCTTGGGACCCGACACAGCCTGATGCCTGACCGAAGGAGTGGTGAAAATCTAGGGCAGCACATGAGACAGAAGCTTTAAAGAGTAATATAGGAATCATCTGCCAAGTGAGAACGTGACATATTAATGAGACAATTGGCAAAATCTTTCTGAAAGGACAAGACATACGTCTTTAAGATTCTTCAGCACCAATCCAACCTGAACTACCTTACAATGTAGTTTAAGTGAACCCAGAAGGAGAAAGATCTTTGCTATTAAAGTCTTTTTGTATAAAAGAAGTTAGTCCTCATAACTGTGCTATATATTGGTTTGAAAACCATCACTTTACACATATGCTTTTTATGTACATGCTATCTCTACATATGCTTAGCATAAATATTCTAACACTTAACTCTCCCACAACTCTATTTTAAAAAGAGAACATATAACTGTTCCTCTCCCAGATGGATCTCATTTGTTGCTGAAATGCTTGGGTATATGTATGCATATATACATTGATATATCATACACATATGATTATATGTATGTATATTATGCTACATATATGTATATGTAAATACACAGAATCAGCCTTCATTAGGCTATATATACATGCATATGCACATACGCTCATATATACACACACAAAAAAAAGTTGACATTTTCTTATCTTGAGAACTTACAGTGCAAAATGCTGCACTTGATAAAGGCATACATATATTTGTACATATATGTACACAGCCATAGGCATAGTGTATAGAAACTCCCTCTTTTTCAAGAAGTTTTGAGACAACAGACCACAGATATCTACGACTAGAAATAGCTGTCTCAAAGTAATTGTCTTTATACCAGCAGCCAGCCCATGCATTCCATTGCCCCTAGAAATTACTTGGATTGTAAATAAAATAAAATTGCCTTCCCAAGAAGAGATTCACCTCAGTTTTGAGGCTTAAATAGACTGTTCTACCTCCTCTTTCAAGTCAGCAGAAAATTAAGGAATTGCTAAATTAAGCTACGGCACCAAACATTCAGTGCAACTCAGTCATCACCTATAGATTCTGCACCTTTTTGGTATTGATGGATACATTTCTGATGGACATGAAAGTGTTTTTTTAATTTTTACAGCTTTATAACTGGAAGGTCATTGAACCAAATACATTTTTTTTTAAATTAAATATTCCTCCACAACTCAGGAAGAAGAGGGCAAAGAGAGGCAGAGACTGTATAACTGCATGATCACTACCATACTGTGAACATGACCCCTATACACATAGCACTGAGCTAAGTTATTATTTTCTTGTGCTTCTAATTTAAGAAATCCCTGCAACTTCCTATCTTTTAAATTTAGGAGTTAATACAACTTGTCTTCCAGTACTTTGGACACTTAATTGTGCCCCATTTATATATATGAAATGAGGAAGTTAATATTTTTAACAAAAGTCTAGACTAGTTTGTTCGATGTAGGGACAAGATGTTTGCAAGCAAAACATTAGACCCAAGTAAATAAACTTTGACTTGAGTATTCACAAGACAAGTAAAAATGCATCTCGAAGACATCGTTCCTCTTCCTAGTTTCTCTTCATGTGAAATCTACTTTGCACAGATAGGATATTCACTCCATATTCTTTCTCTTTTTCCTCCATGTGGAGAAATATAAATTGTTTTCAAACTGGAGAGGCAAAAAACATCTTTTACTGTCACAATGCTTAGAATTATTTTGATTGTTTTTGCCATTTCTTAGTCACATTGTTCAAAACATTTAGACTTCATTACTATAAATTGTTAAAGAACCTCGAAGTCCATGTAATTTGAGTAATTAAACTGAGTATAAATATATTAATCCATATTTGCATAAAATAGGTCTAAGGTCTCATTTATTTTCAGTATAACTAATTATTAGTTTAAATAGAATTTAAGAGGTCCTGACTTCAAATATTTTTCTGGTAATAACTGCTTTGATAATACCAAACACATTATTTAGAAGCCTAGTGAATCTGAATGTGAAAGCATTCAGTACTTCCCAAGACACAGTCATTAGAGCTAATCAACACTGGTACTGGAAAAACTTCAAAATGCACAAAAATACTTCTTTGACATTGTAAGCCTATGAAAGGAACAGAGCAGTTCCATATTTTTTAGACAAAACTTCCTTGTGATTTTTGTAAAGGAAATTTCCATAGAAGTACTGTAACAATATTCTTTAAAAAAACCTGACATAAATGCAGAATCAGTTCTTTCTTTCTATTGTGAACTAAAACATGCAGCTTTAGAGCAGAGAGAATAATGTTAGCATTAATATTTCCCTTACTCTTGAAGATTTCCCATTAGTTCCTTTGTGCTCAATTTTATACCATAATATTCATGAGTTGATGGTAGGAGTAGGAAGAATTTAAGAGAAAGCTACCATTACCTCCTATTTGAAATTACTCTATTTTGATTCTGAAGTCAACACTATGATGTGTTATATCAAAAACATGGATTTCATTGTTCTATTACTGTCTGTCTTCTAGTATCAGTGTCAGATAAGGTATTACTAGTAAAATATTAAAGGAATATATATGTTGCCTCTGAAGTTCATACATCTCCATTATTAAATGAGAAGTAAATAAAAGGAGTTAACAAAAATTGTTTCAGATTTCCTGCCTTTTGTGAATTGGGTAAATTGATAGTGTTCTCAAATTCAAAGTTCTGTATCCTGGTCTGTGAAGTAATTTTTACCTAAGCTAGTCATACCTTCAGAATAATCAACACTTCTCAATCACTAATAAATTAAGTGAAATTTTGTTTTAAGAACAAGCCCCTAGGAACATTCACCAACCTAAGTCTGTTTGCATATAGAAGATGCACAGAGCTTCGTGTAACAGTAAAAAAAACCCCTTCCAACATTTCATAAGCACAGAACCCTAAACCCTCTTACTCTTTTCTTTGATTTCATATATGTCTACGTTATCTCTACATTACTCTGCACTTCTTCAGGACAGGAGAAAATAAAATGGTCTTCAGGACAGGAGTTGATAAAAGTTCCTTGGGTTTTGTTTCAGTTTTCCTTTTTTTTTTTTTTTTTAGGAATTTTAAGAATTTTTGTTTGCACTTCTGAATTAGGCTTTTAAGAGATCCATCTAGTTGGCCACTAAAGATAACATTCAGAAGACTTGCAAATAACACATTTGAAAACTCATAAGTGAAGCACATATGCTAAAAGTTTCTTTGGTATGAAGAAGTTTAAAATATGGGCACTTCCACACAAGATGAAAAGACCTCAGCCTCCTGTGCTTGACAACTGCATAATTGCATTACGTGACCAAAACTCCAGTCACCTTCAAAAGGACCCCAAACTCACAGTAAATCCTCAGTAGATTCTTTCAAAGGGTAAAGATCTCAAACCTTGTTGAACAGGTTAACAGAATCTTAAGATAAAATCACGTTCACACCCCAAAAAATCAATGATATTGTTTTATCGGGCATAATAAGGTATTTTTATGTACTTGCACAATACTTAAGAGGGAGATTTTCAGCTTCCTATCTTGTGCTGCAAGTGTATGGAGAAAAGCTACTTCCTCTGCCTATCAATTTGTAAAGTCTGTTGTGCTTTGTCAGAGATTAGAAAGAGCTGGGATAAACAGAATTTCTACCTGTTTTATGTGGGAAACCAAACAAATGAGAAGTCTTCTGTAGCAGACTACTGAAGGAAAGAAAATCAGGAAGCTTTCAAAAAACAGAAAAATCCTTTTTAACTTGCATTATATTTTTTTCAAATTAATTTAGAAGAAAATAAGAATATTGTAATGGCAGCATCTTTCCAAGAGGGGAAAATAAATACCAAGCCTCAGACCAAGGTGTTGGCTCTAAATTTGTCCTTTCAAGAAAATAAAATAAAAATGCAAGGCATTTGTTTTGTACTTTTCTTTCTTTCTTTCTTTCTTTTTTTAATAAAAGTTGGTTCCTTCAGGTATTAAGGACGTCAGTGTCTTAGAATTCCATATGTGTTACTATCATTAGTATCTACTCATTGTATATGGAATAAGCAATGCATCATTATAACTCCATTGCTGGATGATGTATTAATGGCTGATATAACCATGACAGAAATACATTAAGGATATTTCTACTTGAATTTAAGAAGAGGAATACTGAAACAAGCTTTAGGTACAGTTCATGCTTTACAAATCAGAAGTATTTGTTTGAAGCCTGACTCATGTATGTCTAAAGCATTGGTTTCAAGGAAAGCTAAAACACTCTTTCCACTAGAAACCAGTTTTAGAAACTTTACAAAATCTACTAAGACTTAAATTTCAAAATTAAATCACGATTTCATGAAGACTCATGTAGTTACTTTATGCATCTACAGATTTCCTATTATTCCTGCATGTAATGAGCTTTTAATTAATCCAGGTACCTAATGTTAAGGAATTAGTTGCATCTGAGTATAAGAGGTTTGTCAATGATATGCCTGTATGCAAGACTAAAGTTAGGACTTCATTGTGCATGATATTATTTTATTGTATCATATGGAATTTCCCATACTGAAATTAAAATAACTGCATTAAATTTGCTGAATTTCAAATTAGGCAGATGCTTTGTATTGGTTATTATTACATTACTACATGAAAAAAAAAAAAAATATCTGACATGATAATCTGTTAAAAGTTGAACATTTCTCTAATTCTTTGCAACCTTCTATGACCTGCTGTTGTCTGACCCCTATTACACTGAGGGCACCTCAGTGTCATAGCCTCTTCAGTTGTAAAGTTGATTTACCATCAGAATTTACACTTGATTTCCTTTCTCATTGAGACTACCAAACAATCAGTGAAACATCATTTTATTTCTTTATTATAAAAAAATAAACAAAACACTAGGAAAGAGTAATGCAGCACCTGCAATCCTAAAGACTCCTTCTTCTCATACACATGGTCTATGATCTTAACAACAACAGTCTCTCCCGGATTGCCATTAGCATACATTCATGTTAACATAAGGAACATGAGCTACTCGCTAAGTATATTCATCATTAAGAAACTATGTATCTGTTACATTACTTGAGCCATAAGTAAATAATTTCTGCTAGAACTTAGTTCTTATCAAATGTCAGTGTCTCCAAATCAAACATTTAAGAATTAGCCCTAGCAGTCATGTAAACCAGTTAAACTCTGTCTCCTAAGGCCATTACTTACTAAACTCAAAACCAAAGACAAAAATGGGGAGCATTCAACATACACATTCAATGTATTTTTGCAATTATTGCCATGTACAAATAATTGAAAGAGAAAAAATTGCTCATGAATACATGACAAACACAGTACTTTTAAGATTTAGAAGGTCTCAAGTCCACAATGGTAAAGCATGTTAAAAAATCAAAATGCATAAAGAACTTTGGAGACCTACAATATGTTTCTTATTTACCAGATTCTTGAGAAGAGAAATTTCTTACCTTCTGTATTTCCTTTTGACTGCCTGTTTATCTAAAACACAACCTTCATCCTGATGCTGTAATTTGCTAACAATTCTTATCTACAGCAAATGTGAAACTAGAAACAGTAGTCTAAACCTCTGTCCAAGATTTAGATGCATAAATTGACCTTTTGAAAATGTAGATTTATTTTAGAAGGCAGCCAAATAAGACACCTTTCTATCAGTAAGTATGAAGAAGGGAAAAACCTAGTTCATATGCTTTCATTTCACAGTAATCTTTCATTATGACCTTTCAGCAGTTCCGTCACAATAATAAGATACAGGGAAGACTAAGCTAAGGCTATAGTCCATACCATTTTGTTTGATATGCAGCAAGAACAAACTATTAAGAAAATTAGATAAAAAGCACAATAAAGGAAATCATAGCATCACAGACTAGAAATGGATTTTGTATCCTGTTTGGCTGGATTGTGTTTTCTATTTGACCAATGGCTGCTGAGGCAGGTGGAATTGCAGAGGCTGCAACCAAAGCCCATTCACCACAGGGTGAATGATTCAGTGCACTGCTTATCTGTTCTACAGGACCTCAGCTTCAATAAGTTAAATTATTATTTCTCAATTTCAATCAAGACTATGATTTAGGGCTCAGATTTATGAGACATTATCCCTGCTCCAGTCCTCAGACACCCCTCCTGTTCTCCACAACCTCTCAAATATGATGGAGAGTGGCCTAGGATATTCTCCTGTTAGCAAATAACTTCAGTGTGAACCTACAATACATAAGGAATAGTTAAATATTTGAAAAATAGAAAGAGGTAAATATGCTGACTTAGAAAAACACCTGTTTCAACTCTTCTTGACCCATTCATTTTACAAAGTTTTTAATAGTGAATGCTAGTATAATAGTGAATGTTAGTATATTATAAAGGCATGAATGATGTTGCTGAATATACTAGGCAGAAAGTAAATATCAGAAAAAAGATACTCTTTTTTTAAGTAGTCATCATACTACATTGTACTATGTGCTTGCAGAAACCAGAACCTCGGGTGCCTGGGATACTTACCTGACATTCCACCTGCAAAAGTCGCATCCTGCTTTGGATGTAAGAAGTCAGAACTTAAGGAGCCACATTCAAGAAAACCATTTTGAAGTTGTGACATTTATGTGCTTGTGTCCATAGCACTCTCACTGAATGAAGCTTCCTAAAGAGGAAAAGAACAGCATTATCATCAAAACTTATGATACCCATTAAGTCTTTTGATGAGCATAGGTGAATTTAATTGCTCTTCAGAGTCTAGAAGATAAATCTTATAACTTGCATACAAAATTAACAAGATCACCCCAAAAAAATGGTGGCTTCACATTGGCATCCCTGAAAATAAAATGGTCTTCATATATCACCTGGAGATTCATCACTCTTGAGTAATGCATTTACCATCTGTGCTCATCCCAAACTACTTCTGATACAGTGTCTGAACTTCATAAATATTCTTGGATAAACATCTCTTATGGTTCCCCAGATAAATGAGTAGATAATTATTCACAGGTCTATTTTTCTAAGCCAGAAGTAGTAAAAATAGTCAGCAAACCAAAAGCATCTTTCAGATCAGGAAACTTCTTGTGTTCAAATGAAAGGTCTCCAGTTTGCTGTATGAAACCAACTGGGATACCACGTGCTTCACAACCATCAAGGATGGGCTACTAATCAGACCCCCTCTCCAGTTTTTCAATTTCTGAGGTGAGCCATCCTTATTTGGTGTTCTGGTCTACAGCTCCAATCATCTGAAGAGATGAACACTTCAACATTTCCAGGGAGAATGCAACAGCCAGTGCAGAGAATGCAAGAGTTCAACAATGAGCTTATTATAAACTTTAGTTTTGGTATAAAAGACAGATTGATTAGAGGAAAAATAAACATTGCAATGATTTCCATGGTTTCCTTAACCTTCCAAGAAGTCTTCTGGAGTTTTAATAGTGTCTGTCAGAAAAATCAGAGTGCCTCCTGACTGTTCTCCAATTCAGACAATTGCATCTCACCTGAGCAACTCCCTCTCTTAAATCTCCTGGTGGCCATTTATGTCCTTTGAATACTATGCTTTTCCATCATAAGAACTAATGAAACAAAAAGTCCCACCATAACAGTCCTACTGGTAACCCTCACCACCTTCCAAACAGAATGTTGTAAGTTTTGATAAGCTTCATGCATAACCTCCAAGTCTGTCAGTAAGTGCCAAATGAGAAGAGCACTCTGGACTGCAGTTTAAACCAAAGCATTTTTAAAACAAGTTATTCTTTTTTCAGTATTTCTAAAAAGGAGATATTAAGGTTCACCTTTTAATGATCATACTGAAAAAAATCACTAATTCCTTTCAGTTTTCGATGTGGCTTGGAAGGCATTGCACTGCTCTCTGCCAAATACAAGGTCCACAGTATGAACACAGACAAAAACCTAATACACAGGGATGCCTATTACAAAAAAATATATGGTCTTAGACCTTTTCAGAAAGTCAGGGGAATTGGCCAAGCATTTACACATCACAAAAAGTGCCTTGAAGAAGGAAAAAAAAAATAACTGCTAACTGAAGTTTGGAACAGCAAAGGAGTGCATTGTCAATGCAGAATTCATCCCTTACAGAGTACAACTGCTATTCATAGCTCCATTCAGATGGAGCCTATGAAAGCCTATTATGCCTATGAAAGGCATAATACCCATTTAGAATAAAGAAAGTTATTTTGTACAAATAAGCCTACAGAAAAATAAATAACATTAATGCTTCACTGTCAACACATAATGGCATTGCCTTATCAGCTGTTGACAACTCTATTTTAAAATCAATATTTACCCCAAGCCCAATAAACATAACACATCCAAGCAAAATCCCAGAGCTTTTAGATCTTGAAGACGGAAGTGTTCTTACTGTTAGTTAGTTAAATCTATAAACTGAGCACAGAATTAATTTTATGCCAGCAAACTACTGGTTTTAACAGGTTGTACAAGGCACAGAACCATATAATTGCCTTACACTTGAAATATGCTCTCATTCAAATAGAGTGAATGAAGTTAGCTGAAGCTGCAGTCTGTGGGGCGGGAAGGGGAATCACATCTTATCTGTGCAACGACTTGTTCTTTACAGGTGGTTGGTTGGAAAATTAGCAGCTATTCTTTTCTTCAGTAATAAATTCTAATATTTGAAAAAAGCAAGAACAGATGGATTGCCTGTTCATTGCCACTTGCCATAGAACAATGAAGATTTAATCTTTATGATAAGCCATTCACTCTTTACATTGTCACTATACTAGCATTCTTGTATTAAGTTTCATCATCCCAGTTTAAAGAAGATTCTTTTCTCAGACTTTTTCAATATACAGTTTGGTTTTATTTTTGTTGATATTATATACATATTGCTCTATGACATTTTACCTTTATTTAAACTATGTATTTCTTAGGTGCAATTCATTCATGTATATTTTGCAGAAAAAAATTATAGTGATCTCTATTTACAACCATAATTTCTGTTGATTTAATGAGAAAGGCTTCATATTCTGACTCAAAGGACTTCTTCCACTAAAATATTCTGGTAGAGAGGTGCAAATAATCTGTCTGTGGCTACAGTAAATAATATTTTATAATTTTCTGTAATTCCTTTCCTTGTATGTCCCCTTACTCTAAAAAGGACAAGCAACACACAAAAGAGAAACTCCTCTGTGTCAGCACCATCCCAAATTCTGAGTCTCAGTCAGATGCCTTCTGACTTCCTGGAATATTTGCAATCTAAAGTTCTAGAGCCTTCACAGTAGTACCAAGAGACACTTTCTATAATCAATCTTTTCTCATATGCAATTGAGTAAACTTTTTCCACTATGGTTTCATCTTCATTTGGACTAGGGGTGTAAAATTATCAGGCTTTTTGTACACAGCATGACACAGACTATGGAGAAAAATTAAAATATTGGATTCCTAGCCTTATACAGCAGAATTTCTGAGCACTCTGGGGTTTGCCTAAATGGACAAGTTTTTGGTAAATATACACAGATGGAGAGAAACAGGCTTCTCAAGGAAGTGGCTTAAGTCACTTGTAGAGAGACACGGTTTAAAGGAACTGAAAAGACAGGAAGAGAAGTCTGGAGTGGTAAAGTAGAAACTTGAATGAATTAATAAGAAATAATTATTATTAATAATATAATTAATAATAATAATAATAGTAATAATAATTCACTCTGTTTTTTATTCCTGTGCTGCTTATTTGCTTTATCAATTTTTGCTTCACAATTTTTTTTATGTGTGTAAAAAATGACAAAACCTGTAGAGGGTGCTGAAGAATACCCAGCATAATTTGAGGCTTTGTAAAAGCAATAGAAAGTAACCCCTCTTTTACATTGCAAATAGAAGCTTTTCTTTTACATCAATGCTTACAAATTCAACTCACCGTAAAAAAACAAGCAACCCGTATTGCCCAGACTATTTTCAGGTCTGTCTTTTTGCTCAACTCTCATTTTTCACCTACTCTTGTAAAAAAACCTTTCAAAAATTCACACCAATCAGCAAGTGCATGGACCACCTCCTGTAAGCATGTGAAACAAGCTGGAAAGAAGCACAAAGTGAAAGACTTTTACATTTCTCCAAGATCAGACTACATGATGAATCATCCTCTGTACACTGTTCTCCAATCAAGGCACTGTTAAATCATCCTCCAGGGTATTCAGGAGGAAGAAAGGATCACAGATTTCTGTACATTTTCAAGAATACTTTTGGTTCTTTTACATCCCGATCAACCCATATAAATTAGAAGACCATCAGAACATAAAATAGTTTCTTGCTTTAACAAGTTCAATGAGAACGAAAGGGAAATATCATGTTTTGAAACTAGTAAAATTAGCTATTTTTCAGTATAGTAAGGTCTTAAATATTGGCAGTTTTGTCTGAAAGCTATTACTTTCAACATAAAAATAAGTAATAGAAAGAATTAAAAGAATTATCATAATCTCATTAGCTAGAACTACCAAAAGACCCACATTATGTTGACTGTGCATAGAAAAAGTATTCATTTTAAGTGTAAAATTAGTCTCTTTTGACCACAGAAAAACTATTATCTGTGATGACCCTGATACAATTCTCTTGAATTATCCTTAACTTGCAAAAAAAAAAAAAAAAAAAAAAGAAAATAGAAATACAAGCAACTAAGGGTGTCTAGGGGAAATGTGTCTGTATCTCTACAAAAACATCAGGTTTTGCTACTCGGTGACATTTTCCACTATGAATTTTTTTTCTGAGTGGCATGCAATATTTAGAAGTTAATTTAATTCCTATTTCAGAGGACTCTTTTCACAAAAAGTTATGGAATTCTCTTTGATTTGGCCACCCAGTAACTCTTCA
Organism: Heliangelus exortis; assembly: GCF_036169615.1. Taxonomy (NCBI): domain Eukaryota; kingdom Metazoa; phylum Chordata; class Aves; order Apodiformes; family Trochilidae; genus Heliangelus; species Heliangelus exortis. The sequence continues at coordinate 95,773,641 of NC_092422.1, forward strand.
ACTTTGACTTTTGTACAGGCAGTATTTAGATGGAGGTAAAAATAACTTATTCTCCCTTACAGAAAAGAAATAGAGACTTTCAAATATTTTTTGTATAGTAAGATCACCTCGTTAATGCGTTGCCACATTAAACAAGAAAATTATTTTAAATCTGTGGAAATTGAAACAGAACAGGCATGTTGCTGGAGAAGAACTGATCTCTTTCCCAAGTATCCAAAAGAGGACCCTCTGAACCAAATATAGACAACTTGGATTACCTCTCGTAGCATAATAATAAAAACCTATCAGATCATGTTACACAAGAGTCTCAGAAGACTCCATCTAGTCATGATGCTCAAAATGGACCTTCATATTTTCTAAAGTCCTTCTCAAAAATAGTCTAAGAGTTGCTTGATCCAGTCTTTGCCCCTGACTATAAAGAGTTAGGACCCTAGGTTCTACTAGAGTCAGGTAATTTCAGATCAAGCTGAGACCCTCCAATCAGCAACTCCACTTAGTTGTTTCCCTGTGCCTTTTAAAGCCTCACCATCAATTACACAGTTGCCTGGTCACATCACATGCAAAGACCTTTCATCCAATTAATTTGTTTAGTAGCCATTCTTCAATAATGATTGGAAGAACTACATTTGAATTTTACCTCCTTGGAGTCTAATCCACACTTGGGTCTTATCCATCTTCTGTTGTCTTCATATGGAACAGTTTCTCTCTTTCTCTGAAGGTCTTTTCCTTGAATTATAGACCTGGTCCAATTTATCTCATTGTGCTTGACTCCTACTACTTCTCCATTTCAGCTAAGCAAAGGTTCAACTAAAGTTTATCTATGGCTTTTTGCCTAAGAACTCAGAACTCCAGTCACTCATACTACTCTGTCACTAATGTTAAGCTAAGCAAAAGAAGTTTCGATTCAACTTAATTTTAAGTCATCATATGATGAATTATCTTGCCCTTAAGAAGATTATTTTATTCCCCAATCTCATCCATAGATTTAAGTTTAGATGTGCTAACACATGAATTAAAAAAAAGAACAAACCTGCAATATTATTTGCTTTTGTAGAAACATTGTGGCAGATAGAGGATGACTGAGCAGGATTCAGAATTTTAAAGTCTTACTTTCTTTCAGCTATTTCCCTTTGTAATCAATATGTACACATACTGTCACAAGACCACATCTACTACAAAGTCAGTGGACTATCAACAGAACGAAGGGCAAAAAAGGCAGAAATTGATTACAAATCTGCAGCTGTAGGAGGAACACAAAAGAGAAAAGATAGTGAGGAAAAAAAGAAGTATCTGAAAAAGATTCATGCATATAAAAAACTTAATTTCCTATTAAAAAAACCCCAAAAGCAACACCCTCAGTAAGGTACAAGCATTAGCACTACACCAAAAGATCTATGTTAATCCTAATCACTGGAATGAAATCTATCGTTTTTTAAAGTGCATTTATCATGTACCAATAGTCCACTCAATTCATAGTTAATTTTTAAATGAAATAATAAGAGGTGGGGTGTTTGACAGCCAAAAACTCCAGATATTCTATGATAAATGCTATTCCACTCATTTTTATTAGATTTGGCTTCATTAAGACAGTGCAATTGCTCCACGCACTGTTTTTCCATGAAGTTCCTAGGGTTGGTTGTGGGATTTTTAATTTGTGAAATTTTTGTCAGTCACACATCACATGGACAAATCAGTATACTTAGTCTACTCTCCCATTCCATGGCTGTTTGCAGTAACCATAAATCTGTAGCCTTACATTTTTTTTTTCATATTTTGTTCATTTGTACATAGGATTGTTCTCAGTTCCTGTGTCTCTTCAACCAGATATAAGTGGAAAAAAAACAGAAAGCGTGTAGAACTGGTCAGTCTTGAGAGCTTTCATCAACATCTTGAGTTCTGCTCATATTTTTACGTATTACTTTCAAAAGTAATTTCAGATTTTGGGATGTAGATTTTAAAATCACAGTATTTCTTAATAGAAAAGGAAATTCTGGAAGATACTTCTCAGCTATTACCTATATTGCACAGAGCAGAAATATGTTTAGTGAAGAAGAATTGTATTGGTATTGGTAATTTTTTAATTTCTGATCTTAACAAGCAAAATAGAGGACATCATATAAAGAAAATTTGTTTAGAATATCAAGGGAGAAGAAATGGAGGGGCAACATTATTTCCTCATCTTTCATATTCTTTTTTCACCAACTGCTAGGTAAAATAATGTCTTTTGCCATCAGAGATTTCAGGTTGTTTGGGGATTTTTTTTTTCCCAGAAGATGCAATAGTCAGAAGTAAAAGTGAATCCAGACAGAAAACTTACTGATGTCCAGACAGTATAATCACAATAAGCTTTTGATGCATTCAAACTAAATTAAACCTGATTTAATTGATGCTTTCAATTAACACATTACCATTTGATTCAGGATTTACTCTTTTCCTTTCATCTTTTGAGAAACTTAATTCAAAGGACTGACATTTCCCTCAAGTATTCTGCATGGATTACTTTTTAAAACAAAACAAGCCCAAAGTAGCTTACCAAAAATGTTTAAATATGTACAACAGCTTAACAGAAAATGTTATTCTCCAGAAGATAGAAGGTATGATGTAAGATATCTGAGATATGATAAATTATGCAAAGTAAAAAGAAGCAATTATGGTTCCCAATTTGCTAATCAAAAGCAAAATGTTTAGAGTGCATATATTTAATCATGCAGCTATCTGTAAAGCATCTGCCTTAGCTACAGCAATCTCACTAACTTGAATCCGCAAAATCCACAAAAGGCAACCTTAAAAATAAATCATTATATCATTCTAAAAAACTAATGTTTTTAACTTCATTTTGTGAACAGTCTGGTTATGCTGTGGCTTTTTGTCGTTTACAGCAAGTTAAGATCCCCACACAGCCATAGTGACAGAAGTTGCCCACTCAATACAAAAAGTACTAGAAAAATCAAGACTTTCATATTATCATTCATTTAAGAATCAGGAGATTTATGAAAAGCACCTGTCTAAACTCTGGATACAAACATGCAAATCTCTATGTCTGAAGTAGGTACTCTTCATGTTGCTAGAGACATCGCATGCAATCAACAGGTGGGCATTGTCAGTGTGCAAGACACAACCTACCCTCAGCTTGCAAATTGCACATTTTCTACATGTTATTCTAAAGGGAAAATAATAGAAGTTCAAATGTAGGAGTTGTAAGATAAATCAGATGAGTCTCAGCTCATGTTTCCACAGTGGAATCACTCACCTTTCAGTACCATGAGGACAGAAAACCCTAGTGGAAACCCTAAGTTTCTCACTCTTTAGAATATGTGTGGCATTATTCTGTTAATTTCTTTAGCATTCCCATAAGCACAATCTGCAGGTTTTCACAGTAAGCAGGAATATTTCCCTCTATCACAATTCTTTCTGTCAGTCCACTACATTCTTTTAAAGACTATTAAAAATAGGAATTCAAGGTGGTGATCTAGAGTCACTGTGACTCAGGGTAACACAGAAATCTATAGGAACATCCATCACACGACAAACAGGAGGAATTAGAAATTGATGCATTGTTGCAGAGATGCAGTGTCACTGGGATTATTGCTGATGTGTAAGGTTCTGCTGCAATGGATAGGCATATATTTTCCAGAGAAGAAGAAAGAGGAGAAAATTGTGCTTTACACAAATGACTGTCCACTTCAGTCACCTCTAGTTGACAGGTTGGCCAAAATAGGCTGACACTGGAAAGAAGGTCAAAAATAAGGGGCATGCTGGTAGATGCCTGTTACAGATAACTCTATCACGAAGATCAAAAAAAAGCTTCTTTAAAATACTGAAAGATTCACACGTGTATCTTAGTTCTCATGGGAGAATTTAACATCCCAGTATTGTCTGAAATGCCCACATAGTATGTTACCAATAATCTGGATTTCTAGAGTGTGTTAGGCACAGGGGTTTTTTTGTGCAGCTGCTAAAGGAGATTCTCTGCTGGATTTGCTACTCACAATTACGCAAGCAGTCACTAGTAATGTGATGTCAGTGGCAGACTTGTCTGTAAGGCCCATGAGATGGTAGTGCTTAAAGATATAAAAGGAAAACAAGCAGCAAAATAAAGACCCTCGACATGAAGACAGCAGACTTTGGCTTGTTCAGTGAACTGATTCAGAGGCAAGCCAAGGTTGGCAATCCTGAAGGGCAAAGGGTTCAGCAACAGATCTTTTACTCCAACTGCAGCCTTTTTAAGCACAAGAAGAATCCCTTCTGATGTGCAAGAAAACAAGCAGCTATGTCTTGGCTAAATGAGGAACTCCTAAGCAAGCTCAGATGCAAAAAAATAAAAATCTCTCCAAATGGTAGAAATGGGAACAGGCTGCTTAGGAAGAACACAGAAGGATCACCCAGGCATGACATGACAGAATCAGTGGAGTGAAACTGAAACTCAAGTTACAACTGCTGAGAGACATGAAGGAGAATAAGAACTTTTATAAACAAATCAGCACAAAAATTAAGACCATGCTGTTCTGCTGCTGAATGGAGCAGGTGACCTAAATGATAGAGAACACAGGAAAGCCAGAGATACTCAAAGCCTCAGCCATTCCTAGCAGGGTCTATTCTCAGGTCTCTGAACTGGTGACTTTTCAGACAAGTCATATATTAAGGCTCCTATGAGATGCAGTTCTACTTGAGCTATCCCCCTCAAAAAGAACAGACTGATTCTTCAAAACCAGCTCCTTACAGACAGGTGGTTTGAATCTCGACTGGTCCTGCCTAGAAAGAAACTATAATCTCAATTAAATATTGATTTATCTCTTCCCAGAACCACCATACTCTTCTAGACCCACTCTTGATTTTTCCTTCATGGTGAAAAATTTATCAATGGTACCAACTGAGCGACACGAATTTTGTTTCTACGTTTTTGCTCTATTGCAAGTCAGCAAGATTAAAACTGGAAAACAATGCTATTGCAAATTTAAAGGAATTTAAGAAAACAATTATTTCCAAAATAGAAATATTTTATAAAAATTAAATGCAAATCAAAAGCTGCTCCAAATAATGAGTTGACACAGGACATTCATGACTGCTGTTTTATTTTTCTGGTGGGAAACTGCCCAGGCAGTGTTGTGGAACAGACATGGCATTTTAGCCCTTGCCTTCTATCCGTGCAATTGCTAGACACAACCAAGTAAATTGGAATAGTGAAAAAAAAGGAAGACTGGCAGCTGCCACTTCATTTTGATTTATTTTCAATTATTTTAATTTTCATACATAATTAGTTTTAGAATTCCCTTAATATGCTTGAAAATTACATTTCTCTATTTAATATTCTCTATTTCTCTATTCTCACTTCCTTAAATAAAAGCTGAATCTTTTTTCTATGAAAGCCACACTTGCTTATTACTAGTGGAAGAGAAGCAAATTTGGCTTTTATGTTATACCCCACAACTTTGTTTTACAGTAAACTTGCTTGTTAAGTGACAGAGCTGAGAACTTGCACTTCCTTTTTTGACAGTCAGAAAACTATACTGAATTTCTTGTTTTCTTGATATGAACTTACCTCGTGTGTATGAAATATGTGTTTGCAAACATATTGCATTTCCTAGTAGTTTCCTCCCAACTTTGAATATGAGTAGATATCTCTTTTTAATGCAGCATCAACTGAAATTAGTTGAGAAAAGATCAGTCAATCATTAAGAGCCAATTGCAAAATAAGTTTGGAGTTATTTTGTACTGGGATTTAAATATGTATTGCTTGCAGGGTGAAAAACAACTAATGAAAGCAAAATAAACATATAACTGAACAGATATAAATGCATAGTTAATGACAATGTGAGTATAAAATTCTATTTAAGACAATGCTCTGTATTCTTAATCATACACTCAAGTCAAGGGTTCTTCCATGACTTCTAAGGGCAGATGTACCTCCAGTACTGTTTTCTAAGGAATATGGAAGTGAACTATTAGTGAAAGTCTACAGTAATAATACCATGTATTGTTTGTCATCAGAGAGTGCTGACATATTGGATACATTCTGCCCATTCTACCACAGGACTGAAACAAAACCCAAGAAATCCATCTTGCTTGTTTGCTAGTTAAAAACACAGATGAAGAACAGATGTTTCCTTTGTTTTACATATATTAGTTTGTCTAGGAGCTCAAAAACCCAAGAGCATAAGTTTACTGACAACCATGGGGCATATATACAACCTCAACAAACACTAGTAAAGTGTAATGCTCTTGTAACATGAGTGTAACTTAAGATATTAAGAAAGAGAGTAAGTTTTAGAAACTACAATGGGAGCACAAAGGATTAGTAAACTAGCTCGAACATTTCTCTGCCTAACCAGGGAAAAGTTCATCTGTAAACAGACTTAGGGATTTTGTAAACCAAAGGGATTCTTTAGATGTAAAATAACAATTTTTATGCAGCGTGCTAAGCCATATCTTATTTAGATCTCATTAATTCAAGCAAGTCTCACTTACTTAGCTGCAACTTAGGAGAAGAACATATTCTCTATGTTCATGCCCTGAAATGGACCATAATAACTGCTGAACCACCAGGTACACACTTTAGCTGTCCATAAAGCAAAACACTTCACACATTCATCACTTCTTCAATAAACATCTATCATGCACTGTTCTTTCTGCTACATGGCCATCAGACAACCACATTCTTCAATTTTAAAATAAACTAGACCACAGAGTTATTTGAGTTTTGTAAGGTATTTGCAGTCACTACACATTCCCCTGTTCTGCTCCAAACCTTCCTGAAAAAATCATAAAATTATAGAACGGTGAAGAGGGAGATGAGGATCAGAGGTAGGCATATGAATGAATATTTTTATGATACAGTGGCAGGAAACCACCAGAAGTAGTAGGACCATCAGATACACTCAGCAGCTATACACACACATTTATATTCAACACATCATTTATTTATTGCCATAAAAAGGTTTTCTTCCTTCCACTCATCACAGATGTTCAGTGCTGAATAAAAACCTGTCCATTTATTCCCTGTAGTTATACTTCACCTGATAATTCAGTTCACTTTAATATCAAGGAATAGTCCACCTCCTGCCAAGAAAACAGGCAGATTAAACACATACATCACCATTGGTTCTGAATACATGATTGCTACTCGTTAGGCTTTTGCCTCAGTACTGGGGTGGTTCCTTCCTTCATATTACTCACAGAAAGGACTAATCAGGTAGCTGGCTTACAGAGCAGCTGCAGAATGTTACCTTCCACAAGTGAAAAGAAACAGGAAAAATAGGAAAATAGGAAAAGCAATCTGATCTATCACAACTTTATCATCAGCAGATGGTTACAAAAAACCTCAAAGGTAAAACTGTGCAGGCCTTTCCTGCTTCAGAGCTCACCATCAGGAACTTCCCAACTACAGCATCACCATGTATTTGTCTCATTCTGAAGGACTTAAGACGAGACAGTTCCTTGCTGAGAGGGAAGGCCGTAAAACCAGAAATATGAGTGCAGACCACAAAGCCAGAGACAGCTGACTCTGCTGAGAGGAGTTCCCTGATCTGGAGACTGTTGTTCTGGTTTGCAAACTACAAGGGGGGTGACTACTCAGTGGAACTTTATGAGCAACTATTGGCTACTGGCTGTGGAGAGAGCAGCAAGGAATTGACAGCATAAATTGCTAGCATAAAAAAGAAGAAAGGCACTAACCGCTGTGCCATTCCTAGGATTGGATCACTAACCCCCTTCCTTCATGAGACCAACAGAAGCCCTTAGATCTTTGGGTAGTGACTTCACTATAACCTATTTATTTCCCTTTTTTCCTTTCTCTTTTCTCTTCTACAACTCTAATTTTAAGGGAATGGTCCATAGGAAGTGGTGCTGCAACACCACAGTATGCCCTCACAAATACTTGTTTGCATTCCTAAAGGACTACCTGGGACCTGTGGAAATAAGTGACCTGCATATGGGTTAGGGTCTGCATATGGAGACAGTGGTAGAGATAATGACTGGGAAGTGAAGTGGACAGAGATCTGCTCCAGCTGTTCAATCTGATATGTCTCAATCACAATTACTCATCTTTTTTAAATGGCTGAGTGACATATGCCTATAAAAGGAGGAGCTGTGATGATGGGCTCCTAGAGTGAACTCTGTTGTAACAGTCTAAGGCAGAATAAGTCTAAGAAGAATGGGTGACCAAAAATTATGATTAGATTTAAAATGAATAATTAACAGCTCTGGGTATTTGATGGGGCAAGTCATCATGAAGTTATGATACTGCTCCTATGTATATTTTCAAGTCAAGTCTAATACAGTTTTATGAGATGCTTATAGCATATTCCTCAGACTAAAATATAATTATTCCATGTCCTTATCTCAGCATTCCTTTATAGCTTATATCTGAAGAGCAATAAAATTACCTTTATCCACACTGAATAACAAATAGATGGTCTTAGGATATTTGATGAAATTCTAAACTATCAAGCAAAGATAGCATTTGGTATTCATGAAGCACTTAACACCTTAGCTATTTTAAACCTGGGAAAATATTCTATGACATTGAGTTAGCATTAATGGTACATTGTATTGGTTACAGAAAGGAAAATATTAAAACAATATATTGTTTTTCTTTACTTAGAATTACATGTGACAGGAAATCCCCACAGTATATATGCCTCCCTAGTTTAAGTGGATTTTAGCCTTGGTTCTACTTTCTTATTCCAAAAACTCAGTAATCATACATTTTGATTGCTATAATTTACATATACTTAAGCACTAGCTTAGGCTCTAGCTAACTTTCCAGGAGCAAAATTACAGCAACTTATCTTGAAGAAACTTTTCTACTAATTGAAAAATGTACTTGCACACAGAGGAACACCATAAACAACCCACAGAAGTATTCAGTCCTCATACACATTATACTGCACAAGATGAAATGTATTTTTTCCCTTAATAAAATATATAAACAATGTTTTAAAAAAATGAAAAATAGAAAATGCCAGGTTTATTATGTATTCTCTTCTATTCCTTAAAGGCATCTTCTTTTTTTTATTTATTCTACTACTTCTTTATATTTTTGGTTTTGCCATTTAGCAAACCAGTCTAATGCTACCAAATCTCTAGCTGCTCCAGGTGGTAAAATGCCTTCCCACAATGCTGCAGATGTAGTTTGCTAACTTGACATTACAAAAAGGGGCAAAAATGAACAAGAATGAATTCAGTAAATGTTAATATCTCAATTCAATTTTACACTGCAGGAAAGTCCTGAATCTGGAGTATTACAGAGCTGAAGGAGAATTCTAGCAGAACTCCTACCTCTGCCTTTTTTTACAGGTAGAGACAAGAATGCACTTGGAATACAGGAAAACACCAATAGAGAAAACCAGATCTAAAATCAGGTGCTGGAAGACACTAAATTGCAGGCAGAAGTAAAATAAGTCTCCATATAAAAGCACAGTTAGGTGAGACTGATGTAACTGAGACAATTGGAAAGGAAATAAAGGCCTGTGACAGCCATTTATGGGAAAATTATGATAATGCTAAGTTAAATGATGGGAATTTAAAAACCCTAGAGTAATTCAGTCAAAACACATGAGATCTTAACAAAGGCATATCCTAGTAGACCATTACTACAAAGAACAGTAGAAAGGTAAAGAAAATTTGTGTTATCTTCAAAGAGAACGGGCTAGTAAGAACTTTAATAACACTCGCAACAATACTTGTGAATAAAAAGGGAACGGCTTTTAATCAAAATTTCAAAATGCAATTAAAAATTTTATCTATTTCTCAACCTCAATGGAGACCCAACAAATATCATCCACTTAATCAGTGTGGATATAGGTCCTTTTGATAGATAAATACCAAAAGGTAACTTGACACAAAAATTATCAAATACATAAGACAGGAGACAAACCGAAATTTGAAGTATCAAGGTGAAGAAATCTCTACTACCTAGGTGAATAAATCTAGGTGATATGTTCATTCCTACAGAAATTCATAACCTTAGAGAACACTATTCAATTACTATACAGTAATATCCTGGCTTACATCCAAAATAGCATGGCCAGCAGGACTAGGGAAAGGATTGTTCCCTCGAACTCAGCACTGGTGAGGCTGCATCTCAAATACTGTGTTCACTTTTGAGTCACCCACTACAAGAAGGAAGCTGAGGTGCTGGACTATGTCCAAAGAAGGAAAAAAATCTGTTGAAGAGTCTGGAGTGCAAGCCTTACTGGGAGTGGCTGAGGAAACTGACATTGTCTAGTCTGGAGAGCAGGAGGCTGAGAGGAGACCTGAGAGGAGGTTATAGTGAGGTGGATCTTAGTCTCTTCTCCCAGGTAACAAGTGATAGAACAAGATGAAATACCCTCAAGGTTATAATTTTTTTTTTATTTTTTTTTTTTTTTTCTGAAAGGATTTTCAATCATTGGAACAGGTTGCCCAGTGAAGTGGTTGAGTGACCATCCCTGGAGTTATTAAAAAGTTGTGTAAATGCGGTGCTTAGGGACTGGTTTAGTAGTGGAGTTCAGAGCACTGGGTTAATCATTGGACTTGATGATCTTAAGGGTCTTTTCCAAACTAAGTGATTCTATGATCCTGAACAGCAAAAACAATATCCATAACAGAAAAAACAACTGTAGGACCCCTGTAAGACAGAATGAGCTCATATAGACTGAAATGCATTTAAAGCTAGGATGTGATAATAATTACAGTCCATATAAAGGAGTTGTTTAACAAGCTCAGGCAATGCAATTCAATGGAAACCTGTTGGTTCTGGAAGGAATTCAGCTTGGAAAAAGGACTTGACATTTTAAGTCAAAGATCGGTTATGACTGTAAGATTTAGATCTTCCTTCAAAAGCAACATTTTAAGGAAGGCCTTTTGAGGGAAGACAAATAATTCTATGAAGAGTAAAAAACATCTCTAACAGGACCTGTATTCTAGTAAACCAATGCTGGCTTTTAGACAACCTGTCTTAATCACTGCATTACCTTCTTGTAATATTCGTCAACCTTTTAAGAAAACTTGCAGTCAAAAAAAATGGAGACAAAGAAAAAAAAGGCAGTTGCTGAGAACTGTGAATTCTGATTGAAAGTCAGTATCAGGTGTTTTTTTCTTTATTTTATAGAAGAAAGGATTTAAATTTTCAGTCATTGATAGCATTTGACTTACAAATGCTAGAAAACCAGACAAATGCAGCTTTCCCAATGTAACTCCATTATTTTTATCGTCAGATGGTTCTTCAGATCATCAACAGTACCTACTGTTGGAGCACTATTGGAAAATATTCCAGTGGGGAGCAAACTCTTGTATAAGCAATGAAGCACAGATCTCATCTTATAAAGATGATGGCAGAAAAATGACTTTGGCTTAGACTGAGTTGCTGTTTTATTGTTATTAGTTTTATAATTATTGTTTGGACACAGTGAGGAGAAAGAAAAACCAAGGAACTTCTAATCAAAACACCATCCCTGAATTCCATAGGGAAACTAGCTAAGGAGGAAAAAAAGCACCTTTTGTACGGGAAATCTGAGAAAAGAGATCACAGAAGACACCAAGGTGATGTGAGAAAGAGGACATTTCAATGAAATTTCTTCAGCCACCTGAGTCCTACAGCTCCATGTCTAACAAGGACATGGGACCAAAACCCTTCCAAGCAGAAGTCAGGATTATGGCTGTAGTGTGAATTGGCCACTCACAAATAACATTTTAGCTTCACAGGTATCAGTTTTTAACTTTTCAATGAAACCTTGTGTCTTGGCTTGGTGCAGTGGTGTTTTGGAAGAAGGGGGCACAAGGGTGGCTCCTATAGGAAGCTGCTGTAAGCTCCCATGGTTCCAATTCTGGCCCTACCTCAGGCCAAGGCCAAGCAGATACAGGAAGCTGGATGTTCCCCTGTGAGTAACATATTCAAGAAAGGGAAGAGGAAACTGCAAAAATATAAAAAGTACCTGCAGAGCAGCAGAGAGAAGGAAGTGAAAGCAAGTGATGCCACAGAAGAGACACCTAGGTCAGTAAAGAAGGAGGGGGAGAAGGTGTCTGAGCAACAACTTTGCTGCAGCCCATGGTGAGATGGAAGGCTGTACCCTGGCAACCCATGGAGGAGCATGGTGAAGTAGTACCCAAAGGACCACAGTGGCATAAATGTGGATTTGTAACTCCTGAGGTGTCAACAGGTGAGCAGACATAAAGCTGCAGCCTGTGCAGGATCACGGAGAGGAGCAGATGTGGCTCTGCAGCCGTGTAGGACCCCATGTGAGAGGAGGTGACTGCTCCCGCAGCAGCCGTGACTCTGTGTGCAGCCCAGGCGGGAGCAGCCTGTGCCTGAGGGACTGCACCTGTGGGAGGGACTCGTGCCGGAGAGCCAATGAGTCAAGAAGTGGCATTCATTTTTGTCTGTTTAGGCCTTCCTGCGGCTGAAGGTTGAACATGTAGAGGTGCTCAATATTTTAATTTTTTTGGTTAATCTCTTCACTAACCTGATTCACTAACCTGATACATATTTCTCAACTGCACTTTGTTTTGTCTGAATTTTAGTGAGGATTGTGTGCATCACACTGTCCACTTCTCAGTATTAACAGCACAAACCACCCTCTTTTTACAAACTGATTGATGAGTTCCTAATGAAAAAAATACTATCAACACAATTTTTTATTTTATACTTTCACTTGAGGAAATTGACATTGGCAGAAAGTTGAAATAGTGTAAAATACACACTACTGTGGCAACTTTAAAATAATTTGTCATCCAGAACTTGGAAGAACAGTCTTCATTGGCTTAAGAAGAATTTGCCACCCAAAGACTGTAAGTGAAGTGAGAAACTGTGGAGAGAAGATTTAATGCAGAAGTACTTCAAAATTGACAGGAAAACAAGAGCTTTCCTCTTTTGTTTACTTCTTTTTGCTGAATGTAAAGATAATTTTTTAGAATAAATAAAATCAATTACCTCAACTTTAGTACTCTACTAAAAATTCTATGTTAAACTGGCATAAAAAAATGTTTGCAACATGCATTTGTCAAACTGTTCATTACTGTCTTTAAATGTTTTATTGAGCATAAATCTATTTAAATTGCTCTATTTCCTAAAATAACACACATGCTTAGGTCAACATTTCCAAGAACAACACTGTCTAAGCAGCCAAACATCCCCTATTTTTTTCCCTGTTTTGTCAATTTTATACAGACTTTAAGGTTTAACACTGAAAATGCAATTAAGCAAAGAAGAAAAGTGTCAGAGCTGAAAATATATTCTGAAATATATAATACAAACACTAAATGTTTGTATAAAGAAATCATGTATGCAAGTTACATCAAACAGCTACACCTGGAGGGTATAGAGTCTGAATTCAGAAATTACTTTCCATGTCTTCTGCGACCCAGAGGCTGTTAAATTTTACATGAAAAAGCACTTTTGCTAGGCTTGAAAACTTCACATTAATATTCCTTCCTTTTCCATGAATTGTGTGAACAACAGCAGAGAAAATAATACCGAGTAATCATTAAACAACTGGGGAATATCATGTATAGACTGCATGCTTTCAAACAACACTTGAGTGTTCCTCTTTCCTGTATGTCTTGTTCCTACTTCATGGTTTGTAGGCTTAATCAAAATCTTCAGCAATTCAACCCTATTAGTGAGGACAAACTATAAGGAAAACCAAATTGCTCATTGAATCAGATTATGCAAAAAATAAAAAAATTAAAATTTTGCAATTAATTTATCTTTTTGATGTTGTTCCTACAACAGTGAAAAATGATCCATCATCACCACTTAAAATTTATGGATTTTGTGTTTAAACCAATGAAGAAGAATTTTTAACTCCTGAGCAACCAAGTTTCCTAGAACACTAAAACAACATCTTTTTACCTTTGACTAGACAAGGAGCATGAGCAGTAACACTCTTTCCACAAGCATTTACTGTAAAGAAAGCCAAATAAAAAATTCTTCAGTGTATATTTTTTATAAGTCCATAATGAAATTGAAATCAATGAATTTCATTCAAACTAATAATTCATAATTTCCCTCCCCCCTGAATGTACATCAAGTTAAAACACAAAATTATTTCTTATGAATATTTTGACAGCAATTAAACAGCCAAACCCAAATGCACACAGCACATGTGTCCTTATTCTTTCAGGTATTAAATCAGCTTGGCATCAGATGTATAAATCTGAAAAACTGCTTATCAGGTTTAGTTCCCTCTCTTCCTTAAAGCCAAAAAAGAAAGGCTGTATAAGTTGTTAGATATATTTAAATCTGTAGAAGACATATATGTACAGAGCAAACTACAATGTTTAAAGGATCTAGAAAGCTAAGTCTAAAATGCTCTTGACGCCTACAGAACACAAAGGAATGTAAAACAAAAAAGTTCAAGAAGTGTATAAGACCCCACAGGCCAAAATCTATCTCTAAAGCTAACACAAAATTCTACTTTTCAGTAAATGGAGGATACATTTGAATCCTTCTTGAGACCTGGGATACTCATTTACGTAAGAAAAATATTACTACAAAAATAAGTGAAAAAAACAACAACATAATTAACTAGTAAACACAGAACTATTTTTATTTTGCTATTTTTATTTTGCTATTATTTTTGTATCATTCTGCATACTATCACACAGAACTAGAAAGGTGATTTTACCCATCTACTCTGCTCTTGTGCGCTTGGTATACTGTGTACAGCTCTGGAGCCCCCAGCACATGAGAGATGTAGACCTGTTAGAGAGGAACCAAAGAAGGACCACAAAGATGATCAAAGGGCTGGAGCACCTTGACTATGGAGATAGGCTGAGAGAGTTGGGGCTATTCAGACTGAAAAAGAGAAGGCTCAGGGGAGACTGAATGACCCCCTTCAAGTACGTGAAGGGGCCCTACAGGAAGCCTGTGATGGGGATTTTCACCTACAATAATAGTGACAGGACAAGGGGTAATGGTTTTAAACTGAAAGAGTGTGGATTTAGGTTAGGTATTAGGAAAAAATTCTCCACCATGAGGGTAGTAAGGCACTGGAATAGGTTGCCTAGGAATGTTGTTGATGCCCCATGCCTGGAGCTGGTTAAGCCCAGGCTGGATGAGGCCTTGTGCAGTCTAGTCTAGTGGGAGGTGTCCCTGCACATGCAGGAAGTTGGATGTTGATTTTCTTTAAGGTCTCTTCCAACCCCAACCACTGTATAATTCTATGAATCTATAACTGGGGCTCCCAGCCCCATGATAGCACTGGCAGAGGTCCCAGGGGAGAACGCTAAGGCCAGACCCTTAGCAGCCTCAGAGCCCTCAATTACCTAGACACTGTTTGCTTTATGAGGTCCTATTCCCCAAAAGGTCCCAAAACAATCTGTGTCATAGTGATTACATTACTGTTCACCTCACATGCTTCCCAGAACAAATCATTCTGTTTAACCTTGATACCCATACTTAGATCAAATCAAGCTTAAACATTTTCTTATACAGGAAATCTATTTATCTGAGCAACATGATTTTCATATACTTTTGTACTCACAGAGCATCCTGCATTCTAAGGTGGCTGCAGGAATACAGATCACTGATTTTGAAACACTCCGTGGGCAACATCCTGGTCCCTTCCAAGGATCTTAACTGAGTCCTGGCACTTCAAGATCTCATCTTAACTTGAAATTTACTTATGTAATACACAAATCTCTTCACATAAAGTACAACGTGTATACAAAACACAGTGTATGGAATAGATGAAAAAAAGGAAAATGCTCTTTAATATGTTCCTCAAGAAGTAACCGTTCTCCTGACTTTTTTTCAGTATATCACAAACTTAAGAGAACTGCAGAGGTTTAGAAGCAATTAATATTTCCAGAATTTTCCTCCAGATAAAGACTAGTCTTTAACTGAAAACATTAAACTGCACATCCAATCAATGATTATTTTGCAATAGCTAATTAATAGGAATCAGCTCAGTGGCATTAACTGACATTAGCAATTTTCTGCTTCTGTAACAACACTGAATTTAATTAAAAATCAAAATTTGTTCATGTTTTTAAAAGAGTAATTCCTATTCTTATTAGATCCATGCATCTAATCACATCATACTCTAATCATACTGCTGAAATGCTAGACCTGCAAAATAGAATAGAAGAATATTAAAAGACACACTAGGTAACCTTTTTATTTAATTCTGGAAGTATGAAGTATTTCTTTAAAATAATGCATCTCCATTCTATGGGACATACCTCATTGTTTTTCACAGTAGTTCATGTAACTAGATTGAAAAGCTGTGCCCTTTGCTCCCTTATTCAAACTCCAGTTTCAACTAATACAGGGTCACAATGCCTATTAAGCATAAGGGAAACTCTCTTAACCATCTAATATTATGTAGTAACCTCCATGACATTCAGCTAATCAACACGGTATTTTAATTTCTGTGAAATCTTCATTAATTGAAGAGGTCAATCTTTCCAAGTTATCTTCAAGAATAGATTAAACAATAGCAAACAGTGACAAAACAGACTTCTGAATGCAAATACTATCAAATACAAGGAAACAAAAAAATTAAAAATCTTACCTATTTTTTAGCTGAAGGAGAAAGCAAGACACAGCCTCTGTCTTCTGTATATTTTAGATCTGATATATAATAAAAATATTTTATTAGTGTACTATGTGGTTAGCATCAACTATTTTTTTTTTTTTTAACTTTTTTACTTCTGTACATCTATAGCAGCTTCAGTTTAGTTAAAAGTCAAGGTAATATCTTTTTGCAGTATAAACAACTTTAATAAATAGTATGCATGCCCCAGCTATATCTTGTAGATAAGAAACTGAGAAAAAAAGGAAGGCTCTGCTGAGACGTGGTATTGGAACCCCTTTCTGGGAAAAACTGAAGGTCAACATAAAGTCTTCCAGGAGATAAACCACTTCACTGGTCTCCAGACCAGTAACCTTTCTGCCAAGTAAAATTTCAAAAGACTGACAGAGACCTAAGGGATTCTGGAGAAAGCAGCTGGAGAAAGCACAGTTTAAAAACAATTCTGAAGACATTATTACTCAATACCAGGCATGTAATTCCAATCTCTAAAAGCCAAAGGCATAGAAAAAAATTACCCCAAAGCCCAAAATAAATTATCATTATCCCAATGCTACAGCTAAGAAAAACTGGTCAGTTTGATCTACTATATGCATAATACAACATGCAACTCACAGCTGCCACAATGTAGAGAGCTTTATAGTGTTCTCATGGGATTGCTACCACGGGAGGAAAGTGATGCTCTCAAGATGCAACACATGTTCTGCAGGTCATTGTATGGAAAACCACCTACATAGTTTCAGTTTCCTACATGAGTATTACACTCTGTCATGCTTCAATGAATTGATTCTCAAAACAAGATGATTCTTTTTACCAAAAATGTAAAAAGCATATTGATGAGACAGGAATAAAGTAGGGAGAAACTTATGTTATGTTATGATCTTTATTTTATGACAGTCAAGGCACAAAATCTTAAAGTGAATCTTCCATTTATCTGATCAGAGAAGCCAGTAAATTCCCATCTCCTACAGTGAGGAAAGACAAGAGATGCTGAAAATAAATATTAATCATTCTGGGTCAGAACTACAACATGGTCTTGATTCCTAGCCCTTCAAAGTGACTATATATAAAAAGGTGGAGGGAGGAGAGGGCGCTGTTATTCCTTATCCCTCACTAGAACAGTCTGGATTATGAACCTACCACAAAACGTGTTATGTGAAACAAGCGTGCAAAAATCTTACTTCAAAACAGTTACAGCATTTCCTCTGCTTTTTACTGTCTCCTTTACTTTTATAGTAAAGCAAACATGAAGATGTTAAAATCAGCATGGGCTGTGGGACCCAAAGTGACATTCAAAGGCTGGCTGGCAGATATAGAAAATTGAAGTATTTTTCCTAATTTCTTATTTAAAAACACTTTAACTTTGGACGACTGGAAGCCAGGAAGGTAAGAAGGATAAAATGAACTCAACAAACTACTGAGGTACAACCTGGGAAGTGTCACATTGAACACTATCAACCAATAATGACCACTGCTAGGTCTGCTACAAAATCCAGCAGAGATAACAAAGGATTAAGCCTAGTTACTGCTGCAGACAGCACAGTTTTCCAGTCTTTGCATTTACAACTTTTAGGGCCTTTATTATAGCATCAAAAAGCAGAGGAGTCTGCCTCCATAAATTATTGAATTTTTTTTTTCAATTTTGCATTATACATTAGAATTACCATAAATTATGATGCTTAATAAACAAATATTTTCATGTATTAGGTGTAACAATGTAGTAAGTTGAATTTTGAGCAAACTTCAAAACTGAAGCTTGACATGGAAATACAACAGTTCCTTAGAATTTCAAAAGGCCTCTGATTATGTATTGTTTATTCAAGAGTATTTTTAATGAACTGGCCAGATTTCAAACTTGGAAAGCCAAGATGCAAATTCCCTTTGTCATGTAACATTTCAATTACAGAATGAAGGCTATTTATATTCTCATATTCTCATATCTCTATTTATATTTTCTGTTTTTAAAATATGCCTAAAAAGTGTACTCAAAAATAGAATCATATTTGATAGGTCAAAATGAATAGAAATAAAATACAGAGAAAGTCACACCATATCATGCTTGAAATTACTAGTTCATGTAAACTGTACCTGCAGTTAATCAAGACAACCTATTAAGAGCCCAATCATCCCATGAGTCAAAGTTAAGCTTGTTACAAGCTGTAGATGAATATGCAGGAGTGCTGCCAGAGCAGACTCGGAAACCCTGCAAATTCTAGATCATGTCACTTCCATGGCCATTACCACTAGACTACTCTTTACAATACATCCTATGTGCATTTGATGTCACAACATTTCTAACTCTTCCAAATATTTATGCAATTTCACATAAAGAATCCTTGTGAATAATAACACAGAAAAAATATCTAGTTATGAAAAACTTGACCTCCATAAAACAAAGTGAACTAACCCAGAAGGGAAAACCAAAAATTTGCTCTGAGTAGATTTTATTGAAATAATTTCATCCTTCTTGGATGCTTTGATCAGCAATTTCATTAAAATAATTATTAAATTATCATCAGCAACTGCATATTGAGCAAACATTTTACAGTGAATGGTAGGATAGACTCAGACTTCTTGTAAAGCAAGCATTTCATGTCATCTGCAAAACTACACACATGGCTTCTTAAACTTTTATCAAAAAAATACTCATTTAAACTTAGCTATTTTTAAGTAGTCAGAAAGGAAAGAAACTCTATTAATGCTCTTTGGCATGAATGCTGACCCCAAAGGATTCATAAGTATTAACTTTTGCTTCTGGCACTTGAACCATCACCAGGTTTCAAAATACCACATCCTAATCCACTACCAGCTTTGTTTCTGATCCCACAGACTATTTTACAGTTAACATCTTAAAAAAAAAATGGGAAGAACAGGCCACTTTAGGATAGAAAATAACATCAACAAAATGATATGTAATTTACAATTCCAAGCGAAGTGGTAGGGCCCCATTTTCAAATATTTTGAGCCCTCAGTATTTAAGACATTATAAAAGTGACTGATAATATGCTTTAAATACATGCTATCTTTAATAACCTGTACTCATGCACTTTCATATAAACATGATCACGTGCCCTTATCCATTTTCAGAAGGAGAAAAAAAAGCTACCAGTTATACCAACTCATAAACTGTGACCAGAGCAGTTTCTTTTCTGAAATTTCTATAAGTAAGATCATTTTTCCAGTTTACTCTGGAAAGCAGAATGATGCAGGAAAAAATAAAAACCTTTTTTGATATAAATATTCTTGCTAATAATGAATTATGTTTTTTTCTTACAGACATCAGAAACATCTATTTGATACATCTATAGAGAAATAAAGTATATATATTGCCATTTAAAATAATCATTATATACTAATGTTCTTGCTCTGATATAGTAACAAGGTAACTCATTATGTCAGCACTGCCCATATTTCAAGGAAATTTGGCAGGAGTGGTTACTACAGCTCACCATGCTCACCACAAATGTAAGATCCATTGTGGCATGCAATGTGCTAATGTAAAAATATAGACAAAGAGAAGACATGCATTATAATGATTTAGAGCAAAGCTTTCTGTTGTTTGCCACTTGGAATAACAATAGAACAGTTTGAGAAAAGATAAATGCATTGACATCCCTATTTATGTTAGGCACTGCCTTCTGTCAGGAGCATTCAAATGAGATTCTGAATTATTATTTGCACTTAAAGCAGAATTCAAGACAGACTCTGGTTCACATTAATCTGGGGTTTGACTGACAGAAAGGCTAGCTGTATAATACTTAATATTATGGCTCTGGCCATAATCACAAGTTCCAATACAGGTCAAAATTTTATCTTATATTCACCCCGAGGACAGGGAAAAGGGGAACACACAACAGGCAGTAGTTCAGTGCTACAGCCGCCACCATGCTACAGCCATGTCCTCGCTATATTTTAACACAGTTCACAAAGCAGGAAAAGCTTCTATTTCCCATGGGCTCCAGTTACTGAACCAGGAACAGCCAAGTTCCTTCTTACAGAGGGAAGACATTTGGTAAAATAATTTGTGTTCTCATTTCTTAATGCCAGCAGGGCACTGAGACACAGTGACAACACACTAACTACCCTTCAATTAATAGATAGCTTTGCTGTACTAGAAGCATGGCTGACTTATTTAGAAAGTTATACAGCAATCTTGTGATAAGCTCCTCTTATTTGAAAGGATCTTATACAGTTGTTTCTCAAGTACATTATGTAGTTGTCTTCTCCAACAGCAATTTTTTCTACTCCTTCAGCCCCAGCAAGAAAAAAATCTTGATTTGATGCTACCCAGATTTTGTACTTTTTACTAATCATGTATTTCTGGAGTTTGGAGGTAACATCAGTGACAACATCTCAGCCCAGTGTAACTTAAGGTCAAGTTTCTTTGTGTTCTTGTGACAAATGGCATTGCTCTTCTCCCACTCACCATCATCTGAAAATGTAGTAAGTCATTCTAGATCATCATTCAGGTCACTAATTAGCATAACATAGAATCAAAGAAAGAGCATCACAAAGTTTCACGTGATATACTCTTTCAAAGAATGAGTACTCCAAACAAACTTCCTATCTATTCTTTTTCTTGTCTTGCTGGAGTTTTAAATAAGTCATAAAAATCATACTGAACTCTACACATATGTCATATACTATGTTAGGGGTTTTGGGTATTTTTTGGGGGGGTTGTTTGTTCATTTTTTGTTTTGTTGATTTTTGGGTTGGGTTTTTTTTTTTTTTTTTTGTTTTGTTTGTTGATGTTTGGTTGGTTGGTTGGGTTTTTTTCCCCAAAGCTTTTACATGGTCTGACACACAGCCTTCTTTCAAAGAATCATGTTGTCTGTTGTTCTTCTCACTGTGTTCCAGGATTACAGCTCAATTTTGTGATTCTTTCTTCTGGTACTTTACTGGAAATTTTAGATAAGGATTTATAACACCTGAGTTCTTCCCTTTCTGATGTACAGGCAAAATGTTTTCCCTTCTGCAGTAATTTGGTATTTCACTTGTCCTTTGCAAATTCTTGAACACAACTGCTAACACCTTTGAGATTTTACAAGTTCATTAAATATCTGAGGATGATGTCCAAAAGGCTCAGGTAACCTGAAAACTTCTAGTTTACCTAAGCATTATTTAAAGCCTTTTACCTTAGATAAGAACAAGTTTGTTACCAGGATTTGTTCTCTTAGACTCCAGTAATAATCCCATTAGTGAAGACCAGAGCAGAACAGCATTAAGCACATCAACCTTCCCCCCACTACCCATGAACAGAAGTCATATTTTGCAGTCCCAAACTTTGGCAGAACTTAATCCTTGCTGGTTAGTCTTCTTATTAATGCTGTGCTTATAGAGAAATGGGTCGGTGTTTTTTTGAGTTTGGTGCGTAATTTCCATTCTGTGCTTCAATCTTATCAATGCTGACCTTGAAACTGCACGGATCAGCAAAAAGGAAACAGATGATTTACTGTCACTTATTCACCTTTTTCTCTCGATAACCCTCTTTCATATGCATACAGTGAATAAAGCTTTAACAATGAGATCCCCAGTTCTTTTTGGTTTAGACTGATTAATTCTCCTGGTGACAACTGTTTTTATGCCTTTACATTCCTGGAGTATATGGACATTTGATAATCATTTATTTCTAAAGAGCAATGACACTGTGCAACAGGGAAGCATCAGAACCATTATGAGTCAACATACCTCGTGTAATACGCCACACTACACTTGGACAGACCAAACACTGGCAAATCAAAGTTTTGAAAATACAAATTTAAATTACTTTTGTTGTTGTTAGAAAAAGAGGATTACATGAGTGTATATTATCCGTTGCTTGCAGTATCACTTCTGAAACTCATTCTTTCCTAGCATGCTGTTGCTTGAGGCACAACAGTTCTGTCTAACAAGTTATCCTAATTCCCTGAACTCATTATTTATCACAGATCTCCTCTGTCTTAGCACTGAGATTTATGTCTCTAGTGTCAAACTGCAATAGTTTAGTAGTAATGCCAGATATTAGTGATAACCCATTTTGCAACAACGATTACCTTCCCTTTTATCCTGTCTTGGCAATGGGGGTGAGCTTTTCACAAAATTCCACACCATGTCTACTTGGAAGTTAAGCATGCAGCAGCACAGCTGGCTAATATCACAATTATCTGTGTGACCTCTTGCTCACTCACACTCTAACTGTACTCACCAGAAGTATTTGGTCTGTCTATAGACAATTTGTGGCAAGATTTGTTCTCTCAATTACAATTACACTACTCCTCTTGAGTAGCAGAAGCCAATTATGCTTCTTTAGCACAGATTTTTATTTCAAATTTCCACACTTGATTCTGTTCAGCCTCTTTCTACACAAATCCTGTATGTCATAATCCATGGTGTAGCATAGGTGAGAATGTGGGATTGGAAGTGCTTTTCTTCAGTGCAGGGTGAGACTTGGAACCTTCTCACAACTGGCGCTGAAGAAGACAGATGAGAAGACTGTTATGAACTAATTCTCAGATTGGATCAAATTAACTGAGTATTAATGAGGTACTATCTCCAGGATACATTCACTCTAATAAATATGGGTAGCTACAATACATTTATAATACAACTATTAATTTACAGGAGAACAGTTTTGCAGACTGAACACTGATTCTTAGGCTATATTTGCCTGGAACCATAGACAAAGATAAAATATCTTCTGACCATTTTTTGTCAGTGAGAGCTTTAAAGCACAGCCTTCCACAATTTATCTGCATCAATAGATTCCATTGTCAGAGCTTTAAATTTCAGAGTAACTGAAAGAATTTATTAAAATTATTAACAGTCTGAAACAATGGGATTGTTAATTCAACTGACCTCTGTTGGAGGTCATACATAAAATTTCTGTATATATGAAGACAATCACCCTCTTCAGCCTTCCAGTTTCATTAACATTTAAAGATTAATGATGTTTCTTACAAGAATTAGCAACCATTTAAAATGTACTTTGCTAGCATATTTCTCACTTATAGAATTTCAGTTTTCTGATTTAGCAACAAAACTCCATGAATAAGGCAATCAATCATGCAGCATTGACAGCAGAAATTCAATCTCAACTACACATTTTTCCCCACATAAAATCTTCAATAAACTCCTGTAAATTTCATATAGATACAAATACCTGTTTGTGCCTTTGTGTGTAGGTAGATGCCTGCATTTAGTTCTGAAATAAAAAAGGAAAAACTTATACCAATTATATCAGACATTGTTCAAATCCTTCCCTCTATTTAGTACCTGTATAATTGTGATGTGCGAATGTTGATAACATCAACAACTCCAGTCCAAACTTGAGTTAAAGGGACTCTGGCCTGTGGATGAGTCCAAGCAGGAGCAGGACACTCTAAAGCATTTGTGGCTGTGGTTATGGCTGTGCTACAGCAGGTTTATCTCTGAAGAGCTTGTGGACCAAGGCACAAGCACAATCTCAAAGTGGCAGCAAGCACATCTCAAAGCATCAGTGGCTGTGAATGAGCTCATTCTGGGGAATTTCAAAGCATGTGGACATGGATAAGCCCACAACAAAGCAGGTATGCTTCTGGAGGGACTGCAGTCACGGGTAAGGCCATGTTCACTCCTGAAGTGACTCTGGCTGTCAGTAAGAGCACACTGGAGCAGGCGTATCTCTGAAGGCATTATAACATGTGGATAAGGCCCCGCTGGATTAGATGCTAATCAAAGTGACCATGGCTGTGGATAAATCTATGATGCAGAAGATGTACCCCTGGAGAGACTTAGATGTCATAAAGACTTAGATGACATAAAGACAAGGCTTGATTTGGAGCAGGTCCATCCTTAGAGGAAATGCATCCTGTGGATAAATCCAAGCTGGAGCAGAAGAAGGGAAAGAGTTCACTACAGTGTTAAACCCTGTAACCTGGGCCCAAAGGGGACAGGGAGAGATGTAATAGAAATGCCTTCTAATTGCTGTAACCTGAGATTCAAGTTGCATGTTATAGGATTTAAAATAGGACCCACACAAACCTATGAAGGACAAGCCTTACAAGAAGCAGTGACCCAACCTGAGCTGGCTTTGGGGCCCCATAACTCTATGCAACACACCACCTCTCCTGTTCTAAGTGACCACTGTCACAGGTGGAGCCCAAAGTCTGAATAAACTGAGTGGACATTTTATGGACAGCTGTGAACATTTTATAGACATTATTAAAAGGATATTATATCAAAGGATAGGAAAGGGAGTGGTGGGTAATAAGGATGTATTGGATAGTGTGTGTGCTGAGGACAATGTAAATGGTATGAAAAAGGTGGTGGAGAATGTTCTGGTTTTGTCTGAGATAGAGTTAATTTTCTTCAGAGTAGCTTGTATGGGGCTCTGTTTTGTATTTGTGGTGAAAACAGTGTTTTCATTACTGCTGAGCAGAACTCACACACAGTCAAGGCCTCTTCTGCTTCTCACACCACCCCACCAGCAGGTAGGCTGTAGGTGCATAAGAAGTTGTGAGGGGACACAGCCAGAAGAGGTGACCCAACCGATCAAAGGGATATTCCATAACAAATGACATCATGCTCAGGCATGTCCTCAACACTGGTGAGGCTGAACCTAAAAATACTCGTATTTTTGCTCCCTTCACTACAAAAGAAGCACTGAGGTCATGGAATATGTCCAAAGAAGGGGGCAGTGTAGCTGGTGAAACACCCTAGAGCACAAGTCTTAGGAGGAGAAGCTGAGGGAACTGTGGATGTTTAGTCGGAAGAAAGCGAGGCTGAGGGAGTCCCTATAACCACAGTGCTGAATTAATACTGCCTGCAGATGGAGGTACCTTATTTGAAAGAAAATCTGCAACCTTAGCTTGTAATCCTGTTCCTGTATGAGGTAAACACTTCTGAATTATGCAAGGAGGCTAAGAGCCTTCTGTATACAATAACTACTCAGGTACATTAAAAATAAGGCTCTTTGAAAACAACCTAACAATCAAAAAATTTACACATCTATTGCTTAATCAATACATCAGCATCAAAGAGCGTTGATTCTGTAAACAAACTACTTGCAATTTTATGAAGTGACAAGTGCTTTTGATTACATGTTCTAGAATATTTTTTGTCCATTTCTTCAAGAGTGAAATTACACACTAGGTTTTTGTAGATTAAAAAAGGTGAAATATAACTTTATGGAAAATGAGATTTATTATGTGCATGACAACCATCTTTAAACAACAGCTGCTGTCCAAACGTCTAGTGTTCTAATATAGCACCCATAAAAATCACTGTATGAAGGAATGTAATATTAATATTTTTATTAAAATTATGGATTTAATGGTTAATATTTTATCTTTTAGGCATTTTAAAACTTGACTATAACTGGAATTTGAAGTATACAGATTATTTTGAAATTCAAGACTGCTTTGTTGGTTCTTTAGATATTTTAGCTTGAGTACTCAATTTAAAAGAGACTGAGCTCTAAAACTACCCAGAAGAATACTGCAGTGTGGAATAACAGCAAATAAAAGCTGACCATCTTCTGTAACACAACAACTTGAAATACTTGCTTCTGGATATATTTTTGTTCAATCATTTTATGATAAATTATTCCCTGGTATATGTGATTGACAGAGGGCATTAATTTGCTTTGGCAACTGTCCTTTTCATTCTTCTGAGTCATAAGACTTTCTGATTATAATTATTTCAACAGCAAACTATAGATCAGTTCATACCGGTAAAAACTCTTCCAGAAAAAAACAATGATAAAAGAAGTCTTGTAGGGATGATATTTAAATAGCATTAATCTGTATTAATAAGCCACCCCACAAGTATTGAAAGGAAAAGGTATTGAAAGCATTGAAAGGAAAACAGCCCCTCAATACTCACAGGACTTGAACGAATTTGCTTTAAACCGCATATTAAAGTTTCAGGAACCACCAATGAGCTTCAAATATATCCTAAGATGCCCATATAATTCACAGACTTGAATACAACATCTTCTTTAACCCACTACTGAATAATGAAGGGATAATACAATTTTTAAAAAATTGTTATTTTAACAATTCAAGATTAAAACTTTACTGTGGACTGGTTTATATCTGCAAACTAAGGGAAGAATAATTACCCATATAGTAGGTAAAACCAGGATTATTTATTGCTGTACTCAAAAAGAAATGGCTAGAAATTAATTTCTGTCAAATGTGGTTTTTTCATCAGTATATAAACAGGAGCAGTTTCTCACTTTGAAAGTACACTGGAATCCAAGAATTGACATCTGTCTATAATAGATGGGGGTACCAAAACATTTCAGCTCAAACTAACATCTAAGCTTTACCTCATTCCAGCATTAGGTTTGTAAGAGATAAACGATGAGAATTCCTACTGATAACAACAGGCAGCATGGCAGTGGCAAAATTTAAGGGTGAAGGTGGGGGAACAGGTCTTTGACTTTCTAATGTCCATATTCCCAAATTCATGTAACTAGAGTTATTTCATAGTTATAACTGAACTCTACTATATTAGCAATCTCCCTCCTTTATGCTATTGAATGTAAACCAGAAAGACTTAGTGAGGTTTTTACAGTTAAAAAAACCCAAGCATTCACAAAGTGAAAAGGTCTTATTGCTAAAGGAAACCATCATGAGAGCTGCACACCTTTGTCAGCTGCCTTTTCACACTACAGCTGTATCCAGCCATGCTGGTACTCCAAACTACTTCCACAGTCGAGGAATAGACACAACCTTTTTCTAAAAGAGCATTTATCTTAAAAAATTAGGAATCCCAGACTTACTGTTGTTATGTTCACTGTCTAGATGACTCAGAGCACCTAGGCCAAAAGCAACACTTCCGTCCCTTTAATGAAACAGCACACTGAACCCATGCAAAAGCAGCATACAATCCTACCCCAAAAGGATTTATAAAATTAATTTTTGCACTCCCAAGGGCTTTGACTAAAATGTTATAAATTGAGCTAAAGAAATTTCTATAAAGAACCAGTCAGAATCTCTTAAAACATCAGAGAATAATTTACAGGTGGCAATTTTAATGATGTGCTATATCATTTGTGAATAGAACCATTTTTTTCGTCCATTTTTCAGAGTAAATTTCAACAAATGAATTAAAGTTCACCGTATGGTGCAAGATTGAGCCCTATGTTTATGAAGAATATTTGACAACAATAAAATAATTCCTGCATAGGGTTTACATTTTGTGTCTTGAGATGAAATAATTAAACAAAAAATAATTAAACCCTTCAGTTTATATGCTAAAGCTTTCTTAAATTTTCAGCAATAAAACTGTACTGCCTCAAATCCTGCTGTCAGAACTACACAGCTCTGAGTGGCTTTATGGTATAGACACAGGTTTTAATTGTGGGTAGCCATGTTCTTGCTTCCATTCTCTGATTTCAAATTAGAAAAGAGTATTGAAGTTTTTTTCATCAGAAGAAGAATTTACTGACCATTTTGCAGAAACTTAAGTAGCTGACAGTAAGTTGTCAATGTGATACAAAAATAAGGAACCTGGAATGTCTGTCTTCCATCACTCCATGATCTCCACAACTCACTACTCTGAACCTTTTGCCTGACAAAGTAAATACTTTCTAGAGATTATTAGAACTCACATGAGCTTTTCACAAACTAGAGTTCCACTCAAAAGCACTACATTTTACCTTTCCAGTAGATCTAAACAAAACCTTTCAGACCCAGAAACTACATAGTGACTTGACACATTAGTCACACAGAATCATAGAACTTTACTGGTTGGCAAAGACCTTTTAAGATCATCAAGTCCAACCATCAACCTAGATCTACCTATTCCAGTGCTTAAACCATGTTACTAAGCACTACATCTACATGTCTTCTAAAATCTTCCAGGGGTGGAGATTCAACTACCTCCCTGGGCAGCCTATTTCAGTGTATAATTACCCTTTCAGTGAAGAAATTTCTTCTAATGTCCAATCTAAACCTCCCATGGAGCAACTTGAGACTATGTCTTCTTGTTCTATCTTGTGTTACTTGGGAGAAGAGACTAAATCCCACCTCACTGTAACCTTCTTTTAAGTAATTGCAGAGATCAAGAAAGTCTCCCCTCATCCTCCATTCTCCAAGTTAAGCAACCCTACTTCTCTCAGACCCCTAATAAGACTTGTTCTCCAGACCCTTCAGTAACTTGGTTGCCCTTCTCTGGACTTTGCTGCAGCACCTCAATATCTTCCTTGTCATGGAGGGCCTAAAACAAAACACAGTACTTGAGGTGTGGCCTCACCAGTGCCAAGAACAGGAAGATAATTTTTTCCTTAGTCCTGCTGGCCACACTATTCCTGATACAAGCCAGGATGCGATTTGCCTTCTTGGCCATCTGAGCACACTGCTGGCTCATATTCAGTGGGTGTCAACCAAGACCCACAGGTCCTTGTTCTACAGCCACTCTTCCCCAAGCCTGTAGTATTGCATGGGGTTGCTACTGCCCAATAGAGGACTGCATATTTTAAGCACCATATTGAATTTGGAAATGTCTATACTGATCTCTTGAAGACTTCATTTGTCTAACAAGAATATGTAAATATGCATGTACTAAATGTTAAGTCCATTTAATTCTTCCAGAAACCCATTTCCCAAGCACAAAATAGCAATGTTAGTTTTTCCTCTATTTGCCTGTCTCATGGACTAATATTATAAATTATTTGAAACAAAAGAGATCTTCAATAATTTGTTAGTAAAACAATCAGATCTCTAATCTTTTAATATTATCTACAATAAAAAAATACAGCCCCAATATCCTAAGAACCTTAAATCTTTCAAAAGCCATACTAAGACAGCTTCCTGATGCCTTAAAGAACTTCTCCTAAATTCTTCTGTACAAAAAAGTCTAACCATATTATATTCATAACATTCATAGTACAGGGATTCCAGATATACATCTTATGCATCTGGTTCAAATTTACCCAAATTCAAACTCATTATAGCCTAAAGGTGATGATAGCTGTTATTACTGTTTAAATTACAACCAAAAGAGCTGCATGAAAATCTTGATCCTGATGAAACCAAGGGGAAAGCTCACATAATCAATTGAGAACAGCTGACACACATGGTTGTCTGCATTAAGATGATTTGCATTCAAGGCAGCACAACAGACTTGTAGACATAACAGTCCCTCAGTGTCAATCACTTGATCAAGACAACAGTCAAAGTAATTTTTTATTGCTCTTTACTTTCCAGGTCCTGAGATCTTCAGTTGCAACTGAAGCAACTTTTTTTAGGAACTAAAAGAAATAAGTAGCTTCAAAAACACAACCAAATCTGTTTTTCATTTGTTTTGACAAATTTTAACCAGCTGCTCTGAAACAAGTAAGGTGCAAACTTATAATTTTGTGTGTAATGGACATTGAGCTATCAATCTACAAAATCTTGAAAAAAATAGTGTGGTAAAACAGCATACCTAAAGTGAGAGGTAAGCATTTCTTAAACAGTTTCTTAAAGGATTTTTGGGGGGAGGGAGTTTCTGCGTTGTGTTGGTTTGTTTTGAAAGAGGTGAACAAAAGGAAGCAAGGGCATTCTGAGTTAAACTGCAGTTGGCTACTCTAAATTTATTGAGCTTGATAAGAGCAAACACAAAGTCTATGCTACTCCTGGCACCATCAATCAAAGTGCTAGGCAGTAAAACATTACATCTTAAGCTTCTTGATTGAGAATTCCTCATATGCTTGCTTACTGAAATGTGCAATGCATGCTGATGCACCTGTGGAAGAGACAAAATAATGTGATAAAACAATGATTTATTTCCTCTGAGATCAACAAAATATCAAAAACTGTGACAAATGAAAGATCTAATGGGGCTATGAAACATTTTATTAAAAAGTCAAAGGCCTGATTACCTTATCATCTGCAATTTATCATTATTTTCAAGACATTTTCAGAGAATCACAGAATAGTCATGGTTGAAAAGAACCACTGAGATCACAGAGTCCAGCTGTACACATACACAAAAAAACACTAAAAAACAACCCTGAACAAACACAAACACCACACACAGTCCATGAAATAACACTCAAAGGAAAACAAACAATCCTACAATCTCGGCCACTAGAGCATGGCCTGAAATGCCAAAGCTACACATTTCTTAAATACCTCCAGGGCTGGTGATTCAACCACCTCCCTGGCCAGGCTGTTCCAGACCCTGACCACTCTTTCAGTAAATAAATTCTTCCTATCTAACCTAAATCTCCCCCTGCTGCAACTGCTGACCATTTCCTCTGGTCCTGTCATTATTCACTCAGGAGAAGAGGCCAACATAGACCTCCCCACAACCTCCTTTCAGGTAGGTGTAGAGGGCAGTGAGGTCTCCCCTCAGCCTCCTCTTCTCCAAACTAAACAATCCCAATTTTCTCAGCCACTCCTCACGTGACTTGTTCTCTAGGCCCCTCACCAGCTTGGGTAGCTCTCCTCTGGACACCTTCCAGCACCTCAATGTCCTTCATGCAGTGACAGACCCACAACTGAACACAGCACTCAAGGTGCAGCCTCACCAGTGCCGAGGAGAGGGGCACCATCACTTCCCCTCTCCTGCTGGCCACACTGTTCCTGATACAGGCCAGGATGCTGTTGGCCTTCTTGGCCACCTGGGCACACTGCTGCCTCATGTTGAGCCAGCTATCCACCAGCACCCCAAGGTCCTTTTCTGCTGGGCAGCTCTCCAGCCACTCCTCCTCAAGCCTGTAGCATTGCTTATGCCGACTCCGCTCTGCCGCTCCTCAGGAGTTCGCTCTGACCCCGGGGGTGGGGGGCAAGGGGCATGGGCTGCCCGCTCCCTTCTTGCGCTCTTGCCGGGCTTTTTTTTGGTTTCTAAAGAAAGGGTGCCCCAGCAGGACCCCTGCTCCGTAGCCCTTCTCCTCAGTAATTGGAAGACAATCCTCATATTGGAAGACAGTCTCAGAGGTTTAGAAATTGACCCTCCAAACTTGAAAGAGTACATTTACCACATGTAAAGTTATTCTTGAACTTTGGGTAGCAAGAGCAAATGAAAAGCTATCATGCCAAAAAGCTTTTTTCCTTAGAGGAAATCAACTCATAAATACCTTTTATTTTTATAACATCTTTATGCAGAACAATAACATCTTTATGGAGCAATATGAATTGAGTTTTTTTCCTGTATATACTGTGTCATCCAGTAGATACACTTAATATTACGAAAACTGAAGTAGCATCACATGATCTGCTGGATGTAAGAACAACAGGAACACAGGAACTCAAGATAGTTCTCAAATAGAAAAATCTAGCAAGTATTTAATTATGATTATTAGACATAAGGACTTACTGGATGTCCTGGATATAGTTATTTTTCCCTCTCATGCAGAAAAGCCACACAGATAGAGTAACACAAAAGATGTAATGTCTCAGCCCCCAAAATCTGGGTGCTTTACTGTCTCTGTCATACAGATCCTTGTTTTCCTAAATAAAAGTTTGGAGGTTTTGACTGAACTTCTCTGAAACTCATGTTGCCTATGGATCTTTTAATTTATATATTTTTGTAACTTAAAAAAAAATCATAAGCATTTTCCTTTTCAAACTGCAATATGCAAAGGCATAGAAGCTATCTATCTCAGATTATAAAATCATCAAGACTGCTGTCTCCTTTAGAAAAATCTTCAAATTATTACAGATACCACAATAATTTCCTTTCATTATTTGGACAAAATACATTTTTCTCTCAAAACAATGCAGTATTTATTCAGAGAGATTGACTTACATGGTATTGATGGGGCTCCAGAATTATTAAAATCAAAGGTATCAAATATTTTTAAGATATTATCCTAAAAATAAATCCAAGAAAAAACTGGGTAATATCTCACAAGTCAGTGTAGTATAAATTAGCATAAAAAACCATGGGCAAGTTCTTCCCTCATTACATTGATTTCTGCAGAGCAACTTTTTGAACATTTTCTAAAAGTAACTGAGCTTTCTTCTGAGAACATCATGTTACTATATGCTAAGTTAAACATTCTGCATTCATATATTTTTTTTATTTTTGGTGATAAACCTGCCCAAATTCTCTGTAACTTGAACTGCTATGTTGACTACATCATTACCCATAGTGCTGATACCTTTCATCTTGCTATATTATCACACTGTAACTTTAGTCATCAACAGTGTACAGCCACAGAATTTTAAGTGAGCAGGTTAGATTACAGGTGTGCATCAGTGGCACAGGAGATGCTCAGAAGCCCTGAAGCACAGCAAAAGATATCTTTGCCCATTGTTTGAGAAATACTAAAAAAAAAAAATTTTTTTATAACTCCCACTTGAAAGCCCTAAAAAGCCTAATTGGAGACAGTTCAAGAGCTGTAGCAAAAATTTACATCTGCTCTTTGAAAAATAAATAGAATATTACAGGTTAGTTCTGGTTATTCATCTCATGCACTTCCTGCCATGGACAGATTTTTTTGCTGGTTTTAAGTTTCTTTAAAGAGTCCTGTCCCCTTTACCAATCACCTCATCTTCTATAGCTTTAATATTTTTTTAAGTATTTCATTGTTATTATGCTTAAGTTCTGTTGATACAGAAACACAGATTATTTTCCACTCAGTGTAAGTACACATAAATTGAAAATAGTTAAATAGACACAGCTTATTAATACAAGTGAGAAACAAGCACACTCTGATCATCTTAAATGAAAAAAAAATCAACATAAGCATCGTTTTAACAGGATTCTTCCATTCAAGCCTTGCACTGTTTCATACATCTCATTCTTTCAACAAGTTTTATTCATTTTCTATTATGTAAATATACTTAGTTCACAAAAGGTTTGTTTATTCTAAACTATTTTTCTTGAACACTTTTTAAGTTTATGTATTTAAAAATGAGACACAAGAACCTCAGAAGCAACAAAAAGCTTCCCCAAACACTCTCAAGTTTAAAAGGATATAAATTCTCATTCTTCTGGTTTTTATCCTTTTATCTCATTTTGATATAGTTGCATGTGCATAAATATAAGCCCATGAGTTGCTTAGAAAAGAATCTTGTGAGGACGGAGTACAGCATGGTATACCTGGTTATATTAATAATACCAGACAGGAGTTACAGGAAAACAGGCACAATGTGCTCAGCACTAGAAGTAATTACTGTTGAAAAATATGGAAAATAGTAAGTTATGTATGGTGCCATTTATTTTCAGCAGAGCTCTTACGAGTTACAGGATGGTACGTGTGCATGCTTAACTAAGTGTATTAACATTTTGGGTGGCATCAGGAACACAGTTTTAAACCAAACATCTCTTATCACCTTTCACACTGCCTTGGTTTGAATTGCAGAACAGTCTCAGAGAATAACGTACCAACCCTTTCAAATTAAAGTAACTGACATCGTACGTCAGAAGCATCTAAATTTTCAGCTGCTGACAGGACCAGAGTACAGCCAGTCTGAGGTAAATCCCTTGAATCATGAATAAATAAAGAAACTTGCAGATTTCAAGCCTTTAACCACTGTCTTGTTTCAAGTTCACTCCTGTTGTACTACAGTATTTGCTAATGCAGACACAGTCTTTACACACAAGCAGCAACTCCCATGTCCTTGGTGGAGCTGCTGGCAATGTCAGCACCCCGATGACAACAGACATTGATGCAGCAACTGTGTATGGCCTGGCATGCCCTGGTATATTGAAGATAATATCTCTTCCTTAACAACCCTATAAGCTTGGGTCTTGG
Source organism: Heliangelus exortis (assembly GCF_036169615.1). Classification (NCBI taxonomy): domain Eukaryota; kingdom Metazoa; phylum Chordata; class Aves; order Apodiformes; family Trochilidae; genus Heliangelus; species Heliangelus exortis. Next base: position 95,807,805 of record NC_092422.1, read on the forward strand.
CTGTGGAGAAAGTGTCCCAACAGGTCCAGCAATTAAAAGAGAAAAAGTCGTCTTCACCCATGTCTTAGCTATCACAAGTGCCACATGGAGTCAGGTCAATGACAAAGGGAAATATTGGTGAATGCCATGTGTCACTCTCTGGTTCTATCTGCATGATCACTGAGAGGACATTAGGAAGAGTGGCAATTCACCTAAATAGGCTTCTAGGTTGGAGTTAGGTTAATTATGAGGAAAAGCAGTGGCCCAAAAACATACATCAAAAAAGGCTACTCCCCCCATATTCAGCAAAAGATCTCAGGACTCTACAATTTGTCATCCTGATGAAGGTCCTTCTAGTTTGCAGTTACAGAAATCAGGTAATGAATGCTCTGACCAGCAATAGAGGGGCTCTGCCTCCAGCCAAGCAGAGGAAAGGTTAACTGGACAGTATGGAACAGACTGCCTGATACATGAGAATCCTGTGAGTGAAACACTTTGATGGACACTAGTGCACTGTGTAACCTAAATCCCTTAGGGTACATGAGGACAGAACCCACATGGATTTCTCATGTTACAGGGGATACCAACTAGTATCTTTGTCAGAGACTGAGAAGAGCCTAACAGGGAAAAAGTGGACCAGCCCAGATGCTCTTGGACATCCTTGGCATACACTAACCTCAGAAGAGGGTATTTCAAGGACCCAAAAGTGTATCATGGGCCTTTGGTCTAGCTGCCATGAATACAAAGAAGATTAAATAGCTGTTTACCTTGCCTGGCCTCTCAGATGATACTTCTATCGTGAAGCTGCTTTATGCCAAAAACCAGCAGGTGCCAACTGCTATCATGACAGTGTAGTGGCAACAATGCTGTGCAATCCAAGACTCCTTGGTTCCCATCCATGAACTGATTAATTGACTGGAGAATGAAAAGTCATCAGGAAGACTTAATCACCCTTTAATAGTCCATACAGCCAGTGCAAAAATCTGATGGAGGGTGGATACTAACAGTGCACTATTGTGCACAAATACACTCTACCTTAGTGCTGCCACACTGAACATGCTAAAACTCCAATATGAACTGGAGTCAAAGGTAGGCAGGTAATATGCCACAAGTCACGTAGTCAACATTTTTTCCCTCTATTCCTATGGTAGCAGACAGTAGGCCACAGTTTGCTTCCATGTGGAGTGGTGTCCAATACATAGAATTGGCAGATCCATGGATAGAAGCACAGCCCTGCCACTTGCGGTGTATTGATACAGATTGCACTGGAACAGGATGGAACTATTCAACACTTGCAATATGCTGATGACATTGTAATGCTAGACAACCCAATGAAAGAAGCATTTGAGAAATATTTTTAAAATTATTTTCTCTAAAAGTTGGTTTTGCCCAAAACAAAGCAAGGTCAAAGGATCTGAACATAAGACTTAACTTTTGGAAATTAAATGGCATATATTTATCAGCACATTTTAATGGATATGATTAATACAGTAACTGCCATATCTCCACCAGCAAATAGAAAGGAAACGAGGACATGGTTGGTTTCTGTATAATGCATATCCTTGGTTACAGTCTGATTGAAGTCCTCCACTGGATGACTTAATATAAGTATTTCAATCAGGACCTTGAGCAGCAGAAATATTTAAAGAAATCAAACACAAGATATCTCTTGCTACCAGCTAGCACTTGGGCCTGCTGGACAGGACCAGATGCAAGAAGTTTACAGTGCAGCCAGAAAACATTGCTGCAACTAAAGCCTCTGGCAGAGAGCACTTGGACCGACTGAAGGACAGCTTCTAGGGTTTTAGAACCTGTCTCAGTGAACAATGCTCTCCAGCAAACAAAACCAAACATTCTGCAGGAACATAGGAGTAGCAGCAGAGGGAGCAATCACAAAAAACTCCAACACAGCCAGAGAGACCAGAAGCGGAGTCTCTTAGGAACCATTTCGTATTGAGCACTGTGGGAAGGAACACCGTGATTGATCCATTTGGGTAACCTGACCCACCCTCTTCTCCCCATAGTCACAAGTTATTACTCTCCCCTGATTGTAGATACCACACCAGCAAGCTGACAGAAGTTGGGGGGTTGGTGTGTCTGTCCTGGGTGGTCTCAGGTCAGTATAGCCATAGGCAATTTTTAATCCTGGTTCTCTCAAACCAGGATATAGTGTAACTGATGGGTTTTTTCTTATAGCTCATCTCCCTGCTGAGTTTAACAAATGAGAAAAAGAGCAGTTAGTTATAAAAATCTGTATGCTACCAATACAGCTGAAACCTAACTTCATCTTAAACTCCCCTGTAAACATCTGTTCCTAAAAACCATCTACCCTTTTAGCAATTACAAAATTACCAGGGAGCAAATAAACACTTAAATAATCTTTATTTCTCTTCCTGCTGAAAGTCTCTGGGACAAATATTTCCTTCTCCCTCCCCCATCTTCTTTTCTGCCCCCTTCTGTCTCTTCCAAATTATTTTTATCCTGCATTTATGCTTCAAAACAAGAGCTGTTTGCCAGAAAACATACCCTAATTTCGAACCTTGACCAAAACTACAATGGTTATTCCTGTAAGTCTCTATTAAGCAACCCTCTAATTAAGCATCTTCTTCCTCAAGGGCTAATGTCACTCAGCATAAATCAGAGAATGTGTTTTCTTATTAAAATAAACATTTTTCTTCTTATGAAAAAAAAAACAAAAATAGTTGGCATTTTTTCCATGTATGATAGCACAATACACAAACTATGGACACTAAAGATACCATACTTTCAGCCTCATAGCTGAACATCCTCCAGCAATTTTTATTTCGCTAAGCTAATATTTAAAAATCTGTTTTTTAATAAGTATGCATTCCTGTGATAATATTTCTAAGTAAGCAGATTGAAAGTTTCATGCCATAGGGTGGCAAACATTTGGGGATTGTTCCACTTTGGCTCTGAACAAAAGCTGAAACCATTTTCCCTAACAGATAAATTTTTTTCTCCCCTTTCCCCACACGCTTTTGCCTTGATTCATGAAGTGTATCCCATTTTCTGCAAGGATGAGAGCTCTCCCAGGGCTAAGGATTGTTAGCATGTCCTGGGCCTGAGGCACTGAAGTGGCCACTGGATTTACCAGCACACCTACAAGCTGACTGGAAGAAAATTAAGCAGGTTTCCTAGAAACAATTTTCTTTCCTTCAAGAAGTTTATACCTTATACCCTCAGGACCTCTGCTAGCTTTTACTTTGCAATTGATCCTGAGTTTAATAGAACACAGACATATCTGGAGTAAACGTTAGCCAAATTAAAGTAGACTGATCTATTATCCTAGAGATGCAGCAATAGTAGCAGATTTTTCCAAGTTACATATGGAGCTTTAATGAAGAATTAGGTGTTGCAAAAGATGTAATGCATAAAATTGAAAAGAATATTATAAAACCAGGACAAACTAATGCCAAGGGAATCCTAAAAGAGACTGGGTCAAATAAGAGTGAATGACCCCTTCAAAGAATCCTGTAGTAAAGTCCTGCATACTTAATCTGCTGTGCTTCAACAGTGCACAAACATCCTGTTTTAACAGTAAGGAGAAATAAAGTGATACTTGGCATTCTCACCCTAAGCTTCAGTTGCTCTCATCACACATCTCACAGTTGTCCTAGTGAGAACAACACCTCAAAGCACGTTTGTCACAGACTGAAGTGTCATTAATGCACTGGCAGAACTGTAGAGAGAAATAAGTAATTCCACCCATGAAGGTCATACTATAAGTAAGTTACAGGCCTGAGAAGGCTAACAATGCTTAGCAGGACATCTTTCAGCATAGCCAGGTGTTATCTCACTTGCGTACTTTTACCTCAAGGAAGACAACTTCCAGTATTTTTTTAGAATTTTCACTCCTTAGAAGAACATACCACTAAAGAAAAGTCATGCAAACAGTCTAGGAAAATAATGCATACAAAGCTGCATATTTTCTTTCCAATGCAGGGTTTGGAACTTCATAGGTCTATGAAAAGGACTGTACGGCACAGCAGCAGAAACCAAAAGTAATAGCATTTGATGACTCGGAAAATACTTTCCTTAATGCAACCATTGTTGCATCAAAGTAAGTAAAGAAATTTGGCAGAAAATAAACCCAGTTGCAATACAGCTGACCCTCAGATATTAGAGGAGCTGAATTTATATTTCAAGTGATAGCCAATTCACGTTTACTAGGCTGGAAAACAAGGGTCCAGATGCACTACTAACACTACACAAGTAAAAAACTGTTGTGGACAGGCACTGGAATTCGGTCACGCTCCATGAGGTTTCTTACTACAAGATTAACGAAGAGTTTGATTTCTTAAAGTAACAGTTCTTTTGGATTGCTGGTGATAAATTTACTGTCTGCAAAAGAAGCACATGCAAAATACTTAGGCTATACTCTTTCTCTAGAGATTTCACGGAGGGGGGGTGGGAGGGGAGGGCGTAGAGATTTATATTATTAAAGAGACTCTACAGAATTAAGGAGAAGGGGAGGGGAGCACTCGAGTGTTAGAATCTTACCCAAAGGGCATCCCAATGTGGGGGACGAGAGGCTTAGTCAGTTGACTGATCCCAGAGGTCACGGGTGTCCCTGCGATGGTATCTCCCTTGACATCCTTCCTGCTATTGCCTATTTTTATACTATTTAACCTGACAGGTGGAGCTTCAGTACCTAGTCAAGCATATCTTTACTGTGATTAGTGCAAAATTCTCTCACTTTGCATTTAAAGGTACAGGCTAGAGAAAATTAGAGTGCAGGCTCAGTGTAGGCTGGTCACACGTTGGAAGCAGGTAATTTAGGGATGGAGGTGTGTTTTTTGTATTTTAATGGGATTATAATGAGCAAAGTCCACCTCAAGGATAACATTTGAGAATGGCTGCAGCATCTCCATGGTACCCCATCCTCCATACAATTTCTTTTGGAGTTATCACACTGAATAACCCTGATCATGCCTACATCTAATGTAGACATGGTACGCTAGCCACGTTCCACCAGCTCTAAATGCTGTGCCTTTACTTATAAAGTACAAAGGCAGTCTGGGTCATTTCTCACAGTTATTTCAATTATCCCACAACCATGTAATCCCAGCAAAATTAGACTTCAAATTAATAAGCAGCTCTCAGAACAAGAAACGTAATATACTGGCACTAATGTAGATACTAAATATCCAGTATGGTGTAGAAACATAGCTGTGGGGTTTTTTTGGCATTAAATAAAAGACAAAAATAAGCAAAGCCTTGAACAAATAAGAATCCCCCGTTTTAACATGAACCTCTAAAATCATTAAAATGTATGATGTACATTCTAAAAAATCCTGTAGTGCCAGGAATGGACACACTCATTGCCTGCAATACATTAACTTGACTTGCTTTCCCTGTTTTACACAAAATTACACTGAACTGCCATTTATATCACCTGAAACAATTCCCATTCATATACACATTTCATTGCAATGCTAATAAGTTTGAGAACTGCCTTACATTATCAAAATTTCATATCTACAGAATTAAATAACTGCCAGACTGGCTACAAAACCTGACTTATTAGTTCTTATGCAGAGACTGGAAACAGTGGGACATGCAGTGATATAAAGCAGATTGCAAAGTCTCCTATAGTCCTTATTCATGTAACAAAGGTTTCTCAGCAAGCTCTACTTATAATATAGCAAATCCTTATTCTCATTTTCATGTTTGTTTTGCCAGAGGATCAGAAAACATCAAATGCATGTATAATTCAACTCTTCTTTCAGAAATTTTAAATTCTCACCATAGTCTTCAACATCTGTCATCAGTTATAAAAATCACATCAATGTTCAACTTGTGATTTTGTTATACTATAACACAGTATAAAGAACAGAACACTTCAGCCTAGTAATTCACTCTTAAATTACCATGTTTCATTGAACAAAGATGCATTTACAGTAATGTATTTGCTTTAACCAAGAAGGCAAAAAATGAAACAGATTGTTAAAACAGGTATTTCTGTTGAAACATTAACATGTAATTACATTAATAATGTAATTCTTGTAATTCTTTCGAAGAAATAACTCTTCTTCAACTATCAGTGTATGTTCAACTTCAACTCAAGTAATTATGACATAATCAGCAAAACTACTTGCATACTTAAATGAGACCTGGATATGTAGTTATATATTTATATATATAAATAGATAAACTGGGATGTTGTTAAAATTCAGGTATCTATTTCTGGGCTTATGTATTATTTTACTATGGTTCTGCTTTTATTTAATCATTCAAAAATCCTGTTCTCCCCAGGGACTAGCTTTACTACCCTAAAACCAATCTCTGAAGACCTGAGCAGCTCTACATACTTCTCCAGAATCCTGCCCTGCCTCCTCTCTCTCTATCACAGCAAAGCATAAGGCACTATATATAATAAGCCCAGATCTTTCCACCTGCTGAAAAATTTTAGAGGGATTACTTGCCTCCACCGGTTTTGCTGAACCTCAAAAGTTGTTGCACAGCAAAAAAAGCATCCACAATTCTGCTGCCTATTTAACAGATGAATAGATTTGTCACTTTGGAGAAAGACAGAACTGATACTATTCTGAAAATAAATACACCTTTTAACAGTGCCCCTACAGATTACCTTTGCTGTTATTCCCATAGGGAGTTGTGGACTTCCTAACAACCTGATAACAGCATTGCCTGGAGCACTCACCAGCAGTGTCCCAACAACAGTACTCCAATTGCAGCCACCACTAATCAACTGTCATGATAATTGCAACAAGTAGAACAAAGAAAAACAGCAGAGGACCATTGTAGGCTGTAAGATTTTCTTACAAGAAGTGTAAATGTTACCAGAGTCATTAAAAATACTCTCATTTAAGGAAAATATATTTTCCCCATATTATGGATCATATAATGGTTTGGGTTGGAAGGGACCTTAAAGATCATATAGTTCCAACCCCTCTGCATGAACAGGGACACCTTCCTGCTTAAGGCCCCATCCCCCCTGGCCTTGAATCCCCCCAACTTCTTCATCCTGTCTTCATAGGGGAGGTGCACCAGCCCTCTGATCATTTTAGTGGCTCTTCTCTGGATATGTTCCAGGAGCTCTGTGTCCTTCTTATGCTGGGGACTCCGGTACTGGAATCACAGTACTCCAGGTGGGTTTTCACCACACTGCAAGAGCAGAGTAGAAGGGGAGAATCACCTCCCTCAGCTGTCTGTCTATACTTTTTTGATGCAGCCCAGGACACAGTTGGCTTTCTGGGCTGCAAGCTCACATTGACAGCTCATGTTAAGTTTCAGCATTTTTTTTTTCTTCTTCTGTGGCTGAAAACAGGAACTGCACATGCAATGCAAAGGAAGCTGCCTTTCCAGTCTCATTTCTAACCTATGAACTTTCCTCAATTACTGTTTCAATTAAATATGATGTACTTAAGTTGAGCATTCAAATAAATGCAATGTAATGAAATTCTGGGTTACTAATTATGTTAACCTCATTAGCATGATATTTATGTAGTGATAAATAGATTGAACAGTCTTTAACTGATGACAAACTGAAAATGTTGCAGTAAAGAACTCCCATCACTAATTTAAATCATAAACACATCTCAGTTTTATAATTAATTTAATGTGATATGAAATCTGTAGTTAGCCTTTAGTTAAACAAAACTACATTTCTCTTAGATCCTATAAATACAAGTATTCATTTTCTTACTATAAGGTGAATGCTATTACATTTACTTCTGATCTACAGTTATCAATCAGTTATTAATCTCCTTGTTTTCTCATATACATAACACACAATGAATCTGTTCTCTGAGACAATGTAATGTGACGAAGATGCATTATTATCGACTTAACCTGTAGACAGGAGAGATACCTGGAATTCTCATCTACAAGGATTAGAAAGGGAAAAGGACTCCTGCAATCACGAGAGAAGGATAGTTCATGGCAGAATCAACATGAGTTCTTCTAAATCCAATAACGAAGACCTAAGTTCAACATTAATTTACACTAAAATACTGCCTAGCACTACCAATAAAGCAGCTGAAGTTCTGATGGAGCCAAAGATGAACACTACTAGAGGTAGAGCACAAATGCAAAACCTTTTCCTTAAGGTGAATTCTCCAAGTAGGTACCCCTCCAATATAGAATCATAGAATGGCTCAGGCTGGAAAAGGCCTTCAAGATCATCAAGTCCAACCTCATCCTAACCCTATTACCCTGTTTCTCATGATCCATCACTAAACCATGTCCCCAAGCACCACATCCAGATGATTTTTAAACAGATTCAGGGATGGAGACTCAATCACCTCCCTGGGGAGCCTGTTCCAGAATTTAACAAGCCTTTCTGTGAAGAAGTTTCTCCTGATATCCAACCTAAATCTCCCCTGATACAATTTGAAGCCATTTCCCCTTGTTCTGTTATCTGTCACCAGTGAGAAGAGACCAACTCCCCTCTCACTACAATCTCCTTTCAGGTATTTGTAAATTGTGTTAAGGTCTCCCCTCAGCCTCCTTTTCCCCAGACTAAACAGCCCCAACACCCTCAGTCACTCCTCATATGGGATGTTATCCAAACCTTCACCAGCTTTGTTGCCCTTCTTTGGACTTGCTCTAACACCTCAATGTCCTTTTTGTACAGAGGTGCCCAAAACTGAACACAGAACTTGAGGTGGGGCCTCACCAGCACTGAGTACAGGGCCAGGATCACTTCCCTAGTCCTGCCAGTCACACCATTTCTGATACAAGCCAGAATGCCATTGGTCTTCTTGGCCACCTGGGCACATTGCTGGATCACATTCATCTGTCAATCAATACACCAAGGTCTTTTTCTGCCAGGCAGATTTCCAGCCACTCCTCTCCAAGCCTGTAGCTTTGCCTGGGGTTGTTGTAACCAAAATACAGGACCCAACACTTGGACTGATTGAATTTCATACAGTTGGTCTCAGCCCAACAATCCAGTATGTCCAGGTCCCTCTGTAACGCCTTTCTACCATCCAGCAAATTGACTCTCCCTGTATATGGAATACATTTGACATTCACATCTTCAATGATTTCATCCCATTTAATTCTTCTTGCACATCACCAGTAGTTTTGCTCTCAACTGCTTTTCTTAATTCTTTGCACATTTCCTTGTGCCAAATTCAATGAATATCTGTTCTATATGTAGTGTAGAGATGGTAAGATGCTTATAAAAACAGATAAGTAAACATCTATTGTATGAAATAAAAATTTTTAATATCTGCAGATTTGTGGAAGCAGGATAATCACTCGATGTGTAACGTAATTGGCTACAATCACCAATGAAACCTCGGTGTTAAGTATATAGAGATGTTCTCTTTTCTCATCAAATTTATGTAGGTGAGCTTGATGCTAAGACAATTTCCCTTTTTGTACAGTGCTTTCTTTCACATTTTGATCTGGCCTGAAGACACTAATTGCACACTCCAACTGGCAGGGTTAGATGTCTTAATTTTCAGTTCCATTAGATCCCATCAAGTTCTGCCTGAAGATTTGGAAACTTGCCAGTAATGCAATCTGCAACTTCAGTCCTACAAGTTCTCAAAGTAAAGAGCAGACCTGTACTGACTCTAGAACATCAATCAAGAGGCTTTTATTTCATTTTGAAACCATGTTAGTCCTTGCATTTAAAGGTCAAATCTCAGAATATTACAGTTGATTCAAGGGTGAGCAGGTGGAGAACATTATTGATTCTGCCAATACATTCATAAGCCATAGAACCAAACCTTCATAGATTATAAATATTTCTTTGAAGAGTTCCACAGTATAATCCTAAGAAAACAAAACAAATGAAAAAACCCACACCATAAACAAACAAAAACCAAAATAAATTTCACACTTATAATTAAATGTACACATGAAACATTATAAATTGAAATTTGTGAAATAATAGGAAATAATAAAAAGAAGAAATAATACATAGGCAGGTGCATCTCTTCAACTAAACTGATAGAAATACTCCTTTTTAGAACATAGTATTTTAATCCCAGATCTGAAAGGTAAAATTGCTTCATAAAAGAAGATTCTTAAATTCAACACAAAGACTGTATAATTTGATATTGTTTTGCACAGAATGGGAACATTAGAAAATAATACAATGGATGATAACATAAATCTACTTTGTCTTAGTTAAATGGATGCATTAAAAAGGAGCCTTCAAATTTCAGATGGATATAGTGTTGTCTGACCAACAAAGATTTAATTGATTTGTCATGATTACTTGTGACTTGAAAAATCTGAATTTTGCCAAAGACCATCATCTTTTTCTGTTCAGCTTCAGAAAGACACAGGATTTTTCTCAGTACAATTAAAACCAAGAAAAACAGAAAAACAGACAAAACCAATCAGCAAATTCTTCATGTGTTGTGCTGATTACAAAGTAAATTACAGTTTGAGGAAGCTGGCTAAACTAACCTGAAGTTACACTGTCTTACCAGTAAAAAAAAAAAAAAAAAAAAAAGGAACCCTCTGAGAGTCAGCACTAAGAATTCTACACCCTTTTTCCCAATAATATAAAATATTGAATTCAAACTGCTGGCAGTTAGAACTTAATTATTATGCTTATCCTGCACTTGGTACACGTATCTCACTCATGAAAATAAAGTCTCCATTTAGAAGCCAGGAAAAGTACACATTTTCATGGTTGGACACATTTCTTCTAGAAAAGGAAATATTAAAAATAAAATTAAAAAATGCCAGAGCAACACCTTATTTGGTTTTCTTCATGTCTGAATGTTTTGATCAAGCCTAGACACTAAACCTAAACCACTGAGTGGATGATGCACTTACTATTTTATACAAGAACTGATTTAAGTCTCCATAAATGTACTACCACATATCTCACGGAACAACAAAATAATTCATAACAGCGATTAAAATGGTTAAATGCTATCTATATCTGAAATACAAGTGGAAATACAAGTGCTACAATTCTGTAGATGTTTGGCATTTGTAAAGGCTTTTACTATTATGATGTTTCTAAAATATTATAATGGTAGCTCATGACTGCATAAAGCACTGTAAGAGATGTTTTCCTGATCTCAGGTATTATATTACCTGCAGGAGTTGTGGGGCTGGGTGGGCAGTAAAAGGGGGAAAAGATAAATACCTAACTCAGTGAAGACATAAGGGAGATATCTTTCCTTTCATCCATTAATAATGAGTGCTCACAAATTAGAGGACAAACTCATCATCTGTGTCCTAGAATTGCTGTAAACTGAGACTGAGAAACTGCACATATATGCAAGGCCTGAAACTTCCACCCTCTTGAAACTTCCACACTTGTTAGCATTCCATTCTTCTCTTTTTGGGGATGGGATTAGTTCTTCTGTTTTGGTTTGTTTGGTTTTTTTTTAAGATAAAGTGATCTTCATAAGACCACATGACCATGGAAAGCTAGACATCAGGAAGATTTAAGGTACAGCTGAAGAAGTAGCTGTAGCTTCAGCAAACTGTGTGACTTTAGAGATACAATCATTGTACCAAGTGCATAACTTTTTGCCAATGGCATTGTTAAAAACATCCAAGTAGCTGTAGACCAGTAATTTCTCCTTGGAATATTTTAGTAAAGAATAATGCATTTATCAAAGCTGCTCTCCTTGTAACTACACACAGATTGAAAGAGATTTTTTTAGTTTAATGCTATACTAAGTCACAATGTAACTTTTTGGGAAGAATGAATGTTTGAAATTAATCATTGATGGTGAGAGCATATGAATTATTATTTGGCTAGTTTGGTTCCAGACTTCATTAAGAGAACCAAACAGATATTTTATTACTTTTCCATAAATATTTGCATGAGATTTGTGTTTCTTTCCTGATTTTGGATGATGAGAAAGCTATGTTTATAGCCCTTCTGTTGTTTGATTGCTTTCCAAACTGTGTATTCCCTGTATCACAGCTATGTTACCCATTTAATCTTTAAATTCCATGGTTTTGTTTTGAAACGCTTACTGATGAATATTATCACAAATCACCATATCTTAGATTGCTCAGAGCTGCCTACAAAAATGTTTGAATAAGCTTCACACTTTAACTCTGGGCCAGAAATTAACCAAATGACAGATGCTCCCTATTAATCCTTCTCCACTCCCTGATAAAGAGAGTGAATAAGGGAGAAAGACTTATGGGTTGGAAACTAAACTACACAGCTTTAATGAAACAGTGGTGGTTAAAAAAGGAAAAAAATAAATATGTACAAATGAGCAGAAAAATTATAACTTCTTCCTCCCTCCTTTCTCCCCAGTAACTCTCACGTCACCACCGAGGCTGCAGGGCAGCCCTGGGAAAGTCCAGGCTGGACTCCTGGAGTCAGCAGCAGTCAGGAGCTGGAGGCAGGAACACACAGATTCAGAGTGGCATGGATTGGGACCACAGGCAGAGGAATGGATGGAATCCTCACAGGATACCGAAGCAAGCAGAAAGAAGTGAAGAAGAGAAGGGGGTTGACCCTCATGATCCCTCAAATTTATACCAAGTGTGATGCATATGGGATGGAATACTCCATTTGGTCAATTTTGGCCACCTGTTGTGTTCACCCCTCCCTAAAGGAGGGTTGCAGGTGTGACCCATTTAGTCCCTTACTCTTTCCAGAGCACAAGATGTTCCTCAGAGCTGAGCAGTGGCCTTGATTCTGCATATCATTCTCTATCTGTAAATGTAAACATTGAATGTTATCAGTCCTAGAAGCAAATACTGACTGAGAAACTTACTGTTAATTTCAGCAAGTACAGCTACTTAGAAGAGACTCATCTGAAAGAAAAATTATAAGACAGAAAATTAATTCTATCCTTGCCCAAGCCAGGACAACAAATAAAACCAAGATTTTTGAAATCTTGTAAGTGAGGCAAACACTGAAATATCAAGCATTTTTGGGCCACAATTCCGAAAGTGTTTTGAACTCTGTTTATTGAAAACAAACAAACAACTGAAACTGTCCTTTACCATATCTTTCTGGATACTGAGGAAAAAACATCTGGCATCCTCTAAATACTGCTCTTATCCCCAATTTGGGAGCAACTGATTATTTGTATCTTTCCTTCTTCATTCACAGTGAATAGACTGATGAACTGAAAGCACTTCATTGGCTTTGTTTTAGAAGCACTTGCCCTATCTCCCAAATGTATCAATACCTTTCCACTTTCACACATTTCATAACCAAACAGCAGGTTTAGTTAAAAGCCCTCCAGGCTCTGCAATCTTGTTTCTAGGTAACTCTTCAAAAAAAGTACCAAGGTGTGAAAGTAATTTCAATGAAAATAAATTAACGCAATACAATTGTGTGAGTTGGGGGAAAATGCATACTCTGCAAAGCTTTGAGGGCTGTGCAGAAGTTTGTCCATATAACGCTGAATGCTAACAAAGGAATACATTGAGACACATACTTATTCCATTTCCTCACCTTTGCAAGAATTATTTGTAATTAAAGGATTTTACTCAGTCGCCATTTACAACCCCCAAATAAGCCTCAATCTTTAGACTTTATACCAAACAGTGTTTGTATTTGGACTGGCTTCATTTAAATCCTAATCATTATATCCCCCTACAATACAACTACCTAATGATGGTAGTTGGATCACTTTGTACACACTCTTGCATTTACCATGCTGGTTTAGCTTGCCTTATGAAAGAGCCGCTGAAAAGAGATTAATTTTGGAACATTCCTATGAGGCTGAGAGAATTTAAATAAACATATATTGGCAAGAACAGGAAAAAATATTTTTTGATTTTTCTTTAGCAAAAGCAGTAGCAGATTTAGCAATGTTCTGTCTTCCTCCGTTTGTCTGAAATATTATATGGGACTTGATCTCACCATTATAAAAATATAACAAGTTCACTGGTTTTAAATAGTATGATTGCCCCAGATCCCACTCCTATTTAAAAAATGAATTTCACTAATGTTTTTTTTTTCTTGTCTGTTTTTCTTAATAGCTTTACACTGCACAAAGTCTTCTTATTTTGAATGGCCACTGTCATTGCTTTGAACAGGCTTTGTACTGCATGGGAAGGAGGAAAGAGGACAGGTGAGCAGGAGACCCAGGGCCCTGTTAAGCACTGTCACCACTGGGAGAGCCATGAGTGCCCAGGATGTTTTGTGTGACCTACCATCCCCCTGCCCAGAAATGAATCAGGGGCCAACTCTTCAGCTATGCACCTGACAATTAAGGATAATTTCCCTGAAATTAGAAGAAAAATAATAATAATAAAAATAATCAAAAACTTCCAGTTGAGAAAAAGGGTTGTAATGATAAATTCATCATAGTCACTTGTTAAAATGCCTTTGTTCAACCATGCCTGATGTCAAACATACTATCAACACAGCTATGTACGTGATAGATGTATACCCTAACTATTACAGTTTGCTCAACCTTCAAATTTTAATTAGCTGTGGTCCCTTGTACTTTGGCATTGTGGTGTGGTTTTGGCATATTGTTTCTCCAGAGAAAATAAAAACCAGATTAAATAATCCATCATGTTCTCCCAGCACTGAAGTCAACTGAGAATTCTATAACCTAGCATAAATATTTTACCTTTTAATCTCTTGCATAATTTCTTTAAAAGTACTAATTTTAAACCTCTAATTCACTGAGTGATTCTCAAGCTATTGCATTTAATCCTCCTTATTTTTTAAGGTGTTCTGAAAGCCTTTATTGCTACTCATTAAAATCTTTGTCAAAAAATCAAAGGTACTTGTTCAGTAACATAGTGGCCTTCTGTAATGGAGTGACTACATCAGTGGACAGTGGAAGAGCTGATGTTGTCTACCTCGACTTCTGCAGGCCTTTGGTACACTCCCCCACAACATTTTTACCTCTAAATTTTAGAAAATGGGGTTTATGTGTGGACTGTTCTAAGTATAACAAATTGGCTGGATGCCTGAGTGCAAAGTGTTACATTCAATGGCCTAAAGTCTGAGAGGAAACCAGGAATGAGTGGTGTTCCTCAAGGGTATTTACTGGGACAAAAGCTATTTAATATCATCATCATCAATAATATAGTGGTATTGAATGAACCCTCAAAGTTTGTGGATGACACCAAGATAAGTGCTGCAGTTGATTTGCTAGAGGAAATGGATGACACCCAGAGGGACTTTCACAGGCATGAGGAGTGGAGTCCGTAAGAATTTCATGAAACAATATTAATAATAACCAGTTTTCCCTATCATACCCATTAATAGAACTATCTGCTTGGAAACAGACAAATTAATAAAGTGTTAAAATGACATAGAACTTCGTAGTTTTGTTAAAATGGCCAGGTAAAAATGAATTCTAAAATGTAACACCTTAATGTCCTCTTTCAATGAAGAAAGGGAAAAACAAAACAAAACAAGGCAAAAAAGAACAAATCAATCCAAAATCTTCATGAAAAATTAAGACAGATTATTACGAAAAAATTCAAATATCTAACTCTGTTTTCAGTTCTGAGGATGAAAATCTGGCTCTACTGAAATCAGGAACAGATCTCTGGCTTCAAGGAGGGCACAGTTCACTCCATATACAGTAACTCTGGAAGAGTACTTCAGTGGATTACATTAAGATGCAACTATATCTCTAACAAAGACAAGCAACATGATTAGCATTAATGAAATGTCTCCTAATAATGGTTTTTAAAAATGACTGCTTGCAATCTTTGTTACTGTTTTGACTGTGACCCTTTACAAATCTGTGACCCTCTAAAAAACTTCCCTTGTCTCTCAGGAGGCAGTGAAATGAGCATCTGTATCTTGAAAATAAACATCCTTCCAGTTTGTCACAACTGAAAGCACACAGCTTGACTGAGACCACTGGCTACAGAGGAGACTCACACCATTTTGAGACCAAAAGTATTATGCATGATGCAATGCCTTTTGCATACTCACCCCAGGTATGGTGGTCTGAGCAAAGCCAAAACCATTTTCCTCTACTCCTACAGAGCCTCAGCATATGCAAAGCAAAATGTATATTTTCTGAATATGAAAAGCTCCATTAAGAGTCTTAGTTAACCAAACACTGATCCCTGCAAGAATTCAGAAAGAAAGAAAGAAAGAAAGAGAATACACTATTTATCCACATAAATACAGTAACACTTCACTTGGTAGGCCAACACATCTGGGAATTAAATCTATCCTCTGACTATTCATTGTTACACAAGCCCTAGATACTACCAAAATATCTATCTCTAAGTCATCATCATGACTGTCATTATAGATATTTAAAATCAGTAGCTGAATACATCTGTGGGTTTCTGTACCATGTATCTTGATTTTCCACAGCCTCGTCCTCCTACCTAAACCCATTAAGCTGTCATCTGTGGGTTTATACAACTTTTAATTAAGGGTCCCAAATAAACTTTCAAGTTCTATTTTTTAAAATGTATCCGAAATTATTCTACTGCATCCTGAAAACTCCATTTCATTTCATGTCTGTCTCCTGTTATCATGGCCATGAAGGACAGCAAATTTAATAACTTTTAAGCAGCAGGATATCAGAAATACTAGCATTGGAAATATTTAAATTAGATATTTGATATGCAATTCTTCACTTCCCATAAAATGTCTTCAAGCGTTTGTTGCCCACTTCAGCAAACAGGGTTATTCTGGTCACATTTTTAAAGGAGTTTTCTTTGATATGTAAATAAATGAAAAAGTCAGATAAGAAAATTCAATATATTTTGTGTACTTCTTGTCAGCAAATCAAATAGATGAAGTGAGGTTATTTTGTATTGAGTGAACAAAATGTCAGGAAGCATATTTGAAATTAAATGTAGTAATTGCAGGAAAATGTGTGTTAATGTGCTATTATAATAACAACAGGAGACTAAAGATGAAATGGTAGAAATAAATGTAAAATATCTCTGCTAGAGATAACCAAGTACAGCACAAAAAAGCAATTTACATTTTCTAGGTTGTCACAGCAACACCCACAAAACACACAGGGCAGCTACTCAAAATGAAGATTTATTCCAATCAAATTTATTTATCACTCTGATAGACAAAAGTAAACCTCAAGTTTGGATGTCAGGTGGGAATATTTTACATAAATTTCCTTTAAAATTCCAAAGCTTCATGAATGGTCCTTTTAGAAAGATGACCCAAAATGTGCACACACTCACTCACAAAAGGGAAAACCTCCTATTCAAAGGTACCTAGAAAAATGAAAATATTTACCCAGAAGCAGGCAAGGGCTCACTCAAGGATATATCCAGATCACCCACTAAAAGAAAAGTTTCTTTGGGTGGTGTCCCAGTTGCAAGGGGAGGGCTTTTGATCACAGACCCACTGTTCTTAGGAGAACCACACCAAAGGGTCTCTGGTGGGGACCTCATTTTATAGCCTGGTCGGTTCCGAATTGTGGTCATCTATTGCTGATGATCCCAAGCCTTCCCTGGGCAGAGTCACCCCATTTATCTGGGTACACTGTCTGTTGTCCAGGGGTCCCACTTCCTTTTCACTGCCACTGAAGGGGCAGTGCATGTTGGTTTGCAGGGTGCACATGAGACCCTGGTGCACGCCCCCCTAGTGGGACAAAAATTAGGGCACCAGAGAGGTTAAGAGCCCTAGAACCGTAGGGTGGTGATCTCCTACCACATAGGTAAAGAAATAATAAACATACTTTGGATAAAGATTTTGAGACTTTCCATACTACAAAAACTGAGATAAATTTAACGAACAATGTCTATAATACTAATTATATCTGCATACACTGATTATTAACAGTAAACTTGTAATTTGATCACCCTAAATAAGGCTAAAAATAAAAAAGTTATGCTGACCTATAAAAGTTATTTATCTACAGTGCAGATATTCAGTTGGGCTATGTAAGTTACAGAAACTACTTGCAGGTATTCTTGGTTCTTGGAAAAGCAGCACAAAAAACAAGTGGGAAAACCATGACAACAGTCACATCAGTGTACATTTCGCAGAATGAGATTCTGCTGGATGCTGCTTTCTGGAAAGTTAGTCTGCAATTACTTTAAATGGGTTTGGGAAATGACTGATCTAAGAACAAAAGTCTCACCATCATGGCTAACGTTTTCCTTTATCACTTGGCCAGAATGGAGGATTTTGCTGATCTGAGAGCCTTTATTATTCTAGACAAGACAGTACAATGTCTGTAAAACCCTTCATCCAAATCCTGAGCAGGATTGGGAATCTCATTCTGTTTTTTCTATTTCCTTTTTTTTGTTTGTTTTTTTTCTAAGCAGATAAGTGAAAGGCTGGAGCATTCAGATTTACAAAAAAGGATCTGCACATTTGTAACCAACACCACCCAGGGCAGAGGTGCCTGTAATTTCCAGAATTAGTTACAAAAGGATGTTTTGAATGTGTGAAGTTTATTAATGCTTTAGAAGTCTTCAGTATTCTGTTTCATCTGTTGTATTAGTCATATTGATCCCAAGTGCATAATTAACTGATTGCTGGCTAATTATGCATCATTAATAAACCACTAATTAATTAAATCCCTTTGATTCTGATTGTGACAGCTTACTGAATGATAAAGCGATTCCTAGAAGTCAGAATTAGTGGAGGTAAATTTTATTTTCTCCTTGTGTTCATTTGTCTGCAGCTCCAGCTTGAGTCTGCAACTGCCATGAGACCCACAACTCAGATTTAGTGTGATGGTCTTTCTCTAGATGTACAGAATTTCTAAAAATAAAAAATAAAAACAGAAAACTTCTCTCTGGATTGTTAAATATGAAAAAAAAAAAAAAAAAAAAAAAAAAAAAAAGATAACAAAATAGAGAATAATTGCCAGTAAAATAAATATAAGAAAATTTTAATAAAAGGCTTTACAACTGCTCCAAGTATTTAGCTAAATTTTCCAGCAAGGACAATAGGTTAATGCCTAACTATATTTTGACTATCAGGTGAAAGGTATCACAGATCAATTAGTATAAATCATAAATTCTGGCTACACCAAAAAAAAACAGATTTACAAATTTCCACAGGTGTCTCATACAATACTTATGTATAGGTACAGTGATGCACTGTAGTACTACTGCATATATGTAGGTTTCTCAGACTCCACTTAATGTCTTAATGTGATTTAATGAATATCTTAAGTCTTAATGTGATTTAACAGCTGCTCTTCAGCAAGCTGCTCTGGATCTCCCCCTCACTGCTGATATGAGGAACTGGTGAAATAACTTGTGTAAGATGAAATTCAGAGTGATCCATTTGATTTATATTTCTGGGATGTTTCATATCAGCTTGTAGTTCATATTGTGATTCTCCACAGTTCCTATGTAAAATGTGCATTTGTGGCAATTAGGAGCAGACTGGTGAAACAAAAGCATCCATTTCCCAGCAAACATAAGGTCTTTGTCTGAATTCCCCCAGGCATAGAAGCAACTTGTTAAAGAACTTAAAAATCAACATCTGTCTCACAAAGCTGCATGGAAAACACTGAAGATAAAACATCCTAAATACTGCTCAAGACAAACATTTGTTTGTAGAATTACTGATCTGAATTTCCTGTATTTAATCTTAAATGACAGTTAATACAAAATTTTATAGAAGGAAAAAAAAAACAAACCACCAATCAGAGAAAAGAAAGC
Organism: Heliangelus exortis; assembly: GCF_036169615.1. Taxonomy (NCBI): domain Eukaryota; kingdom Metazoa; phylum Chordata; class Aves; order Apodiformes; family Trochilidae; genus Heliangelus; species Heliangelus exortis. Next base: position 95,827,314 of record NC_092422.1, read on the forward strand.
TGGAGTCTTTAACTGTAAAAACGTGTTTGAGGTTTTGTTAATATAAATCTCAAACTGCTTCCCAAAAGAAAGTACATTCAAGCTGTCCACCAAAATAAGCAAAAAAATTACGTTTGTAAGTTATCAATTGGTTTTAATGACTTAACTCATTTCATCCTTTAGGCTGAAATTTCATGAGTAATATAGCTTTTTCTGGCCTTTCTAGATGTCCTGAGTGTTTGCTGTACCTAAGAGTTAAAGCATTCATTCAGTTGCTCTACAGCTTCCACATTAGAAGAGAAAAGCATGACTGCTGGAGGTTTACTAGTTTGGGGGTTTTTTCCTATACCATCATCTTGTGAATAGAAAACAGCAGTGATCCAGAGTGTGGTCTGCAATAACAGTTTCCAGACACTTCAAAACTCACAGCCATACACTTGTTTAATGCTCTTGGCCTCATCCATTCATTTGTAATGGGTGAAAATTTGTATCAAAGATTTGAGTATGAAACAACATCAGTTTAATCTACAGATAAAATAATTCACAGAGGTGACAGGCAAGTTCAAAGGTGACTTTAAGAAGTTTTAAACTCTTCAAAAGCAGACAGATAGGATCCGTTTGTGCGACTTGTGACAAAGGTATAGACAGTACACTCATGAATATTAAGGGCGTAAGCAAAGTTGTGTATTACTCCTAGCAGCTCAAGGTGACAGGGAGATTCTCCATGCATTCATTGAGGAAGACAGAGCAAAAGAACTATGTCAGCTGGTCACCCTTCTGTAAAGAAAAGGAATTATTAAACCAGATGCATAAATTAGATGTGGAATAGCATCATTCACTCAAGAGCTCTGAGGGAACTCACACAGAAGTTGCAGCACTATAGACTAAGATGTGTAAGATATTGCTATGCCAAGGGACTAAGTTGGCTTGCCAGGGTAACCCTTGTCTATCAAAAAGGATTTACAGGGCATTCCAGGAACTACTGACTGATCAGTCTGATTTCCATCCCTGGTAAGGAGGAGAGTCTACAGTAAGACATACATTCACTGAGACTGTTTGAAAAGGGATAGTCTGGCTTTTTGAAGGTAAATCTTGGCCCTAAAATCTGCCACATCTCTTAAAGGGAGTCAATAACCATGTGAACATTCAATAGGCATAATGTATCTGGATTTTCAAGAAACATTTAACGAGGCTTCACAACACAAATTGCTACAGAAACTGAGCTGCCACCTGGTCAAGTATCCTTCCATAGGCTAAAAAAGCTTGTAAGAGAGAGGAAGCAAAGGAAGAGTTTAATGCTTGCTTTCCAGGGAAGAGAAGAGTCAGTCTTAGTCTCCCCAGGTATCACTGCTGTGATTGACTCATTGTACTCACTATCCATGACAAAAAAGAAAGTGCACTGTTAGATCTACTAATCTACAGACAATACTAAGATTTTCCAGGTAGAGAGGTGCCATAACAACAGTGAGTACCTCACTAAGTTGAGCATGTGAGCATCAGATGGCAGATGAGCTTCAGGGTAGACAGATGCTAGGTCGTAAACAAATGAAAAAAATTATCTGAATCATGCCAATGTAATACTGAATTTTTAACCAGCAGATAGCCACCAGCAGTTCTCTGAAATCTTTTAGTCAGGGTATGGTGGCAAGCAAAAAAGCCAACAGTGCATTGGGAATCACTAGAAAGGATATAGTAAAACAAAACAGAATCCCACATTGCAGGCAATTCTAATCTCCATGTCAAAATACAGCTTGAACTGTTGCCTCATGCAGAAAAGCTAGAAAGATCTAGAATTGTTGCGGCGAGCCTTCTCTCGGGGACACAGCTCTTCTCCGGAGCTCTCTTGCCATCCCTCTCCTCAGGCATCTTCATGTCTTGTCCCTTTCTGCTTCTGGGAGCATGCCTTTTATTTTGCCCTTCAGCCCCGCCCATTTCCGGCTGGGGCAGGCCCTAATTAGTGGGCATAGCTGGGCCTAAGCTCCCAGTTTATTATCGGCGACACCTGAGGACTTGTGGTTCTCTCTACATAGAATCTTTCATTTTTAATAGAAAAATGCTTAAAAACCCTGAAGATTGTGTATAGTAAAGGCAAACTGTTACAACCAAAACCTGAAATACCAGAAGTGCCACTTAATAGCAGATTTAAGAAGTATTACACAACAGGTTGTGAAATGCTTAGACTGCAGGCTAGTGGCAGGTTCAGAAAGTGTTGGGACAGATCCAAAGACTGAATGAATTCATTAATGGATATTAAACAGGACTGGGCAGGGAAATAGCCTCTAGTGCCCTTAACTTCATCCTGGATACTAAACTAATTGAGGGAATGGAAGGCAGACAGTGAGGCATTCTAAAGGCAGTTGGCAGAAGTCTCCAAGTCACCAGCCCTTGCTCTCATGGGGACTTCACTTTACCAGATGTCGACTGGAAATACACAGAGAGAAACACAGCAGAGAAGAAGAAACCATCTAGAGCATGAGGAAGATAGCCTCCTGTCACAGCTGGTAAATGAGCCTACCAGGGCATGTGCCTCACTAACCCTACTGCTTAAAAACAGGGAAGGACTGGTGGGTGACGTGGTGGTCAGAGGCCATCTTGGGCTTAATGACCATGAAACAATAGAATTATTAATTCTTGGTGAAGAAGGGAGAAGGGTCAATAAAAATGCTACACTGGCTAGGAGTGTCCCTTGGGAAACTGTCCTGAAGGGAGAAGAAGCCCAGGAAGGCTGAATGTCTTAGAAGACTGAATGTCTTCAGAAGGCTGAAGTCTTAGAGGTGCAGGGGCAGGACATCCCCATGTGTTGTAAAAAAGATGTTGTGGAAGATGACCAGCCTTGGCTGAACAAGGAGTACAAGGATATATCTAGGTCACACAGAAAACATCTGAAAGGCAAAAGCACAGCTAGAACTCAATCTGGGCATTGCTGTGAGGGATAACAAAAATGTTTTCACAAATACATTTAGAAAAAAAGACAGACAAGGAGAATGTCCAACCTTAATTGGATGCAGGGGGGAACACTGCTATCAAGGATGAGGAAAAGTACTGAATGTCTTCTTTGCCTCAGTCTTTAGTAGTCAGACCCACTATCCTCAAGGTATTCAGTGTCCTGATAGGGATGGAGATCAGCGAGTCCTGCAGGAACAGGGAAGTAATTCTAGCCCTGTACTCAACCCTGGTGTGGCCACAGCTTGAGTATTGTGTTCAGTTCTGGGAGCAACAGCATAAGAAAGACACTGAGGTCCTAGAGCATGTTCAGAGAAGAGCTATGAGGCTGCTGAGGGATTTTGAACAGATTGTCATGCTAGGAGCAACTGAGGAAACTGCGGTTATTTAGTCTGAAGAAGAGAAGGCTCAGGAAGAGATCTTATTGCACTCTACAACTACCTGAAGGAAGGTTGTAGAGAGACTGGTTTTGGTCTCTTCTTCCAAGTAACCATCAATAGGATGAGAGGAAATGGGTTTAAGTTGTGTCAGGGGAGTTTCAGATTGAATATTAGGAAAAATCTTGTTACCGAAAGAACGGTGAGGCATTGGAATGGGCTGCCCAGGGAAGTGGTGAAGTTGGAGGTGTTCAAGAAGCATTTAGATGTGCCACTTCAGGGTACAATTTAGTGGTTGTGGTAGTTGGATTACAGTTGGACTCTATGATCTTGAAGGCCTTTTCCAACCTTAATGATTCTATGACTCTATGATCTGAGGATAAATATGTTCTCCTTTTGCCACTGGGCAAGGTAAAGTAGACTAGACAGACTGCAAGTATGACTCAGCCATAGCTTAGGTTCTTGTTGGTATGGAGCAGGGGTCTGCCATAAAAAGGATCCTCTCCCCTTTTTCACCTTGTATACAGCTGCACCTATTCCTCTTAAAAGTGAAATGGTGCTTCAATTCCAGCATGTGATCCTTATCTGATGATGCAATTATTTTTTTATGATAAGAAAGTAAAGATCAATTCTTAATGCATGTTTACATTTCATTTTACATTTCTTGCAAGTTTTAGCCATAAGTTTATAGATTATCAAATTAATTTTGAAATCCACTGTATTTTAACAGAGCTTGCTTCCCATTATAAGTTTTTCTAGACTGATTCTGATGTTTCTGCTATGCCTAGATAGGGAACACTGACTTAAACAACCACACCTGGCATCAAGCATCAAATTACTATTCAGAAAGCAAAGAAGTGTTTAAATTACTTAAATTCTTACATATAAGACTTAATACCTTGATTGCTGAAAATGTCTACTTAGCAGTGAGGGACAGTAAAGAAAAACTATCCACTGAAAGATTTATAGGACTCATCTCTAGGGACTGAGTGGGCAGGAAGAAGAAAAAAATACAGAATATAGTAATAAAAACAGGCTAATCAATGCAATTTGATACAATCGAGTTTGTTCAAATAGTTCATGAGCATGCATCAAGCTAACAACAAAATTTTAGCATGTGACTCCTTTCAGCAGATGTCACGGTATTTACATCCAGCTTGTCTACAGAAAACAGGCAATTTTTAATCTTTTTTTTCTAAGTCCTTTATATTGTTCTCTTTCTCAGACTATACCACAGAACTTTACTGAACACTCACCTGCTTGATATTCTCAGGCTTTTTCTGCTTAATACTTGGTACTATTTTTCTGGAACCTGGGCTGCTATAAGACCTCAACAAACTTCAGGTGTTTCCTCAACTAAATGACACACCTAAAAACATTTGTAGCCCTTGAAAGAAATTAACAGAATCTACAGGTGGACTTGCAAGCAGACTGTATGCAAAGAAGTTAAAAACAACCAACCAACCAAAAAAACCCAACAGGCAGTTGGTAATAGATTGAGTAAGCATCATCATTCTTGACCATTTGCACTATGCTTGAATACCTTTCAATGATATATGTTTCAAGATACCTTCTTTGTAGCTTAAATGACAGACATCCTATTCTAAGTAATTATAATAACCAAGGTTCCTTAGAATGCAATCACTTATTTAACTTAGTATGCTAAATACTATTCTAAATAGTAACAAGATGCCTGTAAGTCAATTCAACACCCTTAACTCTCTCTGTTTGAGGGAGAGCTGCACAGTTGCAGAGGAACATCTGCCATTGATGCCACTTCAGCAAATAAGATGAACACAAACTGGCAATAAAAGCCCAAGACCTGTGACATCTTTTCTAACTCAGTATTAGGGACAGGAAGACTGAGAACAGAGGTTAGTAACCAACCCTGTGAATGCCTATGAATATGGGATCTCGGCAGTAGACAAGTTCCGGGGAACCAAATAGGAAGTTCTGGAAGTATTACCACAAGGTGTAGGATTTAGCCAAAAATAATGGTTAAGGCATTTCAGAAAGCAGAATATTAGCATATCTCTGGCCATACACCTGAAGTGCATTTATGCACAGTGCTTTTTTTCTTGGCTTCTCCATTTTGCATTCAGAGAAGGCATAAGGGAAATGCTAAATAGCAGTCAACCGTAATGGCTTGAAAACCAAAACCAATAAGGAAATGTTATTAGAACTATTTCTAGGAATAATATTGCTATTAGCTATAAACGATTTGAAACCCCACACCTGAAAACAGTTTTGCTAGATACATCAATTAGGGTTGGACTTGATGATCTCTGAGGTCCCTTCCAACCCAGCCAATTCTATGATTCTATGATCACAGATGCAGCTACAAAATCTGTTTCCACACAAATGCTGATCAGTTTGTAGGAAGGATTAATAAGCTTAGCTAGCTTTAGGGCTACATTATACTAAGAACTGTTAAAAAAAGTGGACTGCTGAAATACATTCAATACTTCCTACCACAGCCTATATGATGTGATTTAGAAATAGAGGACTACTGTGGTAAATTTAGCAACCTAGGGTATAGTTCTATAAACATGATGAGAAAAACATGTTTTTATTAAGTACTAATATAAAATCCCATTGCATTCTACAGATAAACCCTCTTCATCTTCCATTACGCAAAGACACCCATTAAAGCATCTAAATAAATATGATTATCATAAAATTGAAATTGTAGTGCAGAATGCTCTAAGAAATTTCTTGAAGCCTGGCCAGTTAGTTAGGTGCCTCAGTCAGAACTACAGACAGAATACAAAATAATGAGAAAATCAAATTTATCAGTTCTTACAAAGATTTATCTCTGCATGCTCTATTCCCTTCTGTTTTTCCTTACACCTGACATACTTTTCTGGTAACATGATCATACACAGTGTACCTCCTGTGCTGAACAGAATTCAAGTAAGTTCCAGAAATTTTCAGAAATAATTATTTTTTTCCTTATTTGTGATATCTATCAAGCTCAGATGCTGCAAATTTATGACAAATATTTATAATAAGACATCACAAGTGTAGTTAGAAACCATCTCTTTTAAATATAGTTTGTTACAAAAACAATTCAAAATGGTATGAAAGACTTGATAATGTTGGGGTTTTATATGAAATGTTTCTACTGTCTCCAGAATTATATTTTCTTGTTGAACCTATAGGTGAGGTTAGAATATGAGGAACAGGAGTATTTAGCTTTCCCTGCCTTAGGTGTGCTTGTCCTCATCTCCCATGATGCATCCTGACAACTCTCATTACTGCCAAAAAGGGACATGGAGCTATATAATGGAAATTCATAAGGGAATCCAACTGGTGCAGAAAACTTATCACACTTTGAACTATAGCTTTATATGACAAAACTGTAAAATTTCAGGATGCAATATGTTTTCTTAAACTTTCATATCCTACATAATTTTCAGCCTAAATTAAAGATCATGTAAAGGAACTGAACTTCAGTACCAGAGTGAAAGTATTGACATAGAAATGACACTGATATCTTAAGACACCTTTTTCAAAGAACTATTTCTATTTTACCCCATCACATTCCGTCCTGGTGCAAAGAAAAATAGCACAGAGATAATAACAATAATGCTTTCAAAACTACCTCTGGCTATCTCCACCCAAAAGTATTGATGGAACTGGCAGAGGAGTTTGCCAAGCCTCTCTCCATCATTTACCAGCAGCCTTTGTTAACAGGGGAAGTTCCAGATGACTGGAGGCTTGCACTGTGATGCTTGTCTACACGAAGAGCCAGAAGGAAGCTCCAGGAAACTACATGTCTCATAGCCTGACTTCAATGCCTGGAAAAATTATGGAGATGTTCATATTGAGTGTGCTCACATGGCAAGTACAGGACACCCATAGGATCAGGCCCAGCCAGCAGGGGTTCATGAAGGGTCAAGATCCTGCTTGACCAGCCTGGTTCTATGACCAGGTGACCTGCCTAGTGAATGAGTGAAAGGCTGTGGATGTTGTCTACCTTGATTTCAGTAAAGCTTTGACACCATCTCCCACAGTATTCTCCTAAAAATGGCATAGACACATACACTCTTTGTTGGGTTAAAAACTGGCTACGAGGCCAGACCCAGAGAGGTGCAGTCAATTCAGTTAAATACAGAAAGCATCCAGTCACCAGTGGCTCAGCTTTGGGTCCAGTTCTGTTTAATATCTCCATTAATGATCTAGATGAGAGGATTGAGTCCTTCCTCAGTAAGTTTGCAGATGACACCAAGATGGGTGGGTGTGTTAAATCTTCCCAGTGGTAGGAAGGCTCTGCAGAGGGACATCAATAGACTGGATCAGTGAGCCAAGGCAAATAAAATGAGGTTTAGCGAGGCCAAGTGCCGGGTCCTGCACTTTGGTCATAACCCCATGCAATGCTACAGGCTTGGGGAGGAGTGGCTGGAAAGCTGCCAGGCAGAATAGGACCTGTGGGGGTTGGTCTACAGCCAGCTGAATATGAGTCAGCAGTGTGGCCAGCTGGGAACAGTGTGGCCAGAAGGAGAAGTGATCATGCCCCTTTACTCATCATTGGTGGCATGTATATGTAATCTTACAGCACTAAGTAAATACAAGGACTCCATCATTCAGATCACTGCAGTAATAATGAAAGAACATTTTATTTCTAGAGCAGTTTCAGGTCAAAGCTTTATCTTTCACTATTTCCAAATGAGATATAAGCAAGGTAAAATAACTCTCTCAATGAATATGACTGCTGTTGGAGAACCTAAAGTCAAATAAAATTTTGTGGTTAAAATATTCATAATCCCAAGGTCCTACCATATACTGCTGTAATCAAAATACAAGCCTCTAACACTGGGGAGGGTTAGGAGTTTTTTCTCTGTAATTTTTCCATAGTTGAGAGCCACAGGTTATACCTCCCTTAATGTACAGTATGTATGGCTTATCAGCTATCTCGCAGCTTGGGTATAGTCTGTGATCTGCACAGTAGATGTGCAGATCCATAGCATCACATCTAGTAGACCTTGCTGCCTTAGGAAATGAAAGATGTATAGATTCTCAACAATTAAGCTTCTAAGGAAGAAACTTAGTTACCTTATTTTCAATGAAACTTGCACTGCATTTATTTTCAAGAGCAATAATTACAGTTGTATGGTCATATTCCTTTCTTCCAATATGCAAACCCTCACCAGAAACACAGGTTAGGTTGTTTCTTGGATTACACTCTAAACCAGTCCATTTTGCAGACAAAAACTACCATTTTCCCAGACCTTTCTAAAGTGAATAAACTTATCTAAACAATTCCTGTCAAGATTTTAAACAATTTTCTTTTCATACTTTTCCTGTTCTGAACCTTGAGTGTGTTCTGCTATATATAGCACCCTCCACCTACATCAAAGTACTTCACCTCTACATTAATGGTTTTTAAAGACAATAGAAGTTAAATAAGACTGCTTTAATGCTTAAGTTAAATACATGATACTTTTGCTACCATTTTTGAGAAAGAATGACTGAAGCTTTTTCCCAGGTTCTAAATATGCAATCCTTAATTACAAAGATTTGTAACCCCCATTTTAAGTGAAAATTACTTTCTAAACAATGAGATTAAGACATATGAAATTACTCTTCTTCCTGTACTGATTATTTAGGGCAGAATGAAGTTCAATTAGTTCAATGTATAAATATATAAAACACAAGGACACTGCCATGACTGGCTTTTATACTACCAAACTTCTATGAATCACGACGTTTTGCTAATTAATATTTTGTTTCCTGAAGAAGATTTTCTAAACCTTATAATCCTTGCCAAAAGAGACTTATTTTTCAGGACATACACTAAAGTTCCTGTATTTGTCATTCAGGGGTAGGACAGACGTCAGAAAACAGACTCCACAGATACATCCATCCCCCCACTAATCTCTGGGAAACAGTTAAATATTGAAACTAAATGTAGGATTGCAGGTTAAGCAGTCTTCAGGTAATGACTTAAACTTAAATTACATACAACCACAGAGCATCAGCAACACAGATATAATCTCACAAACCTTTCTTTTCTCAATGCAGGTGTTCTGTTTTTTTTTTTCCCCGGCTCAATTATTGGGTGTTTGGTTTTTAAAAGCAGAAAGCTTCCCTATTAAGTAAAAGAGGACCCTGTTTATGAAAAATGTATAAAATTTACACATTTTGAAAAAGTTAATACATCCATTATTTTATTCTTAAATTAATTGGAAAGCTGTCTTTTATGTCAGCAGATTTGAACAGTTTCACATATAGAATGGTTCATGCTCATGTAGAATTTAAGTAAATTTTTCTTCTGTGAAGTCCAAGATGCAGGTTTCAGACTTATGTCTGCTGTTCCAGACTTTAAGGGAGAGCAGTTTCTGAAAACTTTATGTTCAAAAGGTTTGCTCCAAGTAGCAGAAATTCTCTTTGCAGAACAAAGATCACAAGGTGTTAAAGTAAACTTGATTTTATTTCACAGTAAGGAAGAAAGTGAACTAGATATGTCTTCTGATACACTAATGTTACTGAAGAAATTTTAACTACAGCATTCAGCAGGGTACAAATATTCCTGATGCCTACTAGTCTAAAACAACACACATATTACCTGAAGTCTACATAGTTCTGGAGCAACAGAACTAATGTATCTGGGTACTTCCACACTACAAATATGCTTCCCAAGGTCAGCTCGCATGGCCCTGGAGTTTTGGTGTGCAAACACCTAGAAGAGAGTTAACTGAGATCTATGATCTGTAATCTGATTCATGTAAAATAGTTTCAGCCACTGAATGTGACAGATCTCAGAACCTAAAAAGCACTTATGCTTCATGAAAAAAAATTGTTTCTATGACTAAAACAAAGGAATTCAACTATTTATCTGACATCAATTCCTAATGTCTTGCCCTACCAACCACTTGAGCAATGATATGAAGATTAAACTTGTAGTATAATGCGAGATTTTTTTCAAATTATTTTATTTTTCAGAAGAAGTCTTTACCAAGACCAAACATCAGTTCCTCATTCTTAATGCTGAGGTTATTTAACATGAACACAATATTTAATTTAGCAGTTAAAACAGATTTTTATCATGTATGTAAATTAACAAACACTTAAAAGATCAGTAAGATCAGGCTAGGAATTAAGCCCCTACAGTTTGGTTCATTCCATATCCAGAGTAAGAACTTCAGATTTTTGCAAATTCTGAAAACACTACATCTTTTCTCAGTTTAATGTTTTTGTTGTTGGTGGTTTGATTTGGTTTGTTTTTTTTTACATGGGAATAAGCATCTTAGAACTATGGACTTCCATCCCTGAAAGGGAAGGACATTACAAAGTCAAAATCATGTACTACATGTCAGTTCTGGTCCTAGATCTACACCATACATGCATACTCTGAGCCAAAATAGCAGGTCAAAAAATATATAAACATGCCAAACAAAGAACAAAAAAAATGACAAATCAGATCCTAAAATAAGAAATAAAATAAATAAATCCCCGTTTGGTGGACATCACTAGTCTCTAAATGCCTCGACAACTGAAGAACATATGGGCTATGCTCTACTTCCCAGACGGACTTGGAAAAACACTGTTGTTCCTTTTAGAAGGCATTTCAATGATTTAAAGCCTTACTGGCAGTGCACTGTTTAAGAGCCAAGTTCTTTGTTCTGTAAGCCCAGCCTCACTGAAATTTGTCCTGAGTAATTCTTATGCCTCTATCTAAGCAGTTTCTGGAATAATACAAAGCATCAGAAAACCTACAGGAATCAAATAGATTCAACACCCACAAAATTACAGGCACAGAAGTATCATCTTTTGGATATCAATAAAAAAAAGAAAATCCTGTCATAACATCTGCTGCAAGCTTTATGTCTCTTCAGCCAGACAGAAGTGACCCCTGAAACTGCTACAAAATGAGCAACTTTAAACTAAGCATGTCTTTTCTGTGTATCTTATTTTCTGTCACTGCCTATCTTTTCAAAATGGAAGCTAACAGGGAAAAAAAGGCTCTGTATTTGTCACTTGCTTTGGCTAAATATATTTGTTATGCCATGTTTTCTCTGTACACCGACTTTTGATCAGACAGCTTACTGGTGTCCACAGATCCAAGAGCACAGAATATTTTAAAAGTGGAAGGCATCTCTGGAGATCATCTAGTCAATTCCCCTGCTCAGAGAACAGACACACAAGGCAGGATGCCCACATCAACAGCCAGGCAGATTGTGAGTATCTCCAAGCATGAAAACACCCCTTAGGGCAGGCTGCTGAGCTATTCAATCACCATCACATTAAAAAGAAAAAAAACAACAACAAAAAAAAAAAAACCAAACCAAAACACATCTTATTTAATTGCCTCTGTTTCATTTCATGCCCATTACCTCTTCTCCTATCACGCCACATATAACACTGACAAAAATCTGGCTGTCATCTTACTGCCCACCCTGTCAGATGTTCATATATAAAGACATAGATTTCATGTCCAGTGTCACACAGCTGCAATATAGAAGAGCTGACCTGGAGCACCAGTAGTCAAATCCTAAGGCAGAGTGTGGGGGAAAACACTCATAGACCCCATTAGTGCACTTGAGGAATAAATACATGGAGCATGTTTTCAAAATTTCATGCAGAGGTGTCCTTATCACATCTCTGAAGACATTCATACAAATTACTTAAACCTAACAAACTGGGTACTATCAGTAACAGCCATGAACATATACATACTGTTTGATCAATCAAAAGCACAAACAAATCTGGTGGAAAAATTGCACTCATTTAACAGTCCCCAAAATAACTGAGCTTGATGAAGAAAAATCAATAGATCTTCAAATGAGTAGATAAGAACTAGCCATGGATGATGGGTTTTATATAATGTATACTGGCAACAGAAATCCTAAGCAGAAGGATGCAGCTATATGCTGAGCACCTGGCCAAAACTAAATTCTCAGTTCTGACAAAGGCATGAGCTAGGAACATCCACTCAGCAGGCATTACTAGTTCTGTTCCCTCTTGGCAAAAGAAGAAAAGAACCCTTCTTATTGTATTTTTCTAGAGGAATGTAATTAGAAAATATAGGAAGATATTGACAACAAGCATATAAGAACATATAGGAACACCAAAATTTATCCCTGGTTTTGGAGAAAATTTAGGAAATGCTTAGCTCTTATTTATTACACACAAAAAATATAAAGAAAAAAATAATAAAAGGAACAAAACTAGCTGTTAGTTATTCACAACTTTATGAACAAGATAGAGCTGGAATGCACTAATAGTGCATTCTTTGCAGTTTATTTCCCAGCCTCCTGGCTTTCACTCCTGTAATTTCTCCATTAGTCTTGAAGACTGACCTTTTCAGAGGCATGTTAAAGGACTAATAGTTTAAACAATAAATATAGCTTTCGTGTAGCAACACCATTCTTCATTCTACTGATTCTACTTTACACAGTATTGCCTCTAGCTGTCAACATTTTAAAAATACCTGCTTTCTGCAGGAAATGTTTGTATCCACAACAATCCTTGCGATATACAAGACAGAACTTCTTTTCAATAGTTTTCACTACTATTCAAAATTAAGTTGGTGCATGACAATTTTATCCCAAAGCATAAATTGTTGCATATGATTAAAATTACAGGAATTCTATTATTTTTTATTATATTTTCTCCCCTTTTTTTCAGATTCATAATAATTTTGTCTGCTTCCTCTGGAGACATCAGAAGTTTAAACACAATCTAAAAGTCACAAATGTCTTGCAAAACTAAGTAAGAAAAACAACATCTACTTCTGTCTGTGGAAAGCTGTCATGCTATCATAGAACCATAGTACCACACAATGGCTTACGCTGGAAGGGACCCTAGAGATCATCTACTCCAACCTCCTTGCCATGGGCAGGGATGCTTCTCATCTACACAAGGTTACTCAAGTCCTCATCCACCCTGACCTTGAACTACTCTAGGGAGGGGGCATCCACAACTTCTCCGGGCAATCTGTTCCAGTCTCATCACTCTTGTACTGAAGAACTTCCTAATATCCAGCCTAAACTTATTCTCCTTCAGTTTAAATCCATTTTCCCTTGTCCTACCATGGACACTCTTATGAAAACTCTCCAGCCTTCCTGTATGTTCCCTGCAGGTATTGGAAGGCAGCTGTAAGGTTTCCCTGGAGTCTTCTCTTCTTCAGGCTGAACAATCCCAGCTCCCTCCATCTGTTTTCATAGCAGAGGGGCTTCAGCTCCTGGATCATCTTTGTGTCCCTCTTCTGGACTCATTCCAATGGATCTATGTCCTTCTTATGGTCAGGACACCAGAACTGGACACTGTACTTGAGGTGGGGGCTCACAAGTGCAGAGTGGAGCGGGAGAATCACCTCTTGATCTGCTGGCCATGCTTGTCCTGATGCATCCTAGGATATGGTTGGCCTTCTGGACTGCACAAGTGCACTGCCAGCTCATGTTGAGCTTCTAGCCAATCAACACCCCTAAGACTTTCTCTTCAGGGCTGCTCTCAACCCACTCTGTACCCATCTTGTAATTGTGCTTGGGACTGACCCGACCCCAACGCAGGACCTTGCACTTGGACTTCACGAATCTCATGCAGTTGACACTGGCTCATTCCTCAAGCCTGTTAAGGTCCCTCTGGATGGCATCCCTTCTCTCAAGTGAACCCACTGCACCTCACAGCTTGGTGTTATCATCAGACTTACTGAGGGAGCACTCAATGCCACTGTTCATGTCACTGACAAAAAATGTTTAACAGCACTGGACCTAGAACAGACCCCTGAGGAACTCCACTTACCACCGGTCTCCAGGTGGATGTTGAGGCATTGATCACAACTCTTTGTGTGCAACCTTTTAGCCAGCTCCTTATCCATCAAGAGGTCCATCCATTATATCCATATCTCTCCATGTTAGAGACAAGGATGTCATCTGGGACAGTGTCAAATACCTTGGACAAGTCCAGAAAAATGATGGCAGCTTCTCTCTCCATATCTATCAGATCTGTAACTCTGTTGCAGAAGGCCACCATATTTGTCAGGCACAATTTGTCCTTAGTGAAGCCATGCTGGCTGTCACCAATCACCTCGTTGGTTTTTGTGTGCCTTAGTACAGATGCCAGGAGGATCTGCTCCACGATTTTACCTGGCACAGATGCAATACTGACTGGTCTGTAGTTCCCTGGGTTTTCTTTGCTCCCTTTTATAAAAAAGAGGGTTATGTTTCCCCGTTTTCCAATCTCTTCATCACTTACCAGGTGGAGCTCCATGCATTCTACCTGTTCATTGACACAGAGGGCAACACTCCCTTCTTGCCTCCCCTGCCTGTCCTTCCTGAAGAGTTAAAACCCTTCTATTCCAACCCAACAGTCCTGGGAGTCCTTCCACCATGTCCCTGTGATGCCAATCAGGTCATAGTGCTGTAGGCATGCAAGAATCCCCAGGTCCTCCTTTTTACTGCCCGTGCTGTGTGATTTAGCATAAAGGCATTTGATCTGTGCCCCTGATGAAGCGCCTGGAGATCTGGATGAAGTAGAGTTGCATGATCCAGAAACATTGTGTGGGCTTGGGCTCTAGTTCCTACCTGTCCATTCTCAGGTATTCCTATGCTTTCTAAACCATTAAGAGCCCTTACCTCTTTGTTTCCAATTGCTTCTCTGCCAGATGGGACGGCAAAGCCAGGTTCTTCACTAGCACACGATCCTGACATGCTAGCCCTGGACTTATTCCTAGCAGGCCTAGTTTTATCCCCTCCCCCTTTATTAATCAATCATCTGGCTGCTGATACAGACCAGAAGCATAGAAAAGGCCCTTTACCATACTGTTGAGAGAATAGAACGCAAGACTGGTTTCCCCTCATAATTTGGTTTCCCTTATAATTTGTCCTTAGAAAGCAATAAGTACAACTGATAGAGGGGAGGTTAATTATGACCTTTCAGACTGGACCACTACAGCAAAACTGTTTATAACCAAAGGTGCTTTCCTATCTCGCCCAGTTAGGAGATCTTATAAATGAAGCCAAGTAATATATGCAATGAGAGGTAAGATATTTAGTTATTTGATAAATTTTTCACCCTATTCATGTTGTTGCTTTTTTTTTTTTTTTTTTTTTTTTTTTCAAGAAACATAAGAATTATTTATATCAAATTAATCTTGTTTAGCTGGTGAATGCATACCAAGTCAGTCCCAAGGGCCCACAATAGATCATGGAGACAGTTACTGATGGCAAAATTGTCTTTGCAGCAATGCCAAAAGAATTATAGGTCAAGCAGAAAACAACCTTCTGTAGATTCCCCCATAAAAATGCCAATATCAGAACCATTATGACTATCATGTGGGCACTCAGTGTCTGACACCTGTTTTGAGGAGATTAAATGAAACAGATAGACGAGAAACTTCTTAAGCTACAAAAAAGGAAACTTTTTTTTTTTTAATTCTTTCCTAGAATACAAGAACAAATACATGATGGGCAATTTTCATAGTCATGAGTTTCACTGAGATTGAGCGAAACTCCAAGCAAGCAAGTTTCACCCGAGCTATTCACCTTCTTCCTGACTAGATAAAAGGACCAGAGGTTCCCTGGGTGCCTTAACTTTTGACTATTGCCTCTTAAAGGCAGAAGACTTCTGACAGGTGTAATGTGGAATAATTTAATATACTACAAACAGTCTCTTGAATTATTATATTACAATTTTTTCACTGCTCACCCTGAAATATGTTGTGAAGGTACATGTAAAATATGATTAAGGTATCTGCACTACTAGGTTTTCTTTACACCATATACTTAGTTATTTCCTCCTGACATTCCTACCCAAAATCCCAGAGCAACATAGTACAGAAGGGACAATATAAGAACCACTTCAAAGAGAGCTCACTATGCTTTCAGCACAAATCCAAGACATAATTACCTACAAGCTACTATAAAGAAAAGTAAATCTATCCCAGTCAAATACAGCACAACCAGCTTCATACATCAAAATCCACCTTGAAGTCAGAGTTAAGTAAACTTAGTACAGAGATAGCAATACTATAGGATGCTATGTCAGCTAACATGACAAAGTATCACAGTATTTTAACACAGTTTATCATAATTTTCAGATGGTTGCATGTATACATTTACGTAAGGATGGAATTTAGTAAAACTGGGGCATGTTGCATTTTGGTATGCAATATGGACCACAAAAACAAATTAAAGAGCAAAAGCAAACTCTACAACTTTACAACCTTATGACATAATTTGGGCAGAAGCCTCAAGGTGATGGTAAACTAAGATATCAAAGCAAAGTGACTGCAAAGTTGAAGTCAAATGACCAATAAGGGCATTAATAGCTTTGTCAACCATCTGGCTTAGAAAGCCACAAAGCATGAAAACAGGTAATTTCAGCACAACAGGGAAAAACATCAATTCAGGCTACCAGACCAGGACTTAGACACTTTACCAAGATCAAATAAATGTCTTGTTCCCCTAAGTCCACAGTGCTGGTAATAACTGAACAAGAATCTTTCATTGGGGAAGACAGAAGTGTGCTAGAATAAAAATTGCTCTGTATCTGCTTTACTCATCCCACTTAGTAACAAGATCTTGGATTCTCTGGTGCCAAGTGGCATGGTTGTGTCCTGGTGACTTACCTTGTGACTCTCCTATAGCAATGCTCTATCAGTTCTACTCAAGACTGCCACTTCCAATCAATGTCAAAATAATAGACTTACTAGAACTTTGCCTTTAGTCACTATAGCTGCTCCATATCAGACTGAACTGAACATATTACCCAGAGGTAATGAAAGTTTTATATTATTGTATATAACATTGCATCTCAGGTTCTGAAATTCTTGTGTGTCCACACACAATTCAAACCATCCATCATCAAAAAATGTGACTTAGACAGTACTTACAAAGAGGAGATTACAACATAAAATATTTCTTAAAAAATGCTTCATAGCTCTTGAGAATTTGTGTTTGGTTCAGATGCAGTATCTCAAAGGAGACTAGTTACAGTGAGGAATATTGACAGGCAGATAATTGTTCATTTGTTTTTATTGTCTTCAAATTAATGAAACAATCCATCAGTTTAATTTTTAAAAGGACATTTAAAATGACTTTGAGAAGAATTGTATCATTTCAATTTACAGTCGAAATACTTATTACTGTACACCTACTAAAAATGTTCAGTTATGCATGTGATATATATGCACACCTGACAGACAGAATATAAAGCACAAAAATATCTACCTCATAGTCTCAATTAGAAAAATAAAACTCTGCTTGAAAATGTATTGGTGTTCACCGAAAACTTCTGCTGATGCTTTTTGAAATTCAGTGAAAACAAAGCGATCAAAGTCTTGATGTTACTGAAACACCTAGGAAATATTTGTTATTAGATCTTCTGTCTCAGTGATCTCTAAAATAGAAGTATGAATATCTCCTTGTCAATCATTATTATCATCAAACAAGGGATGGTTGAGATTGCATTAGAAACTTTTCTTTCTCTAAAATTGTATCAAAAGCATACCACATACTTTTCCTTTGTGCCTCTATACGCAGTAACTAATTACTGTTCCTCACAATGAGTGTTAATTATATACTATGGCTTTTTGGAGGATACAGACCTTACGGGTGTTGGTTTGTCCTCTATCTGATGTCTTCATGTAAAAATAATAAAAAGAATGTAAAGCTAGAAATAACAGGTGGAAGACTTCCTCTTCAAATCTCTCCTCCTTCCACAGAGGCTCAGAAACCTACATTTCTTATTACCTTTTTCTCTTACAAGAAATCCCTTCTTTTCGACAGACCATAGATGGAAATACAGAACAATATCACACTATGCATGAATTCAGCTCTTCTGTGTACAGGATATCTCACCCCTTCAAAAACATTTGGCCTGAGCAGCTTAGTAGCTTCAGCAGTTGAAATGTCACCGCTCTGTACTAAAACAGATGTATCAGCCATTTCATCTCTAACTTGACATGTTCAATAACTCATCTCCCAGTGATTTTGCAATTGCTCCTTAATGATCCACACATGGACTTTTGCTAAGTCGTAGACTTAAAACAACAAACACAGAATCACTAATGTCTCCCTCTTAAATAAAAAAAACAGCAGTGTTCTCCTCAGTAAATGCTGAGAAGGTTTAACTGAGACAAAAAAGCCATATATGGTTTACCCTTGGTTCACAAAAAAATGATCATAGAAAAGGACTAGTAGTAGTTCAAAGCACACCTTTGCTAACAGAACTAATCAAAGACCATCAACCCTTTGAGTTATGAGTTTAGTTACTTTCAAACTGAAGTACCTCTCCATGTTAAACCCTAGTGATTACATAGGTCATTAAATACTACAAAAAAATCCCCACACCGTAACTTAGATCATCAATTCACATCAGTAGGACAAACGTATGAGAGTTGGAAGATTTTAATTCCATCTACGATACTTTATAAAAGGATAAAGCCTTAAATGGCAAAAAGTGCTGAAAAATCATTTTCAGTGTAGTAGCTAAAGAGAATTTATTATTAAAAAAAACTATATTTAACCAGCTGCCTAGTGAAAAAGACAGTGCACTGCATGATTCAAGACTGTGTTTTAGAACAGCAACTCAGAATACTCTTCTTATGAGAATAGGAATGATACAGAAGCACAAAGCTCACAAACTTACAAAATCAATGCATGTATACTTATATCCTGAGATGAGCACTCTGTGTCTGAATCTAATTTCTATGCAACTATGTTTCAAACCAATTTGTTACAAAATTCATTTAAAAACATGCATCATTTTGCTAGTAGTTTTTCCATACTTTGGCTGAAGTGGTCAAATAATTATGTTACATGTTGTGGACATATACATTTATTTACCCATGCAAAAATCTTTCAGATAGTTCAGCAGTGCAGCCTTATACAGTTTGGATCCAAACTATATGCAAAGCACATTTAATATATACAAAACATCTATTTGTGTGTAAACATCATTACCAAGATCTACTTGATTACCATGTAACTAAACATTATCAGAAAACCACGCATTTACAAATTGCAGAGTAGTATCACTAAAAAGTCACAAGTTTCCTCAGTTAAATATTATCCACTGCTCCCCCTCTGCACCCTTTTAAAAATATATCAATAAATAAATAAAAAATATCCCAGTACAATAAAACTGTGAAAAGCTATTACACAAAGCTATTTATGATTCAACGTTGCATGTGATTTACTTGAAGGCAAATGTTAACATAAAGTAGAAATAGTCTATTAGTTTTCTTTTTTTTTTTTTTTTTTTTTTTCCTTTTATTTATTACAGAATTTATTACACATGCTCCTAGGCAAATAGGTTACATATGAGTTTTAATTTAGAAATAATTTTTACAAATAAATGGTAGTTCCCTTAAGAAGCTGATCTTTTAGCAGAAAAAATGAAGACTTAATCAGAGACTCTGCTACCATCGCACCCAGAACTAATCCAGGTATTTTGTATTTTCCTTTCAGATTACAGAAAGTTTCAGTGAATACACGTAATTATATGTATATACGTTCAGTCTCCTCATGAGAGTATCATGGGATAACATACTGGAGAAAAGAGGGACCTGTGAAATCTATTTGATATTTAAGGATCACCTACTCCAGGCCCAAGAGCAATGCATCCCAGCTAAGAAGAAGTCAAGTAAAAACTGCAGGAGACCAGCATGAACAAGCAAGCAGCTCCCCAAGAAAAAAAAAAAAAAAAAAAAAATCAAATTAAGAAGGAAGCATACAGAGGGTAGAAGCTAGGGCAGGTAACCGGGAAGGATTACAGAAAGGTTGTCCAAGCAGGAGAGCCAAATCCCATTTAGAATTAAAAACTCACCCGAGTTCTAAAGAACAAAAAGAAAAGTTCTATAGGTATGGTGGGGATCAAAGGACAATTAAGAAAAATACAGGTCCTCTCTTGAAGGAAATTTGAGACCTAGCTACACAGGATATTGAGAAGGCTGAGGTACTCAAAAGACTCAAAAGACTGCATCAGTCTTCTCTGGCAAGTAGTCCAGCCTCACTGCAAAGGCCACAGCAGGTGAAAGCAGGAACTGTGAGAATGAATTACCCTCCACTGTAGGAGAAGAACAGGTTCATGACCATCTAAAGAACCTGAAGGTGTACAAGTCTATGAGACCTGATGGGGTCCACCACAGGTCCTGAGGGAGATGGAGGATGCAGTTGCTATTTGAGACCTATCTGAGAGGTCATGGCAGCCTGGTGAGGTCCTCACTGATTGGAAAATGCTCAGGAATGTCAAGGCTGCATACACAAATGAGAAATGATCCTCAGAAGTGAAGAATTAGAAAGAAATACAGTTCACTGCAGGCAGTGGCACTCAGTACTGTTTTCCAATGTCTGACATCTCCACATAAGCAGCAGCACATAGACACCACAAACACTACCGTCATACAGAAAGGAGACTTCTTCCCAAGAATAAGAGTTAGTAGAAAACCATGCAAAATCTCACTAAACCATTGCAAGTTGTCCCTTTTTGTAAAAAAAACAAAAACAAAAACCAAACAAACAAACAAAAAAAAAAAAAAAAAAAAAAGGATGCTCTGGAGTACTACCAGCTTTCAGATGTACCTTTTAAAGACTTCCACCTTGATGTGGCTGATGACAGTGTTTTATTGAACAAAAGTAACAAGCAAAGGCAAATAGTAATTAGCAAAAACTTAGCTACTAAATCCAGGCAAGAAGTAAGATCTCAGCACACCCTTGTATGACCATGCACAACAGCAAAGCTAAGATACTCTATGTAACAGGAGAGTAGCTGATGAAAAGCAGCAAATCATATTAAACTCTAGACAGGGTATTGCAGCACAACGGTACAGAACAGCTTCTGTATGAGTGGTCAGTTCATACTTCTTTCTTTTTTTTATTTACATAGGGGTATTTCATCATCCAGGTGAAATGTATCCTTCTGTTTGGTTTTGGTTTTATGTTTGGTTGCTTTTGGGGGGTTTTTTGTTGCTGTTTCTGCTATAATTTTTTTTTTTTAATGCAACTGATAAACAGCACACAATGTGCTATTTTTATAGGTATTTCATCTTAAGAAAGTCTCATACATGAGGCACAAGAGATGTATGAGCTTACCCAGGTCAGGACTTTCATAAAAAATAATCAATGGAAGTTTTACTGCCAGCATTTGGCTTTCTTCATTCTGAGTCATGTAAACAATTATCCAAGCCAAATTGCACATTTTATCTGAACAACAGTTTCTGTACACGCTTGAACGGAATTCTACCTTGCCTATACCTTGCTTTAATTACTATGATAAAATCTTTACAGTTGTTACAATCCCACCCAAATACTATTTGGAATCCCACAGGTAGTTTCACTGGGTTGCAAATCTTCATGAAAACCTTATGCCCAATTACACACCAGTGAATGCTTTTGTTCTCACTTACATTGATCTACCATGATGCTAAACAGAAAGAAAAAAATAAAATTTCCTTCATATAATCCTGACTTTTCCAAGTAGCTAAAAATATGAAAACACATTAGCTAGATAACTGTATTGCACAGATCACTGGTCAAATATGTTGTTGGCTGGCATACTGAATGAAGATTTTCTTGAAGCATCCATTTTCCATGGAACATTTCTGATTTCATCCTAAATTTTTTGCCACCCTATCCCAATGTATTCCAGAAGTGGGCAAAAGGAGAATTCTTTTATTACTCAAATATTTATACACTACCTAGAGTGATAAAAACATCCCCAGTAAGTATAATGCTAGATTTCATAGACTCATGAAATAAGATACTTAGAAGATCATCTTGGTTGAAAAGAGACAGGTAAAATCAAGTCCAACCATTAACTTAGTACCCTACCAAGCTGACCACTAAACTATGTCCCTAAGCACCACATCTGCGTGTCTTTTAATTACCCCCAGGGACAGTGACTCAACCACCTCTCTGGCAGCCTGTTCTAGTCCCTGACAACCCTTAGTAATGAATTTTTCCTAATATCCCATCTCAACCTCCCCTGATGCAACTTGAGAAATTTCCTTTTGTCCTATCTCTTTGTATTGAGAAAAGAGAGCAACCCTCACCTCTCTAAAACCTCCTTTCAGGTACTTATAGAGAGTGATAAGGTCTGCATTCAACCTCCTTTTCTCCAGGCTAAAAAAAACCCCCCTATTCCCTCAGCTGCTCCTTGGAATACTTATGCTCTAGATCTTTCACCAGCTTTGTTGCTCTTCTTTAGACACCTTCCAGCACCCTAGTGTCTTTTTTGTACTGAGGGGCCCAAAACTACAGAGTATTTGATGTGAGGCTTCACCAGTGCCAAGTATAGGGAGAATGTATGTAATCATATAACAGAAGTTAGTCAACAGTTTGTCTATAACTTGAGATGCATCTCAAAAAAAACCCAAACCAACCCAAACCAAAACCCTTTACACCAATGATCATTTGTATCTAACAGAAATAATTAAGTTCTTTTTCAGTAATAAAGCCTAGTCATAAAATCACTAATAGAAACTAAAGTTTGATAAAATCCTTTCATAATTTTTTTCTCTGGAGGACACTGAAATAATGTTTAATATCAAGTGATTGACAAAATTCATATTGTCAGACTTTGAGATTTTCAAACTTGTCTTTCATATATTGCAGGGGACATGAGAAAACAAGCATAATGAGCCAACAAAGGATCATTAAGGTTTACTTTAGCTTTGAGTCTGTTTTTCATGCAGCACCATTCACTAGCAGTTTGGTTATTGCTTTTAGTATGTATTTGAGCTAAAAATTTTTAAGAGAAGAAATATCAAGTAATATGACTGAAGAGGTTAGACTGCATCAGATATGTCAAAATATGTATGCTAATCTGACAAAACACATATGTTAACCTGTCTTGTGAACAGCATTACATGAACACAATAGAGAAGGAAAGGGAGAGAAACACTTAAAAACATTCCTTATTCAGCCACTTAGAGCAGCCTTTGGAGTAGCTACAAAACATGGCATGCTCCCACACCCAACTGATGACACGCAAGCATCCCACTTGGGTGCCCCAAAAGCAGGTGG
Source organism: Heliangelus exortis (assembly GCF_036169615.1). Classification (NCBI taxonomy): domain Eukaryota; kingdom Metazoa; phylum Chordata; class Aves; order Apodiformes; family Trochilidae; genus Heliangelus; species Heliangelus exortis. The sequence goes on from NC_092422.1 coordinate 95,850,583, forward strand.
CCCAAGCAGGAATATTATTTCACCAGAGGGGTTTCTCTGAATGCTGAGGGCCATGCTTGCTCGCACGTTCTTACACACAAACCAGTCTCATGTTTTACCTGTGCTGCATCAAGTCAAATGCAGTAACACTGGTACTGACTTGAGGAGCTGTAGCAGGCAGCTATTACAGCCAGCAATGAAGATAAAGATAGCAAAATATATTTTTCTTCAATCATTTATGCTTTTATTTAGTGCTATATCAACATCTGCTTTACACTATTCTGAAGAAGTTTGAGAATGCTAGCTTGTGAAAACTGTAAAGTTGCTTCTCATTTGCAAATTTGTATACGAAATATTGCATACAGTCCATTTTTCCCCTCCCCATCATCCGTAACATTGCTTTATTTGTTGTGGTCTTCTGCATTTCATTGCATATCTGCTTCATTAATTTATACAAGATTATACATACTCCACTGTTTTCTAGCCTATCTTCAGAGAACTAAGATGGAGTCAGGATTTATAAAAGGGGAGAAAGGAATGTCATTATTTGCATAAGAACATACATGTGAAAGCACAGTGCGTATCTGTACTACTTACAAAATACATTGTTCCCAAGGTCATCCAGGAAGTCTCCTTCTGCCAAATATTGCACAGAATGGCAATTTTCCTCTAGATTCTCAAGCCTCAGTACAACAAACAAAAGTGACAAATCAAAATAGCTAAGGTGAAATGTATGCAACTGATTAAGAATCTAAGTAACCCAGAAACTACTCATCAGTAAAAAAAACTTTAGCATAAAATAACAAAACCTGCTCTGCATCTAAGTCTTCCTGTCTGTATGAAAAAACACTCTCACCTTTAATTATGGAGTAAGAACAAATGTCCTTTGAGAATAGAGAAAATGAATCTCTCCTACAGCCCTCCATCAGTCTTAGACTATGATGACTATGTCAATCTTACTGATGACGAAACATACCTTTTTACTTCAGGTATTTAAAGAAACGACTATATGTTCCAGAACTTCAGCTTAAGTAAAGTGTCTATAAAGCAAGTTTGCACCGTCAGAAAATGTTCAGGAAACTGTGACACTGATGCAATTTAAAGGAGCCCTTCTTTTGCTTTAAGTGAAGATGATCTGTTTCCCCCAGGAGCCAGTACGACAGCCCAGGAACACCGGAAAATAGAGCATGCAGTGGGCTTGCCTTCTTCAAGCCCCAACATCTGTTCAGCATTGCAAAGAAACAAGAAAATGACCAGGCACTGTGCTCTTGGTACAAGCCTTCCAAGCTTGGTAAGAGAATTTTTACCCAATTTTTTTCTGATACAAAAGTCTAAATATTATCTCTACCTCAGTGCAAGAGGGACTTTAATGCAGAGTAATTGCTTCATTTATTAGCATTACATTTCTAGACTTACAGAGCTAGTAATTTCTACTTAGAAAGAGTAAAAATTATAGTCAGTATTACCAGTGTGATACTGCATACATATGACACATTAGGATCCCAGGTATTTTACTAAATCACAACAAACCATTTCCCAAAACCTCACAAAAATAAAATAGTATGTCTTAAAAGAAGAAGAGGTAATTTCTTTTTTTTACATATAAAAATATATACACTTCTAGAGAAAAAAGATCTCTAAACATCCCATTGTCTGTGACAGTGCTATACTTAAATATTTTTACTGCATGTCTTGAAAAGCATAACACAATAGGTCTGTAATTTACTCGACATCCTGGTTTATTTACAATACTACCTCAGGGCTAACTCCCATCATATTATTTTATTTTAGATGCAAAGACACCATTTCTGTTTTCCTGCAGGCTTCCAACTCCAGTGACATACTACACGTGTGAGAGTAAAAAGTAGTCTTTATAAAGGACAAATATTACTACCCATAGATCTTTTTGGTTACTTCTACTGTTTGGGTAGAATTCATCTCACTTAACTTACCTATCCTTAAAAAGAACAGAATAAATCAGCTTCAGTTGGAGGTTTCTGTCTCGCTCCACTTATCATGCAGAGCCTACATGATCTTCTAATATGGAAAAATACATTTGAAAATGCAGCACTTAAGTGCATCATGCTCTTTTCTCCTTATAGGAAGGCAACTCTGAAATACACACATTAAAGACACTGACAACCCACAGAGGACAATGACAATTGTACTGCAAGATAAACATTACAAAAAAAAAATTTTGCCGCCCACACTTTTAATGCATCTTTTCTTCCTAAGTTTTAGTCTTTCAAAATACATGGACAGAAGTACAGGTATATACTAACATTTTTTAATACATAAAATATATTCTGTCATTCTTCAGCTGCCACAGCAAATGCAAAAAGTGAAAACAGTTTATCTTGAATTAATAAAAATTCTAATCCTCCCCCTAGACAATTTCCACACACACTTCTCTCAGTAAATATTCTTGTGTTATTAGAAACCACTTTATTGTCACAAAACTAAAGATGACTTCAAGAATTCTGAAACATGTAGAGCTGGCTTCACTCTGATGCACGAGACTGTTTAGCTTTATGTATGTCCTCCAAATGCATTGGTCTTAAGAACAGTGGTCGTTATTTGAAATGCATTATTTTACTCAAGGAAAGGTTGTTGGAATTTATCCACTCAAGATAAACGCATGCTTCGTACATGACCATTGAATATCACTGTTGCTCAAAGATAAAACTTCAGAACACACTAAAAGAGAATTTTGCTATGAAAACAGGTAAATTGGCATCTCTATAGTATTACTCAGGATCAATAAATAGTTAAGTAGAAGATGGATGAAGCAATAGATTCTTCTAATGTGGGGAAAAAAAAAAAAAAAAAAAAAAAAGTAAATGATACTCCATGTCTTACCACATTATTTTAGAAAATTACTGCTCTACTGTGATCATGTGTGTTGTTAATAATCCTAATTGCCAAAGAGAAATTCCTGACCATTGTACCTGGCCATTTCTGGCATCTAGTACAATTATAGAACACTCCTCTAGACTGCCAGGGATCTCACTTTCCCCGGAACACCCCAGGCTACAAGACCAAAAGGCTCAACTAATGTTAGGTTCTGCTAACTCAAAGATGGTATATGCTGGAAAACAGATTTACTCTAGCCTTTCAAGTTCCAGAAGTTAGCAGGATGTTTGAAACAGTCTCCTCAGTTTCCACCCCCCACAATTGAGTACTCACACTTGACATACAGTGGGCAATGCTTCTTATACAACAGATGGTCTGTGTGAGGCTTTTAGGAAGGTTGTGTACTTTGTGCCTATGCTTTCCCTAATCACTGCAGGTTTTGAGGATGAGCTCTGGAATTTCATCATGCAAAAGGTTTACTTTATTCCGAAAGCTCACTGCACTCAGAAGAAGCCTCTGAGGCACAACTCCAGCAGCATGCAACACTCTTAGGTGCTGGACAGGTTTTAAAAACACCCTGAAGGTTCTTGCATAGAGTAGGTTTAGTATCCTGTTCCAAAAGGCCAGCCACAACCTGAGGGGCAAACACTTTTCTGTGAGATTCTTTCTTCCTCATTTTAAAATTACCTATTATGTTAAAACCAGTCAACAATAAAGTTGCACATGTCAGATGAAAGACAGACCTGCAGAGAGAAAGAAAAGGGACAAGTATATGATGCCAATACATCACTGTCAACTGGTTGCCACCAAATGAATGCTGGGCATTTATATACTGCCAACTCATTGCCGAGACAACTCCATTCCCACCAATAGACTGTGCTCATCCAGCACCTTCATGGAACCTTGGAGAGAAAGAAGTTCTGCCCACAGTGCTCTGATTCGTGCAAGGAAACCATGCACATATAGGGAAGTGTACTAGTCATGTAATTTGTAACATGAAAAATTAATAGAGTTAAAGGCAACTCAATCAAATGTATTATGAGAGATTGCTTGAAATTTAGTCCTGAATATCACTTTTAAAAACTGTGCTTAGATTTTTTTTCAGTTAATTTGTTTAACATAACTTCAAAAAATGTTTTAGATGTTTTATAAGCGCATTTGTTTAATAACGCTTTTTAATATTGCGGGTTTATTTTTTTTTAATTGCATTTGTTTAACATTACTTTTAGAAAATATATAATGTTTGATTTAGTTGCCTTTATTTCATGGTTAATTTTTCACATTCCAAATCACAGAATCATTGAACCATGCGGCTCATATGCTAGATCTCCCCAGTTTCCTTGCAAAAATCAGAGCACCATGAGCAGAGATGCCTGATCACCAAAGTTCTGTTCATGGTGCTAAAAAAGCATCACCTGATGGTTGGTATGCAGTTGTCTTGGTGGTGAGTTGTCCATGCAGAAGTGTCTGGTGACCAGCTGACAGCATGCAGTTGGGGTCATCCAATTGTTTTAGACCCAAAATAGCAACGTCTGTCTGGATCCTTCTGAGTCTTACTAGAGATCTAGGTGATGCTGATCAGCCAGAACTTCTTCATTAGAAGAATCACAAAGCTTAGAGACTGCTTATGGATCATTAATCAGCATAAAAGCTGAAGGGGATAAAATTGAAAAGCAAAACCGAGCACACAGTCATATCACTCTGAGAACATCTTGAAATAAACAGTAGCAACAGTCATGGGCAAGCCAGATAATATAAAAACCCTCTTATTTTACAAGTATGCATCCAACTTTGTAATTTAGAGGTTTTGTCAGGCTTCCAATCAAAGGTCATTCTATAATAGTCAGGAGCATGCATTTCAATTATTCAGTAGTCAGAGTACTTCTGTTGTTCAACAGCATATCCCCCGACAGACAGCTTCCACAGTTTTCTTGCATAACAACCACAGATGTTTTCAGCTAATCAATACCTTACAGGAGAACAATAACAGGAATCTAAAACAACCAGAATACTTCAGATTTCTTCTATAATTTTGTCCATTTTGTATTCTCTTCCTCCCACCCCTCCTCCAGGGATTTCTATAAGCACAAAATTCAGGGCATTCAATTATTTATTTTTAAAATTCTTCCTACAGTTTCACTCTAACATGCTGTTGCAATTCTCAGACCATTGATGAAGTATTTTCAGAGAGTTTGACCTTTATTTTAAAAAGGACAAGAATAAAATTATGTCAGATTTGTAGAAATAAGGAATATTCATTTTTATTGGGGAAATCCCAAAACACCTCAGATTTTGCTAAGACATTTAATGCATAAATATTTTTTCTCTCTCCTCCCAAAACCACAGCAGGTTGCTTGCAAATGTATTTGTGCTGAGCATTACCAATGCTAAAACAATTTCAACAGAGGCTTATGTGATTAGTTTCTATCAGTCTCAACAGGCTGTAATCTCTCTGCTGTCTTTCATTGCCAGACGAGTTCCTAGACAGAGGCTCTCTATCTGTCAGAGATCCACAAGAATGCCAAGATCCAACACCTTTGCTGCTCTGGCACTTAACTGTCCAAAGTAATTTCTGACAAATATTCTGGAGGTATGCACTAAAGAAAGCAAATAAGCACTGAAGTCTGCAACAAATGCCAAAGCAACTTCAGATCAGAAGATCTGCAAAACTACAAATGTATTTTCTTGCCTCAGTTCACATACTACTTCTGATCATCCTCTGAGTGCTAGTGCTTTAAGCCCTTGACCCTGTGCAAAGTTCACTCTACATAGCATTGGATCTCTCTCCTATAAGGTATTTTTAAGTAATCTCTGTAGCCACAGAAATGGAGAAAAAAGGCACCTGAAGGATACGTTAGCACACAACAGCACTGTCAGTATCAAATGGGAATTTTCACAACATGCCTTATCATTCATCAGTACAGAGAGCAGTTTTCCAGTGATTACCCAGTAGCCACTAGCACAAACTGAAGCTTTCCAGCAATATCCAGTTTGTTACCTAGAACAACCAAACTTATCTAAAGATAGACTGCATACATAAATAACCACATCTTCATTCTCCTATTAAAATTTACCTGTGAAAAATTTCCAGTTGACCTGCTGAAGCAATTCAGAAATTCTCCAGAAAAGAGAGATCACAGCTTCCTGCCAGGTGATACACCATTTGTTTACTGTTATTTTCAAGTTCAAAACTGGTATTTTGCCCTATGCAGGAACAAGGAAGGGCTATAGCTATCTTTTTCTCCAAAGTATACATCATTTGAACACGACAGTTAAAATTATACTATTCCCTAGAGTTAGCTGCATGGTAGGTATAATAATTTGTTCTGGCACCTCCTGTGAGTTGAGCTTAGCACAAAAATGTAAGACAGATGTGGCAGAAAAAAAAATGCACGCTCAAAATGGAATTTTCAATCTAGCACTGATAAACAGAATCCCTAAAACCAGACAATATTGTACATAAATACTTTTCCCAGATTGTCACAATAACATTACAAAAAGGTATACGCAATGCTTTCTTCAGCTGGCATTTCAAGCACATATAATTTAATTTCTCATGTCCAATCCACATTTATTGTGCTCAGAATAAAATGTCTTGGCCTTTAAAAGCATTGTCAGGAGTCACCAGTCCTGCTACAGAGACAGTGTACTGCTGCTTTTGCTCTAGCTGAGCTGGAGAGCACTTTATTTTTGGGGTGTACTGTATATAATCAAGGCTTTAAAACATATGTCCAGCATAAAAGCAGTGCAAACAGCTGAAACTGGCATACAGACTAACTGCTTTAAAACTTAAAACTGCATTGTAGACATTCACAAAGAATTCGTCATGTTTCAGGACCTTATCCAATGCTAACTGCTCTTATCTATGTCATCTACACTGAATGCAAGTTATTAAAATGGGATTCTTCAAAACCTTCTTACCTATTCTCTAGGAGAAATGCAATGGCTGTACTTGCTTGCCACATTTTTAAAAACTGCTAATAGAAATAATAATCCCCTCAGCTCTGCACAAAATCTGAAAAGCATGTGGGTAAAACAGAAGTGCAAACCAAACATGCTTCCTGCTCCTGTACTTGACCATTGTTCTGAGCTAAAGCATGGAATATTGACAGCTTATAATAACTAGATTAAATTAGGAATGTTGCATCTTCCTGAAATGCAGTGAAACTTTCATGCTACCATTGATGGTGCTGGTTTAACTCCAACAAACAAAATCTAAAAATCAAGATACAGATTTCTAGTGATCAAAGACAAATCTCCTGATAACTTCAGCAACAATCCTGTCCATATTATCTTCAGCATCAAGCTGTTCACCTGCATCTTATATAATTTGATATTTTCTGATAAGTCAAACAATTGTTCCTTCATCCTATCTAATATCTGAACTTCTCTTTAGAATACTTCTGACAATTACTGGGAAGATGCTGTAACTCATGGAGAGCCCATGGAGTCATGAAGATAGGTTTATGTATTTTATTTTAAACTGTCTTGTCCATAATTTTGCATGGTTGCTTATTTTTGCCAATGGCATATAAGGTGTTTTAATTCCTTTGTTATTACACTAGAACCTCAAAAATTATTTTTAGTTCTACAGTTTCACCCTTTTGCCCAAGGATTGTGTTATGATGAATTATACATACAGCTGTGCCTGGGTTTCTGAACAGTCTACTGGGAGACACCCAGATTGCCAAAATAAGATTATTCTTCTTTTACTCAAACTGCTGAAGGACAGCAAAAAACAGGAAAATAACAAAATCAAAATTTAATTTCATAGTTTATGATTAATTTTTGCTGGAAAAGGGGGGATGGGAATACTTATGATTTTTTCCAGAAACACAGGTGTTAAATTGAAGTATTGTCACCGAGATGGCATTTCTTGTCATTTTATGCCTTTAGCCAAAGTGTTTTGACTGTGTAAGTGCATTCTCTGCATTACATTATGGATTGTTGTATTAGCCTCAGGAACCCAAGGGAAAAAACTGCAATGTACAATAGCTTTTCATTACATAATAAAAGTCATCTTCAGCAGTACTGGGTATAATTGTCAATGCCAGTAAACACTAACCAATATATTTTGGAAAAGTGTTTAGGTAGCATACAGAACCTCAGCTTGAATGTCCACAACTGCAGATACCCACATAGCTTTTTTTATCCCAGAAACCTGGGATGAGTTATTTATGATTTTGGTTGGAAGCACTAGTCTTGCACTGCATGTTTCTCCCCTAAAACTCAGAAGATAAATGTCCCAAATAAAGTCTTTTACTGTGCCAGCTCCTGGATTTTTTTTCACTTCAGAAGCATGTTTATAACCATCAAATTTTTACTCTTGATCTAGCTGAGCACTAATGCCTAGAAATTAGTAGATATTCCTACAGATTAGCAGATTCACCTGGTATCAGAAAGGTATACAAGAGCAGCTCATCTTACAAAAAGACACTCTTCCTAGAAGCTCCATCAGCCTAATAAATAAAGGAATATTTCTAGGAGTGGTCATAAGCTCTTCTCACTCTCCCCTAGAAAGTAGCGACTGAAGGCTCTCTGCCTAAGAGCAAAATTTACATACAACCTAATTCAACAGTACTCAAGCTGACCTTTGGAATTTACACTTCTGTCCTTCACAGGTAAAGAGCTACTGGCAATTATCTTTGACTTAAGACACAGATATACCACTGAAATGCAAAGACCCTCTAAGGACTCCAATTCAGCATTTAATACAACTCTGACCTTGAAAGTAATGGTAAAAATGTCCATTAATGTCTACAGGAATTACATATGCATGCTATGGAGAGCATGAACCTCTAAATGCTTTTCTCATATGATTTAGAACTCCCTTAAAGTATCATGGTATTTTAGGGCTTAATTCCTTGAGCCTCACCCAGCCAAAACTCACATGAGGAAGAAAGGTTTGGACTCATAAAGAAAACTGAATTAAAGCTCATAAAAGAAACCAATTGCTTACCAGAGTGATTAAAATCAGATATGTTTCCACAGGGAAAATAAGAAGCCTCTTTACAAAAATTCACTGCCAATGGGAGCTAAAATTCCCTTTGGAGATACTCTCTTCGCTTGAAGTATTTCTAACAGTCATTAAGTGAAGCAGCCATGAAACTTAATGCTCTCTTTCCTTTTCATATGTCAACTTCTTTATCCCTCCTCTGCTTTTCTCACTGTACTTTTTATACTTTGAGACAGATCTATGAACACATACACAAACACACGTTTTCCCCTCAAAGTATTACAGACAGTTAGATTCTTTGACTTTCATCTTCATTATAATCCATTCCTCTTCCCCACAAAGCTCCTTGTCAACAGTTTTTTCTCCATAATATAGTTCTATTTTACCATCAGAGGATGGAGGAAACAAGAGAAGCATCACAATAGTCTTAAGTTTTCATTATACAACTATGTGCTAGACCAAAATCTCATATTGCCGAACACAGTCATGAAGATATCCAAAAGGCTGCCACCTTTCCTCACAAAGCAAAAGAATTCTAAATATCTCTATTTTTTTACGGAAACAGAAAAAAAACATTAAAATTTCTGGGAAAACACAAACTTTATGGCAAATTATATTAACCTGTCACTTCAGAAAAAAAAAGTCTTACTATCAATTCTTTTTATGTCAACCATTAGTATTTTATCTGCTGTTTCTATTTTATTCTTTCAAGCATGCCAGTTAGAATGGGCCTAAATTCTTTTCTCTTAAAAATGTTACTTTTTCACCACCTTTCAACTTTTTGGGGATTGCAGCTCTTGAAACTTGTAGAAATAGCTTCATCCTTCACAACACAATCTGAATGATTCATTTTCATAAGATTATATTCCTAACATCAATTACTGTCAAGCTTGCAGCACAAGAAGACTCTTTCATTATATGCCCTGGGTTTCTGAAATTGATTAATTTTAAAATTTATTCATCATTGAACCCATAACTAATGGAAGTCATGGTGTTATAATAACTGTCCTGGTTTGAAAGAACCAGGATAAAGATTTCTTATAACCATACTGACCTAAGATTGCCAGGGACATCAGCAGCTGTGTGGGGGAAAAGGAAGAAGCTGTACCTATGAGAAGTTGGGTCCCGTGACATAAATGGACCAATCACAGCGTTCCTTGGCATGGTGCTCAGTATAAAATGACTCCTAAAGGCCCAAGAGAGTCCTCTCCTGGACACTCTGGATGGTGTGCTGGCTGGGTTGGAGTATGTTTGTTTCTCATTGTTCCCTGTGCTGCTGGTGTTCCTGCATCTTTCTTGCTGGAGTAGAACATTATTCACAGGGAAAGGGTGCTTTTTCCTGCCTCTCTGAGTAGGACTGATGCAGCAGCTCCAAGGCACTTGTGTACTTTCACTGGGATCCTGAACCTTGGGCATCCCCGTGTGCTGCTGAGTTCACTGAGGGACTTTTCTGGTAATTATCAACTGAGGAGTGTGGGTTCCATATTTACATATTTGTATGTAATTCACCATTATTATGAATAATTCATTAAACCTATTCAAGTTTCTTTTCCAGCCTTAAAGTCTTTCTCACTATTTCCCACTTCTATCTTCCCCTAGTAGGGCTGCGGGGGAATGAGAGAACATCTGTCACCCGGTTATTGGCTAAAAGTGTGACAATAACAAAATAAAGCTTTTAGTCCAAAAAAAGGTCCAACAAAAATGTTACCAAAACCAAGGTTTCTAGACCTCCTATCGCCACCTCTGTAGGCAAATAGATCACAGAAGCCACATATTTAGGTCATTATCTACAAAAAAAAGTCCATCTATCTCTGCACATAAGAAAGACGTTATGCTGGGAATAAAAAGCTGGTGGAAGAAGAAGGAAGGGGAGGTACACTAGGAATGATGCCATTTGTCCTCTCAAGTAAACTTGACACATTATGCACCATATCTTTGCACCATATCTTTACACCATATCCTGCTGAACTTCTCTTGGGGGCGAAAGCGTGTGACTCCACCAGTCAATTTCACTTTCACTTTCCTTAATGCTTCTCAGCCTCTCTACCTCTTCCTCAAGCTCTGTCACCGAGCACAGCAAATCATTCACCTGCTTTCATCATGCACAGACACCGCTCACACTGTCCCGGCTAAAGCGGGGCTCAAAGCCCTCAGCCAGAGGCCTCAACTGCTGCATCCCTCTCGGGGGGTTCCGTCTGTGTCAACACAGCCCTTGTGAGCACAGCACCAACAGCTTTCACTTTTTTGGAAACCATTGCTGGCTTTACTGGAGTTGCAGGGAAGAAAAGAGAGAAAAGGAAACAAAGAGGAATGAAACAAGGAGGGGGGAAAAAAAAAAGAAGGAGAGGAAAAAAAAAAAAGGAGGGGAAAAAAAAAAGGAGGGAGGAAAAAACCCCAAAAAACAAACCTCACCTTAGAGAGCTGTAAGGCGCTGTGTCCCTCCTGCCTGCACCAGCCACCCCCACACGTCCCTGAGGGCGCCCTTCCTCAGAGCCGTTTAACGGCCCCCGCCCACGTGCCGTGCCTGGCCACGGCCCCCGCCGCGTCTGTTTCGCTGAGCCAGTGAGGGAGAGTTTGTTCCCTGGAGCTGAGGAACCCCCCGGGAGAGGAGCCCCGGGTGTTCGTGGGTATTACAGAAACTGCCGCTTGAAATCTTTCTAGGCAAATTATAACAACTAACGGGGAAAGCTAATACTTCAAAAGCATGATGATGAGGGAAAAAAAAAAAAAAATATATATATATATATATATATATATATATTGCTCAGATCATACAGAAAAGCCACAAAGCTCCACATTGGAAGCAATCTTCAAATGATCTTATGTGTCTTTATACAGGGTTGTGAGTATAAAGGTATGCCCCATGTGGGGTTTTGTGGTATATTTATCACTACTCTAGAGGCACAATGACTCAGGGAATGACTGTTAGACTCTTAGCAACAATTAATCTGGAAAAAGATTTTTAGTTTCATCCAGGCAAATGCCACCATTAAACAAAAGACCTGCAAAAATTGTTTACTGTGAAACACTAGTTAGCACTTTACATAGCTGAGTCTCATATTCCATCTATCCTAGCTTGTCAGTGCAGCTGAAGATGAGTAATGAAATGCCTGTTATTACTGCAAGTTTATGAGAAAGCCAAAACCTTGCAACAGATTTGACATACAAGACTTGCCTTGCCAGAACGTAGTATGCTTATAATGTGTATTAATTTGTGAACAGTGGATACCGACATTATATGATATATATAAATTCCCTGAAGGCTCTACTAGGAGCAAAAAGCCTCAAGTGTTTCTGCTGAAGACCACTCTTCAATGGCAGGCTTAATTATTTCAGTCAGTCATACAAAACACATCCCCACCCCTACCAGCAGCACCCATTAGTTAGTGAGCTGTTAATTGCTAGACTGTCTTCACTTTCTTTTGCAGGAAGGGCAGAATTTCATTCACAAAGCCAGTAACAAGATGCATGCCTCAGTTTTAGACCAAATTGAGCTATCAGCCATAAAAATGGAAGTTTGTTTTTCTGCTTTGAAAGGAAGACTAAAATTCACCCAGTGGATGCTAAAAAACTGAAAGTCTTTTTCTTTTGGTCCAATGGGCAAAACTGCTCGTAGCTTTAAGTGAGGAAGAGTTTGTAATTAGTCACCATTCTATGGCCAAAAAACAACAGTGAGGGCTGGAAATTTCAAAGTTGTTACAAATTTATTACAAGTATATCTGCTCTGCTTTCATGCTTCTGGAGCAGTTACTGCTGAAACAGCAATAAGGACAGCAAATAGAGGTTGAGGTTATATTTCTATGGTCCCACAAGAAAGGTTTAGAGAATGTAAACTGATGTCTCTCTTCCAGTGACTGACTTCTTTCACCTCTAGCCATATTATGTAATTTTTTTTTAACTTACGCTTTCTGATTTCCAATGTTAAATGAAAATTCCTCACAACCACACTGAATTCAGTGTCAGCAAACCTGTCCTTTCCACATCAGTTCCCATCATGACTACTTACTGACCTTGCATGTCATGCTTTCATTCTCTCACTTTCATGTATCACACACACACACACTCTTGCACTTTCTTGTCATCCTCCCCCTTTACATTCCTCCTCCTCCACCTCTATCTCTATTTGAACAGAATCCAGGCCTCATGAGTAAAGTACTGAGCACCTACAACATCTAGGGCTTCACCTCACTCAGCTCACAATCCTGCTGGCACAGCAACCTCACCAAAGCTCAGGCTGAGTGCAATATCTACCAAAACAAAAGCAAAACAAAAGCCCCAACCCCACCACTGCTACAGCACAAACACCCCACTGCTTAAGCCTGACAAGCCCGACCATTTCACAGCTGTCACTCAGAGCAGAGACCCCTGACAATAGGAGAGCTGCCAAATCAGTGGATTTGGGGGCAGAAGGGGAAGGAGGGTGAAGCAGAAATAAGGCTGCAGCAAATAACACTAGTAGAAAGGGTAACCTTTCACACCCTTTTTTTTTTTTTTTTTTTTTTTTTTACAATCCTAGCACCCCATACAAGTCATGGTCAAGCACCTCAGGCCTGCTTACCCCCAGCAATATATCCATGATAGAACGACAAGGCACCACATACGAGCCACACTTCCTCTTGCTACACTAGTGGAAGGGGTGATAAAAACAGGAACACATAAACAGCATGAGTAAACCTGCACTTAGCACCCAGTTGTCTGGCACAAAAACTCCACCCCAAACCTGATCCTCAGGCACAATAAGGTCTGACTTACTCAAGTGGCAACAACAGGGCATTCTGTTGCAGTCAGTTTGTCACACAGGTCATAAAATTATACAACATTTTGTGTTGGAAGAGCTCATTTAGTTCCAACCCTCCTGACACAGACAGGAAAAATCTCCCACTAGTCCAGGTTGCTCAAAAACCCATCTAACTTGGCCTTGTAAACACTTCCAGGGCGGGGTCATCCTCTACTTCTCTGGGTAAACTTCTACTTCTCTCTGCCACTGTCCCACCACCTTTACACTAAAGAATGTCTTTTAAATTCACGTCCAGCTTTTCATCCATCAGAATCCCCAAGTCCTTCTCCTCAGGGCTGATCTCAATCCAGCCATCTCTCAGCCTGTATCTATACCGGGGATTGCCCTGATTCTTGTGCAGGACCTTGCACTTGGCCTGATGGAATTTCATACGGTTCACATGGGCCCACATCCCTCTGGATAGTATCCTGTTGCTCTGGAGTAACAACACACCACTCAGCTTGATGTCATCCACAGAACTGATGAGGGTGGACTCAACTCACCATGTCTCCAACAAAGATTGTGAGGGTGTATGGGAGCCCCCCAGGGACTGTGTGAAAGATGCTTTCAAGTATAAAGGAATAAATTAAAGGAGAGGGGAGAAGAGTGGACCAGGAGGAAAAATGTTAGAATGTGCTATTAAAAAAAAATAAATAAAAAAGGAACATGAGATCAGCATGGTCGACTGGAAAATTAAGCTGTTGGGAGTAATGGCTGAAGTCCTAGGGCTGCTTGCCATGATAATGCATTGTTTCCTGGTGTCTGTGGGCTCATCTCCAGGTTTAGATCATCCCTAGCATTTACTCAATGGAAGGAGGTAAAAGGCTCAAATCAGAGACATCTGCTACAATCACTGAGTACCTTGTTTATGAAATCCAACAAGAAAAAAGCTTGCAGTAGCTCAGCTGTTCTCCCACCAGGGCAGTGAGAGATACCAAAATGCAAGCCTCTAATAAGAGCTGAGTTAAAGAAGGGTTGTTTTCTTTTTCCCACAGAACAGATTACAAGGCAGAAAACATGTCTGAATTTCAGTTTTTGAAGAAAGGCAAACCAACAGCTCACTGTTGAATTGATGTGTTTACATCTGACCAGAGAAGTTGGTGAGGATTTTTGCCTTATTTTTACTAAATTCAGTTAGCCTTGAGCCTCTTGCAGTAAGAGGCAGAAAAAAGAAATAAAATCTGTAATTTGGAAGCAATGTTTTTTCACCACCTTCCAGCTGTACTCTCTCATGCCAAAAATGAAACAAATACTAAACCAGCTCAACAGTTTAGTACTGTACATAAAATGAAAGCTTAAAGTATTAGGCCATGACAAAATTCCAAAACTAGATTATATAAGGAACTTCTGCGGGCATGAATGGTTTGGATGATTTTTCTGCTACACCAAGAGCCCCACTGGGGGCACACACAAATAAACTCTTACAAACAAATAAAGTCTTACTATAATGTTCTTGCCTCACTGTTCCTTGAAAGATTTGTTGATTTTTTTTCTATAGTTTTTGGTTTTGTGTTTTTTCCCTTCTCTTAGTACACATACATAGCTTTCAATAGAAACAGGCCTATGCTTAAATTACCCTGATGACAAACATGGAGTTAATTAAAACTAAAACACAGAACCAATCAGTTTTCAGGAGAATGGAGAACTCATGCATGTACATACACACTCGAAACTCAAGGTTTTTTGTTGGGAGCAAGCTAAGTGTTCTTGGTTTGAACTTTAGAGAAGGACCATGCTCTCCCTCCAGATGTTCCATTAAGCGGGAACTGAGATCAGATGATGAGGGACTTTTGCCTCTCTT
The DNA here is from genome assembly GCF_036169615.1 of Heliangelus exortis. Lineage (NCBI taxonomy): Eukaryota > Metazoa > Chordata > Aves > Apodiformes > Trochilidae > Heliangelus > Heliangelus exortis. The sequence goes on from NC_092422.1 coordinate 95,865,949, forward strand.
GATGGAAGAAAAGAAATCATAAGGGACACTTTTTAAAGGGTTTTAGGAATTTCCATACACTCTAGATACAGGATCAAAAATAAATACACAGTCCAAAAAAGACTACATCTCTTTCTGCATTGTTATTCAGAAAGCTCTAATACACCAGCTCTTTCTGGGGATGAACTATCAAGTAGATCATTAAAAAGATCTAGGTTAGAATAATCTCCATGACTGACAGATGCTATTTCTTGTGGGAGGAGGCAGGGAGAGGTATAAAGGGGCTGAAAACCTTAAACCGAATAATTTAAATGAGAGCGGTGTCTGAACAGCATTTACAGATATTTTAAAAATGCAAGCAGTACCATATCCATCCTTAAAAAAAATGTGGGGTTTTTTCCTTAAAAAAAACATCCACCCCCCAAAAATAAAACAAAATCCCCAACATTGCAGCAGTGAATGTCATTCTGAGAACAGAAGAGAGAAAAAAGAGCAATAGCTGCCAAAACATCTATCTTGTAATTACATCTTGCATTCCCCAGGAACTCTAAATAGGCCAAAAAAAAAAAAAAAAAAAAAAAGTGTAGAAAATTTTATTCCAGATGTCAGTTAGACTCCTGACAGCATTCAGATGAAGTGTATTACTATTTACCAAATCAAGAAGAAGCCTAAATGCCAAAAAGTTCCAAAATCAGGCAATGGGACAACCTTCGCAGCTTTAGCTTCTTTAAACTGAATTTGCAGGGTTTCTCCCAGTTCCTGCAAGTTGGAAAAAAAGGTGCTTTTCATGCATGACTGGAAAAAATTAAATGTGTATTTCCAACACCCACTGGAAGATAAAGTTACACTCCCGTTGTCATTATGGGTAAATGTGAGCACACCATATATAGGAAGCCAAGAATTTATCATCAGTCTAGTTAATGTTTTGGCATTCTATTAGTCCAAATTGTCTAATACAGAAAAGTCACAATGATTAAAATTTATATACATATATTTATGTATGCCATTAGTAAAAACAGTCCTTCCTAGTCCTTCATTTCTATGTTACACCCATGATCCTGAAGCCTGTCTGGGTCTGACAGTCAACAGTTTCAGTGTTGCCCATGTAGATATGTGAGGGGTGTCACAGACACTCATTGGTGTCCTCAGCTCCCAATGGAAGGGTCATGGTGCTGGTGGTGGGGTCCCTTCCTCTTCAGTGCCAGGGTCCACTCAGATTTCTTTGCATTCATTTGCATGCTATGGCTTGCTCATTTCCCCATGCTCCCAGGGAAGGAATGAAATCTTATCGTAGACCTTCTGTCCTGGTTTGGGCCAGGATAAAGGTGATTTTCTGTCTTGTACTTTTGCTTTCAGCTAAGTCTCTTGTAAGTAGCTGCACTTGCTGAAATTAACAGCAAGTTTCTCACACAGTGTCTGCTTCTGGGACTGATAACACTTGATGTGTTATAACTATAATAGTTATGGCTAGAGACTGGTGTGCAGAACCAAGGACACTGCTCAGTTCTGAGGAACATTTTGCCCTCTGGAAGGAGAAAAGGAGTAAAGAGGTCACACCTGAAGCCCTGCTTTGGGGAGGAATGGACAAGATAAATGACCAAAATTGTCCAAACAGAATATTCCATCCCATACATGTCATACTCAGTATAAATTTGAGGCATAACAAGGGTCAAACCCCTTCCTTCCTACCCTTCCTTCTTTGCCTGTCCCTGTTCGCTTTGGCATCCTGGGAGGATTCTGTCTGTTCATCTGCCTGTGGTCCTGATCCATGCCAGCCTGAATCTGTGTGTTCCTGCCTCCGGTTCCTGACTGCTGCTGATGCCAGGAGTCCAGCCTGGACTTTCCCAAGGCTGCCCTGCAGCCTCGGTGGTGACGTGAGAGTTATTGGGGGAAAGGGGGGAGGAACGTGGTATCAATTTTCCTGTATATATCTAGTAATTTTTCCTTTTTATCATTACTGTTTCATTAAAGCTGTGTAGTTTAGTTTCCAAACCATAGGTCTCACTCCCTTATCCTCTCTCCTTTCTTTATCAGAGAGGAGAGGGGGATTAATAGAGAGCATCTGTTATCTGGTTTAATTGCCAAGCCAGTGTTAAATCATGACACCCTCAATACTCCTGGGACAATTCATCTGACAAGGACTGCCTGGTGCTGTCAGCCCCTTCCCCAGAGGCACTCACAGGGCAGGAGCTCTGCCAGGCTGGGCATTGGGCACTGGGCCACGGGCAACTGGGTTCACTGTCTGACCCCAGAAGTTGCAGAACATGTGTCTTCTGAGGCTCCATCTGCGCTCTGATGCAGCCATTTTGGTCGTATTGCCTCTATCTATCTCTGTAAGGCCATCAACTTCCTATTCTTTGGGTGCAAGATATCAGGAAATAGAATTTTGTCTGGAATTAGAGTGGTTCATATCATTTAAAGTAGCAGGAAATATACATGATATTTCGGGGTTTTTGTTCAATTGTAATTTTTTTCTGGATTATTTTGTGACAATGTTGAAAGACAGAATGAAAGAAGATTGGGAAAAGAATCATATAAGCAGAATACTGATAAACTCCAGAGCACTGGAGAAGAAAGCATGGAACAGAGGTCCTGAATAAAATCAATTTAACATATTTTTGCTCTTTTAGGTTACAGTTAGTTACCTGCTTTAACAGATTTATTCTAGAACTGTTCTTCAGTATGATTCATCCTCTAAATAAAGAGATTGGAACTATTTGAAATTTGTGCTTATAGACATGACTAGCTGGGGAGCTGTAATTCATATTTCACTGTCTGAATTAGTTCAGTTCCTGCTTGCCAGACTTTAAGGTTGCTCAGGATTATTGGTCTCTCACTTTCACCCTAGTTCAGTAAGAGACAATTGTCTAAGTCCCATTGGCTTCAATAGGATTTACTGCTTAAATTAGGCAGATGCTTAAGACACTAATTTGGCAAGATGTTTAATTATTAGAGCCCGCCTGTCAAAATAGGATCCCTAATGGGAACAGTGATTAAGGACTTATTTAAACACTTAAACATATATTTAATTTTAAATTCATTATTTTAGTACTGAAATACTGGACATAAGCACATGCTTAAATTCACATGCTACATGTTTTGCTGCATGGATTTAATCTTCTTTGAAATATTAAATTAACAAGCTAGTAGATGGATTTCAGAAGTCTTTTATCCTTTTTCCTGATAGTCTCATCAGGAAATGTGTTATATATACACACACATATACACAGAAGGTTCAGTAAAGGGCAAAAAAATCCTACATTTTTTTATTAGTAATAGAAGATGTATTTGATTAGCAATTTGGCATAAAAAAGAGCTCTTTATTTTCTTATGAAGGTATTCATAAAATAGGTGAAAATGAAAACTTGGAAAGACTATAAAATGTTATTACTATGATGAACTTACTTGAACAGAGATGAAAGTCAGTTCAAAGTTATCAAAACCATAAAGAACTGCACCACTACACAAGCATCTTTTCTAAAGTAAAGTATATAGTGGAAGAAAAATGCAACTCACTCAGTATTAATCCTGGCCTTGATGATCAAAGTTTTAAAATGCTTGTTCACTTGAAACGCATTTATTTTAGAGTCACTAAATGGGGACAAGGATTGATCAGTAGTCTCCTGGGCATCTGTATTTCATCCTGACTTTTTTGCTAGTATGAATGCTCAGTTTCCATTGGACATCAGACCAAAACATATCTGTGATGTCATTGCATGTGAGATTAAGTTTCCAATAGATTTATATACAATACCCTATTAATTATCTATTTATTAAGTAACACAGGAACATTCCAATATAGAAAAGGGTATAGGAGTATCTGCAGTCAGATTTTATGTGCCTTTCTGAATAAATGGTTTGAGCAGTATCCTAGGTGAAGATAATCTCCCAAATTGGACATAAGGCCAGAAGGACTTACTTCAATAAATATATGCTAAGACAATATATAATGAATTGTAAAACAATAACCTGAGAGCTTATTTACCTTTTTCAGAGATACTGCCACATTTGGGATCAAGGAATACAAACTAGCTAGTTTGAAAGCATGTCAGATACAAGGCTGGGAGGATCTCTGGTGCAGATTTGTTGAGCAGTAGCTCTTTGTTCTGAAAAATCTATTTTTAAACCTACTTTATTAAGACTGCTGAGCAGCATATGATATTCAGGAGCAAAGATTTTTTTGTTGTTTTTCGTGTCTGTCTTACAAAAAAAATTATGATGCAATTTGAAAATTATCTATTTTTGAAGTTACTTAAGCAGAAATATACAAAATTAGATTTTTAAGATGCAAATCGTGAGAAGAGCAATGACTGAAGTTAATGTCCCCTTTGTGCCAGGTCTGGTGAAGTGTATTCTCTGTAGTCATACAAGTCTACTACAGATATTTATCAGGATATAACATGACAGTAATAGTACTTGTTATATTGAAGTGTAAAATTACCATAATTTTAAATAAAATTCTTGCTGGGGTGCCATACCTCACTATTATTGGGATTTGTATCAAGAGCTTTCTTAGTGATAAAAAAGGGTATGGATCCCTTTTCATGTAAAATCATGTGCAATTTCAAATTTTAAAAGTAGCAGGTTGACATACTTTTTAACTTGAATCACAATGGATTATGTATGGATGAAGACATAAAACGCACAATTTCGCCTTGTCAAACTGAACCAAGATCTTACAAGTGGAGCTTTTCTGGGGGGCATATGTAAACAGTATCTAGTATAATGGGGCACTGTAATATAGCTTATCTATTCTCTGTGCATTATGAGAGCAAAACCAGATAGCAATAGTAGAAGTTATTCGTTTTTTACTGCAGCATGAAAATCTTTCTCCTTTAAAGACCTGGACCCTAAATACAGAATTTAGAAACATCTGAAAAAAAAGAAACCTGAACCCTGCCAGGAATAGTCTGGATTTACTTTTGGTTATTCATGCCAATGAATACTGAGAGACATATAATTCTATTGTTTTATGATATAATTTGTAGTCAATTTGTAACTTATGCCTTAATCTGTAAACAGGTGACAATTTAGAGTATTAAGTCAGCAATGAAGGAAGTCTTCGATATTTTTTCAAGCATGTGCAGATGTTTTTATATTTTGATAATTACCTAATAAATTGCTTGAGTACCAAACATATTTGGAAGTCACTTCTGTCAAAATCCAAGGAGACAGTAGCAGAACCAAAGCCATCATCATTAAAGTAGTTTTCTGCTGTTTTCTATATATCTTCAACTGCATTGTTGCAATAAATCATCTCATCTACAACCAAGATGGTCTTGAAAAGTTATGTCTGAATTATTTTGTGAAATTCAGCACTAAGATGTCATTGGCACAGACTGACAGGAGGAGGAAGTTGTGTATACTAACACTTTGATGACAGCCACTCTGAGGGGCATTGTGCATACACGTATATGAACACACAAACACAGTCTAACAGATGGCCTTTTTAGAACAGTCTTAGTAATGTGCTACTACAGAGAGAAATTACTGAGCCCTGAGTATAATCTGAAGTCAGAAAATTAGCGTGTTTTTCCATGGAGAAACCATGGAAAAAATGACCAGAGAGCTGGAGCACCTCTCCTGTGAAGACAAACTGAGAGAGTTGGGGTTGCTCATTCAAGAGAAGAGAAGGCTCTGGGGAAACCTTAGAGCAATCTTCCAGTACTTGAAGTGGTCTACAGGAAAGCTGGGAAGGGGCTTTTCATGAGAGAGGGTAGCCATAGGACAAGGGGTAATGGCTTTAAACTGGAAAAAGATGGATTTAGATTGAACAAATGGAAGAAATTTTTGACTGTGAGGGTGGTAAGACACTGGAACAGGCTGTCCAGAGAAGGTCTGGCTGCCCCCTCCCTGGAGGTGTTCAAGGCCAGGCTGGACAGTACTTCAAACAAACTGGTCTGGTGGGAGGCATCCCTGCCCATGCAGGAAGGTTAGAACTAGATAATCATTAAGGTTCCTTCCAAACCAAACCAAACCAAACCAAACCAAACCAAACCAAACCAAACCAAACCAAACCAAACCATTATATGACACTGTGAAAAGAAAACTATTCTACTCTGCTGACCTGCTTTGAGTCTAAGATTTGTTGTGTACACTTATTTTTAAGCTTGGCAGATACTCGATTTTTACCATTACCTTTAGTTGAACAAACTAGTGCTTATCAAAGAAGAGGGTGGAAGGAAGGGAGAAGGAGCCCACCTCTAAAATGATATCTGCTTCACAGAGCCAAAAGATATTATAGCCTCATTTTAATGGGACTGTGTTAGGCTTTGTATGGTACATGACATCTTCCCGAATCAGCATTCCTGTTTGACACTAATGTATCCTAATAAGGACAGCCAGAAGTTGTGTAAAAATAGAGACTTGGCGAAGGGTTGAAGTTGTCAATAAAGTCTTTTAAGTGATTCAAGGTTATTGTGACAACACATCCCCACTAGTGTAGAACTAAAAATTGATATGGAAGAGACAAGCATTTTTCCAAAGTTCCTTCCTTCTTTGCCTGCTTTTGAAGTCAGATTCCAGACAGATTTTAAACTGGGTGTTTTGAAATCTAAACATCAAAGTATCAGGGTTCAATCACCTGTATTATTTCTACCTGTGGACAAAATAAATATAAGGATTCAGTTAAAGCATGTAATTTAAGACATTGCCTAAATGATCCTGTTAAAAAATAGGGAAGAAGAGCAATAAATATAAAAGCTCCTTCCTGCATTCTGTTATTTCAATGATATTTAAATATGCCTTTTGGAAAATGGAATATATCACCATTAAACTGCTGTACAAATATATATTTTAATTTAAACTTCCTCATACTGCAGTAGCCAGTAAAATCTTAGACTGTGCCAAATTCTTGCTATGTGACCTCTGTGGTGTGACCACCAATCAGAAGTTTTAAGTGCAAGCAAACAGAAAAAATATGTAACTGCACATAGGTAGACATAGACACATATATATGTGCATCCATACACACACACACACACACACACACCTGTGTGTGTGTGCATATATTATATAACCATAAATGCACATACAATTTCTCAAGTCTTTCTTGCTGGTGAACTACTACTCAGCTCAAGAGAAGACAAAAAAGACCTAACAGCAGTATATATGGTTAGCAGTGACTGCCTGCAAGTGCACAGTAGGACCAAATAATGTTAAATAACAGAGTAATCAACAAATTTTCAAACCAAAGGAAAAAAAAAAAGGTTTATATATGTAAAGCCATAAATGTAAACCAATATCCAAATTATTCTAGTGGAAGAGTTTACACTACAAATACAAAATATAGAAATTGCAATTAACAATACAGTCCTGACAACATGCCCTATGAATTACTATTCCATGTGTTCTCCCACTGTATTCTTGGAGAATTAATTTTCTTCCAATAGACCAAACTCAGTTACTAGAAAAAACATCCACCTCCATATGAAGTAAACCAATTCTCTTTATTGTCTCTCTACCTAGATAGAGAACGGTTTGGGGGTTTTTCAACTTTTTTTTCTCTCCCTAATTGCATTTTATCAGATGTTTACACTTTGGGATTTCATGGAGTCCTAACAAATATACATAGATTTTTTTTAAAATTTCACTATATTCTCTCTTTTTCCCTTGGAGACCAAGACTTCAAGTTTTCTTCTATCTACTACAATTACAGGGTTGTCATAAAGATGATTTTCATATAGGAAAATCTGTTTAAGATGTGAAGCCTGCTCATCTCATCTTTAAAAAAAAAGTATGGAAACATTTCTGTACAGTTGAGTTTGCAATAAATTTTAGAGATGATTGAATTTGAATCATGAAGTGTACCAAGATGAAGTGTATGAAGATGAAAACACTGCCTGAGAAAAAAATGAGGACTAATTATAACTCTTACAGTTATTACTCACTACATTAACACTACTTGATTAGTTCTGAAAAGAACTGGTATGATCTGTTGGAGTAATAGTTTCCACCTCTCTAAATTAGCCATTAAATAAACAGTAGAATTGAAACCAGCTCAGCTCACCATTTACTGCCACACCATATGTCCTGTTTAGGGCCAGGATAGAACTAATTTTCTTTCTTGTAATTTAACTTTCGGTTGAGTTTCTTAACAGCTGTACTTGCTGACACTAACAGCAAATTTCTCAGTCTGTGTCTGCTTCTAGAAACCTTGATGTTTATAGTTACACATAGAGAATGGTATGCAGAACCAAGGCCACTGCTTGGTTTGGAGAATCTTATGCTCTGGAAAGAGAAAGGGAGTAAAAGGGCCACACCTGCAGGAGGAGTGGAGCACACAGGTGATGAAACTTGACCAGAGTATTCCATCCCATACACCTCATGCTCTGTGTAAATTTGAGGGACCGTGAGGACCAAGTTCTTCTTTGTCCATGGCCAGCATCCTAGGAGAATTCCTTCTTTCCTCTGCCTTTGATCCTGATCTGTGCCAACCTGAATCTGTGTGCTCCTGCCTCCACCTCCCATCTGCCACTGACTCCAGGATTCCAGCCTGAGACTTTTCCAAGGACTGTTCTGCAGCCTCGGTGGTGACATGAGCATTACTGGGGCAGAAAGGGGGAGTAACATAATATCGCTTTTGCATATATTTTTATATGTTTAATAGTTTTTCTTTTCTCACCATTACTGTTTCATTAAAGCTGTGTAGTTTATTTTCCAACCCAGAAGTCTCTCCCCCTTATTCTTTCTCCTTTATCTATCAGGGTGGGGAGTGGGATTAATAGAGAGCATCTGTCGTTTGTTTAATTGCTGGCCCAGCATGCAGAATGCAGAATTTGCATGCAGAATCAGAGAATAATATTAACCACTGCATGTTGATGTAGGCCTCTAAAACTCTCAGGGTAACTCTGCTAGTTCAATCACCTCCCAAAATGCCTTTATATTCAGGTTCATTGTCTCATTTTGAAATCATCTTGAGTCAGCAGCAGCATATGGGAGTGCTTGTTAAAAAACTATTTTGGTTAATGAGACCGGTCAGTCATCGGAATTTAAAAACAGCACCAGATACTTTGTTACATTAACAAATAAATTCTTCATTCTCCCACTCTTTCATATGTTGTAGTCTTTCTTGTCTATAATAATAATAATTTGCACCTATATATATATCTGTTTATTTTATTTAACTATAGCGCGATAGCTCAAATGTCCCGTTGGACTCGGCTCTGCTCATAGGCATCAGAAGAGCTGGAAGTTCCAAGCTACAACTTTATTAGATACAAAAGACAAGGGACAGCATAAGAAATTAAGAAAACAATTGTATTGTATTTTGTGAACTGAAGAAAAAAGATAATAAATTAATTGCCTTATAGTAAAGAACTAAAACTTGTAAATCCTTATCCAGAGCTATGCATATGTTGTCCCTTTCAGTCTTATAGCAGTGAGGATTTATAAAATGATTCAGAATCTTTGTGCTTAAAATGGCAGGGAAAACATATGACTTCCTGAGAAGCTAATTTGATGCCTTATATCATGTTATCTTTGATTCCTCACTAATTGTAGGATATCATTAGTTAGTCTTTTCAAATAAAAGCCCAGTTAAAGAGGTTTATGCTTCACCAACATCATAACTAGCTTTTCATGCATGACAGCTTGTTAAATACGAGAAACTGAAATTACAGTACCTGCAACAGAGAAGAAGTAAGGTATAAAATTCTGTGGTAGAGGAGATTAAGGTCTCTATTAAAGACTTGCAAGGGTGTGACCTTTTCAAGGGAGTAAAGTGGAACTAGATTGACTTCGGTGGGTTTGTATCTGCATACTCCAGCAGCTTAATCATCTGGTTAGGGTACATAGCAGACCTCTCTACCCTACACATTTAGGTATCCTTTCAAGGGCTGAAATCCCAAATGAGAAAAGTCAAACTGAGACAGGTTGAGAAGAAACACCTGGGTCACAGGGTTCACCACACCTAAGCTTTAAATGTAGCCAGTAAAAAGAGAAACATGCAGCTTAAATACCCAGCATGCTGGGAAGCATCTGGTTCAGTTTCAGCCTGTGTTATTCTGAGCAGCCCACTCTTTTCAGAGGCTGAATCTTTGCCATCAGAGGTGGTAACAGGGTGGCATAAAGGTACTGACAACCATCTCTGCTGAAATGTGAGCAAGTGCAAAGGACTTACCTTGGTACACTCCAGAGTTCCTGAAGCAGCTGTGCTTAAGAAATGGATAAGAAGAGTGAGAATTCCTCTTCTTGTAGCCAGTGAGTTCAGATAGAGTGAAGATGCTCAGTTATGCTCCCAACTAATCCCAAGGATCAGTGAGAGCAGCCAGGACACCCCCACTCTGTATATGGAGTCCTCTTATCCATACAAAGAGGGGTGGATCTATTATCTGTAGCATCACATTATCACATTATTATAACACCTCATTATTTTGTTCATTAACAGGAAATCACACACCAAGTGAACAGGCCTTTATTGGATCATGGGAAAAGGTCATTTCATGACTGGGAAAAAAGAAAGAGAAAAAAACCAGCCCAAAATTTCTTTCTTATGGAATAACCCTCTTTCCAGCACCTCATCATCTAGTTTTTCATTCTGCCTTCCTGCTCCATTTTTTCCTTTTTCATTATTTACATAAAAGAGTATGCACGTAAGATAAATTGTTTTGTATGTCTTGCTAACATTCTGTATGCACTGCATTTCTATTTAAGTCATTGGCAATGTCATTAGGATAATTAGCTAGATAGTGAAAACTTTTTTTGTCCTTCTATTCAAACTCCCATGCCACTGCACAAGGGGAGGATGTTCATTTTCTTTAATGAAAGTTATAAATTAACTTATTATTAAAAGTTAATATTAAAAGTGATTATTAAAAAAACTGAAATGGGCTTGAATTAGCATAATACCTTTAATCTTGTATACTAGTAAATTTATCCTAGTTTAGTAAATATTGCACATCTAGCTCAAAATACATGTCCATAAAAATCTTAAACAAGAGCTGTACTGAGATACAGACATATTTATAAACCATCAAAAAACATAAAGCACCAACTATGGAGCATGTAGCAGTTCATCTTCTGCACACAGCTTTGTTCCTACCACTGCGAGAGGAACCTCAGAGAGGTTTCATTATAAGTAATGTCTTATACCTATAAAAATACAGATTAATTGAAGTGCAAGATATAAGAAAAAACATATATGGTAAGTATTAATGATGAACAGCGACCATTATCCTTTCCATGCCTGTGGATAACAGCAGGCATAACAGAAAGATGCCTACTTCCAGACTCCTTAAATGTGGATGGAATTGGATTCCATTAGAAAAGCTAGGCTTTGATAAAATGACGACTGGTTGTTGAATGCACTGAAACAATTTACTTCCTTTCACTCTCAGTGGATTCCACAGTATATCCAACATAGTCTTTCTAATTTTGGTTTTAATTGTAGGTGGTAAAATCTGTGATGGCTATTTAACAGTGCTAGGACCTGACTTAATTCACTTATGTCATTTTGGGACTTAAAACAACCTATATGGGACTTTTCATATTCCTATTTTCATTCTCATGCAACACTGGAAACCTTAGCACAGATGGTTCATCTTTATAATGCTATAATTGATTGTGTATTATCTCAGATGTTTTGGCAGTTCTGGATGGTCTGAGGAGGTTGGCTGGCAACTGGAGTCAAGCTACTGTAATATTGTGATGAAAAGGAAGCAATTATGATGCTTATTTCTGAAATATTGGTAGCAAGTTATGAATCTATTTCAATTCATATGCAAGCACAGATTTCTCTCACTGAAGAAATTACACTGCTAAGATTAAAAATAAACCGAAACAACCGAAAAACAACCCCCCCAAAAACCAACCAAACAAAAAGCCCCCCACAAAAACCAATAGTCCATATCTATCTGCCTGTATCTAAGAAGCTGAAAACAACCCTGCCATCATGTCCTCTCCCAGTACACCCAGCAAGTAGGGCATATCTGTTTGAGGCTGCAAATGGTGAGAAAAACCCAAGTACTCTGTTGTACAGCACCCTGCACCCTGCTACAATCTGCCTATTTGCCTAGCCGAATGACCAAAGTAAATCATAGAAATTCAAATGCATTCTGTTTCCCTGACTCATTTTTTAAGGTGAAGCCATGGAGCTGTTATAACCACAAGCATAGCAAGAACTGGAAGGTGTACAATACGGTTATGACTTAATAGGTCCATAAATGGCCCAAGGTTCCAAGAAAGGGCCTGTGCCCAGAGAGGAAGAACAAATAGTATGCTTCTTATGTTTGTCTTTTTTTACAATTCAAATAGTGAAATAAGTATCCAGTTACATAAATTTAGCTTCATCCATCTCCAAGGGTACTCTAAAACAAATCTACAAAAAGACAAGATGAGAGGAACGTGATTTAACTGAACGCTGCAAAAAAATCCACCTCAGGCAGGGCTTTGCAGCATACCTAAAAGCTACATAGTTGTTGGTAAAATTAGTAAAATAGTCTTGGAGGAAGGAAATTAATTGCTTGCAGAAAAAAAGAAAATGTTTCAGTAGTGGTTTTATATAAGAGTAGGTCAGAATCTTGAAGGGATATTTGGAAAAAAAAAAACCAAAAAAACAAAACCTGAAGCAAACAAGTAAAAAACATACCAGACTCAAAGACAAAAACCATCTTGGCTTGGTACAATCTGTCAGTCATTCCTTTCAGTGGCTTCCCTGTTAATCCAGGCTGAAGACTGGAAAAGGTGAGAACACAGGGTTTAGCCTCCTCTTGTTACTTTCCTGAAATCTGTTTTTAAAAAGTCACTGCAGGCCCATAGTTTTTCACCAGCATTCCAAGCTTAAGTCACTTCACTGACAGTTTGCAACAGTGTTCAAACTCAGAAGACCATAGCAGATAAGCAGGAAACGCAGCTATTTTTATGAAAGCCTCCCATAGCCACTCAGAATTAGGAACAGAGTGACAAGACACATCTAAAAATAATGAAGAATTAGGTAAACTTCTAAGCAATAACAGGGGTTACTAGTGAAAAGTGTTTGATCAGCAAGTCTACATATTCTCTAAAAATAAGCATTTATACAGACCTCTGCCTTCCACCTCAACACTGCATCACAAGTTAAGGTTTCCTATGGCATTCAACAATTCATTCTTCTGCATGTCAGCATGGTAGATATCCCTCTATATAACATTTGCTTTTCATTGTTTAGAAAAAATGTTTTCTGCCCACAAATTACTTTTTTTGACTTCACCTAAACTTCTCCTACTCCCTTCTATTATTATTTCTCTCACTAACCCAATATATCTTTTGCCTAACTCTAAACTATTTTATTAATATCCTTCTGCTAATTCTCTCACTCTTGCCAGCCTTTTACAAAATAAAATGTTATTAAATATTACTAAAGACAAAAGTCTTGCCTCCAGTAGAGGTTTCATATTGATTTGTTATGTCAGCTTTCCCTCCTCTACTTTCTCTTTCTTGACTCTTGCTTTTTTGGGACTCTTTCCACACCACCTCAGCCGGCTCAAGGCTTTTAGATGCTTCAGCAATACAAGGGGCAACCAAAAACCAGAACTTGTTGCTTAACAAAAAACTTGCCTGATACAATCCCTCTTGCAATACTTCTTAGAAACAAGAGAGAAAGCTGTAACACCACCTGATCATACCTTTTTCTGGGAAATGGCCTAGTAAGAAAAAAACCAACCCCAACCAAAACCAACAAATCAACAACAACAAAGCACAACACAGTCCTAGAAGAGGCTGATTCTGAAGTTACAGATAGTTAAGGATGTTTTTAAAAGAAAAGATGTTTTGGGACATACTGCTACTAAGTGTTTCTTTTGATGTCTTTTATGTTAATTTAGTGTTTCTTGGGAAATTTGGCATCATGGTGTAGGGAAGAAACAGTCCCATTTCAGAGTATCAGTTGACAGCATAAGCTGTCATACAACACAGGTTTTATAGCTAAGCATGGACAATAGTTTCTCATAATTTCATAAAGAATTCAGAATTCTTTGGGGTAAAGTTAACAATGTCATAATAGGCCTGCTTTGTCTAGCTTACCACCCAAATATCATACAGAGACTGCATCCTTTACATGGGATTTGGCTCAGATAGTGGTAACAACTCAGCTACTAAATGTGTGGTCAGTAATATTTGTATTCCAAGAGCCAAATGCTCTGATACATTAAAAAAACAACCATCCTAACCCTTCATGAAGCAGAAACAAAAATATTTCTCTGACACAAGACCAAGCAAAGCCCACTTTTAACCTACGATTTAAATCTTGCCAGCAGTTTATGCTTATTCTTGTATTTATTGTGAGTTGTTTCACTGAAATGATAAGATAAATGGGTCCATAAATCTTCAGTTCAAAATGGACAAAGAGACAAATGGACACACTACTTTCTCCTGGCAATTGATTTGTTCTATCCAAGCAACTGGCACCCAAAATGGAAATTGGACACTCTGACTCTATTTCAGTGCTTCAATCTTTCCGTCAGTCTTCTACTTTCTCACTTAAGACAAATTAAGAACTACAAGATTATCTCCCAAGGATCTCATACAAAATACCAAAAAAATCAATCTGCAAAGTGCACCATTAGTTTCCTTGTAGCACTACATTTTCTCAGCTGAGCAACATGCTTAACCTGAATTGCCTGAATGACAAACACATTATTGCTTTAACAGGTTGGCAATAGGCACTTACCGAATTCCCACCTCCAAAATATTTTGTATTTTTCCTTCAGAAGTTCCACCCAAGACTGAGAATATACAATCTTCTTATCTCTCTGTGCATTTTTTCTCTGACCCTTCAGGCCCTGGCAGCCCACCTGGGCACCTGCCCACCCTTGGAGGTTTCCCCATGCTGCCTATGACCCAGGACCTGATGTCAGCATGCTGGGACCATCAGCCCCTGCCCCAGCAGCACCATAGGTAGGCCTGTCCCCCACTCACCTGCACCCACAGACATAGTTGATAATGATGTCCTGGATTGGTTTTGGTCCATCAGCATTCCTATGGGTTCACTGGTGCTGGGACTGCCCCAGCTGCCAACCTGGAAACCCTGCTCCCTAGATAGGGGTGGTGGGAGAGACCCTGGTTGCCAAACCCTCCCAGACTCCACGTGTCCCCTAGCACCTGGATGCCAGGGAGCTTCCAGCCCTCATGGCACTGGATATCTTTAATAGAATCAGAGAAATCAAATACCAGATTTTAGTTCTATTGGTGTTTTTAATCAGTAGAGCGACTTCAGTTCCTCTTGTGCCTCTCCATTACTGCTTTCCTCTCACGCCTGTATCCAGCAGATAGAGAAATCAGAAATCCTGGACTGATGCTGAAATCAAACTCACAGAAAATAATAATTGGGCAGATGGCGATAGGGTGTTTATTTCAGTTTCAGGAGTTTATTTTGCTGTTAAGAAAAATGCAAGTGTCAGTGTACACAGCAGTGATATAGCTGTGTATTATCACCAGACTATGAAAGTGGTGTTTATTTGTTTTTCTTCACTCACGGAAGCAGAACTAGTATTTTACAGAGTAAATGCCTTTAATTTTTCAAAAGTCGCTCCTCTCCATTGAACATATGTTTTACAGAAGAGAGTAATAGACCAAAACGCTGCAGCAGGGCATGTAATGAATACCAAGAGGGGCAGAACCATTACTCCAGTGCAACAATTAATACTTGCATCCCATTAGGGAATAGCCTCATTACATAGTTTGCCTACAATGAAAAGCTTTACATAGGAAACTTCTAATATCCATCAACACTTTTATTCTTCCCTTCTTACCACACAGTAGTTGCAATTTCATAATATACCTCTATATTTCAAATACCTCTATTTCACAAATCCTCTTGAAAGCAATTCTTTAAAATTTTTTTTTTATTATTTCTTCGGAAATTTTCATAGCAGTACATAGCACTTTCCTATTTCTCCTGTTAAAGATGACTTAGTTGATAGAATACAAGTAAATGATTACTTTCTTCCCTACTCTGTGATAAAAATTAGTGCCAAATTAGTGCATACACATTAGTGTTTGGCATGTCATGGCCTAAGATGGTAAAAATCCTTTTAAACTTGAATATGGTGAGCTATAATTTCTCCCTCACTAGTTTAGTCCGAAAAGATGCCATTTGATTAGTAAAATAGCTTTTCTTTTAATTCAAAACCTTATTGTTTTTCTTACCATCAAAGGGCTTGAATGAATTATAGGAATTCGTTGCCTGACTTGATCACCCTGCTGCTAGGCATGGTTCATTTGGCTTTTTCAGCAACACCACTGACAAATGTTTTGCATTGGTACTAGCTTTGGATGTGCTTCATTGCTTTGTTGAAATATAGTTTAATCTTTAATTTCTATAAGAATCCTTTATTTATATATATATGTATATGTATAAAGTATGACACTAAGCTCACTTTAGAGTTTAGAGTGTTTAATCAATCACCAATGAAGTTTATCTATACTCCCAAACATAAGCCTTTTCCATGTAGGAATGAGCTTGCAAATATATTTTATTTATAGCAGGATCCAGTAGAGCTCAAATGAAGCAGTTAGTTATCTTTTACCAAGAATAAAAAGTGTGGCACATTTTTTTCATTTTTTTTGCCCATATTTTTCATGGTGTTAGATGTGACTAATTTAGCAATAACGGGTAAATATATTGTCCTTACCAAGGTACCTGAGTATACCTTTAAAACAATTTCTCTTGCATTTTGAATAACATGTCTGAAATGAAGTAGGGGATAATGTACAGTGGCAAGGCTGAATTTTAAAAAGTTGACTCTCTTTCTGAAGATATCATACATTATTTGCATCATTGGTAATTCACAATAATTTTATTTACTGCTCACCTGTAAACTAAAGAGGACGCTAACACATCCTGCTTAGTTACAAAACTTTTCTTACAAACTTTTGGAAGGCTCAAAGTTTGGTAAAACAAGCTAGTGTCTAATAATAGCTTTTGCAGGCATACACTAAATGCCTTTTAAATGTTGTATTTGGAAAAAACCCATAATCTTTCAACATTAACATTTAGGGGGCTGAACATAATGGTCCACGAGCTCAGCTGGAGACTCAGGATTCTACAATAGTAGCTTTTTCATAGCAGTGATGTATTTTGACAGAAAAGAGAATAATAAATTGCAGCTTTAGCATTTTCAGTACTTCTATAATGAGGGGGAAAATAATTGATACATTTCTTTTTGGCAGTAAGATTCCTAATGAATCAGACATCTTGACAGAAAGACACTTAGTAAAAATAAATGTAACTACAACACTTCATTAAAGTAAAAGTATCTTTACTATTAATATACAAATGGTGAAGAGTGACAAATAATTGATATACTTTAAGCCATACTTTCAATGTCTTTCATAAATACAAAACCAGCATCTGCGATATTACTTCTTTTTACAGTATAGAGATATATATATATACACAGCATTTCATAGGGACATAAGATTTTGAAACAATAAACAAACTAGCTCCTGTGGTAGCTAACTTATCAATATATAATTCAGGTGATATACATTGCAAGTGAGCTGTTGACAACATGTGGAATAACAAAAACAATACATGGTATGGTTTAGCTTGTACTGTACATAGCATACAAATACATACTGAGTGCTCATTGTAGCAGGAAAGCTATTTTTAAAAAAAAAAACCTTGCCCAAGCAGTTCAAAATTCTTAGTGAGAACTCTACACCATGAGCAATGAAATTGTCTTCCTGTGGGCTCTGATGACTTTGTATATTCATCACTTCTCTATAGAGATTCTGAGGGTTTCTTTTCCCTTCCCCCAGCCCTGCAGTTTAGGTTTAAAAATGCAGCCTACTTATGCAGTAGAGGTGAGGGCTACAGTAGGGTTAATATTCTCCCTCTTCTTCATATCCCAGAGCACAATCCCTTTTGGCAACCTCCAGCAGCCTCTTTTCTTTCTGTAGCTCCCCATTTCGCTCGTCACTGCTAAGGAGAGACCTTCCCAGGATCTGAACCCTCTCTCAGCTCACTCTTTGGCACCTGTTCTCTCCAGTAGTGCCTTTCCTGAATTCTGTCAGCACTGCATCTGGTCATCTTGCCTGCTCCTCATCTCACCTGTGACTTAAAAGCTGCCAATATAAATTTGGCAATAAATATGTATATAATTTCTCTGGGCTAAAAATGGCCAATATTCAAGTTTGAAAGTCAAACATCATGAGGGTCACAATGCCTGTTAAGAATATAGATAGACTGGTAAACTGATTTTTCAGAATGTGAGCCAAAGCCAAATTTGTTATAGAATGGGTTCTTCTCAGCTCAGGTTCAAATAAAATTCTATAAGAACACATTTATATGTGCAGTGGAGATACTGAGGATCAGTTAAAATGTAATGAGTGTTCTCCCCACCACCGTTACAGAACTGCTGTCAAGTGGATTGGGCACTCCAGAAAATATGAAAAGCTTTAAAAAGAAGGGTGGATTCTTTTCTCAAAAAAATTTTTTAACCATGAACGCTTTCCATAGATCAGCACAAGTATCTGAAGTCAAGCAAAGGAATTTAAGACAAATATTATTTTAAAAATGTTTTCATCTTTGCCTAAAAAAGTATCACAATCACAATGAATTATTAGAGGAATGTTGTATTTCTTTTATTTCTGAGCATATAGTAATGTATGGGATAAAGGTGTGATCAGATATTTTTATCAATGTTTCCTGATCAGTACAAACTCCTGGTAGGAAAACTTCCTCTGTGCAGAATGTTACCAGGAGCCTGGCAGGACATTTAAATTCCACTTACACCTAGAAGTCCAGTTCACAAAAGTGAATCAGATGAGGACATACAGTGCCTTGCTGAGATGGATGGATGAAATTCAGGCCTCAGTAAAGTCATATGGTGTCTAAAAGCAAGACCTGGATTCCACTGTGGCCCTTCTTGCAACGCTCTCAGCACCCCTCCATACATCAGTTTGTAACAGGGGTCTTGAGTTTTTTCAGTAAATAGTCTTTTTGGAGGCCCTTGAATCAGGAGTGAATGTCACCCAACAGACACAACAATTACTCCACAAGGTTATTACTTCTTATGACAGCTTACAAAGGGATGGTGAGGCCACAAATGACTGCAAAACAAATATTCACTGCAGTTTTACTCCAGAGGTAATATGGTGGGAAGATGCTCCAAATAGTTTTTCAGATTTGAGGAAAGATTTTCATGTTTTAAGTCTAAGTACCTAGATGGAACTAAGGAGACTTTCTCTATGGCTCTTCAACTTGATAAATTGGTCAAAACACCCCTACACACCTCCCATTTACTCCATCTACTTGAACCTTTTCAGCAGTAATACACCCACTACGACCTCACTAGAATTGTGATCTCAACAGGTTTTTGCACATTGGTTTTTAAAATACTTACGTGACTTGAGAATACTATCTCCGGTTTACTTTAGATGAGTATTTGAGCATATTTGAGCAGAAAAGTATGTCATGGGAAAGCTTTCATATACTTTAAACAGGCTTTGTAGACAAATTATTGAAGATTTTTCTTTAATAAAGCAGAGTGGCATGCTATCAAAAGGCACAAATACATTTCCATTATCCCGTCTAGGAAACAGAAAAATGGCATGATTATTATACTACAGTTTGATGATTGGCACTTAAATAAATAATCAAAGTAATTAGCATCATAAAAAAGCCACTTTTTTGATGAACATCAATGCAGAGGCTGAAGACAGCAGGTGGAATTTACTGTATCAGGGACTGCTGTCAATCAGCCTTTGTAGATGACTCTCACTGTGTAACTATGTTGTGTATATCTATGAAGAGATAGAAAGTAGGCACAATCCTGCAAGATCTCCTATAAAAGTATATCCATCCTCCTGCTCACATCAACCCCACTGATGTCAGTGAGGTGCCACATGAAGGGTGGGTTCAGTCACACATTTCTTGCAAAACTGAGCCTAAATAAATTTACCTTTGTCACATTAGGCATTAGCATCACCAGAATAGTAAATATTTCTGCAACCACAAAATAATCTTAGAAGTCAAAAAAATCAAATAAACAAACACAACCAGAAAAACCTCTCCAGGGTACATTTGTATACCATAATAAAAAACATTAATTAAAACTTTTTTTTTTGTTTTTTTTTTTCATATTGGCGTAAATTGGAATGCAGGTCTACTAAAATTAAAAATTAAAAAAATGAGACATTTTAAGTGATTTTAGTTAATTTTTCTCCTTATTTGTTGTTGAAGAGAGATTGTCACTGCCACATTCCATATCATTAATAATTTCAATGGTACCCTCCCACTCTCGCCCCTGGAGTATGTTAGTGTAACAATTCAGATTACTTTTACAAATAGTTACATTTTGTCAACTCTTCTGACATTTCATACTAACACTTAAAATTACTTTTAGACAATAAAAGTGACATTTATACAGATACCTGTTTTTTTTTCTTTTTAGTCTAGAATAAGAAAAGAAAATAAAGAAATTATGTTATTCCAGTTCTACACATATCATACAAATTACTATGCTCTGTCCCTCATTTGGAAGTATTTGCAAATATCAGTGTTTTTAAGTGTTTTTTCATAGTTATAGTCTGGCTTTCTCCTGCACAGCATAGAGTCAAAGCACAAGAGATAACCTATTAATCCACAGACCAAAAGGTATGCTTGGAACAGTACATCAGTAATTTAGAACTGTTTAATTCTCAGTCCTCATATAAGCCAAATGGCAAGAGACTTAACAGCAGAAGGGAAATAAATACTCCTGAAAATAGCTTTTGATTTGTTTTCCAGTATAGTGGGAAATGCTTTCACTTCCAATATTGAAATAATTTTGCAGTATAAGTAACTTGTAAAGAGTAGCACAGACATGTTAATAACAAATGTACTGGAAAGACCTCTTAAATTCTCTAATCCCTTCACATTGTAATTGGAGGCCACATCAGGAAAAAAAAAACAAACCAAAACACAAAACAAAAAAAACCCCAAATATATAGCTATTAGGCCATGGAAGTTTTTGTGTATGTCTCAATAAGAAGTACTAAAATTTGAAATGTATCTACAGTTGAGCCTAGACACTCTGCCCGTGTTGTACAGGAACCTTGTGCAAATGACCATGCTGGCTTCAGAAAAAGCACCATTTGCTTAGTGAAGCTTGACTGACGTGACTATGCATGGCACCACCTAACTTTGAGATAGCAGGTAGAGGAGGAAAGGATGTTTCCTACCTTCATCCTCATCCCAGGAAATTTACTGCATGAGATGATGCAGGCTGACGATGTTCAAGCCACACCAACCACATTATTCTCAAGTGCTGGAATTTTTCAGGTCCCTTCCTTGCATTTTGATAGCAGGAGAAAGCCCAACTACAAATGCATACTTTCTAGAAAGAATATATATTCATATATATATATATATATATGATACAATTGGTTTTCTTAATCATAGGTTAGGGGACATTCCTTCTCACTGTGTACTTACTCAGAAAGAAGCCAGACAAAAATTGAACAGACAAGCAGCTATTTGGTAGTACTGCCTGCTCACTACATGGGAGCAACAGTGAGAATTCATAAAGGAATGCCTTCATCTTTCCTCCACCAGAAGTAGTGCCTTAGTATTTAAAGAAACTTCTTTGCAGCAGCTTTTAATTATTCTCCTTCATGACTTTCATCCTACATTGCTATCTCCTCTTACTCCTTTTTGCTTTGGTACTGGTTTTGTGGGAACTTGGCCTCTTATCCTAGCCACACCAGTGGTATGCCTCTGTCCTCAACCACTTGGTTCATTGCAGGTATTTCCCAAAGTAAATAAAAGTTGTAAAAAATCCCATAAAATTACTTGGTTTTCAAAAATAAGAAAGATCTATCCATCTATCTAGTCCTCCTGAGCTTTTTCAAATGCACTGAAGTTTGGGTTAACACGAAGTTTAACCTGCCATTTTCCTCAAATTGAAGGACACTCTATTTTACATTTCACTTTTCACAGCTTTACTGCACAAGTCAACCACTTTGCCACAACTACAAAATAAAAGGTAAGGGTTGATGAAATTCTGTGGGAAACTGATAAGTATAAGGACTTTAAATGTGAGCAAAATTCAGATCTAGTGAGGAGAGGATGTAATTTGCTGAGTAAAGCTAAACCTAAACCTTACATATGACTTAGATGTAAAAAATACACCAGGTACTTTACAGTTTACTCCTGTCAAGTAGAATTTTTCAATCTAGTTTTCTACATGGTTTCTTCACTTCTTCCAAAGCAAGACTTTGAAGACTCTGGTAGGTGTGGGGACACCATGCTGGTATGGCCCAAAACATATTGATCCAATTAGTGGCACTATTAAATCAATGATAATAAATATGAATGAATTTTGTATCAAATGAATCAGTCAAATTTCAGAGAAGTCATATTAACCAAAACAATAAAAAAATATTATCTTAAGGAATACTCAATACTAAAAAAAGTATTTGGTCTAATATAAGATGCTATTAATAAATAATTAAAAACTGTTTCACAAAGTGTATGAAATTATAAAGGAAAAAGGAATAACTTTTAATATTTCATGTACTGATCTGGAGAGAAGAGTATCTACTGCACTAAAATGCAGCTTTACCCCTTGACTAAATGAACAAATGCTGTATATGCATAAACATGTTGGGACAAATAATCTGAGCTTGTCTTTATTTTAAGGTTTCACTTGAAGGTAGGATTATGATCAAAGAAGATTTTTCACACCTTTGATTCATTTTAGCTCATACACAGCTTCCAAAATTTTAATGTAGAAAACCTGAAGCACTAAAAATCCTGGTGCCTTTCAGAGTCACACTCATGTAGTTAGGATGAGGCCAATGTTATTTAAATCTCTACATTAAGGTTATCAACTTTTTATTTTATGGTGAAACTGCAGGTGGAGCTGGTTCTATGGTGAAGTTATAAGCATAGCCAGTGCTAAGGTCTTAGACTGGTTTTCTTTTTTTTAAACTTAGACTTTTGTTTTATTACAAATGGAAACAAATATAATACTATATGGCACTTTATGTGGCTTGCACTGTAAGATCTGGAGAGACCTGCTATGTTGCTTATGGCTAGGGGTGCTTTGTGACTATTCTTCTAAAAAGACATACTGTATCATATAATAAATTACAGTCCTTATTCTGCAGATTTTTCAAATTTATACCATGGGACTTGGTGTCAGCAAAACTACATACTAAAACCATTAACAAAAAAATAGAAAGGAACTGTAGACAGAAACTGTTTTATCATATGTACACATGTACTAACTATTCCAAGCTTAAATTTCCCAAGAAATTAAGGTCAGCTGTAAAGTTTTGGTCACAGGGTTACTTCATCCAAATGCATTATCCAGACAGCTGTAGTTTATCTTATTAGGGTTTGCTATCATCTTCTTTTGACTGGATGATGTCATTAGCAACTTTGATTTCTATGGTTTCTGGATTTAAAGCTTCTTTCCCATTTTCCTCCTTTAGTGGCAGCTTCCTATCAGAAGAAAAGAGGAATCATGGTAACACAAATAACATAATCTGGGATTTAAATCTGCAATGCATGGCTTATACAGTTCGCAGTGCTTCTAAAAAGATTATGTATTTAAAATATTGTGTATTTAATTATAAGCACTGAATTTCTTTGCCTTTAAAGAAATTCATATTAACTCTCTCCATTCCTGTAAAGCCAGAAAAACTAAATAGTACGTGGTAAGAACATTGCTGCTTCCCAAAATGGTGTTTCTTCAATAAGGAAAAAAAAAAAAAAAAGAATGCCAAATACCTTGACTCAACACAGTACAGAGGTGAGTGTTCCTTAGGATACTGTAAAACACACTTTTGCTTAACCTTGATTATACTGTTTAAATGTCTTTTTCTTAATGTAGTTTAATTGTACATGAAAGAAGACATCTGTCATTGGAGGTTATGACAAGGTACATATAAAAGATAGAATTTCTTACAGCACAAGGAGGTAAGAAACACCTGTACTTTATTTTGCTAGGCCACATAATCTAGATGTTTTAATAACTTATACCTCTTTTAAGACTAACAGTGAAAATTCTGAAGAGCTTTATAATCCTTAATTTCACTGGCAAAAGAGTTCCAACCATTATTTTACATGAAAGAGAAAACACTTATTTCATTCAAAAAGGTCTTGTAAATCATTGATTTCCTACTGCCAGAAGTTACCTGTAAAAAAATATAGCTGTCAAAGGTATTTATTCAGATGTTGCTTTAATAATGTCTCCTGGGCACAATAACTGTTAATTGTGATTGCAGTTTGGGTTTGTTTTCTGGTTTTTAACTAGGCAATAGTATGCATTTTATTCATAATAACTATTAAATGTTTCAGAAAACTTCCACTGTGACTGCTTTGATGTCCCAAAGAGCAACATACTGTTCAAAACCTGTCTGAGAAATCCCTTAGGAATGTCTTCTACTAAAAGTGTTTAATAACAACAAAGAAAAAAATCCCACAAAAATTAATTCTCAGTCATATGAAATTAACTAAGATAGATGCTGTTTACCTAAAAGTTAACAATGAGCACAACCTATATCGGAGAGAAATCAAAGAGAAGACTAATTTTTTCTATTACAGTAAAATATGTGGGATATATATCAGCTGCCTGGCTCTGAGCACAGATGGAGGTCTCCAGTAATTGTCTAATTCTCAGGGCACACTCAAAGGAAACAGATTTCAGACAACAATGAAAGAAGAGAAACAACAGAATCAACACAGATTTAATTTTAACAGAGGATAAAACACTGAGGCAGAGGAAGTACGGCCCATGAGACACATTTTAGGTAAGTAGATGCCTGAGTTAAAGGCCTACTAATGCAAAGTACTAAAGCTAGTATCAAAAAAAGACCCAATTTAACCTGGTTTTGTATAGAGGGAGAGTGATTTCTCAAAAGATAGTACTGAAGGGGAGGAGATATTCAGTCACAGTAATAACTAGGCAAGTGATACAATATATTGTATGGAAAATTAATAAATTGATTTTGGTCAAGTGGATGTTACAAATACTTGCAAATTATTTGAAATAGGAAGGTTTGCTAGAGCTGTCTGATCTTACTGAAATCTATGTTCATGAAACCAGTGTGATAAAATTAGCTTTACTTTCAATGCAATCAAGGGAAAAAAAAAAGAACTACAGACAAATAAAATGTTTTTCTCATCAAAAAATCCACCTACCATTCTTTGGCATTACAGTCTAAAAAATGTGTGGGATATTTTTTTTTTATATGACGTGAAGTTATGAGTTCAGTTATAATCGGACATTATGCCTTTTGACTGTAACTTTGCATATTTTTATTTTGGAATTTTCCTCATCATTTTTAAAAAAATACTTACTCTTATTTAGTCTCTATTAAAGGATTCAATAATTTTCCTCTTTAATTAATTCTTCAAAATATTTCACCTAGATTAAACAGAAGGCTTACCTTGTATACCTTTAGTACAGCAATGATTACTCAGAATGAATCCCACCTTGTAGGAACATTGCCTGCCTAGAATGTCCTTGAAACTTTTCATTCCTGTAAGCTAAACTCTTCCCTCCAAGATCCCTGCTGGCCATTCTCACCCTGCCCAGCATGTTCCTTTCTGGCTGTTAGCACATACTATTGACAATGTGTTTTTGTGTTATTCCTACTGAGAGATTTACTTCTACCCTACTGCTTCCTCCTTTCCTTTAGTGGCACCCATACTTTATATTGCTTCTCTGTTTTATTAGTTATGACTTGTGTCAGAGCAGAAGGCCTTTCCATGTTCCCCTAGCACCAGATGTCCTGATTGCATGATTCATCTTTGGTTTCCTAAGTTACACTGGTCAGAATCTTTAGTTGACCTCTGCCCAGTTGTGTCTTGGAATGCTGCCTTTTGCCATTGGCTGTGGGAGAAAAAAATTGCCAAGAAGGAAACTGTCATCATTATTAATATCTCTTAGCAGTCCTATTGACCCAAGGACAAAATCATCAAACTTATTATCAGGTGTTCCTACGATTTAGTTATCTTTTCATGCCACCAGTAACTGATCCTTTCCTCTTCCTCTAAAGATTAAAACGTATTTGTTTTTAAATTTCCCATATTTAACTCCTGTCGGCTGTTCTAATAAAGATGACAAGCAGGAAGAACTGGACTTAGTTTTTCCTGATAAAATTTCTCTTGCTAGATGCATCTCATTTGTATTCCCACTGTCTAGTGCTAAAAATAGTAATGAAGAACAAAAAAATGCAGCCCTGGTGCCTTGCTCACTAAAATATTCAAGGCCCACATGACTTGTACAACGTTTACAACCATATTTCCCTGACTCCTTAGATAACTCTAGGTTCTCTACAGTGCCCCTCATTATAAATTCTAATATGAATACATCACCAGTAATAAAAATATATCGCTAGTGATTCAAAAATTCCATAATCATTTAATAACAAAAGTTTGAAGTCTTTAGGTACAGGTTCTGTACCTAAAGTATATACTAAAGTATATAAAATAGTACTAAAGTATAGTGCTTACTTTGTAGTCACACTCCCCATTACATTTCTATTACAAGTGCCAATGACATCAAATAACACATCGTTTTTTCTTATTAAGGGTTCTGGACTGTGTACTTACATATAATAGCAAGGAAGATAATTTTGTTGTATTTTCAGGAACCAAAAATCCTGCCTTTCAAGAATATTCTCCCTTTTTAAAAAACTCTGATTCCACCAAATAAACAACAGGTAAGTTTCTATATTTACTAGAGAAGTGATAGTCCTGTCAGTTTTATGATCTCATGAGGTAGAAGATTTTCAAAATATATTAAAAGCTTTGGGCTCAAACCAAAGAAACTTGGAGATTTCTTTAATAATTTCAAATCAATCAACTTCTGAAGCTCAGAAATTAAACTCTTGAGCAATCAGTTCATATCCTTTAATACCACTAGGGGAGTGGTATTCCTCTCAATAGAAGGAATAATACTGTCATCACCTTTGTTGAACTATAGTTTCTCTTCAAACGAAATTTTCAGAAGAGAAAAAAGAGTATCAGAATCTCTCATTGCAATACTAAGTGTAGCAAAATATCAGCTTTCTAGTGCCCTGCACTATCACAAATGTTCCTTTATCCTCCACACAGGTTTTGACAAGTGCTGTTTGGGTACAAACACTAGCCCTGTACCCAGTCCCCATGACTCGGGAGGCAGCTGGAGCCTGTGAGCCTGGGTGAGAACCACTGCAGTCTTAGTGCTGAAAGCAGTTTTCAGGGAAAGGAAGGGGGCACGAGGCAACTGAACAAAATGGCTCTCCTCCAGCCCTATTAATCCAATGACACCATGTAGAATTAAATACTGAGCTAAGGTCTCGGTTATGTGAATGAAAGCAGGAAGGTACCACCCTATGAGGAGCTGGATTTCTGGGGCACAGCACCCTTGTGCTCTACATACATTTTGTGTGTGTGTGTGTGTGTGTGTATGATGCAATTTCAGGTTACTTGCGAGAGACAGGAGATTATTCCCACAGAGTGGATAACACCTGCTTAGTAAGTGGCAAAGATAAGCTGCACTCGACTGAAAAATAATCCTTGCACTCCTGCTCTGCCACCACTGCAGTGTCAGGAGGTCTGGAGGTGGGTGTCAAAGATGAGAGAGAAGGTGGCAGGGCTGTGACCTGCCTGTGCTGGCTGTAGTTCTCTATGGGATTTGGAGGTTAGCTGGGAGGGACAGAGAAGCCTGAGAGCACAGGGCATGAGCTGCGCATGAGACGGGAGCTGATGCAGACCCCTAGGCAGGGGAGAGCAGTGGGCTGGGGAGGGAGGGGCAGGGATTCTTGTACCTCCCCATCCTGGCATGGAGTTTATTTCCACATAGGGGCAGCTCCTCAGGAGTCAGGACAGCAGGGATAGCCAGAAAATTTCCCTTGCTAACCTCCGAACAGCCTAACAGGTGGCTAAAGATATAATGCAGGATTGCCACTATTGTGGTGTTGCCATCCATGGGCTGGATAACACGTAGATGTGGTTTTCTCTGGGTCACAGAAAGAAGAGAAAAAAATCTAGTGATAAACTCAGTCGTAGCATGTGGGGTTCCATGATTTAGATTGATTACTGCAGCAAAAATAATTAAATAAATATAAAGTCACACTCATACACTGCACTTATGCAACACACTGCTTTGATAATGATGTGTATCTACCTCCAGAAGCACGGGAAACCCATCCCATGCTCATAGTCAGAAGGACCTTGTGTGAAACTGTAGGGCTACTTACTCTGGTTCTGTGAGGGGAGTTGTCTCATTTGGCTCATTTACTGGACTCCCATCTTCATGACTGGTAATTCTTTCATCCTCTGTTCTCATTTCCACTATTGGCTCTTTTGATCCATCTTTCCTAAAAATTATGTTAAAAGCCTTAGTCTCATATCATTATATTAACCACATACATTGCATATAACTAATTACCAAGATTTCTTCTCTCAAAAGTCGGCAAAGAAAAGGCAGAACTAATTAGCAGTAACTAACACCACTGAGACACATTTAACAGCATGTTCCCAATTCCTTGAAGTCTTCAAAGCACTCTGTATCCATGGTTACTTACCTAGCTCCACAAACATCACGGATTAACATCTCAAAGGAGCATTTTGTTTATGACTAAATAATAAAGATGATAGTCTCTTCATGGGAATAGATAGATGTAAACTTTCTTAACCTAGTGTAATAAATATAGGACTTGATGCCTAGTTAAGTTTGCACTTTTCTGGCAGCGTAAAGAGCCTTTATGTTACCTTATACGCTGTGAAAGAGTATTTTAATATCCTGGGACTGTGACAAGCTCAGCTGCCAGAATGGGATAAAGAACCCTTGTGTGATAATAATCTAGCCTCTTCTATTTGCACTGGTAGAAGAAACTCTTAGTTTCTATGACATATTTCCCTCATTTTAGGACCAAATGCTAGTCTATCACATGTAATTAAATGAATAACCTTTGTGCTAATTGGACAATGAATTTTTAGAAAGACGGAGCAGTGATTATTGTAATTATGCTATTGATGATCACAGAATCATAGAACATCTTGAGTTGGAAATGACCTTTAAAGGTCATCTAGTCCAAGTGCCCTGCAATAAGCAGCGATATCTTCAAGTAGATGTCTTGAGTTAATGCAGTGGTGTTTTGGAATCAAGGGGGCCACAGGAGCGGCTCCTGTGAGAATCTGCTGGAAGCTCCCATGGTTCCAATCCTGGCCCAACATCTGCCCAAGGGTGATCAGATATGGGAAGCTGGATGGGCCTCTGCAAGTAATATATTCAAGAAAGGGGAAATGAAACTGCAAAAATTTAAAAGAGATCTGCAGAGCAGAGGAGAAGAGGAGGTGAGAGAGCAATCCCAGAGAAAAGACACCCAGGTCAGTGAAGAAGGAGGGGGAAAAGGTGCCCGAGCAGAGATTTCCCCATAGCCCGTGGTGAGATGGCAGCTGTGCCCCTGCAGCCCATGGAGGAGCGTGGTGGAGCAGTCCCTGAAGAAGCACGGTGGAGCAGTCCTTGAAGGACCACAGTGGGGTAAATGTGGATTTGTAGCCCCTGAAGTGTCACAGGTGGAAGGAAAAGTAGCAGCCTCTGCAGGATCACGGAGAGAGTCAGATGTGGATCTGCAGCCATGTGGGACCCCGTGTGAGAGGAGGTGACTGCTCCCGCAGCAGCCGTGACTCTGTGTGCAGCCCAGGCGGGAGCAGCCTGTGCCTGAGGGACTGCGCCTGTGGGAGGGACTCGTGTCCCAGGGGTTCCTGAAGGACTCTCCCGGGAGAGGGACCCCGCGTTGGAGCAGGGGAAGAACGTGAGGAGTCCTCCCCCTGAGGAGGAAGGAGCGGCAGAAACTCCGTGTGGGGAACTGACCCTGAACCCCCTCTGCCCTGTGCCCTGAGGAGGAGGCAGCAGGGAAGGGATCCGGGACTGGGAAGAAGGTGGGAGGTGGGGAGAAGGGAAGGTTTTAAGATCTGGCATTCTTTTCTCTTTATCCTTGTCAATTAAATTATTTGATTCCTTTCCAAGTTGAACCTGTCTGTTTTTTGCCTGTTACTGTAAGTGGGGAATTCAAACCTCCCTACCCTGGTCTCGATTAACAAACCTTTGGGGGGATTTTCTCCTCCCTGGCCCAGCCCCGGGGGGTTGGTACCAGCTGGGCCTAAACTGTGCCATGAGATTGGGTTGCTTGAAGCCCCATTCAACCTAATGATGAATGTTTCAAGGAATAGGGCATCTACTGCATCTCTGAGCCATCTGTTCCAGTGTCTCACCACACTCATCACAAATATTTCTTCGTTATGCCCAATCTAAACGTACCTTTTTAAAACTAGTTTAAAACAATTACCCTCGTCTCACTGCTGTAGGATCTACTAAGAAGTCTATACTCATCTTTCTTACAAGTAACTTAAGTATTGAAATTCTACAGTAAAATCGTCCTGGAGCTTTTTTCTCTCCAGATTGAACAACCGAGTTCTCTCAGCTTTTGCTCATAGGACAGGTATAGATAATGCAGTTCATCAGCTGCAGTTTGCAGTTACGGATGAGCAATCACTTTAACAGACTATTTTCTGGACCTGTGAAGTTCTAGAGAACTAGAATCCATTCAGACTGCCATATGTCATAGCCATAGTCTAATTTAAAACATTGTCTAATTCATATGTCACATTTCCATACTGTTCCTCAGAAGATAACAATGGAACGGGCTGTTACAACTACAATAATCCACCTATTGAGGAAGCACCTGGAAAACTAACATCTTCTGATAGGCATCCTCAAGGAAAATCTGTAGGTTAATAAGAGCGTGGCACAAATAAATGCAAAATGAAGAAGTTTACTAGTGAAAAATTAATGGGTAGAAGTCTAAAACATTCTAAAAGTGTTGTCTTTGCATTTTTTTTATTGTTTGTTTGTTTTTGTTTTTGTAAAAAAACAAACAAAACCACAAAAAAACCAAAACCACTAAACACCTGTATGTGCTTATTCACTCCTGCAAGTGAAATTCCATGTTACGATATACAAATGGACACAATGGTCATTTCTGTAGACTATGCACATACTTGTCGTGGGTACCTCATGTCTGCAAAAAGATTATGTGTCATAGTAGGACGGGTGGAAAAAATGTTTAAGTTCTACTAGATTTCTCTGTACATCTACAGTCTTACAGACACACATACACATACACATGACACATTGCATGACCAAAAACCTAAATAAAGATGTTATTCACAAAGAGCATTCACATAGGATTGTGGAATTGATTTGCACAGGAAGTACACACTCTGTAACAATTAAAAATTCTGCGAAAGGGAAGGTGATTTGAAAGAAACACACGATGTCACTTCTATTTCAGGTGACTGTGTGTGTTACATGCACAGTAAAATCTAAATTCAGTACAAATGGAACATCATTAATTCCTATATGCATCCTAAAATCAAAATTTAAGAAAGTACCATAAACCCACTCAAAGATCCAGAATGCAGACTGACTTACTTAGAAGTGGGAAATATCAGTGTCTTAGTTGGCATAAAATAAATTAAAATTTTTGACTTCTTAAGCCTGTTTTGAAACTTCTGCCTGACAGTTTATTGCAAAGGACAGGCTAAAATAAGAACATTTCCAAATATTTTAAGAGCTGACTGACTGAATATCACTCCAACAAAGAAAGAAATATAATTAAATGAGATGTTTTGGCAAAAGGATTGTCATGGAGGAATTAATATTAAGTAACCAGCTTTATGCTTTTCAGGGACAGCATGGAATGATGTTTGGTTCTATGTCGATAGAAAAGCATAAACTCCTGTCAAGTGGGATTTGCAACTTTAGCTCCTCAAGCTCCTTCCATTCAGTAAGGTCAGTACACCAGTAAGTAATTGGTCACTTCTTGAATGGACAATAAAAGGATAAACTGAGGTCCTGTGCTCAATAGGAAAGGACAGCTGAGTCAGAGCCAGAAGCTTTCCATGTTGATTTATTAACTCAGACAACTGGCTTCACACAGTAGAAAAAATGCTTTTATTCCTTCTCTTACTAGAAGCTGTGGAGAATTAGAAAACTTTAGAAATTAGAAAACTTGCTAATTTATATAGCCTTCTATTCAGAAGCATTATTTTCATTTTAGTAAAATTCCTTTACTGAAACAGTGGTCAAGCATTGGAACAGGCTGCCGAGGGAAGTGGCAGTCAACATCCCTAGAGGCATTCAAAAAATCTATATACATGGCACATCAGCACATGGTTTAGCAGGCATGGTAGTGCTGGGTTGATGGTCCGACTTAATGATCTTAGAGTTCTCTTCCAGCCTTAATGACTCTATGATTAAATGCTCTGTGCCTGGTTATGACTGGTTTTGTTCTATGGAGCTGTATCCAAAAGGGTTGAGGACACAAGCAAGAAATTTAATCAGCTATCTAAGAAGGTATCTCTGAATCCCAATAGCCAGAATTAAGACCAAAAGAAGGCACTTACACCTCCATGACTGATAATGAAGAAGCTGGATACAGCTATGAATAATGAGGGCTGCAAAGTTTAATCTGTTTACAGGCATCTGGGGAAGGATGGGATCTGGGGTGCTACAGAAGAATGAACTGCAATGCCTGACTACTCAGAGCTGTGGCACACAGGAATTGGGCCAATAAGTGTTATTTGAATCACACAAAACCAGCATTCTCACAAATACTACAGTGTATGCCTAAGAATTCTATCAGATGAACATGATGAGGGAATTAAGCAGTTTTTAGTAAAAAAAAATGAAACTGCCTAAAACAAGGGACCATGAGTAATCTTATCTCCAATTTACCTTTTGAAAACCCTGTAAAATTGGGGTAATAAAGCGCTATTTTTTAACATAACCAGTACTTGAACTGTTTTTCCAGAGATCTCATTATCAACTCTCATCATTTAAAGAAACATATTTGCACATAAATGATCAGTTCATTCACATTTGTCTAATGAAGTACCTACTACACAAGAGTATTTGTGAGAACAAGGACTGCTTATTCCCTGCTTATCTTAAGCAGTCACTGACTGTTGCTATGAAAAACAACCACGCTCATCAGCTTCTCACCCACAGCCAATTCAGCATTTCTATTTTTAAAATCAACAATAATTTTTATTCTCCAAAGTCTATGAGCAAGAAGCAAGATTTTCCAGCAAGTGCTGTATCTGAGAAGAAAATATCTTTCACAGATTTTCTATAATATGCTTTCACTCCCAGGTTTACTAGCACTGTCACAACCATATGCTGAGCGTCTAGGTATTTGCAACTCAAAGAGGCATTCTTAGAAAGGGTGTTAAAATGATCTGTTATCTGTTCCTCACGGACCAAAGACGTACCTGTAATTCTTATTGAATTATAATGTAATTCCTCCCAAGAGGCCAAAGTGAGGTATGGTAAACGCTGTTTTTGTAGCCATTTTTATTTTAAGGCAATATTTGATGACAAACAGTTTTGTACATTTCAGAGGAACACTTTGTCAGTTAATAGAAACATTTCACTAATTCTCTTTGCCACACAACAGAATTACTATAAAGTTAATACAAATCAGATATCCAGTGAAGATTCCAAAATAAGTGATTAATACTCACAAGTAAGCAGCCTTTCCTTCTTCCAGTTCTTTACTTTTTCCACTTGAACCACTCTTTTTTCCACACATCCTCCTGGTGATGCACATTAGCAATCCACATTGTCGTAAAAAGAAGCAGCTAACATCAGTCACAACCAGGATTAACAAAAGGGCTGCCACTCCCAGGCCAATGACAGCACCAAGTCCAAGACCATTAAAAAGAGTGTCTTGAAGGAAAAAAAAAACAACAAAACTTATTAATAAAATTAATCACAAAAAATGTATTTCCTAAAGCTGTTAAGTTACACGTCTGAGGGCTTTTTAGAAATTAACAATTCAGAAATTAATAGGAATAAAAAGCCTACTGATGATCAGGCATGAATACAATCTGGTTAAAAAAATCACTGAAACATATTTTCACTACATTTTTTTCCAATTGTCAAAATTCTTATGTGGTCACGGAGCATAATTAATGTTATTTAATAACAAATAACATCACATCTTATCATTCCAAGACTGAGAGTATCACTACGCAGCCTAAGAAAAACATTTTAAATGTTCAGCATAAGCATAGTTAATATAAGTTGTTTTTATAAGATATTTTCAAAATTTCAAATATAATTAATTATTGGTGTTGCTGAGCAGAATTAACAAAAGGCTTAAAAGAGTGCCTAGACAGTATTTGTTCTGGTAAAGGTAATTTTTTGAATTAAAGTAGAATGGAAAAGTCTTCAAAGAAGTGAATTCAAGCTACTTGATATACAAACAGTTTCACACACTTAGACTTAAATAAATTAGTGTGTGGAAAACTATGCATACTACTAAATGATTATAGGATTGGGACCTCATTTTGTGTAGTCTTGTACCGTGAAAATACATTTACATGCTTCAAAATAAATAAATGCTTAGCTAATTTTACTTCATTACAAATCTCAGAAAAAATATTTAATTTTTTTCACTCAGTTTACATTTCCATAAGAGACAGTAATACTACAGAATGCTTTGAAGTCAGGTAACTGTGAGAAAGGAGGGGACTTGTACCTGATGAATAACCCAGGGGGGAAAAAGCCACCTCAGTAAGAGTCCATCCACCCAGCTAATTCAAGATGGTGTCAGACTAGCTCAGAAATGTAACAATTTCCTTATGTAATGCTATCTCCTAAGCAAACTCCACCAAATGCTGGTGTAGCTTATCAGCTTACTTAGTGCTAGTGGGCCTTGAAGTGATGTATGAGTCAGCAGAGCAGTGGTAAATGTCCATTTGCAGCCTTTTGCCAAAGTAAGAGCAAGATTTTTCTGCCAAGACTACTTAAATACTATAGCAACAGACATCAAAACCATGGGATTATTGAGCCATATTATGGTTTGGGTTGGAAGGGGCATTAGAGATCATCTAGTTCCAACCCATGTTCAAAGCCTCACCCAACCTGACCTTCAACCTAAATGGAGGGAGCATTCACAACTTCCCTGGGTAACCTCTGCCAGTGTCTCACCACTCGAACAGTAAAGAATTTCTTTCTAATAATCTATTCTAAATCTCTCCTCTTTCAGTTTCTCCCTTACCCTATAACAAAATGCCTTTGCAAAAAGTCTCTCCACACCTTTTCTGTTGGCCTCTTCAGATACTGGAAGGCTGCTCTAAATTCTCCCTGGAGCCTTTTCTTCTCCAGGCTGCATGACCCAAACTTGCTCACCCTGCCCCCAAAAGAGAGGTGCTCCAGCCCTCTGTTCATCTTAATGTCCCTCCTCTGGATTCTCTCCAAGAGCTCCGTGTCTGTACTTCATTAGGGGTCCCAGAGCTGGACACAGGGCTCCAGGTGGGGTCTCATGAGAGCAGTGATGAGGGGAAGGATCACCACCTTGACCATAATCAATTGTAATACAATAACAATGTTTTAATTGGGCTACTACTATCATCTCCCTTTTCTTTTTCTTCCACCTTCCCGATACACTGTGGACTGTTACCTAGCTTAAAAATACCATTTAAGCTTTCATATTTCTGCTTAACTAACTTTTAAGAAAATTTCCTTTCAAATTGAAAATTATTTTCTTTAGGACTTCTAAATCAATACATACTAACAGAAATACATTCTTTCTTAGTCTATGTGACAGAACACTTTAATAGAAAAGTACAATTTTTTTTCAAAATAAGGGCAACATTTTAGTTCTTATGCAATGTATTTAATTGTGTGTTGTATGGCTTAGAACTATAGAACTTATAGAACTGTAGAACTTATAGAACTATTCTTCAGAATGTTATTATACAGTAAACCAGAATTCAATGTATATATTTCATGCATGAATAGACAGATATTGCTTTAAGGTTATTTTCCTTTCTTTAGAAAGACTAAAAGATGTATAGAAATAAAAAATAAAATGGCACAGTGAGGAAATTATGTATCATCTATGGATTGCTCTGTCAGCAGTGTTAGAAGTTGACATTTAATCTGAATTTATTTTCTTTCTCTTTTTTTAATATTAACATTCCTAGTTAAGTGTTATAATTTCTAATACAACTTCCAACCTTACTTTATACATACAAGCACCCAACTATGTGATAATTTCATTTGTAAAATCCACTCATCTGTGTCTACCAGTTTGAACTGTCAGGAAGACACAAATAGATATTTAATTCCAGTTTATTAAAAAGTTCATATGTTTTGGCAGATATACTACCAGTAGATTCTACAGAGTCCAGTTCCAGAGTTGTTGTCCAATGAAGTTTTCCTCTCTGTACCTTCTTAATGAGTAAATAGAACACAGAAGAGAGAAATTAAGGTCTTTTAATTCATCTTTTTACAGAGATTCAGGGTTGTGTTGTTGCTTTTGTATTTTTACGTGATCATTCTTCTATTGTTTTTTGGTTGGGTTTTTTTTTTTCCTTTTTCTAATGAAGTGTTAGTAAGTTTTGTGAGGAGATAGATACATTTTTCACTGACTGGCAAGCTTACCACTCAAAATGATTCAGTGACACGAAAGCTTATACAGTATTTTCACTGGTGAGTGAAGGAAAAGATTAGAGTAAAAATATTGCTCCTTGGTAAAATAACACTCATATTCATTTGGCATAGCTGTAGGAAAGACTTTAATTTTTAAGCTTCTTGCTACTGAGGAGACATCATTTCAACATTAATGAAAAACATAAGATTACTTTTAAAAAATGTTTATCTTTGTCTGCATTCTGTTCTTTCTTAAATTGCTGGGACTGCACCAGTTCATCTGCTCCTGCAGTTGTAAAACTAATGCCAGTTTCTATTAAAGCAGACTTAGGGTTTTCAAATTTCATATCCTAATGCATCTAGGGTATCAAAACAATATGAAATTTTGTCTTAATATCTTATGACAAGAACCGAAATACTAATTCTGTGAGGGGATGAAATGTTACTTTTATACTACCTATAGCTTTTCAACCAACGTTGCAAAACACCTTTGTTATCAAAAAAGTTTTGTCTTAAATTCAATTTGAATTACTTTACTGTGAAAAGTTTTAGATAATACAAAAAAACCCAAACCCATCCTAATCAGCATATTTAAAATGTTTGGGGTTTTGGTTTGGTTTGGTTTGTTTTTTTACATTGTTCCTGTATGTACAAAATGGACTCAGAAGATTAGTTCCACTTTATTCTCTACAACAATAAAATATTCATATTCTTTTCTTTTTAGCTGAAAATGCACTTATTTTAAGTAAAAAATCCAATGTTAATGTGAGAGAATCAGTTTCTAGCAATCTGAGTTAGTAATCTAATCATAGTGGAGTTTTTTTAAATATTGTTTAAAAATAAAATAAGTTCCATAGTTCTGAATAGGTTTTAATTATAATTTCTCAAAATATTATATATTTTAAATAATTTTTTTTTTGCTATGCAGAATGTGGAATAAATGATATACTGTACCCTGCCATGATAATGACAGAAAATGTCAACTTTAAACAAATCAACTTAATTCATTCACTTCTTCAGATAAGTACCTAACTACTTTGGAAATAAGATTACAAAACTTTCAGAAATTTAACAACAACAACAAAAGCAAGCTTAAGTAAGTATTGGCAATTCTCAAGCTCTCACTTATTCAGTAAGTTGTATTTCTAACTTCTAACAAATAATTGACAAATTTTGAATAAATCATTATTTGAAGGGGAAAGAGCAATGAATAAGTTTGGCAAGTAAGAGAATTTCCCTGTGAAGAGAAATAAATGGAAGGATAAATTTTATGGATCCTCAAATATAAATTCAGAGTGAATTCCTTTCAGAAGTTGATATGCAATGATCTAAAAAAAAGCAGCAGGTATAAAAAGAGAGCCACCATCTACGTATGCACACTTAGTGCATGGAAAACTAAAGCTGTTGCTTCTGCACAAAGAGACAGGAACTTAATAAGCAGCATTCTTATGTTACATGAATGCATATCCTTCAATGTGACAGAATTTCTCCAAACTCTTACAGAATAAATCTGAATACATTCAGTTACTGGTACAATCAAATAATAATTATAAGCTTTGTAATAAGTACTCTGCTTAGGCAAGGGGGCTGGACAAGGTAATCTCCAGAGGTTCCTTCCAGCATTAACTATTCAGTTTTATTGAAGAAAAAAAGCAAGTTAGCACCTCTTTGTGCCTTTCTTTCTTTCTCCTCCTTAGCAGGCATGGATGAAAGGAAAGGTAAAAGTTTCTACACAGCCCATTAGTAATTTACATTTTGAAGGAAAAAAAAATTATAAAAAACCTTTTCCTATGTTAACAGCTTAACACCTAACAGGGAGATTCGAATGGGCGCAAATGACTGTGCAGATTTGTTATCCATAAGTTTGTGCTTTTTTTTCAGGTTAGTCTGAAGCTATCCTAGGAACTGCTCTTGTGCTAATGTAGTTGAAATTTATGAGCTGGAGAATGTATTTGAAAATACTGAATTGGGCAGTGGCAAAAGAAAAGAATACCCTTGCTTATCATCTTCTTGAACTACCCTGTTGTATCGACTCTTAAAAAGGTTTTCCAACCAGGATGGTTATTTCTGTACTGCCTGGGAATTTTGTCTTTGATTCTATATCTGATCTGGAACTTTTCTTAAAATCAAGAACTTACCAGATGTATGTACTTATTCAAGACCTCTAAAAAGACAGAAAACAGATTTTAAAAATTAATAAGCATTGATGAACATCCAAACAATCATAATGTTGTACCAAAGAGTTAAACATCTGTACAAGATTTTGCTGCCAGTTAATCAGTAACACCAGAAGGCCAAGACTGTTGCCTGAACAAGCACTGCTAAACTAAAGATCCAGAGAAAAAAAAAGCATACACATCCAAACAACAAGAAAATCATGAGCAAAACAGCTACAAATCCAAACGGATTCACTGGTCCATCCCAGATATGAAAACATATACAAATACAGTGAGGTGAGTTTTTGAGTCAGGGTACTGCAAATACTCAAAGAACAACTCTTCATTATAATCACTGCAATACACATTTCTTTCCACATTCGTTTTTGGTTGGTTTTTTTTTTTTTTTCCTTTCTTTTTTTTCTTTTCTTTTTTTTTTTTTTTTCCCTTTGGGGATAGAAGTACATTCAAATTTGTATATAGTAAGTGGAAATAACATTCCTCTTTTAAATATAGTTATGTCTGATATCCTGTGTTTTCCTCTATTGAAAATGGATATATCTAAACTGTGAGTCTTGCATAACTTTGCTGTGAAAGCATCTTTCTCCTTCATTTTCCAACAGGAAATATCCAAGATGGTTTTAAATGGAGGTCCTGCGTGCTGCAGCTGCTTTGATGTGGATGATCAGGATGAAAGGACTGTGTGACACTCACCAAATCTTACAAGTTACAGGTACCCAAAATTAACTATCACAAGTAGCATGTGAAGGTAGCATGTGCCCAGCTTTTTTAATGAGAATGGCATGATTCTGAAAGACTCTATTAATTAGAAGAGGAATGATTTCTTAGCTTCATACAAGAGCTTCCCATTATTAAGCACTCCTGTTCCTTAAGGAGACGAAATTCACACCTGGCAAAAAGGAGTAGACCAAACCAACTCCAATAATTTGGCTGACACTGCTAGAGCTGCATGAGAGGCTTTTAGTAATTTAAAGCAATGAAACTTGGCTTTCAAGCCAGATAAGTGCTCAGCACCTATATATCTACCTTTAAATGAAATAACCAAATCAATACAGTTGCAGAATCAACTTAAAAAAAAAAAAAAATATTCTGTACATCATATGACTTAGCGGAGGAACGTTTGACGTGAAAGAGACCATAACAGTAATATTCTTTAGCATCCCATTCCTTAATACAAAAAAATGCTAACAAAGCTATAATCAACATTAATTTCAATGCTTTTTCTTCCTCAGTGATTTTTTCCTATAACTTTCTGCTAGAAAGATACTGCTGAAGGGCAGCGTAAAAGCACATGAGGATTTGTGCTCTGTAGTGCATGACTGAGTAATATGTTCTGACAGATATGCTTGGTACATAGCTTTGAAAAATAAGGGGACAGTACTACTGATACTGATTCAACTGACCAGAGAGGTTTCTTCTACCTTTCTTCTACCCATAATTGACATATTGAAATCTGAGCCCAACTGCAGCAGAATTTTAATGGTTTCACTGCCAGCAAGAGTAGCCATAAAGAAGAGGCTATATACCACAGAAAACAATGCAGAAGAGAGAAGGGCATTCACAGCCAAGGGACTCTGTGGTGCCACTGGAATATCTGAAAGAGATCTGAGCTACTGAAATGAGCATGTCTAAAATGGTATCTATCAAAAATCTTACACTTTTCTGATACTTATCTGAGTGAGGGAGACTTTTTTTTATTATGGTAGAGGCTTTCCAGCCAACAAGTTTTCTGAAATTATTTTTTCCCTCTAAATTTAACAAGAAAAAATTATTTTATTATGACTTTTTCTGGGTACTGAGTAAGTAGGACTTGGTTTCTCATTTACTCTAATGATCCTTTACAGGATTTTTTTCATATGAATTTATCTTTAACAAGACATAAATGAAGTAGCTAAGTAAACCAAATTTTATCGTGTAAATTGCAGCTTGAGTGTTCTTGTCAATGATGTCTTGTACATGTCCACTGAGGAAAGAAAAGAAAAAGAAAGGGAAGAAAGCTGTGTTAACCAGAAAAAGTGTGATGGGTTGTGAAAACATTCATTTGAGCTTATTTTTTTTTAAGCAAAGTTTTAAAAATTATTCCCAGTATCATCAAACTATCCCTAAGCAGGCTTCAGCAGCATTCCTAATGTGCTTAAAGGGTTATCAGGTAGCTACAGCCCCTTCTTTTGTGCATATTCTCAGTTACTTTAATAAATTGTGGGGTTTTTACCATTGCCTACTTCTGTGGGAAGCCCCAGAGAAAAGTGGCAAGAGACATCCCCACATTCCTGTTCATTGAGGGAGGAGAGGTTGTGCAGGAACAACAGCTTTATGGAATTTCTGGCATCAGCTCTGCACCCAAGTTTCAGACCTCAGGGAAATGAGTAAGTTTCTGTGTCACAGTTTCCTCAACTCAGTCTGACAGCACATCTAATGAACCTACGCAGATTAATTAAGACTGATGTGGGTATTGAAAATATGCACTTATGTGTGGCTTCAGCACTGCTATTACATCAAAGGAGAAATTATGTGACTTGTGTTATTTATGAGAATTCAAAATCACACTGTGCACACACCACAGAGACCCGAGAAATTTTTGCATCTTTATACTGGATGACAGCTGTAACCAGACTCCTGGAGTCAGGAGAGCTGAAAGAAAGTTGAACTATGTTTGGATTGTTGAAATTATACAATATTTCAGGTCTGTCAGCAATTTCTTTACGCTTTTTAAGACATACGAAGTGCAACCACAACAGTTTTGAGAAGCATTACTTGGAATAATATTTAAAATGTATAATAATTTTATAACATTATCTACAAAAGGAGAAATTTAATATTAATGAGAATTGCCAGTATATGGTGCATGTTTTTATTTGAAATAGCTACAGTGATAAAATGGCAAGTGTCAGCACTTGTCTGTACAAGTGTTGTGTACCAATAGATCCTCCCAGTACTGAAACATCTGCCTTTTGAGATGTAACTGGTTCAGCCTGATTACAACTGTATGGATCAAGTGCCCAGACTGCATATTTATACAGATATTTTACATACTTGCTCCATTAGTGGAGTAGCATGGCAGCCGTCCAGTATGAACCAAACTACAAATTGAGGCATTCTGATTCTAATTATCCTTTTCCTTTTGGTCATGATTTTATTAATGTTTTTTTGTTTTGTTTTGTTTTTTTTAAATATTAGCTATTGTATAAAACGCTGAGTGTATAAAACACTGTTGAAACAAAAATATATACACTAAATCTCTTCAGTTAAAAAGTAGATAATGTAGGTAATACAAGAAAACCAGCATTTATCAGTAATCAAGAAAATACAGATTGAAATGCTTTAAGTCAGTTTTCTTTATTACAAAATGAAGTCAGAAGCTGCATAAACTAAAATGAATGTTGAACAACAGATGAAAGAGAAAGTTACATACATTTCTTGACACTGGAAAGATGCTGAGGGACATTACATTTACCCTATTCACACAGTTTTTCAGAGACAAAGCAGACATGACAGCAAGTACTGCATGCATGAAAGAAATCAGTGAAGTGAAATAGTGAAACATGAACAAGATGGAAAAATAACCCACTGTTTAAGAAATGAAAATTAACTACTTTAAATGCAGGGTTTTTTCTTGACTTTCATGCTGTTTTTGAAAACAGAAACTTAAAGAAACTTAACTACTTGCAATATTTTTCACATATATATCTATTAATACATTGTATTAATTTGCAAATGCATTTCTGCTGGAAATACACCCCCAGTAAGATTTACCTTGCTTGTATTACAGATCACTTATCATGTATTATAATTAAAATTATAAGAAATGATAGGCACTAGAAAGTGCCTCTTCAAAAATGTTAAAAATGTAAAATAAATTTACAGAACTATTAATTTCATATAATGTAGTGGGACTATAGTAGCAAGAATTACAGAATTACTGTACAGTTTCTCAGGACTTTAAAACATAATAAAATGAACAAAAATGGATATTCCTCCCTCATTTGCTTGATCTGGTTTTGTAAAACATCTAAAAGCAGTTCTCAATCATGCAACTACTGTTTCTAAACAGGCAAAGTGGGTGGAGTATCCACATTTGATATTTTAACACCATTGTCTTTACCAGGATTTGGCACTGACAGGATTTTCCCTTGGAGTGTCCATCACTTATACCTAAAGACTGATAAATGTGTACCAAAGAAAAACTGAAGATTCCTTATATGCCTGGACAAATGGGATGGATAAAGTACAATGTGAAAAGCTCTAGATATAGTAAATATTTCAGTCATGTCATTATAGAACTCAGAAGCTACATTTGTCTTGATATTATTCAAACTACTTCCCAAAATTAAGTGGATTTTTTTCCTTTTCTCCTGAAAAAATGAGCAATTAGAAATCAACAACGTACTGGACAAAGGGAATGGGATTATTAACACAACAACAAATTGGATATGATTGTCAATTACATTTTTTTTTAAAAAAGCAAAACAATACAAACCAAAATTATTAGGTTTAAATAGTTTACCGTTTTATACACATGTGAGTGGAGCTATACAATTTAGTGAACGATGTCTGCATGCTGGAAAAATAATAAAGGGTCAGTCCCAAGAAACTATCTGATTATCAGTCATGCAATTACTAATGTAACCAAAGCACTATATACGCTTATCTTTTCATTATCTATTTTTTCATATGCACATGATTTTTTTACATCAGTGCTTGGTCTTATTCTTCCTACACAGTTAAATGGCATGCTATTTTGTTGCTTGATATTAGTATGTTTTGTGCACCTCATAAAACCACACAGACAGTTATATTTTATTTCCAATGTATGCAGTATTTGTGGGTTTTTCTGTTCAATATTTATCCAGTCAGTAATTAAAATTCTAATAACCCTACTGGAAAAAAATGAAAGATCACGTTTGACATTGTATTGATGTTAACACTTTGATTCATGAATAATTTGTAAATGCTAGAAACTTGTCAAATCTCTGGAAACAAGACAGACAGCAAGTAATATGTGATTAGGAAAGAATCCAGCCTTAGACTCAAAAGGCTGTAAATCAACCATTAAAAAAATTACTGTTCCTTAGAGTTATCCTGCTATATCACAGAATAATCATTACCCTTTTTAAGCTTCTGTGCTACCAATTTAGATTTAAGGCATGAGTTCAGCATAGAATTTTTTAGGAATTTAGTCTGACAGAAAGTTGAATATTAACATTTCAAAATATATGACAATGTTGAAAATATAGTAACTGTCAATCGTAAGAATTAAAACCCCTCTTATAATCTCTAAATTTAAAGGAACAAATTTACTTATCTAACATTTAAGTACTAATGAAAAGAGAATATTAAATCCATTTTTTGAAGACATACTGATCATTGTAATACAGTTTAAAGTACAATTTTAATGCTCTTCAGTCTGTATCTACCAATTATAATTTAATTTACAAATGTCTCTCTTCACTTTTTCCTTATTCTCATCTGTTGGAAGACAAGATCTTAAAATCTCTGCATC
This sequence comes from Heliangelus exortis, assembly GCF_036169615.1. Taxonomy (NCBI): domain Eukaryota; kingdom Metazoa; phylum Chordata; class Aves; order Apodiformes; family Trochilidae; genus Heliangelus; species Heliangelus exortis. The sequence goes on from NC_092422.1 coordinate 95,910,009, forward strand.
TTCCACAGATTGTACAAAATATTGTAAAACAGTCTTGCTATCATTGTTTTTAAAGATGGAATTCTGAAACATTCTTAAAGAGAAATACAAAAATAACTGTATTAGTTATTCACCTCAGGAGATATATGACATCCCAAGGACATTATTTTCTTCCTTTATCTTTCTCATTACAGAGGCTTTGGGACATTGCCCAGAACTGCCTGGCACTGCTGTCACAGAATCCCTATAATATTGGCTTAACTTTTGACTTTGATGGGAAGATTAGTGCCAAAAAAACTGACAAAAGAACAACCAACAACAACCAACCAACCAACCAACCAACCAAAAAACCCCACCATTTTCAAAGTACCTGATAACCACAAAACGCACAACACAGAAGAATATAAATTGGAACAGACTTTAAAATTTCTCTCATTTGACAGGGGAAACTTATGCAGTTTCCAGCTGAAAGCTACTATCAGCTGGAAAAAAAATGTGATCCAAATTTGTCTCTTTATCCCATTGGCATTGAGACACTGAGGATAAAAGCCAGCCTGTCATTTATAATGTATATTTAGCTTCTGAAATTTCTCAAGGCTTTTTGCTAGCCCTTTCACGATACGTTTGGAGAGTTCACAGTCGATCAATCTCTGCTCTCTTAATTGCTGTCTTTTCTTCATATTGCTTCTTACATACTTATTGGCAATGTTAGAATGACTTGCTAAGATAGTAAATTTATGACTGGTACATAGTATTAAAATGTCAAATGTCTAACCAGAGCAGGAAAATGGTTTAGAAATTTAGAATGTTATTTGCTTGAATTCCAGCTACTTCACCATGCCAAATATGTAATTAAAAAAAAATATGAAAAATTTTCTGTCAATAAATTAACTCTTCAGATTTACACATATGCATCCTGAAGACATCTTACTTGTGACACAGACCCATTTTCAATTTTTTTGAGATGAGAAGATACTTTAATAATAATGTTTTAAAGCAAAGCCTTCCAAGAATAAATTGCAACTGGCAAAACTCACCATAATCACTATTTCTAAGAAATAAGAATATCCTCTACATGAGTAAAGATACCTAAAAAATTAAAGTTTGACCAACTACTTTCAAATTAAAAACATAAGGGCATTAAAACCTAGAAGAAATTAATTACAAAGCGGCAAAAATCGACATACACTGTTAATTTATCAGCTTTGACATGTTTATTGAGAATTTGATTGGAAATATCATAAATATTTAATTCTTTCAGCTCTGAAGTGCATTGCTTTCATAGGTTATTCTGAATGCAATAGAAGAATGAACCATAAACATGTAGCTGACTAACTACATAAAGTCTAAAAACAAATACATGCAGTAATATGTCTATGTGGACTCTCACTAAATGAAATTTTTTCTGAGGTCTTGTATACACCATGGCAGAATTTATAAGCCATTCTTAAAAAAAATGTAAAACTGTTTTTCCCATTCTTTAGTAAAGCTCAAAAATTGAGCCTGTGGAGCTTCAATTCCAACGAATGCCATTAAAAGAAATGTGGCACTGTAAGAGTCACAAGAAGTGAGTTTGGTGGCAAAGGATCTGTATTACGTGCTGAGGCACGGCTACAGAAATGCACAGGAAAAGTAGACAAAAATAAACACTAACAACTGAAGCAGCCAATAAGTTAGGGAATAAATGTTTGTTAAATCCAAAGGAAAATATAAAACATGTCTATGTTAAACAGAGAGTTCTAAGCATATTGTGGTAGGAGCTAGTATAAGCACAACTCTGTGAAAATTACTAATTTAGAATCAAAATGCTCACATGAAAGACCAATTGAAGGCGTGCCTGGAAAGCCATGTGTGTCACAATGGTAGAGTCTGCATAGATTTCTTATAATAAAAATGTAGTTGAGAAAACAGAATCACATGGCATTGATCAAATTTAATGAGTCACATTCTTCAAGTTCTGTCGGACAAAAGAGCTAAGCATCATCTGTTCAATTTGTCACAGAATTTACAATGATTCCAAAAAGCCAGATGAAAAATTTTGTATGCACAGACTGAAGCAATTACACTATTTAGGATCTTAACTAGGAATAGAAACTTGAGAAGAACTATAGAAAGTACAATTGTTTATAAAAGTCTGTGTTTATTTTCCTGTAAATAAGAAATTAAGAGGGAAAGGAAGAAAACATATTGCTTGCCTTATCAACAGCATCAAAACATGCACCAGAAAATTATGACTATAATGAAAGAGAAACCAGCAGCATTCAGCTGCAGGGGCTGGCTTCCATTTTCATGTCTAGTAGCTTCACAGCATATATCTGTGTGGATAAGAATTGTTACAGAAAATGAAGAGCATGAAAAATGAAGGAAATTTGAGAAAAAAGTTCATAAAACATGAAAAATAAAGTATCAAAATAAAAAAAAGTGACAGTGGGAAAGAAAAAAGAGAAAAATTAATTAATATTTACATTGTGCCAAAGACAATCACTTCAAAGACATTACGTTAATAGGAACATCAAATTATGATTGAAGTGGGGATGAAATGGCAACCATTGAAGTGCTCTGGAGAAATCTGGATAATAAGGTACTCAAACCATAGAAAAGGTGAACCTTAATAGCAGTAACATGTGGTTCTCCACAGCAGACAAAATGGTAAACTCCTTGGTCTAACCTCAATTTATTTAAGAACTTAACCTGAAGCATGTGACCAGTTTGCTTGTTTCCCCTTGAGATTCAAAACTATTCAGCCAAGTCCAACCTAAATACAATCTTATGTGTGTCTTTCATGTTGAAGGTCCTTTGAACTCAGGAAAGTGCAATTCAACATCTGCCCAACATAATGAATATTTGAAGCAACAACACTGGCCCATAGGCTGAAAGAAGAAACTGTAGCAGAAGATTTAATCACATAAAAAGTTTCTGATCATGCATGAGGATAAAGAGGAGAGAAACTTGTTTAGTTCATTTAGTTTATAAATCTGTCTCGTTCCTGAATTATCACAGGAGACCTGACAGGACCACTGTCAAAACTGGTATTAATAATACGTACATAAGTCCACAAAATATGTAATTTAGCCTTTTAATTGGCACCAATTTTAATTAAAGACACAAATCGATGGGTGTTTGTGCCGTTACATACAACCATTCATGGGCGGGCAGTGTGGTCACAAAGCTTATTCTGAAAACCAGGCCAAAATGTTATTCCTGAAAAATCAGTACATAAAATAATTCTACAGTCTTACTCTGGAAATTAAACCAAGGATTTAAAAAAACATAAGTAAATTCTTGTAGTCCTGGCCCAGGTAGCTACTGGCAACCCCTCTAGGTTTTTCCATGGAAATAAACTACAAAATATTATGAACATTACAAACATCCATAATTCTCCTAGCTTAATTTTTAATGATACAACATAACTTTTCCTAGAACTATAAGTACCAAAAATTAGCTGCTGACACTACCTCACAGTTAAATATCTTAAAATGTGGCCCTGTTTTGAAATAGCATGCTGTACCTGGAAAGGCTTTATCTTCAACTGAGCTAAATATGATCACTAATGTCTTTTTTTTGTTATCAGCTGTTGTGAAAAATATTCTCAAGAGAGAATATCTACCATCTTTTTGTTATTCCTTACCTACAGTATTGTTGACTTAAGTTAAAAAGAGATATAGTCAGTTTATATCTGCAAAAGCCCATGGGTTACAGATTGTGTACTGAGATAAAAAAATACCACAAATATAACTGAAACCCACCCTGTCCTGAAGAATGTTTTTGTTGCTACTGAAGCAAAAGTGAGGAAGGAAAAAAAATCTGGCTTGGTTTTATGGGAAGAAGTACTGTAAATAGAAACCTAGAAAAGAAACACAACAGAGATCTCATTGCCTTTGGAAGTCTAGGCACACAGAGACATAAAGAAATCCTGGAGCAAGGAGCAGGTCAGGGAACACTTAAGAAAACTGGACATACACAAGTGCATAGGGTCTGATGGGATGTGCCCATGGTCACTGAGGGAGCTCTCATTGCAAGAACATTCTCTATAAGCTTTAAATGACCATGGAGATTTGGAGAGGTCCTGGAGGATGAAGGGAAGCAAATGTCATTTCTGTCTTTAGAAGAGGAAGGAAGGAGGGCATGGGGACCTATAGGTCAGTAAGCCACACCTCCATCTCTGGGAAGGTGTGAGGTTCCAGTCTTTTGCCTCAAACAACAAACTTGCAAGTTGAATGTTGGGCAATTGACTCCTCATAAACATGGTGACTCAAAAAGTCAGATGAGGGGTCTTGTCCAGATAAAACCTGAAGAGAGCTCTCTCCTCTGTAGAGAGTGGCTAGCCATCACTGGGCTAGATAAGGGCCACTCCAGACAAAAGCATACAATGGGGGGAAGAAATATTGAAGAAGCAACATTCCTGAATTTTGGAATCTACTAGAAGTGTGGCCATGGAAACTCCGGAAGCATACAAGGAATGCTGATGCATGCATCCTCTGCAGCCTAGGACTGGACTGCTGGCCTACCTAGGGCCAGACCACCACCCCAGGAAGAAGGATCACTGGGGCACCTTGAGGAAAGAAAGGCTAATGGTAATGACAACAGAGGCCTTGCTTCCCAGTATGCTTTTATATGACACTCTGACCTTGAGGCTTGTTTGTCATAGAGCAAAATCTGATTTCAAACAGATCTGAAATTATTTGAAATACACAGAAAATGCTTCAAATGACACAGGAACTATTCAGATTGGAAGTTTTTTAATAGTTACAGTAAGTCAACAAATATTATGTAGAACAAGAGTGAAGGCAGATGATTTTTGGTTTCTCTTAGCTGATGTATGGTCAGTGTCAAGTCAGTCCATCTGGAGAAAAGGGAGGGTATGTCTCCATTTACAGGCAGGGAGAACGCCCCATGAAGTCTCTTGCAGCCCATAGATCAAGGCTGATGGGAGGTGAGAGACAAGGAAAGCACCTGAAGCAAGAGTCTGCTCTTTGGCAGCAAGACATCATGGATACAAAAACCTACCTCACTTACATACATGGTATCATATAGAATGTATTTTTACCTACAAATGTCAAACAAAGAGCAAAATTAAAGAACAGGAATCAGACTGAGAGAAAATTGTGGGCAGTGGGGAAACTTTATCTCTTGTTCTGTAATTAGTAGTTTTTAGTCTCTGGATGAAAAAGTTAATCATCCTACCTTATCTTCTAATAAAATACTGCTGGTATAGCTAAAAAGCCCTATTTTGTCTATGTAATACAACATATACATACAACACAAATTCAAATCCATATACACACAAACACATACCTGAAGCATTAATAAGAACTATTTTATTTTTCAAATAAAATACTGGAAAAATCCTAAAGATGCAAACTGATGATTTAAAAACTGTTTGCCATAAAGAGTATAACTTTGCTACTAGTGATAATGAGGGAAAATACCACATATTATTCTTCTTTGCCCATCACTGTGTGACTTTAAGCACTGGTGACAGACATACATTGTAATATTGGCTGGGGTTCTCTAATTTCCAGTACTCTGTGTACTGTAGGAATATTATTTTATTGGTATCCTTGGGAAAGTTTTAATCTTTTGTGGATCTTTTTTTTTGAAGTGAGGAAAACAGGTCTAAGGGCTTCTTACTGTCCCCAAATTCTCCCACCTTCCATTTCACCTTCTTCTAAGATTTATTTAAAACAAAACCGTAGATGTTTTTTTAGGTTGCAGTAGTAATGGCTCAGAATGATAGCCCATTGGACATTTTTATACTGACTGTCATCTCTAAATGAAAAACAGGTCTGGTGTTTTAACGGAGTAAACTACTGCAGGACAATAATAGCTGCTGTGATTCTGTAAATGGGAGGAAGTTGAATCAGGGAAGGTCTAGGTTAGATATTAGGAAAAGGTTTTTCACCCAGAGGATGGTTGAGCAGTGGAACAACCTCCCCAGGGAAGTGGTTCACAGCACCAAGACTGCCTGAGTTCAAGAAGCTTTTGGATGATGCTCTCAGGAATATGGTGTGATCCTGGGAGTGCCCTCCACAGGGACAGGAGTTGGACTTGATGATCCTGATGGGTGCCTTCCAACTTGGCATATTCTATGATTCTATGCTATAGTTGGAGGCTGTTGAGGCCAATCATGAGAAAACTTATAAGAATGTCTTGTCTCATTTATACATCTCACTGATGCCAGACAGCAATTTGCAGCCTCCAGTTCCTTCCCAGATCTAAGACTGTTAATGGAAACTCAACATATTTTGCTATTATAGAATATGACAGCCAGCAAGGAGCTGGTACTAGTTCACACATCCCTAGGAAACAGAAGTTGTGGATTCAGTGCTCATAGGAGTTGTGTTTTCACATAAGAGTTTTGGATTCCTGCCCTCGGGATCTGTACTTCTGCCTTATATCCAATGGCTCTTGAGAGCGTAAGCAAGCTCCTTCTGCAGCAATCAGAACCAATTTTTTTTTTCAGTAACAACTCCATTTCCCTAGTAAGCATAATAAATGTATCCTTGCCTCCATCTCTGTCCGGTTCTCAGATTAATTGCATCATGACACCTACAGGATCTCAAAATTCTCTTCAGATTAGTAATATCCATGAGATTGCACAAACAGGATCTACAAATGCCTTGTTTTTTATAGGATCAATCTGATTGGAAAATACTTTTAAGATTACTAAGTCCAATGGTTGACCTTACATTGCCAAGTCCACCACTAAACCATGTCCCTAAGCAGCACATCTACATGTCTTTTAAATACCCGTAGGGATGTTGACTCAACCACCTCTTTAGGCAGCCTGTTCCATGGCCTGACAACCCTTTGGGTGGTGAAATTTCTTCTAATATCTCATTTAAACCTCCCTTGGCACAACTTGAGGATGTTTCCTCTTATCTTATAACTTCTTAAGTGGGAGAAGAGACTGACACCCACATCACTAAAAACCTCCTTTCAGATAGTTGCAGAAACCAGTAAGGTTTCTCAGCTTCATCATCTCCAAACTAAACAGTTCACTCTGCTCTTCCTCTTAAGACTTGTTCTCCAGACCCTTCAACAGATTTGTTGCTCTTCTTTGGACAAGTTCCAGAGCCCCAATATCTTTTTTGTAGTGAAAGGCCCAAAACTGAACATGGTATTCAAGGTGCAGCCTCACCAGTGTTGAGCAGAGGGGACAATCACTTCTCCTGCTGGCCACACTATTTCTGATACAAGCCAGGATGCTGTTGGCCTTCTTGGCCACCTGGGCACACTCCTGGCTCATATTCAGTTGCTTTTGACAGCCATAGGTCCTTTTCTGTTCTAATTTACATTTAGAGAAAACAGAAGAACTCATGTCAGCTGAAGGGCCATAGATCTGGGCACTTACAGATGAAAACCTTCAGGAATCTTAGAAAATTTTCTAATAATTACATGAAATAGATACCAAGATATTAGCAAGCCGTCAGAAGCCCCTAATCAAGTACACCATATGTAATGCAGATTTCATTTAAAAGTATATGAAATCTCACTCTTGTTCCCTGTCTCCACCTTTGGAGCTAGGAGTAGATGTCTAGCTGCAAATACCCAATCCTCAAATTAGACAGAGAATGCATCATCCAAGTTGACTAACTAATATCAGAAAGAATTCTGCTCAAAGTTAAGAATGTGATAAACACAACCAAGTTTTAAAAGAGTACCTTTGTACTTTTGCAAAAATGTTATAAATATATTATATTGTAATAACAATATTGTGACATTTCAAAACAAGATAACCATACTGACTCATGAATAAGAGCATTCATGTTCCATTGATTCTAAGTGCCTTTCAACATACTTTTTAAAATTGCTTACAGGATGTCCTTATGATGAATTTCACACTCGTTGGCTTTGCAAAAACAGTTGTCAAGGAAACTAATTATTTCCACAATCATAATTGCAGTAATGATTCTTTTTAAAAGAGACTTGATCTTAAATAATGTAGCATATTTCTTACAGCTCCTTAGAGGTTATGGGAGAGCACAGAAAAGAAAAACCCTAACTACCTCTAAAACTGTGTTTAGAGAAAAATGTCCTTCTAACATCTGAAACTAAATTATCTAAGCTGATTTCCACTTTAATGTCTAGAGACCACCTGCATTATCATTTGTGGGGATATGTCAGTTGTCTCAGTTACAGCAGCTCTGGCAATAATATGAAATTCTTAAATAATTATAACAGGTTTAAATTAGATTGCATCGCAAAACAAGTAAGATTTGTGTTTCAAATACACAAAATTGAAAAACGGCTTATTGCTTTCATTCACCTGAATAAGGTTTTATTTATTTCTCTACTTGATAAATATTTTTATTTCCTTGACACAATAAACACTTACATTTCTTGTTGTGTTTTATTTTTCAATCATTTAGTCAAATTTTATTTCTGAATGATGGCAATAGCAAGGCACTATCTGTTTAAAAACAAGTACACCGAGCTTATTGAGGCCTTGAATTTCAATGAAGATGCAAATCAATTCTCACTACTGCAACTGAAGTGCATAAATCAAATATTTGTACTAGAACTGGATCTGAACCTATTAATGTATTACAAATGCCTATTTCTTTCTATAAATACAAGTAACAATGCTTACAATATATATTAAAAATACTATGGAATATTATGAAACATTGCAAAAATGTCAAAATAAATTCCCTGAAAATGCATTTGAAGAAAAATTGCAATAGAAAAAAAAAGTCTTTAATTCAAACATTTCTAATGGTACACAGTAGTCTACAACTCATTCAAATTCCTTGATACTTTATTAAGATCAATTCTACTCAGATGACCCAGTATTGGTATGGCTTACATTTTAATATATTGGTCATTATATTTATTTGGCAAGGTTTTACTAATTTCTAATGTTCTAATAGTTCAATATACAGCATACAGAAAATACTATGTTAGAGGACTTCGCACCTGATTTAAAAATAGTAATGATTAAATGCTTAATTTGGAATTTAATATTAAATATATCAGCTCATTATTTAGATTAAAAGCTTGATATCGTAACTTTTGTTTTATAAAAAATAAAATTACCCATGATATACCAGAAATTTCCATAATATTTTAGGTTTACTCTGAACCAAATAATTTTTCATTGTTTCAACAAAGTGTAACTTTACACTGGGAAGCATGAAAACTTGATAATTATTGAAAAACAGTCATACTTAACCACTATGCAGGTTTCCTTAAAAAAAAATCCAAACCTTCATGTTTACACACTTAAAAATATTAACATTTCTATAGATTTCAAAAGCTTGTAAATAGGCCTAATAGGTTGTATGCTCACTATGTTTGAGTGGATTAGTAGATTGGCATCTAAGATTATGCAAAGTCTTAAGCTCATCAGACACTAAAATAAATGCCTTTATTACATGTATATCTTGAAGCACAGGAAGGGAACTGAAATAAAGCATGCTAACACCTCTAACAGCTCTGTTACTTTCAACAGACAACTATGATGAACTACAAGGCAACTGTAAAATGCACAGCAGATGTTATCTAAAATACTCTTTCTTGCTAACTATCATGTGGGTTGAGGAGTCAATGTTTCTTCTGCACTTACAAATGACTTTATCACTGTGAGAAAAGTAAGAAATGGTCCCATTTGGGTTTTGAATCGAGTCTTTGCCACTAATAGAGTATGAAATCCTGGGATTTGTTAGCTAAATACTTCAGTTACCTTATGTTCACTACACATATTAGCGTACTTCAAGTAGCAAATAATTCATATAGAGAAAGCAATCTATTACCTTACCTGTAATAATGTTGGGCTTTGGTGGCATGCTGAATTCATACAGTGTTGGTTCAGAATAACCCAGTCTGTTGGCAGCTGTAATTTGTACTTCATAACCCATGGTCCATTGAAGATGCTCTAAGATGATGTGGTCTCTACTACCCTGCACTTTTTTCTCTAGCCACTGGTCTTCCTTATCTTTCTGTAAAGATGCAAATAGTTTAAATTCTCAGAATTTCTTATATTATTTGTCTAAACTATGTGTCTACATGATGCACAAAAAATACCAAGTTTCATTTACTGATGTAATGAACATTTAAATAATCTAATTCTGGAGATCCAAGTACTTGGGTTTTTTGTAATTTTAACCACTCCTAATCGTGTTTCAGTGGGGATACAGGGTTTTTTCAGGCAATCCCCTTTGATCTTTCCACTTCAATTTATACTGTGCTCAAATACTGATGTTTATCTTGGGGAACAGCAGGATAATTATTTACAAGTGCTGCTAAGAATAAATCCTTCAAAAGGTTTATTTTATATCAATGTTTCAATTACATTTTGATCAATACTCTTTAAAAGAAGCTTGCCATTAAACCCAAACTTGAATTTTTCATGAATGCAAGCTGTGCTTTTATCATATATTAGTTATATAATGAAAATGTACACTAACTATAGCAACAGGTAGTACTAAAATAACATTTTGCAAACCATGTTGTATGCAATAATATAAACACCACTGATAGATTATGCAGTCTGTGCCTATACTGGTGAGAAGATACATGTAAATTATTATGGTGGTGTTCTAGAGAAAGAAAAGGTTTTCATAATTCAGATAGTTGTCTAAGACATCTACACAAAGAGAATAAATGAGGACTCCAGTTGCAATCTTAGTTCTGGCGTTTCACAGCTTTGGAGTGCTTACTTTTGCAATTGCTCCTTTTAGTGCACAATACATTTCATTATTATTTATAATTACAAAATAACAAATAGGCAAAAAATAAACCAATATGTACTATCAAAGCCAAAAGCCATCATGGTCAAAGGAGTATCAGTAACAGTCAGCGAGAGTCCATGCAGCCCTATTCTTACTAAACACTGAGGTACAATCAAGTGGAAAAAATTATGTCTGAGAGCCAAATCCTGGGCATATAGCCCATAGAGCAACATAAAGTCAGTCAGTAGATACAAACTTTCTGGGAAAAATAACCTGTTAAACACAGGGAATTATAAGGTTTTGCTGCAGACTACCATGCTTCTCAGCAGCTTATATTTAGGCTCTTTGCTTAATCATCGTTCTTCACTGATTCAAGTGTCAAAGAAAATAACATCTGAATTAGACAATTCAGGATCCAATCATGCTTCTTATGCCTGTTTTGGGTTTGGTTTTGGTTTTGTTTGTTTTGGTTTTGCTTTGGTTTTGTTTTTTTGGTCCCCATTCTCCAGAAAACAGACTGACAGACCAAGCTCCATCATGTGCACTGTTGGAATTACTTATTCTCTCTCAGTGCTGAGTGTGATGGCTTTTTCATGCTGACTGCACCTATTTTAAAACTCTTTTGCATCTGCATGCATGATAGTCCTGGAAATGATTAAAATTACAGTAAAACACATTTTCAGGAAGGTGAATGTGCCCACTTGGTGCAGCAGCAGACCAATGAAAACCATCAGAATAGTAGTCATATTACAAATCATGGAAATAAATACACTGGAGTTAAAATAGTTTATTCATACAGTGATACTGGTATTTTCTCTCAAGGATATTTTCCCATATCCTTATGGATTATCTCTGTTGCAATCACTGGACATGTCACTAGCTGCATCCAAGCATATTTAAATTCCACTGAGTGAATCCACTTGTATTATCATTATACCAAACTACTTTTACAAAATACGCTTTTGTATAGCTCTGCTAAAATAAAAGGAATAAAGAAAATACCTGGAAAGCAAGTTTTCTTCTTTTAAAGATAAACACATTAAATCTTCCAGAATAGTCTGCTTTTGGCAACTTAAAACACAAAAACCAAAATCCAACAACCAACCAAAAACCTACAATGTTCTTCACCACAGCTGTTATTCCAAATGCATTTTCAAGACTTTTTACAAAGTAAGGCTCAGTAATGTGTCCAGATTTATTTAACTATCAGTGTAGTACAATACTTTGTCAGTTTAATCTAGCAAATCTCTGTGTTTATACTAAGACCCTCTAATTGGTAGCTTAAGGAGCAGAAAACAGAATTGCAAAGAACACTTCATAACTTTTTAGGCTGTTATATTATTAAAACTGCTTAAATTTTATAGAACATTATATATGCACAGTTTTCTAAAACAAATTAAACAAACGTTTAAATCATAAACTACAGTCTAATTTGAGGGGTGCTTTAATAAAAATGTCTTCAGTAATCATTCACTATTAGCAGTTGTATCATTAATATCCACTAACAACAGCACATTATCAGAAACTGCAATCAGATCTGCAGCCTCAGAGATTAAACTGTTCCTTTATTGCTTTTCATTTTATTTCATATAATGCTGAATAAGATGACATGGCTACTTCTGGAAGCTGAGAGAACATCTGACAACAGAGGAAGCAAAGACAACCCACTATTCAGGCACCAAAATATGTACTGTGTAGAAAAAACAAAAAACTAAAAACAACAAAAGAAAAATCTCTTTACTGGTCATTTTATATTGTACCCAAGATCACGTTTTCTGGGCACTCATAAAAAGTGAGAAATGTGATTAAGTCCCTTCAAGTCTTTCCCTTTTTCTCTATCCTCCTTAACCTATTGAGTTGAAGGCTCAAACAAACTTGTTATTATAGTGGTCCCTGTTATAAAGAAAAGACAGAAGATGCCACGCTATCTTGAAAGCTGGCAAGGAAAAATAGAAAGAAATACTCATGGAAGCAGATTTTTACAGAAACTTTGGCTGCCAGGGACAAAACCAAAACAATTTGCTACTCCTTTTTTCTAGCTTACTATTGGCATTCTGTGATCCAAATGTGTGAAAACAGAATGCCCTTTTCTAGTAGCTAAGAAGCCTATTTCAATTCTTGTTTTTTTAAGCATTACCAAGTAGTTCACGATATAGTACCAAAATCAGAAATGAAGGCTTAGAACAAATCTCTGCAAGATAATAGAGTGCCACAGCTTTTCAGGGAACAGTAGACAACTTTATGCACCAAGTCCAAATTCACAATTGGAAGATGTACAGCTATAGATTATCCATTGTGGTCAAAATGCACTTGAGTGGTAAACACAAACTTGTGCTTGTGACTATATGATTCATGAATATTCCTGCATAGTGATCACACACTGTTTGCATGCTCTTTCTGGTGCTAAGCTTAACCTGTATAATCTCTTCAAAATGGTGCTCTGTAGCCTGCCTTTCTCTGGCAGCCCAAAGCCTTGTCACCCACCTTCCCTGAGTTGCTGTGGCAGCCTCTCCCCTGCATCCCAAGTGCTCCTTCCACCTGGCCCTCCTTATCTCCTCACCTTCCCCTTAGTCTGTACAATCTCTTCAACATTCCCTTTTATCCTTTAGTTTATTACTATAGTGCTTGGTAAGTAACACAGCAGATAACAGCCAGTTACAAATTCAGTACATATTCCCCCAGTAATTTACATTTACAAGCTTAACATCCATTGTGTGACACCAGCACCTTAGGAGGTTTGCCCAAACCAACTTTAATAGCACCACAAGCAGGAATAATTAAAGGGAAGCTTGAGTTGGTCACTGTTAAAGTAACACAGTCACTAGCAGAAATGTGGTTGGGCTCTCACCTCTCTCACTGGACTGGATGCTTTTCTAGGGAATCCCCATCTATGCTCTTCCTGGCTGGCTTCTGGGGAACAGTTTTCCTTTGCTTTTACCTCTCTTCTTCTATTCTTTGCTAAGGCAACTTTGAATTCAATGTATGCCATCAGCTTCAGATTGCATCAGTGAAGCTTTTTAAGAATGTCTTGACTTTCTTTGTCCAACAGCATGAATCAGTTTGAGGCTGATACTCATAAAAATTGCATAGTATCTACTTCTCTGGAATACAGAAAAAACTGGAATCCTCTTATCTGATCAGTTAGAAAGCCTTGCCAATAATATGAATAAACTGATGTTAGAAAAGCAGTACTTGACAGAATGAAATGGGATTTCCAGAAAAATAAAACTTAACAATGCCCTAAACCAGTTAATAATATTGCTATAACATCTTAAATGCTGTCCTTAAATGCTGTTCTTCCAGTTTAAAACAAAAAAAATCTGTGTAAAATTTAAATATGAGATATAAGCTCTTATGGAATACAGAAAAAAAAGCCCCTGATACATAGTTTGTTACCTAATATGCTCTTTAAACACCCAAGCAAATACATTGGTCCAGGTGCTGGTAATGAGGCTGGCAAGAATTACAGGAAAGCTGATTAAACACAACCATTGGGAAGATAGAAGTGAAGCAGCCAACAGATAATTAAGAACTTTAAATAGCATCCATTCATTCTGATGTAAACACAAAAAATTATAGTGCTTTTTAGCTGTATGAAGGCCTTTAATTTAGTCAAATTGCTTTTTCAATTGGAAACTTAAGGAGATAAGTATTTGAGGTCCAACTAAAAGCTATCTTTGTCAGTAACCTACTCAGTTTCAAGTTACTGCTTCAACTGCCCATTTATCTTTCAACAGTAGATATGAAAAGTGATCTTTTAGATTACAGTATTGTACCTTAGTCAAAACACTAGGCTTCAAAAATACTCAGGATAGTTTCAAAATCATTCAGTTTACTGAAATCACAGAAACAAATTCTGTATATTAAATTCTGTATATTAAATGCATATATCCCATCCACGCAGTTTGTTTTCTTATCTTCTTAATTATAAATACTTAGAGGCATTGTAATCTAAATAGGAAGCTCAATCCCACAAAATCGCATTGTGTCATTGCATATTTACTACCCTCTCTCTTATTTACAATTAGTTTTCTTTTATGCCAGCCCCACTCACTGTATTGAAAGTAATTTAAGAAGGTCAATTAAGATGTAATGATCAATGATATCAGAATAAGTGCCAGTTATTCCCTCAAGCTACTCAAAAAAGCTCTATCAAATTTTTCTCACAAAAAATAGGAACTACCAATCTTTTTTGGTTATACTTAGTTTAAGAAAATAATTTTACATGCCAGGTTCAGAACTTGGATAATCTTGGAACTACCATGAGAAAGTTACAAAAACAGATACATTACAGGAAACATCAGTAAACGTGGTGAATATTATTACAAAAAGAGGAACTTGCATTTTGTTTCTGGGAAAACTAAATGAGGTTCTGCATTTAATTTCTCAGCTCTTGCTTATTTTTGTCAAATACAGACCTCGCTACCATCTGTTTAACATGTTTAAATATCAGCTGTTACATTCCTCATATCTTTTAGACTTTCAAAACAGACATGGAAATCTCCTATTATGCTCTGGTAAAGTGTCTCTTTATTGGGTCTGGCCAGATAAAAGTAGCACAATTTTCCTGAAAGAACACAAAGAAGTTATTACAAAATGCACACTTTTGAATTAAATTCAGTGTTTTTGACAGCTCTGTAGTTACATCTTTAACCCCATCATTTATAAGCATAGTGTATCAGGAAAGGAAAGATACTTTAGGTATTTTAATAATTAAAAAACCATAACAATTTATTTTTTTTAGTAAAAGCAATTACATGTAGAAGAAAAGGCTGTTGTCTAAACTTGATGAGAGAACCCCAGATCAGCTTCCAGCTGACAGAAAGCAAATAAACTGCACAATGGCTGTTGAAGAATTGATATATACATTGGAACTCATGAAAGTTCCGAACAATTTGTCAATGGTTAGGACTGAATCCTAATAATACTGAACCTTGGAATCTAGTAAAATAGAAAATATGAAACATAGTCAGGTAATTAATCTCATTTAAAATTATTACGTAGCACTGAAATATAGCATCTATCCATACAGATGCAGTTTTAACAGGCTAAGACAACTGTTGAGACAACCTCTAACTATTTAACTTTAATATCTACTTACTGCACTTTTGAGAACTGAACACAAATATTCTTCATTCACCATTTAACAAAAGAGAGAATATAGTCTTCTGTTAGAATAACTTTCAGTTATTCCTTTAGGAAGAATAGGGTGCTTCTACAACATACAACCCCTTACAGTAGGGTGCTAATACAACTTATTTACAGAAGTAAACATACTATATTTTCTTTTCTTTTGGTACTATGCAAAAAACTTTGTTGCACTTCAAATCAGATCAACAGTCTTCTCTCCATAAAAGCAGGTATTACTAAGTTAAATACACCTATTTTGATTAATTTAAATACTTACACTTCTGTATTTGACAATATATTCCAAAATAGGGGCACCTCCATCATCTTGTTTCGTTATGCTAAGTTTAAAACTCTTGCCACTTCCTGGTTGTCCATGAATTGAAGGGGGACTTGGCTCCCCTAAACAAGGGAACAAACAGAAGATAATAATAATAAGTATACAATAAGATGAGTCTTAAACTAGAACTGAGAACTTTTCAACAATATTATTATTCAAAATCTTTAAAATCAACATAATCCTTCAAAGCACTGCAGAACATCCTTAATAAGCATGTTAAATATTTTTCTTAATGTTCTAATGTAGCTTAGTTATCTCACACAAGGTAACCAAAATTACATGAAGTAACAAAGAAGCATGTATTTATTACTTTGAGACCTTCTGACTTTTAACACTTTCAAATGTAATTTACTTCAAAAACTATTTAGCTATCAATTCAGCAAGGCCACCAAGCTGCTATTCACATTGAAGTTCGAGTTAACACCATCTTATAGGTTAGCATCCTTAACGTTAACCATGATCTTTAGTCCCATGTACAAGATCTGAATTGTAATACCCCTCAGTAAATGTGCCAAGTTAAAATTACATACTTTTAAAATAGTCTGTAGTAAGAATAAATTTAATGAATAAGATTTTCAAAAGCAACAACAATTTTTGCTATAATGAAAGGATAAAAATTAAATCTGAAATGTACAACTGGAGAGTTAATCACTAGCTTAAGCCATTTTGCTGGTCACAGCTCATGGGCTATGAGGGTGACAAGGCAGTGGAACAGGCTGTCCAGGGAGGCTGTGGAATCCCCATCTCTGGAGATATTCAAAACCACCTGGATGCAGTCCTGTGTAATGTGCTCTGGGTGATCCTGCTCGAGTGGGAGAGTTGGGCTAGACCTCGAGGTGCCTTCCAACTCTGATAATTCTGTGATAGTTAAGCTAAAACAATTTAGTCTCATAATTTTTCTATAGCTTAAGATTCCCATTTGAGGCCTGATAATTACAAAACTTGTGGTAGCATAGTTTGCTAAAGAGCTGTCTCCAGAAAGGAAGAATTCATCTCACAGATGCCTATAATACCTTGATGTAAATGAGGTAAAGTCCTTAATCTAATATCTTTCACAGTTTGTGTACTTGAATATAAAGTGAAGATTTGTCTAAACCTCAGAATTACAGAAAATGGGATACATTTTCCAATTTAAGAGCATTCATACAATTTTAAGGAGGGAATAAGAGAAACAAATAATGATTTCTGAGAAACAGCATCAATCCTGATGTTATACACCTGGAAACAGTGTATAAATATAGAAGATTCACAGCGAATCATACATTAAATCATTAGCTGATGTTGAGATTACATATTCTAATAAGCATTTACATTTTCATTTAATAGCACAAGTATTACTCACGGACAGGTAAGGTCTGAAAGATCTCAATTTTGCTATACTCTCCTTGCCCTTTTCCATTTACAGCAGCTACTTTGATTTCATATGTTGTATTTGGTTCCAAATTGCTGAGAACAACCATTGCTAAAGGAAAGGAAAGAAAAAAACATGGGAACAAAATTTAATGCATCAATATACAAAAATAAATAAATAAAAAAAGTCAGGCAATTTAATAATTTCCTTCACTTGCAACTTACTAACCTATTTTTTCTAGTCCGTTGGTTCCATACTTTCTTTCTGAGAGCTAACAGTCCTTTTTTCTTTTTTATCTGTATAAAGTCATTGTTGTAACTGAGCAATTTATGCTTTTGAAGGAATTTTATGTCAGTGTTACAGAAGCCATAGGCAGCAGTTATGCACCTTGATGGGGATTGATACTTTACATTCAGATTGTGAATACAGGAGACATGAACCTGACAAAAAACTGTGCAAGTTTCCTTTCTTCTAGCTGGCAACGGCCACGTGGCACACATCTAAGCCCCCTTGATCCAGTTCATAACTTGCCACTTTTCCCTCTTGCAGATCAGTATTAACCATCCTTGGTCTGCACTCCCAAACGCAGACACATGCACTTTACTGTTGAATTACTGGTGATGTGCTCTGCCAGCTTCACAGCAGATTCAAGACCTAAAATGACAGATTGCTATGATGATCAGAGGAAGTGTTTTGAGCTACCTACTAAGGACCTGAAAGTGAATTAGGCATGTTTTTACATATTTAAGAAGTATATGGAAATGCATTTTAATTATTAAAAAAAACCCAGCATCGCTTGAGAAGCAGACGGGTTTGAACTTAAGATTTACTTTCAGAAATGAAGACTGAATCCCTGGCACAGTGAAAGACTGAATTTTTTCACACAGCCTGAATCCAGAAATAGGATTCTACATGGTGATGCCACCAGAAGCAGAAAGCGAGGGAGAAGCTTACAAAAAAGAGTATTGGGCAGCACCAAGAATATTGTTGCTGTAATGTACAGCAACAAAACTAGAAACAAAATTCAGGAAAGAGATCTTAGATTCCAGGATCCTTTAAGGAAATGCAGTCTTATATATTACCATGGCACTTTATATTACAAATATGAATGCTGAAAATGCACTAGGAAACTATGACCCACACAGAATTCTTGGACAAGTACACTGACTTTACAACAAAGTTTTCTTTTACTGTCTCTACAGCAATTGTCTGCTTGCTGTTTTCCAGCCCTGTGATGAGCCACAGGTCAGACTAATACTGGGGAATGGACATAAATTGAATGGACTTTACTTGAAGCACAACAGAATTTGTCTTGCCCAAAAAAGCAGGGGCTGTAATATCTTGCAAGAGGATATAAATTGCAATGTCTTGAGAAAGAGGCAGTGGTCTCTTCCTCCGTCTCTAAGGAGCCTATTCTTTTTCATTATAGAGGAGTATTTTAGTAGTTCCTTGAGGCTTGCTTTTCAAGTTACATATTTAATGAAAGAATAACTATTTTTATCAGTGCACTTTTTTATTCTATTGAGTCCAGATATATTAGAATTTCTATTATTTTAGAAATAGAAACTGGTCCTATTACATGTGGAGCTAAAGGGATATAATGAATTTTGGAAAAACAGTAAGTTTTACATTTCACGCTCTATTGTGAGCACTTTGCATGACTTTTCCATTAAAACATGATAACTGCTGTCTTGTAAACAAAACAGTAGACCTGTATGTCTTCCAGCAAATTTTAGCTTTATCATTTCAATGAGATTTCAAAATATTAAACTATAAAACATAACCATGTCATAAAAAAATAAAGTGCCATAATGAGAATAAGAACACAATTTGAAGAAGTGAAGCATTGTGATATGTAACGTTCAGTAACGGTAAGATGAAATTTTAAACCTAAATCAAGCAGTACTTGTAGACTTTCCTTTCAGCCATGATTACTTTCCAAGCTCAGAAGTAGGACATCAGCTAAAAAGTATCAGACCTTACTGAATAGGAAAATTTAGTTTAACCTGTTCTGTGGTAAGTACCCTATAGTATAAGCAGCATTAAAAATAGTCCTTATTTTTCACTCTACAGTTACTTTTAATTTTCAAGTAAATCTAAAATATAAAAGGATGAACACAACACAGAAAAAACCTTATGAGATATACATATTGATAGACATAAATGCAGAATTACATACTATTTTAAATAACAAGCGTAAGAATTGTAGATAGAAAAGTATGATTTATTTTTTCTGAATTTTATCTACTGTCAAGTTGAACTATAGGAAAACAACATCTGACACAAGATTTGCTGTGAAATATATTGTAATATAAATCTGACTCAGTAAAAACAAAAATCTCCAGCTGTTTTTCCAGACCAGAGGTAGGTTTAAATTACCTTATTACAGCAGAATGAGAGAGGAAGTGTCTGGCATATTAAATTATCTTTTCATCAAAGGAAATCTACTTCAGAAATCTTCTAAGGACTATGATATATTACATAAACCATCACCAAAGCAAGTAAGGGTAGTGGAACTAATAGTACAGTTACACTACATTAATCCCAAAATAGGTCTTATATGAGGTTAATTAACAGAAATATCACATCAATACATTGTTCTCATTGGAGAGCTTGTTCTATTGTATAGAACAATATTCTTATAGTTCCAAACTCAATCCCTTGAGGATGTCAGATCTCAATAAAGTAGGATATACATTTATTTTGAACCAAAGTAGCTGAGACATATAATTGTTGAAATACTATCTCCACTCATACATATTTGCGAGTGGCAACAGTGCAAACTTCTGTCAAAGAAGCACTACAAATTTTAGTATGCTTTTTTTTTCTATTTCTTCCCTTTAATCTGAACCTCTATTACTACACCGATTAAATGTGTACAGTGCAGGTTAATAAATGGAGTGTTTTGATTTAGTATTATTTTGCTGCACCTTCTAGGCAATATTTTACCAGTCTCAGGGAAAAAGCGAGTCCCTTGGAAATCTTCTTCAGAGGAAAAAATGAATAGCATTTTTATGAAGCTTAAACAGGTTTTTCTTTGCAGTGGTGACTCATGTTCTTTTAAGCATGGGAGAAAAAGACACAGCAAGAGGGCAGTGAGGAACCTCTAGCAGTAGAATGTGTGAGAAGAATGAGAAGAAATGTCAGTATAATATTAAGAATCATACACGTTTCAGATTTTTGGACGCATCACACAATCTGAGGAACTTCTCCCAAAACCTCTGTCTACCCAGGATGGGCAACATTGTTTTGTTTCAACTGTAAGAGAAAAAGTATAAAAATTCTTTTTCTAGCTGATCCTCACAGAGTTAGATTAGAGAAGTGTTGAAAAAATGAAGTCAGAAATTGCTACAGGGGAGGAATACAGGGAAAAAAATAATTTGCTACACAATAGGAAAAATGTTTATTTATATGCAGAAACAACCACACTGTCTCAGTTCCATCTGTCTGTCTTCCCCAAACAACAATTTATTTAATAAATACCGATTCAAGCACCTGGCTATAAATGTCAGAATTCAACAATTCAACTAACACAAATGAACTTTAATAAGTAAAATATTTCAAGTTGCACATCGTTTGAAAAAAAAAAAAAAAAAACAAAACCCTACTGCCAGTGAAATTATTAACATAACTTACATTAATATATATATACAGAAAATATCAGCACTTAAGTCATCTAAAATGTACAGACAGAAAAAAAAGTAAACATTTCATAATTCAGAAAGAATGACTCTGCCAGGAATTTCCATAATTCTTTTCACTGTAATGTATAATTATTGCAGTATTTTGGAATAAAAGTTGTAATGGCTTAATTAACTGGGAATATAAATGATTACTTCTGAATATACAGAGAGTGGTAGTTTAGATACAATTACTGCAAAATAATGTTTACTAACATAAATAATTTCCTTACAAAATACTTTTCAGTAGTTGACATAAAAAATGCACTTGGCAAAAACTGGTTTAATTTTCTGTGAACAGTCCCCAAAACACATTCCCCTCATTAAGCTTGTTTTGTCCATATATTTTCTTATTATTTTTATGGGGTAGGATTCTGAGATGTCAGTACACAAATTGAAACAGAATAAGCATACCCACCCTAGAGTCATTCGGGGGACTATTTTTGCTATTTACTTTTATTTAAATAATTTAATGAGACATGATTAAGTAACTTAAGACTCTCATCAGAAAATTTTTCCAGTGCAAATATCTTGCACCTTGTCACTGGTTTCTCTGTGTCTTCCAAGGAAAGCATGTCAAATGCTCTTCAGTGAAAATATAGGAAATATTGCTCCGCACTTACCAGATGAAAGCATGCAAATTCTCCTTGGAGAATTAAGGTTGCCAATAATATCAATAATATCCCCACTTCTGTTACTTCAAGATTGGTGGGATTCTTTGCATTACAGACAGGGTCACAAATATCTGGGCTCAGAGAGCACTGTCAGCCCTGACTGTCCCTGCCCACCCACCTTCACTTGTCACTTTGTCCCACAAGGAGCCTCACTGCACCTTGATTGTAAAGACGATTTTTAGAGATTTTCATCTAGTTTGCAACAAAAAAAAAAAAAAAAAGAAAAAAAGAAAAAAAGAAAAAAAAAATCATATCTGGAGGAGCATCTAACAAGTGCAGAAAAATTTGTTTAACCTTTGGCTCACTGATCTCTTTGTGAACTATGATAGTGTTGATTATGACTTTTAAATTTCTAAATAGTATGAAGTTGGTGTATCAGGATGATTGCTTCACTTCCTGTGGTCTCCTTCAATAGCTGCAATCAGCAAAGACTTTCAAATGAAATCTTCATTATAAAAGACAAAAACGAGGGAACAGAGAAACAGATATTCTTGGCTACAGCTCCAAGGCTGTCATTTTCTCCTTAGCCGGATCTGAAAACAGCTCAAACCTGTGCAGTCTGAGAAAAATTCTACCTTTTGAGGGATTCTTTGAAGAAACAAGTAGTACCCTTCCTCAGTGAAGAACGCTAGAGGCTGCTTTAATAGATTTGCAAAGAACTATTTAATAATGATTATTTTTTTCTGATTATTTGTATTTGCTGGATGACTGATTACATTACAGTGTCTAACAACTTTGGTAAGCATCTATTGTATTTTTCATACAAATACCAGCCAATTATAACTCTACCTTTACAAGATTTTATGTTACTGGGTCATAGCCATAAAAATATTAATGACTAGATTAAGTAGCAATTCCTTTCAACAATTTTTTAAACAACTAGAAACAAGTAATCAATTCCTTATTGATAAACTAACTTCTCTACATTTCCATGATGTTTGTTTCACATAAAAATATGTTTTTCATTAATTTTATGAGCTTATGGCTTTTCTCTGTGACGATAAGGAGACAACTTCACTGTTCCTTCAGGTCTTATTAGAGAAGAACCAGAAGAACCAGGTTAGCCTTGATAATCTATCTATGAGAAAGTTAACAGTCTTCCAGGCACAACTTTCTCCTGCCTGCAGGTTTTTCTGATTCTTATATTTAAAAGATGGTCTGGAATTACCTAAGATGTGGCAAGAAAGGGCTGCAGTGATGTTTTATAACTCCTGAGCTAAATCAGTCAGATAAGAAGACATTCTATAAAATTTCAGCATAGTTTATCAGTGGCTGCTGGGAAAAAAGCAAAACAAAACCATGACTCATGCATTATTTATGCATCACTACTTGAGATGTTCAAGCAGTCAATTGTCTTTGTGTAAACAGCATTTATACCCAAATCAGAGCCACAAAACTGTCACTAAAATGTGAACAGATGGAAAAAGTGATTTTATTTATCTCAATGAATATTGACCAAGTCTGGAAATAATGATGACCCAGCTACAAATCATAATACAGAATACTTACTGCATGTAGTCTAAACGTGGTCCTCACTCAGCTGAAATTATGTTAAGCATAATGAGATACTGTCTCAAAATAATGTTATTTTTTTACTATTCTTCAAAATTGTAAAGTATCTTAAATGTTTAAAAAATTATAAAGAAAAAAAGAAAAGCCTTAATACTAAGAAAAGCTTCTTTAAACACTTTTTAGGAACAAAAAGTATGGATTCAGAAGAGGGTAGCTTAATGTGATCCTACAGGGAAGTAGGCTATCATATAAATGGAGAGAAGCTTAAAGAGGTATTTAAGAAAACTTGCTGAAATCCTCTGTATGCTCAGGAAACAAGCAAACCTGAATATATCAGAATGATTCCCATTACATTTAGCATTACATTGAAAACAAGGACATTAATACTGTTTTTCAACTTCTACATCTATGACATTTTCTTCTGTTCTGGGCTGTTCAGTTTGTGTTTTGGTAGCGAATCTTATCTGATTTGGCTCTATAGCACCTCACAAATACAAAGTTCAAAATTGTTATAAAACATCTGCAAGAACTTGCAATAAATGCAACCAGGTCCCCTTTGATTTCCCTGTCAAACTGCATAGTGTAGCACCAACAGGATTTACAAAAACAAGATACCTCCTGTTTAGCAAATACTTGAAATTCTGAAGTAGTTTCTGATTTCTAAAGTAGGTCAGAGACAAATTCAGAGAAATATAGGATTAGAGTCTCAGTCTTCCTATGCAGTGGTATACAAATAGAGCTTTCAGAAAACAGCATGAATTAATTATGAATCTAGAATTAATTTTTAATATTGCCCCCTGTCCTCTCAGTAAAGTTACCTTCCCAATATTTATTTTATTAAGTTGTTTTTTTGTTGTTGTTTGTTTGTTTTCTTTGTCAACAAAACCTCTCAGTGTTATAGTTGGGTGACAACAGAATGAAGAGGAAAATATATCATTGAATGAAAATAAAACCCTTGGAAAACCCTAGAAAGTAGAAGAAACTGGAAAAAGTAAGGCAAATTGAACAAAAGGAAGATGTGGAGAAATAACAGCATGTAAGAAACAATAAAGCCTTTTTCTCAAAGAAGCTGTATGTTTAACTTTAGTAGAGATGTCAGCAGAGATCCTAAATAATCACAGTCTACTTTCTCAGTGGTATTGTCTTTGTCAAGCCTCCAGTTATTTCTACTTTCTACGTTACTCTGCTTTAGAGTAATTTATCACAAAAATCAAATACATATTGTAATAAAATAATATCAAGATCAATACGTATTATACAGAAATCTCCAAAATTACCCCCATACAACAACTTAAAAACATGTAATGTTCAAAGAATGTTTCAAAACTGGTATGAAATGAAGAAGGTAGTTCCAGAAAACTCGCGTAACAAGGGTCTGTCAAGTTACATCTTTCCTAAAGTAATCGATTAAATTTCTCATAAACTTCACATAAACAGATAACAGGAAAGAAAGTTTTATGAGGAGTAAGGTAAACACACTGTTCTATGAAGTTAACACTGAGGAACTTTTTTGTTCTAATTTTACTTTTAAATTAATTAACTGTGTGATTGCACTCTTCAGTCACTGGGTTTGTTCTCATTCAAGTACATTGCACCCTACTACACAGACAAGTCATTTCAGGTATTAGTATTTGGGACACTGTAGTTCTCATCAGAGAAATTTATTCCCAAATCATTTAAGGAAGCAGCACTGTGAAATAAAGTCTCAAGCTTGGTTTGAAACGTAACATGAAAATAAGGGGAGGGGTACACAAATATCCATTAATATGTAAGAAATACAAGCTGTATATAAGCTACACTGGACTAGAATGAATGCTACTATGATTTACAGTATTACGTTTATACACAGTTATTGTGTTTGATTAAGAAAAACGAAAGATAAAAAGTCATCATATGTTTATGTATTATATGCTTTGCATATATTAATTACATACTCATTATGTGTTTCTTTGAAACAATTCTGCAATTTGGAAAATGCTGTGATTAGTGAAGAATTTTTGTGTGTGGATCATGGGATGTGAAAGGGAAAGAGATAACACACATCAGATCATTTGCTAGACTTTTTATCTTTCCACTGTTCTGATACCTTCAAAACCATTCTCCTGCTGTATAAATCCGAAGACTCTTTGGGCTAGTTATACTTGTACTACCTGTTAAAAATATCAAATGGTAAATATGGATGCAAGGGATTACAGGTCTGTTGAAGGTATTTTGCTAACATTACTCTGTATAAACTTCCCACCCTGGCATGTATTTAAAGAACTCTATTTGTTTGGGGAGGTTTATTCTGTTTTAATGCCTTTAGAGAAGTGAAAAGGCATTTAATGTCTGTTGGACAAATCTTTATAGATATGCTTTTGAAACAGATATCAAAAACATTAACAGGAACGTGAAAATGTTAGTAAGTAGCTCAAAATCAGTAATTGGTGCCCAGGATTAAATATCACATAATAACTTACTCAAAATTTTAAGTTTAACTGTGTGAGTAACGCACATTCTCAAACCAACTCCTCTGTTATTTCCATTCTCTTTGAAATTTATAACTTCAAAAATATCTTCATATCTACTAAACTGGACAGTGAAAAATGCAAAATAAATGTAACTTTGTTCAACAGATTTTTTAAAACTAAAAAGTAATGGTTGACTGCTACATGATTACAGCAATATTTCTAACTTGTAAAGAGGAATGAGTTAGTAGTAAGTGAAGATGGAGCTACTAAAATAAGATAACTGCACTGGAGAAACAAAGAATCACTTTACATATACTTTCATTCTTTTCCCTTGACATTCTTTTCAGCTAAAACGTTTCCATTTGTTTTTTGTTTACTTACTTTGAACTCCATGGGAGCGAACTATTTTCCAGGTTTCCGAGGATACCTCTTTTACATCTACCTGGTAATGATGAATGGGCACACCTCCATGGGAATCTGGCTTATTGAATGAAACTTTGGCAGTGGTTTGTGACAACTCTAGAACTCGTACTCCATAAGGATTTGATGGCACATCTAAAAAAGTACAAACATCCATTTAATAATCAGCAGCGACTAGACCTAAACAGTTGATAATGGACTCCAAAAAGTCACCTTAGCATCTTGAAGGGAGAAAAAAAGCACTATTGAATATGATATAAGGTTTACATTAGATAAGCAAATCAAGCTTTCTCATAGAGAACTGTAAGAAAGCCACATTTATTTTCTATGAGCTTAGTTTGTATACTGTATAATTATGTAAAAGAGTAAAACAAACTTTAAATCAAATTTAACAAAAGGAACAGTTATGGCTCAATAGATCATTCAGTCTGAATTCTTCTAAATGAGATTATAAGATTATGTTTTTATGAAACTGAAATACAGCCGAGGTTTTGAGTTTAAGAAATAATTTGTGGAATAGGTTGAAAGAAACATTTTCCCTGAAATCAAGAGCAGGCATCTATCTTTCAAAGTAGAAAAGAACTATGAAAATAAAGCATGTGTCAGTAGGTGTTGAGAATATAGATGTGAAACAAAAGTAAAAAATTACCCTTGGGGTTAGTACACCTTTAAAAAAACCCACACAGTACTTTCATGGTTTATGACCAAACTAACACAATGAAGACAAAAGATTAACTTTTCTAATTGTCCTACATTTTAAAGTGTCATAATTAAAAAAAAAAATATTGAAAATATTAAGAATTATTTTAATTCTGTGGAGAGAATACTGAGGATCTGAAACACCATTAAAATTTTTTCTTCTGATATATCTGACAATTATTTGCATGCCTGGTTAGAGGTTTGACATTGCTTTTTGTCAACATGGCATGAAAAATATTTTTATAAGGACGTGCAAAATTTGAGGCAAAACCTATCATTTGGCTAGTAGGCACTGAATCATTTACATAAAACATAGTCTTTATTTAGGGGCTCCAAGACATTTGGAAATAAAAAGAATCAATCTGAACTTCATCCAGTACTGGTGCATGAATGAAAATGAGACAAAAATGTCTATAAAATTTTAAAGAAATTAATTCTCACCACAAATTCTCAGAAAACAGACACCTATCAAAGCTTCTCTCAAGGGACTTATTTGTATAAACCTTTTAATAATCAGGAACACAGATTTTTCCAGAAAAATTTTCTAACAGTAGTAAGAATCGAACATCTTAATGCTAGTGCCATACCTCTGAGAATTCTTACAGTTAGCATTTCTAAATATCAGTTTCCTTAAACCTCCAATACTTGGTGCTCATTGGGTTCAAAACATCATAGATTTATTTAGATGGACAAACAATATTAATATATTTAACTTCAAGACACAACACCTTGATTCCATGACTATAAAAATTAGCATAGAATGTAAATCCCAGCTCAAGGGATTCAAATTCTCAAATCCTTTCTTGTGCCCGGAAGCATTCATTTCATCAGGATATGGGATGCTGCAGAAATGTTTCAGCCTTCTTAGTGAAGCTTTACTGTTCTTCAAAAAGGAATTCAAGATTCATGGTCAGACAGTTAAATTTAACCAGAATGCAATGCAGCCAGGAGAACCAAGACCTGGCTTTTGAGTCTTCTTTAAAACTGACCATAAAGTTGTTTGTTTCTTTTTTTTTAAACAAAAAAATAAAATATACTTCAACAACCAATTTTTTTTTTTTTTTTGTGATCACATGGAGGAAGAATTATTTAAATTAATTTCTTGCTAAGTAAGCATATACCCACAGCAGAGAAGGATGAGGATTAGAGCCAGCCTGAGACCTGTCTCCTCTAGATCCTCATTAGAGCTGACAGCAATACTTTTTTTCCCCCTGATAGCTACAATACCTTAAGTACCATTCTGTATATAGATGCTTTCTTTCCCTAGCTCAAATGACTATCCTGAAAGGCCAGCAAACAACTCAGAATAAGTAAAGCCACATGGCATCATATGAGAAATGTGGATAGCAATCGCTTGGTGAGATTAATATAGCTCTACAATAGTGAAGATGAATGTTCTTTGGAATTAATTGCAAGCTAAAATCTACTGTGGACACTGCAATATTTATTTTTACTAAGGCTATTTTTATGTTAGTTTTTCTATCATGTTTTTACAAGGCAATTCACTGTTATTTCAGTTGGGATCAAAACAATTACTTGGTCAATGGTAGGGAAACAAAAATGTGCTATTTACATATCCTCTCTTTTCATGACTTTCAAAATGTTAGGCAGATATCCTTTCCTTGTGTGTTCATGTCCAAATTATGATCAACTATAATAAGCATGGCACTGGGAAAAAGATATCTTCCAGGAAGAACTTTATGTTCTCTACTGCAGATTAAAGTATAAATTCTGCCAGATGAAGACACGATTCCAAGTGAATTTACTGTGAAAAACCACTAATATATTTTGCACAACTAGCACAATGCTGTATGTTTAAAACTAATTTTAAAAACATCCACGACACACTTTTAAATATGCATTCCACAGTCCAAGCAACCTACATGTCAGTAATTTAGCAGTTTTCGGAGTTGAACTATTATTAGTTCTTAAGAAAAGAATGAATCACCAGAAGAAGATACAACAGGAGACACATTCCTAGTCACAGTTAGGAACAAATACTAGCAAGTTCATTAAGAAATAATTAAATATTTACTATCTCTTTCAGATTATGCAAATCCGTAATTTTTTCCCTAAAGAATATCATTACAGGCATAATGAATGGAATCTAATTCTATAGTTCTCTAATGAGTATGATTTTGATCATGCAAGTAAAAAACCCATGGTAAAGGTCCTAATATAGCTAAACATTCCAGCATTTTAGTTAAAATTTTGTGTTAAAATTTAAATAATTTTGGCTCAGTGTTTTGTAGTGAAGAATAATTTGCAAAGTTGTGTACTCTGAAGTTTACATCTGGCAGGATAGATTTGTGAGTGCTTTTTTTTTTTTTTTTTTTCCTTTAAAACTAACCAAACAAATGAACAAATTAATCTTAGAGGAGTTTAGCTATGGGCAGTGATTACTCTTTCATATATTGTTACAGATATAAGTTACAGGATTCTAGCAGAAAAAAGTATGGGATTTCTTTTCTGTAGTCTAATGATCACTTAGTTGTAGCACAGATTCTCATATACTTTCTTGGCACTTCCACCACTATCTGCTGTCATTATACTGTGTCAAATCAAGAGATAATTTACCAAATTTCAGCTTTTAAATTAAAATAAGTCATAAAAAAAAAAAAGTAAGACATTTAATCGACTTCATCTTTTCACAGTATCTATTCCTCTGTTCAGTGCATGATTTATTCATGTATGATGTTAAAGAAGTCCTTAAAAATAAAATAAAAAATATCCCCAAATAAGAAGTATAAAATTGTACTTTATGTATTTTGTACTCAGAGCCTAAAGCTACTTATTTAGCTAGTGAACTTGGAGATACATTGGCTTAAAATAATTGGTCTGTTGGTTTTATTCCAGAAATATTATTGCAGCTGATAGAAAAGTACACACAGAACTATAAGTATATATTTATATTCACTGATACACTTATGCTCTTTCAAGTCTCTTACTACTATTACCCAATGTGTTCAATAAATGTTCACCATTTATCACTGGGAATTTTCTTTTCCAAGCAATTTATTTGATAGTTTTATGGAAGAAAACATTTTTCCTTCTGAGAGTTTAGCAGCCCTAGTGTAAATGGAGAAAAGGAAGTAAAGGTGTGAGAGCATGGAGTGGTGTCAGAGATTTATCATCCAGTTAGCTCCAGTTATCCTTCAGTTAGCTCTTGTCTCTTATCTCTTTTCAGTATGGTCCTTGTGCACTTCTACAGTTCTTCCTGTCATGGTTTATGTAGAAAAAACGTTGACTGAAAATAACGTGTTTAAATACATTAAGTAATTCCAGGACCATGGCAGGGAAATAGATGGGGCTTGAGAGATCGGGAGTTGATCTTTGAAATCAAAGATCTCCATGCAATAGTTCATGTCTGTATATCCTTAGAATGGAGAAAAATTTCAATGTTAAATCTACAGGTTAGGCTCAGTCTTGCCTTGATGTTTTGCTTGGGGAAAACTGCAAGAGATGCCTTTTACTAAATCACTGGGAGTTCTGGAAATATAAGGAATTAATTAAGAAACAGGACCACAGCTAGCAAATAAATCCACAAATAATAAATGAAAGTAAGATACAGGTAGACAAAGAAAAACACTGTTGCCATGCTGACAGTTTCACACATGCTTATTGAAAACATGCTGCTTGTTTTTCAGTGAAATCGCTTAGCTGATATTCTGCTAAAGATGTGGATGGCAAGAGAACTACATTTTAGATCTGCCCATGTTTTTGTGGAGGTAAATGGGATTTTGGCAGCAGTAACACTGTCTTGGAACAGAACAGAATGATTACTGGTTTTATTACATTAATTCTCCAGGGAGAATTAAGTCCTACCTCTTTGATTAAATCCTACCTCTTTGATTTTATTTTGCATGTATGAAAACACAAGTATTTGGAGAAAAAAGAAAAACATCAACTAACTAGCACCAAAGTGCCAGCACCTAAAATCCAGATTAGTATACTGTTAAATTGGATGGCTTTAGCCCTTGTCATTTATTGATCACCCTTGTCATATTTTGAGCATGACTGGATTCTGTAAAACAGGTTAAGGATGTAATTTCTGTAAATGTCAATTATTGTCTTTCCCATGTCTTCATTTGCCTTTGCTGTCATTATTCCCCATCTTCACTAACTTTGTGTGTACAGGATGCTTAAAATGTACTTAATTAAACAAAGTGGCATGGGCAAAAGTAGAGAATAGCAAGCTGTTTGAACAACTGGCATCAGTAGCATCTCTGATATAGCTGTATTAAAAAGCCAAAACAGGATTATAGCTTGCATGGACTTATTTGCTCTCACTTGCATTTCAAGAAGCTCTCATGAGAATTTGCTGAAATACAATGAATAATCAAACTCTCGTGTTCTTTTTCAATTAGTTATGAGAATTGTTTGTGTTTAACTACTTATAAAAGCAGGAGAGAAATACATAGCTTAAAATGCTCATGCAATACTGCCCTGGTTTGAGCTGGGATAGAGTTAATTTTCTTCTTGGCAGCTAGAACAGCACTATGTTTTGGATTTAGTATGGGATTTGGTATGCAAAAAATATTGATAATAAACTGATGATTTTAGGTGCTGCTGAGCAAAGAAGGACTTTTCAACTTCCCATGTTTTACTAGTGTGCAGGTGCACAAGAAGCTGTGCAGAAGCACAGCCAGGACAGCTGATTCCAACTGACCAAAGGCCTCATTCCTTACTTGCATCTTGTCTTGGTCAGCCTATAAAGCTGGAGGAAGAAAAGGGGCAGACCTTAAGAGTAATGGTATTTGGCTTAGCAAGTAACCATTATACATGATGGAGCCCCACTGTCCTGTGGATGGCTGAACACCTGACTGCCCAAGGGAAGCAGTAAATGAATTCTTCGTCTTGTGTGTGTGTGCCTTTTGCTTTACCTGGAAAATTATCTTGATCTCAACCCACAACTTTTCTCACTTTTACCCTTCTGATTCTCTCTTCTATCCTGCTAGGGCAGAGAGAATGTGTGTCTGCCAGTTGCTTAGTTGCCATCTGGGGTTAAACCATGACAAGTAGCACAGAATCATTTTGTGTGTAACCATTAACCTGGCACTGCCAAGCCCACCACTAAACCACGTCCCCAAGCATCACATCTGCCCATATTGCAATGTCTCCATGGATGATGACTCAACCACTTCCCTGGACAGACTGTTGCAGTTCTTGACAGCCTTCTCGGTGATGAAATTTTCACTAATATCTAATCTAAACATTCCCTGGCTTGTTACTTGAGAGATGAGGCCAACAGCCACCTCTCTACAACCTTCTTTCAGGCAGCTGTAGAGAGCAATGTCTCCTTTCAGCCTTCTTTTCTCATGCACTGTGATGGGATACTGTTTTGAATATCTAAGAGAAAAATCAGCAGGTCTATGCTGAGATGCTTTTACATGTATGTCCATCTTTACGAAAAAAGCAGTGCACAGCAATAACCACAACCTGTGTTCCTCTGTTTTCATTGGTTTCATTGGTTCTATTTTCTCACATTTTTCTCTCCTGAGAGGTAAGATACCAGAGGGGTGCAAGCAGGGTCTTTCCTTCCTTTTCCTATAACTTATGTTTACAGTTTTAAAAAACTTTTCTGGTTGCAAATCCTCTGGTTTTGAGAGAAATTGAGAAATTACTGTATCAGCTTTCATGTTATTCTTTTCCTGCTTTTCCCTCCCAGTGAAGCTTCATATGTAAAAAATCTTGAAGACAATACTCCAGAGACAAGTGTAGACCCTTGTCCATCAGGACAGACAGAACCAGTGCTGCTGTCAAATCAAGAGATGCATGCATTACTCTAAAGAGGAAGTATGCAACTGAAGAGAAATAGGTGAAGCTGACTAAAATCAGAGGATTGTGTGCAGTCTTTTTTTTTTATATATAAATTTAATGTAACCCTGCAAATCCTACGCAAGCCATAAATATTTAGAAAATCAAGTCATGAAATTTTTAGAGAGATAAATCAACTTCCTAAATTAAACTATGGCAAAAGTTTTATATATATATATAATACATATATATAATAGATACAGTTTATCTGTTCAGATCAATTATAACTTCCCACAAATCTTGAGATTTCTTAATTAGAGACGAAATAGTAGGTATGGAATTAGTTGTGCTTTTCCTCAAATTTTAGAGGTTTACTATTACTACCTCAATTAACCAAAAGTTATAGCTTTCGCTATGGTAGTAACTTCGGTGCTGTAAACTGTATTGTAACTTCACAGGTGTCATTAAGGCTGGAACAGTTTGCATCATTTAAGTATGCAAATCCAACTGTCCCTCCAATAAGGGAGACCTCAAAGCTTACTGAAAAAGTGTTAGTTCATTCCACCAAAAAACAGAATTGAAAGAAATACTAAGAATCTCATTTACTCTCAGCTAAGAGTTATTTCTGCCAAAGAATAAACATGCAGTCTATAAATTTCTATTTGCCTATATAGCAATAAAGGGACCTAAAAATATTCATAAATTCTGTATTAATTGGTTGTAGGACATCTCAGAGCTTAAATAAAGTGAATATAGCACTCTGAGACAAATTCTACTTTTAAATAACCAGAAGTGCAAATGAGGGTAAAAATTTCTTGCTGAAGTACTTCAGTCTTCTGTCATTCTTGGTTTATCAAGAAAATATCAGGGAGAAAGAGGAAGACAGACTTTACTAATTCTTCCTTATTTTTACTGCTGAGAAACAAGGTGTCTCCACTGAAGTAATGAAAATACATTGTTATATATGTAGGATGTAGTAAGGGCAAAAGAAAAAAGTTTCAATTGATTGCAAATATTCCATTGGAACAAAATAAAGAGAGAAAAGTGTGTCTGAACTTAATTTTTATTAAAACAGAGAAAATATTTAAAGAAAAAGTAATAACATTGCAACTTACCAGCTTGACGAAGGGTATACTCCTGATATCTTGTTCCTATTCTGTTTGTGGCTGTACAATTATACCATCCAAAATCACTGTCAGATGTAGGAGCAATCTTTAAATTGAATATAGTTGGTAAATATTAATTTCTAATCAAATATCAAAGTTCCTTAAAAATTTGGAAATGCAAATATCTTCTCCTTACACGAAATACCGGTGTGTTCTTATTTCAACCTATTGAGTATATTCATTAAGTATCATTAAATATTCACAGTGTTTCTCATTGAAGAGAGATCTAAATACACACTTTTTCATGTTAAACTCCCCTTTCTCAAAATAGAATGAGAAAATCAAATAATGGAAAATGGTGATATTGTTTATCCTTACAGTTTCATTTTAAACAAGGAAAAAAATTAAAAATGTATTTTTTTTTACAGACATTGTTTATACTAATTGATACTTAGAAATAAACAATGAAAGGTCTGAAAATTGCTGATTATTATAGATGATTCAAGGATCGTATTCTACTTTTTACTGTTTGCAAAATTCACAATACACCAGATAGTCAGAGGTGAAGGAAGACTTAAGGATGTGGCTCAACTGTAAACACAGGTGAATAAGGATATAAAACAGAACAGATAATGGATTTCACAGGGAACTAAAGCCTTGATGGGTATCCACTCTTTGCCTTTGGCCTTTCTCCAGTTTTGTTCTTACATTTACCATTTAGATAACTGAAGGGATCTTGGATCTTATTTTTCCAGTGCCTCTGAGAGGGGGCAGTTGTTATCAAAGCAAGTAGCAGTTTATTATCTTTTTTTTTTTCTTCTGTTACTATACAAGTATTTTGTATTATATTTTGTATTACTATACAAGTATTTTGTAAGCTCTTAGGAGGTAGTCATTTTAGTTTTTATTATGATGGGTTAGTTTCATAGTTATTTATGTATTTATTTGGTGGAAGAAATGAAAAAAAAGGCAAAAAAGAAAGCAAAAAAAAAAAAAAGCTTTAACCTTTTAAATTGCAAGGCTTATCTTTAAATGCACTCGATAGTACTTGCAATGGTGAGGAAGAAATTAATGTTGATTTTCATTTTAAGCCTTACCTCTAGAATCAGCTTTCTTCCTGTGCCATAGGTCTTCAGATGTGTTGTATTTTTTGCTGGTAAAACTAATTTTCCTCTTCTCCACTGAACTGAGGCAGGTGGATTTGCTAGCACTTCACAGCTTATATTGATGGGATTGCCTTCCCAAGAGTAATACATGGTTTGATTTGAAACAAATGTTGGAGCATCTGAAAAAAGCAAGTAATGTACAAATACAGTAATTGTTTTAGTACAAAAAGCTGTATACCCCTATCCAAGCATTCATGTTCATATAGACATTTCAATTGCTTGATGTGCCCATTTATTATGGAGCATGAAAATATCAGTATTCAGCTTTTAGTTTCTTGAACCTTTATTTTGGTATTTTTTTTCCTCTCCTGAGCCTGTTTGAGCTGCAATTCTCAGGAAGAAAATATCTACTAATTATAGTTGCATTAGGCAACATCAAGCCCTTGAATGACATTATCCCAGAAATCACACCATTTCTTCCTGAGGATGAGAAATTCTTCAGCCAGACCCTTGTATGGCAAATGAAGGTGATCTACAAGACTTGTATGTCTAATCTGTTCATTTGCTGATTTTATAATGTCTTGAGAAATCACATTCAGTCTCCAATTTTTCATCAGTGTATAAGAGTTCATAAATTTCTTACTGACTATGGAAACTTTGTAAAGAGACATGTTTAACTGAGTGAATAAACCTAGAAGGAAAAAAATAATAAAAGAATACCCAAAGTGTTGAAAGGTATTCTATCTACTTCAGGAAAAAAAAAATGCCATCAGTACACTATTTAGAATAAACTTTATACCAGTTCCTTCTGAAATCTAGAAGCTATAGAGAAGCAAAAACATGGAGCATCTTCCTTACAAACCTGCTTATAAAGGGGTATGTTAAACATATTGACCAACACAGAGTCTGACACCCAGAAAACTGCTGGTTTGCAACCAAAAGTACAATTTCCAGATCACAATGCCATTTGTGACAAGAATTATCTGTTCTACTTATTGTTTCTCTCAATAGCAGGAACAATTTAACAGTGTTTAAAGTAGCTCTTTTCCTGCTCTTCTACTTATGTCTTGGGTAAGCAATATTTTTAATCTATCGAATACTTATTTGTAAATTATTTTTATTTTAATCCCACTCTTACAATATTTTACAATGATTATATATTCTTTATATTACTGAAAGTAAAAAAAAAACACTCTAGCACTTTAATTCCAAATGAGAATTGTCAATTACAGCTGGTGTCTTATCTTTTAATATTTAAAATATATATGCATATATTTTTACTTTGATAAATATCTCCTAGATATTTCTAGATGGGTCAATGGAAATTCTGTTTTACTCTTCTCACAAGCAGTCTAACTTAAGGCTAGAAAATTGTTAATAGGTTTATCAGAGACCAGAACTGAGCATATTCAGCTAAGTAGTAAGTTTAACTTCATGAATGGTTTAAACACACTTCCTTGTTTCTGAAGTGTGTATTTTCAACTTCTTTCTGTGTTTGCCTTTGTCAAAAAAGCATATTTGTTGTGACATTATGCTGCTACTGCATGCAAGCACAGAGGCTTTGACTGAAAAGAACTGTTATCAGTAGAAGCAGATCAAGGCTGCTACACTGGTTAATGACAGCAGCATTTTAAAAGTAATTATTCAGCCCTTATTTTTATAGGAGAGCAAGTTGTTTCATCCAAATAACTAAAGCATGTCTTCCTTGAAATTTATTTACCAGATACAGAACCTCATTTTTCTTTTCCAAACGTTTTAATAAGCATTTCAAGTGTTCCTTGATTTTCACAGACCTTAAAAAAACTGCACATATTTCATCAGCTAAACACCTTAATACAAAAAATTTACTATCAAAGAGTCTTCATGGTCTGACATCTCATGCTAGTGGAATTCAAAGAACAAAAAAACAAACTGCATATGACTCTTTTTAACTTTTTTTATAGTCAGGAATCTCAGAGTGCTAAGACTCGGAGCCTCTGCTTTTCTCCTGGAAATTAAGTTAGTGGTGGAAGTCCCTTGAAGGAAAACTGCATGAATTGACTTTTTCCTGCAAGACAGCTTTTGCACCTAATGTGTTCAACACAGGGATCAGAAATCTCATCTCAGTGTTCATGAGGCACAAAATGATGTTACTTCACAACAATTTCTAGATAAGCACTTTCTTCCAATGCATGGAATCGGTGCATGGTTTCTCAGAATATGTTTACTCCTTTAATGAATACTGAACCTTACTACCTTTCCTTCCTAGGTAACATCATGCGGTTTGATTTAACACACATGAAAAATCATATCATATTTACAAAGTCTTATAATTGAAAAGGTAGCGTATGCTTCTATATTGCAGGTAAAAGCATTTAAGATAACAGGGGCTTTCAGGTCAGACTGCTCTCTCTTCTAAAGGTAGATTTTGCGTACCTACAGTACTTGCTTTCTTATAATTTAAA
Source organism: Heliangelus exortis (assembly GCF_036169615.1). Classification (NCBI taxonomy): domain Eukaryota; kingdom Metazoa; phylum Chordata; class Aves; order Apodiformes; family Trochilidae; genus Heliangelus; species Heliangelus exortis. The sequence goes on from NC_092422.1 coordinate 95,947,327, forward strand.
AGAATAGGCAAGGTATGGACTGTCATCTCCACAACTACAAGTATTAACATTTTTAACATCATACAACACAGATAAAAATCCACCACATGAAGAGAGAGCCCCAAATAAGAATCTCCAAAATGTAAAACCATTTTAAAAATGAGGACTGTGCTAGGGGCTTGATTCAGACAACTTATCTTAAGTAAGACAATTTTTTATTTCCTAGTCAGGGATACATTAAGAAATTAAGAAATTTGGAGTGATATTTCACACAAAGGACATGCACCCAAGCAGAAATTTCCCTGCAACCCCTGGTGAGATGGCAGAGACTGTCAGAGCAGTCCCTGAAGGGCCACGGTGGGGCAGAGGTGGATTTGTAGCCCCTGAAGTGTCACAGGTAGGCAGACATGGTGCTGCAGCCTGTGCAGGATCACGGAGAGGAGCAGATGTGGCTCTGCAGCCGTGTAGGACCCCGTGTCAGAGGAGGTGACTGCTCCCGCAGCAGCCGTGACTCTGTGTGCAGCCCAGGCGGGAGCAGCCTGTGCCTGAGGGACTGCACCTGTGGGAGGGACTCGTATCCCAGGGGTTCCTGAAGGACTCTCCCGGGAGAGGGACCCCGCGTTGGAGCAGGGGAAGAACGTGAGGAGTCCTCCCCCTGAGGAGGAAGGAGCGGCAGAAACTCCGTGTGGGGAACTGACCCTGAACCCCCCCTGCCCTGTGCCCTGAGGGGGAGGCAGCAGGGAAGGGATCCGGGACTGGGAAGGAGAAAGCGGTGAGGGGGAAGGTTAAAAGATCTGGTTGTGTGATCTCTTTCTCCTTGCATTTTAAAACAGTATTTTTTTCTTCCCAAGTTGAATCTGTCTGTTTTCATCTTTTACCGTAATTGGGGTGTAAAAACCTCCCTCTGCATGTCTCCATTAACAAGCCTCTAAGTGGGTTTCCACCTCCCAATCCCATAGTTGGGGTGGGGGTTGAGTGAGCTTGGTAGACACTGGCTAGGCCTAAACCATAAATAAACAATATTATGATGACCACATCAGCTAAACTTATGCTGTTTATTTTCCCAGACAAGAAAGAAGCCAGCATGTCAGCACTCCAGTTAGGGAAAGTGATTCTGGATAACCTGCATTAAGAAGAATATGTAAGAGAAGAAAACTCTGATCTTAAATCTCTCTAGCATTTAGATATCTTTCTTCGCTATAATGTCCAAGAACAGCGATCCAAAACCAGACCAATACATCATCTGTCTCATCTAAAAGGTAATTCAATTAAAGACTTTGAAGATCCATCTCTGGTGTATGTCCAGTGTTATATACAAAATTGGACATGGCAAATTACCTGATTCACCATGTGTCCAGTCGTCTATAATAGCAAACTATTGTAGAGAATCAGATTTGTACTTCTTAATTGAAGAACACAGGTTCTCAAAGGTTTTCAAACTTCTAGCTATTTTTATCTCAAATAATTTGTTTTCCTGTATCATGCAATGAAAATACATGACTCATTGTCATGCTCAAGGTGCTGGGACATTTCATGTAGTATATTATTTGAAGGCCCTCTCTTAGATGCTTAGCAGTGGCATGTTTTGTATCATCAAGGAGTGTAATAAATAGTATCCTCTAGTAAATGTAAAATCTTCCTTGCCATTTAACCTGTGTAAGTACCTTTTTGCAACTCTGTTGCTATTTGGTTAACAGTCATATATCTTTCTGTTGTATTTTCTCCCTCATACTTGTTTCATAATAGCTAATATTTTTGATCCTTGGAGATAAGGTAGAATAATCTCCCCAGACAGGTACAGTAACTCTAATATACTCCTTAGAGCAGGAAATATTAAGTTTTAAAAAAATGAGGTCAGGTGATTAGATTTTAATACACAATCATGCTTTAAAGAAGATAGGAAAAACAGAGCTAACTCAATTTTACCAATGCTATCACAATCATGTTGTTACAAGGAAAAAACCTGCAAAATCTGCATGTGATGTTTCCAATTAGAAAAGCAATCAAAACTTGTAATGGATTTAAAATTGCCATTATTATTAGCTAAAACCTGAAGTTTGTTTTCAGAATCCAGCTTATCATTTTGAGATAAAAAAATTTTCAGAGGTAAATATTTCTTTCACAGCAATTGACAGGAAACATAACTCTTAGTAATGTTTCCTCTTCCCCACCCCATTCTTTTGGTTCCTCTCTAAATGCATTGCAGTGAAGCATTGATAGTCAGTAGTATGATGGACCATCTACTAATTACAAAGTTTATGCAAGAGTAAGAGCTCTGTCTTACTGGAAAGCAGTACTAGTCCCCTGTAACCTTGATTATGATATTATTGGCAATATCCAAACACCATAGTTATTTCTCTATTTCCATAAACACAGACAAAAAATCAATTATCATGAAGATAAGGTATCCTGCCTATGCTGTTGATAATGGTACTTTCGAACTTAACAAATGCTGCTTAGTGAGTGCATGCATGGTTCTGGTGCTCAGGGCTGCCAGAGTCACAGAAATTCAATTCATCTACTTTTCTTTGAGTTCTCCTTAGCATTAAGGGGTTGATCACATAAATATATATATATATATGTAAATCATCAAGTTAACCCACAAAACAAAGAAAACAAAACCCCCCCAAAATTTTAGTTTCGTGTAAATCTGTTTTAAATTTTCTAAACTTGTCTAAAACAGGAGAAGGAATTTTAAATAAATGGTAGCTAGGTAAAATATGCTGAGTACCTTGACAGTGATAAATAAAACAAACTTCTCACATACATTCACCAGTCATTTTTTCTGTCAGTAAATCACCAATGGCACTGGCCATCAGAACTGGAACAGGAAGACTCCTCTGCATATCTCTCACAGTGGCAGTAATTCTTATTTTAGTAATAAAATGATCAGGTGTTGCCAATTGCTGACACATTGGTTTTGGATGGCACCAATTTGTATCAGAATTTCAGCTGTTATATGTATTCCAAGACAGATTTATTGGATTAATTTGTGATAGCCAGACTTGTGACATCATGTATTAGATTACATAATTCTCTTACAGCTAGAAGTGAAAACCTGCAATGACTTTCTCAAACCAGAATCCTAACCCCTATCTCTTGTCCTATCCTATTTGTCACATTTTTATAACAAAGTCTAGCTTCATATCTTTACCTTCTGTATTTTCCTACCTATCATCTCTACCTCCATATGTCTCCTATTGATAGCCTTCTTTCATTCCCTAATTTCTCTCCTCTCCTCTCCTCTCCTCTCCTCTCCTCTCCTCTCCTCTCCTCTCCTCTCCTCTCCTCTCCTCTCCTCTCCTCTCCTCTCCTCTCCTCTCCTCTCCTCTCCTCTCCTCTCCTCTCCTCTCCTCTCCTCTCCTCTCCTCTCCTCTCCTCTCCTCTCCTCTCCTCTCCATAATCATTCCCACATGGCTTAAGGACTCTCAGACTTGCTATCTCTAGTTAACTTTTACAGAAAGTGCTGTCCACAAAAAATCATGAGGCTGGGCCCTCATGATTAATAGCTCAAACCAAGATGTAAAAAACAAAGCCAGGCTCTTTTCAGTGGGGCCCAGTGACAGGACAAGAGACAATCCCTTCAAATCTCAACCATTCTGCGTGTAGTGATGGGATGTGGCCACACTGATTTCTTTTAAAAGAAATCAAATCCAAAGTATGAACTGTCTTCATTAAAATTCATGATAGCAGTAGGTAAATGAAACATTTGTGACATTCATCACTACATTTGTGATATCCTGCACACAGTAGTATTATTTTCACTGGTTCAAAGCCGTGCTTCCATGAAGAAAAATAGAATTAGTAGCTCTTGTTCAACTTGTTTTTAAGTAATAATGTATATTTTTGTGAAGATGTAAAATTAAACAGCATGAATCCAAAGTAGCTGCATTAACATCAGTGTAATACTGCTAACTAATTTAGTTACTAAAAACTAAAACTAACTGATGTAGGAAACAAACTTCAATACTAAATAATAATGAGATTGATTTCAAATGCTGCTGGGGAAAAAAGAAAAAGGAAAATAGACTGTTTCTGATAAGCAATACAGCAGTATAATAAACACTACACAGGTTTCTTTACAGGTAAAGACTATGCAGCACATGTTACACAGTATTTTTTTTTTGTCCCACATTTTTGAATGTCAGTAACTAATAAGAAATATAACTACAAAATCAGGTTTGGATGAAAAACAGTAGTAAAAATACTAATAGAAAAAAAAAATCTAATGGGGCAGAAAAACTAATTTTTGGAAGACATATTATTTAAATGGAGATTTTAGAAACTGCTTTCTAAGAAATCATGTTTTTCAAATAGTCACGTGGCTGATCTCATAGAAGATGTAGCACTTAACTGAATGTAATTTGTTTGTGATGGTTGATTACATCCTGAAATAGTGGTCTGTGAAGAAGCAGGCATTTTAGATTATCAAGCATACCTAACTGCAGCATCAATATTGAAACTGGGGGGGATTTAAGTGAAATAGGCTGATATGAAAACTGGTAATTGCAGCTACAAAAGCTTGTAAGATAGGGTGCTCCCCAGGTGGTAATGTAGAAAAACAGACTTTTACACAAAACACAGCTTTGTCCATTTTTGTTGGTAACAGGAGTATTCTCCAAAGGGGATTTTCACTTGGTGACAGAGAAATTAGAGACCAGCATCTTATACAGTGTGCGCACCTATTAGTAAACAGTCAAGTACTTTGAATACTTTTGACTGTGCTAAGGACAGTTTGAACACAACAATGGGACTGTAGATTGCTGATTGGCTTCTTTAAATCCTCTCCAACTCAGTAATGCCATCAATGCACACTAACTAAGAATAATACTATGAAGAAAGACAACCCAGCATATTGAACATGCTAAAATTACAATTATATATTCTCAAAAGCTAACCATTGCAATGAAAAATTTCTAAAGCCCCCAAAATAAGGTGTTCTTTCATCAGAATTTTTCTTGTTCTAGTCAGATTGGTATCACATTCTTCAAGATTTCTTACACTTGATAGTATTATTCACAAAGTCAATTTGTAATTTACTGGGATTTGTCCAACACAAGCTAGGCTTCGTATGCATAACCAAATTTTGCAATTAATGATAACCATTTAAAAATAACATTTATAATAGGATCATTTTGCTTTATTTTTAATAAGTAATATAAAGAAAACTAAACATAACTAAACACAACAATTGCTTTGTTGGAAGAAATTCTTATAAATGCCTCTGGGTTCCCTAAAATTCATGTCTACCTATGCTTTGCTTCAGATAAAAGGCAGGGTTGAGCATGCCAAATAGGTATCGAACCTGATAATCTCTTCCTGTCCTGGAGAACCACTCTTATCATCAAGGGCAACCCCGTGAGAGAACAAGGATAGAGTACAGGAAGTCTGTGCAATCCTACTGTCAGTTTAAGTCTCTGACAGCAGTCAGTAAGAAAAAGGATAAGAGTGACACCAGAACACTCTGAGTCTCCATTAGGCCTCCTCCACTTCACTAAGATTTAAGTACATGATGGGAGCATGCTCCACACGAACTGCTAAACGTGTTAAAACATAATAACAAAATGACAGCAGCTTTCTTTATAACTTCAAATGGTACAGGTGCATTGATCAGTCCTATCTAGGAAAAACTGAACAATATAAACAATTAAATCTGAAAATGAAAATAGTTCATTCATGCAACTGAGTAAATGAATATTTAGCACAAAGATGTCAAAACCCCTGACTGCAACATTTGTGGTTACAAAGATACGAGTAGCTGCAATTAACATGTTTAAATAATATCACTTGGAAAATAACAAAAGGAGAGTAAAAAAAAAAAGTTCCCATTTTGCTACAAGAAGTTCATTATTTAAATTTGAACCTGTACCTTTTGCTCAGGCGTCTTCAGCCTGCAACTTACAAAGTGAAACAAGTGAAATGAAGGATAGCTATGAGACCTGCTTTATAAAATAGTGCATTTTCAGTTGAGAAAAGGACTGTTAACAGTTATGGCAACACAGTTGTGGTGGAATGGTGACAATGAGGTCGTGATAGATTCTTGGAAGAATTCATCACAGAAGTTTATGACATAGGCTAGACTGATGGGAAATGAAGCCAGAAAGAAGACATTTTCTCCTGGGAGGACTCTTCTAAAGAGCAGAAAGAGTCTTCACCATTAGACAAGTCTTAGACAAGTGTTTTCTTTCCTGGGCAGGACAAATAAGGTGTATTTGTAGTTTATATACCAGTGTGAAGTTCTTTCTAAGGCAAGCAAAAAGCTTTTCTGACTTGTTAATCAGAATATGAATGGAGACAAATCTGTATTGTATCGTCACCCCAAAAATATTTGCTTTGCATAAAAAAAAAAAAAAAAAAAAAAATTACCTTACATATAAAAGATATGGAAAAAAGATTTACTTCTGTTATTCAAACACCTGTAATGAAATACATATATATATAGAAAGAGAGAGCTTAAATCTCATTGTAAGTTAAAATAAACTTTAACTGATATTTGACTGATAACTTTAGTTTTAGAAATGCCATAGTTTAATGGTAGACCAAATAAAAATCTTGGGTTATACATTAAAAATAATCATCACAATGTACGATATCCCTGAGGACAGAATAATATTTCTATGTTCTTTTAAAAACTGTGTGTTCTCAGAAGATTATTGAACTATGGAAAGCTTTATGTTCTATCAAAAAGTGTATCTACCAAGGCATAAATTCAAGCTTGAAACTATGTGCTATTCCATTTTCTTATTTGATAGTTCCCACACATATTCAAAACTGAGTCTGCCAAACCACATATGTAACTTTTAAATTCTTAGTATCTGTTCCAAAACTTTCACCCTGAAAGATGTCTTAGACTATTAGACTGTAATGTATCGATCAAGAGATTTCTTTATGCCCTTTAGTAGGAATTATGTGCTGCTAATATATCCTTGAATTTCAATTGCCCATGTTTCATAAAATGTGATGCATCCTATCTCTCTCTTCTGAATATGAAATCTGTTAAATATTAAATATTTAAAGTTTAAAGTTTAAGGACTACAGGAACTTCAGTGAACTTTCATTTTTATTAAGATATTTTTTCCTTTATGTATATACTAAATAATTATCAGCAAACCAGTGCACTCATTAATGAAACAGATACAGAAAATCACTATGTTCCCCAAAAGATGAATAATGTTTTATAAAGTTTCAAATTACTTCCTATGTCTACTGCAAAGAAGCTATGTTAGAGCTATTGATAAATACTGTGTTTCTTTCTTAGGTCTTCTGGCTTGGCAAATTGCTCCACCCCTGCTATCTAGTTACAACCCTGACCATTTCTCATTTTCTTCTCAGATTTATTTCCTATGTCATAATGCACTCCTTTCTTACCAGAAAGATGGAACACAAAGCAATATACTGAAGGCACTTTCAGAACCTCTCAGGAAATCACTCAATGGTCTGCAACCATTATTTATCTTTCTGTGCAACAGATCCTATTCCAATTTCTACATTCCCACTGGAAAGATCTTTTCTATTCAGACTCATTCTCAAACAGGCTCAGTCAAGCTATATTGCAAATGTAGAACAAATGTTTTCAAAACAAACAAAACAAATATTTTCTAGATTAAACTCTCCAGCAAAACAGAACAATGATGAAATATAAAACAAAAGTTTTTTTGTTTCTTCTCATATTTTGAAAATCTTTTCTTCATGAATTTGAAAAACAGTTTGAAGAGATGTTTTTTTGGGGTTTTTTTTCCTAAATTTTAGATTTATTCTCTCTGATTGCCCTCTAAGGCATCAGACACTTCTCTCAGCAAAAAACCACCCTCCTTGTCTCCTGTACAGAATTCAAGAGCTTTGAATGAAGACCATGTCTAAGAGAGATTGTCACAAACTTATGAATTCCAGGAGGCACTGTAACAGGAGCTAGAGACTTGCTGGAGCTTAGTAAATCAGAGAACTAGGAAGACACCAGAAGATGTTGAATGTGTAGAATTTAAGCTCAAGACTGAGCTGTTGCTCACACTATTCCTTACTTTATCACAGTGAATACTTTTCATCCACAGCAGTCTCCAATAGCCCAAAGATTTGAAGTTAAGCTTAGACTTAAGTTAGTGAGTTATATCACTGGAATATCATGAAATCCTGTCATGAAATCCTGTCCTGCTTCAATCACCAACAAGGATCTTGCCAGCTTCAGAAAAGACAAGATTCCTCCACAGAAATTTTTAACTACAGTATCACATGCTTTCTTAAATAAGGCAAGTTTAGACACAGATTACCAGACAAAAATGACCTTCCATTAAGAATGTACTTTTTTTTTTCTTTTAGAACAAATTTAAAAGAGAAAAATAAATATTAGAACTTACATTCAATATCAAGGTACATGCTCTTTTGGTGCCCACCAATTCTACTTGCAGCTTCACAGTCATATCTCCCTGAATCTGACAACTTCACATCTTTAATATGCAGTGACGATTTTCCATGCTGCCCTTTGACTTCTATACGGCCATCTGGGCTCTGTTTACATTGATTCAGGAAAAAGAAAGGTTTTATATATATATATATTTGTATAAATATGCGTATTTATTTGTGTTCTATGTATTAAACACCACTATTAAGTATGACTGAAAGCATCTCTTCACCTATGGTGAAGTTATTAGTGACAGATAAGCAACTTCTAAATTTTCAAAATAAATTTTTTAAAAATAAAGAAAAATATGTTTCTAGGCCCTATAATCAAGGGAATAAGTACATGCTTAAAGGAACACTGTCAAGGTAAACCACAAAGTGTACCCACTTATGACTGGAATAGTGAACTGTATACTCAAAACCTGTTCATGATCTCATTCATTTTGTTATGATATTGTCAATGAAAATGCATAAACATAAAGTCATGGTATCCTATATTACACTTAGCATTATTGCTCTTGTCCTTAAAAATGTTCCTGTGAAACTGAATAGAAATACTCCCTCAAATAATGATCAAAACACAAATCCAGTCATAGATTTAATTTCATTATTCACATTTTCTTGTCAGAATCTCACAACTGTTAAAAACATGACCCAAAAATGCAACAGGAATTTATGGATTTCATTTCCATATCACTGCATGGAAAAAGGCACAGGCGAGAAATGAATGTTGGCTTCTGTTCTTCTAGAACATACATTTTATATTTAGAAACTTCATACAAATCCTCATTCTCCTCAGCCTCTCCCCCCTAAAATATCTGAATTTCAAGAGCATAAAAATATTAGGGAAAATGAATTTTAAAAAATGTTAAAAAAATCCTCTGCTTGACAATGCAACCTTCATGGAGCAGTATCTTCCTCAGTTTCCTTGAGGAAAGGAATTTTCAGATTCAATCTCGTTCTGATCTTTACTTATTTTGTAGCTTTGGGAAACTTGCTTCTCTGCTTCATTTTTGTTTGAGGAGAAAAAAAAATTAAAAATACCTATTTTCATTATTGAGGAAAGTGAAAAAGGGAGGAGGAAAGAGTAGCATTCCATTGTATCACATTTAAACTTGAAACATACTTGAATGTTCAATCTTGTAGGTATATACACTCAGGTTTACTGCTTTTTACACTAAATACTCACCAAGTGGCAGCTGATATTTAAGTGACTGAGCTTTTAAATCTGTACAATTGTTTCTTGACTGAATACAGGAAAAATGCATACAATTTAGATATTGAAATATCTGTCATAAAGCAGTCATATAAAGCATTCCATAATTTCTATGTAAAGAAAAGTATTCTGATCCCACATCGATGTCCAAGAACACTGAATTTTGTTACCTGGGAAAAGCTCACAGCACATCAACATATATTAAAGTTATGGAATTCTACTGCAAGAGTAAACCTAAAACCCTCTGGATTGGTAAAAAATAATAAATGAGACCATCTAGTTATCTCTTATGTAATTTCTAATGCTTAAAATTCCATATTCATCATACCTTTAAAAAAGGAAAGAAAACATAAAGTTGCTAGCAAACATGCTACAGTACTGAATGCTATAGGTTTTGGAAGGAATTATTGAGATAATTAAAATGCAATTAAAAACACCCTACATTAAATAGTTTTTTAGTTTCTGACACATTAAGCACTTATTTTATGTACATATATCTAAGTACTTTGTATTATACAGTCAATAAAATATTATTTACCCACTGACTATTTTTTTCTTTTCTAAAACATCAAGTATATAAGTAATGCAACAGTGAGTCAATATTACTCCTAAAATGTATATGCTCCTGAGGAATTTTATTTCTAATTTTACTTTGATTACAAATATTTCCCTAAGAAGTCACATTTAAAACTGTGAGAAGCCATATGCTGAAACAACCTGTGACTATGAATTGTAGATACAGTACTAAATAGTGCATTAGTGATTCATTAAGACCTGCCCATCAAAAGCACTTAGGTAGTTCTATTATATTGAGAAGGTGTAGAGAACAGGTACTTTGACAAAAACATTTTCTTTGCCCTTTCTTAATGGGTATTACAAACCTACAATAAGGAGCCAAGTTGTTTCTAGGTGCCTTCTCCTTGCAAAATACAAACTGGCTTTCTGTGAAATTATATCCCCCTATACGTGTAATAAAAATTTTGCTGAAGTTCTTTCACCATGATTTTCTGAAGTAAAACGAATGTTATTCAGCTATCTCAATTTTTCAGCTCTAGTAATAGGTCTTAGAAACATATATGAAAAAGAAAAAAAAAGAATTAAACCTATATATTCCAAATGTTAATAATCCATTCTGTGAAAAACAAATATGTACTAGCTGTACCTTGTGTGCGGTATGGTCAACAGGAATCCTGTAAAAAGAGTTAAATTATTTATAACTCTCACTGAAGTCACTAAAGCTTTTTTACAGAAGTAAAAAAAAATTCAATGCTATTATGTCTTTGATAACAAAGGAAATTTTTTTTCACTTTAATACAAATCCCAAATACTTTACATCACTGTATAATTCACTATATATTTCACTACAATAAATTCCATACATTTCAAAGCGCAGACAGTAGTGCTAATTGATGTTCAAAATCAACAAAAGGTAGTGAAAATAAGCCCGGAGATATTTAAAAATAAATAGCTTTTACAGTAATTTCTCAATCTCGTTTTTATTTTATCTGTCTTCTAATACTGCTGGAAAAACATTTGGCCTGTAACCAAAGTAACTTTCCTATGTTCTCGTGTATGAGAAAAACCCCTAATAAATATTCTGAGTAACAGGAGATTTTTACATAACCAGAAAACTTATTTTAATTATCAAATACATGGTTAGAAGCATTTTGAGATGAATCTACTACGTTAAGCAAAAGTCCACAAAACCACGGAACAATGAAACAAATTACCATAAAACATTAATTTACTAAAGTTAATTTCTACTATTTCTGTATAAACTGGTTAAAATAGTCTCTTTGAAAAGGCTAATAAAATAAGCAGTTTTCTGCAGCACTGCTCAGAATGTGTATGATACATTGGCTTTTTCATGAACAGTTCAAGAAGTCCTGTTCCCTTGTCCTATTTTGCAGACGGATTAGTCAACAATTCTATGAATTTTTTCACAAACATGGTGCAGTGCCCGATTAAAAGTAAACTGTTTGGCTGACCTTCCTGAACAAACAAATATGTGAGAGAAAACATCGCTGCAAATCCAGACCAAGAAAATGCCACAATCAAATAAATAAAGAAAATGTTTTGAAGCAGTTGCCTATGTCTAGAGAAGATTCCCAAAATATGCTGGAGATTAACACATCCAAATGAAAAACGCTAGAGAGTATAATGAATTTTCACAAGGACTTCTACATTACTGGTGTGACTGTAGGACTTCCTTCTACAGTATTATTTGGTTAATAAAGATCTGGGTAAGTATGCCACGGACAAGTTGTGATGGCATGAAAAGGACAATAACCATGCAGTCATGTTGAAGCACAGCTAGGAATGAACATTAAGAACACAGCAGAGACATAGAAATTGACTATGACAGAGAGCAATGAAGAAGCTGAGACAAAAATTGAATCTGCAGCGTTAGCCCAAAGCGAAAACTGAAACTGTGTTGTTCTACAGGGTACTATCAAAAGTAGAATATACTGACAAAGTAGAAATCTGCCTTCACACTGATCCATATTATCAGTTATCGCATTTGAAGACTGTGTTTATTGAACAGAAAATAAAAAATGTCAAGCAGAGGCAGCACTAACCTTGGGGACTGTACCCACCAGAAATCTAAAATCCTTGGTAAAATCTTTCTGAGGATTATTTCCCTCCTGCACTAAGTATGGAGACCTCATTAGCACCATGTCTGGCACCGTAACACAACAAAAACAAGAGACAGCACACATGAAGGGAACACAAAGTACACTGCACTTGCCCAGTAGTCCTCAGTTGAAATTCCCACCAAGAAAAAAAAACACTGGAGCTTCCACTGGTGATAAATCAAAATACAGATAAAATGTCTATAAATTACTCATGTCAGTAACTCTCAAGTCTTCCTGAAATAGTAAGGGACTCCTACTGAACTGGATTTTTTTTCCTTTCAAACATCATAATGGGATAGATATAAAATACATATATATTTTCTGCTAGATGAGTAAGTACATGTGCTTTTATTTCTTAGTATTAATAAAAAGTATAAAAAATAGACAAAAAACATAAATTCTAACATTCAACAGTGTCTGTGGTTCAATATTCATGATTTCTCCTAATCCACTGAAGTACTCTGTTTCACTTATCACTGTGGAGCATGAATAAATCAGTGAGGTCTGAAAAACATATGTAGTCAACACAGTTCCACACAGATATACATAATTCTTTAGACAGATCAATGGGCATGTATGTTAACAGGTGCTTACACTCTAAGACATCACAAGAATAATTGCAATAAGCAGACCATTGTGGGTCCTGAAAATAGTAGACAGGTAAGGCTCAGAATTTACTTTTCTACATCATTTTGGAAATTATAACAAAATCTTAAGAAATAAAAATATTTTTTGTCATTAATGAAATATTCACAAATGGTTTGGGCAGGGGTTTTAGTGGTGTGTTTTTTCCTCCACAACCTCATCACCAGCATAAAGTTAAAACACAAGAGACAAATCTTCAGCAGAGACACATTTTAGGTGTTTCTAGTTTTCTGTCATTCTCAAAGAAAAGAGAATTCTTATATACAGTTCTCCATCTAAACAACACTGAAGTATACAAGGTGTTTTCTGAAGAAAACAAGAAAACAAAACTAATGGGTGAGAACTTTCTGCACTTGCAATGCTCTTACTCAGGATATGTAGATCAAGACAAATGAATCCTGCAGTAATCATAAAATGGGAAGTATCTCATAGCTTGAGATTAATTCTACAGATTCTGTGAAGTAAATATATATTTCTTATTTTGCTAAAATTGTTGTCATGCTACATATGCCACTGTACTACCTGACTTTTTATCTCATGCTTTCTTCCCCAACTTGTCCCATGATTTGTAGTTCCACACATGAACAACCCCAAAGTCCTGACTGGCTGATGGTGACCTGACTGATTGGTACTCAGGTCCATAGACCATGTTCCAGAGTTTCCAAGGCAGTACCAGAATGGTGATAACTCATTCAAGGTATTTCAAGGTATTTCAAGGTTTCCTCATGCAAAGGAGATATACAGTTTCCAGGGTATGATTGCTAGAGACAATAGGCATGTGATGAGATAGCAACATCCACAAAGAGACAAGAACAGCTTTTAGGACAGAATAACCTGTTCAAGTACCATGAAGTGTTCCATCTGCACATTTCCATTAACACCGCAGTAAAAAAGTCTAATTTCTCAGAAGGGGAGAATTAGCTGATTATGATGCTCAGAAATTGTCATCCTTTTTTCAGCTGTAGAAAGCTGTACTTGGAGAGAGGTGGATGGTGCAATTACTGGTTGAGCTTGATTTTTTCAACCATTTCTCCAACTCCCACTGAGGAACTGTAGCACCAAATGAGATGAAGTTGTATGGATGCCAAAGTGTGCATTTTGAGTTGGCAGAAAGTAAGAGTGGAAAGCGAGAACAGATGCAGAAATTGGTGACTTGTTTGTAGCTGGATTTTGGTAATATTACTTGGATGGTTAGAGAAGCTGTGACTTCCTGTTGATTATCTTCCCTCCCACAGAGGTTACCATTTGGCTGAGAGAGTACTCATTCATCCCTTGAAGTCCAAGTGCAAATTTGAAAGCAAAAAATACCTAAATTTAAAAACTAGACAAGTTGAAATACCTTTAGTTATTTTTATTCTAATGGTTAAAGCTTATTTGTGAGCAAAATGCCACTACTGTCCATAGTTACACCACTGCAGGTCAGTTTTGCCTGTCACATATTTACCCAATGTGTCTTCTGACACCATGTAACTTAGTGCTGGTTTGGACATGGATTGCATGAGCTAACAACAGAAAAGATGAATAAACAGTGGCTTAGAATTGATAATGTTGTTTCTTTTGTAAAACATGGTGCAAACATACTAAAAAATAGTAATTGTGAGAATGTATAACAATTAAAAACTCTGGGACTTTTTAAATTCCTTCAAAGTGGCTGCTGTAGATGTACATGATCCTCAAATAGGTGAGGGAGTTTGGGCAGGATAGGGAAAAAAAAAAACAAAGCAAAAAACCCCAAAAAACACACACACAAAAAAACCTGTTTCAATTTTATGCCTAGCTCTTTCTTCTTCAGATCAAATTGTCAGAAAATGCTAACTCATTACGTTGCCTTAGTCATGTTCCAAGTACACATCACTCAAATTTCAAGAAAAAAACAAATACCGATTATTGGAATCAAATTTGGAATTTCATAAATCTTAGGAATAACAATTTTTTTGGCAACTTTCTGATTTCTGGTTGTGTTGCTATCCACAAGAGGAAAATTTCAGATGACATACTTCACGTTGACATTTCTTATATGTGAGAGTTAAGCAAATCATAATTCCTTATGAAACTGTTCCTTGAAGCAGCATGAAAGATAAGAACTCCTGCAACCTGACATACTGACACTAAATGATGAAAAAATTCCAGAAGACTATTAAATGCAAGTGACCAGCAATTCCTAGTCTGAAAATCTACCTTTGATGATGAGAAAGGGCTGTTAGTCACAACAGCCATCATCGTGTAGAAGCTGATGGAAGCTCCCTTCTGGATTATGGATGGTATATTCACAATATTTCCCATTCTCTTCAGGTAAATGTATTCTATCCATGCACCTGTTGGAGACAGCAGAAAATTCCAGAGTATTGCTACGTGCATATGCCTTAATGTCCAGTGTATCAGAATAATGCTACAGCAGTGTCTTGGGCTTCATTGATTTTTATAGGAGACTGC
Organism: Heliangelus exortis; assembly: GCF_036169615.1. Lineage (NCBI taxonomy): Eukaryota > Metazoa > Chordata > Aves > Apodiformes > Trochilidae > Heliangelus > Heliangelus exortis. The sequence goes on from NC_092422.1 coordinate 95,962,630, forward strand.
AGCTTGTTAAATATTTATATATGTCAGCATGCTGCAAATTCCTGAATTTGTTAGGAATTTGTTTTTCCACAAGGAAGACATTATTGAAGAACCTATTGTTCATAGATGTATAGTGTTACACCAGGGAAGTCACAAAAAAATAATCTTGAAGAAAAAACCAAACGTTGTTTTGATTCCCCGTTCATCTGCAGGCATAGCAGTTTACTCTTAAAGAATTTATATTGGTAATAGTAGTGTGTTTGATGCAGGTTGTTAACAGCATGTGCAATCTCAGGAAAAACATATTCTTGAAAGCTTTATATAAATTTTTAAAAAATTATGAACTTGATATTTAATTCATTCATTCTGGTATTTCTTTCAAACTTAAATCATGTAATGAGGTGACATGGGATATACATTACACTAAAGCCGCTTACTAAGACATGGAACAGAAAACTGAACTTCTTTCCTTGATTGTTTTTTATTCACAAAAGAGTATGAAATAAAAATGAGAGAAAATATGGTCATCCATTCAAGATAACTTCCACTAAAGATGAAAATCACAAGGAAAAAATTATGGTTGATGATTATCAATGGCAAAAATATTTGTATAATATGAAAAAAAGCTTGTAGAGGAAAACAAGCATTAATATTGGCCATAAAAAATAGCAATAGTAATGATGAGTGTTTATAACAGAAATAATAAACCTATTATGATTACACACATACACCTCTGATTCACTAATAAATACTGTATTTAATGGTTTTAATCCTAAGAATTTTGTTGACCTGAATCTACTTCAAAATGGCTATGATAGTATTAACATAGGTGACTCAGATGGGTACAGATCAGCAAAATTCTCAGGTGGAAGACCATTAAGTATAGCACCCTTCAATATATTCAATATAGACTTTACATAAAACAGCCACTAAAAATAACGATTTTTCTATGCAATTACACCTTAATTTAGATAATATTACTGTAACTTGATTTGTTGGATAACAGAGAATGAAACGCAGGTTATCATACGCCAGCTTTGTAAATCTTTAAAATGGTTGCAAAACATTCGTAACATCAGTGCAAACCCACAAGATCTTACTGAAAAGCATGAGTAAGGGAAGACTCTATCAAAGCATATGGCTCCAAACATGTATCAGTATGAGATCTATGACTGCTCAGACTTAAAATACTGTGATTTGCCATATTCTTCAGTGATTACTCAATTTCTGTGCATCTGAACAAGAATAATAACATATAAATGTTGCATTAGTAGCAGAGACATGGTTATTCTGTCTAGGAATTTCATTCTGGTCCTGTTTCTGGTTTTGGTCAGTTCAAACCTGAAGTAAACATTACTTCAGATGTAGAAATCACTAGTACAGTGTAACTATACCACTAAACTACATTGAACTGTCCACATTAAATTAGAAAACTGTGAAAGAATAAGGAAACATCAAGTATTAGTATCCCAGCTTCCCATCAGGCAGGGATTGTAGCTCAAAAACTATGACTCTCTTATTACTATTAAAAGCCCAGCACTGTGCCAGTGCAGGGTCTCCGGCGTTGCCAGAGGTCGCCTTGGTCTGGGGCAATTCCAATTTTCTTTATGCTCGCAAGTCCCTAATCATCAGATTCCTATCAAAATCTGCTTTCCCTTAGCTCTGTGCTGAGTACAATGTATGGCAGAGGTCTAACAAAGATTAGGTCTTTATATTAGTTGGGACTGGAGGAGGCAATTCTGTTGTAATAACTGAATCGTAGAAAGAAACAAAAACAACCTGTAGCTGGAAATCTATAAATTAATGAAAAAAAGCATTTAAGCTCACTGCAGTACAAAATGGACAAAAAGAACTTACAGTTGACCCAAGACAGGAAAGGGAACATAGTTCTGGTTAGGTTTCATTTTAAGGGGTTTGCGGTGCAAGGTTAAGCAATTTGTATGGAGAAAAATCCAGGATGATGATGAAAAGTTAAGCCTTCTCTTACTTTTTTTCATTTATATATCTATTTTAAAGTTAGGAAAATACGCACTGTCAACTTCAGTTCTCAGAAGACCAATGAAAACTGGTATTCTTTTGCATAACAATTTTAACAGTACTGTTCATTTTTCCCCTATATTACTTAGGTAACTTGGATTAATGTGTTCATATCATTGTAACTGGACTAATAATAATTTATTCCAGTTTTAGTATGCAGCTTTGGATCCTTTTCAGTTTCCTGTAAAGGTCATTTTTATTAAAATCATTATGGCTAGACATCAAATAGGAAGTTTTTCTAGAAACTGCAATGAGGTGGAGCTCTGCAAGAGGATATCTAATCAACAAGGCTCCCTTCAGGAAGGAAAGGCACAGAAGGTGAGAAATGGATAACTTTAGCCATGATAAGCAGAGAAATTGTCTGCAGGAGGACACAGATCCAGATGTCACAGATCAAAAAGCCTTTGCTTACAAACATCCAAAATCATGAAGGGCTTTTTGCAACTGAAGAAACAACATTAAATTATTACAGTAGCAGGGAAAATGGAGAAAATGAGCTAACCTGGACATATCTGAGGGGGCCCATAAATATTTCTTTTCAAGTTACTTTACGTAATTGTTATCGTGCAATACATCATTTACATCTCTACATTTATATGTATGAATATGGGAAAAAAAACCCATGCTACAGTAGTTCTTGAAGAGCTGCAGACTGTGGGGGAAAACCCATGTTGGAGCAGAGGAGGCTGTGAGCAGCAAACAGCCACAGACCACAGGTTGCTGGTAGGGGTAAGAGTTTTCTCTGCTTTGCACAGCAACTAGCTCCCAACACCTTATTGAAGAAACAAATTTACTAATAAAAGTGCCAAAAATACATTTGATGAGGGTAGCTTAGGAGTAAAAATAATTCCATGTTTTTTAGAATTCTGTCATTTGTTAAAAGGTGAATGTAATTTGTAATGTTTTATAACTAAACAATTTCACCTTAACAAATATTATTACAAATGTAATAAAGACCAAAAAAATTTTTAATAAAAAAAATTTTAAATAAAATACTTCTATCTCAATAGAGATTACTATATTTTTGTTATTATTTAAATAATTTTGAGTATGTGATAAGGGACCACCGATAACTGTGGTCTAAATAATGTTGCGTGTTCCATATTGTAAATATTCTGTTTGTCTAATTTGTATGCATTTTAATTCTTCTTCTTTGCCCATACATTTAAATCTCTAAAGGAGGCCACTTTAGTTTATTATGTGATTCCATACTTATTTTCACATTTCTAGCTTAAAACATTTTGATCAATAGATCACACCTCCAAAAGAAGCTTTGAAATGCACTGGTAAAATGGTATTTATTCAGTTTGGAAGTCCAAATATTCACAAAATGGTATTCTTGATGCAAATGTATATTTTAAATGTGCACTTCTGTATGTTATAACTGTATGTTATTTTAAGAAGAGAAAAAATTACAGGGTAATATTACATTAGTTTTTACCAAGTAATATAATCCTGAGGGCTTTAACATTATGTATCAGCTTGTTACAAGATAAATTAAAGCATGTTTGATTATCATCTTATTATCTATCATATGGTAAAGAATACCATATGCTATTAACACATTAACCTTTGGCATACATGTAGTAATTTGATTTGTACAAACAGATATTTATAGAAAAAACAAAACTGACTTATTGTTGATAGAATTATTTATGTCATTGCAACATTTAGAAATTTTAACAGCACAAGTTGAGTCCATGCATAGAAGGGAGTTATTTGGACCACAAATCACAGCTCAGGTCTATGGGCCAGTTACACAGTCACAAGAAATATTGTTTGCTGAATTTCAGAAGCTGTCAGTAAGGGATGGTGCAAATGAGTCTTCACTTTTCCCAATGCAAAGAAATAAAACTCTTTATCTCATATGATAGACACACACTGGTCTATTATCACGTTAAACTGCCATAACTTGACTTTTTGGAAGACAGTGTATGAGTAGATGCACACACTGAGAAAGTACAGTGAAAATGTGATAGGAAACTGAGTTTTCTACCAGCATAATAAGGCCATTAATAAATTAGTAAGAAGTAACTGTTACACAGAATTTCGATAACTTGTTAAACAAAATGCTGAAAAGTAGAATACAGGCTACTTGCTTTCATCCTGGTTTTGCCAATCACCAAAATGCTTGTTTTCTCCTAATATAAAAGGGTATTCAAACTGTCTTTCAGACCACAAAAACTGCTGACAGATTATAATAGCATAAAATACATTTTGCTAGCATTCTGCTGTTCATTGTGCTCATTTCCTATGAATTTCCATAAAAAATGTAACATTTCTGAAGTCTCTGGAGAATGTCCTACAGTACCAGTGAACACTACCAAATCAATGCAGTCTATAAACTGTGGCTGTATCACTTAATGCATCGTCAGATGCAGTATCTCTGTTTCATCAGACAAGTAAGAGCTATCTGAAAGTTATTAAACTGTTAGCAGACAATACAACTGATACTTAAGCAAAAGCTCATGAAATGATCTTTTGTGTAGTGCATGGAATGAATGAATACTCGAGTCCAAGCAGCACTTGTGTGTTGGAAATGTTGGTCCAGAAAAAGTTCCCTGGTAATTTCAGTCTTCATTAATGTAGGAGACAGAATATCATCACTGATTACTAAACGGAAAAAGCTGATACTGGAAGCGAAAGAAATGCCATTTCCAATCCTGTATGACTTTATTCCAGCCAATAAATGCAGCACCACAACCCACAGGAAGTATCAAAAAATATTGATGTGGTATATAGGTAGCACATAAGCCAATGGATTAAATGCAATAAAATTCTAAAGTCTGAAAAATAAACTAGGCAGAAATATGATTATCCATTTACAGAGTGGATAAATCTTAGAATTCTGAGTTCATATAATAATACAGTAATCCACACAACATGGATACATATGTGCAGGCATGTATGTAAAGCCATTTGGGTCTGCTCTGACCCAATGTTTCAGGAGAAACATTTAAAGTTTCTCCTGAAAGAGGAACAAATCTGAAGGGCCCGCTGGCCATATGGCTGAAATTTAGTATTGAGTTGTCAACATAGCCACCAACCAAGCCTGCTTTCTGGAAGAGGCTATGGTACATCAAAATAATTTCTGGCTTCAGTTATGTACTACTGCAGACACTCTTAGCTAAAGGAGTGGATGGAGTGCAGATGAGTCACTGGGACACTTAAGGACTTAGAAATATCCACATTGGCTTACAGCTTTCCTACTGTAATGCTTCATCAGCTCACACAGGAAAACGGCTCTTTTTCTCTCAGTGCTTACAGTCTTACCCCTCCAAAATCAATCTTCCTACTAAAACGCTATCACCTTCTAAAACTGCACAGTCTACTATTGGCTTCTAGTTAACTGAAGAGTTTGTCCTAACTTCATATTACTGTAGCTGAACATGCCATAGAGAAAATGAAGGACCCCCCAAACATGCAAATTTCTATAGATCAGATGACTGGTGAGAGCGCACTCAGTGCTTATATGTGCACCATGTTTTGCATGTGTCAGAGGGTATGAATCTGTATATTCTCAACAGCACTGATAACCTAACATTTAAGGTCACCTTCATGCTTTTTACTCTTCCCAAGTCCATTTATTTACCTTCTTCTTCCAGTCACAATATTCTTATACTTCTACTTCATATCCTTAGCATGTGAAGCTCATCATGATTCATTTGAGGTTAAAAACAAAATTAAAACAAATCTTTGATGTCTGATTAAATTCTTTGAAGAGTGTCTCAATTGGGTAATCAAACGCAATAGCATCTGGCAAGGTAAAATATTCTGGCCCACAGGCCTGTGCTAATATTACAACAGCAAAATATTCTATGATATTGTATGCAGGAGCTTTTAACACAGCATATTGGTAAAACAGGTCATAACTATAACTTTGTACATGTACATATGACATCCCAGAACACTGGAAGAAGGCTAATGGAATCCTCATCTACAAGACAGTTTGGAAGATTATGAGCCCATTCGTCCATTCCCTGGGGAAGTTATGGAATGAATCCTCCTGGGCCCATCACAAGTCAACTGAAGTTTACTGATGATACTAAACTAAATCAGGAAGTGGACAATGTTAAATAGAGAACCACCCTGCAGGAAGACCTGCACAGGCTGAAAGAACGGGCTTATAAGAACTTCATGAAGTTCAACAACAAGCATAAGATCTTGCGCCTGGGAAAAAATAACCCAGGAATGCAACACAGGCTTGGAGCTGCCCAGCTGGGGAGCAGCTCTGTAGAAACAGACCTGGCAGTCCTGGTGGACCATAAGCTCTATATTGAGTGAACAGTGTGCTGCAGGAGCAAAGAAAGCCAACAGGATGCTGGGCTGAATCAACAAGGGCATCAGTAGCAGAGAAGAAGTCGTCACCCCACTGTGCTCAGCACTTGTCAGGCCAGACCTGGAACACTGGATTCAGTTCTGCTTCTTGCTATACAAAAAAGATGCAGACAGGCTGGAGAGGGTCTAGAAAAGAGCCACAAAGATGATCAAAGGACTGGGAAGCCTGTCATATGAGGAAAGGCTGAGAGAACTGGGTTTGTTGAGCCTGGAGAAAGCAAGGCTTAAGGGAGACCTCATCATTATGTCCCAGTACTTGAAGGGTGGCTAAAAGACGATGAACACTCTATTTACAAGGAGTCACATGGAAAAGATGAGGACTACTGGGTGCAAGTTACTCCTGGGGAGATTTCGATTGGACACTGGAGAAAATATTTCCACAACGGGATCAGCCACAGGAATTATCTCCCCAGTGATTCTCCAACACTGGATGCTTTTAAGATTCAGCTGGACAGGACACTGAGCCACCTTGTCTAGACTATGCTTTTGCCAAGAAAGGTTGGACCAGAGGATCCTTGAGGTCCTTTTCAACCTTTCCAACCAACACAGAATTCATAGAATTCTATGATTCTGTGAATTATCTTTAATATGGCAAGGAGACTCTCACCTCTTATATTTTTCCAACTTTTCAAAGAACAGTTCTTAAAACTTATTTAGAAAGACCAGGATTTTTGTATTTCAGAAAAGGAAAAAAAATCTTCTGGAATCAATTAAAATACCCTGGTAACATCTGAGTTTCCTGCTTTTGCATAACTCATTTCAAATTAAGACTTGATCCTAGATGAGCAAAAACATAGCTGATTTCTCATTACTACCTCATAAGAAAGGCAACAAGATTTGTTGACACTGTAACACTGCTTCTTTTGGTGCAGTGACAAGAGAATATACAGGGAGCCAAAAAAAAATTCAGATTATTTTCAATAACATTTTTATTAGGTAAAGTGGAGTTAACAGGCTTGGGAAAAAAGCAGTTTACCTGCCTACAGAATGAACCCCACATTCTTTACCTTTGCATATTGCCTGATTCATGAAAAATGTGAGAAAACTCTACAAGCTCCATATAGTTATGATTTGCATGTCAATATAAAGTGAATTCAAGCTTGGAAAAGAATTTAATTAATGTTCTGAGTTCTGCAATATTTAGAAACACTATCACAGGAAATGACAGACATCCAGATTATTACTGCAATATTAAGTAGATGGAAGGAAGCACAACTCAAGCTATCTCTTTAGACTTCATATAAAGTTAAAATTAGAGACGGTTTTATTCACTTGTGGATACAAGAATAGTATAAAGTATTTCAAAATAGTATAATGAAGAGAATAGCATAAAGCATTTCAAATACGTCTGGTGAATCTGTATCAAATATGTACATAATAAAGTACAATTTTACATATATTAAATCCAACACTCAAGCTGCAAATTTTCAAATTTTACTATTTTTTTTTTTGTGGAGGGGGAGGTTTTGTTTTGTTTTTCTTGTTTGTTAATTTACACATGTGGCACCATCAAAATTGAGGCTCAGATACTGGACTGTGACCTGTCTTCAGTGACTTCTTTCACTCATTTTACATGTTTAGATCATGAATTCTTCAGGGTAAAGAGGGTCTCTTCGGACAGATGCTGCATAGAGAAGAGCTACTGCTTTGTATCAGGCCCCATCTGTTATTGTCATTTGTACTCCAAAACAGGGCTTGAGATGGTTATTGCAAACAACATTGGTCAGCTTTCACATTTCTGCTAGAATTAGAACTAGGAAAACAAAGTATGAGACTCTACCCTCACACTTCTACTGTATGCACAGCAACCGATGACATTTTTGTATAAGATAATCAGGATAAGCTCCCCTTCAGGGATGTACAGAGATAAGTATGCCAAAAAATCATTTAATAAGTGATTACAGCAAATCAAATGAATTAACTATTCCTCTTTCTGTTCTACAAAAAAATCATCTTCTCCTGCCTCCTTTTTTTACTGGGAAAAGGGCCAGGACTGATGGATGCACAGGGGTCTGTAGAACATATAATTTAGAATCACAGCCAAAAGGGATATGGACAGGTTGGCATGCTGGTGAAAGGATGTGCAATGCTGGGGAGACAGGGACTAGAGGCACAGTGGCAGAGTACATGCACCAAGCAGAGAGTTTTGACTTAACACTCAAAGAGCAGATGAAGCTCTGGTCTTGGACTGTGTGTCCATTTCCATTTTCAAATCTTTAAGGATGAGACACAGACTTTCTGTCATTCATAATCATTCATTTACTCGGGCTTACCCACTCATGTATTTATGGGTTACAGAGCTATAAAAGGATTATAGAGGTCATCTGAAGAGACTTCTTGAAAAACTTTCCATTTAAACTTTCAAGAACAGTCAGAAGGAGGGGGAAGACCCTTTTGTTTCAAATTCTCAATCAGAGAGGTACCACACACTGTGTGGTAGGTTGTTCCAAAGGCTAACTGATAAAAAGAGAGAGGAAAAGACTCCTTTGCTTCTGGTTTGAACTCACCTCACATCAAGTTTAAAATTTCACACTCCTGATGTACTGAAAAATCCTTTGCCAAAACTTTATTTTCCTAAGAGATAATTCTAGACTTCATACTCATTAACATTATCCATCTTAAGCCCAGCAGTGTTATTTATTTGATCTTTGATTTTGGTGCATATTTTCCATTCTTTTGGACACAACAATTTCAAAACTCAGAAAAGCCTATGTCCTGATCTATTTGAAAAAATGTATTTTGAATCAATGCAGGCTAAGAATTCTCACATTCAGCTTTTTTCCTGATCCACACAATGTATTCTTGCAAAACAAGAATAACATGCTTGAGGAGCTACATATTTAAAGCATATTTTAAAACTATGACCAATGTTTCCTGTGTTTTTTAATTATTATTAGCAGGCTAATAATATAGTTGGAGCCACTCTTCCACGTTCTACGGAAAGAAGTCATGCTGTAAGTATATTTTTAGTTAAAATGCTTTAAAACTCATAAAAAATTTGAAAGATCAATTCATTTAATGTAGATGATTTTTATGTTTACAGAAGCATCTCTGGTGATTGGACATCACTTGAAAATTTGTCACATAGATGTAATAATTTCAATTTAAGAATCTTAAAATGCCTCTCTGCATTTTCTTGAGTTCACCCTTTCCTTTTTCTGTGTGCAGAATACTGCTCTATTATTCACCAATTATTCAATAATTTAATCACAGCCAGTTTTTTTCCTCTAATCTCCTAATCTGGTAGGAAAGCACAAGCCCAGGGTTTGGCACTCTACAGCTGGAGAACCACAGAGCATATACAGCAGCATGTTTTATAGCTCAAGAACATACACAGTGTTTCAGAGCATTTATTCACCATACAGCAAAAACCCTTCTTCCAGGAGCAATACACATTGAGCTCTTTCATTGTCAAGAACAAGCAGAAACCATGTAGCTGCATTTATTCTCATTCTTTTTGTTTCCAGATTCAGTATACCAGCACACTAGTAGAAACTGAATATAGGTTTTAATTTGGTTGTCAGTATTATTCAGTTGAACCACAGTTCAGAAAATGCTATAGTAACACATCTAGACAGTTTAATAATCTGCAGTTTGAATTAAGAATGTAATATTGTTCTACATAAGCCCTGAATAAATTTCAGGTTTCAACTGTACCAACGCTTCTCAGCTTGTTTCCATGATTTGCTTCAGTTTTCAATTTCTGATATAACAAGGTTATTTTAGGAACATTCCAGAAAAAGATGAAATGCTACGTTTGTAACCTTTGAACCAAGTATAGTCTTTGTGAGTCAGAAAGATGACCTTTGACTTGAAATATTTAAGGCAGAGAGAAATTCTTTGGGTTCTTTATAATGCACAACTATTAGAAAAAATATGACATAAATATGATGGTTATGTTGCTCCAAAATGGAAATCACACAGGCAAATGATAGACAAAGCCTCACATAAGCTGCTTCAATTTGAGGAAAGGCCAAATGGCAGACTAGACCAAATTAAACATTCTCCTTCAAAACACAAGTCATGGAAGTACATAATTCCTAAATATACAGCAATTCCCTACTAACTGACTTGTAATCTTCCTAATTCCCTCAGTGGCATGATTGTTTTATAAGTTTGTCAACTGTTTGTTTAATCAACAGCTATGAATATGCAAACATCTGCAAGAAGATTGTTTTGCTGTTTGATTATCTGGAGTAAAAATTCTGCATTAGCCAGCCACAAAGATGGTATCTCATACTTTAGCCACCACAAAGAAATTCTCTAGCTTATGTAAGGAAATTAAGAATACTTGTTTACATAGAAAAAGACAATTGTTTAAAAGAAAAGAAAAAGAGCTCTATAGAAACAGCCTGCTACCTGCATGGTTAGGAATAACATTACACTGTCCCCTTTTGTTTTCACTTTTCTATCTAATTACAGCTCTTGTTCCCACAGTTAGAGACTTTCTTCATTGCCATACTGTAATCTTTGTATACTAAATTTACTTTTGTAATAAAACATGAAAATGGGAAAACAAAATGTCAAATAGGCTCTATTTTAAGTCATAGTCTACTTGCTCTGTTTGAAGAATAATATAGGAAAAATAGGAAAATATTCCATCAGAAGTGTGAAATGAAGAAACCTAAATTATTCATGATGATTTAATTATAGATTTCAAAAAGCATTTTGAGAAATACTGGACAGAGTCCAAATATAGTCAAGGTCTATGGGCAAGGCAGTATGATCAAGACAAAATGGAAACCCTTAATGGGAATTATGTGTGAAAATTGAGGCCTGATGAGATGAATTACCTTCCAGCACTTTTTTTTCTTTGTTTTTCACTTGTTTGCTTGGTTTTGTGGTGGTTTTGTTTGGTTTGGTTTTGTTTTTAATTTACAATCTTTATGGCTTTCTTAATACCTCGGAAAGTAGTTATTCCTTCCACTTCCAGAGGAATTTAGAACTAATGTCTCTTTTATTTTCTGCTCACAAAAAGATTAGCCACACAATAAATATTTAGACATTTTATATATAAAAGGCTCATTTACCTTATCACCTTCAGAGAAGGTTATTCCATCGATGGCCCTTTTCCAAGTAATCTCTGGCATGGGTTCTCCTTCTGCTTCACAGATGAGGGTGACTTTCCCATTCTCAAATGTGGTTTCATTTTTAAGTTGCACTATTTGAGGCTGTACTGTAAAAAATACAAGTTACATTACTCATCCTGCAAAGAAAACCATGTCAAAAATCTATATTTTAATTATTTTCTCTTTCCCATAAAGGAGATTCACGTTTTTCACTTCAGATTAACAAATGTTTAACATTACCACCTATAAGAGAAACCACCTTTTCTGACTTCCAAGTTACACAACAACCATTTCTGTATGTCTGACTATCTGGACTCAGCAGAGCTGACACCTCAAGGCTGTCTGCTTCCTCCCTGGGATAGTGTGGGATAGGTCCAGGCTGATGGGGCCTCTGCCCTGAGGCTGTGCTCATGTGTGTGAGATTCCAACCAGTAGAATATTTGTTGCCTCAAAAGACAATTTTAAAGTGAATTAAGTTGTCTGGAAGGGAAATAGCTAGCAGTAGGACTGGCACTTTGAAGGAGATAAGGACTAATAAGCCAGGTGGAGATCCCCTTCAGGTGAGCCTGTCTTCTATGGCCCTCTCCATGTGGCAATAGGACCACCTGGGAGGCACTTCAATGACCCTCATGATGGTGGTGGTGAGGACACCTTGACTGACAAGCTGGGTGGAGGTTCCCTCAGCTGGGCCAGTTGCCAACCCCCTGAATTGAATGGGACACCTGGTCACCTGCTGATAAGGGGCAACTGATTGACTTATGCTAATGACATCTCTCCTCCTGGGGAGGCAAGCTGGAAATATGAGTTTCCTCTCTTCCTAGGGGCCAACAAAGGAGCAGCAACAAACAGGGGAAATTTGGGGGTGTATAAGCAAGACTGAGGTCCCCATTTTGTCCTTCACCAACATCAGACCCTGTCCAGGATCAGAATGCCATCTTGATCAAGAAACTCTTACCAGACATTGCTAGACCCATGATGGTGACTTTCTCCTTTATTCTTTTCTTTCTTTCCCACTTTCTTACTCTTTCCTTTCCCACCTCTTTCTTTCTGTCTCTCTCTCTTTTCCTTGTATCTTCTCCTTTTTCTCTCTGTCTTTTGCCTCACAACATATTTGCAATACCTTAAATGGGGTTATATTACTTTTATTGTTTTAATTGTCAAATAAATCTTCATGCTTCTACCCAACCCTTGGTAGTTGGACTTTTCTTCTCATGGACCCAAAAATTTTAAGTTATCTTGAACTGTAACAATGTGTTTTGCTCCTGACTGTTCCTCAGGGACCAGTGAGCCCTCACTGCTCTCTGGCACTTCAAGAATGAAGCAAAGATTCAATAACTGAACAATAATCCTGCATCTGGGCAGAAATACCTTCATACACCAGAGCAGGATGGGTGCTGAATGACTATAATGCTGCTCTGCAAAGAGAGTCCAGTGGATCTTGGTGGACATGTAGTTGACCACGAGCCAGAAATCCATCCTTGAGTAGAGAAGGCTCCAAGGATCTTAGTTATGTGTATAAACATCTATTAGATAGAGCTGGAATCTTATCAGTGGTGCTCAGTGACAGGACAAGAGGCAATGGGCACAATTTGAAGCACAAGAGGAAAAACCTTTCATAGTGGGTGAGGTACTAAGCAGCAGAACAAGCTTCCCAGGAGACTGTGGAGTCTCCTTACTTGAGGATGTTCAAAATGGTCCTGGGACACCTTCTGTGGTTGATTCTGCTCTGAGCAAAAGGTTGGAATAAATGGCCTCCAGAGGTGCCTTCCTGCCTCAGGAGAACTTTGGTTTTATGCTAATCTATGTTTGTCTGCAAACACAAATCATTCAGCAAAAAATAAAGAATTATTCTTGGACTTTGATCCAATAAAGCAATATCCAACTGCTTTATACAAATTACTGAATTTAACAAAATCCCCTGATAACAATATCCCCTGATATTGTACTGGCATTAACACTATTAAGAACTAAAAAGTCCTCTGATGAAAAGCTATTAATCCTTACCAAGTAAGGTGGTAGTAAGATACCTTAAAAGATTCCAGATTGTTTGCATTCCTCAAATCATTTCACACAGTAGCCACAAGAACACAGCAAGTACAATTCTCAGACTGTATTGTACCTTATCACTTACAAATGCAATATAATTTCTGGATAAATATGAAGACTTTTATTTAGAAGACTTATCTGTACCATATCATACAAGAATTCTGTTGTAGAACTATGCATATCCTATGTTCTCTTCCATAACATTCAAGGATCTTCATAAAAAATGTTTTGCTCCTATAGATTCACTCATTTATAATGATTAATAAGTTTTTTTCTGAACCTATCCACTTTACACATCAAATAAGACTCTCATACCACTGGAAAAAATAGTACGTAATAATGTAATAAGAATATGGCTCAAAATGTTCATACTCAAAAGCAGTGAATTAAGTTTACATGAGCAAACTAAATTTTACCAGCTCTTAACATTGACTTTGTCAACATTAGTGTCACTTTTCACTATACTTTCCATGTGCTTTTGTTTTTGAAGAAATACTAGTATGGTTTATACTACATGAACCAGAAAATAAACTGACAGGTAACACATTGGAGTTGCTAAAGCGCATGCTGTGTAGAAGAGTAATGTTGGGTTATGTTAGTGAAGCCAAAGGGGAAAGAGAATCATTCAGGTTGGAAGGGACTCTAGGAGGTCATCTTCACTGCCCTCCTCCTCAACGCAAGGGTCAGCAGACCCTATTCAGACCAGATTGCTCAGGGAATTGTTGAGCACAGTCTTGAAAAATGCCAAGAACAGAGACTGCGTAGCTTTTCTCAGCAGCCTTGTTGTAGTGACCAGCTGTTCTCATGGTAAACAATGTTTTATTTATAACTAGTCTCCTTTTTAATTTTATGACTGCTCTTTCGTTTATTACCATTGTCTTAGAGATGCTGTGCTCAGCATCATCAATAAAAATAAAATTAAAATATAAATAAATAAAAAAAGTAAAGCCATGTTTAGACTCATTACATCCATTTCCACTATATCATTTGTGGTCTCACTTCTCATTCCTTACCTGCAAACTCCTTCTGTTGCTTGGCTACTGTTTGTTTACCCTTTATGATTACAAATAATCTACTGTGTGTTTATTCCATAGATATGAAAAGCAAGTAATATTTTACCTATCAAAGCACTAAACTAATATCCTGCTTCATTAAGATATAATCTGTGGTAAGTGATATCATTTGGAGAAATAAAATACCCTGATAAGCTCCTGAAATGTCAACTGGCTCCAGCTTTATTGTATGCAGTAGAAGGTAGTAAGCAGAGCATCAGGACATTATTTTTGGCTAAGAAAAGCTGAAACTCTCCTCAGTGGTGTAACAAGCCACAAAAGAACTACAAAAAAAGGAAGTTGAAATAAAAGATAATCTGAGTTTCTAGGTTTGTTATTAGTTGCTCAGAACAGATTCCTCTGAAAAGGCACACAATTTATTGAATTGACAGAATTCATATCTTTGACAGGAGATTCATCAGACTTGGGAAGCAATGCATATACAAAGCTTGAGATAGTTCGGATTATATCTCATCAACAGACCTGCTTGAAACATCACTAAAAGAAACATGGATTTACCAGTGAGAGGATAGTATATGTCTGGATCTCTGCCTGATAGGATCTCATGATTACTCTGACACTCTTAGGCTATCTTCGTGCACAGCCACATTTGAATCAGGCAGCAAAACTGCAACCCAGTCCTCCTGGAAACTGCTGGTACAACTCCAGTTTTGTAAACAAGCTGGAGACCAAAGAAATATCTAAGATTATCTGAAACTTTATTCCAGTCATAATAAGGATTTGCACACACACACCAGTGTGAAGTGCTGACTTGATTTATTGCATGACAAACCTGAGTCTTTGTACATGTTAAAACAGTATTACTACTTTGCACTCAAAGGGATTTAAGACTTCTGTCCTGAGAAAACTGGCATCACTGCCTCTACAGACTGCATAATTTTTATTTTAAAGAATAGATGTGTTCCAAAGAGGTAAGGATGTAAGAAGGAGGAAGAAATAATACAAGAAATGTATGAACTACTGATACATTTTCAACTGGTGAATTTCACTTTTTTGCAGTTCAGTTGGTAGGTACACACTTCATAATACCTGGGATGAGCAGGCAAAACTCCACATACAGATTCATGCAAATCCTTTTCTAAGTCTAGCAATGAACTTATTTTAAATAAAGAGGTTCCATGTATGTATTGAATAGTATCTTAGGCAAAAAGAGAATAAAACAAAACCATACATTAATCTATTTACTTAGCTTATTAACTAGGTGCACTTCAGGCACTAGAAATGTAAAAAGAAGGCAGTCACTGAGCCTTAAAATAACACAAAAATTTAGGCAGCCTCTGGTGCCAGTCTCATCACAGACTCACTTCAGTCTCTCCAGTTCAAAGATGCATGGTTTTTGCAGGCCTAAATTAACTTATATGTTTTCCATTTTAACATTTGGAGCATAACTAAGAGGGATAAGGCAAGAGATTTCCATTAGATTTCCTCTCATCTGCCTAATTACAGGAAAGAAATTAATAGCAGCATATACTTTTCTCAGTAACCAATAAAAGTTCCGTTGAACACAGCTGCAAAAGCCTTCTTGCTATACAGGATTCATATTATACTTGAAGACATTCTGAAAATAAAAATATGATATGCTTAAACCATATAAGAATCATAAAAGGTCTTTTTTAGTGACTTGTGGTATTTTTTCCTCATTTGATTTTCATGAAACGATTGTCAGAAACTACTAAAATGCCAATTAAAAAAATTTATAAGTTCAGATTATCCCATCATTCATTATGTAGGCAAAACACCTATACTCTCGAGAATTTCAGAGGACAGAAACCTCAACTATTTATGCATCATTGAATGGTATCACCAAATATTTGAGTGATAAAGGAGTGGAAATAAGCAGCTAAAGAAGATAAAAAAATAAGATGTAAAAAATATCTTCTGAATATAAGCATTAGTCTTACAAAACATTAATGTGTCTTTAATCAAAGTTAATCAGTTAGGCTGATTAGGTTTTTTTTTTTGGTTTTTTTCTTTTTCCCTTTAAATCACAGACTTACCTTGGTTGGAAAAGACCCTCAAGATCACTGAGTCCAACCATTAACCTTACACTGACAAGTCCTTAACTGAACCATACCCCTAAGTAATATGTTTAAACAAGTCTTAAATACCTTCAGGGGTGGTAATTTCACCACCACCCAGTTCTGATGTCTGATAACCCTTTCAATGAAGAAATGCTTCCTAATATCCACTCTAAACCTACTTGAGGCCATTACTTCTTGTCCTAATACATGTAACTTTATTGAACAAATAAACTCCCACCTCTTTCAGCCTCCTTTACAGTGGTTTCAGAGGTCTCTCCTCAGCCTCCTTTTC
Organism: Heliangelus exortis; assembly: GCF_036169615.1. Classification (NCBI taxonomy): domain Eukaryota; kingdom Metazoa; phylum Chordata; class Aves; order Apodiformes; family Trochilidae; genus Heliangelus; species Heliangelus exortis. The sequence goes on from NC_092422.1 coordinate 95,979,485, forward strand.
TCTAGGCTAAACGACCCCAGCTCCCTCAACCACTCCTTGAAAAACATCCTCCAAATCCTTCATCAGCTTCATTGAGTCCTTCATTGAGAAATGCTATAATGTTGCTCTTGGGTTTGTTGCATTATGGTTACATTACTGCCATTACAAGTTTCAATCCTACCAGAGCCCTGCTGTAATGGAAACAGTCATTATTTCAAGGATTTGGCACTGTATATTGAAACTAAAGATAGTAGGAATGTGAAATAAACAAGCTAACAGAGTGGGGGAAATGTCATTTGGTAACTCATTTTAACATAGACTGGATGTTTATATATTATTTATCTATAGTAATCAACCGTCTGCCTTGCCATTTCCAGGTTATATTTTTTTAATACATTAAGGGCAAAGTAGAATGCATTGTTGGTTATGTATATGACTGTAAATTTAGCCTGTGTGAAAGAGATAAAAGAAGAATAAAGTTCTGTGTAGGGAAAAATACAATTCTGTTCCACGTTTTCATGGTTTCATAGAGGTAAACTTTGTAAAGGCAGTATTAGACTAAAATATCACTGAACTTGAGAAATTACAAACAAGGTAAGAGGCTTAATTTATGACACTCTTCCCTAAGGTCAAACTAACACCACATAGCTTGTTATAATCTAATTGAAATACATCCAGCAGTAAAGCACATGGGAAAAATAACTCTCAATATACATATTCAATGATGCATTCTAAATTAGCTATAACCACTCAGGAAAGAGACCTGGCAGACAGTGTAGAGTTGTATGGAAACAGGAGATCAGTAGTGGTGGAGAGACAGAACAGCAGAGGGTGAGAGATCACAGTAGCAGCAGCAGCACTGTGATGCTGAACAGGCACCTTCTCCCTATGACAGGAATCCTATGTGTGCCATTTTTGTCTTGCCATTTCACAGACAGAGGATTATAAGCAGACAGGTACAGGAATGTGTGGTTCATACTCAATGGTTTCCACAGTAGGAGAAAATTATATAGACATTTGATGTAAAGAACATGCAGAATTATTCCTCACATCTTATCTTAGAATGAGAATTTTAAGCCACAGAAATGAACAGGCTCTATACAGGCTTCAAATTTACCCCAAGAAATTTTTTTTTTTTTTTTTTTTTTTTTTTTTTTTTTTTTTTTTTTTTGTGCACATGATTAATTTTTTTAGGAGTTTAGGGTGTCATGGAAACAAAAAGGATGTGTAGGTTCAGGAAGGATTAAACAGACTCCTTATATATATTAAATGATTTGGATTTACCTTTCCAGGAAGTCTCCAGAACATTGGCCACTGAAAGACGAAATGCTGTACTACAGAAAATACTCAGTCTGGTATCTCCCTTTCCCTGTTCCTTACATTAGAAAGTTACCTTGTCCTTGGCAAATAAAACTAAACAAATTTCAGCCACGCTTAAAATTACTCAAAATGCACACAAAATTATTTCTGTCTGAAACGTCCCTAAACTCATGTAAAATTTAGCAAATCTTTTCTATTCATTCAGGTATTTTCATATTTATTTATTTATTTTGGAAATACAGTTGAATAAAATGTTTTGGCTTTCCATGAAAATCTTTAAGATGCTGTATATTTTGAAGGTGTGAGGAAATATAAAGCTGTATTTCATCATCCTTCCTTTGAGGAGTAACTAAGAATAACTTTCAAACTCCTGAGAACAACAAAGTAAACCAATAGTTGGGCAACCCATCTGGAGTATGAAAGACTGGATACACACCACGAAGGGCTCTGAAGAGCTTCCCAAACAGGAAAGACAGTGGAAGGCACACAGACACAAATAACTTTTTCATGGTTGACACCACGGATCAGCCTCAGGCTCCCAGATCCAATATGACCACATTACCCAGCCCAACAGGTTGGCTCTTTCAGTGAAACTTACTGGATTAGCCTCCTATGTTTGTTCTTTTTCACTTCATATAAATTACTATTCATTTTAAAATTTAATTTCCCAAGGTTCTAAGTATATAGTTTAGCTGTCAAAATACAAATGGTCTTTCTACTCCAAGCTATAGTTAATGTAAAAAAACCCACCACATTACTTTTTTGTAGGTTTTTCATAAGTAAGCTACAGTCTTGATCCTGCACAATGATCCTGATGGGGTTTTCTATGTTCTCAGAGATACTTGCTTTCACTAGGTTATAGTTACACAAGACTTTAAAGAAATTAGTAGTTCTATGTAAAGGAGAGAATCGTGAACATAGATTGGGTGGTAGAACACAGAAAGAGAGAGTTTTTATGTTATTACTTTCAGCCTTTGACACTCCTATCAGACAATTTTGTGATTACATCTGCAATCATGTACTTTAAAAAAGAAAAGACAAAACAAATTAAAACCTAAAAAAACCCGAACAAAAAAGCAGGAAAACCTGGTGTTTCCTCATTTAAAAATCTGGTTCTTAGAAGCTGAAATAACCAGTTTTTCACTCCCTTTCAGAATTTTCACCTTTTTCTGCTCTTGGTTTTCTTGCAAGCAGCCAACTTGTAAAGGAAAATCAGAGTGAATTAACAATTTAACGCTTGTCTCTACTGTATCTGAATAATAGAAAAGCAAACTCTGAAGACAGCCTTTTCAAAATTAAATTTAGGTATAAAGGTTAGAGTAGCCAACAGGAAGGAAAAAGCTGCAGTATTATACATTGTATGTTTCATCAGAAGACACATTTCAGGAATACTGTTCCCATGAAAACTGTCAATTACAATCTCAGTTCCTTATTGTTTACATTTAAAAAAAGAAGAATGGAACACACTATGTAGTACTTACCAAAAACTTGAAGGAATGTCTGTTTTTTATCAGTTCCTGCTTTGTTTTTAGCATTACAGATATAAGGACCTGTATCAATATTTTTAATGTCTTTTATTGTTAGTTCTGTATTTCTTCCTCTTAGCATATATTTCTCATTTTCTTCAATAAGTTTACCATTCCTAAAAAATAAAAATTATGTATAATCAACTAGCAGGTTCCAAAGTCTGAAACATCATGCTATGGAAAAATTAGTATGTTTAAAATGAACTTTGAGCAAAGAGACTGCTAAAATGCTACCTTCAGAAATGCATTAACTCCTGTGGCATAAATTGAGTGTGTGTATTAAAGGGAGTTAATTTTAGCATGGCAAAAATTGTTCTGCAGGATCACAGTGTTTTTTCACAAGAATATTGAAAATCCTAGACACAAGCAAAGCATTCTGGACTACATTTGGATGTTCAGTACCCCAGCTTCACACTTTTATTGTAGGTTTCTGAAACACATTAAAAATACTAGAATATCTTTATTATTAATGTTCAGTATCAACTTAATGTTGGAAAAATGCTTGTAAATAGAACTCTTACCACTTACACTCAAGGAAGGACAGAGCAAATTGGTTAGATGAATATATATATACTTGTACGTGAGAAACATTCAAGAGGGTATTTTCAAAGTGTAAGCATTGCAGTTCACATTAGTAAAAATGTACCAACTTATAAAAAATATTTTAAATTACTTACACGTAGACTCTGTTGGCACATAAAGAAACCTTCCAAATTACTTCCTCTCAGTTCTTGTTGGCTAGCCACAACTTAGTAATCAGGCATATTGCCAGATTTTAGAATGTGTTCTGACCAGATGGTACAGAAATAATAAAACCTGTGAACAATTCTGAGGGTTGCCCAATTCTTTACCAATTCATTTGAGCACCTTGGCATACACACCATTACCAAAACAGCTTATTTTTCGAGAGTGCAACCCTAATTTTTTAAAATTTCTTCTCATTCTGCCTTGTTTGCTGTAGGCTTCTTTTGTTCTTATTTATGTGAGATTATTAACAGACCTTTCTCATAAACACCTATATAAAAGTTGCTTGATTTTCATAAGTATTGATAATTCTGTTAACAATGCTAATTTCTTGAAAACTAGTCATTTTTAAAATGAAACCAATATGCATAACTGAAATATTCTATATGCCTAGTTAAGGAACATCTAGATTTATTCCAACATTTGAGCAACAATGATTTCTACTTTTCTTCAGCTCACGTAATGCTGGTAACTAAAAAAATTAAGTATTTTCTAAAATAATATTTTTCCTAAAAGCAAAAATACTGCTTCTTTCTTGGGAATATTGACATGCATTAACATGTTGGAATATAGATAGCTTGCATTTTAGCAACACATTTGTAAATAGCCTCAGTTCTCTTATCTGACCACTTTAAGACATTATTGTGATATTCCTTTATCTGCTTTCCAAAATAAATGTTAGAAATTTTGTTTTTGCAGAACAGAAAATGTCTAATTTTCCACATAGGTGGTCACACAAAAAAATCTAGTGGTTTCTGTGAGGAGACAAAAGTCTATGTTCAAGGCCAGAATTACTTTCCAAATGCCTGTTGTCAAATGCAATTTCTAAGCACAAATGAGATTATGAGCATTTCCCTGCACTCTCTAAGAAATAAGAAAGATTCAAACTGATGCTGATATTGAAAAACAGAAAAAACCATGAATAATACATTAAACACAGATTATTTATTTTGTTAGATGCTTCTAAGTCCTGTCAGTAAAGATAAGTGGATTGATCCAGAAAAATTTTACTAATGTCCATTATCTCCATAGATGTAAACAATCATAGTGTTTTTAATAGGACCATTCACATGAATAAGGATTTCCAGTTCATGACCTGTACATTTGGATCTTTGTCTTTCAACCCTGGCTAATTTAATTCTATTAGACTATTCCATCTCTACTTTACACTAATGTATTATCAGTTCCAATAGGTATATTAGTTAAGTCATGAAAGAATTGAGATTTTCTTGGTACATGAAATCTTAGAAGTATATATGTATATTAAACAGAGCAGCAACTAAACCTTGTTGACCTTTTTGACGAGGTATTTAAAACTGATTTTGTAGTAAACTAAAGAATTTTTTTCAGAAATCTTGACACATTAGTTCAGATACCTCCAATTTAAATTTATAATTTTAAACATTATCAGTACATGGAAATTAAAAAAGGTCAACATAAATAGTTAAAGGTTTACCACATCAGGTAGTGTCTTAAAGAGTTTAAAGCTTGATACTACTGTTTTATTTAGCATAAGGTTTAGGGTCAACATGGAGGTATATATAGGCCACCTCAATGCTACTGTCATATGATTTTTAAAATACTGCCATTTTTCAAACCCTAAGTGAAGTTGACCTGTTAAATCAACCCATTGTAAACAGAAAAGGAAACAAAAGAAAAGAAAATCAAGATAATATCTTTAATGGACTAAATCAGTAGATTGTAAGGAAGGTTAAGACTACACAATGACAGATCCAAGATATGCAGGCCTTGCTAAAGAAACTTCAATGGAGAGAATGAGATATTTCTAGGTGTCACAGCACATTTAAATGGCAACAAGGACATGAGAACACTAAACTGCATATAAAACAGGTCCTTAATTTTGATGAACCATTTTCACAGGGATGGATGTATTTTCTATACAATATAATGAAAATATCTTTTGTAGAATGGAATAGAAATAATTTCCATCCTTTTTTTAAAAAGCTTTGCCTCAGTTCTCCAGATTGTTCAGTATACTTTTGAACGTTTTACAGGAAAACTTTATTGTCTGTTATCATAGTCTGCATCTCTCTGGACTCTTTTCCTTAGCATAGTTATATATTCAGGAAACAGACTTCCATTAAGTCACTTTATTGCACATGCCCATTTTACAAATGATTAACTTGAGGCAAATCAAATAAAATGACTGAACTCACAGAGATAAATGGTACAGTTGGGAATAAAACTGAACACGACTCCTATGGCTTGCTGTAACCAAAGGTTATATGCCTTCCAAAACCATCTTACTGAAAATTCAAGATGTATTTTCACTTTTTTTTCCCCTTTTTTTTTAAAGAAACACTGACATAAAATTGAGCTTACTATCAACTTGCATTCAGTTTTTAAGATTTCATTCTTGAACAACATCCAGCCTTCCTGGACCCCTCTGTCCTTTAGCACTGCCTCCCAAGTCACTCTCTCAATCAGTTTCCTGAACAGGCCTGCAGGCCTGTCTGCAGTCTATGGTGGGGGTTTTTCCTAACCCTACTCCTTGCTTTACCTGGGATTGAGAAATTGACTATTTAGTGGGTGCTAAAACCAAGATGGCCCCCGACCACTATGTCCCCCACCAGTCCTTCCCTGTTTGTGAACAGGAGATGTAGTGAGGCACCTCCTCTGGCAGGCTCACTTACCAGCTGTGTCAGGAAGTTCTCTTCCACACACTCGAGGAGCCTCCCAGTCTGTCTCCTCTCTCCTACATTACACTTCCAGCAGAAGTCTGGTAGGTTGAAGTCCCCCACCAGAACAAGAGCCAGTGATTGTGAAACCTCTGCCAGCTTCTTGCAGAATGTCTCATCTGCCTCCTTATCCTGGCTGAGCAGTCTATAAAAGACACCCAATAGGATATCCTCCTTATTTGCCTTCCCCCTCATCCTTACCCATAGACACTCAACTTTATCATTACTATCATCAAGCTCCGTGCAATCAAAACACTCCTTAACATACAGAGTTACCTCACTGCCTCTCCTTCTCTGCCCACCCTTCCTGAAGAGCTTATAGCCATCCACTGCAGCATTCCAGTCATGAGATGTCCCACCATGTGTCAGTGATGGTGACTGCATCATAGCATAGTGTGTCCTGACACACAATGGCTGCAAGCTCCTCCTGTTCATTCCCCATGCTGTGTGCATTGGTGTAGATGCACTTCAGCTGGGCTATCACTTTCACCCCCAGCACCTCCATGCCACCCTGAGGCTCATCTCTAGTGGGCCTGGTTTTACCCCATCCACCCTTCAAACCTAGTTTAAAGCCCTCTTGATGAACCCTGCCAACTCCTGTCCAAAAATCCTTTTTCTTCTCGTGGATAATTCTGTTCCATCCCATGCCAGCAGGTCTAGTGCCATGTAAACATCCGCATGATCAAAGAACCCAAAATTTAACCTACGGCATCAGCCATTAAGCCACCTGTTGATCGAGTGTGCTTTCCTACTCCTTTCACCATTCCTTACCAGTGAAGGAATTGAGGAAAACACCACCTACACTCCTGAACCCTCAACCATTCAGCACAGCACCCTGAAGTCCGTAAAATACTAAAATATTGAGGAAAAAAAAATACTAAAATACTAAAAATACTAAAACATTGAGGAAAAGGATGACTTTAAACAGAGATATCTGCAAATTGTGGAAATCCATATATTCTTTCTTAAAAATAAAAGCAATAATATTGGCCATTTAAAATATCAGTTTTCAGACAGCTCTTAAGAATTTTAGTCCAATAAGGAAAAATATTGTAAAAAATTTTTCAGTGACATTAAACATTCAAAATATTCAATATTATTTTGTATGCATTATCAGTTCTTTGGCAGCAATATGGACAGTAGAATTGAGTGCACCCTCTGTAAGGTTGCTGAAGACACCAAACTCTGTGGTGCAGCCAACACGCTGGAGGGAAGGGAGTCCACCCAGAGGGACCTTCACAGGCTTGAGATGTGGGTCCATAACAACCCCATCAGGTTCAATAAGGTGAAGTGCAAGGCCCTGCACGTGGGTTGGGGCAATCCCATACTCAATTATAGGTTGGGTAAAGAACGGGTTGCGAGCAGTCCTGATGAAAAGGACTTGGGCATGAGACAGCAATGTGTGCTTGCAGCCCAGAAAGCCAAGCATATCCTAGGCCGCATCAAAAGAAGAGTGGCCAGCAGGCCCAGGGAGGTGATTCCTCCCCTCTACTCTGTTCTTGTAAGACCCCACCTGGAGCACTGTGTCCAGTTCTGGAGCCCTCAGCACAAGAAGGACATGGATTGAGTCAAGAGGAGGGCCACAAAGATGATCAGTGGGCCGAAGCATCTCTCCTATCAAGACAGGATGAGAGAGTTGGAGTCATTCAGCCTGGAGAAGAAAATCCAGGGGGACCTTACTGTGGCCTTCAAGTACCTGAAGGGCCTACAGGAAAGCTGGGAGGGACTTTTCACAAAGGCATGTAGTGAAAAGACAAGGGGGAATGGGTTTCAACTTTAATGGCAACATATTAAAACAATGAACACTGGAGCAGAGACTTCAACTGAACTTACCTATACCAACTGATTTCAGGTGGAGGTGATCCACTGGCTCTGCAGAACAAAGTTATTTCCTCTCCTCGATCTGCAGTGGCATTAAAAGATTTCTGTAGAAGGGTAATTGCAGGGGGAACTGAAAAAAAAAAATACATTTTGCTAGCAAGTACATCTTGTCAGAGTGACTCAGAGTTGTCCTTTTCAGCTTTAACTTAGACTAGAGAGGAACAGGAACCCAAATGAATTTGTGTTTGGCTTCCCATTGCAATTTTGTTGTTGCTTTGCAGCAAATATTCTAATCTTAGTATTCTACTTAAAAGTCTTCAAAGATGCTGAACCTCCAAGTTATCAAATTATTAAAAAAAACCCTGTACCATAATTAGCAATGATCAATATGTAATTGTTGCTATGTACTTTTCACACTATTTTATGGTGTGATGAAATGTAAATGTTTCACAGATAACATCTTTTCCATCTGAAATTGCATGGGCCATTACTCAGCAAACAAAATCCTTCTGTTGTGTAACACCTTCCATGAAAAAATGTCACTTAGAAAACCTTATATGCATTTTAGCCATCTAGCAGTGCATTCTAATGTCTAGACCTGAAAACATACTCTGGAACATGAGAGGATGGAACAATTCCTGCCAGCAGCAACAGGTTCTTCACCACCCACAGCTAAGAAAGAGCTACAGGACTATTACTTGGTTTAGCTCTGCACTTAAGTGTTTCAGTCTTCCAGGACATAGTGCAACAACAACTAAAAGAAATATGATTTTTCTTTTCAAAAGTAAAATTTTATTCTTCTCTTCATTTGTTCTGGGAAGAGATCTGATTGTCTTTGGCTCTGTCCTTGTACGTATGTAGGTGTGAACCTCTGAAACACCAGATTAAACTATACTGGCAAGTATATCACATTTAAAAATTAAGGAAAAATGGTAATTAGCTGAAAACAATTATTTTTTATCTATGCCAATGAGATCAGAAGGTCTATGTGATTCATGAAACTTTACAGAGAGCAAAGAAAACTTAAAGAAATAAATCTAATAAGCCCATTCACCCAAAGAGAGTGAGAGAGAAAAAATGAGTGTTCATTTTGAGGAGGACTTGAATTTTTAGTTCTATTTTATACTAACCTTATTTATTTATTTATTTATTTTAACAAAAATGTGCCAATTAGACCTCACTGTAAAAATGGGTAGTGAATAAATGCTGGAAGAAGTTCATTGTTGCAAGCAGACAAAATGCCCAAGCTTTAGATTTTAAAGATACAATCCAAAAGTACTGCAATTTATTATCCATTTTAATCCCTGAAGATTAGATTTCCATACATTAGAAATTATGTCTTACATATAAAACTTTCTTTCAACATTTACATTTAACTATTTTTTGAGTAAATTTTAATTCTGTTCACATGTAATCATTAAAGTATTAATTATACAAAATCACAAGTGAAATTGCCTGGGCTACAGATTGGATATGGAAATACCATGTCCCCAGAGGGATGAACCTATAAATTTGTGAACCAAAGATTCAGGCAAACAGAATTCAACACTTCCTTTGCAAATTTACTGTTTTCTTCTTTTCTGTAAGTCAGTAAAAAGAGGATTTGTGTTGCATTTCAAGGCCTTCACCATCAAACTATTCAGCATAGTCTTGCAACATTAAACACTAAATATCACTTTCAAAATAGGTTTTTTTTTTACAGCTTTTAGTTTTTAGAACTATATGCCTGTGATAATAACTGCTGTTAGTATATCTAGTTTGGACACTGGTATAGGAAATAACACATTCTACTCTGGTCTGATTAGATTACTTCCCATTTCATTCCTTCTTTTTGCTATCTACAACTCTCCAAGATGTGATTTAGCCAACGATATGTCAAGCAGCTTGGGATCTGAATATTATTTTAGGATAATATTCAGAAAACATCTGAATTATCTCAATACACACCATTGTCTTTGTTAATTCCTTCTCTTCAAAATGAGATACATTTCTACAATGTTGTCTTTTTTTTTGCTGTTAAAAATGCCTACTATTTAACTCCAAGACTAGACTATTAAATTTATATCATGATACAAACCAAGAATTTTCCTTTTTAATGTAAGAACTTTCTAAGAAATTAATTACTACTCACAGTAAAAATAAAATTAAAAACACTTAAAGCCACCTAATTTTTGTTTCTTAGGGAGTCATTATTAATAATGAAAATAGTAACAGTCTATGCAAGTCTCTAAGTTCAAAAGTTCAGTACTTAGTCAATAACACCTGCACATATTGCTTCATCAACTGCAAAAATTTCTGCTATTTAGGTACCTAAATATGGGTACAGCCACCTAATTTCAGGAAAAGAAAGAATCTTTGCAACATATTCTTAAATTGTTTGAGGACTACCTTCTCATCATTTCATTTTGGAGATTTCAAGGTCTAAGCCTTCATTTTAAAGTGATAGTTCTGGTGGTGATCAATTTTTCATACATCCACATAGCACAAGAAATCATTCTATAGACAAGCATCATCCAACTGGGCAGAGATGACCTGGTTATGACCAAAATGGCCCAAGTGGGAACTTATCTCTTGTTCTTGAACGTGAGAATCAGAGATTTCATCCTAGGTTTAACTTTATTCTCTCATACTGTATCATCTACCTCTGAGAAATTGGTCTTCATCAGGATGCTGTAATGCTGGGGTACTCTCAGTCTATCACAGTGTTTTTCCACTCTCTCTGTCCTCCCTTCTCAGTTGGACAAAGATGTAGAAAAGCAGAGAAGCAGTACTACATAAAGTACTTGTTCACAGAAGAGTTGATATTAGTTCGAATCCTTTCCCTGACTGAGATGATGCATGTCACCTATACTACAAAGACATTCAAGCTAGAAGGCAGTGAGTAAAAGGATAGTTTCTTCTTAATTCTTTATGACTATTCTTGCAAAAGGGAATCTGAGAACATAGTTCTATGATAGCTTACACTTCTGAGTGAAGTATGTATTAGCCTTTAAAAAAAACCCAAACATATTTGCTATACAATAAAGACATTTAGAAAGCAATGTACTCATAGACTGCTTGCAGCAAAGAAACATGACACGTGGAGCATTCTGCTACATCCAGATAAGTCAGCAATGCTTCCACAATATCAGCCACTATTTTCCTAATGAAAATGCATTTCCACTGTAAACCCAAATTAGATATATGAGAGCAAGGACTAGCATTATGGATTTAGTTATTAACCTTGTAATTCTTTATATATGCCTCTCCCTAAAGATTCACAAAAAAATCTAAAGTTTTGAAATGGTAGAATTATGTGTTATGAGGTACACCACCTCTCCTAAAGGATTCCTATATAAAATTATAGAATACCAAGTTGGAAGGCACCTCAAGGATCATCTGGTCCAACCTTGGCAAAAGCACAGTCTAGACAAGGTGGCTCAATGCCCTGTCCAGCTGAATCTTAAAAGCATCTAGTGCTGGGGAATCCATCACTTTACTGGAGAGATCATTCCAGTGGCTGATCTCATAATGAAATAATTTTCTCTGGTGTCCAATTGGAATCTCCCCAGGAGTAACTTGCACCCAGGATTTTTCATCTTTTTCCATGTGACTCCTTGTAAACAGAGTGTCTGTCTGCTTTGTAGCCATCCTTCCAGTACTGGGACACAGTGATGTCTTCTTTTCTGCAGGCTCAACAAACCCAGTTCTCTCAGCCTTTCCTCATACAGCAGACTTTCCAATCCTTTGATCATCTTTGTGACCCTTCTCTGGACTCTCTCCAGCCTGTCTGCATCTTTTCAGAACTGAATCCAGTGTTTCAGGTGCTGACTGACAAGTGATGAGTAGAGTGGGATGATGACTTCTTTATCTCTGCTGCTGATGCCCTTGTTGATGCAGCCCAGCATCCTGTTGGCTTTGCTGCTGCAGCACACTGTGCACTCATATTGAGCTTTTTGTCCACCAGGAACCCCAGGCCTCTTTCCACAGAGCTGCTCCCCAGCCAGGTGCATCCCAGACTGTGCTTCACTCCTGTGCTGTTTTCTCCAGTGAAAGATCTTATACTTTATGTTGTTGAACTTCATAAAGTTCTTATAAGCCGATTTTTCCAGCTAATCCAGGTCTTCCTTCAGAGTGGCTCTCCTCTTCAAAGTGTTCACCTCCTCACTTAGTTTGATACACAGGCAAACTTCGGTAGGGTATGCTTTATCCCATCATCCAGATGACTTCTGAAGATACTAAACAACATTGAGCCCAATATTCATCCCAGGTAGACAACACTTGTGACAGGTGGTCAGTTTGAAAAGGAGCTATTTACCACCAGTTTTTCTATGCTGTTTAGCTGCACTTTACCCAGCTTTGGAGACCCCATATATTTCTTGCTATGTGTGCTCATAGAACTTAGATCTTTCTATAGATACTCTAGGCACTATTGCATTGTAAGTAAACAAACAGTAAAGTTCTAAATTTAAATAGTTTCTACATACAAATCCTGTCATGATAGCTTCCTTTTTCATACCAAGCTTGTGTTATTATCCAAAGTAAGCATTGGATAATAAGCATATTGTTTAGGATTTCGAAAAGGACACAGGGTGGAAATACAACTCTGTATCTTTTACTATCCTACAGGTTGCTCCTTTTTTGCTGTTTAAAAATTTTATTTACCGAATCCAGTACATTCATGTTTTCCATTTCACCAAAGACAACTACAATTTTTCTCTCTTTTTTTTTTTTTTTTTTTTTTTTTCCCTGATTTTTAACAGTACACTAACAGAAATTTTGGGATAAGTTTAACACATTCAGCTTTATGTAGGAAAACATTTATTTCTATAAATGAAGCCGAAGCTATCTCTTGATTGATACCACCCTACATGAGTAACCATGTCAAAATCACTCACCATTCTCCTCCCAAAACTATGGACTAAAGTCTAGAAGTAATAGAGTGTTAGCTTTTCTAGACTCATAATGAATTTTTGCAGAGCCAAATTTGTGGATACAATCCACACACACACCAAAAAAAAAAAAAAAAATTAGGTTAAATACAGGTTCCTCTTAGCTCAACCCCATACAAATATCAGGTGGAATTGAAAGGTGTTCATAATGTCAGTCTATATGTATATACATAAATACTAGCAGAGGAAAATGTCATTAAACATTTCAAATGCTGTCAGATGTCCTATTTTGAAAATGTAGAGAACCAGGTAATATAGTACACAACGCACAGAGAGGAAAACAGTGTACAGGACATATGCTGTTATGCTATATTCTATCTCAATATGTAGGATAAGCACCCATTTGCTTGGCACTGTCTTTATACTATGTACATCAATCTAAAGAATTCTGCTTCAAAGACTGCTGCTTGACTAAGTAGACTGAATAATACCTTGACCAGAAGCTGCTTTTTCTCCTGAAATTAACTGAGAATTTAACTAACGAAATAACTTCTGTAAACTGAGGTTTTCTGATAAGGACCAGTCAAGTTTTAAAAGTCAAGCATTTAAAACTAAGAACCTAATAGGCATGATAGAGGTAGTTGCATTGAAAACCTGACATTAAACAGGATTCTTAGATAGCAAATACCTTTTAGGAACTGTGTTCTTTACGAAAAGCATATGAGGAGATACTCATTTTTCAGCAGGTCAACCCTGAGTTCAAAAAAGTACTTCACCTCAGTGCCCCATATTTTGTCTCAGTCTGTTCATATTCCTCCTTAGAGAATTATTATAAACTTATAAAATGTATAATGCCCTCTTCCAGACAACTTGTACATTTTCCTCCTCATTAAAAAAACACAGAAATCAAAAACCAAAACAAAAATGTTAAAAATCTATAAGCAATACTGCTAATCTAATAAAATCCATCTGTGACTTTTGGGACACTTAATAAGATGTGTTCAATGCAATGAAGATGAATATCTGAAAAATCAAGTGTGCCTTTTTACCAGTAAATGACAAAATTTTGAAAAATACAGGGTGAACTGAACTCCTGTGCGTTATATTAATCTGAAACTCGAGTCTTAAAGTAATTGTCAGTTTTCCAGCAATTAAAATAGCCCAGCTTTTACATATTTATATATATTGGTATTATGAAATGCAGTAAGTTATGTAAGTTCTGCTTACACATTATCATAGATAAAAAAAATTAAACTATTACATTACAGAAAATCAATATGAAACAGGCATGGAAGCTATACTAACCACCTTAATAAGGACTTTTTAGAAGCTGATAGATTTTAAAATAGGCTATAATCATCAAGCAAAGCAAGAATTCTATTCAACAACTTTTACTCCTTACCGTTCACAATTACAATTATGTCCCGAAAGTCAATTTCTCCTCTGGCTTCCACTCTTCCTTCACATCTGTATACTCCTTCATCACTTTTATTGATGTTAAGAATTTGGAGATTATTGTTTGCTAACACTGCAAATCGATCTAAAAAGGTAAGAGATTAAGTGCTGTAAGTAAATGAAGACAACACAAGGAATGCTAAATTAGGAGCATTTTTTATGTGCTTTTTCTGTAAGACCAGAATGATCTAAAAAAACATTTGTCAATTTCAAAGTAAAATGTCAACTGATAAATTTAGATTTATTCCCACTACAGACACATTGCCATTTTCTAAAATTCAGTCTGGATTTTCCATCCACAACTTCCTACTTACTCTGAGGAGTCACCAAATGCAAGTTAAATTTATAAATCATTGCAAAGTGAGTGGAATATTCATTAACACCTACCTACAATATCAAAAAGATTATAGAAATGAAAAAAAAATATAAATAAAGGAATTTATAGTAAGTAAAATGCTTCTTCCCTCTCTAAATAGATTAACCAATTGTATTTGTGCCCATTTTATGGCACTATGTTAAATAATTTCTCAGTAAGGAAGGGCAAAATGCTGCTGGGCCATAGGGGTGAGGAACAAAATGTGAGAAAAAGCCCTGCAAGCACTGAGGGGGAGAGGGAAGAGTTGCTTAAGGCATTTCAGCAGAAATCCACCGCAGCCCCTGGAGAGACCGTGATGGAACAGGAATCCACACTGCAGCCACAGAGGAGACCATACTGGAGCAAGTTTTTCCTGAACACCTGCAGCCCATGGAAAGGACCCATACTCAAGCTGTTATGGACTGACCAGAACCCCCATTCCCCATCCCCCTGCACTGCCTAGGGGAGGGAGGGGGTTATTAAGGATTAGGCAATGAAGTTGAGCCCGCAAGAAATAAGGGAGGTGTTGCTTTAGTTTTGTCTTCATTTTTCACCCTTTAACTCTTTTTGACTGTTAATAAATTCATCTACTTTTCCCCAGTTAAAATCCATTTTGTCTGTGCTGGTAATCAGTGAGTGACATCCCTGTTTTAACATGACCTGCAAGCTTTTTATCATCTTACTTTATCCCCCTGTCCTGTTGAGGAAGAGAACTGAGAGAGTGGCTGGGTAGGCACCTGGAAGCTGGCCAAGGTCAACCCACAATAACCACTCAATATTAATGGACTCTTCTGAGGAGAATTACTTCCTGCAGTTCGGTGTATGTGGTTGCTGAAGAACTTGCATACTTGTTATTCATGTCTTTTGGCTTCTCTTTGAAGTAGTGTCAATCCTTTCAGCACTGGAGGATGATGAGATTTACTAGCTTTCATTTTCAACTAGCAACCAAGTGTCATTTTTTGCTTTGCTTTCCCTTTTGATTCTGCTAGAATTTTAAAGCATGCTAAATTTCCCACAACACTGATATTCCAAAATAGTGATAAACAACACTTGGTAGAAAAGCTTTTATGTCAATTATACAGCTAAGAGTCTACTCAGAGAACATATGTGCATACATATTTTCAGATGAAAAAGCTTTTTATGCCATGTGGGTTCTGTTTCATTACCAAGAACTCTAGCAGAAAATGAAGAGAGAAATGTAACCATAAAATTTAGTTACTATTTAACTGTAAGAGGTTTACAGGACATCAATGGCTTCAGTACATTTACACTAAATAGATCTAGTTTTTTTAAGTCATGCTTGAACATTAGTGTCATTTCACACATGCAAATTTCCACATACAAATTATATGGAGCAAATAAGGTATCTGGAACATACAGAAACTAATTGAGAATGGTGAGAAGTTATTTCATCCATCACTTTTTCAGCTACAGGCCTACTGCACAGCAAAAAATCTTTGTAAATTTTCATTTCTGATTTTGTGCACGGGACTTCTGGCAGAAGAAATCAGTCTTCTCTTAAAATCAAACATACAAATACAGGTACTAGGAACTGTCAAGAATTTAAAAAAATAAAATAGTCAAAAAATTTTTGCTCCAAAAGTCCTACTAGCTGTAATGTATACAACAGGAGAATGGTCAGGAATAGAAAAGAAAAGCCAATAAATTAGAGCAATAACATTTTCTCATATCTTCCTACTATGCTAGTGCTTGAATGATTAAAAAAAGAAGCAGCTTTCTTCTACCCCCAAAATACATTGCAATACCTAGTTCAGTTTGGATTTGAAATTATTCAGTGTTGATGTAACTATGAACTAAAACCCAAAGGAATAACTATTTTTTTTAAATAGGCATCATTTAAAACATGCCAGGCAAATTTGATGTGATTAAATTTGAAATTATTCAGATAGGTTACAGGTACTGATGCTTAGCTGGAGATTTAGAAGCAGGGAATGCAATATGAACCTGAGATTTTTTATTTCACAACACATGAAAAGTAAGACTTTGGGTATGCTCTTTTTCTACCTGTACTATAAATCCATATAGACATTGTCAAAACTCATGAGGTTCAGAATGTCCTATTTTTACATTATTTAAAATGTCACTTCCTCCCAAGCATGACTGGGATCTTACTTGGATGTGACCTTATATCAGAACATGTTCTACATTTTCTCATTGTAAGCACTGTTAAAGAAAATCATTAAAAAGACAAACCCATGCATTTAATTAAAAAACTTTAAAACATACAGTTTAAAATATTAAAAATATATAAAAGTTGTATTAAAAAATAGTTTAAAATATAAACATATAAAATCTTTAGTTAAAATCTATAGTTTTATATATTTTATATATTTATAACTACATATTTTATTTATTTTATATATATTTTATTTATATTTTGTATAAATTTATAGGAGGTAAATCACCTGTATCCCCAGTTGTTTGTAACTCAAGAGGTCTCTCACAGTCATACAAGTCAATGCTCATGACAGTGCAAAAAGCCTCTCCACCTGCAAGTCTGAACTAATATGCTATGCCAGCTTATCACAATCAATGCAGTGTTTAGTTGTGTCATAGCTTTGTGTACACAACAAAGTTCATCTGTGTATGTTTAAATAAAAAATGTGTTCAACATCTACATACATGACAATCTAGGAAGAATTCCTGAAAAGGAGCTCCCAGCAATATTTTGGGCATTTGGACCCTCAAATCACATGGACAAAATTACCAAATGGAAAAAAAAAACAACCCTGAAACCATTGTATATAAAAATTGTCTATAGACCACAGAATCTAGTCAGGTTCTATGTAGGCTGATGGGTCAAACAAAATCCATCCTCCACTATAATGTCATTAATCTTCTTTTACAATAATATTTTGCTATTAATTAGAATGTATAGCTTAAAGAGTTACCAAAATACTAACTGTCAGCAACAGCTGTGACTTCCTCGTTCCGATACAACCAGCTGACAACAGGAGCAGGTGAACTGGTAACACGGCAAACAACTTCTGCATCTTCTCCCTGCCTGAACTCCTGTGGAGATACTATGTCTTGAAAAGTGAGTTTTTCTGGAAAGGAAGAAAAAAGAATATAGTAAGCATCTTCTAGTTCATTTAGCATTAAAATTATATGTGATACCACATCAGATAAAGGTGAGTATTACACATTCTCATTGTGATAAACATAGAATTATTTCCATATGTAATTATTTCAGGTAAGACTGAAGTGGTCCTGGACAGATGACTTATTCAGTGGAAATGTTTTTACAATAATTTCACATTATGAAAGTCATTGCTTTATTTATATAAATTACACATAAATATATTGTTAATTGTTTGCAATGTTCCAGAGCAACATTGAAACTCCAGCCTTTTAGAGGTCTTTAAAGAAAAGCTAATACTCTATTTACTATCTTGTGTGGTTTATTCCTCATTATTTTATTACTGAATTAAAACTTCTTGGTTTTGTTCAATCAGAAACACCAAGATTATTTTGAAAAGTCTTAATAAAAAGGTGGAACTTTAGCTGGAACTTTTTAAATGACTGTGAATAATTGAGAACCTGAATGAAACAATTAGTATTAAGTCAACATAATTTATAGCTTTTTTTTAAGAAAACAACACTATTTTTTTAGGCCTGACACAGCTTTTATTTACTTCAACCCCAAATAACCAAACTCGATATTTACTAGTTGAATGAGTAAGTTCAATATAATCAGAATTTAGTGTTAGAAGTCCAAGATGACATTAGTGCACTATCTCATAAAAAAACCTAATGCAGAAACTACTGACTGAGAAACAATTCTGGAACATTTTCTTGGACAGAGAAGAAAAAATCTCTAGGATCAAAGTCTGCCACTTCCATTTCATGGGCAGTATTGGAAAACCTAAATAAGAGATGCAACTCCACCTACATCTTTTTGTATTGATATGAATTCAGGCTCAAATAATCCATAGAGTTCCCATAGCAGAGGTAGCATACTTTTTTAATATATATACATCTCCTCTATACTTTTACAAATTATTTTATGAAATTTTTGAAATATTTGTCCATATGTAAGTCAAAAGGAAAACTCTTGCAGGTATCAGTGAGTACAGAGCCAGACCCCAGGTGCACAGTGTATCCCACTTTTTCCTTACGCCACACCACAAATACGCTTAATGAAACTTTTATATGTCAGTTCCCACAAACTTTCATGCTTCTTGTGTAGGTCTTTAGGTTTATCTATAACTCCAAATTATTAACATTACCACATGTAAACACTTCAAAACATTTCAGCCTTGCTCAGGTGTCTGCTAAGGAAGTGACTGGCACTTTTAAGCATACAAACATATTCCACAGAACTTGAAGCACTTTGAAATGCCAGTTTTCAACCCATCATGGAATCACTTGTAACTTCTATAGCCATTTTGATTCTTGTTTAATGGATTAATTTTCATCTGTTTGTTTGTTTTAATTTATGTCTTTATTATCTTTCAGAAGCAGTGCTTTGTGATTCCACTCTATTTTCTATCTCATTGCAATTCCTTAGTGCTCAGTTCACGCACAAAAAATTATTTTGTGATCATTGAAAACAATTCTCTGATGAAATTAGAGAAAAACCCATTTGAAAGTCTTCTGGCATATGGCCCACCCTTTCACCAACAAAAACCTTACCTTGTATCTTCACAGTGTTCTTGTTTTATGTACTGCTTTTCGGCATTTTTGATTGATATAGAGAATATAGTACAATGCAAAGTTATTTAACTTAACTGAAAAAAATGACTTGTTAGAGGTTCTCTTACCACAATAGAATGTATTTACTTTTTAAATATAGTCCTCAATTACTTGTTTGCAATTGAAATGCATTTTGGTTGTTCATGAAAAATTCCATTATCAGACTAAGATTAGGGTAAAACTGACATTGACATAAAAATAACTAATCCAGTCTGAACTGCACTTTGTAAATGGCATCTACTGCACTCCCTGCACACTTATTTACACATATATCTGTAATAGGTTGTAGATTTATTAGTAATAAGAATTATATTGACATCAGTTTTTTTATCATATTTCTTCTTTTTCATGAGGGCCATACAGTGCACACTCATAAGACAGTGTTCTAAGATACAAAGAAAAAGTGATCCAAAATAGTACAAAAATAACAACCATTAAATTTAAGGTTTCATCATGACATCTATTAACTAAGCTGTGGGAGATGCCTGGAGCTGGAAGATACAGTTCAGAAGGTAGAAAGGTATTTTAAAAGGCTTTACTTTCTCAATAGAAGTGGCTTTTATGATACAGTCTTTCATTTGTTAATTGACAGTATTTTACTTACGATAAATTTCCAAAACAACAGTAGCTTCTTGAGTTTGTCCTTTAGCATCTGTTGCTTGACACCTATATATACCAGCATCTTCTATATCTGCATTATAAATGGTTAGACGGGCTCGAATACCTTCCTTCTGCACAACCACTCTTTGACTAGAAACAATCTTCTCTCCTTGTGGATTATACCAGTCTATGCTCTCGGGCTCACCGATGGCTACAGACAAAATGAAAAAACAATGCAACGTTAGAGGTTCTGGTAGACACCATGCAACATGTGTGTGTACCCAAGGCACAGTGTCTATGCAGCATCAAAGAACTGATAAATGATGAGAGCTGTGACAAAATCTTTAGAAAGATAATCAAGGTAAAATTGCAGGCAGGTGTATGGTCGTTAAGATGGTATAATGAGTAGCTCAAGGATTCCAGACAGAAAAAATAAAACCAGAGAGTTACAAACTCTTAAAAGAAATAAACAGAAAAAGAAATAAACTGTTCATTAGTCACTGGATCCACAGCTCACAACTGTCAACGGAAGATGACAACTCAGCAACATCAAGGACTTTCATCAGGCACCTGTAAAGGCAAACTCTCCTCCCGACTGATTTCTGACTCTCCAGAAAAGATTCTTTGGGTGTCTTGTGAGGCTGGAGAGGATACTACATCTTAGTTTAGTAACTTATTTAACTCCTCAGCTTAGACAAGTGAAAATATTTTAATTAATGAAGCATCCTAATAGAATTAAATTACCTGTACTGATATAGACAATTCAAACGGAGCAATTCTTAGTCTGAAATGAGTAGTTTCTAGACTGAAAACAGGAAGCCAGTGAAGATCTAGTATTTGTCACAGTTCTCACAAGTCAATAGGAATAGACTAATATGCTAATTTAATATTGTGAATCAATTAATTAAATTCTAAAGAAATACATACCTGCAACTAAAATACATACCTGTGCATGTGAAGAATTTGGATTCACCCACGCTGAGCTCAACTTTGCTAAGTGAAATTGTAACTTGAAGTAGAGCTGAAAAACATGAAATAGGTTATGAATGCATTTTAATACACAAAATACATTTTAAAATTTTACAATTTCAGGTGTTGCATTTTCTCATTCTATACTATAGAACCTGTTCAACGAATATGAAAAGTTTCAGCCAAGTATTGTATCTTTTGAACTGGAGTATATTAAATGTGGAGAAAATAATCAAAATAAAGAGATGTTAGATGAAGGATAACAGCCTCACATCCTAAAACCGAGGACAAAATTAAAGAAAGAAAGAAAAAAAAAGTGATAGAAATACACACAAGTATACCAAATACACACCAAAAACTCAGTGAGAATAAGGTTACTGGGAACACTCAGCATAGACTGGCCAAAGGTAGATAGTGCCTGACCAGCCTTACTGCCTTCTAGGATTAAATTGTTAGTTTTGTGTATTAGGGAAGAAGAGTGGCTGGCAATTACACTGACTTTACCATGACTTTTGACTCTGCCTCCCCACAGTATTCTCACATTAAAACATATTGGGTACTAATAGCAAGGTTTTGGTAGCTAGGGATGTTCGCAGGGGTGACTTCTGTGGGAGGAAGGTCAGGGGGTTGCAGACACACTGCTGAATACAACAGCCCCACTGTTCCAGCTGGCTCCACAGCAAAGCCAACACAGGACACAGCTGAGCCAGTTGGGGGAGTTTTTGGCACCCCTTGGAACACCAAGAGAGATGAACAAGAAGACCAGAGAAATAGGAGGTGCTCCATGGTACAGCTGGTAGCACCACTGAAGGAACAGTGGCCCATGCGTAAGCCCACCCCAGAGCAAATACATCCCCAAAAGGACTGTGGCCTGTGGATAATCCATGACAGAACGGAGTAAGTGAGTTAGGCAGAAAAAACAGTGGAAGATAAGAATGAGAAAGAAGCTTTGACAGACAGAAACCACTATGTCCTCACCCCAACCTCATTGAAGAGACTCAATGTAACCTGAGTGTAAAATAGATGCTGATAACAAGGGGAGTGGAGGCTAGGATTAGGGAAAGAGAGGCATCTGGAGCCGAGAAAAGAAGAAGAAAGGTGTTTTTCCAAAGTATTTAAGTATTTGTCATCTTTGTTTCACAATACTAACATCAGTAATTAAACATTTATGTTAATGTTTTTTAAATAAAGTTGAACTTCCCAACCAGAATCTGCTTTGCCCACAATACTAATTTGCCAGTGATTTCCCTGTCTTTACCCCTGACCCATGAACTTCCTGACTCTCAGTCTTTCTGTTTTCAACCCTGTTGTGCTGCAGGTGAAGGGAATGACCAACTGGCTGTATGGGTGCTTGGCCCATCTTGGCCCACCAGGTTATGATGTTATGGTCTGGATGAGTGGACAGCTAGGCTGGATGGTCAAAAAACTAGCTGGATGGTCAGGCTTGGAGAGCAATGGCTAACAGGTCATACTCTCTCTACCTGAAACCAGTAACGAGTACAGTAAGGTTCTACTCTGGGATCTATTCTATTTAACACCTTTATCTGTGATCTGAAGGAGGTCATTGACCTAGAGAGACTGGAAAAATGTATTATTGGGAACACCATAATATTCAATAGTAAGGATCAGCTTGCTCAGAAAGGTTATGCAATCTCTATTCTTTCCATTTTCAAGGGTAAAGCCTTGAAACAATCTGATCTGTCTTTGTAACTGACTCTGCTTTGAGGGGGAGGTTGGACAAGAGACCTTTGTAAGTCCCTTCCACCTTGAACTATCTTGTGGTTCCATGGCTCTAGGAATGACCTATCTGACACAGACAGTATTTTTTGTGAGGGGCTTATTTATGCAAAATAACAATCTACTTTTCAGTAATCACTATTCCAGCATTATCACCATTCTAAGTAGCTTTAGCTCTTTAACATGCATTACCTTACAAAATTGGACAATAAATGTTCATCAACCAATAACAAGGATAAAAAGAGTCATGTTGATTTGAAACGATAATCAAGACAGAAAATGTCAAACAGACAAAAAAAGGACTCATTTTTAGAAGACTCCAATAGAGTATACCTTTGAAGAAGGATCAGCATGAAGCTGGATGCTACCCAAAAGATGACCATTAAACCTGGTGACATAATTACTAAAATTATCATAATTAAACAGCAAACTCACATAAAAATTCTAGAAAAAGAAAATGAGAATTTAACTGCATACTTCCACATCTCTTTTATACTT
Organism: Heliangelus exortis; assembly: GCF_036169615.1. NCBI lineage: Eukaryota > Metazoa > Chordata > Aves > Apodiformes > Trochilidae > Heliangelus > Heliangelus exortis. The sequence goes on from NC_092422.1 coordinate 96,002,775, forward strand.
AAGTGAATTGTCTGTGGGGAAGAAATCATATCATCTGCATACCCACTGACAAGGAGATGATCTTGTTTACAGGAGATGAGCCTGTTTACAGGCTTGTTGAGCCTGTAAAATTCATGAAACTTGTAATGTTTAAAAACACCTGACTTATTTGTAATCCTTTGGGAATAAAGATTTCTTTTTTAAAATTTAATCAAAATACCCTATTCAAATTAATTCACTCAACATTATATTATTTAAATATACTTTTATATTTTTTTCTCAATTGGTTTTAGCAGTTTACCTATATGAAGTTTTCTATTTAGACAGTATTCTAATATCTTGTACCATTATAATTTTCTTTTCTTTTAATGAATAAAGTTATATTAATTGGTTTAATGATAGAGTATCTACCAGTCAATGGCCTTGAATTCTTGCCTGCATCTGGAAAGTCAGTAAACCAAACTTTAAACACTATGGAGTTTATTTTTCAACTTCTTAGTGGGCAACCTACTACGAAATCATAAAGCATCACTTCTTCAGGGTAGGACAGTTCTGAGAGATGTTTGTTACATTATTAATTGACAATTACTGAGCAGTATTGCTGAACTTTCGATATCATGATGTTAAGCATTAATTTGGATTTCTCAATAACACAGTCCTAATAATAAGTGCTAAGTTTTATTTGAATCATTATGGATTCCTTCTTGAATTTCTATCTCATAAAATTGAGAGGTTTATTTTTAGGTAGACAGAGCAGCCTTTGTCTCATCATGAATTAATTTCCTACATCAATTTAAGTGTCATTTTTTCTGATGAGAAGAGCTCCAAGTCCCACAAAGTTCAAACTGCCTTCAGAGGCATAGGGGCCATAGGGGTGAAATGCACAATACAAGAGAACAATCTAATCCAGCTTTGTGTAAAAATGGCACAAATCCTGAAGCATAGTCAGACAATCTACTGTTAAGTATTGTTTTTTATGACATTTGCAGCAGAAATAGTAAAACAGATAAGCTATTAATGTCTGAGCAGAGTTGGTATTCAACTATAAAACTCAACACTGCTTTAACAAAGTCTGCTTGTTACAACCTCATTTGTGAGACTTATCTCAAACCGAAGTTTTTCACTACCGCCCTCCCCACCCCCCAAAGCCAACTACAGTTTAGAAATAAACACATAAACATAAACATTGTGAGTTTCATTGAGCTTTCGAGGTAGTTACATATTGGAAAGTCAGTTTTCTCAAAACTTTAGAGAGGGGATAGGGAGTTTAAATACAGATTTACAAGCTCAGCCTTATTTAGATATTTTAGAGAAGTCTTAATACTTAATCCATATGGACATCTCCTAATTATGACTTGGAATCAAAGTTAAAAAATATCCACATTAAAAATATAAATCAAGATATCTAAATTTAATCACTTCAAGTCTGTGGAAAGAAAGATTTTCTGTAAATGAACTTTGCAGAACTTTAATTATAAAATAGGTTCTGTCAGGCATGACATGATTGCAGATACTTAATTCTATGTAAATTATCTTAGCTAAATTCAGAAAAGCTTCTTATCATGAATGAAAAGAACAGCAAAGTTTAACTGCTAATAGAATATTAAGCTATCTTAACTGTATAGTAACATACTGGGGAATCTTTACAATATATTGATTCCATACACAAGTAAATAGATATAAATGTGGGGAAAAATAATATAGAATAAGATGATTAAACTTATGAAACCTTAATACCAACTTAAAATCTCCTCAGCCAGGAAATGTTTCATTTTGGCAGCAATAAAGAAGAAGAAAAAGTATTTCAAGAGCTCATAAATTTTAAGAAACATGCTTCCTAAACCCAAAATCACATAGTCAGTCAGTCAGTAAATTCTTAATTGAATAATTTGTCCTGCACCCCAGGCAGAATCTTCTAAAAGCCAGAACTCAGAAAAGATAAACCTGAAAAATTAGGGCCATTATCCTCAAAGTAACAGTTTGTTAGTAAAAACAATCCAGGTTTTATTTTAATATAATCTAAAATGGATTTAATATAAAGTAAGATCACACCTTAAAAGGTTGGCGGCAAAGAGAACGCTACAAGATGAATTGAAAACATTAAAACAATAATGCATTGCCCTTAGGAATTAGAATTAATTAATTAATTCTTCACCAAGAATTAATTCTTGGCCACCTGAGCATACTGCTTTTGCTGGCTGTCAACCAGTACTCCCTGGTACCTTTCTGTTGGGCATCTTTCACAGGGATACAGGATCAGTAGCACAAATGTGCTGCAACCTCTCAACCACAGGAAGATGCTGAGGGAGCTGGGGCTGCTCATCCTGCAGCAGAGAAGGCTCAGGAGGGGGGAGCTCATCCATGTGTATGAATACCTGAGAGGGGGAGGAAAGATGAGTGAGCCAGGATCCTCTCAGAGGTACCCAGTGACAGGACAACTGGCAGTGGGCCCAAACTCAAATACAGTTTAAACATTTGAAAACACTTTTTAGCTGTGTGGAGGGACAGGCGCTGCAGTCGGTTGCATGGAGTGGTTGCTGATTCTCCACCCTTGGAGATATTAAACACCTGACTGGACACAGCCCTGAGGAATCTTTTCTAGCTGACTTTGTTCTGAGGAGAGGATTGGACCAGGTGACCTCCAGCCTCAGCTGGTCTGCATGTGTCTGTGTGTTCTTTCCAACATAAAAATCCACCTTGCTTTTTCTCTGCCCCACTGCTGCAGTCTGGACAGTCTTTTATGGTAGAATAGTAAATCAGAAAAAATACAAAGAGAAAAAAATAACTAAAAACATAGAATATCTAAAACATAGAGCATGCAAAACTGTAAACTTTACCTTAAAATCACAAACCTTGGAAATATTGTTGAAAAGAACCATTTATGCTATGAGAATGCCCCATATTTCTTTATTATATTTAATTTTGGGGTTCTTTTGAGGTAGAAACTTTTCAAAACTGTATTTCTCCATTGTTGCTTGGAAGTCAGCACAAGTGTGGTAACATGCAATACAGTAACTGATCATGGACATCCTACTGAAGAGTAAATTCATACTGCCCTCAGAACATCAACAGAAAACATGGTGATGGGTTAAGACTTCCTCCAAGCTGAAGAGCCCCAGCTCTCTCAGCTCTTCCTCATACGGGAGATGTTTCACTCCCTTCATCATCTTGGTCACTCTGTGCTGGACTCTTTCAAGCAGTTCCCTGTCCTTCTGGAACTGAGGGGTCCAGAACTGGACACAATATTCCAGATGTGGCCTCACCAGGGCAGAGTAGAGGGGGAGGAGAACCTCTCTCAACCTGCTAACCACCCCCCTTCCAATGCACCCCAGGATGCCATTGGCCTTCTTGGCCACAAGGGCACATTGTTGGCTCAGGGTCATCCTTCCATCCACCAGCACCCCCAGGTCCCTTTCCCCTGTGCAGCTCTCCAACAGCTCAGTCCCCAACCTGTACTGGTACCTGGGGCTGTTCCTTCCCAGATGTAAGGCTTTACAATTGCCCTTTTTGTAATACATTAAATTTCTCCCTGCCCAACTCTCCAGCCTGTCCAGGTCCCTCTGAATGGCAGCACAGCCTTCTGGGGTGTCAGCCACTCCTCCCAGCTTTGTGTCATCAGCAAACTTGCTGAGAAGACACTCTATCAGTGACACATCAAGGTCATTGATAAAGATGCTGAACTGGACTGGACCCAGCACTGATCCTTGGAGGACTCAACTAGTCACTGGTCTCCAGCTGGACTCAGCACTGCTGATCACCACTCTCTGGGCTCTATTGTGTAACCAGTTCTTAATCCATCTCACTGCAGATTCTTGACTGATTTAACAAAAGAACTCTTTGCGATGAAAGGTGCAAGAAATCCCTTCCCCTCAACTGAAATTGCTGAAATTGACCTTTGAGGTTAAAAGTCATTAGGAAATATTAGCAAATAGATTGTCAGATAGAGCAACCACTGCAATTGCATACAGCTTGTCTTTTGGCAACTGTTCATGGGTGGGAAAAAAAAAAAAAAAAAAAAAAAAGTCATCATAAAATGTTACAGAAGTTAGAAAATAGAACAATATGTAAACTAAAGTCAGCAACAGCAAGAGCAGTATTTAGCTAATTACATCTTAAATAAAACACACTGAGTAATCAATGTCTCTGTAGTTAAACAGAGTTTTAGCCTTGATTCCAAGAACCATTAAAAAATAAACTTCATTGGATTTTCTCATGGATTTGCTTTTTTTCTTGGTTTTTAAAATTTTTTTTCCCTCTGAAATGCAACACATCCCGAAATTACCTCTTTCACAGAAAAGGATTGAGCTAGTAAAAATATTTTGTGCCTCAACAATTAGTTACAGTATTTGACAGGATACTCCTTTAACAGAGGCATAAGCCATTCCTTGGAACTATACAGTGAAATCAGAATACCAAGTTCAATTACACAAAGCCCACATTTTATATTGTATGAGTTCACAAAGAGATTGTGGAAATGTAACCCAAGGATGTTGGTTTGACATCTCAAGAAAATGACTTAATAGCTCCGAGAGATATGAATTGATCCATTCAGTCTATTTTTAAAATCTGTTGTCTTGCTGAAGACAGATGTCATCAGAGCATGGAGAAAAGGCTACAGAGACTTCCTGCTATCAGGCACGTCGATCCAGAGAGTGTCTGAATTCTAGGACTTCCAGCCTTTATCTTGGCACTAGTCACTTTTCCTGCATACTACTCATAAAGGGTAGGTGTTTCCTGAGAGACTCCAGATTGGCTGGAATATGAGTTTATGGAGTCATTATCTCACTCAGTACAGATTACTCTGAGCAAAGTTTTGGTTTGTTTGTTGCTGTTAGACTCGACATAAACCTGAGACACCACAAGGGTCAAGTTTTATATCATCCATGGCCAGCATCCTGGAAGGATTCCCTCCATTTGTCTGCCTTTGATCCTGATCCATGCCCTCCTGAATCCATGAGTTTCAGCTCCTATCTGCTTCTGACTCCAGGACCCCAGCCTGAGACTTTTCCAAGGACTGCCCTGCAGCCACAGTGACAACATGAGCATTATCAGGGGGAAGGAGGGAGGAATGTGATATTGCTTTTGTGTATATTTGCATATATTTAATAATTTTTCTTTTTCATCATTGCTGTTTCATTAAAGCTGTGTAGTTTAGTTTCCAAACTGTAAGTCTCTCTCCTTCTCTGTCAGGTTGGAGATGGGGATTAGTAGAGAGCATCTGTCATTCGTATAATTGATGGCCCAGCACTGAACTGTGACAACTTGAAAAATGCTAGAAGATGCAAGTTGACAGCCTTTAAGTCACCGATTCTTCTACTTAGTAATCAACTAAGGTTATTCAACGTTCAACAAAAATGAAAATGTTTTTTAAAAATATTCCTTCACTACAGTCACAACTTGAATGGTTCAATCTTTAAGAACGTGAAATTGTGTCTAGCAATCATTGTACAAGTGTGACTGTTGGAGATAACACACTTGTTCTGTGCAGAACATATTGGTCTCTATGGCTGCTAACATCACAGTCCTTTGCAAAGACAATATACTTTTATACACAGAGGCTCCATAATGCTGAAACATACCTAATACACCTTTAACAAACAGCTTATCATTGCACAAAACACGTTTAATTTCATTAAGAAATTGTCTTGCTGCTTCAGTATATAGATTAATATCTAAAGGGGATGCATATTAAAGTACATAAAAGAAAGAATAATCTGGGCATAGAAATATTTCTATTGCCTTACAGGTAACTATTTCTATACAATAAAAAACTGGTCATTTACATAAAATCCAAAGCAAAGTCTAGGATGGTCTTGTGGAGCTGTGAAATTTGATGTTTTCTTTTTATCTCTGAATTACTGAAGTAAACTAGTAGAATTATTTTGGTTGGAAGCAAATTCTACAAGTTATATTTTTAAGCCTCCTGCTCACAGCAAAGCCTTGCTTCCAAACTTAGATTAATTACCCTGGTCAAATAAGAAAATTTCTTTTTCATGTCTGGCTTCGTTTGGAATCTTACACTAGAAGCTAAAATGAATAGGGATGAAATTTTAAAGATTTACAATTTTCATTATGTTAATTCATTTAGGACTTGCTGAAAGTATTTGCTCATGAGCTGGACTAAGATTCAAATTAGTCTTGAAAATATGCCATTAAAAAAAGAAAGAAAAAAAAAAAAAATATATATATATATATGCATGCTAAATTGTCTGAAAAGGCAAAATTACTCCTGAATGACCTCTGGGCAGCCACTTTAAATTAATCCTTCTCCAACCCTCTGCTCAATGCTAATGATGCTAGTGTGGTTGCACTTGGGAGTATTTTCAGGTCCCTGGTTCAAGAGAGATACAATGAAGAGTCTTGAAAAGGGCTATGAGGGGTCTACAGTAAATGTCTCATGAAGAAATTCTGAGGTAAACTGGCTTGTTTGTTCTGGCAAATGGGAGGGTAAGTGTTGAGGTAATAACTTTCTACAACTTACTGAAACAGAGCTGCAAAGATGTCAGAGCCAAGCTTTTCTCCATATGTATGTTGGACAACATAATTATAGGCAAGACCACAAACTGTGGAATTCATGAAATAAATTAACTCGACAAAGATTAGAACATAGGAAAAGGATCTCCAGAAAAGCTGTAGTGTCTATACCCTTGGAGAGTTGTTTAAACAAAGCCAGGATTCAATCAAGTGCTTGTGACAGACTTGTTGTGAAGAGGAGATTGGAAGATGTGACCTTCAAAGAGGTTTCCCAGTCAACATTTCTATAATACTGGGATCCTCAGTGAAATATAAAAACTAGGAGACATGAAGATGATCTAAAATAATTTTGCCCATCAGTGTAAGAAATAGATAATCCAGACAATCCAGAAGGTATGGATTGAAGGAATATGAACAGAAGACAGCTCAGAGAAAACCACTCAAGAAACCAACTGATTAAACAAGCTGATCAAATCTGACTGTCTCTGACAGGATATGAAAAGGCAAGTGTATCACATTTTAATACACAAAAGCACTTATGCTAAGCCAAAACTGTGATATACATACATTTTATACCTAATGGAAAAAACTTTCAGGTGTTTATTTAATAGTGATGTTAGTCTTTTTCCTCTTCCTGTAACAGAAGTCTTCCTATCAGAAAGCACTCTAAATAGAGTGTATCTTTGTATAAGAGAGATAACCAAAAGAAACCAAGTATCAGTCACAATACATGATTCTAATACCAGGTTATCAAAACTAAAACTGATGGAAGCCTATGTATCAGAGTACATAACCTGATTTATTTGAGGCAGCAAAGTCCTATCTAAGAAGAACAAAAAGAATAATTGACTGCTGAGGGAAAAAAGGCCACATCTTCAATGATGCAATTAAGTAATTTAATGTCCACAAGAACCCTCCTTGAAAATTACATCGGAAACATTGAAAATACAGACATGAAGACTGGATTTCTAATTATACTGTTTCCCTGTTGGCATAAGATGAGGCAATTCAAATGCAAACCACAGGATAAAGCTTTTGATGTTTGGATAAATGTCAAAAACATTTCCTACACATGAAGTACTCCATTACAGCAAAGAAAGGTTTTATTTCACATATGAATTGACAAAGATTTTTCTTACATGTATGCTGTGGTCTTACAAGACCCATGGAATCAGAAAGGAAATATCAGTTTTAATTGTATGATTTGACACTGAATTCTCATGTGGGAAAACACAACTCCTGCTGTTAGTCATTAATTCCTGCTTTTCAAAGTCTAAAATTAAATTGTGTGGCAGCTAATTTATAATTACTTCAATCTCACTATGGAAGCTGTTATTCATCACAATCTTCTGGAAAATGAGTTTATAGATATCTAAAAACTATTTTCACAGAATCATGGAATTGTCATTGACAGAAAAGACCTCTAAGATCACAAAGATAGGTGCCGATATTTTGGAATAAAATACATGTATGTTTTTATATTCCAAATCACATTTTAATACTTATCCAGAGATTCAGTATATTTCAAAGTCAATATATAGGGAATTTCTGTACATTCATTAGATCTACTAGAAGATAGGTATTCCTTGACTTATGAAAAATGTAGATGTCTAATAAAGGGCTTTGTCAATTTAACTTTTTTAAGTAGTTAGGTATTACCACTGCCTTCAAAATCAGCAATTACTTGTAATAATGTATCACTTAGGAAAACAGAACAGTTATCTGCAAAACATGTCATGAGACACAACTGCTATTGGATGCAACAGATTTTGTTGCTGTTTAACCGAACATTCAATAGATAACACTGAAAGTACTCAAAAAAAAGTTTGTTAATTTTAAGTAAAATTTGGCAGACTTCTTCCTTACACATTAAGCAACATTTCTACTGATAATAACAATTTTAGCCTTTGATCCATGCAGTTCAGTTACCACTAGTAACACAGGGAGGTAAGATATGTATACGTACACATATATATAAACATATATACATTTGTATGCATACATACAAACATGTGTGTGTATCTTCTATGTATTCAAATAAATTACTCACTTGGCCTCAAATATACTGCATAAGGGACATTCCTGTAGAAATAAATTAGAGAGGGTGTTATAATTATTAATATAAAAATAGTTTTTAATGTTTCCAATATGCTCCAGAACTGTATTAGAAATTACACAATGTTCACAATAAACCTTCCTGCAGATGCAAAATTAAGTCAATTCCAAGTTTCTCAGTAAATGCATTTTCTGTGGGTTTTATATAAAAATGATAGTATTTTTGAGATATTGTCAGAAGGGTATCCATAGTACACTCAAATGCAAAGTTTTCAACTGGTTCTCCTTGAGCAGAGTTCTCAGTTTCTTTAATAAGGGAGTTATCTCTAAATGCAGCCTTGACGTACGAACTGGAAAATGTTAGTAGGGGCAGGTCCCTTGCCTGTGTCTAGCACAGCACAACACAACAGAAAACCTTGGGGGCTGACCTCTTAAGCCCATACTGTATGAGTTTCAGAAATTTTATTTTGGACTAGCACTTGGTTTGCCCTGTGAATCGAAAGGCCTTCCGTGAGTAAGATTTCCGTCAGTACATTTCATGAATATATGTTTCTGCTCAGTTTCATCAGAAAAGAACCTAGTCTGCTTGCTTTGGCATCACTCTCTGACACAGAATCATAGACTGGCTTGCATTGGAAGGAACCTAAAAAATCATCCAGTTCCAACCCTGCATGGGCAGGGACACCTTCCACTAGACCAGGTTGCTCAAGGCCCCATCCAACCTGGCCTTGAACACTTCCAGGGAGGGGGCACCCACAGCTTCCTTGGGCAACCTGTTCCAAAATCTTTCCACCCTCACAGGAAAGAATTTTTTCCTAACATCAGCCTAAATCTCTTCAAGGTGTAAAGCATTTTCCCTTGTCCCCTCGCTACACACCCATGCAAAAATCCCTACCTCAGCTTTCTTGTAGGACCCCTTCAGATACTGGAAAGTCCCTATGAGGTCACCTCAGAGCCTCCTTTTCTCCAGGCTGAACAACCCCAACTTCCTCAGTCTATCTTCAAAGGGGAGGTGCTCCAGTCCCCTGATTATTTTAGTGGCTCTCCTCTATCTTTGGATATATCTAAGGAGCTCTATGTCCTTCTTACAGTGGGGGCTCCAGAACTGGACACAGTACTCCATGAGTCAAAACATAGCAGGAATAGATATCCAGGAAATACAATTCCGAAGCACACTGGTGATCCAAACTAAAATGCTAATGTAGAGCTACTCTGTAATTTAAGATTTAAAATTAGAATAATGAGAACTACATAGGTCTAAAATTCTATAAAAATATTTTAAATGGATTTTTCATTATCACAGAATCATAGAATTGTTTTGGTTGGAAGGGGCCTTAAAGATCATCTAATTCCAACCTTCCTGCCATGGGTAGGCGCAACTTCCACTAGATCAGGTTGCTCAAGGCCTTTTCCAATCTGGCCTTGAACATTTCCAGGGTGGTGGCATCCACAATGTCCCTGGGGCACCTGTTCCAGTACCTCACCACTCTCACACAAGAGTATTTCCCTAATGGCTGACTTAAATCTACCCTCTTCCAGTTTTTGTTTTAAATACCTTGACTGAACCAATTTTAGTTGAAAAAAGGAAAATGGTTGTAGTTCTGTTACTTTTGTGCAAATTACCTGAAACTTCAAAACTTAAATTTTAAAAATAGCCCAAGAATAGGTATTACCACCTATAGGTATCACACATATTCTGGACAATAAAAAAACCCAAAACACTGCAAAATCTATTTAATCTACCTCAAAGGAGTGGCTATCTATTAAGGTATTACATAAGTTAAATTAGTGCTGTTAATACAGGTAAAGTATTCTTTTTGACTTGTGGGAAAATGACAGAACAGCATCATGAGCCCTGTCTATAATATAAAAATGGTCTCTAGCATGCATATTCTTTCAAAAATTAGAAGTTCAAGGAGATGCTTATAAATAAATGACGCTACCAGAGATCATAAGAAGTCAGGCTTTTCAAGCTTTCTTTTTAACCCTTAAGCTCTTTGATCTTTGAATGCTATCATATGGGTACTATCAAGTTCCTATCTTTAATTATCCTGATTTAGGAAACTAATTTTCTCTCAAAGGATTGCTTTGAAATCTTTTTAATTGAGAACCAACAGGGTTGCAATAATACAAAATTAGCCAGACAAATTAATAAGCAGACGATCCAAGTTTTAAAAAATCCATCTTTCTATGACATTAAATCTAAGCTGTAACTTCTCTGATTTAATCTTTTACTGGTCAAACAATAGCTAGTTTAAAGATTATAAATATTTTTTATATGAAATTACAAATAAACTTTGAATTTCAGACATAAAACAAAACAGGTCAGGTCAGAGATCTAGATAGCCAGTACTACAGTTCTTAGAGCTGTTGAAAAACAAAAAAAATCAGCAAGTTTTCTACCTTTCTTTTTTTTCCAGTCCAAGTGATGGCAACTTGGCATCCAAAGGTATGTTTGAAGCATTCATTTTAACATCCCCTCAGGATTTAGCCCATTACCTAATGTTCAGGACCATCTAGAGTCCTTAAACCTCTGGCTTCCTCATCAGATGCTGATAACTAATTACATTATTTTTTAAAAAAGGAATTCCTGTTCTTCAGTTGTTGCCAGACTAAGAATTTCTTCCTTCTCCTATTTTAACAGTGTATATAATAATTTTTGTTCCCTTTCTCTGTCCTGATTTTATAGAATTCTGAAATCCCTATTTTCTGTAACTGAAGCACAGTACTCAGCCAGATTATTATAATTCATTAGTACTTCCCAACTGACATACCATCAGAAGAAGGATGAACTGCAATTCCCAGGTATGCGTGACAACTCTACTTTTTAAAGATGATATTTCATAAATAACTAGAATTTTTTTTTCCTATGTTATGTTACTTTGGAATATGCAAGGAATAAACAGAATTTGTGTTTGCTAAAGCAACCAAGAAACACGTTTCATTAAAATTGAAAAGCTGGGCTTGCCTAGGCAGGAGAAAAGAAGACTCAGAGGAGACCTCATCAACATGTTCCAGTACCTTGAAGAGTGGCTACAAAGAAGATAGAGACTGGCTTTCTATGAGGAATCTATGGAAAAGATATGGGGTAATGGGTGCAAATAACTCCTGGAAAGATTCTGATTCGACACCAGAGGAAAACTTTTTGTACTGAGAACAATCAGCCACTGGAATAATCTCACCAGTGAAGTGGTGGATTCCTCAACACTCAAGAATTTCAAGGTTCAGCTGGTCAGGGTGCTGAGCCATCTTATCTAGGCTGTGCTTTTGCTAGGAAAGTTTGGACCACCCGGTCCTTGAGGTGCCTTCCAACCTATATGATATGGTACCATGACATGATGAATTTACTACAGAATGTAAGGAATATAAATTTGGACTTTATTTCTACTTCCAGAGCTGAATCCCTAAACACAATTTATCAAGTAACGCTGTGCTGATCATGCAAAATTTTTGTGTACCAATATTAATATCCATACTCACATACTGAGATGTAACATTTAAAAAAACAAACAAAAAACCAAAAAACACAAAACCAAAACCCAACCTCCAGTTCTAGACATTTTTTGATTTTTAGTTCCTCAAGAAGAAATTTCCTGTCTTCATATGTCCATCCCCAACAGTCCAACTTTCTCGGAATTTACCCCATGTTACTATCAAAAATAATCAGTGACCATATTCTAAATAAATCCATTTGGAAATGTGCTACCATTGCAAATCTATTCTTTAAAATTTAAACCAACCATTGAGTCTTCTGTTTTTTTTCCTAAGAGAAACAATTAAACTAGATCAACAAATCACATAAAGATGATCACACACATAGAACTGTTACATTGACATACATATGACAACATACTATAGACTATGTATGTTTTTATATACATAATATATAGATACATTCTCTATATAATATCTCATATCTAGAGATAGATATATTTTTGTTCCATCACTGATTTTCCACTGTTTTCTCTTTATGCAATAACTGATATAAATATTTCCAAATTCACTTCCCAAAAGTAGTGTCCCTTCTCATTTCCAAAACAGTCCACCCTGCCTTGTCTCAGTAAATGAAAATGGACACCACAAAGGAAGACAACTGATTTAAGAGGCAGTGATAGCTGATGCTGAATTCAACTGATTATGAAAATTGTTTCCGGTTACATGTTACACATTGCTTCCATAAGAAGAGAAATTGATGTCTTTGATTGAAGTTTTATTAGATCTTAATCTAAATTATATATTCCTTCACAGTCAGTTCCACTTCATCTTCCTACGATTCTGCTGAATTATTTTTCTCTAGAATAAACAGTTCCCTAAGATCAGAGATGAAACAATAAATGAGAACTTCATAGGATTTTCTATTGCATTCAAAATTATAGATGTAAAGGACTCAATGATGAGAAAGATAAAGGAACTAAAAGGCCATGTTTGTGACAAACCACAGGCTTTAGCTCTTTCACAGAAAGCACATCAGTTCACCCATTACCTCCCTGTACTGTACAGTATACTTGCATGTGGATATTTCTCTGTTAAAGAAAAAAAGTTAAGCTTAAATAGCAAGCAAGAATATGCACACCACAAGAAATGTTTGAAAAGACAGAGCAAAATATGTGACAAAACCCTATAATTCATTACACTAAGTTGCTCCATCAATACAACACCTATGACAGTAACACCCTAAAGAAATTTCTCAAACATTCCTTCCATCTTCCTCCATTTTGTTCTATGACCTCTCACACAAAAATGTTTTCCAGTTCCAGCTCTAAAATATTATTGCAACACTTTCTCACATCCCTTAACTAACAACCCTTCCTTAGAAAGGTAAATATCCTGCTGCACATTTCACACAAACTCAGAAGCGTAACTGTATTTTAAGGGCTCTGTTTCAGGTCTGGCTAAAATTGGCCACTGATTTCTATACTTACTAAGAGAAATGACTGAACAAATGATTGTACAAGCCTCATAATTTAAGTATGCAATTTTATGCAATTCAGTGATGTTCACTCAGTTTGCTCAGGCACTTTAAATGTAAATACACAACAGCAGCAAAAATGCCCCTAAAATAACTACTGTAGCAATCCATTCTATAGTAAGTGTTTATTGTTAAATTACTATGCTGCCAGACTTCCTATGAAATATCAGACATGAGTAGTTGGATTCTGTTAAGTTGGATGTACTACCCTTTAAGTCTTGCTTTGCAAGCTCCCTATTTTTTTCAAGGCTTATGTAAGCTCACTAAACACACTCTCACACACAGTATACAATTTTTATATTCAGTCTCTTACCATCTGTCTGGCTCACTAAATGCAGCCTTGCCACTGCTGGGGTCAGGCATCAGGATTTGTCAGATCCCAGAGGGTGGATGGGTTGCCCTTGGCCTGTGCAGGGCTAGGATGGGTCTACCAGGTGCCCATGGCCCAGAGCCCAGTGCTCAGCTTGGCTGAGCTCCCACCCTGTGAGTGGTACCAGGGAAGGGGCTGACAGCACCATGCAGAACCTGAGAACATGGGGCTGTGGGGCAGCTTTCAACACTTCCTCCCACTAGCACAGTAGGTAAGGCTAAGAAAATTAAAATAAATCCATGTGTATTCAAGACTGACTAGGAAGAATGCATCAACTTCATGCTCCTTTTGAAATATGAGGATGAACTCCCATTCTGTGGGCACTGAAATCCTCCTGGCAAAGACCTCAGGATGCTGATGACTTGTCATAAAAATCCTCATCTCTCCTTCCTGAGTACTGCAGTTGTCAGCCTTGGGATCCAGAGACTAAACTATCAAAATATGATAAGCACGGGAAGGTTTTTCATATAATAATTTTGAGGGTTGGTTGGTTTTTTTTGTAATAGTTAGGACTACCAACCAGTTAAAATTTAACAGGACTAGTAATAAATTCTTAGTGCCATTTACATGACATGCTCTCTTTTTGCTCACAACAAGATTTTGAGTGCCAATGCACAAGGGGATTTGTATTTGGATGGCTCCTTTTAAAGATAGCATCTCTACCTCAGAGCTACAGGGTAATTTGCAGTACAGTGCTCTCAATCTCTCTCCTGAGGATGTTTGCTTTGCATAAATAATTGAACATGTACTGAACAGGAACTGGAACCCAGGTGTCCTCTCTTTTACACCAACATCTTAGCATACTACAAAGCTATTCTCATCTTCAGGCTGAAATCTGCAAGCAGCATTTGCTGCAGTTATCTCTAGTTCTGTGGTTACTTCGGTCAGATGTGATGTGACACCCCTTTACAACTTCAGGAAAAATGTATTATTTTAATTTTTTCACTCTGAATGTTTAAGTACCCAAAATGGAAAAAATAAAGCAAAGGGTTTTTACAAAATTCTTCATTAATATCAGTCAGTGCTAGCGTACCTTTTATATATCTATTGCGAAGAAAATACCAACGAGGCAGAAAGTTTTGTAAGGTAATGGTTTATTTATTCCTTTATGAAATGGAAATAGAAATAAATTCATCATATGATTCTGTAAATGTTCAGCCTTTCCAAACTGCAGGAAATGGAAAGCATTCATTTGGCTGACAAAATTGATATTTTGACTTTCTTGTTTTATGAGCTTCTATTTTACAGGGTCAGTGGCCAGACATTTTATTGCTCTCTGATTAGACTTCAGACCCATGCTGTGCATTTCTGTACAACAGCTCTTTCTAAATATGTCCCTCAGACAAGAGGAGGGAAACAGATCACTGTTGCCTCCTACTAGCAAAAGTCAGTAAAACCAGCTCTAGGATCTGAGTACTAAGACTCAGAAGAATTTTTAAAAAATACAACAGAATTAGAGACATGCTATGACATTGAACAAAATACTAGAAATATTTGCAGACAAAATCTAACTTATTCACTCTTTTTTTAGGTAATCACTGCACATCAGCTTAGGCAATGAAATAGGCAAATTATTAAAACATAGTTTGAATTTTATAAATTACTAAAATGACTATCAGTTATCCAAAACACAACCTCCAAATCACAATGATCTACCTTACAGTAATGGACTGGACACATTGTGAGTGTCATTCACCTGGCTAAATTTAAATTACCTATTTTAGGTAATGTCCCAAAGGGTATATAGTCAGCAGAAAAAAAGAAATTCTTCTAGAGTCAATTCATTGCAACCTGAAATAGGTTTCTAAAATGTATCACTTGACCCAAAACCCAACATGAACAGGTTATCACCTCCCAAGAACCAATACATCAATTGCAATATATCAAAAATATTGATATGCACATTTTATAATGATCTTACTATGTATTTCATACAGATTTAAATCTTGATTTATACACTAATTGATACACTATATTTGATATTTGGTATATAATGGACCTCGACAGGCTTGAGAAATAGGCCAGTGCAAATTGCATGAGGTTCAACAACTCCAAGTGCACGGTCCTGCATCTGGGTTGGGCCAGTTCCAGGCACAATTACAAGCTGGGTATAGAGTGGGTTGAGAGTAACCCTGAAGAGGACTTGGGGCTGATGACTGATGAGGAGCTCAACATGAGCTGGCTGTGCACTCATGCAGCTCAGAAGGCCAACTCTAGCCTGAGCTGCATCAAAAGATGCACGGCCAGCTGACCCAGAGAGGTGAGTCTCTCTCTCTACTCTGCACTTGTGAGACTCCACCTCGAGTACTGCATCCAGTTCTGGTGTTCCTACCATAAGAAGGACATAGATCTGTTGCAATGAGCCCAGAGGAGGACTACAAAAATGATCCATGGGCTGAAGCACGTCTGCTATGAGGACAGGCTGAGGGAGCTGGGATTGTTCAGCCTAAAGAGAAGACTCCAGGAAAACCTTACAGCTGCCTTCCAATACCTGAAGGGAACATACAGGAAGGCTGGAGAAGGGCTTCTCACAAGAGTGTCCAGCAATAGGACAAGGGGTTTCAAACTGAAGGAGAATAGTTCTAGCCTGGATATTAGGAGGAAGTTCTTCAGTATGAGGGTGGTGAGACTCTGGAACAGAGTGCCCAGAGAAGTTGTAGATGCCCTCTCCCTGGAGGGGTTCAAGGCCAGGTTGGATGAGGCTTTGAGCAACCTAGTCTAGTTGAGAGGCATCCCTGCCCATAGCAGGGAGGTTGGAGTAGATGATCTCTAAGGTCCCCTCCAACCTAAGCCATTCTATGATTCTAAAATATATTTGTGAGACAACTTTAAAAGTTCCAATTGACAAAAGCGGTGAATATTCAACATTTGAAAATGAGATAACGAATCTGTGTGCTTTGATGAAACATGAGAAATTATTGGTTGCATTAAAATGAAGGTCTATTAATTATTGAATATGTTAGGAATAAAATAATAATTCTTATATCCACAGAGATATCTATATTCCCATTTATGTCATTCTGGCTTTTTTACTTTCTCACAGATTATGTATTGCCTAGCTAGATTCCTCACTGTTTCATTATTAAAGACATCTCCACTAAATATTACTTAGGCCTAATCTTTAGCTTTTTGCATGTTAATGAGAACAGCAACATTCTCATGGTGTATATGGGTTACATAATAAATCATACCTTGATATATAACTCAGTACTGAGCTTCTCACATGTCCTCTGACCCATGGTTTGTAGAAAAGGGTAAGCTTCAGCAGCTTAAGTAGCAGAGATCAATGCTTGTAATACTGAAAACTCTCATTCAAACTACTCCAAGGAAAAATGTAGATTGTCATTTTATATAGAGACAGAAAAAACTGAATTATTTTCTAGTATAATAAAGTAATAAAAGTACAATTATAGATATTATAAAAAATAAAAATGCTTTCTCAGTTATAAAGAAATCCCCGAGAAATTCCTATACATCTTTCAACATACTTTCAGTTTTTATGAACATTTATTTTGTCTACTGAACTAACTGATTAATAAATAATCTCTGGTTTTACTTAACTGACCTAATGCATAATGATTTACTACATTTCTTCCAGCTCAGTGCCTGAGGAAACCCAGGGAGAGCTAAATGACTAACTGATCCTTTCCACAGTTTGGATATATTATGCAATAATTGCCAACATAAATTAATTAAGTACTTGTCCACATATATAATAATACATATTCTGGTTTTAAAGTATTTATTTCAAGGAATAATTTGACTAATTTTGATGGCTGGAACTTAAGTTTCTTCTCCAATCCTGGCTGATACAGAAAACCGACTCAACAAATAATGTTGGAAAATAATTTCAGAAATGACTTATTCTTGGTTACAGATCCTTAACAACATAGAATCTTAATTAAAAAGCAAGAGAGGGGATTACAGGGACTACATGCACTAACAAAACCTAACAGAAGATTTTTTCATGTCAAAGATAGAAATGAGGGGTTTATGTAAAATTATCCTTGAAAATGTTTTATCAAAAGGAAATTAAGGTTGTGAAATAGAGGTAGGAATAAGTCTTCCTTGTCAACGATTGAAGCTCAGAAGACAGAGTTACCACTTTAACACCCTGAATGGAAGCTGCTCCACCTAAGACCGTGGTTACCAACCCTTACCATGAGTTACTGACCAGTCTCTATTAGCACAGCTTGTAGATGCCTTAAACAAATGTCAAGTGTTGCTCCTCTGAGTCTGAAATGCATCTCCTCTGGTCTTCCTTATCCTACAACTGTCATTCAACTGGAAAATCACTTTAGTATATCAAATCAACTTGAAGAATCCAGTCTATACACAGAAACTCGTGAAAAATTGAATGTAATTATAACAAGATATTAATAAATACCTTTAGTGTTCAATTATTAATCCATCTTGAATTTTTTTTTTATACTAAGCAGAACAAAAACCACTATAAACATAATACAGTCTAAGCTAGCTTGGTTAGAGGTATCACATGAGGGAAAGATAGGGTCTTCAATATCGAACTAAAAAGTTAATACTGTCCCTATTATTGTGATAAAACAGTAAACAGTGAATGAATTTCCTTGAAGCTTAAATTACACAAAAATATTCCATTAAAAAGTCTGGTTTTTGCTTTCATATTTAATCTTCTGAAGAAATTAAAACAATAAAATGAAACAGTTAGTTGCCTGTCTTCACAAAGTTATACATCTTCAATTATGAAGATTTGCCTTGGCTAAACCCTAAAGATGAACTAGTAAAGCCTAAATAAGGACTAAGCAGCAATTGTATCTTAACTGTGAAACCACTGAAAAACAGATGTTTGACCAACGTCAGCTATTTGTATAAAAAGGCTGGCATTTAACTGAACTATTAATTTTCAATTCCATTTCTATTTTATATTTAAATTATAAATAAAAATATAAATTTATAGGACATATTTTTATATATAAAATTATATATTTATATATTTATAATATATAAAGGATGCATATAAATAAATATAATATGCATGTCTACTTCACTAAATTTGACATTTCACAAGAGAGCCAGTACTTTACAAAAAAAAGTAGCATAAGCCCAAAGACTCATCACATGAAGTCAATTCATTTTTTTTTAAACATTAACCAAGATATTAAGTCTGTATTTATGCAGATTGAATAAGCTTTGGAGACGAGATTCAAAGAATTGAATCTGCTAATATTGTTTAGGATTGCAAGCCATCACTATTACTAGAAAATTAAAAAGCCTAATCAGATTCTGAAAACTAATTATCATTTTGACTTCTGCAGCAGTACATTCAAAATAATCTGCTCTATTTTTTCTCTGAAAAAAAACCTATAATCAGACAATTATAATACTAAATAAGCCAAGTGTGACACATTTTGCATAAAAGCAAGTAATATATAAGATAATTTCAAACTTCAAATATAAACTTTTGTGTCCATAGTATCATTCATTGCAAAATGCTTTAGTGATACTATAAACGTTGCTCAGCATGGTACTAAGGGTAGCTCAAGCTAGTCTTTACCATGTCTACTTTTTAGAAGAATGCTAATTAAAATTGTACACATTTCTTGAAACATCAGACAATTTCTCATCTAAAAGATTTTTTTAATTCCTCCTTCAGACTGTTAACCCCTTATACTTTGACTTTCCAGTGGTCCCCTCATTGGTATCACACAAACCCTTTTGGATTTCTGGAGCTTGATTACCTATAGGAAATCAGGATCCAAAGTATGAAAACAGGGAAGGAGAAATAGTCAGATGGCTTATGCTGGGTCTTTCCTGCCAAAGTATATAAGGAGAAAAGATAAAGTTTCCATACTAGTGAGTAACCTGTGCACATGTATCAAACTCACGAGATGCAAAGTTTACATGTGTATTCACTGTGTGCATCACTGAACATTAGGATTCTGTTGTTTCAGCTACTTATGGCCAGCTCATGAAAATGTGACAGAAAGCATATTAAAAAACCACTCTCCCACTCTCATCAGCAGAATTCCAGAGGTAATTTTTTTGCAGAACACCTGGCTGCACCTTGGCAGTTGTCCCATGTATTTCCCCGGGGATACCTCCCATGTAGGCTGAACTCTAGAGAAGTGCACTCCCAGTATGAATTTGGAGATCCCACAGCCAGCATTATCCACTTAAAGTCTTGGCATACAGATTACAGTAACTTCTTATCCTTCAAGGCAACAGCCTTGGAAGTATTTTTAAACATTTCAATAAGGCATGAGAGAAAGATCAGTTCCCCAAATGACACTGAGATTAGGAAGAATAAACTCTGTAAGCATCATGTTTAGAAAAAGGAGACAGGTAGATTAATTTCCTTGCTCAGCTAGAATTCTCAAATCACCTTAAGAGAGCTGTAAATAGCTTCTACAGAGTGCTTTATCAGGAAAGAATATGGTTATTTAGGAAATTAAACAAAGTTTGATTCCTTTTTAACCTTCTGATAGAAGGACATTTTCACTGACATGGGTAACTGTATCAAGACTGTAGTGGTAAGTAAATCAGCAGAGATCAGACTGCCAGGGATATCAGGTTTGGATTCATTCTTCCCTAGGACTGTGTCTCTTTCACAGGCAGATTGAAGGCAATCTTTTGTTACAGAAATTGAGATACTCCACCAGGGTAAGTGATGGTTCTTTAACTGAACCAAGAGATAAGTTAGACTTCTTCTGTTACATTAAGTGTATTAGTATGGTAGAAAGTGTTATCTCTCACAATGAGGCAGATTTACAGGAACAGGAGACCCTATTAAGAAAGAAAAAATTCCATAAATTCCATGTTGTTAGATAAGCATGCTTCATAAAATTTGTCCTTAGGGCTTGTTTCACCGGGAAGAGAGAAAGTGATGAAAGTAATCCAGCACTCAGGTCAAGCGGTAGAACACTGAAGAAATCCAGTTTCTCAGGAAACCTTTCTTTTGTGTCAGATGGAGGAAGCCAGCTCACCAAATTTCATGTATTCCTGTGATGTGGATAAATAGATTGCTAAGATACCACTTTTTTTTTTTTTTTTTTCTTTTCTTTTTCTTTTTTCCTCCTGTTGATGTTCTGTCTGTTTTGACACTGGTGCTCCTGTTGCCTACTGTATTGATATGGGTGCTCATGTTTAAAAATTTTCACAGTGCCTAGAATCATAAAGCCTTGAGTGAAATGTACAACATCCTGTCACAGTGCTGGGCTTTCTGGGAACAGTTGCAAAGTTAGTATCTTCAGCTTCAGAAGTCCCCTTCCAGAAAAATGGCTGCTAATTACTCTACAGACATCATTTAACTTAATGACAGGTTTTGTTGCCAGATATTAAAAGTAACAGAAATAATTAATTACTCTTACAAAAATAGCTGAGAAAAAAAGAAACTGATACAAACATGAGTCTAATAGGATCATTCCCCACACATGAGCTACACAGAACAAACAAAAATGTATGCTTCAAGTGAAAAGAGGTACTTAAATGCAAACCCAAGTGTACATGACTCTATTATATAACTATACTTCTGAACATAGGCAAATAGTGGAATATTGTATAAACTGATGAAGTTCTTAGAGCCTGTTTTTAGAGTTCTTTTTAGAAGAAGATGGGTTCGTGCACAGGAGAGAGGAAGCAAGCAAGCAAGCAACAGTGCTACCAGGAGGTTGAGACCTTCTTGACAACAAATTCCATTACTTTGGGAATTATCATGCTAAAATATTCATTGACCTTTTTGATGAAGCATGGATTTTTCCAGAAAACTGAGTTGAACCAGATGACTCTTATCTGTGTCAAAAATTTCCTTCCCATTCTTTTCTTAATTGTTACTGCAATCCGTATTGCAAACACGAAAACCCTAAAGGGAATCTTTCTGTATGACATTGATTCAGCTTTGGAAGGAGAACTGGAGTTCTAACATGCTTTAAAGCCCAAAAGGTGCTCTTCAATACCTGCTGCATAATCACAATAAGGCAAGACTCCAAAAGATTTAGGAAAAGAAAGAGCAGTGTAACAAACAGATTAGCCACACCTGTGCACATTATAAGATATCTTCAGCAGAGTGCAGCTTTACGTGACATTTACTTACAAATCTGAAAGTGCAAATAAACACCTCTGAAAGAAAGAACAGCTAAATTTAAATGCTAAAGATAAGCAAACACATTAAACATGTTAATCTTTCTAATTTCATATTACTGCTTCTCAGTGCAACACCATTTATAATTTCTATTGATTTAATTTGGATCATATTCTTGAATCTATGATGAACACAAAATGCAGTACATTAGATTTTGCTTGCTAATTATTTTTAATTAATTTCTCAGAATAAAGTGAAAACACACATTATGCAGTAAGAAAGGTTAAATGATTGACGAATGTCTACAAATTTTGCCTACAGAGCTAAAATTATACTTATATATAAGGGGAATACAGTTCCCTTTATTTAATAGAAAAGTTATAGTGACTTCTTTGCAGTATGTTCACCACACACAAGCAGCTTTATTACATCTTTCAAACTTTTAGCTAGTGAATCAACTCTATGACCCTACATAAATGAGACAAGGGCTGCTTATGGTATTTTTCCACATTCTTATTGTTATTCTCTTTAATTGAAATTCAATAAACAGACTTGATTTTTAAAAATATTAATTTGCCAGATGATTGCAAAACCCATGCTATTAAACGCTTTCTCCTTAGTATCTCAGGAAGTAAAGTAGCAACATTAAAATAACTAAAATTTTGAAGAACAAAGTTTGTGCAAATAATTTACAAAAATTAGTTATATGAAAAATTCCACTAATAAAAAACCACAAAATACTGGTTATGTCCCTCAAGGCTGTGAACCACTTGCTATCTTTGCTTTAATATTGCATTGTGCTTCACATTTTTTTAATCTGAAGATACCAGTTTTTAATACTAGACAGGATTCTCTGTTGCTTTGAAATGTGAGAAGAGGAGAAAGAAAAAGAGAAGTTATCATTGGCTATTTGAATTATCTGTAACAAAAATTCTGTACAGGTATCTGTGAAGTGATGTATTACGTTTCCTTTGAAACTTATCTGACCTTCCTCCTATTCAGGCCTAATTCAAATCAGATTTTTCCTCATCCATTTATCCTACCCATTTATTTTCATGATGTCTGCATTCACCTCTTCCTCTACTCCTGAACCATGGTTATTTTGCTGTCCATTAGGACTCTCAAGTCCATTTCAGCAAAGCTGCTCCCCTACCAGGAAGTCTCCACTCTGTACCATTGCAGGTGTTTAGCCTATAGCAGGTATTGGACTCTGCATCTGTCCTTGTGGAATTTCACAAGGATGGTTCTGGCCAATGCTTCCAGCCTGTTCAGATTTCTCTGAATGAAAACACTGCCCTCCATCTGCAACACCAAACTGAGAGTGCACTGTGTCCTCCTCCAGGTCACTGATAAAGACATCAAGCAAGACAGGTCAGAACCCAAAGACATTCTAATTGGAAATCAGACTTCAGGCAGAATCCAAATCATTAGCTAGCTTCTTTTGGGTCCAACGATCCTGCCACTTTTTCATACATTTAGTTGAATGAACTCACCCAGACGGTCCGCTCACCAAAGCGGACATAAGGATTTTATGGGAGATGATGTCAAAAACCTTGCTAAAGTCAAAGTGAAGAACATCCACTGGTATTTCCACATCCATGGATCTAATAATGTTATCACAGAATGCAATTGGACTGGTGAAGTACAATCTGTTCTTGTTAAACTACAGCTGGCTATCCCAAATCATCTTATTCTCCTTAATGTGCTCAGAAATGGCTTCTAAAGGAAATAACCCCAAGATTTTTAATGGGCCTAAAGTGATGCTGAATGGCCTGGGAGTCACAAGATCATTCTTGCCAATTCTTTCCCAGTGTACACAACTTTTTAGTTGATAGAGAATACTCTTGTAACAATACAAAAGAGGTCTCTCATTTCCCTCAGACGCATCCTGTCTGGTTCTGTGGACTTGTATTTCTCAAAACAATCCTTATTTGATCATCCTCCATTTCCTGTAGATCCTCTCTTGAACTCAGTCACTAAGTACAAAAGCTAGATGTCAATGGAAATGAAAGCAAAGGACGCCTCGATGACCTCAGTGTTAGCTGTATCTGCTATTAAATGGCTTGTTCATCAGCACACTTGCATATTTTTGCACATTTTTCTTCTGTTAATGTAATGGCAGCTCTTTCTGCCATTGGTATCACTTGCCACTCTCAATCCAGTCTGAGCTTCAGCTTTCAGCTTTCCCATCAGCATCAGTGAAAATTCAGGCAACATTTTTATATTCCTCTCTTGGAGCCTGTTCAATTTGTGACCAATACAAGTAACAAATTACTACAAGAGCAGCTTATACTATCAGTGTCCTAGTTTCTCCTTACATACCAGAATTAAAACAGATCATAAAATACTCTGACAGGGTATTTTTTAAACTACAAAAGATATCCATGTCAAGAATTCCCCTAAAGATTTCCTCCTCTGTTTTATGCTGTACTGAGTTTGCATGGCAAAGTTTTGGTAGAGGGGGAGGGCTGGGAAGGGGCCTCTGTGAGAAGCTGCTAGAACTTCCCTTCATGACAGAGCCAATGCCAGATGGCTCCAAAGATGGACCCTCCACTGAACAAGACTAACTCCATCAGTGATGCTGGTAGCACCTCTTTGATAACGTATTTAAGAAGTGGGGAAAAAAAAAATGATCAAATCTATCAGCAGTAAGAAGAGAGGAGTGAGAATTTGAGAGAAACAACTCTGCAGATCAAGGATGAGGTGCTCCGGGTTCTGGAGCAGAGATCCCCCTGCAGCCTGTAGTGAAGAACACAGTGAGGCAAACTATCCACCTGCAGGCCATGATGGTTAAGAGTGGCATAGACATCCATCTGCTGTCTGTGAAGGAGCAGACAGATGCCCAAAGAAGGCCATGACCTTGTGGAAGCATAAGACAGACCAGGCTCTTGTAAAGAACTTCTGGACCTGTGGAGAGAGAAGCCCATGCTTAAGCAGGTTTACTGGTAGGACCTGTGACCATGTGCTGAACCCATCCTGGAGCAGTTTGTTCCTGAAGGACTGCACCCTGTGGAGGGGACCTGCTCTGGAGCTGTTTGTAAAGAGATGCAGACTTCAGGAAGGACTCATATTGGAGAAGTTTGTGGAGGATTGCCTCCCATGGGAGGGATACTGTGCTGGAGTCATACCCCCAAGGAGGAGGGAGCAGCAGAAATGTGTCATGAACTGCTCACAGTCCCCATTCCCCATCTCTCCGTGCTACTGGTGAGGAAGAGAGTAGAGCAAATCAGGAGTGAAACTGGGCCTGGGAAGAAGGGAGTGATTGGAGGGTACATGTTTTAAGCTTTGGTTTTATTTCTCATTACCCTGGTCTGATTTCACTGGTCATAAATTAAACTAATTTCTCCAAGTTAAATCTATTTTGCTCATTACAGTAATTGGTGGTCTTCCCCTGTCCTTATCTTGACCTTTGAGTTTTTTGTTATATTTTCTTCTCCCCTTTCCAGCTGCGGAGAAGAGTGATAGAGCACCTGGAATCCAGCCAGAGTCAACCCACTACACCTGTATTCCAGGGCAACCTTGAAAGTCACCTAAGAATGATTCTCCATATGTTGTTTTCCTCCAAATAGTGTGCAGTGGTACTCTAAGTTTCTAAGTAAGAAATGAAGACTCACTAAAAAGATATACATACACCTGTAATTAAATGAAACCTGTATGCCATATGTTTTCAAATTAAGTTCTCATCTATCCAAATATGTTTCTGGAACAATCACAAAAAATAACTAGCAACGAAAATGATTTCTTTGTTCCAGCAGGTAGTCAGTATATGCCTAGGTCACAGTAAGCAATATCAATTTCCCTCCATCTTATGTTATCTTCTGCTCATAAAAAAGTGAATTTCATAGCATGTTTTAAAATTTTTTAGACACTGCACAAAAGACAATTTGCTCGTAGTGAGAGTTTTACTGCCTTTGGAAGCAGCTCTGACTTGAGTCCATGTCTTTTTATGAGACAAGCCTGACCACTAAGCTAATTTGTTAGTTCTCTATAGTAGTAATCTGTTATTATATAGAGAGTAAATGAATTTACAATCTAGACATACCACCCAAACACAACATTCATTTCTATTTGCTTGGAGAGACTGTACTAATACTTTGATCTGCAGAACGTTCTGCTACTTCATGATCCCTTATCTTCTACTCAGATACTCAATACTTTCTTTTACTACTCATGCAGAATTACAGAACAGACACATTTAGGTTGGAAAAGACCTTTCAGAATCACTGAATCCAACCATAAATTTAACACTGCCAAATCCACCACTAAACCATGTCTGTGTGCACCACATCTATGCGTTTTTCAAATACCTTGAGAGATGGTGACTTAACCACTTCCCTGGGCAGCCTGTTCCAGTGCCTGGCAACCTTTTTGGTAAATAATTTTTCACTAGGATCTAATCTAAACCACCCCAGGTGCAACTTGAGGCCATTTCCTATTGTTTCTTAACTGGGAGAAGAGGCCAACACCTACCTCACTATAACCTCCTTTCAGGCAGCTGTAGCGAGCTATAAGGTCTCCCCTAAGCCTCCTTTACTTCAGACTAAAGAACCCCAGTTCCATCAGCCACTGGGCAATAAGACTTGTTCTCCAGACTTCTTACCAATTTCATTGCCTTTCTCTGGACACAATGCAGCAGCGCAAGGTCCTTCTTGTTGTGAGGGGCCCAAAACTGGACACAGTATTCGAGGTGTGGCCTCACCAGTGACAAGTACAGGGGGACAATCACTCCCCTAGTCCTGCTGGCCACACTACTCCTCATACATAATATATTAGTTTGTATATTATGTATATTAGTAGTTTGCATAATGTGTATATTCTGAAAATAAATATAGTAATATTGAACATAAAGAAGTACATTTTCAAGATATTTCCACAGCCATTTAACTTTTCGTAGTGAATTTAGTACTACATAGACCTCTGAAGTGGTTCAACTGTTAGCAAATAACTGTAAAATAAAAATAGTTACATTTTACTGATAATAAATCAAATCACTAAAATAGCTCAGAGCTTTGTCCCTAAAACAACAGACTGAACCAGCAAATAACTGTAAGCACTATGTTTGCTATTTGTAATACAATCCCCATTCCATATGTCTTAGGTAAAATTAAGATCCATGCTGTAAATTCCTCCTTCAGGTCACTTGTACAACCACTTTCCTTTTTTTACATTTAGGAGTCTTTTTTAAGAATGTCTGTACCATACAAAAAGAACAGAATATTCTGCTCTTCCTAAACTAAAATATCTGTGGTTAATTTCATAGCTTTAAAATCTGATACAGCTGTCTCTAGAATTTGTTAAGTACAAATGCTTTCCGGACAGACTGTGTCTGCAATAGAATTCAGGATTTTAGGTTAACTAAGTACAGAGTATTATTTCATCAGTCTGACTCTGTCTGTATTAGTTCCACATTGCTCACTGATAAAGAAATTCATGGATAAGTACTTCTCTGCTTTTTGCTGCAGTACTTCAAGCTAGTTAAGCTTACTGTAAACTCCCAAGAGACACAACTGGGCAACAAAAGTGGAGAAATCAGATCTTGTTTATTATTTGCTATATGAATTTTTGCAATCTTTACTTTACAGGACTACCACTGCTTTTATCAGGGTTTTCAGGATAGCAGTGTCAAGCCTTTGTTATGTCAAAACTATAAGAGCAATAACTCCAAGTGTAATGGTTGATTCCTATAATGGCACTCCAGGTTTTTTTCATGGAAGTAATATCTTAAAAAAGCACTTAGTCTCCCCAATCCTTTCCTGCTACACAGAAACAACTCAGCATTGTTATACAGAAATTAACTTGGAATTAACTACAAATATTTTTAAAAAATTAAAATAATAAGATGAAACTTAGTAAGACTTGCAAATAATCACTTTTCCATGGTCACCTTTTTCTCATGTCATCAAATGCTGCAAATGTTAATATATAAAAGTTCAGCATTGCAAGGCCTTTGGATCTATAAACATTTCAACTGACAGATGGAATGCCTACCAAGACAAGAAAGGTCCCAAAAAACAAATTTTATCATTTGGTGACAAGTCTAGTTTTTCAGTCTAACTGATATTCTACAGCACAAAGTCTCTGCAGAGCCTCCACTGAATCTGACCTAAATGAATAAAAGTTTGAAAAGCTGATCTCCTTACTGACAGCAGGAGCTCAAAAAACCCTTGTCCAGTATATTGACTAAACTCTACTAAAGATTGAGTGTGTACATAGACATTTTATGTGTATGTATATATCTTATTGTATACATATATACGCAAAAGTAAAATATTTTTCTACTTGAAAACTGCATTAGTTCCCTCAGTATCTAGCAACATTCAGAATTGTCTCCCATGCTTGTAAAAGCATTTTACTTTGTGAAAAATAAAATCTTGCTGTCAGAATAATGACTTCAGATACCTTTAGGAATCATCTTTTCCCCCCCCCCCAAGCTACTGCCACAGGACAAAACTTAGTAACTCCATTCACAGGGAAATTCTGGATTCACTGCAATCCTATTCATTACTTTAACTATGAAACAGGACAGAGACATTACTCTGGAATTTGGATTAGGTATGCTCTTTATGAACAACCTCAGAGGAAGGACCATGACGAAGAACAACAGCTTATGCAACACAAATAAGTTATAATAATATGTGATTATGCTTTATGATATCCCATTCCTGAGTAATTGATTGTTCCTGATCACCCGAGAAGAAAATGTGTCACTGTTCTGGAAGAACAACAAAAATAAAATTGTCAACTAAACTGAGAAGTTTCATTAGTGAAGGCATAGCCTCTATTTCTGAGTTTCTGTACTCTTACTGGAATCAATATGCCTTCTGCCTGTGCAACAATTGGTTTTTTTTCATTTCTGTAAATCAGGAAACATCCACAGAACAGTGTATTAGATATAGCAATAATAATCATATTTATACAGCTATTTCTCCCAGAAGATTTTGTACAAACAATATGTATTCAGACTACTCTTCATCTGAAGTACTGCATCCAGCTCTGGAGCCCTCAATATAAGGAGGGCATGGACCTGATGGAGTGCATCCAGAGGAGGGCCATGAAAATGATCAAGCAGCAGGAACACCTCTGCTATGAAGATGGGACTGAGGGAACTGGGGTTGTTCAGCCTGGAGAAGAGAAGGCTCCAGGGAGACCCTAATAGCAACCTTGAAGCATCTGAAGGGGGCCAATAGGAAGGCTGGAGATGCACTGTTTGCAAAGTCCTGTAGTGACAGGACAAAGGGAAATGGTTTTAAATTAGAGAAGAGTAGATTTAGACTGGATGTTAGGAAAATGCTCTTTACCATAAGGGTAGTGGAAAAATGGAACAGGTTGCCCAGGCAGGTAGTTGAGGCCACACCCCAAGAGACATTTAAGCTGACAAGGCTCTGAACAACCTGATCTAGTTGAGGATGTCCCTGCTTACTGCAGGGTGTTGGACAAGATGACCTTTAGAGTTCCCTTCCAATCCAAATCATTCTATGATTCTATGTGACCAGTAATTAAAAGACAGATAGTCTGTGGACAACATAGAAGCAAACCAGAAACCTTCCTGTGCCAGAAACATCTGTTTGTTAAATTGATGAAGCTACTCCTTAGCACTATTGTAGAAAATAAGTAAAAACTACACAGTGCAGGGTTTCAGAGTCCTCTTAAAACACAATTATTTTCTCAAGTTAGGTCCATTCATGAATTTCAGCCTGAAGACTCTATGTGTAAGCAGGTTTTAAAATATGGGAATATGGACTTAAAAACAATCAGATGCATAAATCAGCATTATTCTTTAGCACTTAAACTCTCTTTTCTCCATTGTTCTGGAATGACTACTTTGACAATTTTGGTTTATTTTCCTGATTATGATTGAACATATTTCTGAGCATTATTCTGCATGTTCCGTCAGTCTCTCCTGCATGGCTGTTATCTTTTTGAAGTGCATTTCTTTCTACAGCTATTTTACTTACCATTAATTCACTCTGTCACTTTCCCACACTTTGAACACTGCATTACAATTTTTCAGTGTTCACCTTTTCACTTTGAAGCAACTTTTCATTCTCACCTGTATGCCTTCAGCATACAAAAGTGGAAAAAAGGTGATCAGATTAAAAGAACATTGCTGCTGCTGTGGTCCCAGCTGCTGGCTACACCATTCACTGATACTGTGCTGCTCCTGTGACTAACAAGGCTCCTTCCAGGGCTATTTCAGATATCCTTTAACAGCACATCTAATTGTGATGCACATAAAGTAATGAGTTCTCTTAAGACATCACACATAAAACATGAGAAAATGAAGATGTATTATTGCAATACCAGCTACCAAACAGTAACAGTTAGTATAGCTAACCTATTTTTTTGCCCTGAAAGAGGTAACTGAACTGAAACAGGATAGGCAGCCACCAGACACTTGATCTGTCTCAACCTGAGTTTTTTGTTAATATCAGGTTTTCTGGTCACTGTTTGGTTCCCCGTGCAGGTCAAGATTTTCTCTCAAGTGAAAGAAAGGGCATATATCACACAGAAAAGACAATGTCTACAATTCCCCACCCTACATGGGAAAGCTTTTTAGAGAAGAAGCTAGGGACTTACAATATAAGATTCATATATATGAGTTTCTAGATATTAGTTCTCAACATGTCTAGGATTTTATTTATGTAACAAGGACATAGTATATTCAGTTAAGTATATCATCTATCCTTTGCTATAAAACTGATGTATTTAGTTGTGGGGTGAGTTTTTTTGTTGGTTTGTTTGCTTGTTTGGTTGGTTTGGGTTTTTTGTTTTGTTTTGTTTTTTAAATCTTGCATACAATTTACTATTTGTTAATTACAGAAGTACTATGTAGAACACTAAATCAAAATAGATTACACATAGTACAGATAATTTCAAAAGACAGCCTTCTCTGTATTCTGAGTAAATATCCATAAGTTTTATTAATATTTTTTCTGACATAAACAGACTTCTGAATCTGGGTCAGACAGCAAATTCATTTTCATAAATGTTTTCTTTCCATTTGTTGCCTTTTTTTTACTTTTTTGGTTTTTTTTTCTTTTCTGAAATTATTACAAATTAGGACAGCAAAATAACAAGAACATCTTTTCAGCCTTTTGCTTAAATAAAAGTTCTGCTGAACAGAACTGGCTGCAAACCACAGTGACTGAACTACCAAGACAGCCTCATTACCAAAACTAACATGCTTTGGCTTCCTGTCTGCATGGCTCATTATTTAATCTATTAATGGTAACTCATTACTTGTATATAGAGAAAAGAACTCAGAAGCTCAATCCAGTACTGCTCAATTACTTTACAGATTAAAAACATGGAAGACTACATTGGAGTAAAAAAAATTATGTTGCCATGCCTTACTGTGCTTTGTCTGCAACAGTTCAAACAGCACAAGCTATACAGATGCATCCAGTTTTATACCACTTGTGTTTACAGCAAATAAAAGACAGTAAAAGGTTTCATGCATAAACCAATATTAGGAAAGAAAAAAGACCAGCAAGGGTTTTAAATAGTTTTGAATAAAGCATTCTAAAATGCTGTTAAGCTTAACAACGTTTCTGAGTTAGATTGTCAAAATGAGAAGAAAACAGTTTCGGGACAAAAATCGGCTATTTATGTTGTACTCTGTTTTTTTTTTTTGTGCATTTCCATGCCTGTATCATTTCTATGTGCTATTTTGTACCCTTTATGTAGTGAATAATAATTAAGTGGTATCCACACAGAATACACCTGTCTATTTTTTATTTATACATAAGTGCACACAATTAAGAACTACAAGGCAGGTTTAGACATGTAAAATGTTCCTGGAATCAAAATTACTTTGATTTCAAATACAGAACTTATGCCAGATGTGGAATAGAGGAAAAAGATTTATAAGCTTCTTTGTACATAACACACTAATTGTTAAATAGGAGTATTTTCTTAGTAAAGCATTTTCACAGCAAGTGGCAGTAACCACACAAACATTTTAGTTGTGGTTTTGACATCTCTCCCTTCAGCTGTATTTTTAAAAGAAGTTAGCATATTGCCACCAAAATCAAGGAAGGAATAAGCAATTCACTTGAGTAATTTGTACTACATAAGTAACCCAGAAGCACCTCTAGAGAAGAAAACTATAAAAGCTGTCTTATTTTTTAAACATAAGCGAAACAAGAGACTTCCTGGATTAATTTTGTTCAATATTCCTTCTCTACTCCCTTTTCTCTCCTCTTTCAAATGGATGATTTCTCCCTCACAATGAAACAAGGTCTCATCCTTTCATATCTCATGTTCTCAAACTACTGAAATTGCATGAAATGCAGCAATGCATAGCAGACTATATATTGCCTGAAATTCAGCACGAATAATGAAAAATAACTGTGTGAAAAAAGAAACTACAATGAGCCAATTTGTACTCTTCCCTTTTCAAGACAAACTTGAGACAGACTAAATTAAACAGCATAGCTAATGGGAGAATAAAGATCATTTTTAAAAAGCTGAAACTGCCTCCAAATAGAAAGGACCATAAGCTCTGCAAGGTGAATTTTAACAACAGACTGTGAAAGTAAAAAAATACCAAACCCCTCCTCAAAAAAAACAAAACCAAAAAACAGGCCAGATGAGCAGCTTAGAAAAGACACAAATCCTTTCTAAAATACATCCCAAGTGAATGCCTGCCAAAGAGTATATAGGACCAATATGTGATCACAGGATAAAGAAAGTATTCTAAGAAGCTAGGGAAAAACAGTTTTTATTTTTGTGGGTACCATGGAAGAGGTTTACATCAGAAGATTTCTCCATGCAGGACACAAAGGGTTGTCTCACGTCAAAGCACTGGTGGAAGTTGTTTTGGAAAAAATCAAGAGTGAGCAGGAAAGAATCACCTAAAAGAGGGAGTAGGCAGTCAAGTTCAGGAACTCTGGGATGAAACAGCAACAAGTACTATATAAAACCTCTTTCTCTAAACTGCCTTGATACCCACGTTCTGAAAGGCGGCAAACAAAGGTGGGCTCCAGGAACACTGAGGAAAGAAAATCACGAAGTCTTACTTCTGTGTTAACAAATGGCTCAATAAAACACAGAATTAACAGAATTACAAACAAATATTTGTGCTTAGTTCCTAGCAGCCTGTATGGGGCTGTCATTTGCATCTGGGGCTGAAGCAGTGTTGGTGACCCAACAGCCTTTGGCTGGTGCTGAGCGGTGCTCGCTCAACCTCAAGGATTCTCTCCTTCCCTCAGTGAACTGGCTGGAGGTAGACAAGGGGACACAGCAGGGGCAGATGCCCACAGAAATATTCTGTAGCCCATGATGTCATGCTCAGCAATAAAAGCTCAAAGACAGGAAGAGGAAAGAAGGTTGTTCCCAGGTATGGCATTTGTCTTCCCAAGTATGCGTGAGGAGGCCTAGATTTCCTGGAAGTGGCTTGAAACCATAATATAAATAAATAAATAAAAAAAAAAATATATATATATAAATACAAAGAAGAATATTTTCTTCTTTAAACTGAAGCCCTTTAAACTCCAAAATTTTCAGATTTATCATCACTATACGAAAATCTTGAAAGAACAGCAATGTTTATAGCTGTGATACATATACGATCACTCCTCTGTTCTGTGTGGTGACTATTATTTCCAGAACAAAAAACTGAAGACAAAAATGATAACATTTATGTGGTAACGACGTTGCCTAGCAGTGCTTCAATCCTGCCTCAAAACTTCTAACTTCTAATTGCAAAAGTTAAAATATGATTAATGTTTCAAAGTTGGGAGCTTTTGAAATTCAGTGGGATAAACCAACAGAATGTGATTTTTTTTCTAAAATTCACATGCAAGTCACAAAAAACAATCCTTGGATCTTTTGCCCTGAAATTACAGGTTCCTTTTACCTAAGCTCTGAGAGTTAAATGATTTTTTGTGATCTTCCACACAGATAACTGGGTATATCAGGTCACAATTTCTATTCCATTTTCTCTTACAAGGCATTAATGAATTCTTTAAAGACACAGACACAGTTATTATAAAGCATTTTAATTTTTCTTAGTATTTTCTAACACTTGCTAAACACTATAGGATATAAACATAGATATATAATTCTTCCATTTTCAAGGGAAGGTGTGGAATTGGATTGTTTGAGATATAAAGCAGGTCTGTTATGCAAATATTTTATTATAAGGAATTTCAGTTTCTTAGCTTCTTATTGTAAACTATATTTCTACATATCAAAATTATTTGCATTCCAAGCTTTTAGATCTTTCTCTCTCTAGCTGATATCACATCTGTTCCCCTACTGATTTTCACCTTTGTGACAGCTTTCATGCCTTTCACTTTCCATTTTAATTAACAACTAATATCAAACTCATCTATTTTTAATTTTTATAATGATATTCTCCTTGAGTTCTAGGTTGCATGTGTGTGTGGTCTTTTTACTGGCTTGTATAATCGCTCATAGTGACATTCAAACCACAAACATCCTGTGCAGACAAAGAAATCTGCATGTTTTTATAGCCTCAATGCAAAATGCTGCCTATTTATTTTACTTAGTCTGAGTGCTGAGGGATTGGAAGTTTTGAGACTGTAACCTTGTTGAGCTTGTTTTATGTACCATTATTAATTATGCATGAACGGATTTTTAATTTTGCACAAATGTGTAAACAACCAGCAGTAGAATGTGCAAAGCTGAAAGAAAATAAGGGTGAGCAGGAAGAGAAAATCACTTTCCTGGAAACTGCCTGTAGCTTATTTTTAGTATTATATATAAATATAGAGGGTGGGGGAGAGTCAGAACATCTTCCTGGAAAAGAGGTTACCGACTATGACAAGGACAGGGATATAGAATATGAGGTAAAAACCTGACTCCTTCAGTTTTGTGATGACCACTCTCCTGCCCAACAAACCAACAACTCACTGATCAATATTACTTCCATTCTAAAATTGTAAAAAGTCTCTGTCCATTCCCCCCCCAATATTTTCCATACCATTCTTCCTTTGTGACTTGGAATGGAATATATTCAGGTCAGAAAATTTAATTGTACTCTTAGTTCACTTACATATATAAGTATATGCAGGCTCAGAAAATAAATATTAAAGCTGTTTTCCTTCCAACTAAGGCTGCAGCTAAGTGAAACACAGATACTTTGTATTTGCTGGCAATCTGGGGGCAAGTAAGGGCTTTATTAAATGTGGAAAGATAGACAGGGTTAGCCTTATGATTTAACAATAATAACAATGTTTTTAAGAGGTTATATGAATTTTTGACACAAACATAAAATAAGGTCATCATCAAAAGGCCCTACTAGCCCTTTCTTATTATTATCATAATATGGAGTCACTACTATTTTATTATCTTTATATGTAGTTCTACTACTATATATTACTACCCTCATGCAATACCATGGTCAACAATTCTAGTTTTCATATTCAGCTGCAGCATATCTGAATCACAATGAAAAAACCAAACCACCACCACATACCAATAAACAGAACTATGATCTAAATCTCTACATTTCTGTAATGATATAAAGAATGATCAAATCTAACCATCTTCTCCCAGATAAATTTTTCCTTGATTGCTGTGGATATCTGTCTAATGAAAAAGAACAACAAAAGAACAACTGTTGAAAATATATATGGAGAAGAAAGCCACAAATCCTACTCTGCTGAATGCATTTAGGAAAGTTCTTGTTTCAAGGACAGCCTTTATTTCAAAATTCTCAACCTGTCTCCTCATAATAGAAAAATAAGAGTCAGTTATCAATCATCATTGCAAAGACTGCCAATCTGTCATTGCACATCCTTGTAAAGCTGACACTTGTAGCAAAACTTCAACATACACAGCTTATAAAGTAGCTGTACTTAAAAGTCTTCTCTCATTGAGAGTACATAGCTTTTTTTCCACAAAGTTTCAGCTAAGCTTTTCTTTAGCCATTATAAAATACCAAGGATATGTGTTGGAACACAGCAGTTCATTAGCTGACTGTCCTCAGGAAACTCAGTTCAGTATTTTACTCTGGTCTTGTCAACCAAGTCAGTCATGAATTGCTCTAAGGAAGCTTATAACACTGCAAATACCAGTTTGTGGTGAGGAAGGAGAGCTTCTGGTGAGTCAGATTTCAAAGTAAGAGAGAAAATGTTTGCATATGAAATGTATTGATATCAGGTATTTATCAAAAAAAAACCAAACCAAAAAAAAGGCAGTTTATTTCGAAGTCCACCCATATATCTATGTTCTGTATGCAAATTATACCCACATAGTGTCCCCAAATTAAGGAATACAAAACCGTACCCAAAAGTTGCATATTATTAGAGATTTAAAAAATCCTAATTAGAGATTAAAAAAATCCTAATCCACAAAAATCTATGCCCAAAACCTAAATCATAGAACAGGCTATATAAGTAATGTAAAATCATAAAAAGTCACTAAAAGCCCAGGATTTCATTAAATAATTCCAGTTTCAACTATTCTCCCCTTTGTGCTCCTACTTTGATCTTTCTGTTCTAAAGGGAAAAACAACAGTGAAGAAGTATCATGTCCCAAAAGAGTTGCAGCAGTGCATTTAAACTTACGGAAAACAAGAACACACAGATATAGCAGATGTCATTTTAAGAACTTAACACATTTTTCACTAGTAGGAAGACTTCATTGGTAGAAGAAATCAGAGGTGAATACTAGAGGAAAACTGTTGGTATGACAACCCTGAGAAATAGTTAGGAATAGTTAGGAATAAAAACTTCAGTCACCGTGACATTTTGCTGGTAGGCATTGAAAACTGTGAAACCCCTAATGCTGATAGGAGAACAGCAGAGCACTGCACAATAAGGCCACTGGATATTCTCAAGTACTGGAGAATCACCGAGGCTAGTTAGAGTTCATCCTTCTAGTTAGAAAGAGGATAAAATAATGCATACGCATTTTTGTAGCAATTTTGTCATGATGTTTCCAAGATAAATCAACTTCAAACTTCAGCAGAATTATTTTTCAAAGTATTATGACATGGTCTTCCTCTCTCTCCTTCACTTTATCTCCATTTAAATTCTTCATGTAGATGCAGAATACAATGTGACCTTTCAGTAAGCTGATGCAATATCATCCTACTTTATTTCTACTGTGTGTGTTTTGCTGCACAGTCACCTGCAGCTGGTGATTATGATAGCATTTCACATATTTTTGGCATGGCCAGTAGACAGAAACCTTTTCTTTCATATATAAGTTTACAAAAGTGTCCTATTTTTAGGATGCTAGTACAGCTCTTACCATTGATAGTAACAGGAGGCACTATGAGGATCAGATACAACAACAAAATAATAATAATAATAACAACAACAACTTTTGTTCATATGCAGTAGTAAGTTTTTGCTTTTAGAATGCTCTTGCAACTTCAGAGAGTCACCCCATCACATACCCACCAGCCTGGAACAATGAGAACAGCTCCAAGATTTGGAAGCAATGTTCAATAGCTCTAGTACATTTACTACTTCAAGCACTTACATTAATAGTATGGCTGAGGTGAGAACAAGAAGAAATCTGACTGCCTCTTCTGTTGCTACATTTAGAGTAGCAGGAAAAAAAAGCTAGTGAATGAGAAGGATGGAAAAATTTATTTTTCTCAAATTTCTGGGTATTTAGGAAACCCTTGAGTCATTTGCTGCCTCACTCGTCTTTTTATTTAAATAAACTACAGTTTAATTACAGTTTCATTTAGGTTATCAGGGACCAATATACACAAAATATTTTACTGTTCTCGAAGTCTGACTAGCACTAAAATGTTCTATTTTATTTACCTTTTGCAACTGAACCTAAGCCGTCCTTCTTAGGATGAATAATTAGTACATAAATGAAAAACACTACTATGAGTAATACAGTGTCCCAGAACATGCTGCTCAGAGAGGCTGTAGAGACTCTATATCTGGAGACATTCAAAACCCACCTGGACATGTTTCTGTGTGATCTGCTCTAGGGAATCCTGCTCTACCAGAGCAGCTGGACTAGATGATCTTCAGAGATACCTTCCAAACCTTCCTATCATAGAATCATAGAATTGGCTGGGTTGGAAGGGACCTCAGAGATCATCAAGTCCAACCCTTGATCCACTACCACTGCAGTTACCAGACCATGGCACTGAGTGCCACATCCAGTCTCTTTTTAAATATCTCCAGGGATGGAGAATCCACCACTTCCCTGGGCAGCCCATTCCAATGTCTGATCACCCTCTCTGTAAAGAAATTCTTCCTAATGTCCAACCTAAACCTCCCCTGGCACAACTTGAGACCTCTTGTGCCCTCTTGTCTTGCTGAGAGTTGCCTGGGAAAAGAGACCAACCCCCTTCACTCTGATTCTGTGATTTCCTCTCATAACATTAAGCTACAACACTGTGCATCATGTGGAGATACTATTAACAACGTTACTTTTCTTAATAATAACAAGGAATAAATACAACTCATGGAAGACTAAGAAAACCTCAAGAATCATGCTAAAAAATGCCAGCATGATTTGCTGTTTAATTTTACTTTAACAGTTGTAAAAGCAGTCATAAAGGAATAATAACATGAATATAGTAGACACTGGGAAGACATCTACTAAGCAGAAAAACAGTGTTTTCCAAAAGACTGTATTTCTAGTAGTACTCAAAATTAGACAGATGATTCACCTTTTGAAGTGGTACCTACTGCTTAAAATAATGTCATAATTTAAGTTTTGGATGCTAAAACATCTCTGTTCATAAGAGAACTCTTTGACCGAAAAATTGCTTCTTTGATTTTTTAAGTCCAGTAAAAAAAAAAGTATGCAATGGCTAAAAATCTCTAATATATATTGTATAATAGAGACAACATAGCATATAATAAATCCTATATAATATATGCTATATGATATATACTACATAATAATATGTAATTACTAGTAATATATATGTGTCCTGGTTGGGCCACCATAGAGCTAATTTTCTATCTCATAATTCTGCTTTCAGCTAAGTCTCTTGTTTCAATCTTACTGTTTCATTAAAGCTGTGTAGTTTAGTTTCCAACCCATAAGTCTCTCTCCTTTATTCTCTCTCCTTTTTTTATTAGGGATGGGGGTTAATCGAGAGCATCTGTCATTTGGTTAATTGCTGACCCAGCATTAAACCGTGACAATATGTAATAGGAAAAAATATGGAAGGATATCCAGACATCCAGCAGTGCATATGTCTCAGTATATTTCCTAATATTCTGCTCAGTTTGTTTTTTAATGATCCAAGATTTTTCCCATATGTTTTGCTTATAAATTATTCCATTCTAATTGACCCAGCAATCTCTACCTCTCTTTTCTGAAAAATTTAAGATTTTTTTACATCCATCTCACAGTTCTTATTATTTCTATATTTCTTTTTTTCATGCAGAAAAACTACCAAAATTTCAGCCACTCTGTCACTGCATCTATTCCTTGTAGACTTATTCCACATTTTATAATTTATTTTTTCTTTCAGAACAACACTGACTTTGTTTATATCCTTTAAAAAAATATATATTATCTTTCCCCTTGTTTATTTTGTTTCAAAATGCCACAGCTTATAAATCAAGCAATTTTTATTCCTTCTTTTTCCCAATTCTTTTTATGATCAACATATTTTTCTACTTTGCACATCAGTGATTTCCCTCCAGACTTTAACAAGGATCTACATGCCTCCTGAGTTGCACATTGCAATACCTTTCTTCTTTTCTTAACACCTTTTTCCCTTAGAGCTGAATATCTCAGAGACAGTCAGTGAGTCATTGCTTCAGTTCTGGTAGGACAAAATTCCAGATTATTACTAGGTAAAACTTTTGTCTCAAAGGCAGAAAATTCTGCCTCCTCATAACTTTGTTCCTACAGTTTAATGAGCCTTAAAGCTAATAAGTCGAAGTACAACTGTTGTATTTCAATTCTGACTGCCTTGAGGTACTTACTAAGACAAATTAAAGGGGAATTTACTTTGGAATTGTCATGTAATTACAAGTCAACAACTTCTGCTTACCCACTAATTACAGAAAATTGTAGTTGATAGCTGCATAATTTAATCTTATTTGCAAATATTTGCTCATGTTTAATGCTGTTTGAAGGATATTTCAAGATGTCTGCTCAATTCTTCTGAATTTAAACATACGTATAGAGTAAACAAAACACTATATGCCAATTGATTGCTTTTATGTACCTGTAAATTCCATTTCCATTACATCAATTCTTCTGTTGACTATAATTTTCTACATTTCATCTCTTTCAGGAGATGCACATGATCTCTCTTTACAACAGGGTGAAATTAGGGGCAATACACTACATCACACCAAAAAGCTG
The DNA here is from genome assembly GCF_036169615.1 of Heliangelus exortis. Classification (NCBI taxonomy): domain Eukaryota; kingdom Metazoa; phylum Chordata; class Aves; order Apodiformes; family Trochilidae; genus Heliangelus; species Heliangelus exortis. The sequence continues at coordinate 96,042,957 of NC_092422.1, forward strand.
AATAATCCTACAGTTTAGTCTAATTTGACCTGCACTTAAACTGATTCAGACTTGCACACATACACTCCCCTACATGAACAAATACAAGAAGCAATGCTTCCAAAGCCATAGTTACATTCCTAGCTAGGAGCAGGAAAATACTTTTCTGAAGGAGGAAACCAAAACCACAGCTAAATAATTATATTGTAGTTGCCATTATATTAACATGTTACCCAAGAACTTGAGAATTAGAGGGGAATCTGTATTACACCATAACTGATTAAGTCAGATATAAGTGCAAAAAGTCCACTGTCACTGGACTGCAAAGATTTTATTCTCCTTGAGAATCACATGAACTAATTTCTAAGTATTCAATTATTAATTCTGCTTCTACATAACAAGAAAAGTTTGTCTATTATAAATGCAGTCTAGACAGACGAATTTAAAATTTACAGAATTTAATGTTCAAAAAAGAAAATTCATTTTATTTGACTTCATCATGGGGCCTTGCAACATTACTATCTTAGTGTCTACAAGCACATCTCACCAGAAATATCTGGTAGCTTTTCATGAAATTCTTACAGTTTCGGGCAGTACAAACTTTTAAAACATTTTTTTTTCTAGTGCAGTGCTTCTCTCTTAGGATAGACCTTGAACAAGGACACATCTCAACTAAGAATTAATCTAGACCATCAGACTATTAGAATTAGCTGGGATGTTGAAAAAGTGAAATTTACATAGAAGTGAATACAAAAATTACATGTAGTGAATACAAAAGTAGAACACTATGGACAACAGGGAGAAGACACATTCCAAGTGTTAATTTCTGAGGGAAAAAACCACCATTGACTTCAAGTGAAATGTAACATGACAATCTGAAACTGCTCTTGTTTTAAATTATTTCTGTTAACGTAAAGAAGAAACAATCATACTGGGACCAATGGCTACACTTCTGGTAAGTCTCAGCAAGACAGCCTTCGTTATGTACAACACAATTAGAAACTAATGGCCAGAGGCTGTGATATACAGTATGATTTTTGAAAGGGCAATCATTTTGTTAACAGGTACCTTCTCCTGATGTTAAAATTATTTTTTACCCAGAAGGCCCATTATAAATGCAACACTAAGTACAGACGGCCTCTATTTAGTTTCAAATAAAACCCATCATTTTGCATTATTTTGGAAAGAAGTAGCACACAAATAAACGAAAATGAAATTCCTATGTTGAGCTACTAGAGACATATTTAAATTTTTATGCTCTGTGTAACAACCTGAGGAACTAACTTTGAAATGGATGCCTAGAATATGGCATTTAATGGTGCATTGCTGGCAAATCAATATATACAGGTTAGGGCTGCAGATACTCAGGTGTCAGATCCCAGAAAATGAAACTCTCTGTAGTTAGATAACAGAAAAGGCTGATAAGCAGGAGTTACTGGAATGAAATTCGAGGCATATAATATTAGTTATCTGTGGTTTCTAAACATAACACTAAAAGAGCAACTATATTTGGCACTAAGAGTGAGAATTTAATGTCTTGCCCTTATAATGATGAAATGAATCAGTACAAATCCCTTCCATTCAAGGGAAAGTGTGCACTTTTGGAAAATAAATCAACTGAGTTTGTCAAAGGACTTCCCTTCAGTGCTGATGAGGTGAGATATTTATGTCTAAAATCAAGTGAATTAATCCCACTGCATATGCTTAGATCTGTTTGAATTCTTTGTAATCTGCATGAAAATAAATAAATAAGTACTTGGGATAGAAATACATGTCACTAGAAAAAGCAGTCAAGAGATAAGCTTTCATAGCAAAATTTCCTTGGAGTTAGACTTGTAAAGATAATTGATGAATTGTATGAACAGTATGAACAGTTTTGCCTGTTTTTATCTGTCATTTGTTACCTTTTTTTTTTTTTTTTTTTTTTTTTTTTTTTTTTTTTACACTGTACATCAGAGGCTCTCCTAATTTCCTAATGAAAGGTATTGTTTCAAGCTGTGGAAAAACTGGTCCTTGAATACCATGTCACAGAACTGAGAGTCATGCTAATGCTTCTTTTTTGTCATCAGAACTTCACAAACAAAGAGCTCTTCCAAAGTAAAACTGATGATTTGACTGACAGCTAAAGCATTATAACCTCCATCATAATGTATTTTACCAGGGAGTTATTCAGCAATGAAGGGGCAAAAAAATGTGATTTGAAGATGATTTAACATTACAGAAATTCTGACACATTGTTTAATATTAGAATTCATCTCATTTACTGAAAACCTTTTTTCAACCAATCAATCATGTGTTATTAATAGATAAAATATGACAATAAAGAAAGAAAATTGACCTTTTTTGAAGCCTCAGCAGTGAACACCACCAGTCACTTATAAACTTGTTTGCATTTATTTTTACATCACAGCAATCAGTTTCTAGAGAATACATATCTGTGAACTGGTGAATGTGTTAGTGTCAAAACAAGAAGTCCACGTTTGTGCTCCTGTGATCACTTAAAAACAAGAGCAACAAAAAAGCTGTTCTGAAAATAAATTTGTCTACTGAGTAGTATTAAATAAAATTTTAAAAGCCAAATCAGTCTATTATTTTGGTATCACATATTGCCTTCTTTGGCAAGGAAAAAAATTTCTGCACTACAATTTACAATTTTACCACTAGGATATTTTGTGCAAGGAGAAGTGAGAGGGGCGAAGAATCCATGGTAATGTAATGCATTATAAGGTAAGCAATGGATAGGATCCCAAGAATAACAGTAATAATTATTGTAATATAAAGCCTGAAACCAAGAAGCTGTTTTGTGTGACAATAAAAATAAAGGTCAATTTTTTAAATAAACCAGCATATCTATGGAAGAGTAAATAATCATCCTGTTCTGTCTGATGTGCAAGGAAAATACATAAACCCTCATTAAAATTTGAATTAGTAAAATAATATACATTGTTAAATGAGCAGATTGAAATATCATATTAAACTGAAAAACTATTAATTTTTCAAAACAGAATATCTATAATATAGTAGAGAAAAAAATTACCCATTTGTGGAAACAGGACACTATCAACCATATTGCAGTTCAGTGAAAGATGAACAAAGACAGTCCATATAAATATTTTTTTTAAAGAGAAGATAAAAGAAAACAAAAATTAAAATTATTATTCATAGTAATCCCTGGTGTATATGAATAAAATAGTTATTTTTTTTCTTAAGTAATTTTTTCTTAATTTACAATTGCGGAGTTAAAAAATGTGAAAAGTGGGGAAATACACATAAAAATTATTCATATATCTATAACTTACACAAAACTAACAACTTTTCTGTACCAAGTAATAAGCTCTAGCCTAAGTTGCCAAGCCATTAAGACATAGCAAATTCTTGAAACATTTTCTTAAAAGGTATTTACATTTTAAAAAATGAAAAATGCAACCACTAAATATTTTAAAAGCTATTAAACAGAAACTGCCCACCACATGAAGAATGCCAGTGAAGCAAACAGATAATACAAGGCACAAGAATATTTTCACTGGAATGAATGCTACATTCACAGAATGACAGAAGTGACCCAGTCAGAAAAGATCTCTGCAGTCATGGTGCCCAACCATTAACTTCCATCCCCAAAGTAAAAATAAATAAATAAATAAATAAATAAATAAGATAAATAAATGTGTGTATAAGTGTGCATATATATTTATGTATTTTTTTATATATATATATATATATGTATCACCATGCCCACTAGAGAATGTCCTGAAGTGCATCGTCTACAAAGTTATTAAATATTTCCATCAATGGTGACTCCACCACCTCTCTGTGCAGCCTGTTCCAACACCTAACTACCCTCTTCATAAAGAAATTCTTCCTAATATTGAGTTCAAACCTCACTTGGAGCAGCTTCAGGCCATTTCCTCTGGTCCTATCATTGTTCACTGGAGAGAAGAGGCCAACAACCACCTCCCTACAACCTCCTTTCAGGTAGCCATAAGATTTCCTCTCAGCCTCCTCTTCTACAAACTAAACATTCCCAATTCCCTCAGCCTCTCCTCATAAAATTTGTTCTCCAGGCCCTTCACCAGCTTGGTTGCCCTTCTCTGAACTCATTCCAGCACCTCCATGTCCTTCTTGTAGTGAGGGGCCCAGACCTGAACACAGTACTCAAGGTGCAGCCTCACCAATGCCAAGTACAGGGGCACCACCACTCCCCCTCTCCTGCTGGTCACATCATTCCTGATACAAGCCAGGATGCTGTTGGCCTTCTTGGCCACCTAGGGAACACTGCTGGCTCATAGTCAGCTGGCTGTCACCAGCACCCCCAGGTCCTTTTCTGCCTGGCAGCTTTCCAGCCACTCTTCCCCATGTCTGGGTGTTGTTGTGACCAAAGTGCAGGACCTGGCACTTGGCCTTGCTAAACCTCATTTTACTGGCCTTGGCTCACTGATCCAGGCTGTCAATGTCCCTCTGCAGAGCCTTCCTACCACTGGGAAGATTAACACTCCCACCCAACTTGCCCTTTCCTCTAGCTTATCCATTATGAAAGATGTCATGAGCAATGCTTCAAGAACATAGTTCTTCATGAAGTGCTTAATCATAGAGTCACAGTAGATTCATAGAGCAGAATTTCTCACAGACTAATATCAGATTTTTGTTTACTACTGATCCATCATCATCCTTTTCATAGAAAAAACAAAGTAACAAAAACAAAACCAAAAAACCCAACTGAGTTTAAGGTTAGCTTTGGAGAACTGGGATTTGGGTCTACTTGCAACTTGAAGACTGCACACTTAATACTTTAAAACTCCCCCTCATTTAACAAAGATAGCAAAAAAACATTTAGCCTTCTAATTCCCATCAAACAGTCATAAATCTAAATTTTATGATACCAACAATGTTTAAATAGGTAATACTTTCTGAAATATACCTACTGTTACACAACTCTCTGCTCCATTGACTTTTTCTATTCTTATTATTCCATCCTCATAAAAATTTACAAATGAGGATCATAGGTTTATAACATCAAGACATTAACATTTTCCAATGGTTTTATTATTATTTGCATCTCCTTAATGACTGACCTCCTCCTCTCAGAGCTTTTTACATAGAGAAGTGGTACAGACAGCTGTATGGTGATGCATGTGAAGAATATTATAAATAGAAGATTTTAAAAAGGTAAACCAGAAATAATCTTCATTTTTACTCAGTAAACTGAGGCAGCAAGAAGAAAAGTATCTTGTCCAAGAACTCAAAAGAACATTTTGAGAGAGCAAGGACTGGAACACAAGTATCCTTAACACAGAAGGACCAGAAGCAGTTTGCAAGTCATTTATCCTGAGCTCTCCTTTCACCTCTCCTCCCTCCCATTCTAACAGCCTTTTAGCTTTGGTTTTGGTTCACAGCCAATGCAAGATTTCTTCTTAGATAATTAGTCAGCATTAATTTTCTGCAAGAATGCACTGGTTCTTGCAGGGTTTTGCAGAAACCATGGATTTTATTAAAAATGTGGATGTTTGTGTCTCAGCCTCTTATCCCAGATTCCCATTATAGGATGACATTTGTCTTTCCTGTATGGGACCACTCCTTTTGAGTCTATTCTTAAATTCAATGGTGTTCTTTCTCTCTCCTGCTTAACACAGCTGCAGAAACTTGTAGTCAACCAGAACATATCCATAGGTACTGAAGAAAGGAAGTACTAACACTTCCATTTGTAGAGAGAAATGCCTCTACATAAATAGCCCGATTTTCATGACTATTTATCTAACTGAATAAGTAGCTGCCAGCACTAACCATTGCCTCATGAACACCAGGAAAATAAATTTTTATTTCCCTGTTCCAGGTGAAACAAAGACTCTTATCCACAATTGCCAACCCTTACACTAAAATCCATTGGTTTTATTCACAGGGAACTGCAGCCTTCTAAAACAGATTTGAAAGACAAGGTACATATGGTTACTCCCAAAACTTCAGAATAAATAAAAGGAAGCAAAAATCCCAGAAAATCCATTCTCCACATGGCTCAGATATGGTGCTGAAAATCGCATTTTTTTATGACAATCTGATCAGAAGTGACTCAGACAAAAGGGTTTGAAATACTTCTACCATGACATAACCGTTTCAGACTTTGTCCTATGATTCTACTTGTACCTCAGGAATTAAAGGAAAAAGACAGTTAGCCAAAAGGTTCTTCTTTGGACTTACATGTATAAAGTTTAGAAATATATAAAATGGAAGCTGGCATTTCCTCTAAATCCTGCATCTTACCAGATATACATTAAAACCTGTATAACTTCCATCCCCTTTGCCTAAACCCCAACAACCCCTTACAGATTGCAAAATGTTTATGAACTGCAGAAATTATTCTAGCTTTATTTATGCTGGATTAGCTGCAAATTTTAAATTATGTATCAATTTGTGTGACTTACTTGTCAAAAGAAATAAGAAGTCTTTTTAGTAAGAGTTCTCTATCAATATGTATCAGTATTTCCTAATGTTATTTGACACACAGTATTTACTCAGCTCTTTGTAAGTAGGGAGGGAAAAAATAAAATACCCGTAATACAAGAGACAACAGCTGGAATACATAGAGCTCTGCTTGGAGATAGATGATCAGCCAACTGAGAACTTCTGGGTGAGAGCTTCTGGGTGAGGATTAAAGAGAAGACAGGCAGGCAAAAGGTGAGCTTGTAGCTGATGTTTGCTATAGGACACCTGACCAGAAAGAACAAGAGGATGAGGTCCTCTACAGGCATCTATGAGCAGCCTCACATTGACAGGCTCTGCTCATTGTGGAAGACCATTCCACACCATTACCTGCTGCTGGAACAACACAGCAGGGCATAAGCAATCCAGGGAATCTCCTGCATACAATCCAAGACAACCTCCTGACCCAAGTGAGAGGCTGATAAGAGAGGTGTTCCCCCAGGCCTGGAGAAACAAAGGGGTGTAAGGTCAGAGAGTGGGTTGTTAGGAAATGTGGAACTCTGTTACATTCATGCTTTAGAACGTGACCCATTTCTCAGGCAGCAAAAGAGCTTCTCAGAACTACCACAGGCTAAGGACAAAGCTGTTTTATTTTCATCATAAATTCCTCCTACATGAAAGACATCTGGCATATCAAATATTTATGACAGTTAGTAAGTAAGCTAGAAGTGCAGTGAGCTAGAAACCTTAACCCACTTTGAAAGGATTCCACTTTGTGATAACTGCACAGAAAAAGGTGTCAAAGGCTACTATTACACCCTCAGTTTTCTCTATATAGGTCTAATTCTGAGATATTTTTAAGAAACCTGCCAAGTCAGCGTATGGCTGTCCCTATAATCCAACACAAGGTTTCACAGCTCCAGATAAAATAGAATTTAAATGCTATTAAATGCATTCCAGGTAATCAGCTCCTGGCCACTCATCCTGGTTAAGCTGACAATCCTATTTTCTGAACTCTGATAGAATAGTGCCAGCACTAATACTCTTTATTTGCAAAAAACTAAAACCACCTTGGTGTTAGCCATCTGTGTTTCCAGACAGTGACTGCTGATACATTCTTCAGTTGCAGTCCCCAAAAAGCATAAAACTAAGGACGTCAATATTTGCTCATCTGAAAACTGCAGGAAAAAAAAATTAAAAATCTCCTCCACTTTCCCTATCTGAGAAAAGCTAGATGTCTTCAACAGGACACTTTCTATAAAAAGGACTGAAGAGGTAAGCTTGGTTAATCTTGACAAACATACAAAAAAAAAACTTGCTGTGTGTGCTTAATTTCCAGGGTAACTTTACAAGAAGAACAACGTATTTTTAAAAAATACCTTTACATTCTAAGAGGCTGATTGTCTTTTATTTACCTTATGCTGAGTTTAATGTCTTTTACATGCACATAAGTCTTAAAATACATTAAAAAAATGATAAACAGGTACAATCTAAAAAAATGGCAATTGGACAGTTTCCTGTGAATTACAATTCTGTCTATAGACATAACTATTTTCTATATTCTAAGCATAAACTTAACCTATCTTTTAAAAACCTTTCAGCTCATTAATTGCATTTACAAAAGCCTAGAAGCTGTTCTAAAAGTATGAATCCCTGTATGCAAGCAGGCCAAAAGGCAGTAAGAGAACTATAAATAAATGAAACATAACACTTGCTACACTTCAAAGATTCTCTTGAGCTGATTATCAGTTGTATTTAACCTTCACAATATAAGAACCCCAAAACATTTAAAACCAAATATTTTAAAGCTGCACATTTTTTTTACTATCTTAATTGTAATAAATAGTGATTATTTAGCAGCTGTATCATTTCATGTAAAAAAAAAAAATCTACTTTTATACATGAAAATTCTCATTTTGCATTTGTTTGGTGTATTGCTATTTCAGAATAAGGACATTTAGAAACGAAGTATGCATTTCTCCTACTTAATAACTGTAAAGACTGAAAACAATGAATCAAGATCTTCTGAAACTGGTAGGACAAATTCCAATGTATTCTCAGACTTTGAACATGCACAAGATACACAAGTATTTTGCATCAATGTATATATGGTTATCTCTGATGAATCTCAGAAGCCATAGATCCTGATAGGGAAGACAGAGTTCTGCTTTGAACCTTGTTCAAAGGGGTTTCTACCCTTTTGCTCAAGGGGTAGAAGATACAATCTTGCATTTTGGGGGGACTCAGTGCCTTCATCTTTTTGAAAAGAAGTCCTGATCTCTAAAATGTGACACATAAGTGAGGTACTCAACTCTCTACCTTCACTTTTGTACTCCAGGAATATTGTCACACTCTGGTTCATTGCTGGCAGAATGCTCTCCAGGGTGTGCTCAGGGACACCCAGACTCACAGCAACCCGAGGGCGCTGCTGACCCAGCGGACTGGAGCAAACAACAGTTCTAGAACCCATTGTGCCTTTGACAGTAAAAAGCCTGAACTTGCCTGGATATGCACAAAACACGTATTTTAGGAAATTTTAAAGTTATGACATATCTAGTAGGTGCCTGCACCTGCATAATTGGTTTTAGCAGGTTGACAAGTAAGTACAAACCCATCCCATTTCCATGGACAAACATTTGATCTCTTTTGAGGCAGACTAATTGCAACTAGAGAAACCAGTCTATTAACACAGATGGAAGAAGATGAACCTCCAGATAAAAGAATGGCAAGTTTCAAAATATCCCAGTCATAAACATCAGTACTCTGCCTAGGTTACCTAGCTCATGTTTACCTACAAGGAAGGCCCAGATTTTTCTCACATATACTGGGAACAACCTGGTTTCTGGTTTATGGACTTCAAGGAATTTTTCTTGGCTTACAAATTTTCAATACCTGCTGCTCAGAAACCATCTAGAAGTAGCAGACCTTGAACTTTTATTTTCTCTGATCATATATATTACAAACAAAATCACAGTACAACCGACTGTCTACTGTTCAAAATTTTATGTTCATAGAATCATAGAATTGGCTGGGTTGGAAGGGACCTCAGAGATCATCAAGTCCAACCCTTGATCCACTATCACTGCAGTTACCAGACCATGGCACTGAGTGCCACATCCAGTCTCTTTTTAAATATCTCCAGGGACGGAGAATCCACCACTTCCTGGGGCAGCCCGGGAATGTTGGTAATTCCCATCAGGAGGAAATCTAAAATTCATATTCTGTAATTGTATATACATGGTTTGATTTGCATGTGATGAAGAAACAATTGTTGGAGGAGATATGGAGAGGACAATGTGATGTATGATTTTTAATTAACTCATTTGATTATTTATTTCAGTTCACCAAAGGTGCTATGTTTTTATTTGTGCAAAATAATGATACATGCCAAATAAATTTTCTTCTAGGAACTGTGGAACAAGTTAACTCTTCTAATGTGTTTTTTAAATTCTGTTCTGTCTCATCCTTTCCTGCATGATGCATAAATGCTGTTGAAGACTAAAAAGATCCCTGTCTACCTTTGCAAAGGTAATCAGGGATACAAGATAGATCTGAGCCGATGAATTTCTTGGGCATAAGAAAATTCCAGTACAGTGGAAAATCAAGCCTACAATCAGACCATCCTGTCCTTGACTTCAGCTGCACACAGCAACTTAAGAAGAAATACAAAGATGATTAGGACAGTCTAATTGGAAAACAAAATGTTTAAAAATGGCAGTATAGCCAATTATAGGTCAGTAGTCTCATCTGTCTGTTTTCATATAGTTGCATGTGCCAGCAGATGAAAACAGAATGATTACATAAGCAAATAGCAAGGTCTGAAAAACATCATCCTAGGAAGAAATTAGCTCCACAAATGTCTACATATATTAACTTAAAAGCAAGCAAGAACGCATAGTCAGTGAAACAATCAGCTACATTTCAGTCTATGCTAATTTTATAACATCTGTGAATTTAACATAATGTGGTGATTCAAAAATTGTTTTGTGTTTTCACCACCATTAAACCACACAGCTATTATGGATGATAATATTCAGTGCCACAGTTGAAAATCAGAGAAAGGGCATGTGGTAATTGCTCAGATTCTCATAACAGCTAAGGATAGACTATCCAATGAATTGCTTCCTTACTTTCTTTTTCATCCTTGAAACTCAACAATGCCTTTTTAGGGACAAAACCCATTGTTTTAAATTTGTCATTGAGTAAATAAGGCAATGTTCCTTTAATTATTAAAGGATCCTCAGTGTGTTAGTTAAGGTTTTATTCTGCACCGCCTGTTTTTCCTTCTTTCCTGTCAGTAATAAACATTCTTTCAGAAGCAAAGGGGATTTATTCTCTTCCTCTATCAGAAATCCCTCATACAGATATGCATTAACTGAAGCAGACAGACCAGGGCACTAAGTTATCTCTGAATTCATTCAGAGATGATGTCCTGAACAATGATGAATTTTATTACTCTTGCTAATAAACCTTCACATCCATAAACATTAAATATTGGTCCTGGATTTATTATTTTTTATTCAAAAAGCAACTCAAGGGAGAACCCACGAAATACTCAACCAATTCATCTTAAAACATGCTTAAGCTACAAGGCAATAAGGTTCTTTTGCATATTAATCTCTCTACCCACTGCAGTGCAGCCAGAACATGACTAGACAGTGTTTGACTTAGATTTAGATGGGTCTATGTTTTGATGTGCCCACTTTCCACCATCTTCTATGTTTCCTCACCACGTTTTCTGAGGCTCAGTTATTCTACTAACAACTGAAATAAGAGAAGACCAGACTGCAAATGGATACCTTTCCTATGAGGATAATAAAAATCTTTTAAAGTAGGAAAAATTCCACACTTGGAACAAGTTTAATTCAACAAAAAACTCATTGCTCTGATCATGAATATGACTCAACCTGTATACTGAACAAATCCTTTTAAAAAATACACTTTGGCCTTAGCTATATTCTGTTGAAGGAAAGGAACTAGAAAGTATCTTCATACTGCTTTAACAAACATGAAGATCTGAGAAATTAAAGTACTTATGTACTCTAAAGAGTTTCACAAGCTCTTTAAATATATTAAAACAATAGAGAGATACATAAATATCCAGGACCTCATATAAACTGCTCAGTAAATCAGGAGTTGTAAAAAAAGACAGTAATCATATTTCAAGTATGTCATGAGATATATTTTGCAAATATCCAGTAATATGTCCTATCCTGAAGATACTACTCATCTAGAAATATCAGTTTAGTTTTATTAGTCACTAAATGATTTTGCTTTAGAATGTCAGGGAATGTTGAAAACAAAGCAGGAACTGTCCAAAAGCACATAAGCTATAACAGCTACAAAGCAGAAATTACTTTCAAATCTTAGTGGCAGCACAACTAGCAGAAGGGACACAGTAATTGAATAGCCTTGCAAAATCTCGAAGAGATAATATAATGTGGATTTGCCAATATGAATTAAAGTAGGGAAATTCTGTAATGAAACAAACTGAAAGCTTGCATATGGAGGAAGTCCATACAACAGTTTTTAAAATGCTCCTATTTGATAAAATGATCAATTTTAGATATTCTCACTTAAACGTGATTTTTTGAGACAGAGAAAATCCTCTGTAAGTGTGATAGAGAGTGGCCATTAAAAACTGCACCCCTTTGTAAGCCAAGAAAAAAGCAAAACAAAACTCAGAGTTGCAAGAACAGCTGTTTTAAGAATAAAGGTATTTCACAATTACTTAGAATAAAATTCTATATGTAGCACCCAGGTTCGTACCTCTGACACAATATTTCAAAAGCTTTCATCTAGAATTAAGTGAAAGATCTCAGTAAGGGCAGTTGATAACTAACTATAAAACGCAGTAGAAAAAATAATATCAAATTAGAATTCATGGGCATGTACAGATGTACTCATTATACAATGAATTTGTTTTTCCCAAAAGAACATATATGTCCTAGAATATGTTTAATTTTAAAGGATTTTTTAGACCTTCCACTTACAGACATCACACTAAAAACTATTTTTGTGTACGTTCAACACCACAATTTTAACTGAGGAGGAATATAAAGCAAAACCTTATTGGTTCTTTATTCTGCTTTAAGACTGTTATTCAAACAACCTTAAGTAAATATTAGTTGTGTAAGTCTCATACTAAATTTCATTAAGCACATTCATGTAACTCATGTTACTACAGTTTTGTCACACTTGTTTTCATGTGCAAAACTCTTCTCTGATTCGTTTCAGGATGCAATGAAAAATGAGAACTGATCAGGAAGATGTTGGTGCCGGGGTGCAAGGAGGATGGACCAGACTCAGTTGCTCCCAGTAACATGACAAGGGGCAAAAGCTGAAACACAGGAAGTTCCATTTAAATATGAGAAAAAACTTTACTATGAGGGTGACAAAGCACTGGAACAGAATGCCCAGGGAGTTTGTGGAGTCCCTTTCTCTGGAGATATTCAAAACCTACCTAGGCGTTTTGTGTAATGCACTCTAGGTGATCCTGCTGTAGTGAGAGAGTTGGACTAGATGATCTCTAGAGGTTCCTTCCAACTCTGGCAGGATTTTGAATGTGATTTTGAATGCTGCAGTGGCATAATTATCTGAGGGAGGCATCTGTACTTATGATGTTGGAGGCATCTGTACTTATGATGTTTTGCTGATGATTGTTTTTAGGCTTTTTTTTTCCTTTTCATAGGAGTTAATCTATGGAATATAAATATATATATATATATAAACCATCAACCATTAAAAACATTTGCTTATGGTCCTAGACCCCAGAGTATGCTTTGCTTATGACACTCTTGGAGCAGCCTCACTTCTCAACTACAGTTTCATTTCTTCTAGGACTGAAAGAAAGATATCAAAATGGCTACAATCTGTGAAAAACAGCTGTTCTTGAAGATAACCTTGGATGCCTGGTACAACCACCAGGGAAAAGAATCACAGGCTAAAAGCCAAGGGCATGCTATTTCAGTAGAACCTCTCATATTATGGCCAAAATTTGTGGAAGCACCATCTGTTCAGAAAACAAGAAGCATGATTTTTGCATCCTTCTCTGCTGCTTGCTCCCCTCCAGTTCCCAGCTTAGTGTTTTCTCCACTTGTAACACTGCAATATAAGTTTGGATTTGCAACATATGCACCACATACAATAGGGATCTTGGATCTTCTTCCCAGAGTTTCACATTCTGCAGCTCATAGCAGGGAGCAACACTAAAAGTTAAGCGGCAAACACAAAAGAAGTTATTTACAGTCTAAAGCACAGGCATTTTTCATTGTGCAAATCCCATTAATGAAATCCACACAACTAAGCCTCCCAGATTGTTCCTCAAAATAAAAGCTAAAGCATTTACTTATAGCTACATGTCCTTCTCAAAAGACTAGCAATTACTAGACTTTAATGACATCTCTTTAGAGACATGGTATTACAAAATATATAAACCTAAAATAATTGTTTGGCTGGAAGCCTGGATAAACCACAATTCTGTGAGTGAAAATTAATCTTTCAGATGAAACATACATTTTTTTGTCATAGTACAGTAACATTCATTGTACAAGTCAGACTCTACTTTGAAGTCAGCAATTTGGAAAAGCATTTTTCTTCTTCAGAAGTAAAACAAAAAGCAATAAAACGATTTACAATTCAAACTAGCTGACATACTCCATATAGTGCTGGAAGAAAATCACGTTTTTGACAAATGCTTGTAAAACCCTGCATGGGAGCAGGAAACACTGCCATGCCATGCAATTGGTGCTATTTAAGATTTATAAAAATAAATTTATTAAAAAGTAAATATACACAATTAGAGAAAATAACAGAAGTATCCTGTTCTAACAGTTAAGGTGTCAGAGGCAAGAAGGGGGGGGGAGGAAATTTCAGAAAAAGAATAAAGAAAATGTGTAATTCTAGAAATAAGTTAACCTCCACCATCTCCAAAGAAAATAACAAGTGACTAAGGCACCAATAACCTAAAGAGAATTTTAGATCACAAAAAGCGGCTACAGCATTTGGTCACTAATACTCAACAAAAGCAGTGGTTTTGTTTTGTTGGGTTTTTTTCATAAGAAAAGTATTTATTTTATTTCCCATATCCAGTAGTTTATAACATGCCAAATTATTTCACGAGACTAACAATCTATGAGTCAAAATTAAACCCAAGTCAAGAAAAAAAAATAAAAATAGAAGAAACATAATTACTTTTCATCAAACTTAAATATCTCAGGAATAGCCATTTTAAGGTTGCTATTCATATATGAAAATTCTGCAATTTGAATTAGGGGGTGGGGGGGACTTTTGTGGCAACACCATAACCCCATCAAGACATTTTTATTTTCAAGTAGTATTTTTTCTTTTTTCTGACAATTTTTCTAATAAAAATGTAGCTTTTATAACATAGATAAGACGCACAAATCATATTAAATTTTATTAGTTACATATCTGCTAAAAAACCACTGCATTTTAAAGTGAGCAAGTTATACTATAGTCAGAGAAAAAACAGGATATTTGCATAGTTAGAGCAGATCCTAGGTGGTCTAAGGAAATAAGGCAAATTAGAGTGAAAGAAGGATTAGCATCTCCAGTTTACATTTGAGGAAACAGGCCACAAAGAGATTAGATTACACTGATGTTTGCTTCCATACAGTCTGATAGTCTTGTAATCAAACAGATTTTATATTCCCAACACATTGTTCAGGAAAAAATGATGCCACTTTTTAGAGACAGCATTATACAGTATTATAGCAACTCATTAAACACCAATTTTATCAGAAAGTTACGATATTACAGGAGTAGCTAAAACCCAGTGAAACAACTCACTTGACTGGAGAATAATAATGGATGGCTATAGGCTGCTTCATAAAGACATAAATGGAAGAAGAGGAGGAGCAACTATATTAAGGAGAAGCTTGAATGCATAGACAGCAATTACTGTGATTATGAAAGCCCCATCAAATGTCTTTAGGTCAAGATCAGAGAGGGATCTTAATGTAGGCATCTGTTGCTGACCTCCACACCAAGACAATAAGCCCAGTGAAACAATACTTGGAGCACTGAAGCAAGCTTCAGCTCAACAGAACCACATTCTTATGGCTGATGAACTTTTCAGAAATTTGTTGGAACAAAATACAGCAGCTCACGTGCCATCTATCAAGTTCCTGAATGTGTAGAGGACAGCTTCCTCATACAAATGTTAGATATGCCAACCAGGAATGAGGCACTGCTGGACTTGCTGCTCACAAATCAAGAAAACTTGCTCTGTGATACCTTCGTTAGTGACATCCTTGGCTGCAGCAATCACAGTATCATGGAGTTGGAGATACTGCTGAGCACATCAAAGGTTAGTACTAAGACGAAAGTTCTAGATTTTAGAAGGGCAAACTTCACTTTGCTTAGAGCTCATGTGGGAGGTAGTCTGTGGAAAGCTTCCATTCAGGATAAAAGAGCTAGCGAGTGCTGGGAATTTTTATGATCACTCTCCTGGAAGCACAAAACCAGGTCATTCACTTCAAAGGTAAGGGAATTAGGTGGAAAAAAAGATTCCCTTAGCTTAACTGTGAGCTTCTTAAACCCAAAAGAGAAGTTTACCAGTGAAGGAAAAGCAGACAAATACCCACTGAGAACTATGAGGGCATCGTCAGGGTATGCAGAGTTGCAGTTAGAAAAGCAAAAGCTAAAGCTCAAATTGAAATTGGCCAGAGATGTCAAAAATTACAGGTGTTCTTCAGGTATGCAAACAACCAGAAACAGAAAAAGTACTGGCCCACTGTTAAACAGGAGAGGTGAATTAGCGACCAACAAGCTGAAAAGGCAGAGGGTGTCATCAGTTTCTTCACCTCTGTCTTTACCAGCAGTGTTGGGCTTCAGACTAGGTTTGGGTTGATGATGTGAGTTTTGGGTTGATGATTCATCGTAAGTGAAAGAAGAGTTCATATGTGAACTATTACAAGGGCTTTACCCCTGCAGATTGATGAGCCCTGACAATATCCACCCAAGAGTGTTAAGACAGTTGGCTGATACTGTTGCAAGGCTGCTCTCCTTAATCTTTGAGAAGCCACAGAAATCACGAAACCTCCCAGTATACCAGAAGAAAGCTAATGTAACCCCTATCCAAAAGAAGGACTTAAAGAAGGATCTGGGAAATTATGGGCTCACCGGTCTTAATTCAGCCCCTGGGAAAGTCACAGAATGAATCCTCCCGGGGACTGTAACAAGACAAATGAAGCACAAAAAACCAAACAGGGATTCACCAAGGGCAAATCATGCTTGACAAATTGTTAACTTCCTATGATAAAGTAACCTGCTCAGTTGACGTGGGGCAAGGGGTGAACATTGTCTACCTGGATTTCTCCAAAGCTTTTGATACAGTTCCCCACAGCCTCCTCCTAAAACAGGTGATGCCTCAAGGTCTAGCTAAGTGGTCTGAGTGGTAGATGGACAGCTGGCTGATGGGCAGGACATAAAGGGCAGTGCTAAATAGCTCCTTTTGAAATTGGCAACCTGTCACAAGAAGGGCTGTGCTATGATTGATATTGGGCTCACGTTGTTTAATATCTGCATAAGTGATCTGCATGATGGGATAAAGCACACCCTGATGATACCAAACTGAGTGGGGAAGTAGAGACTCCAGAGGGAGAACCACGCTGCAGTAAGTCCTGGACAGGCTGGAAGAGTGGGCTAACAAGAACCTTGTGAAGTTCAGAAATGACAAATACAAGATGTTACCTGGGAAAACACAACCTAAAAGTGCAGCACAGCCTGGGATCCACCTGGATGGAAAGTAGTTATGTGGAAAGGACCCTGGGGACCCTAGAGGGCAAAATGCTCCATATGAGTGAACAGCGCAGCAGCAAAGAAAGCAAACAGGATGGTGGGTTACATCAACAAGGGCATCACTAGCAGAGACAAAGAAGTTATCCCACTCCACTCAGCAATTTTCAGGCCATGTTCAATTCTAGTTCCCACTACAAAAAAAAAAAAAAAAAAAAAAAAAAAAAAAAAAAAAAAAAAAAAAAGCAGAGATGCAGACAGGCGGGAGAGGGTCCAGAGAAGGGTAACAAGGATGATCAGAGGACTGGGAAGCCTGCTGTACTAGGAAAGGCTGAGTCCCAGTATTCCAACTCTGGCTACAATGATAGAGACTAACTTTTTACAAAGAACCACATGGAAAAGCTAAGGGGTAATGGGTGTAAGTTACTCCTTGGGAGATTCCAATAGGATGGACACAAGAGGAAAAAAATTTCACAGTAACAATCAGCCACTGGAATAATCTTCCCGGTGAAGCAGTGGATTCCCCAGCACTGGACACTTTCAAGGTTCAGCTGGACACGTTGCAGGGCTTTGTCTATACTGTGCTTTTGCCAAGAAAGGTTGGACCAGATGATCCTTGAGGTCCCTTCCAACCTAGCAATTTTTATTTATTTTTAGTAAGATATTTAATGTATCTTCCCCGCACAGAAATATGAATCAATTTATATTATTGGTACAACTATTCTCCCAATATTTTCTGAATGCAAATGTGTTTGTATGTATACTTATAGGCCAGAATTTCAGTGTTTCAGTATTTCACTCCTTCTTGGGTTAATGCACCTATGTCAAGACACTGTAAAGTTAGACAGCATCATTTTCGATTTTAGTAGGAAAAATATCAGTGATCTGAGCTGAATGCTCCCCATAACTTTGGAAGAAAATCATACCCACACACACAAAGGACAGAGAAAGACTAACACCTTTGAGTGAAGAAAACATTGTATTAGCAACTTAACCCAAAAGTTGTGTTAGTAATAGTAAATAGGAAAAATATTTTAGGAATAATTTAACCACTCATAATTTTTGGTTGTGGATATATCCTGTCAATTGGTATATCCAGTTTTTCTTTCTCTTCAATAATAATGAATGGCTGATGTGGTTGAGTCACATGACAACTTCAGCTTTTCTGTGGCTCATTTCATCCCCCATCTGTCATGACAGCTACATGAGACTGCAGCTGTAAGATTTGTGTAATTCATAACATATGTTTAAAACTAATATAATGTTTGAATTACAGAATAATACCTTATCTCTATTAAGGAGTTGCATTCTCAATTTTTGAAACTCCAGCTTAAAAGATTTATTTAACTACAGTGATGATTTAATGACATTTCAAACCACTTATTTAACTGGCAGACAAACCTAATAAGCTATTTGCACTCTTCCATGTTGACATCCCGTAATCCCTACTATAGGAAAACATCACCTTCATATACACATTTAGAATAATTTTTGAATAATGTAAATTATAGTATCATCTTTCATACGATGTGGGCCTAAGATACAGTCTAACTACTTGCTGCAATCCTACTATTAATGTAACTTCCAGACAAATGTCAGAACACCTGGCATATGTTTCTGGTTTTATTTTTGAGTAGGCTTTCCTCAGTTAAGAAGTATGCCATATTCAGTAGAATTAAACCCAAAACTCATCCCTAAGTAGACCCCACATTTTCCTGCATTAGCTACTGTACATGAGTATCTTCATCATGTTCAAGGAAAGGGAGACTCTAAAGATAACAGAAGTCACTAAAATACAGAGAAAGGAGGGAAGTGAAAAAAAATAATAAAAGAGGAATGGAAAATTATTAAGTCAAAATACGAAAGAAAGAACAGACTCCCCGCCACTCCCCTCCACACCTAGGATGCTCCTGCAGAACCATTTTGCAGTTCTGCTGATGGGAAAAAACAACCCACGCAATGTAAATTGCCAGAGCAGAGGAAGGAAGTCCACTGAGCTCCCCATATGACAACCAGTGCCCAGAAGAAACACTGAAGGATAAGAGAAGTGGAAGACTCCCTTCTCAGGGACACTAAGTGACCCATTTGCAGACAATGCCCACCTACTAGAGAGTAATACTACTAGAGAGGTCTGCAGCTCACCAGGGGCTTGAATTAAGGCTTTTACTCAAAGATTGCTTAAACTTATGCATTCTGCTGGCTAGTACCCACTCTTAATATTGCATGTGGGCACCAATGATATGTATAGGAGTAACATAAAAACAATAAAGAAGGATTATAGAGCACTGGGAGCATCAGTGAGGGACTCATGAGCAAGGGTAGTGTTCTCACCAAACCTCCCACTCAAAGGAAACGAGCAAGAAAGGGCAAACAGAACTGGAAAAATCAAAAAAATGGCTGAAGGATTGGTGCCATAACCAGGGCTTTGGCTACCTAGACCATGAGGATCGTTTTGATAAACGTGGTCTGCAGAGGGCAGATGGGGTCCACCTGTCAGAGAAGTGGGAAAGAGAGGAACCAACCAGAAAAGGAGCTTTGATAGACCTTGTTCTCACCAATAGAGATGGGCTGCTGAGCAATATAAAACTTAATGGGAGACTTGACTGCAGTGACCATGACACTGCAGAATTTAAGATCCTTAGGGCAGCAAGGAAAGTGCAAAGTAAGCTGATGGCACTTGATTTTAAAATGGTAGAT
The DNA here is from genome assembly GCF_036169615.1 of Heliangelus exortis. Classification (NCBI taxonomy): domain Eukaryota; kingdom Metazoa; phylum Chordata; class Aves; order Apodiformes; family Trochilidae; genus Heliangelus; species Heliangelus exortis. The sequence goes on from NC_092422.1 coordinate 96,062,805, forward strand.
TTTAGTATCTTCAAGGATCTGCTTGGTAGGGGAGAATGGAAAAAGGCCTGGAAGGGAAAGAAGCCCAGGAAAGCAGGTTCGTATTCAAGGATCACCTCCTGCATGCCCGGGACCAATGTGTCCCAGTGAAGAGGAGGCTAGGCAGGAGTACCAGGAGGCCTGCATGGATGAGCAAGGAACTCATGGACACACCTAGGTGTAAAAGCAAAGTTTACAGACTGGAAGCAAGGCCAGATACCAAGGGAGAAGTACAGAGAAGTAGTCAGAGAAGCAAGAGATCAGGTTTCAGATGCTGTATTATAAAAATAAGCATCCTCCTATATGTTTTTTAAATGGAGTGATCCCAAATTCAAGGCCAGGTTGAATGGGGCTATGAGCAACCTGGTCTAGTGGAAGGTGTCTCTGCCCATGCAGGGGAGTTGGAATGAGATGATCTTTAAGGTCCCTTCCAACCAAAACCATTCTATGATTCTATGAAAATACTCTATGGAAAAATAAAATAAAACAAACAAACAAACAAACAAAAATAAGCATGCACTTTCCTAGGTGAAAAATGTGCAGATGTACTGAAAAATCTGTGAAAAATTTGCTGAAAATTTTCCACCTAAAACCACTGTTCTCCAGCTTTTCAGAACATGCATCTGTAAGCTGTTGTGAGGGACCAGCCATCATAGCCTGTTGTGGAAGTGGTTATCCCTGAGGCAGGAACTAACAATTATATGGGAACCTTTTCATGCATTTTTAAAATGTGAATGTAATATGCTTTCCATAAACAACAGTACTTGCCAGCAGATGGGTACCTATGTACATATTTGACATCTAGATCTACAACTAGATTGGGTTTACAATTATTTTATGGGCTAAAAGGATATGCACATGGAGTAAGAAAGGAGAAGAAAAGCCATAAGCACCACACTTGACATAAACATTCTACACTATTGAAAAAAAATGTCAGATTTTGACTATCTTAAAGAAAGTTCAGAATAATTTCTGAGGTCCATGTTTTTATCTTACCACCCAGCTATTGTGAGACTGATACTGAAGTAGAACAGAAACTATGAGTTTAAATCACTACTTAATTCCTCTCACAGTTCATTCATTGTGCAACGACCAGGTAATGGTCAGGATAAATACCAGTAATACTTCTCTTGTCATTCCTAATAGCAATCCCTGTCAGGAAAAGTGCTCTACAAGGTTTTTTTTCTAGAAGTCAGCTACAATCAACCCTTTTTAATAAATATTTCAGTTGGGGCTGCTGAGAGATGAAATGAGAGTGGAGATGTAGGTTACAGATCATTAGAAAGATCAAAAGGATTTTAAAAAATTTAATACAATCTTCAAATGTAGTACAACGTAAGTATTTAAGGTAAGCAAAGCAAAGAAGATCTTATCTCAATGTGTTTTAAGTGCTATAATATTTTTTTCAGGAAACAAGCTATCTTAGTAGGCAGATAATAATGACATTAGTTACTTTCCCCCTTCTTCCAAAACTCATCCTTCTTTTCCTGTTTGAGACAACAGAAGCAAGTTCACATAATAATTTTCATCCTGCTTTTATCCATAAAATGATATGGAAACTATACTGTGATATCACCTCAATAACCATCTGAATCCCAGTAAGTTTAAAAAAGTTGTTAGACCTTTTACTAGCCCTAAGAAACAATGGAAAAAAAAAGAGAAATAAACAGACCTGGGGGGAAGACAAACAAATTTCAGGTAACTAAGGGTAGTGTTAATTTAAGGCCAGATTTTGTGGAGAAGTATTGAAAAATTACTAAAGCCAGGGTTTTTTGTTTGTTTTCCACATTATTATAATATATATTATATATATATATTATATATATATATTGCTGTTTATCCTTCTCCTCCTCCCTACTCCATCCTCTAATCTAATTGTGAATTCCAGACACATACATCAGAAATAGAGAGGGAACAAAACAAATAATGTCTTCTTAAGAACTGTCACATTAATAAACTAAAAAAAAATACCTCTTAGCTACAACATGTGTATTGGTACTTGTACTGCTGAATCAAATAGCTTCTCCTTTCTATGATTTAAAGATGGACTCCTTTTACCTACAATGTAACATCTTCCGTTTCACAATACTCCAGAAAATTATTAACTGCCATATTAAATGCCACAAGGTAACAAGATACTTTCTGTCACCTGTTTCTTTCTTGAGACTGGAGAAAAATCCTGTTCTGGTTGGCTATCAATGAAATCTGTTTTCTTTCTTCCTTTATTACTACAGCATACTCACTGGGATTTCTATTTTATCTTTTCCCTACACAGACACTACAGAGTCCTTTACTGGATGGTTTCATACTTTCTTTGCCACTGATTAAGCTGCAGACAGTTCAGAAGACTGACTTGTCTCATATTTAATTTCAAGTAGCTCCATGTTTATAGTAAGCGTGCAGCCCAGTTATTCATAATTGAAAAAAAATGTCAAGATTAATAGTTTCGCCAATTTCAACTCCTTATAAGAAATCTAAAGTGTATAACCAAACTGCTAAGGAAACCACCACTGAATAGCACCTGTCAGCTTGGTGGATAACTGATTGCTTCTCAACCTAGACTTCAAACGACCATTTTCCAAGCTAGATTGAGAACCTGAACAAGAAAAGCATTCCTCAGAGGGTCTTACTGGCTTCATCTGTGCATCCTGAAGACATGATTGCCCTATATTGGAACCCGAGTTCCTCGCTTCTGCAAGGCGCCATACTGAACCTGTAGTTGTGCCAGCACAAAGTAGTTCATTGCCATTATGTCAGTACATTGAATCTTGGGGACAAGTCCAAAAACTCAGTAAGTGTTAACAGCATATAAACTAATTAGGGATTTCTATACTCAAATTAAAAAAAAAACTAGCATGCATTATCAGTGAAAGCATGTCCAAAATGCATGCAGTGTTTAAGCGGATACAAAATATTTTGTCATTGGTTGGAATAATTACTTAACCCTTAAAAACACAAACATGCTAAACAGTTGCTTTTAAAAAAAACAAATGAGACACAGAAGGATAACAAAGTTAAATAAATTCATGTGCTGGCTCAGTTACCATAACTTACTAGATTCATGAAGCAACGTTTTAATCTCTATCCAGTATCTTTCATTATATTTTGTATCTTCCTTTAATGTTTTGCAATTACAGTATATTATCACAAAGAGCCTACCCTTACATTTGAAAAGCAATGTCTACTAAAATAATACAGCTTTTCTTTACCTCTTTAAAAAGTATAGGTTAATGGATGCATGCTATAGTGAATAGCATGTAACGTAGGTACTTCAGTCACAGATTCACAGAATCATGGAATTGTCCTGGTTAGAAAATACCTCTAAGATCAGTGGATTCAACAGTCAACATCCTCACCCTCAAATAAAATATGTTTATCTATATCACCATGCATGCTAGAGCATGTCCTGAAGTGCCTCACCTACATGATTTTTAAATACTTCCAGGAATGGTGATTCCACCACCTCCCTGGGCAGTCTATTACAACACCTAACTACTCAGAGTAAAGAAATTCTTCCTTGTATGTAGGCTAAACCTCTCCTGGTACAAATTGAGGCCATTTCCTCTGGTCCTATCATTGTTCACGTGAGAGAAGAGGCCAGCACCCACCTCCCTACAACCTCCTTTCAGGTAGCCATAGAGAGCCATAAGGTCTCTTCTCAGCCTCCTCTTCTACAAACTAAACATTGCCAGTTCCCTTACCTGCTCCTCAAGGGGCTTGTTCTCCAGACCCTTCATCAGCATCAGCTTGGTTGCCCTTCTCTGAACTCACACCAGCACCTCAATGTCCTTCTTCTAGTGAGGGGCACAGAACCAAACACAGTACTCAAGGTGCAGCCTCACCAATGCCAAGTTCAAGGGCACCATCACTTCCCTGCTCCTGCTGGTCACTCCATTCCTCATACAGGCCAGGATGCCATTGGCCTTCTTGGCCATCTGGGCACACTGCTGGTTCATATTCAGTCAGGTGTCTACCAACACATCCAAGTCCTTTTTTGCCTGGCAGCTTCCAGCCTCTCCTCCCCAAGACTGTAGTATTGCCTGTATATAAGAATGTATTCCATTAAACTTGTCCTTGTGACTATTACTTTCCCTTTTATCCTAGTGGTCCATGATAAAACCAAAAGGTTCTTTTGCTTCTCCAATGTATTGCCCAAAATAGTAGAAAAAACCTCCTGGTGGACAGAAAAATACAGCACTCAAAAACATTAACCAACATTCCGTAGGAGCCACCTGAATATATAAAAATATTCACAGATTGTAAAAGAAAGTGAGTATTGAAGGGAAAGATATTACTGTAGCTCTGCAAATTTTGGAAGAATAATTTTTATGCAAAAGCTTTAGATCAATGAAAATCTGAGTGAAAATGGAAAGAAAGATCTCATACTTGGGGGAAAAAAAATAATGGGAAATTCCATGAGATCAAGTCCTAAAGAGGGGTTCAAGAAGTCCTTCAGATGACCTGTGGGGAAAACACTGACACTGTCTGAGTGTCTAGGGGTGGAATTAGGGAAGCCAACATCCACCTGGAGTTAAATATGACAAGGAACATGAAAAAAACAAACAAACAAAAAAAAAAAAAAAAAACCAGAGGGCTTTTTACAGGTTTCTGTGTAGCAAAATTAAGACCATAGCATACGTGGGCCCACTACTGAATGGGACAGGGGACACGGTCTTAAAAGATACAGAAAAGTCTGAGGTGTGTTTAGTTACTTCTTTACCTCAGTCTCTAATGAGAAAATTCACCCTCAGGGATCTGAGGTGCCTGAAACCAGAAAAGTATGAATCAAGAAAGATGTTCCCTTCACAGAGAAGAACGAGTTCAGGGAGTATTTAAACAGACTGGACAAGTCTGTGGAGCCTGATAGGATGCTCCCACAAGTGTGAAGGGAGCTGGCCAATATCACCCAGAGGCCACTCTTAATTCATCTTGGGAAAACTGGTGTGATCAAGAGAGGTGGCTGCAGAGCAAGACAAAGCAAAAGTCACCTTCAAGAGGGGTCAGAAGGAGGATCCAAGAAAGTACAGGTCAGTCAGTCTCACCTTGATCTCTGTGAAGATGATGAGGCAAGCAATTCTGGAATCCATTTCCAAAGATACGAAGGACAAGAAGGTAATTGGGAGTAGTCATCATGGATTTATGTCCATAATCTATTACATTTAAATGTTCAGAAGGCATAATAGCCTCATAGAGAAACTGATGACGCATGGGACGAGTAAGCAGACAGTGAAGTCAGCTCAAAACTGCCTGGACTGCTGGGATCAAGGTGTGATCAGTGGCACAAAAAGGCAGCCCCCTGATCACACACCAGGGAAGAAAAACTTAAGCAGACCCTGTGTACACACCGTTACTTCAAGTAGAACACATACTTCAATGGGTTTAAGCATGGCTAAACTTTCAAATTTATTTGCATATACAGCAAGTGGAGTCACAATCTTCTGTAAGTTAATTTGCAGCATCTGATTTGAGAAAATAAGTCTCAAAGGCATGAAAATGAAGACATGGAAGGTCAGGAAATGCTGCCCATTAGGCAGTAAGAATTTCTCTGATCCTAAGGGCTAACTTATTCAACTTCAATTAAACAGGTACCTGTTGAGGTAATTTCTCTTTCTTGCTAGAGGAAATTACTTCTCTGAAGGATCTGGATAGACATAAATGTGCAGGCAATGGTACAAAATTATTCGGGAAGAGCAAAGTAAAAGTGAAGCATATTAGAAGGATACTTGTTTTATACCACAACAGAATGAAAGATTCTGAACAATTAATGTATATTTCATACATGTCTAATTTTGATGTCCTAGCAGTTAAGGCAAATAACAATTTGCATGCAGATTCCAATATCATGCTTTCATTTTCAAATGGCTAAAATCCATCTTTCATGCATAACTTAAGAACTGCCTTTGACATTTGACATGAAAAGTATGGGGACTTCTGTTTCAAATACACCTAAGGTCTAATTAGGAGTGTTCCTGCAATCAAATAACACTACTAAAACTTTACATAGATGGAGAACGGGATTAGTGACTTCTGAACAGAATTTTACTTCTAAATTTTAGCTATTATTTTTCAGACAGTCTGATGCCATCAGAGATCAGCAGGTCAGTATTTCTAATGTTTAATTTTACTTTTTAATATTCTATTTTTTGGGTTTTTTTTTCTCTCTAATTACTATTTTGTTTCTGTTAGTTTGTTTTCTGTTTTCAATGTAATAGAAAAATTAATCTATTCACAAAACTGAATTGTGCATGAATACTATTCTCCTACTAAATACATTTAAACGACTTTATTAAAAAAAAAATAGTAGGAAAAGAAGCAAACATAGCACTTTTAATATTCCCAACACATGAAGGACATGGACGTATTAGATAAAGTCCAGAGAAGGGGCAAGAAAACGACTGGAGGCCAGGACCATCTCTCCTATGAAGACAGGCTGAGAGAGTTGAGGTTTTTCAGCCTGGAGAAGAGAAGGCTCTGGGTATAATTTAAAAGGAAATAATTTAAAAGTAAAGAAAAGTATCAAGTACATTAAAACAGTAGAGCTATAATACTATAATTTCTCACCAAAACTTACAAGACTGTTAAATCTAAAATCAGAGTTTGATGTCTCATCTCTCAGAAACTTTTGCAGAAAACTGAAGAGATAAAACTCACTGTACTAATTTTCCATTAAGCTAGATGAAGATATTCACTTCTTTGCATGTTACCACAATATGCGAAAATGAAAATTTAGTAGTAGTTTATTTGTATATCATTGATTAATGGATACTTTCTCCAGTGAGTGCATTTCATTCTTTAAAAGCTTGTACACCAAGAAGAGACCAAACCAGAATCTTCTCTCCTATGAATTAAAAAAATACTTTAAAAATGCATAAGAAATTTCTCTTTTTCTTTGGTGGGCTTTCAGTTGATCAGTTCTTGCTCTCTCTGAATACACTGACGTGTGAAAATCTACCTATCATGACTTCAGCTACAAGATAGAGTTACATTATTATGCAATAGTAATTCAATAGCATTCATCTTCAAGAAAGTCTTGTGAAGACCCTATCTGCATTTTATTTTACATACGTAAATCCCAATATAGAACTATAGCTCAAACAAGATCCGTTAAAAATCAACAGATGCTGTTAAGAGCTCACGCAAATAGAAGTTTAACAGAAGCTAATTAAGACCTTTGACTTCATTGAAAATGTGCCTTTTAAAAAAACCAGACCCTTGGAGGTGAGTAACATTCAAGAATTTAAGACCGTAGAAGTCTCTGCTGCTTGTGAGTAGTCTCCTAAGAGCACTTCACAGTTCTGCAAGGTGCTACACGTAAAAGAACGTAACTATTTTAGTACTTACTATTTTAGTAAGGATTTTACAACAAAATATAGGAAATATTTCAAACATATTCTTCAGTATAACCCTTTTTTATATATTTTGTACGGGTTTAACCCCCACTTTACTATCACAAACTGATTAATGAAATCTTTTCAAAGATTTTCACACCACCCTTTTCAAGGGATTAATATCTCTTGCTGTTATATAAAAAGTGAATCCAAACTGGTTTCAGTTCAGATAATGGCATGTAAGGAAATATTTTAAGTTGCCATAATTTAGCTTGTCTTGGTCTTGTAGCAGTTGCCTTAAGAATGACAGATGGAAACAAACTACCAATGTTTTAAAACCATACAATCTGAGTGATTATGGATTAACTGCTACTTTTTAATTTATCAACTGGAAGAAATAAGATGTATATAAATGCTCTAATACCTATTTCTATAACATTTGAAATTTCACCTCCTGCATTTTTCTGAAATGTCTTTGTTATATTTTCATTCTTTCATTGCTGTACCAAACTACCACCTTAGAGTAGTTGTAGAAGGTTACATTTTATGTCAGAGATTTTAACAGAATTACTCGATGTACTCAATAATTCCTTACAGAAAGGAACTATGCAAGACTCCTGGCACAGAGATTACAGTAACTGACTACATTTACCTCAACAGCCTTATCTTTGAAGCATGCTTTCATGCAACTTTCCTGGCACTTTTCAATATGTTCAACGGAGAAATTTATTTTAAGTTCATGCCGTGAACTGACAGCCCAACAAAAAAAAAACAAACCCAAAACAAAAAAAAAAAAAAAAAAAAAGCCCAACAAAAGCAACAAACCAAGAAACCAAACATAGTTACTGATCTTTCATTTCCTGAGCCTGAAGGTGGTATGAAGATATGCAGACTTTTGGTCATGTTTAAACATTTTAACCATGATTCTGGTACTCTGAAAGTGATGGTGCCATTCTCAAAACACAGACATGCTATTCATGAACACTTTATCCCACATATATATTTCTTACACACAAGAGGCTTAGAGATACAAAAAATAATATCGGAATAGTAACAAGTACCAGTACCTCAATGTCACCATTTCCTATCACTACAGGACAATTTCAGAGCACTTGGGTGCTTTTTGGATAAATATTAACATGAATGTCTACTCCAGTACTTGAAAAGCTGGACAGAACTCTGATGTGTAATAGAATTGGACTGCTCCAGAAATTTATGTCAGCTAATGGTCTTGGAAAAATAGTGCTGTAATAAAACGAGAAAATGCTGAAGGGTTTTTGCATCAAGAATATCACTTTCCTAGCCTCCACTGTCACCAGTTGCAGAGCAATTTTAATCTCAGGAACCCGAGAAACAGAATGAATCTTCTCTGTTATGGCACACATGCACTCTTTTTATTAAAGCCTCCAAAAGAAACTCTTTATTTTGGCCAAAGATCACAGGTGAAAACTGATGTCAGCTGGACAAAGCTTTGTCAAGAAGATTTTTGCTGTTTTGCTTTAAAGGCATTTAAGAGCTTTGGAACTCTAGAGATGTAAAGCTTCTCTGTGCTGTACCAGGATTAAAATTATACTTCCCATGAGGAAACTGGTGACAAGATTGGAGATGCTGAAAAGTCAATTGCAGTGAATACTTGGCAAAATGTTCTCTTTCCAACAGCCCACTGATTATGAGCAGGACTGGTTTTTTTCATTTGGTCAGTTTTGGGGAAATCAATAGTACATACAAGGACATAGAGAAGTAGCTTGTTTCTCAAACAAGGAACGTGGACAAGTCAATAAAACTGCAGTTTTGACTGTGGTATTACTAGTGGATTTTCAGTTTCTGACAGGAGATAAATACGTCAACTATGGTTATGGAATCTGATTGCAGAGTCACAGGCCTGACGAATCAGCAGTTTCATCACCTTATTGTAAGGCATTACACAGATCTTAGAATTGTATTTTTCTGCCTTAAAAGGTACTGCAAGCTCAGAAGCATTCATCTATGACAGAATAAAAATTATGGACTTGATTTTGGCAGGTGGTCAGATTATTGATGACTGAATGAGATTTATTTTGGTCAGAGGTAAATTCTGTGACATGGCTATCTCTGAGTCAAACGAGATACTCACAATAGCTGGAAATTAGAATAGGATGTTAAACACAGATTGCTTCAGAGGACTCAGAGTTCACAGATGGCTACATCAAAGGAAGAAGATGCCTATGAATTATTCCAGAAGTTGGGACACAATCTAATATCATCAGAGATTTATAAGGAAAAATTACCAAAGGATCCTGAATTAAATAATGCACATGTGAATTTTAATCAGTTCAAGTTCAGAAAGTAGAGCAGAACATGAAAACACACAAGATTTGAATAACAGAAGATTTGAATGTGTTGAGCCTGCGGTGGTAAATGAGCATAGTATAATTTACTGACTGTAAACATTAATGAATAGATTAAATTTGTCTTTGACCTACATAGCTGTCAGAAAAATTAATGGGAATTACAGCAATTTCAGTGGGTTTCATAGCTAATGAACCACCAAATTTATTCCATTTTGACCACCATTTTCCCCAGTAGCCAGGTAGGCCTCAAGGTGAACAAGAAGGGCTTGGAAATTTTAAAATTCAAGCATATTTCTCAGGGAAAAAAGAAAAAAAAATTAGCATCCTATCCTAGCATCAATAGAAAAGCTTTGCTATGCTATCCAAATTGACAGAATACAAGGACATAGATATCTAAATCTCAGAAAATAAGACAGAACTGGCATATAGAATCTCTATATAAAAAGAATTAGAAATTACTTCAGTCAAAGTAATCAAGAACCATTGAATGATCACCATTAGATCCTTTATGATACTGCCTGATACATTGCCATATTACCATATTGCCTATGGGTATTATTTTAATCATTGTTCTAGCATAAGAACTATTAATAAGTTGCTTGTACTCAAACTATTAGCCTTTTGTAACACTTATCTGGACATTTGATTATTTGCAAGTTTGATTATTAAGGTATCTTCTTTTTTATCCCAACACCTTGTTTTACTATCCTATTAACCATCTATAATCAGATTTATGCACTTATAGTATAAAAGATACTTCGCTATCAACAATAAATCTTGATTTTGTACATATACATCTTGTTTGTTATTGTGCTCCATATAGGACGTGTTGGAAGTATACAAAGGGGAAATTATGGTCTGATTCACAAAAAAAAGTTTTTTTACTATATAAGTGTAATAGTGATACAGGAGCACTGGAGCACTTCTGATTCAGCACTGGATATGAAAAAATTTCCACTAATCCAAAAAGCAGCCCTAAGGAGAAGGACTCTGGAATCCTGATAGACAAGAAGTTAATCTTGAGCCAGCAATCTGCCCTCATGGTCAAAAAGGTCAGTGGTAATTCTGGGATGCATTAGAAAGAGTGTGACCAGTGGGTCAAGGGAGGTCATCCTTCCCCTCCATTCTGCCCACAGCTGAGCTCCCCAGTTCAAGAGAGACATGGAACTACTGGAGAGAGTCTGGTGGATGGCAAGAAAAGATAACTGAGGGACTGGAGCATCTTCCTTATGAGGAAACATTGACAGAGCTGGGATTGTTTAGCCTCGAGAAGAGAAAACTGAGAGGAGAACTTCCTAATGTCTATACATATATCTAAAGAGCTGGTGTCAAGGCTGGTGACAGACTCTTTTCAGTAGTGTCCCAGTGACTGGACAAGGGGCAATGGGTATGAACTGGAACACAGGAAGTTCTATCTAAACATGAGGAAAAACTTTTTTACTGTGAGGGTGACAAAGCACTGGAACAGGCTGCCAAAGGCAGCGGTGCTGTCTCCCTCTCTGGACACATTCAAAATCCACCTGGATGCAATTACGTATAAGGTGCTCTAGGCAATCCTGGTTTAGCAGAGTGGGGGTGGACTAGATGATCTCTAGGGGTTCCTCACAAATAATATGATTCTTTGATTCTGTAATCCACATAAAAGTTTTAGCTCTTTTAAAACAGAGTGACTCTTAGAAACTCAACCTTACTGTTAGCTGCTAAGATCAGATATATTAAGTCCTACTGAAGGACTTTGTAATCAGAAATCTACAGAGCCATGGATTACATATCAGGTTCCAGATTCCCAAATGCTCTCCCCTAAGCCAGAATTTACAGGCCAGAAAGAACTTCTAGAAGTACTGTCAGAAGCCTACCTATCTTTCAACTTAGTTTAATTTGTACAAGTTTTTAATTGAAAGACGTTTCACCACTGCTTTATGAGAAAGGTGTTTGAGAACAGAACTACCACTTAGAAAGTTTGTGAAGTAAGATGAAAGGAAAGAACAAGGCTCTTCATCATGAGGAATGTGTATAGAGGAGATGAGAAACAGTGAAGGGAGAGAGAGAAAAAAACCCCAGTCACTCCTGGAAAATGATCATACTGTCATTAGATAAATAAAATAGCAGCTCAGAAACTGAAAGCATTTGAAAGCAAACTAAAGACATGAGGGAAAGTTGAAAAAAAATCTTCTCTAGGAGAAATTCTAACAATTCTGCCAGCTGATAAAGAAGGGGTATTGTTTTTCCAAATATATTTATAAAATAAATGAATAAATTCCATCTATTCATATATTAGATAAGAACAGAAATCATTAAGCTCTAGCAAAAAAACCCAAAAAAACAAAAACAAACAAAAAAAAAAAAAACCCAAACAAAATAAAACAACTGTGTTTGTTATTTTGAATATATTAATTCTGAAAAAGAGGCTTACAAGCCTGCCTAACTGGGAAAGACGTTTAAAGGTTGCTTGTGCAAGTGAAAATATTTACTGAAAATACAGAAGTTATGCCTAACAATGTCTCTTTCATTCGGTGGAATACTCTATGTAGAAATTGCTTTTCCATTTTAATTTCTCTCATTTAAACTTTCCTTCAAAAACAGACACAGACAAACAAACAAAACAAACAAACAAACCAATAAAAAAAGAAAAAAAAAAAACAAAAAAAGCCCCAAAAAACCAAACCAAACAAAAAAACCCCAAACAACTCCCAAACGAAACTTTTAAATATTTACGTTTTTGAGGCTATTTAATATTTAACACTCTTGGGTTTATTTCTGAACTTCCACTGACAGCTTTAGCAGCACTTGCTGTTATAGCAAAATATTCTCAGATTGCTTAGAATGTTGTTTTTTTAATTATATCTACTTTAACAAGAATTTAAAAATAACACCTGCCAGTGTACAAGCCATACTACTTTACAGAAAAAAAAACCAAAAACCAACAAAACTTCCCCCAATTGAGGACACAGCTGCTGTTAATAAGTTTTGTGCCACAGTTCATTGATTTTAGAACTCTTACTACTAATTGGTGGACACTTGAGATTAATCTCAAAACATGTAGGAAATGCTGGAAACAATTCTCAGGTTCTCACTTACAGCTTCTTTTTCAACAGGTACACAGTATTAGACGTTTCCAGAGAGAAACACACGCAACTGTGTCATGGTCAAGTGGCAGGAAAGAAAAGCCAGTCTGGTAACAGAATTTTATTCTAGGCACATTCTCAAATGGATATAACCTTGAGAAGCAAGAGACTGTTTCTAGTAATTTTTTATCTTGGTCAAAAGTTGAGGAGGTTAAGAAAGACAGAATACAGCTTTAAAACCTATTTTCATTTTCCTGCTCTGTGTTATCCCATAATTTATTTGCTAACCATGCCAAGGACAAGTTTTCAGTGATGGGAAGAAAGTGCTACAGTTCTCCCTGCCCCACTCAGCAATAAAAAAACCTGAACCACTCTTTTCTAGTATACACACACAGCTCATGTGATTAAAAAGGCTATAATTAGGAGTTGGCTGTAAACACAGAGGGGCTTAGAAAGTGAAATTACTTTTCTTCCCCCAAAATGAATGCAACCATGTACTTATACATGGTGTTATTTGCTTATTCTTTTTACAAGAAATATTATAAATGTAACATTATTGTGATGATATTTCATTCCCTCAGTATATTGCCAGACTACATGCTTTGACATTAGCATTTACAGAGAGCAATAACACTGTATATAAAACAAAACAAAAAAGCTGTAAAGAGTTGAAAAAAATATCAAACACATTGAAAATATAACTCAGTTTTTTTAAAAAAATCTACTGATGAAATGAAATGTACTTGGTGACAAGATACTCTGGCAATGGCAGTTTGTTACTGCAGACACTCAGATTAAACCAATGTCAAAGAGACATTTTTTGGGGATGAATGTACAATGCTTTATTTATTTTTTTAGTTTACTGGGAAAAAAATTGAGAATGCACCTCAATAAATCAAATTACAAGGATGTCTGATTGCTTCTCCTATAACAATATTCTACAAGTTCCCAGCTTTAAAACATGATATGCTATTATTGCCTAAAAAAAATCCTAGTCTCTGCATATATAAATCAAGGTCCAATCATATTTTAGTTTATGTTTCAGTCATAGAAAGGCATGCTTTTGTACAACATTCTAAATTCTTATTTGCACATATCATAGTGATTATTTCCAAGACTAAAATTTTTAATTAAATGATTGCTAGAACTTGAGCAATGTCTTCTATTACCTGGATCTTTGATAATGAAAAAATTACTTATTTTCCTTTTGGATTTTTAAAATACTGAAGTTAAATCATGTTTCACAATGCCAATTAAATGTGTTTTTTCATTTCCATTTCAGTCAAGCTGTGAAAGATTTCAATTTTTACACATTTTACTGAAAAAATTTAATGTAAAAAATTAAACCTATCTTTTCCAATTAAATTGCTCACACTTGTTCTACACTTCAAAATATGTTTTTTTGCCAAGAGCAGATGTCTTCTCTGTTTTTTAGAGAAAAACTACATGTCTATTTATAGCTTTTTTTGCCATCATTATTAAAAGTTATCCCTTAGTTCAGTGATCAACATAAGGAGCAGTCAGGCAAGCACCCCATATATGCAAATCAACATCACACTAAAATATGTAAGATTGACTTTTTAATAGTAGTAACTTTAAGATTCACAGGTTTTAAAAGGTCACTCAGCCTAAAATTATTCTTGTCCAAGTTTCTAGAAAGCCTGAAAAAGGTATGGCCAACTTTTTGTTATATTAAGGATTAAAAATGTTAAGCTGACACCAGACATCACTGGCAGGGAACAGTACTCATTAGCAGTAATACTTAAATTTGACTGTCATCCTGTTAAAATAATTTCAGGCATCTTACTGTCTACACATAACACCAGATTTATACCCACAACTGAATCTCTGCAAGTACAAATTAAGTCAGATATTTAGGGTGCAATTCACTACTTTTTGAGTGCTACGTTCCACATATGCATTGGAATGAGATTCAGCCCCAAATTATCTACATTCTAAAATGAAGACGCAATACAAATAATAACTTATTTCTCAAATATATCTTATTATATCTCAAATACCAACAACAACAACAATGCTCAATTTCTCAAAATTTGAGAGATAAATATACAAACAAGATTAAAGGTTTAACAGTCCAAAAGGAAAATGAGGATTGCAATTGCGGTACTCTTAAGCAAATGCTGTTTCCCTATTTAATTATTCCTCTTTACTTTTATAGGGGCTCCTCAGTTGTGTATGAACAAAGGTATAGTTTCACTAGAAATTAGAAATTTAAGCCTGCTCCAAAGCTTTATTGGATTGATTGCTGTTATTATTTTAGAAAACTACCTAAAAAAATGTCAGCAACCCATTTGAAAGCATTACTCTCACAAACCTGAGGAGGTATTTTTTGGTCCCTCAAAAAATATTTCTGATAAATATATTACATATTTTTTGCAGGTATAAAGAAAATATTCATGTCTTTTAATTTTATTTATTTGTATAAGGAAGTACTATTGCTAAGATGTAGAAAAACATACGGTACACTACATGTTAAAATAATTTCTGTTTACAAATACTCCCTTCAGAAATGCAACTTCAGCACTACAGTTCTATTATATGTACTGTACTTCCAGAGGCAGAATAATAAATCCAAAGATTTACTACTCTTAAGGCATGAATCATGTTAACTATCTTCTGCATAATTTGTTGGGTGTTGACTAAAGGTGATCCTGCAGCCAAACATGAGAAATATGAAGTCAGAAAATGTTGTTAAAAAGAAGCTGATTAAGCCACATACAGAACATTTTTGCTCACTTTCTAGCACTTGCTTTTGAGAAGACGCAATGTGATTCTAAAAAAGGATGAGTAATACTGGAGAATTACAGATAACTATAGATAATAAGGAAAGACAAGCATGTGATTAAAGTATGTTTGACATGAATGTAAGTGATATAAAAAATTGCAAGGAAAAAAAATAAGCAGAAAACAAACTGAAAATAATGTATGGAAAACAAAATGGCAGCTAAATTTGTAGAAATTGTTATGAAATTTCTTATCTTTGAGGCAGCTTGAACTCCAAATCTGTATTGCCTTTTTTGATACACATTGATCATTACGATTACAGAATCAGCCGGGTTGGAAAGGACCTCTGAGATCATCAAGTCCAGCCCTTGATCCACTGCCACTGTGGTTACCAGACCATGGCACTGAGTGCCACATTCAGTCTCTTCTTAAAAACCTCCAAGGACAGAGAATCCACCACCTCCCTGGGCAGCCCATTCCAATGCCTGATCACCCTCTCTGTAAAGATTTCTTCCTAATATCCAACCTAAACCTCCCCTGGCAGAGCTTAAGTCCATGCCCTCTTGTCTTACTGATGGCTGCCTGGGAGAAAAGACCAACCCCCCCTGGCTACCCCCTCCTTTCAGGGAGTTGTAGAAGTGATGAGGTCTCCCATCAGTGATGTGTTTTGGAACAGTCTACTTTCACTGCTGCTCACATCTGAAAATACCTATGATGAAATATTTCACTGAAAAAATTGTTTGTTAAGATATAACATTTCATAGAATCATAGATTCATAGAACAGTTTGGGTTGGAAGAAACGTTAAAGACCATCTAATTCCAATCCCTCAGACCTTCCACTACACTAGGTTGCATCAAGCCCCATACAACATGGCCTTAACACAACCTTCCAATAAGAAGGACATAGAGCTCCTGGAATGTGTCCAGTGGAGAGCCACTAAGATAATCAGAAGACTGGAGCACCCTATGAAGACAGACTGAAGTTGGGGTTGTTCAGCCTGGAGACGAGGAGGCTCCGAGGTGACCTTATAGCAACTTTCCAATATCTGAAGGGGGACTACAAGAAAGCTGGGATAGGGCTTTTTACACAGGTGTGTAGTAAGAGGACAAGGAAAAATGGTTTAAAATTTGAAGAGGGGTGATTTAGGTTTGGCATTAGGAAGAAATTCTTTAATTTGAAATTAAAAAAAAAAGAAATTCTTTAATTTGAGTGTGGTGAGACACTGGCACAGGTTGCCTAAGGAAGTTGTGTCTGCCCCCTCCCTGGAAGTGTTCAAGGCCAGGTTGGATGGGGCCCTGAGCAACCTGGTCTAGTGGGAGCTGTCCCTGCCCATGCAGGGGGGTGGAACTAGATGATCTTCAAGGTCCCTTCCAACACTGAAAATTCTATGATTCTAGGAGTGATAAATTTCAAACATTTAGACATGTAGATAATGTCCTGGATCAGTAGTACAAGTTACTATAGCAGTTAGCTATTTTACTTGACATGTTTTCTCCAAACAGAAAAGCAGAACCCAGCCTACAAATTAATGAATCTGACATACTGCAACCTGCACTGTGGAAGGCCAAACTGATATTGAAGTCCATCTAATTAACCATATTATATGCTGGTATTCTGTGGCAATTTTGGTGGGGATTTCCGCATATTTACATAAGTGAATAGAGGAGCTATTATTAGGACTTAACACAGTTTTTTGTTTGAAAGAAAGCAAACATACATCAAAAATATAACAATCCAGAAAACATAAGCAGTAAAAAAACTACATGCTAAGTAGTAAGCAACAATCATGCTGATTTTTTGAAAATAATGCTGCTAGCTCTTATTCACAACAAATTGTTTTTAAGAGAAATATAATGCTACAGGCACAGGAAAAATTACATGCTTATAGATATGGACTGTTTCTTTTAGAACCATGGTGTTAAAATTTAATTATGCAACAAATGGTGTGGGTATTTTTTTCTGAATTGGAAAAAAGATGTCCAACCATTCCCCACCTGTATGGAATCATGGGCATCCATACAATGATCTATTTTCAATATAGACATAAAAGCATGTGAGGAGAGTCATCAGAAGTTATTGGCTATTTTACTCAACACTGTCTCCCATCCAGATGTCCAACTTCATCCATGGAAGTTGCTCTTGGATGAATCAAGACATGATATCAGTATGGTAATCTTGAAGAAAATAAGATGAAACTAAAGAGATACTAAAGCAGAATATTATCCTAGTTTCTTTCTATCTTTTCTATTCAATATGATTGAAAAGAGGGCTTCTTTTCGCCATTTGTGGGGAGGAGTTGCTGGGAGGTTTGTTTCATTTGGTTTGGGTTGGTTTGG
Organism: Heliangelus exortis; assembly: GCF_036169615.1. NCBI lineage: Eukaryota > Metazoa > Chordata > Aves > Apodiformes > Trochilidae > Heliangelus > Heliangelus exortis. The sequence goes on from NC_092422.1 coordinate 96,080,629, forward strand.
TTGTTTTAACTCATTAAGTTTAGCACTATTCTATAGCTAATTACTAAAATATTGTTTCTCATTTTCATCTAAAGAAATTAATTCCTTTTCCATCTAGTCAAGGACCTGCAAAGAAGAAAAAAATTTAACCTTGACTGGTTCGCAGCTAAACACAAAAGATGACACCCCAGATGGCTTTGAATGTAGAAGTTTGCTTACTATTTCATGCAAGTATAATCATGTCATACCTATGCTAAATATGTTAATTTCTGCTACATTTAACAGATCTATGTCATTTGAAAAGAATGGTTCTAACCCCTAGATGGATCTAGCAAATGACTGTATCTAGAAATCCTTCATCTAGTTGATGAAGACACAACTCTCCGTTCTAGGATGCAGATTATAGACTTGAATATCCTCCAAAATTTTACATTAATGACTAGATCATTAAACTGTTATACGGAAAATATATATCAAAAAGGCTTCCCAAATAAGCATTACCTTTCTTCCAAAGGAAATACAGTTCTCTGAAACCTGAGAAAAAAGTGTGATGAACCTCTAAAAGCAACAGGGACAAACATTTTTAAATACAGCCATAGAGACCTGTCGATTTGATAATAATTTAAACATTATGATAGTATAATCTGTGGGACTACAAGGCTCATTTTTTACTTACAGCCTTAAAAAGAAAAACAAAACCAACCCCTTTGTCAAGAAAACCCTCTGTTTACTAACAGTTACCATCACAAGCTTGTATTAAAGCTAATGAAGTTGGACAACCAGACAAGTTATGGTTTTAGGAAGAGAGATTTTTAACTAGAGTAGGGTAAGAAAAGCTCCAAAATTCAATTATCCTCCACACCAACACCATATTTAGCAGAAACTGCATAGTAAAGCTTTTCACCAAAAACTCAAATTTAAGGAACACAACATAATTGTCATAACTAATCTGCTCACTATAAATTTAAGTCCAGAGTTTTCCAGATTCTTCTATTTCCTTTCTAAACTGGACATTAGCTTTCTCCCCTGTTAATAACACTTCAAGCTTGGGTAGGTCTAATTTTGTAATTGTTTTGTCTACTGTTGTTCCCTGAACAGTCTGTGTTTTGTTCAAGCTCATGAAGTTTAATGAGTCCTTCCCCTCTCACCCCCTGCCCTAATTTTGCAGAGGGTTAGAGATAAAAACACTCTGGTCTAATTTGTTGGACTTCAAACAAAATGCCCTGCCTTGAGTGGCTTCCCTAGATTAGTGATATCCACTTCAAAACAACTTCTGCAAATCCCTACACATCTTCAAATTGTCAATATCCCTTTTTGTCATGAAAGATTTTTCTAGTTTCAAAAGCCTTCTTTGTCTGAATCCATCACTAGTACACAAACCTGAAAAAGCTTATCTAAAAATAATGACAGCATCTTCTAGGGTAACAAAAATGTAGTATAGCACATTCACTTAAAAGTACATCTCTTGTAAAATTTCAGGAATCATCAAGTTCTACTCTGATCTTATATAATTAACTTGGATGAACTTAAATCATCTGAAGTTTTAGACTGGAATTAAGTAAAAAGCTACATACTCCTCACATTGACTTTAGCACTAGTAAATGTTTACTTCTTAAGAAAACAGCCAAGATTACAAAATGTTGGACATGCATCTACTGGATGGCCACACTGATACAACTTAGAGGCATGCTCAGAAAAGTCTAAGTCTAACTTATGGAAAGTCAAGTCCTTTAAGCTCTGCTCACCTTTGATGCCCATAAATGACAAAACCTAATAAGCCTTGAAAACTTATAACCATATTGTTTCTCATTCTCTGCTGATACATTACTAAGTTTTATTTGATTAGTCAAAAATTCAATTATTTGCTCATTCATGCTACAAGTAACTTCGACCTTATAGGATTTTATATGCCTTCTGAAGGAGCTGCAGTAATATCAGAGCTTAAACAATGCAAAAATAGATGCAAAATCTGCAAAGACTTTTTTCAAAACATTTCAGAACATTCATATATTCATGAGACTGTCTATTTGAACAGTTGTTTGCTTGTTTTTTTAAGTTAAGTAACAATATTAGCAAAAAATTCCAAGGAGAAATTACAGCATCAGTATTTAGTTTGGTTTGGGTTTGGTTTTTTTGTCACCTCCTTGAAATTTTTGCTGAATAAAGAGAGAGAAATAATCACAACTAATATATAAAGATCTAGAAAAAAAATTTATCTCTGAAAACCCATATAAAATCTGTTGTATGCTAAATTATTCTCTATGAAGTAGATGGAAGAAGATAATAGTTCCCATTTGCAGTCCAGTTCTCAAGAAATACTTCTTTTGCCTGATATAAACTCTTTCTTATTAACAACAGTTTACACCACCATACCATGTAAGGGGAAAAAAGTCAGGAAAGGTTGGTTTTAATAAAATGTGTTTATAATATAAATTTTTAGTATACATTTTTATTTGAATGAACAGACTCAAAAGTCAACAGTGGGACCACAGTATTATCCAAAATAGTCTCCAGGGAAATGCTGTTCAACAACATTCTTAGGACAGAGACATATAAAAAAGCTCTATATTTTCTGTAATATTTTTATCTCATAAACTTCCTATCTCATTTCTTGAAATTTCAATGAACATTGCAAGCAATGTTGATTTTTTGCTTTACCAAGCTTCCAAAGCAAATGCCTTCCAGGGTGTAAAAGTGTTCACTCCTGAAAACACACACTCCTAGAAATGTCTGCTTTCAGTTTTTTTAATTTTATTTCAAATACTCATTGTCATAGTCACCACCCTAAGGCCCACACTTTGCTCACTCATGTCATGGAAAACATATAAAAGTCATCGACTGTCATCTATATTCATTCTCAAGTTCTGGTGACTAGCATAGCTTGAAAAGTGAAAATAAAGAGGTTATTCCTCTTACACTGCCTGTGCAGACAACAGAGAAAGGCTCACCTAAAAGGGGAATTAAAACCATTAGACTATGATAACGATCTGTCATAACTAAGGGTGTCCCCCAGTTAAAGGACACTGGAGTAAAGCCAAGCCCTTGTGTACCCTGCTATCTCTTTATTCCTTCTTCCAACTGGATACAAGAGGGAGCACTAACAAACTAGTGCAGTTAGTGCTGAACAAAAGAGAAGTAAATTTATTCTCTCTGTGGATGTCTTCAGGCTTGAAAATTAAAACTATTCTTTTATTATAACCTAAAGATTAGTTGAGCAGCAATTTACCAGGAGAAAGAAAAATTAAAGCCAATACACTTGATGCATGGATGTTAACTTTTGATGTTAACATCTTAAATTGAATTTCTGGAAGCTTATGCTCATTTGCTAAATTACTAGCACTCAATGTTTCCTAAAACATTTTTTACAGAAGCTCCACAGATGTCTGCAGAAATAATGAAAAGGAATATATCCTCATTCTCATGAATGAGAATTTATGCAGTGAGTTGCCATTAGCAGTAAGGGAAGTTGTATGCATCAGTCCCAGGGAACACTAATACTGAGGCATTCCTTGAACACACACAAAAAAAGTGAAAATAGATTTAAATACAGAGGGCATTTATTGTACATTCCATGGTGATGTAATGATCTTGAATGAAAACATTGCCATATTCAGGTACCACAGTTAGTCAGAAGATGCTCTTATCTTTACCACAGATAGGCACACATTGAATCTCTCCAGCCACCACTGGAAAACAAAAAGTTACTTTCTTCCTTTCACCATCCTCCTCATTCACATAGGGCAGAGATGGCAAGATCAGAATAAAGAAGCCTGGTTACACTCAATAAAGAGGACAAGAGAGACTTCTGTTCTCAGGCCCAGTGAATATGCAGAAATGGGACATTTTGTCAATTTAAAATGAAAATACTAGATACTCAGAAAGGACCAGCCTCTCACACAGGAATCTATTGCATTTATACAATTATTAATATATAATGTACATTTCTATCAAAAAAGGAACAACAACATTTAAGAAAATGCTTCTTTTAGACTTGTTGGGATTGAATATAAGGGAGGGACTTGAAATTCTAAATGTAAACTTTGCAGTGGAAGGAAGAGCAAACAATACATTTTAATTCTTTGTGTTGATATATATCCCTTGTTTGTAAGCAAATAAGTAATATTTTTTTATATTCTTTTATCTCCTATAGCACTATCTTTTTGAAACTTCATGATGTGATGATAATGACTGACTAAATGGCTCCCATTTAAGTCTATTCATGTTGTAATTTTCATCTGTTTTATATAGATATGTAAAAAGTCAGCAGTCATGTTTTCAGAAGTTACTGAGTTCTAAACAAAATAAATGGGAGAGCTATTCTGCATTATCACAGAAAATTTCCTCATTCATGTAACTGTAACCATAAACAAAGCCAAGATCTATTTGTCCCTCTCCACCCAGAGTAATATTTTCACTGAAAGCCTATTCTAGAATGTGACTTGGTTAGCAATTACCAGCCCCCCTTCCAATTTCCAGCCAAGTTAATTCTTGAGAACTGACCATCTCGTTATTAAATTTTGTCTTTCCTCTGTGATAGGGAGAAAACATATTTAAACACAATATTCATCATGCTGAGCTAAGAATCAAAAATCTCTATCCAAGCTGGACGTCAGCCAAACTGACAGCCAATTTTAGCATTCTCCCTGCTTAATTTGTAAACACATTTTCAATTTTTTCGTGAATGTATCTTTTTCTCTCAGTTCATGATGAAGACTGAACTTGTAAAAAGAACGAAACTGCTCAGGTCAACCAATTCACTGCTTTTTAGTCCCCAGGTTGAAATGCAGTGTCAGCTACACTCAGATGTATGAAAATACACCAGTGGAAAAGGGAGGTTTTTTTTTCACCTTAGATACAGAATTAAAGCCTGGAGTAAAAAGGGGAAAAAATATACTGTGATGGTATTGCAGAACTATCTGAGCTACAATATTCCTTTAGCTAATTCATTTTTTGTTGACAAATTCTTCTTTTTTTGAAGGGATCTTATATAGCATCTGAGATTAGATACTCTTATAAAACAAGACTTTGCAAAAGGTACCAAATGAATTGACCTCTCACAGATCATAGATCATAGATGCTGTCCCACAAAAACTGCTGTGTGAAATATATGAAGGAAAGTACTAGTCCAAGATATTTTTGTTGAAAAGGCTGGATAACATCCCTATAAAACGAATTAAAAGGGAGCTAAGGATCTCATAGAATTACAAATGTCACACTGGATTTTTTTTTATGGTGAAATGGAAGCATTAGGATTCAGTCTTTGCCTGCCCTGTAATTTGAAGTCATAGTCCTTGCATGGACATAGGTTTTTAATATACATAATATAAAATTATATATAAAATATACATCTACATAAATAATAATCTGATACTTCCTTTGATCCGACATAAAGAAATGATTGATTAAAAGCAGAACCAAGCACTATTAACAGAGCATATATTTGATTACAGAATCAACCAGTAATGAGAGCACAAGATAAAAGTTCAAAATAATAAAATACAGGAGTATCTCCCTCCTCTTCCTCTTGCCAAATGTCCAGTCGATGTAATTTCAAAGCAAATGCACAGAAATACATTAAAAATAGACAAGGGGAGAGATTATGGTTTTTAATACCTAATATCATCATGTTGTACCATAACTTTAAAAGTTAATTGTACTTTAAATCTGCCTCAGTTAAGGCAGTAAAAATTCCATTTACAATGAATGTGCTTCAACCATTTTTATAATCTTTCTGCACACTAAACTCATGTAAAAGTGCTATATGGAGAGTCAGCCCTACAAAGTGAAAACTCCAAGCCAAACACAAACCCAAAACAAAAGCAAAAAACCCCAAACAAACAAACAAATGCAAAACAAAACAAAAATCAAAGCAACCAACAAAAAAATCCCAGACAAAAAAAACAATCTAACACCCTAAAACCTCAACTGGGACAAGAACTGAGCATCACAGTCTGAGTCCCTCCTCACTCTTGGTAACATTCTGCAGTTTTCCTGAGTTATAAAGAAAGGCTTTATAATACTTATTTTTCCATAAAGCTGTCTTGGTGAGCTACATGTGTTGCAATAAATGTATAAAAAATACTTTTCATAATAGGAAAGACACAAAAAATGAAATGACAACATGCGCGAATAACATAACATTATATATTAATACAAACTTTGTAAATGTCAAGAAAAAGGAATAGATGTTCACCAGTTACAAACTACTGATGGGGCTGTTCCCATAGTAAGGCAAAGGGAGCACTTCTCAGAACCACAGCATCAGAAAGCAGCTGAGACAGGAAGGCAAGCCCAGAGATCACTGAATCCAAGCTCCTGCTCAGATCAGGATCAGACAGAGCAGGTAGCTCCAGGCTATGTTCAGTAAGATTTTCAGTATTTCCAAAGATGGAGACTACAGCCTCTGTGGGCACCCTGTTTTGGTTTTAAAACACCCTTACCCTTAAAAAAAAAAAAAAGTGTTTTCTTAGAATGGTCTCTCTGAGGCGGGTTGACCTGGGCTGACTACCAGCCACCCATTCAGCTCCTCTCTCTCTCCCCCTCTTCAACAGGGCAGAGGAACAAAACAAGATGAAAAAGCTTGTGGGTTTAACAAGAAGGTCACTCATCAATTACCATCAAGAGCAAAACAGGTTGAGCTTGGGCAACATTAATTTGATAGAGTTGGATGGTAAGAAACAAAGACAAAAATTAAGTCAACACTTTTCCCTTTCCCCCTTTGTCCCAGGCTCAACTGCACTCCTTCATTCATGACTATCTGAACTCCTCTCCCACCCTAAGCTGTACAGAGGGGGATGCAAAATGGGTTGTTATCAGTCCATAACAGCTTCTGAACCTTCCTTCTCACATATTATTCTTGGCTCCAGTGTGTGTTATGCCTACAGGCTGCAGTCTTTCATGACAGAACTGTTCCAGTATGGGTCATCCATGGGCTACAGATCCTGTCAGGAAAATCTACTCCAGCGTGGGTACTCCATGAGCTCTACTCACAGAATATCCACCTGCTCCAGAGTGGGATCCTGAATCCAGCACCTGCTGTGTGAATACCTGTACTGTAGTGGTCCTTGCCTCAGTGAGATACGTGCAGCACCATGGTCTCTTTCATGGGCTATGCTGGAGTCCCTGCTGCAGCACCTGGCACACTTTGTCCCCTTGCTTCTTCTCTGACCTTGGTGTTTGCAAGATTGTTCCTCACACTTTTTCCCACCCCTTGCTGCTTGTGCAGCTTTTCATCCTTTCTTAAATGTACTTTCACTGAGGCACCACCAACTTGGCTGATGGGCTCAGCCACATCCTGCATTTACTTAACTGTGCAGCTAACAAAAGCCTTAGGCTCCCTCTTATGCTATCAAAAATTTGCCACCTACACCCAACACATTCTTATACCATAATATGCTACTTTTCATCTTCAGAAATCTTGAAGTCTGTTTTCTGAAATCCTTAGTCTTTGAAAGAGACTTTGAAAAGGTGTTGAGCTAAATAAAAATTCAGCACTTACAGCTAATTGATCTGTTTAAAGGATTTTGTTTTTCAAGATAACTGCTTACAGACCAAAGCCTGTAACATGCTAGCTGAAGACCAAAAAAAAAAAAAAAAAATCAACAAAGAACAAGAGAACCTAAAAATCTTCTTGTGTTCACATTTAAACAACAAACATGTCCTTCTTTTATGTCTCTAAGCAGTAAAAAATGAAGGTCACGAGAGAATCTGGTTACACAAAAAAGAAAACAGTCAATAAGCAGCATTATAGGATGTTTGGTAATACTCCAAGTAATATAATACTCTAGGAACAGCTTTTCCATACTCTGACCTATAGGAGTCAACAAGCAGAGGCACTCAAGTATAATTAGAAACAAATGATAAAACTGTACTACCCCTTCCTGTCCAGGTTTCTGGCATGAATGTGGAAAAAATTTTAAGATAAACACATCCTTACTGCATTATTTATACAAACATACTTATTTGTTATTCTTGGTTGCTAATTTTCATCCATCCTGTGTTTCACTGAAAAATACCCCTACAGGAGGACTTCAAGGATCTATGGATGACATCTATAGGAAAAGTAATCCCAAAAAGGTACAAGATCAGCTTCTACTTGAGTACTGTTAGTATATAATTAAACCATTAAATGTACCTTGATATGGATGAAGTCATATTAAAATCAGTGGGAGTATTCTTAAACATCATTATCATATAAATAATGTGTTTGGTGTTATTCATGCCAATCAATACAATGTTTAGCATTCAGAGCTATCTAAAAATTGACAGCATTAATATTTTTCATCTATCTAAATCTTTTTTTATAAAATAACATTTGCCTGCTTCCCCATCCTCAGTTTCTCTGCAGAATGCAGGAATCTAAAATAGCTTCCAAATATGCTCTGAAAGACAGGGTCTTGGAAACAGTTTACCTGAGTAACTGAAATCTCAAAGTCTCCTCAAGTGCAGCAGTAGATTTAGCTTAGTGTGAAACTATTTTTTTGGAGACTGGAAAAAGCAGAAATTAGCTAATGACAGCCTTTCATAACATAAGTTCTCTAAGTATCTGTGTACTTTAATCAGCTGTTTTTCTATATATAGATAAAAAGATTGCTAATTAAGCATACTACATTTTACAGTGAAATTACAAGTCACATTTCATGGTAACATTAGGTATTTAAAACTGATTCACCCTGTGATAATTCATTGTTGACTCTTAAAATTATTTTCTTTTGAAATGATCCAACATTAAAAAACCCAAAACACTTAAAAAAATGCCCCTCTTAAAGAGCAGTTTAAACACACAATTTAACAATCTGTAGATCAAATATTGGTGAAGCATTTATCTTGAGATGTAACTAAAAATTTGAGGTTTTTTCCTCATGAACGATCAACAAAACTACATAATACAGAAATTAAACTGTTTCTATTCTTGTTCACTCAATAATTATGAGCATGTATGGATATTCATTTTACGAGCATATCTAGTATTTTTTTTTTATTGATAATGGATTTTCTCTAATCCTTTAATATAATTTTTATCTACCAACATAAATAAAATTATTTTCCTGTGAATTCTCCTTTAGTTCAGACTGAAACTTCTGCATGCTGAAGCTTTCCTAAAGTTGTGTACTATTTATGCTAAACAAAAATTATTCTACTTATTGTTAGTAAAACATTTGTTTTCCAACTAACATCGGTGATGATTCCTGAAGTATAAAGAGAATATTGCTATTCAGACCTAACAAGTTTTAATGTGCATGCATATGGGGATTAAAAAAAAAAAGGCAGGGGTGGGTGCAAGGGTGCAATCTGCTTTCCCTTTCAGTTTAATGGAAAATTTTTCATGCAGTCATTAGAATTTGTTAAAAGTGTAAAAAACAAAAAATGGTAATTACAAAAAAAAAAAAAAAAAAAAAATCAGTCAAGATTTATTCGCCCCCCTCACTCAGCATATGCTATAATAAGATGTCACAGGTAAAGGGGTTTATGGGATCTGAAGTAAGTCCTTCAAATTAAAGTGCCTGCATCACATTACTTAATGAAGGAACTTTATTCCTCCCTATTTCAGCATTATAAGACACAACACAGAATTTCCAGAATTTGCAGAATGTCAGGGGTTGGAGGGGACCTCTGAACATCATGGTGTCCAACACCCCTGCCAGAGCAGGACCAAAACTAGGGCATGATTTCTTCCATTGATTATGCAGTCTTTATGTCTATGTGCTGCTCTTGTGCAGTGTCAAGATACAATAAGATTTGTTATATAAAAATACTCTGATACTGTATTATTCTAAATCCATGAGGAAAACAGTAATTTGATTATATCCTTGTGAGTGGAGAGCAAAATGGTTTAGGTGTTTAGAATATACTCCTACATCTTACTGCAAGTCTTTGAAAAAGGTCAACTCTTCAAACTGCAATCCACTACCTGCACAACAAGCAACAGAATGTTATTATAGGTTCTTACCAAGTGATCCATCATAAATTAAATAAAATAAATGTTGTTTTCACCTTTGCTCAGCTAATAAGAACACTGCTACTTTTGAAGACAAACCCTATGTGCTTCCTGTTTAGTTAAACTATTTTGTCACTACATCTAATTATCTATTTAGATGCATATAAATAGTGCATCAGTTTATTTTGGCTTTACTCTTCTGCTAGTTAAAGACAGGATTGCTGGAAAAATTTCAGGCTCTTCTCTAACTTTTATCATCTTTTTTTCATTTTTAGAGATTCCAAGTAATAACTTTGCTCTGGTGATCAATCTTTGCAAATTATATAGATACAAAGGATTATCTATAGCACACATTTCATCATTTTAGCTGTTAGTATGAAAGATCTCATCTGCATATTAAGAACAAAACAAAAAACAACAAAAAGCAACCTGGTGAGGTAAGCAGCCTTCCCCATACTGCTCCAAACTAGTGCAGAGCCTCCTGATTGTTCCACAGAAAAAGTCATTAAGGAAAACAGTTTAAAGCTCTTAGCTCCACTGATGAATCATTCTTCACATCTCATTTTTCTTCTCTAGAGGCTTCCGTTTTCAAACAGAAAGGCTTCTGTTTTTCTTTCTACCTTTTCCCCCTCCAAAATAATCAAGAGGATACATTTTATTAAATAAATAAATATTTTAAGCATGGCCATTATAAGTGGAACTATGGCCAAAAAAATTTTTTTTTCCCTTAATACTGTATTCAGTTTGAATCGGTAAATCAGATAAAACATGTTTCCATTTAACATTATAGACCTGTCTCACTCCTGCTCTCGTCTTTAGATTACAAGTTCTCTACACAAAAGCGAAGTTCAGTGAATGAGTATTTGTTTCTCTTCTAACAGAATTCTTCATTCCCTTGCTGTTTTTCACTTCAGATGCTACCATTCAGATAGAACATTAATATGCATGACTCCAAATTAATGAGGCTCAAAGAGGAGACACAGCCAAGATTCACAGTGTTTATGCTAGAATTTGATTCTGTGGAATTAAGTAGAAAAAAAATCTGGATTTAGATATGTTAGACTAAAGGTAAGGCATATTTTATGCCTTGTGCAGTAATGTACACTAAACATTTATCAGCATCTTATCTGAAATGCTAATATAGTCTTCACACTGTAAATATTTTTACCTAATGATCTCAGTATTTTTCAAGAGTAGAATTGCTGACGTCATCAGTTTTAAAAGAAAAACAAGGGTGCTACCATTGTTGGTCCCACATATTCTATAACCAAATCAACCACTCTCAAGAATATATGAATTTCTTCCCCCTGTAAAATTTCTGCATTGCCTTAATAGTTTACCCTTCATATCTCCCATTTTCCACAACTCTCTATCACCTTGTGCAGGATTAAAACTCTGCATGTTCATCCCTGTCCCCACACCATACCTCCTGTCAGGCAGCGAAGAACCTCACCATATCTTTTCCCCTTCAAAAGATGCACATCAGCATTTCCATTCTCAGATGTATTTTCTAACGTGGTTGTGGATAAAGAATTCAATATCAAGTAATATTGGCATGTACAGCAACTAGTGGCAATCCCATGAAACATGAAGTAGTTTCGAAACTACTTCTTAGTAGCACAGCTTAGAAAAAAAAATATTACTGAACTCAGAGTTGCTACATTGTACCCAACACATGGTTACTGCATATGTTATGTTTACCTTATTCTTTTCTGCTCCCCTGTGTTTTTCACAAATCTCTGGACTAGAATGCCTGAACTGTTGAACAACGGACATTTGCTGCAGCCAAGCAGGGATGCTTAAAAAAAACTGAAGTGTGTCCACATTAAAAGGAAAACAAACAGAAAATAAACGAAAAACTTCAGAAAAATAACTATGGAAGCATAAGAGACAAAAGAGTTCTATCAAGAAGGCTAAAACCAGTTAGCTGTGAAGCACAGCTCACGGTGATGAGATTTCACTATATCACACTACTAGCCACACATCTTTTTTTCTTGGAAGGAGAGGAGAGAGATTAATATTGCTCACAATTTCTTTTAACATTTTTTGGTCATGACTGTATGTGCTGGTTTTAGCTAAGATGAAGTTAACTTTCCTCACAGTGGTGCATATGGTGCTTTGTTTTGTGATCTGAGCCTTGATAGCACAGGGGTGTTTTAGCTGTTGCTGAGCCATGGTCACACTCATGGCCTTTCCTGCTTCTCAGATTGTACCACCTGAGAGTGGGCTGGAGGTGAACAAGAAGCTGAGAGTGAGCACTGCTGGGACAGCTGGCCCCAAATGACCAAAGGGACATCCCCAATGACAAGACATCAGTGGCTTTTATGGAAGTAGCCAAACACTTGCTAGCTGATGGGAAATAAGTGAATTAATTCCTTGGTTTGCCTCTCATTCTGCATGAATTATTTGTATTTATATATTAAACTGGTTTTATCTCAGCCTGTAAGCTTTCTCACCTTTGGTCTTCTAATTCTCTCTCTCATCCTTCTAGGGGGGAATGAGCAAGTAGCTGTGTAGGGCTTAGCTGCCTACCAGGGTTAAGCCGAAAAAATGTAGAATCATCCACAGAGAAGAAAAAGTATCTATATATATATGTATATACACAAACTATCTTCAGTTCCATTACATTTTATGCACTTTTATGCCACACCAGAGCAATTTAATTTAAAATAATTATATTAATCCTAAAAAAATATGGAATGGCTACTCACCGCCATAGAGCCAATAGTAATCATACAGAAGTGTTCATAAAATTATCATGGGGGGAAACCCTGACCCTGCAGTGTAGTTAAACCATGATATCAATGGCAGTAATATATTTTCTAAGTAACTTGTATGTTATGCTTGTAGTGGCTATTTCGACATAACATTCCTGGATATTTTGCAATAAGGACACTTAAAAGAAGTGTTTAAGGAGTTCTCCTTACAGTTAATACTGCTTTTTAACACCTATTGAGATGCTGGAAATTTCCATGGGACTGCAGAGGGACCTGGACAGGCTAGATCAGTACGCCAAGGCCAATAACATGAGGTCTAATAAGGCCAAGGTCCCAGACTTTAGTCACAACAACCCCATGCAAGGCTGCAGGGCTGGGGAAGAGCGGCTGGAAAGCTGCTAGGCAGAAAAGGACCTGGGGGTGTTAAATTGACAGACAGCTGAAGATGAGGCAGCAGTGTGCCCAGGTGGCCAAGAAGGCCAGCAGCATCCTGGCTTGTATCAGGAACAGCGTGGCCAGCAGGAGCAGGGAAGTGATGGTGCCTCTGTCCTCGGCACTGGTGAGGCTGCACCTTGAGTGCTGTGCTCAGTTCTGGGCCCCTCACTACAAGGACATTGAGGTGCTGGAGGGAGAAGGGGCAAAAGATCTCGTGAAGGGTCTGGAGAACAAGCCCTTTGAGGAGAGGCTGAGGGAATTGGGAGTGTTTAGTTTAGAGAGGAGAAGGCTGAGGAGACCTTATTGCTCTCTATAACTACCTCAAGAAATGTTATAGGGAGGTGGGTGCTGGCCTTTCCTTGAATCTGTAATTCTGTAGTATCTACAAACCAGAGCATTCTGAAGCCAAGTAATCAATAAAAGGCTTAAAAATTGAAGAGTTATTTGCTGATTAATGTCAGTCAGCAGATCTCACCTAATGTCTTACTTAGACGATGTGAAAGTCTACACATAGAAATTCAAGACATTCAAATAAATTAATTTAGGCTTTCTTAGGACCCTTACACAATTGCATTAAATATTTTTATGAGAGAAACTAAAAAAATTGAGTCAGATTCTTAATAAAAAAATAACATGATAGCATTTTTTTGTTTATTTTGTAAACTTATTCCATTCCAATAGGAATTTTAATGAATCGCCTGAGTGTGGGTGAATATCTACAGTGGTCAGGAACATTAGTTCTCTGCTTTATATTTACTCTAAATGACTATCAAAAAATCTCCAAGGTTTAACAGAATATTGAGGCCATAAAAAATTATCCTCATCTTTTAATCTTATTTAATGTTATGACTATGAAAGTATGCAAAGAAACACAATATTTCATCATGATCTAGCATTTATAAATAAAAAGGTAGATTTTTAATGACTCTAGTTTTTAGTGTAACTCAGAAAATGCCAAAGCTAGCTCTTGATTTTTAAGGTTCACATTTTGTTATTCATTTTGGTAGCCTCTTTCACACAGGCATAGAAACATTTCTGGATTTATGATTCATTTTCATTTGCAACTACACAAATAATTTCCAGAACAGTATTCAGCTCTACATACTTAAACATGTTCAGAGGATATTTTTCCATAAACTAAACTGCTATACCAGGAACAAGACCAATGCAATTATTATGAAAATCTACCTTTCTTTTAGCCCATATTTTTCAAACATGCTACTGATTACAAGAGTATTCTTCTTTGCAATTTGACGCATATTGGTTTGTAATTTAGCTTACATTATGTTAACTTTTAAAAGGCACTGAGGATTTGTGAATACCAGTAATGCTGAGGTTTGCTTAGTTTGAGCTTATTGACTGTCAGTGATTCATAGTGGGGGGGGGGAAAAAGATTATAGCCTCTTTTCATCACTCTTGTCTTTCAATACTTTTTTTTTTTTTTTTTTTTTTTTCCCTCTGGAAGAATCCTTATTTTTCAAATAGATGTTGCTAGCACACAATATGCATTTTATTTTGAGGCTCCTACATAGCTATATATAACTGATAAAAAATAACTACTACAAACTGATTCCACTTCTAGTGGTAATAGAATTAAAGCAGAAAGTTTTGTTTGAGACTATAATCATACGGGAATTGTCACTGGTTATGTTTAAACTACCAAATAAGTGATATATCACTTATATCACTTATACATGTTCTTGTATTATTTACTTGCTTCTACCTATAAAAAAATGGTTACGCTAACTAATAAGGTGAAAAGTTAAACAGAGAAACAGTGGAATGAGTTACTGTTATAAACTAATATTCTAATTGATTAATTAACTAATATCCTACTATCTACTATGTATAAGCCATTAGATTTTAAATTCTCTCATAGCTGACAAAATTACAGCAATGGGGTTCTCTTGCAGTAGATACATCCCCACTTGAGATTAAGTAAACAGGAATGAACATTAGAGTATCAACCACCAGGTATCAGTCTCCCCTACTCTGACCTGGTATTATTTCTTTTCTATTTATGACATGTACAGTCTGCAGTTTCTGTGAAGAGGAAAGAAAGTGCCATTAAGAGCATCTTCTGCTACGATCAGATGCATCAAAATCTGCCCTTCATCTTTTCCTTCACCCTTCTCACCTTTTATAATTTGAGCTGTAGAACAGAATAAAAGCAAGACATCTTAACACCTTTATGCCCATTGACAATCAGCAGCTTCCAGACTCTACTTCTTGCCATTATCTGAGGGCTTCATGGCTTCAGTAGTCTCCAAGCATGAAGTGCAGACCAAAGGCTTTAATACTTTCAAGTCTTCACACACTGTGCAGTCTCGTACATTATGCTATATAGTACCTTTTATTCATGAAGAGGCAACACAATCTTTACAAAGCCCACAACTGCCTCTGCAGTCTGGTCCAATTTTAAATTTTTTTTATTCACAGTCTGAGAATACACTGTGGAAATTGCATTCAACTCAGGAATGCCCAGAAAAAAAAAAAAAAAAACCAAGGAGCTTCTATCTACTCCCTTATTTGCTCAGGCAATTTGACACAAATGTTTTCTTCCAGAAAAACTTTTATTGCTGCTGTTCTTCTTGAAAAATGTGAGTCAGCTGAAAGGAGAATATAAAATAATTTTTTATATCTTCCGGTGCATATGTCTTGGGTACTTATGCACCTTTAGATTATGACTTAATGGTAAACAAATAAGGAAGAGAACTAATTAAAACCTAAGTAGCCAAGAACCATCTCAACAGCCCTACTCTCTCTAAAAATGTCACAAAGCAAGATACTGTACTATACCTCTTAAAAGATAATTTACCTCCTGGCCTTAAAAAAAAAAAAAAAAAAATGTATTAGAGTCTCCTATGGCTTCATGGGTGCCTGCAAAACTGCCAGACCTCAAACCCTGACCCATATGTTTGTTCCAACAAATTCAGTGACTATTAGAACAGTTAAATCAGAAGAATGTTCTTAGTCACATTAATACTTACTTTCTACAGCCTTGTTCTGACTAAAAAAAAAAAAAAAACCCAATTTATTCCTTCTAGATTTGCCACATTTCAGTCAGCATATCTCACTTGGGTATATTTCCAGTTGGTACGGGCAGTAACACCACTGCCTAGGTAAGGTATTCAAATCATGAAACTGAAACCTAAAAACAGGTCATAATCAGCCTTGTCACTGAGCGCTGATGTAGTAAATCTGTTTGAGAATTGTACTTGTTGTCTTTATATCCAATCAGAAAATAATCTTTTCAGTTATTCTAATGATCTTATCTGGTATGCAAAGATGAAGCTTTGTTTCCTTCAAAGGAAACTGAACCAAGAAAATGAGAAACAGAAAAGAAAAAGGATTACAACACTGCCAAATAAGCTAAGACGATTCTATTTTGTATTCAGAATGATGGGGCAGAGGGAGAGTGCTCAGTCTTCCAGTTCATATATACACATTTCAGAATAAACATTCTGATAGACTCCAGCTCAATCCTTTATAATTTGCAATGACAGAATACATACATCTCAGCATGAACCCATTTCCATTTTATCATCTTCATTACCCAGCAAAGGCTCCAGAAGAATTTTCTACCCTTTAGGTAACTCCAGCCATGTAATACCTCAAACTGAAATAATACCATTCTGCAACAAATTAATCTAAATACTCAGTCTAAATGAGCTATTATATATACAGGGGGGAAAAAATTGGTTTCAACAATACACCAGTTAGATTTTCATATAAACACTTTCATATGCATTGAACTTTTCTCTGATTCCAAAATAATTGACTTTCTACATTTTTTTTTCTAAGATTTTATTTGTACTTTTTCGCTTTTAATTTGGATTTGGTGGCTTTAAATTAGGTAAGCATGGTTAGCTTTTTCCATTTCTAGGGTTTTTGGTTTTGGTTTGTTTTGTTTGTTGGGTTTGGTTAGTTTAGTTTGGTTGAGCTTTTTATTTAATGGTTTAATTTTCTGGGGCAGGTTTCCAGTACAGCCATAGAAAATTTTACAATGCCTCACACATTATTCGTGTTTTTGTAAACATAGCTAATAGTACTACTGTACTGTACTACTGTTCTGCTATACTAATAGTATACTACTGTGAAGCACCACTTTATACAGTATTAAACAACGTCTGTTGCAAAATAAACATAGTAATGCAGCCTAGTAAGTTACAGACACTTTTCAACAAAAGCATGCATTTCCATAATTAATCTTTTTTTAAAATATAAAATAGTGGTGTTATTCCTATCACAAACAAAGACCTTAAATTCAATTAAGAGAAGTGCTCATTTCAAACACCAACAAGTAAACCAGTATCGGAAAAAAAAAAAAAAGTCAATTTTATTTTTCTTTATTGTAACATTTATACACTAAAAATTTTGGAAATATTAGAGGCAATTTTAGTGATAAAACAGAACCATAACCTTTCTGGCAACATCTCTTCCAGAGAAGAAAGGATACCTCTTACAGCAGATAACTCTTTCAGATACTGAAGGTCCAATCCTTTTCTGTCAATTATTTTTATGAGTGTTTGTGGTATTAACTAATTGCAGAGTATCTTATGCAAAATTACAGTCAATTAAGGACATCATAACAGCTCCGAATATAAGTTACATATCTGCAGGCTAATCCAAGGTTTGAGTACAGTAGTTCTATCCTCTCATATAAAATACAAATACAGAATTATTAATGGAAAAAAAGTCTGGTCTTAACCGTTAATTTTCCAACTAGGTTAAAAAAACCAAACAACAAAGCTGCCCTCAAAAAAGTGGTTTTACTTATCTGTTATCTTTGACGTTAAAAGTTAAAGATAGGGATGCAATTTCTCTCAACAAGTCATCCTTCTGATATAAAAAGAAATAAATTTATACTTTATATGTAATTTAAAGTATAAATATACTTTATAGGTAATATAAAAATATAAAAATATAATATATAAAAATATACTTTATATGTAATTTAAATAATTTATATTTTTCCTCTCTATAATAAATATTTAATCAATAATGTAATCTCTCTGTGAAGGAAAACACAGGATACATCCAAATAAGGTGGACAAAAATACTTTGCCAAAAACAAAGCTTGCACAACTTTGGTTGCTGGCCAGGTACAGGACTAGCCCTGGCAACATGCAGACCACAAAAAGTTCTGCAAAAAAACCTACAAATTTTTTAATGACATTTTAGAAATAAATATTTATTCTGGACATATGGAAAGAATCTTAAGATATGCAAATTATCTCTGGCACTAAAAATTTTTAAACTATATTTTGTTCATGTTTTGCTCAACTACAACATGCAGTCCAATATAAATAACTGTGCTGTTGTTATATTAATTACACTAAAGAGACAGTGAAATCAGAAGGTCTGAGGTCTTACTACTTTTTAAGATTATATTGAACTAGTACTTTTTACTTATATATTTGGACCTCCTATTCTACTGAGAGGTGAAAAGTAAGGTTGCCTCTACAGTGGCACCTAAAGCAAAACAAGCAGGAAACTCCTCTGGCAGATGCTACTCCATCCTACCAACACACAGAAAAATACATGTAGAGAAAAAGCAAGACAGACTGTGATGGATGATCACATCAATGGGAAAAAAAAATAAAATTGAGCAAGTGGAAATTTCCTCACAGATTAGTACAACATAATGCCTTGGATTTCAGCTGTGTACAAAATTAATCGTATCTTTCCCATGCTCTTTACACTTAATTAATTTTTCTATTTTTCTTCAGACTCTTAAAAAATATAGCCAGAGGGTACTTTAGAGCCCAGGATACCCCTGTTCTGCTAATATTCACTACTGTATCACCCACAGGTACCCTCCTTTCCAGATCCATCTCTGGTCACAACAAAACAAACAAATGCTTTTGATGACAAATGACAAACATACAAATGCTTTTCTCCCCATTTAACCCTCATCTGACTCTTACAGACACTTCAGCCAGAATGTTCCTAATTCACGTTACTGCTCTTCACTGCATTTACAGTAGGATCATGGTCAACTATGTGCCCAACCAGTTTGACATTAAGTCTATCTTGGAATTGAACATTTAAAAAAATACAGTGCTGTTTTTTCTAAAAATCAATGGTATGCTGGTAAGAAAATACTTGGAATTTAAAAATGAAGCCAAACAAAACCCAAACCAAACAAAACCAAAACCCCTATACAAATAACAAAAAAACCCCAAAAGTAAAAACACTCAGCCCGCAAGAACAAGGTATCCAAACTCTTTGAAATTTACTTATTCTCAATTTTTTTTTGTTAATTGTTCCATTTTAAAAGAAAACTTATTTAACCCTGGTGATTTCCAAAAACTGAGACTGCTTGTTTCCCAGTGACCAGGATAAGCATACCCCCAAAATGAGTGGCAGGGCTAGGCCTGTCTGGCTTATTGCCAAAGGCATAAGAGAAGAGGCAGATTCCCTCTGCAATTGTTGAGCATTGCAACTCACGAGGCTCAGGAGCCAATGAGAACTCAGGATGAAGGCCTGAGCCTTCATCACAGCATGGAAATGGGACACGAAAATTTTCAGAGCTCTTCAAATTTCTTTGCCTTCTGTACAGTTCATCCTCATATTTGTTGCATATGGATGCATTATTGTCTGTGCTGAAAAGGCTTCTGCTGAATCTCAAAACATCTTTCAACTGCATTCCCCCAAATCTATACAGAGATTTAAAAATCTACCTACTTCATCCTCTTAGGCTTGTCCTATTTTTCTCCATTGTGACTGACAGAAGGTTAAACCTTGTGGGCATATTAAAGAAAGATCTTAGAATACTGAACTGACTACTGCTCATTTCCAAGTTAGAGGTGTATATTTTTAATCCCCAAACTGATTATGCAGACAGACTGAAAGTTTAATGAATTGCTACTATTTGTAAGGATATGATGACTTCTTATCTTCCTCTGTATACAGAGAAAACTTAAATACAGCTGGGACTCGGTAATTTAGCTTTTTCCCCAATTGGAACACAGGTATAACAATCTTTACATGATCACAAATGTTTAAATATGCTTTATCTACTGGATGCCCGTGCAGTCATAGGATGGTTCAAGTCAAACGTTGCACAGTAGGTCCCTCAGAATTACAACATGTGCACTCCAGAATCTTCAGATAATCTTACTACCACACTTTGACCTTAACTTACTCCTGTTGGCTCACTTACAGAATCCAAAGAGAAATTATTTTATTTCAAAAACCTTCAAATCACTACAGTGTAGCCAAACTCTATTGCTGCAGGTACCTTGCCACACACCCAAGTTCCAGGTGGGCACAATATGAAATCTGACTTCTGTGGCTACTGACAAGGTAGCAATACCTGGGAGGAGGGGGTACCTATGGGGTGGGGGGGAGGAAACACACTACAAAAAAAGTCACACAGAAATTCAGTATAGATTACTACATTACAAAATTATGTAGACTGAGCTGCAGCTTTTATTCTAAACCGTTGTTAGTTTTACCACATCACAAATATACAATCATAGAATGGGTTGGGTTGGACCTTAGATATTACCTAGTTTCAACCCACCCACATGGGCAGGGACACCTCCCACCAGACCAGGTTGCTCCAAGCCCCATCCAACCTGGACTTGAACACTGCCAGGGAGGGGACAGCCACAGTCTCACAGGTAACCTGTGCCAGTGTCTCACCACCCTCACAGGAAAGAATTTCTTCCTGATGTCTAGCTTAAATCTCCCCTCTTCCAGATTAAAGCCATTATGCCTCATCCTATTGTTACACGTCATTGTAAAAAATCCCTTCCCAGCTTTCCTGTAGGCTTCCTTCAGATATTGGAAGGTTGCTATAAGGTATGACTGTAATTGCCCTATGCAAAAGGGGCAACACACTAAAAAATGACAGCATTACATATGTGAGTAATATAAACACAACTTCAGAATTAACAGGGAATATAAACATGAAACTTAGGTATTCAGGGTACTCCCCAAAATACCTATTTAAATTGAAAGCATATATGCACTTTTCTAAAAAAGTGTAGCCACCTAACTTCAACACTGTGTATAATCTTAATCATTTCCTGACCAAAAAAATGTTTATATAAATTTTTAAGACTAGAAACTTAGGGGAAAAAAAAAAAAAAGTGCTTCATTACTCCCTATAGAAACACTTCTATTGAAGAAACATTTGCTTCAACCCAAAGCACCAAAGTATCAGGCACTATATTGAGACACACCATGAAATACACTTGGATGAACGCCAAGCTGAAGAAGCACCAAAAAAGCAATTCACTGTTTAAGACTTCATCTGTCTTTCTGACATAGTATGGATTCACTCTCCCTCAGATGAAAACATCCTGGCAACACCAGCAATAAACTAGCAGTCCTAGTTTCACTCCTGTAGTAAATGAGTGCTAATGTAAAATTTTCTCATTGCCCTGTCTTAAGAGGGCCAACAAAGATACAAAAATGCAGTACATATTTAAAATGGTGAATAACCAACATTATTCTAAAAACATTACATTTATTCATAAGCTTTATGTTTTTAAAAGAATATTAAATACTATTATAACCATAAAGCCTGCCAGACAAGGATATGCCATGGTAAAAAAAACAAACAAACAAAAAAGAAAACCAAAACAAGTTTATTACTATATACACTTTGCAGAAGTTCTGTTTATTGAGACCAGTCTATGAACTAGTCTGACCTTACTGTACAATTAGAAATAATACCTCAGATGTGATGACAGCCTATAACTCCTAAACCATATGATATATCACTGAGATATTTTCCTCAAAATGTGATTTTATAGTTAATTTTCAAGGTCACAGCAAGTGCATAGGTAAAGATGTATCACCTTAGAAACACTCAGCTGTTCAGATCTGATGTATTGCTTCAATATTAAAATGAAATGTGATATAAGAAACCAAATTCCATGCCAAGCACAAGTTTTATTAAAGGTTATTCTAAATAAGGCTGCTGTAAAGAGTATTCATAAGCTCACAGCCTACTTGTGCCATCAAAGTCAGGCGTTTGGGGGCTTAGAAGTCAATTTATAAAATAATTTCCGTTACCAACTCTGTTGAATGCATATCCCCTCCATGGGAGAAGCAAAAATATGTTATCAATTAATACAGCTTGGTTATATTTCTATTGTTCTTGCCTAAGAAATTGCTTACTTTCAGAAGCCTAGTACTTTTTCACAGAGTACTTCAGGGTAAATAGTCTAAAGGGGGAAAAAAACAGTACTTCGAGAAAGAACTGGACGAAAGTCTTTGCAAAAGAGTCTCTCGTTTTTTTGCTTTAAATAGTAACAAAATTGCTAAGAGCAGAGAAAAGTCCAACTTAGATATCAGAATAATTAGAATATTAGAATAAAAATAGAAAGTATTAAATTACACTGGTATTCAAGTATTACATAATGAGATTTCCAAGCCAACTCCAGAAGGGTTTCATTTTCACTTTCCATATTTCTGAAGAACTTCACACATTCTAAATATACATTCTGTGAAGGAATTGTGTATTTATAGTGAAGAAATTGATTTAAATACTATGGTTTTTTCTGCTATTTCAGGTATCCTTACAGCAGTGATAGAATGTATTAATAGTTAAAGAAGTAATAAGTACATAACAACAGGTATTTGCTATCATTTTTTGCTCAAGTTAAAATAAACCCAGTATAATAAATAAAATTTTCAAACATCTCATCAAGCCTATCGCTGTCTACTTTGACAACTGTCCCTTCAAAGTCTTCTTGTTTTTCTTTCCTCAACAGAGCAAGCAGCAAAATAAAATCAAAAAAGCCATGGTATCTTGGTATACACACCTCGAGTACTGTCCCCAGTTCTGGACCCCTCAGTTCAGGAAGGATATCGAGGTCCTGGAGCAGGTCCAAAGGAGGGCAACCAGGCTGGTGAAGGGACTCAAGCACAGATCCTATGAGGAGAGGCTGAGGGAGCTGGGGCTGTTCAGCCTGGAGAAGAGGAGGCTCAGAGGAGACCTCATCACTCTCTACAACTCCCTGAAAGGAGGGTGTAGCCAGGGGGGGGTTGGTCTCTTTTCCCAGGCAGCCCTCAGCAAGACAGGAGGGCATGGTCTCAAGGTGTGTCTGGGGAGGTTTAGGTTGGATATTAGAAAGAATTTCTTTACCAAGAGGGTGATCAGACATTGGAATGGGCTGCCCAGGGAAGTAGTGGATTCTCCATCCCTGGAGATATTTAAAAAGAGACTGGATGTGACACTTAGTGCCATGGTCTGGTAACTGCAGCAGTAGTGGATCAAGGGTTGGACTTGGTGATCTCTGAGGTCCCTTCCAACCCAGCCAATTCTATGATTCTATGATCTTACAGCATGCATCGTGAATCCACACACAGATGCAGAAAACCACACTCCAAAACACCAAAAATAAACCCACACACCATCCAACACCACACAACACTGATTCTGCCTCGAAGACATGAATGTGCCTCTAAATATGGGCCTGCACAGGAGAATAAGGCACCCATTGCCCCCCTGTAAGAGAAAGGATGCAGAAAGTGAAAGGGAGAAAGGTTTCACAGGGCTGCTCTGCTCCCTCACCCCACACAAGTAAAGAGGAATGAGCAGGACACAGGAGAAGTGTTTCCTTACTTTTCCAGAAGGACAACACTAAGCATCAGACCTACAAGTGATTTGATTTTCTTAGAGAAAGAAAATGTGAACCTGAGAGTCCTAGGGTGTGAACTTCTGAATTAGTATGAAGACACCAAAATACCTGACTTTGGCCCTAAATTTCTAGCTATAAAGTTCTGTTAGACAAATCAAGCCTTCTCTGACAAATCTTCCATGTTCGTTATTTTACCACTTTAGTAAGATTTTTTTAAAAGCTAAAAGTACTAAGAGCTTTTTATAATGAATATATTTGTGATCAATAAGGCAGGAAAGTACTCATTGCTTAAATTTCAGTTTCATCAATGAGGATAGTTTTACATCTTGCTTATTACCCTGTAGCTGATAACTACCTAAACCAGTCACTTAAAACCAGACAGTTCAACTGCTACATAAGCCCAATAAAAATATGAATCATTAGCATCTAATCTATTTTAATATTAATTTCATTTATAGCTCTTAATAACTAGTAATTTATCAATAAATTCCAAATCATCAGCCGAGAAACTACTTGATGAATCAAAGAAAATGGAAGCCTTTTTCCACCAAAAGCTCGATATACGGAAAAAAGAGACCACAATAGAAACTTTGCCTCAGAAAATGCTATTAGATGAATGCAGTGATAAACCAACATAGTATTCCCATACTGACCACCTGTAAGAGAGATTGGTTGTTCTGCTATACAAATATTATTAGCTTAGTTGGAATTCTTTGCCTTTCCCCTTTCTTCCTCAGATTTTTATGTTATACACCTCACACTCCTGAACATTTTAAGTCTCACCACATAAGTGATGCTTACAGTAAAAGCAGCTACTACCTTGTCTCCCTTACTCTATTTAATGCTTATAGAAGGTCTGTAAAATGATTTCAGAACAGATGAATTCTTTAGCTCTAACCCAGGATGATGGTTTAATCAGCATTTAATCTATACACACACACAAAAACAAACAAACTCGCATATCAAGTAAAGGTCCAAAAACAGAGCATGGACTTTGTTACAAAGATACAAGCTTCCTTTTATACTGCTACCAGCCTATTCTTAGCCGGGTTTTTTTGACCCTCTTAAAAAAACACTTCTCTGCTTTCCCATTACGAGGTACTCAAGCTGTAAATTCTTTACAATTGTGTTGAAATCAGTAAAGAACTTGTCACAAAGCTCTACACTTTGTAAATAGCTGTATCAAAATAATTACACTACATAAAGACTCTTCAATTAAGGTCTACTTGAAAAAATTAAAAATTATTGGTTGCATTTGGTTTGATGTTTATAACAGATGAAAAATGACACTACCTATAAGCAAATAAATTTAAAAGCTTTTCTATCAGCAAAACATGATTTGACACAAGTTCTCACTTGCTAATTAGCTCCAATCATGTTGATTTGACATTGTGAATTATTTGGGGGGGAGGGAAGGAGTGGGAGAGTGTAATGGGCAATGGGGGCAAAGTCAACAAAATAAGTACATTTGTGACCACTGCAGCTTCAAGGTAGAGTAAGTAAAACAGTATTTGGTATTCTTTGACAAAAATACCCAAACATGCACCTGAACAAAAACTACACCAATCTAGGTATTTTCCATAGGAAAACCCAAAATGGTTTTCTTAAAAATCTCTCCCAATGTGAACGAAACTTTTCATGCAAGACTTAAGCTGGTGAAATTACTTTACACCAGCCAGAGATGCTGAAGCTTCCTTTGGTCATAGAAATTTTTTAAAATACAGCATAATTTCTGTTTCAAATGAACCCCCAGAATCACTCTGAAATACACTTCAAATTCCAGAGATGCTGAAGCTTCCTTTGGTCATAGAAATTTTTGAAAATACAGCATAATTTCTGTTTCAAATGAACCCCCAGAATCACTCTGAAATACACTTCAAATTTTAGATAGATATAAAAATGCGTAACACTTAAGAAATGGCTTTATTTCCAAGACAAAAATAACCAAAAATTTTTTTCTGTAGAAATCTTAATCATACATAGAACTTTTCTTAAATACAGAATTTCTTGTATAACTTCAATTGCAAACCTTGTTCTGACAGCTGTGATATGAGAAGTCTTCCAGTTAAGTTCTTGAAAACATATTTTGATAAGATGATACAGTTCACATTGTTCTAAAAATGTTTCCTTTCTTCACTGAGGAAAACTGGCAACTCAGCACTTCAGCAAAGAGCTTTTCTTTGCAACAGAACACAAAAATATGCTTGAAGAAAATATATTATGCAAACTTTGCACAACCTAATCTATATTTCATAACTGCAGAAATAAGCAGAATATACTTAAAACAGTTTTCAGTGTTGGCTTTACCCATCAATATACCTGCATTTTTCTCTTTAAGTGAAGGTAGTTATTAATACAGTTATGTTAATAGAGCTTTTGATAACTCTTATGTATGAATTGCTCTTATGTATGGAATATTTGAAGGCTCTTATGTATGGAATATTTAGCAGTTAAAGGTCCACATAGTGTTTACATCAAATAACATGCAAGACACTGCAGTTCAGCTTTAAAATTTCATGCATGTCAACATTTTTCTTAAGCAATAAACGACTCATCAGACTGAATTATCTTTGATGTTATGTTTCTGTAAAGAAAAGTAAAAACAAGAGCTCCAGTTCTGCTTGTTACTCTGTTGCTAGCTATGACATACTGCCACCAGGTGGAGATAATTTAATAAGAAGCTACATATTTATTAAGACAGTGGGAGGAATTTTATAATTTAAAATTTTTATTGTAAATGAAACAATCAATGAAAACAATCTAAATTGAACTACTGAACTCTAACATAAAAATTGTACCTCCTAACAACATACACGGATAACAAAGCACAATAAAAAAAATGTTCTGAGAATATTCTCAGATATTATCTTAAAAATTCAAAACATACAGAAATTCATTGTAAAGGTTCAGCAACAGTGACCAAGCTGAAGAATCTGTTCAAGTGCAATCCTGCAGAATATCCTACTTTTCCCGAAGGAGGTTGTGTCTATGTGAATGACTGCTTAACATAAAAAAGAGAAAGCAATTTGAGGCAACCAGGGCCTGAGACTGGTAAGTCAGAACTGCTGCTTTGCTAACATACCCAATAGAAAACAGGTAAGCGTGTATTTTAAGTGGCAGTAGCAAAAAAACACCAATTGTCAGAGATTACACAGCCACTTTCTTCACAGACACAGATTGCAGCATTAATAAAAAATAGTACATGGTCTTCCTCAAGGTCCTTATGCCACTTATACTTAGTAATTTCACTTTGAGGGGAACAGAAACAGCTTTAGAAAACAAACATATGCAAATACAACACTTGAACAACTAGTAGAGTCACCCTGCTGTTTCTGTGATCCACACTAGCAACACAATCCACTTACAGGAACCACCCTGCTTTAGAAGAGAGAGAAAGTATTTCCTTCATCATTGAGTCTTCAGTAGATGTAGGCAGTGAAGACAAAGATAAACAAGGAAGACCCCAAATCAACAATTGTCCCTCTAGAGATCTCCAGACAAAAACACTGCAGTACCTGTAACACAATGTCCTAGTAAACTTCTCCCTTCCTCAAATGCAGACTGCAGTAGAAAAAAATACAAGGCCTATAAGGAATAAGGTTGGTGGAGATGTTCACAAGCAGCTCTATGCCAAAACAAAATTAAAATCAAACTTCCCATGTAGCTTTACTAGAAATTGCATAGCAAAGCAGAGATAGAGATAGTCTTTCATACGACAAATGCTTGCAATTTTTAGATTTCTAGCAGTGGACTAACAATTTTTCAGACATTTAGTTTTACACAGTAACTAAAATTGGGCATCACTCTTCTTCACATTTAGGATGTCATTCCCTACTCTGTTACATTTTGGTTTTAGTTTAGTCCTTCAGGACTTAAAACTAATAACGTCTTCATATATAACTGCTCTTGAAAGCACCCACTTTACAATCTTCTTTTACATTAATATTTTCACATTACATATTTTGGATATTACATTTTTGCTTTGATATGTAGTATGAATTTACACTCTGGGCAGAGAGCACACTATGAAATATATCAGTATTAAAAGACATGAAGTTCTTCTCATTACACTGTTACCTTTTTTAAAACATAGAATTATGACATTGCAAGTCAGGTGGAAATCCTATGGTCAGTATTTTGTAAAAAGCAAAATACTCAGATCTAGTAAGGAATCACTGAAAAGATGTATCAACTAAGTATGTATTAAGTAGGGAGTTATTATGCCATTTTGTGATTTAAATGTGAGCCCAGAAAAGCACGGCAACATGAACTAGAAATCAGATGTTTCCAGAAAACTTGAGAACACTCAAGTCTGCATTAAATACTTGAATAAAGGGTATAGAAGGTTCCAATGTGAAGAGTAGTTACATGGAAGCAGTAACAAAATGAGCATCTTCTAAACTCACAAAAACTTGCCTACTTCTAAACTGTCATCCACATTTTCTTATGATTTTGTGCACATTTCTCTACTACATTCCTATAATTAGTGTAAACTGGAGGACATCTATGCTGATATAATTAATGAAAACATTGTAAAAACATGCTAAATAATTAGCTATTTTTTCCAGTTTTTCCATCTTTCCCAAATTCAAGCCATTTTTTTACTTTATAGTCATCTTAAAAATGAATGAAATAAACAATTCTGAGTATTTCTCTTTCCAGATAGTACAATGATTCTCCAGCACCTTATCATTGTTTAAAAGCACATACAGAAGTCCCAAGTAAAGTTCTTGTTCTTCAAGAGGCTTCACTTTCTCAGATCATCTCTGGGGAGAACACAAATATTGATAATTTGATTCCATGTTTTCAGTGACAGCTTGGTGAAACTTACTTGGCTACGACTTACTTCTTGAAACACTAGGCTCTTTAAAGATTCCCTGAACCATTTTTCTCAGTTGCATGGAAAAGTCATGCTTTTCAGTTTCCAATGATCACCATTTTGGTTACTTCCATTGTTTAAGAACTGATACTTATTTTGTGAAGTCAAAGCATTAAGAAAACGTTCCTCTAGGTTCATAAGAGCAGATTCTACAGGCATGCCTTAAAGCCACTAGCAAAATGCTATCTATTTTAAATCTCAGTTTTTTTACTTAGTTGCTAATTCATAATGAGAACACGACATGCATGAAAACAGATTTAATCCTCATTGCTTGTAAATCATAGCACAGATTTTACACATCTGAAATAAACAGAAGCAATTTCCTGAACAAATATGCTATTATTTAGTATAGAATATTAAATTATTAACTGTTATTACATAGTTAAGTAGTCAATTTCAATGAAACTATTTATTAAAAACAAACTTGGAAGGAGAAATTTCAGTGTTTAATTCCAAAAATAACTCAAACAAGAATACAGGAGTAAAAGGAGTAAAAGGTTTGGGGTAAAGGGTTCTAATGTCCTTCTGTAGGCATGGCACCACAACATCCCCTCAAATCCCTTTACCACTCCTTTTAAATCACTTAGTTTTATGCAATCATTATTTTAAAGGCTGCTCCACATTTCCCTTGTTTCTATGGACATTACTATCTTTATGTATTCAGACTGTATCTCTTCTGTCAGTTCGAACCCATTTGTATATGCAGCAAGCACGTACTTTAACTTAAATAACAAATAATTTTCCTTCCTTCCACTTACCCTTCTGAAACTTCTAGGGACTCCAAAACATAACCCCTTTCTGCTTTAAACAATCCCATTTCTCTCATGTCCTTATGCCTTTCTTCTTCCTTTTCTTATCTTGCATAAAGACCTATTCTTTAAAACAAACTACCAGACTTTTATAAATATTAAGGGAACAGATCTAATTGGACTCTGGGTTAACAGCATACATACACAGATAAAATTATTTATATTTTAAACCTATGTGTTGTACATATATGTATATATATATCCATATATATATATACACACACACACACACATCCACATATATTCAAGCCTTGCACACTTATTTATGTTACAGCAGCAAGCCTATACTAGCCAAACACCTTCTACCTTTCACAGAAAGATGCAGCATTTGCCACACACAAATATTAATTATTCTGAATCTCATATAAGGGAAAGCACTGCCTGGAGACAGTGGTTTTTAAATGAAACTGTACTCCTGTGTAAAAGGGAAACTAGGGTAATGAGGGATGGGACAACACAGCAGGAGGAATAAGTGCTGAACGACCAGGACAGTAGATTCACAATCTGTACTTCAGGTGTAGATAATACTTGCACCACTGTCAATGAGCTGAAAGGTTAATATTTGATTCCCTAACTCTATCCAGAAAGTCTATGATTTGTAGCTATGCAAAGATGATTTTTTCTCCTCTCCTGAACTATCCTAAAACGTAAACCATTTATTTAAGCAAACAATAGACTTTTCCACAAGGTTTTTTGAATTTAAAAATTCACTTAGCAGCATAGTTCCTCAGCCACTAAAGTTCCTCTTCTAACTCAAAGCACACATTCAGTATGACCCTGATTTGTGTATTCCAGACTTTTTTTTTTTGTTATTGTTTTATATATAACAATACAAATTTTCTCCTCTTCTTAGGTTACTGACATTTTATTGCATGGCTTCCCCTGTCTTTGCTCTGCCTATTATAACATTCAAACATTTCACTTACTGCAGCCTGAATATAACAAGGCTCAAATGAAGGAGTCAACAAAAAATAATTCTGAATCTCTGGAGTTCTAGCATCTGACATCATTGTAAGAAAACAACTGAATCTGCTCTCTTATACCAGGTATTGTATATGACACCTGTTAAAACACCCTCTTTCATCTTCATTTGCTACCAGGTTTTTTTTATTAGGCTCCATAAGACAGACTATACAAAAATACACCTTTTCAGATAAAATTATAGAAAACAGTCTTACATATGCTAAAATTGCAGTTAGATTGTAAAAAACAAACAAACTACTTTCTGCTGGGATAGTTGATTAACAAGTAGGGGAAAAAAAGGCTTACATGAAGCTTAAAGAACTAATTCAATACAATGGTGGTTTTAATACGCTTAGAACAAATGGTTCACGTTTCACTTGGAGAGGAAAATTTGCCAAAAAAAACTTGGGGAAAAAAAAACATTTGTGCAATCTACAAACAAAAATAGAAATTGATTTGAAAATGTATGTCTGTGAAGACAAACTCACATAAACTCACCCCTCAAGACTGTGATTTTGCACTTTGCTATTGATAATTTTCATGTTCTTAGGATCTCTGAATAATTTAAGACATTCTTCTCTCTTGTGATATTCTTTTTCTAGCCAGTATCTCAGATACTTTTCTAAAAGTATTTTAGAGAGATTTCTTGTAAGTGTGGTGGTTGGGGGTTTTTTGTTGTTTGGTTTGGGTTCTTAGGGGTTGTTTTACTTTTCTCATTAATGAAACAGATGCTTAAATATTACATTATATAACCTTTATTGAAACTTATTTGTATGTGCCCATAATTTTATCAGATAACTTCGTTATCCACTGATCTAGCATTTTTTGATTTGAAGAATCAGCCACATGTTTTTGCCTGAGAATCCCCCCAAGAACTCATTTTTCTTTCTTTCTCTAAGTAGTTTTAACAGCCTGAATAATTTAGATACAAAATCTACACTACTTCCTTTTCATTTAAGCTGTTCCTGCTTTTTAACTAGCTGTTAACTAGTCGAGAAACAATGAATTTGTATTTGTTACAGCTGACACATTCAGAAGTTAATCGCTGACATAGATTTGGCAGTTATCCTAGTACAGGAAAAAAAGAATGTATGGATTAAAGCTACTTTGCATTCTGGTCAGAAACCCACACTAGCAACAAGACAACAAACTTAGCACTCAGAAAGATCCCTCTTTAGAAGGCTGCATTAAAGCCTGAAGACTAAATAAAACATCTCATTCACCAAAGTTAAAGATTTGGTCTATAAAACCAACAATCAAGATTGGAAAAATCAAGGTACATATTAGATGCAACATATTGTAGCTTCTAATAAAATATATTTTTTTCTTGTCAAGAAGCCTATTTAAACATGAGGGGGAAAAAAAAAACACCAAAAGCAAACACACAAACCAAACAAAATAACCCCAAATGTTTTTTATTTAAGTAACAAAAAAGGATACTTTTCACTAAGATACTCACAAAATATTCTCAAAAAATATTTAAATGACACACAAGTTTGCAAGCATTTACAATTTTCATGTCTTCCAAAAAATATAGGGAACCTCACTGAAGAAGATTCTAAGTAAAGACGAGAGAAATTAAATAAAAAATGTTTTAATAATCCAACTGAATAGAAAAAATTTAAAAAAAGATAGTGTCCTTTTATCAATTTGCACTGCCTTCCTATATGGAGTTACTCCAGTGGTAAATTATGTCAGCTTTTATTTAATTTGTGTTGCTCTATGTGATACTTTTCCTCATCTGAGCAGTCACAGAATTGCCACTGTTGGAAATGACCTCTTAGATCACCACATACAACTGCCAACTTCACACCCCCCCAGGCACAAAACGTATATTTACAATATATGTATCACCCACTGGAGCATATCCAAAGTACCTCATCTACACAGTTTTTAAATACTTCCAGGGATGGTGACTCCACCACCTCCCTAGATAGCCCATTACAGCATCTAACTACTCTCTCAGCAAGTAATTCTTCCTCATATCTATCCTAAACCTTCCCTGGTGCAACCTGAGGCCATTTCCTCTGGTCCTATCATTGTTCACACGGGAAAAGACACCAGCACCCACATTCCTACAACCTCCTTTCAGGTAGTTGTAGAGAGCAATAAGGTCTCCACTCAGCCTCCTCTTCTCCAAACTAAACAATCCCGATTCCTTCAGCCTCTCCTCACAGAGCTTGTTCTCCACACCCCTGAGGAAGGAAGTCCCTACAGGAAGGAAGGAAGTCCCTACGGGAAGGAAGGAAGTCCCTACGGGAAGGAAGGAAGTCCCTACGGGAAGGAAGGAAGTCCCTACGGGAAGGAAGGAAGTCCCTACGGGAAGGAAGGAAGTCAGTCCCTACATGTTCTGCTTTTAGCTCTGTAGAAGCCAGGAGTAGAGCCGCGCATCTTGAAGCACAAACTGACCCCTCCAGAGCCAGTGCCGGGCCACCTGCCCATGCATCTCCTGCCATCACCACAGCTGCAGGCAGGAAAGCTTCCCAAAACATTTCTTTCAGTACCTAAGTGAGATTACACTGAACAAAATTCAGGCATTAGAAAAGTTAAGTAGAAATGATGTTATTGACTTCAGCAAACCAACTATACATGCATCCATCTGGAAGGCACATCATCCTTTCTGCAAGTCATCTGGGGAAGACATGTAGACCTAAATATTCATAACACTCAGAAAGAGGTGGTGATGGCTTTTAAATATGTAATTTCAACAGCTCTTACATACACGTTTGAATCTTTTGCTGAAATGTTGTCTCAAGCTCCATATGTTGCCAGTGGTTAAAAACCAAAGAAATTCTGCTGTATTAAAATAAATCCAGTTATACACAAGTCATATGTTACCTGCACTCAAGTACAGTTGCATTCTCCATATATCTCTCTTTACAATTCCTTTCTTGTTCTTCCACTATTTTTTCCAGGCCTTTGAGATCTGACTTTAAACAAATTATGCTGCTGTTTAGACAGCTAATCCAATTTGCAGCAATAAATAACCTCATCTGTATACAAACAACGTAAGAAACACTCATTCTTGCCCCTCTCATTACTCTTGTTTCTCATTTGTGCTAGGAGGTCAGGGAATCTGTGTTCTCATCAGCATTTCAGAGCCCTCCCCATTTTTGTTCTTTGGGTTAAAGAATCTGCACATGTACCAGCATTGGGCACCCTGCAAAATGCTCACTAAAAACATTTGCATAATTAACATCACTGCTTATTTTTCAAATGTTAATAGATTATGGAATTTATATTATTTTGCTATGCCTATATTCAAAACTCATACTACTAGTAATTCAGCATTTTTGTACTAGTATTTCAGTATGTTTGAGGATCATACAAACTATGCTAGGATACAAACAAGCTATGTAACGTCATCCCACATTAATTTAAAAGGAAATAAAACTCCAGAAGACAAAAGTAGGTCTATCTTCATTCCAAAAAAAGATACAAAACCCCAACACTACAGATATGCAGTCTGGCAATTTTAGCAACTGGAGTTTGCAAGAAAAATTAAAAAAAGCTTAGTGAGATTTTGAGCCTATCAATACTGACAGCAACTTTCTCACCCAATTTCATCCACTTAAAGTCCAATATTCACAACCAGCCTTTAACACTGAAAACAGCCTGCTGGGCCATGGAAAGACAACAATTTGGTTATTCACTTTCAGCGTTCTAAAAGATAAATGACGACAGCTACTACTGCAAAACTACAAAAAAGTAATTTCTGATGCAGTGTCAGAACAGTGACTGGGGAACATAAACATTTTTATACAGATCTTACAGATTCTGTAGAGTGGGTTTTTTTGTTGAGATCATTTTTTGGTTGGTTGGTTGGGTTGTGGTTTTGCTGTTGTTTTCCCTTGTTTCTTCAATCTAGTTTCCCACCAAAAAGCACATTCCTATTTTATTTCCTTATCTTCTAAAAGAGAACCACCAAGCATTCCACTTGCTAAGCTGCAGATTTAAATAAGGATTTCTGGGAATACTCCTAAAGGAATGCCAAATCATGACATGCAACAAACACTGTAGCCTCAGATAAAGAGCTGATGGAATCATCATGCACAACCCTATAGAACATTGCAGTCAGTTTACAATCACTGTATATTTTTGTATCAGTTTTGACTCCTTATCTTATTTTAAAATAAAAGTAGGGTGACTCTTAAAGTGCTGGAATGACATCAAGACAGCTAGTTCAGTTCTGGATTCAAACTGGACTTTGTCAGATGTTTATCAAGCTACTTAATGCTTCTTTTCACATCAATAAAACGGGGAATCTCAGTACAATTAAGGACAAACATGCATCCACAAGAGAATAATTTCTCTCATTTTTTTAAGAAATACTTCACATTCACAACCTGGTATTCAGGCAAAAAAGAGAAACAAATTTTAGGAAATTAAAATTCCTAAGCAGTAAAATTCAAGTATTTCTGTTTCACAGACTATGACAAAATTACAAGAAAACCAATACGTTAAGTAAGGCATATTGTGTAAGATGAAGAATAAGAGATCTACCTGTTGGAAGGGACCTCTAGAGCTCATCTAGTCCAACTCTTACACTTAGCAGGATGACCTAGAACATCCGGTGATGCAGGACTGCATGTTCACTCATCTAGCCCACACAATGACTACAGTTGTTTACAATGCACTACAATGTTTACAATCTTTACAATTGTCCTACAATGATTACTATGACTTTTAAATTTAAAATACTTTTCAAGTTTTACTGACTTAGTAAAGCTGGGATTTTCTTTTCCCCTAGTAGCTCAGTTATATCAGTTTGAATTTGGTACTGGACTGTGTTCCAAAAGGGTATTTTTTCACCTGCCTAGTGGATGAAGGAAAGGTTTTGGAAGCTGGCTACCTGGAGTTTAGTAAAACCTTTGACACCGTCTCCCACAGCATTCTCAGAGCAGCTGGTGGTTCATGACATAGACAGGTGTACCTTTCCCAGGGTGAAAAAAAACTGCCTGAAAGGCCAGGCACAGAAAGTTGTGATGTATGGAGTTAAATCCAGTAGGTGGCTGGTTACCAGTGGTGTTCCCCAGGCCTCAGGTTTGGGACTGATCTTCTTCAGTATATTTAACAATATTCCACACGAAGGGACTGTGTGCTGCCTTAGCAAATTTGCAGACAACACCAAGTTTGGTGGGAGTGTTAATCTGAGGGTAGGTAGGCTCTGCAGAGGGATCTGGAGAGGTTAAATAGATGGGCTGAGGCCAACTGTATGAGGTTTAACAAGGCCAAGAACCAGGTCCTGCATTTGGGTCATAACAAGCCCAGGGAATGCTACAGGACTGGGGAAGAGTGGCTGGAAAGCTGCCAGGAGCAAAAGGACCTGGGGGTGCTGGTTGATGCCTGGCTGAATATGAGCCAGCACTGTGCCCAAGTGGCCAGGAAGGCCAACAGCATCCTGGCTTGTATCAGGAATAGCGTGGCCAGCAGGAGAAGGGAAGTGATGGTGCCTCTGTACTCACAGTACTGGTGAGGCTGCACCTTGAGTACTGAGCTCAGTTGGTGGAGTCACTATCCCTAGAGCTATTTAAAAGACATGCAGATAAGGCACGTCTGGATATACTCTTGTGGGCATGCTGATTTTTTGGGGGTTTTGGTCAACAGTTGAGCACCATAATCTTGGAGGTCTTTTCCAACCATGGCAATTCTGTGACTCTTACTTCATAAACTGCATCAGCAATCACATTAAGTGACCCTAATAAAGTTAGAACAGAGGTCAGTGGGGCTTCTTATAATTTATGGAATACCATTCTGAAGACTCAGGAGACTGAATTGAATTTATTGTTCTGTATGACTTCTCCTCTATTTGAATCATGTATACACAGCTTTTGACCAAACTTACTGGTCCTCTGACAGCAGAAGAATGCAGACCCCTTAACTCATTTCTAAGGAGACCTTACAGCAGCCTCCCCGTACCTGAAGGGGGCCTACAAGAAAGCAAGGGAGGGACATTTTACAAGGTCAGGTAGTGATAAGAAAATTGGTAACAATTTAATACTGGAAGAGGGTAGATTTTGATCGGATAGGAGAAAGAGTGATGAGATTCTGGAACAGGTGGCCCAGGGAAGTTGTGAACTAGATGATCTTTAAGGTCCCTTCCAACCCAAACCATTCTATGATTCTATGATACTTGGAGTCAAAAGTCCTCCTCCAGCTCTCCTGCTCCTGACAGTAGTTGGCACTCTAGACCAGAAGGACAGTGATGTCCCATTTAGACTTACTGGTTTAGGCTCTCTTTAACTTGAGAATCTTTGCACTGTTCCATCTTTATCTTGCTGTGAGCACGTCAACACAATCTTTGGCAGGCAGATGCATGCTCTGAGTTGGCCAGATGAAATCTAATTGCGAGTCAGGCATCTGTAATTACCACAACACTATGCTAATGTTAATAAGCTGTAAGTTTTCTCAAGCACTGTTGCAAGAATGACAGTTTAAGGTTTTGATTTGGAGATAGTTTGTCTTCAGTTAACGGGAAGCACATACAAGGAGAGTTTGCATCTGCATCTCTGTTGAAGAGAACAAGTGGACATATCTGCTACCCTAATTCCCTCCTTTTCCAATGGTGAGGCTGGAAGGGTTGTGAGGCCTATTACATTCCATATTGAGAATTCCTCAGTATGTTATGGATATTGGGTGCATACATATTCCAGAGACAAATATACAGAAGTAACTTTATGCTTCATCAACAATACTGAGCAGATGATTATGGAAAACAAATTACATAGTCGAGATTCTTAGGATAAAAAAGCCCTAGTATTTCTAAAGAAAAAACCAAGTTTCCATTCTCATTTAGCACTCTTTAGCTTCTCTCTTCAGGCTAACCAAGATGCCATTTGTGTCATTTAGGATAAAAGACTTTGTAATGGGAGTATCTATACATATGACATTGAACAGACAGACTACATGCTTTCAAAAATACGAATATTGCACTCTCATAGCACTAAGATGTAATTTACTTGTTTCTTGTAATTACCAGCAAATCATGTACTTAATTTTTTTAGCTGAATCAACCCTTTTTATATCCCGGTTGTAAACTGACCATCTGCATTACTAAATGTGAAAGGTTGTAATCAAAAATTTTACCACAAAAATATTTGCTTCCTTAGCATCATGCCTCAAAAATTCAATTTAATGCAGTTACATTTCACAATGCAAATGAACAGAAAAATTGCTAAGGAAGAGAAATTGTGCCAAATGGACATTAACTGAAGGAATCTGAGAATTTTAACTGTTTCCACTCTCATTTTACTTCATGTAAGACAGCAGGATCCCAGAAGTATTTTTATAATGCAGAGTGAAAAAGTAAGTAATTCTGTGTGTACTTAGGTATTGAGCCTTACACAAAGATATTTCATGAACAATTGAATTTAGACAAATAAGACAAACATTTCTTCTGTATTTGTATATATATTGTTTCCACAGTGTTCACCATGAAAAGAAAAAGCATTTTTTCCTAAAAACTGCTTAGAAAAGCCTATATTCTCATTTTTGCTAGTTTAGTGATTCCTTGTAATAGATATGTGCAGCTTTATTAAGCATTTCAGAAAAACCTCAAATAACAATGTTAAAGTATTACTTTTTTAACTTGTTTGGTAATTCAAGCAAAATAAACTTGAAAATATTTGTAAACATGACTTCAGTACAAATGGAATTAGGAACAGCAGAGAAGCTCTACGCTAATATTAATGTAATTCTAATGTGAGAACGGCCAAATTACCTCTTGCCAATATTTTTAAAACTTCACCACGTATTTGCAAGATAAGTGATCAAGGCTTCTTAAGTATCAAGGTAAAAAGATTCAGATATTAACAGAAAATGACACCACACAGCATGGCATGATTTCTACAAGCATTGTTCCATGCTTAGTCTATCTCCAGGAAACAGTTCAAATCACTTTTGTTCAGTCTTCAGTGTCCTTATAATAAAAACCACAGCTCAGTGATAAATACAATAGGTCTGTCATGCAGAAGATGCCTCTAAGTAAGGACTGCCTTCCAGTCATATAAATAAAATTATTCAGAGCCATTATATGACAGTTTAAAACACACCTGGACTAAGAAAACAATTTTGTTTTTAACATCCTACTCTCCTCAAAACAAAGCAACACAACAAAGTAACAACCAAGGTGAGAAGAGTCACTTTGAGAAAAACATGCACCTTCAATAAGTACCTTCCTGCTACTTAAGTTTCCCCTCTTCCACCCTCCCCCATTACAAGACCATTTTTTTGTGATCAGATGTTCACAAATGTAGTTAGAATTCATTATGACATTTTCATAGGTAAAAATAGAACATAATTGCAGAAAAGGATTATTCTAGAGGCTGACAGCTGTTAGCACTTTAATACATGCAGGTCACATGTAATATGGTTAACATTGTTATGAACAGAATAAGGTTTTCTGCAGTGATAACTTTCATCGACTTAGTTTTAAACAGAGACTACCTAAAAACCTTTCAGAATTGTATTTAGAGAGCTTTATAGGTTGGAAATTAGTTGCAAAGACATTTAAGGTGTTCTAAAGCAATAGTAATAAAAATAGTAAAAAAATAATAAAAAATAATAAAAATAATTAAAATAATAACAATAAAAAAATTTCTCTAGAATATATTTTATAGTATTTGGATGAAAATAAAGCCTCTTAATTTTTCAGTTCACTCAATGGCTAAAGTTATCTCTCCTCTATTAAAATGGGCACAGAAGCAGCTACGTTTAAAAGCAAAAGGACTTTTCCCTTAAACGGGAACATTTCTTGCTTTTGTTTAGTTGCGGTTCGTTGGTTGTTTTTAATGAGCTCCTGAGTAGCTAAAAATGCAAAATACACAAGTCATAGGAAAACGTATTTCTCATCATTAACATATTTACAGAACACAATTTCCACAGCCAGATCTGTTCTTACATATAGAAGATTAAGTGGCCAACAAAAAAGGCAATCTGAGCATGACATTTAAAGTGCAGGATTATCAAGCAGTTGATTCTGGAGGTTTCAGAACACACCTAGGAATCTTTTAATTTATACTAACATTTGCAGCTGATATAGAAAAAGTGAATGTAAAATCAAAGTTCACTTTAAAATTAGCAGCATGTATGCAAATCAAGAACTAAAACTGTATTATGCACAACTGAAACACACTACCATGAAAAACACCTGTAAATTTACCTTTAAGAATGATAAAAACAGAATAAGTCTACCATGAATTTAGGAGAACTATATAGAAAAGGGACTCTGAGGTCCCTTCCAACCCAGCTAATTCTATGATTCTATGAAAACATCTATGAAAGAGTTCTCAAACCCAGTAATGTAAATTCTGTATGTATACAGGCTGTATAATCCAAAAGCATTCACAGAAATGTAATGCAAAGGTGCTGGGGAGGATTATTTCGATTAAATGCCAAAAGCTGTTGTACCCAATGTGTGGAACTGCCATAAAATGGCACAAATCCATTTAACATCTAATCACTCAGACAGTATGCTTACAGACCTACAGGCAAGACCTGAATACTGAATGTCTAAGGAACAATTTTGACTAGTACCACAAAACCACAGACCAAAAAAAAAAAAATAAAATCAAAACTCTAATGCACAAATCTGAATTATGATTTATATATATATATATATACACACACACACACACACACACACACACACACACACTTAATGATAAACTCTTCAACATCTATGATCTGGTTTGCAACACCTAAGTGACAGCAATGGTTAAATGATTAACTGCCCAAAGCTTAATTTTCTCACACGTCCCCAGAGGGAGAAAATAAAATCAGTAGCTCAAATATGGCCTTGGCTTTATTATAAAAAAAGCACAGAAAATAATATGCTTGCTGTCTCATGTACTACCTAGAACAGAACCTGGCTCAACAGAACATCCTTTCTATTCTTAATTCTTCTGTGCTCTTAGATTAGCCCCACACTTTTTCAGCAGTACTTTACAAACATGCCCACTACTTAAAAATACATGAAGCTGGAGCATGATTTTCTGTTCTCTACTAAATCAAAATTCTGGGAGTTATTTAACTCCTGGAAGCTTCAATCAGACCCTAAAAGCTGCAATCAGTTCAACCCCCAAAACAGCAGTCTTGGCACACATCTCCCTTTGACTTCAGTGGGAGATCCAACAGCTGCAGGATGTGCACAGTTCTGTCAGCAGAACACCTCTCACACAAGATTATTTCCATAAAATAAACCATAAAGGCTCCAGATAGATGTAACATTTATATTGCAACATAGACAGTCTTAATTGGAAAAAATAATCCTTTGTTTTTTCAATCTAAAATTAGTGTTATTCCCCATCACAGAATGCCCAGTTGGGTATAATTCATCTTGAATTTCAAATCCAAGATGTACAAAATTAGAATTCAGGGGAAAAAAGCAAATAAAAACAAATGAATTCAAGCAACAAAAGCAACTCTATTGGAAAATACAGACATCTGATGCAAAACTATTCAGTAAAACTATTCAGGTGATCAGAAAAATCAGAATGTTTCAATGCTGTACAATTTTATCTTTGTAATCATCTTTGTTATCTATGCAAATAAATCATTTAAGGGTGAATTTTCAAAGAACAGTTTTCATCCAGTTTCAATGATATATAAGCAAGTGAAAAAAAAATTTAGACATTA
Organism: Heliangelus exortis; assembly: GCF_036169615.1. Taxonomy (NCBI): domain Eukaryota; kingdom Metazoa; phylum Chordata; class Aves; order Apodiformes; family Trochilidae; genus Heliangelus; species Heliangelus exortis. The sequence continues at coordinate 96,121,587 of NC_092422.1, forward strand.
AAAGGTGAAAAAAGACCTTAGACACCCAAGTATCTGATTTTTTTTAAATTTTCCTAGGTAAAACTGCAGAGATTTACAGACTGCATCTAGTGACACCAGTAGAACTTGCAATGGGTACAAAGACAATGGAAATTCTTACTGCATTAAGTAGTAATATCTGCTATGTAACACACATGATGTAATAAGAATCACTCGAACACTCAATTATATTTCCAAGAAAGCAATTCAAAAATTATTTTTTCCCTTATATCGTGAGTACCTTCATAAGAACAACTTAGAAGCACATCATTTGCAGGGATCTCCTAGGATATTCTGAGGACTCATTAAGTTTGATCCTTTCATAAACTAATAAAGAACCACCTTAAGAATAATCATACTTCTTCCTTCTCCATCTTATAGTGCACTGGTTTGTTTGGGTTTTTTGTGTTGTTTTTTTTTTTTTTTTAACAGAAATTAATTTTCATCCTGAAGTTTTTTCTGTATCCATATTACATGCATTTGCCCATATATCATGCTTTCCTTCCAAGTACCTCTGCACTCTGTGTTCAACCCTTAGAGTTATCTTCCAAGCAATCAAATCTCTCTCAGCATTTATTTTAAAAGGGCAACTGAGCAAATGTTTTTAGCCCCCAAGCCCTCATAAGGCAGAACTGGTAACACTGATTAGAGTGCAAAATAGGTACGTACAGGTTGTTGGTTTTTTTCACAAGCAGACTGAAGCAGATCAGCTTACAACTCAAGTACTTCACATTACCACTTGTTAAATTAAGATTACCATTACCAAAGGGTGAGGAAAATAAATACAATACATTAAAAAAAAAAAGTAAAGAAGCATTAAACTAAAAAAAACTGTCATATCTTTGGAAAGTCCACAAACATAACACTTAGTTTTGAGCACACAACACAAGAGATGGGCAGCTTCTCTATGGTACAGCCATAACAAGTGTCATGCACTTGAGTAAGGAATTAGTATTATTCCATTATTCATAACACAGCAGCTAAGAGACCAGGTTTTTTTTCAGGCTTGTTTTGATATTTTTCCCTTGTTGAAGTTGTTGACACAGTGTACCAAGTAGATCAAAGTATAGGCAGGTTTAAGAACAAATTCCTGCAACAAAGTTCTGCCAAGAGTATTAAGGAAGATCACCTGGAAACAACCTGACATATCCCCAGATGTTGCAGGGTGCAGTGACAGAAGCATCACACTCTTCTTTCTCTGTATTTAAACTGCTTCTGTACAACTCTTGCCTTTACCTCTCTTAGATCAAGGTTACTAGAGTACAGGAATCTTTGTTCTTACCCAGTACAGAAAGCTACTAATAGTAAGAAAAAGAATTACCTCTCCTTGCTTGTTTCTGTCTGCCTGCAACACACAGGACAAGGATCTCCATACACTGCTTTATGTCTCTCCTTTTTTAAATACTTCATCATTTTAAGTATGAACTGGACTTCATACAAGTCAAGTTCAGCAGCGGAACACAGGTCTAGGAAGTTAATGGGTTTGAAATTGCTAGCAGGTCAACTGAATATGGTGCAGTGTGTTTTAGTAGCAAGAAAATTGATAGCAATGCTTTTTTTTCTAATCCAAATTTATGGTTTCCTTCAAATGGCACGTTTTGGACAAGCTGATTCAGACAACACCTTCTTGTATGAATTTCATATATGAATTCCAAGTATGAATTTTGGCTCACAGCTAGTCAAACAACTGGCACTGCTACTTGGACTACAATTGCAGTGTAAATAATCAGTTTAATATTAGCTAACGGGAAAGGTCATTTTGAAAGGGAATATTCAGTCATACCCTAATAAGTTATTCATATGATACAGGTATATTATGTATTACTTTGAATTTGGCTCAATTATGAAGTTATTCATCAACTGTTATACATTGACTCTTCCTTTTTTCCTGATATCCTTTAAAAATACCCACATCTATACATCACAGTATTAAAGGAAACTGAGCTACAAAAGCAATACAAAGATTTGTAGAAGATCACAGAATTATGTTACTGAGATAGACATCCTCAGATTCTTGAGGTAACAACAACAAGTGCTTTGAGTTCTCTAATTAACACACAAAATTATTCTGAGCTTTAAACTAGCTACCAAAAATTGAATTATTTTGGAATGCAGTTAAATACACTGAGAAGGAGGGGAAGGGGGATATAATTACTACATCAGAATTAGGTCATGATTCATAAATTATGTCAAAAGAAAAAATTATTATAAGATCCATTAGATACCAACAGACCTGGATCTAATCTCCCAGGCTACCATGAGACTTCAGATTTTAATACCTCTCTCCCAATTCTGAATTTTAAGAGACAAAAAGTAAAAGTTAAGTGAGCTGTGATGTGTAAAACATCAGGATATGCTTCATTAAGTACACTACTCTTATTTTATAAAACAAATGCATTAGCTAAGATGCAACCAAACAAAAAGCTCTAATTAAAACATCTAAAACAAACTGGTTGGTGTAACTGTTTAAAATATGAATAATAACAGCTATTATCTAGATTTTTATTTGCAGAAGTCTATGTCCTACTCTTTCAATAATGAATTTTCAATTCACAGCCACAAATTACACTGTAGTTAAAATATGTGTTTCCCAAAATGTCATACTAACTTGACTCAACTGTGCTGGAATCAAAGGGCAAGTGCTGAATCTAAATGGGGGATTACTGGAGTAAATTGGAAGAAAATCAGTGAGTAAACATGAATCACTTGGAAAAGGTGCCTCAAAGAAAAGGTCAATGAAAGGGCAAACAAATAGAGTATTTGTTCTCAAAATACTTGTTGAAAAAGGCCACGAAAAGCAAATCATATATAAACTGATCATATCACCCCAAAAACATTCCTGTAGATAAAAATTATTAGTTACCTAAATATGAACTGTCCTGTAAGACATAATGACAAAGTCAAAATGATGCTATTCGACCCCTTAGAAAAGACTTTGAAGTGTTACCTCCATAACTTCATCTTTCATACCTTTAGTAATTTAGAGACAGTACAAATAAGAAAGAGCTCTCACTCTGTTTTGAATAGGAGTGCATGAAATAAAGCTCCTTACATATTTCTCAACCAACCCTTCTTAAGTCAGTCTTTCAAAATACTTTATCAGTCAAGGTTTATTTTCAGGCAGATATTTTGATTCTCATCTTCACCGGAAGGACTTATATAAGCTAAAACAACAAATCAAACATTACATTCTGTCTGAATTTTTTTTTCAAGAGTAAAAAGGAGAGAAGATAGAATATGTATTTTATTCTTACTGCAGTTCTATAAATCAACTGGCAGCAGGAAACAATGGTTATCTGAAGTGTGAAGATATATTTCAGACTTCAATACACAACTGAAATAAAATATTAATTTCACTTCATCCAGTAGACAAACTCACTGGTTTCAAAAAATTCAAAGTTTCATGGATTCCCTATGCAAAAAGCAGAAAGAAACAGGATTCTAGAAAGTTGGCTTCACTGTGGTGAATAAGATGCACATGCTAGCATCTCTTTTAAGGGGCTGTTTCCTATTAACAAATAGTCCCATATAAGCACTTGTAAAGAGAAACTCTTCAGAATCCAAACAAAACAAAAACAAAGCCCAACCAAACAAAAAACAAACCCACCAAACTCAGTACCTAAGCAATTAAAAGAGGAACCTTCAAGCACAATGACTGAATAGGGACTCACTACTATGAATCTCCTGGATGAACACAAAATAGATTAAATTCAACAAGCAAAACATAGTCTATTGCAACTTAATAAAAATTTTCTAAGCTAGAGAAATGTGTATTATTCAAAGTGATAAAATAAATAGTATTTCGCAAACTGGGAAGATGTCCATTTCATCCACTTTAAGTTGGTATCCCTAGATGCTAGTAAAAACCAACAAAGCCTCCTCTGAGTGTTCTATCACTACATATCCTAAAAGGCAGATTCCCAGAGTGCAGTAGGCTATTTTGTTTATTTGGGGTGTGTGTTTTGGTTTGGGTTTTATTCAAACCAAGCTAATTAAATTTGGGCCTTTTACTCTGGCTGAATTGTCTGGACAGATTTGAAAGGTTAAAAAAAAAAAAAGAAATCCTTTTGTTTTAGAATAACAACATTGCCAGTTAAACTCCTCCCTTGTGATGAAATTAGGAGAGGGACTATTTGGCCGTGGTAGATAATTATGACATTCATAAGCTTTTAAATTAAGGGGCTGCAGGGGGGGGGTTGCTGTCTGCTACTTGTTTTCAAACTGCTCGGCTTTTCTGAAACAGAACAAACGCATCACAGTTCCCTCTTGCTATTCCTAAGCACCAACACATCCTGAAGAATTAGCTTCAGTCACTCTTCCTAAAATCTACAGCAATTGTGTTCTTAGAAATATAGATCGCCAACCTATGCCTTTCAGTATTCCCAAAGGAAATGAGCTTTGCCTGTTAGTGGCTTTTTCTTAACGATCCACACTCTTCTCTATCCTTACTTTGACACCAAAAAAGTCACAGTCATAATTTAATACTTGAGTAACACCAGTTTTCTTAAAAAAAAAACAAACAAACAAAAAAACCAAAAAAACTCAAAAGCACCACAAACTTCAATCGATGAAGTCATATTCCCCACGACTGCGTTCTCAAAAAAAAAAAAAAAAAAGATAAATCCCAAGGGTTTCTTTTGGAATAGCCTCTCAATTGTTTGAATCACTTCACAAAATTCTCAACATTACTTCAGGGAAGTAAAATGTGGGGATCCATTTGTTGTGCAAAGATACTATTTAGGAAAAAAAAAAAAAAAAGAAAGCAAAACCAAAAAAACCCAACAAACACTGTAGAATTTTCCTCTCCCCTTGCAACCTAGATAGGAATATTTTCCATATGCAGATGTTTCCCAACTCTCATTTACTATGCCCCATTGTGGATTGAGGATGCATGTTCCTGGTATTCCCACAGCCAGTTATAAAGTCTCTCTTCCTTCTCACCAATGCAATTAGCTCAATTAAAAAAAAAAAAATGTTTTATTTAAGAATCAAAACTAAGAAAAATTTACTAGCAATATTAGATTTATTCAGCTTTACTCTTCTTCTTTCCATCTCCCCCTCATATCTATTCCTGTATAATTTTTAAACCTCAGCTTAAGAGCATCTAGAATTTCACCCCTTTATTTCTCTCACAGACATATGTGATAGTAAGGTATCAAAACTATGTAATCCATCTATGCTGCAGTAATCACACCTCACAAACTGGCTTTCTACCATTCCTCCGTTAGAAGAACCACAGACCACATCTCCATACACATTACACCCAGGTAGATCAATGCAAATCCCGAAGGAATCTTTCCTCTTCTCCTCCTCCTTTGCCATCCCAGTGATGGCTATGTTGAAAAGCCACCGGAGTGCTCTTCATTCGCTACTAAGCGGGAGACTTCCAGAGCTCAGCCCGAGGTGGCGAAAGCACAGAAGCATTTCTACATGAATTGAAAGCATCTGGTGCTTCTTTACTACTTAGCACCGACAAAACGTCTGTACCTTATGAGTTTCACCGATAAATTCACCGAAGGAGACCATCAGAGCCGCAGCTCTGAATACCTCAAGGAATAATATCTCACCGCCCTCCCTTCATCCCCCTCTCTCTTCTCAAGCGCAACAGATCTCACTACCCCCTCACTGGGCACCGTGTAGCGTCTGGGAGAGACATTGAGACATTCACCCCCGGTGCCCCGGAGCACGGGTGCCCGCACCCACCCGCCCCCCGACGTGCCCCTGGGTGCCGGCAGCGGGGGCAGGGGGTGAAGGTGGACGGGGGGAAGAGGTCGGTGTGGCCGCCCCCGTCCCACAGCGCCGGGCACTGCCCGAGCACCGGCGGTCGCCGTGGAGCTCTGCCGCCCCCTGCTGCAAGACAGCGGGGCCGGGGGCCGAGAACCGGTGCCCGCCACTCCCACGCCTCTGCTAACACCCAGGTGATTTTAATTTTTTTATTTTCTCCCTTTTTATTTTTTTCTTTTTCCCTCCCCTACAATATCCTTAGAAAGGGCCCCGCGCACTCCCTCAGGTGCGGGCGATGTCAGGCGCCGGGCAGAGAGCATCCCCCAAGAGGCACGGGCATCCCAGAGGGGCTCAGAAGCCCAGGGTGGCCTTTAATGAGCGCCAGAAACTTGCCCCGACAGTTCGGGAGCACCGCGGAGCACCGCGCACGAACGGCGGCCCTCTCTCCCTATCTCCTTAAGTAGCACACAGACTCAAGTAACCACATCCAGTATAAATAAATAAACACTTCAATGCCGCCCCCCCGAAAGACCCCAAAAAACCAAAAAAACCCCCAAAAAACAAAACTCAATCGAAAAACTAAAGCAGAGCCCCGTGTTCTCCAAAGCTCTGCACGGATGCGCGCACACACACACACGGGCAAGAGACGCGCAGTGCCCAGCGCCGCGGCCGCAGCCCCGGTCCCCTCGCACCTGCCTCCGCCGCCGCGTTACTTCATCGCAAAACAAAAAAAAAAGTCTCGGCACCTCTCACATGCCCTCGACCGTGTCAAACACCCCCCCGCCCCTTTACAAACCAAACCCCCTCCAAACCCCGGCCGTCACCCCTCGAGCCGGAGGTTTCGGTGCCCCCTCTGAGCGAGGGGAGCAGCCTGGGGAACCCCGGCGAGCGGACTTCAGGTCGGGTTTCTGGCTGGCTCTAATGGCAGTACTTCTCTGTGCTCCTAAAAATGAAGCCCACGTTGCCTCCCCCTCAACCAGACGCATATTTTAAAAGAGCGATCCCTGACAGACACATTTTTCTTTTTAATCGCTTCATCTCCCTCTCACATTTATGGCCCCAAATATAAGGAGAAACCCCATGCGAAGCAGCTGAATGGACTCAGCACCTTACAGTTTGGGGGTTTTTCCGTTATAAATGATTCTTCCCGCCTTGAAGAAAAAAAATTAAAAAAAAAAGAAAAAAAAAAAGAGAGGGGGAGGGAGGCGATGAAGCAAGTTTTAAGTCCTTTTTTAATTTGGTTCCAGGGTGATGCATTGCTTTATTTTTATTTTTTTCTCCATTTCTTTCACGGTTATACGTTAATCTGAGCGAGCAGACACCATAGGTAAGAATAATAATTAAAAGGAAAAAAAATAACGGAAAGAAAAAAAAAAAAAAAAAAAAAGCAGCAGCCCCGCTCCTACCTTGCCCGCTACTGAGGAGCAATCCGAGCAGGTAGAGAGGCAGGAGGCTCATGTTCAGGAGCTGGCGCCGGCGGACAGTTCCAAGCCGGAGGTGCTCCAACAGCCCAGACAAACCCCGCCGCCGTCCGCGCCCGCCCTCCCGCGCAGCCCCGCTCCGTTCCGCTCAGTGCTGCGCCGCTCGCCCAGTGCCGGGCAGCACCGCCCCGCGCCGCACTATATCGGGGAGGCAGCGGCCGCCGCGCAGGAGGCGGGCACACGGAGACCCGCGTGGATCCCTCCGCCCCACGCTCAGCCCTTCAACATCCACCCACGGCGCTGGTGGGTTCTTCCGCTGCTGCCAGAGGCGGCTGTCGGCTGATAATCTTCCTTCTCTGCCTCCCTCCATCCCTTCCCGTCTGCCCGCCCGCGGGCAGTCCCTTTGGGAGAAGGAGGAGGAGGCGGCAACTCTCGCCACCGAGGCCTCTCGGAGCCTGCTTCCCCGCCGCCGAAGGGGAGGCAGCCTGAAGGGAGCGGCGGCGGCTTGACTGCGAAGCCCACCGGGAAGCCCCGCTCCTCCTTGGGCAGGGAGAGCCGAAACCGCTTTTATTTTCTCCCACGCCCGCTCCGTGCCCTCGGCGGTGCCCGGGGGAGGCCGCCCTGAGGGGGAGGCGGGAGCCTGCTGGCCGCTGCTGCCCCTCGCCTGTAGGCGGGAGCGGCCCCACCGTGTCCCGCGGGAGCGGAGCGGCGGGGGCCGAGGGGGTGCGGGGGCTGCTTGGGGCCTGAAGACCTCCCCTCTCCCTTTTCTCCCCCCCATCCGCGGCAGCCTGCCGCAGCGTGAATGAGAAGTTCGGGTGCGGCTTCGGTTCAGCCGTGCATACGCACCTAACCGAGGTTTATACCTGCTCATTTATCTGTCTAGGAATTCGCTTGTTTTGACTGCTAGCACAGAGGGGGAGAATGCCTCTGCTGTTCATGACTGCGTGAAATAAAACCGAGCCACAAAAAAAAAAAAAAAAAAAAAAAAAAAAAAAAAAAATTACCCCTCTGGTGCCTCGGTGATGTCTCACTGAGGATCTTGCTTTGGAAGGAAAAAAGCTGCCCTAAAGTAAAAAGAAGTGGATTCTTGTCCAGCTTTGGCTTTGAAGGGGTAATTTTTTTTCAATGCATTAATTAAGCAGTGGTCTCCAAAGCAGTTTCCATAACTTTGTCACCTTGCCATCTCTGTGATATATGGAAGGAGATAGAAGTGGATTTATATTAATATGAAGCAGCAATTATAGTAGTTAATAAAAGATTAATGGAAATTAACACATCCTAGTAATTTTTCAACCCCTGGGTTTTTTTTTCCTTTTTTCAAGACAATTTGGGGTTTGGGGATGAGGTGGGAGACAGGAAGTCCCTTTGCAGGAAACTACTACAAATGACACATTCAGAATCAGTATCTTCAGCTTGACTCTCGCTGCACCATAATCGTACAAAATCATGAACTACAGGAGGAAGAAATTATGTAGCCAGATCTTGCTGGGATCAACAAGCTACATGATAAGCTGGAAGGCTTTCCTCAGAAGATGATCCTTTGGGACATTTATGAACATGGTAGACGAGAGAGCAAGAGCTTTGTGCCTCTGTTTGGTTATCATACACCACCGAAATCAGAACCTTGTTGCTAAACTACACACCACATGGCCCTGCTCTTGGAATGAGAGATTCTTCTAACCTAGTATAAAATCAACAGATTCATTTTCACGTATATTTAAGTGAGCATGTAAGTGAGTGATTCCTGATGCAGTTTTGGAAATCCAAGATGTGGTGACTTCAGCAAAAACTTTTAGGTGAGAGCTGTATTTATATTTATGAGCTGTTCTGCTCCTGACTGTCAAGAGAGATGCCAAACTGCAGAAATTTTTGGCTTGGGCTTTCAGGTTGAGAAAAGATCAACAAAAGGAAGTATGCTGGTGAAAGAACTTTGCCAACTGTGAAAGTTCTGTCTGCCCCATACCCAACTCAGAAATAGACATCATTAGTAGATCAATACAGAAAGATGATGAAAACAAATATTAGATAAAAACCTTAAAAGACAATGAAATATAAACCTTACTGGACAAAAAGCAGGAAATATCTGCTGTGAAGTGGATAAGATGCCAATTATGTCAGTCTTTGGTTTCAAAATGTTGGGAGCATCTTTTTCAACAGAAGTGGAATAAACAGAAAATATAGCCAGTATTAATAAATTATATTTATTAATAAAACAAAATAACTTGGCTGCATATGTTGACATCTGTTATAGTCTGTTTTAATGAGTAGCAGAAAAGCACCTTGATCTTCACAGGTGCACAGATGCAAGGACTGAAATCCCTGTACAGCAGACACCTCCATCAATACACACTACAAAAGCAAGTAGGAAGTCTTTTACCCCGCAAGAACTAATTTACTTATTTCAAATCATAAATACAATGATAATTTCACCACTGTCAGATCTGAGTGGCCAATTGTTGCTCCTTTGACATGGGATGAGAATGCTTTGCTTCCAAAGAGGAATCCTTGTCCTTAGAAGTCTGCTTAATTACTTGACTGCAGCAGTGAACAGAGCCCACCATGTAGGCTGTCCACGTAGTACTGCTGCAGGATTTGGTCTTAATCCAGTTTCTTAAGGAAAAGGAGAACCTCCTCTTTGCCTCTCTGAAGCAATGGAACAGCAGCAACCAAAGTGGGTGCAAATCTCAAAGACAATCATATTCCTACAGTACTACCCTAGTAGTTAAACTAATTGAAGGAAGAGGCAGCAGTTGGTTCATCCATCAGTAGACATGTTGCCCCAAGCACTCTGTCACATATACCAACTCAAATGTATATGTATAAATCCTGAGACCATGCAGTGGAAGGATGGAGAGAGGCAAAGTACCCAAGTATTTAGGGATTCTTGTTTCTGCTGCATACAGAACAACGGATTTTTACAGAACAAAGATCTGTACAAAAGGGTGTCATAATCACAGAGTCATAGAATCAGATGGGTTGGAAAGGACCTCTGAGATCATCAAGTCCAGCCCTTGATCCACTGTCACTGTGGTTACCAGACCATGGCACTGAGTGCCACATCCAGTCTCTTCTTAAAAACCTCCAGGGATAGAGAATCCACCACCTCCCTGGGCAGCCCATTCCAATGCCTGATCACCCTCCCTGTAAAGATTTCTTCCTAGTATCCAACCTAACCCTCCCCTGGCAGAGCTTAAGTCCATGCCCTCTTGTCTTACTGACGGCTGCCTGGGAGAAGAGACCGACCCCCGCCTGGCTACACCCTCCTTTCAGGGAGTTGTAGAGTGGTGAGGTTTCCTCTGAGCCTCCTCTTCTTCAGGCTGAACACCCCCAGCTCCCTCAGCCTCACCTCACAGGACCTGTGCTGGATCCCTTCACAGCGTCCTTGCTTTTCTCTGGACCTGCTCCAGCACCTCAATCTCCTTCCTGAACTGAGAGGTCCAGAACTGGACACAGGACTCAAGCTTTGGCCTCACCAGCGCTGAGTACAGGGGCAGAATCCCTTCCCTAGACCTGCTGGCCACGCTGTTCCTGATACAGGCCAGGATGCCATTGGCCTTCTTGGCTACCTGGGCACACTGCTGGCTCATGTTCAGCTTCCTGTCAATCCAGACTCCCAGGTACCTTTCTGCCTGGCTGCTCTCAGCCACTCTGTGCCCAGCCTGGAGCTCCCCATGGGGTTGTTGTGGCCAAAGTGCAGGACCCGGCACTTGGCCTTGTTGAACCTCATCCCATTAATGAACCACACCAGCACGTCACACTGAAGCCATGCAAACAGAGAATAGAACGATGCAGAAAATTGCTTGCCTTTTCTGCCATCCATATATGTGTGACACTTGGTGTTCTTAACCTTGTATTACATGAACAAAAGATCATAGAATCATAGAATTGGCTGGGTTGGAAGGGACCTCAGAGATCATCAAGTCCAACTCTTGATCCACTACTGCTGCAGTTAATAGACCATGGCACTGAGTGCCACATCCAGTCTCTTTTTAAATATCTCCAGGGACGGAGAATCCACCACTTCCCTGGGCAGCCCATTCCAATGCTTGATCACCCTCTCAGTAAAGAAATTCTTTCTAATGTCCAACCTAAACCTCCCCAGACACACCTTGAGACCGTGCCCTCTTGTCTTGCTGAGGGCTGCCTGGGAAAAGAGACCAACCCCCCCCTGGCTACACCCTCCTTTCAGGGAGTTGTAGAGAGTGATGAGGTCTCCTCTGAGCCTCCTCTTCTCCAGGCTGAACAGCCCCAGCTCCCTCAGCCTCTCCTCATAGGATCTGTGCTTGAGTCCCTTCACCAGCCTGGTTGCCCTCCTTTGGACCTGCTCCAGGACCTCGATATCCTTCCTGAACTGAGCTGAGAAATTCAAGATGCTGTAAAACAATTCTTGGTATCAATCACAAAACATCTATTAGGTTGAATGTTAGGAAGCATTTCTTCACTGAAGGGGTTATCAGACATAGAAACAGGCTGCCCAGAGCAGTGGTGGAGTCAACATCCCTGGAGGTATTTAAGAGCTGCATAGACATAATGCTTAGGGCTATGACTTAGTTAAGGTCTTGTCACCGTTAGGTTAGGGTTGGACTCAACAATCTTGGAGGTCTTTTGCAACCAAGGTGATTCTGTGATCTGTAATATTCACCATTCATTGACTATTGGCATTTTTCTTAAGAGTATGCTGTTTACTGGGGGGAAGCATGACATCAGGTTTAATGGCTGTACTTTAAAAAAGGAATTAGAGAATATGATTTTGGGGTGATATCACATGCATAACGGGCTTGCTTGCAGAAACCAAACACATTTTCATGCTATGTGAGTTTTAAAAATAAGACCATGATGAGTGTTATCCTATCGGAACAGCAAGATCAAGAATCATAATAATCATTCTGTTGGGTAGTTCTTTCAAAGCAGCTTGGGAAAGCAACTTTGATAGATTTTTGGAGCAATTAAAATATAATCCCAGTAACTGAAAAGTCTTGCTGGAAAAATCTCAGGGGAAAAGAAGGGAAAATATTACCTAATATTACATACGTGTTTGATTACTACCTTAGATTTTTTGGGATGCCATGCTCAGAATCTAAGTGGATTCACCTATAATTTCCCTGTCTTTTAGCTGAAACACAGTATTCTCCAGCTTTCACAACTGTGCTGTCATGTGCAGCTTTTGTCTAACAAAGTTTTACTACCTATGAAGTTAGCAAAAAACCAGAAAGTATTAATTTTACTTGTTTCGCTCACTGTTTTTTTTGTACAATAGCCTATCAGCTGGGATGAATAAAAGTGGAAGAATTAGGCTCTGGCAACAGAACCATTTTAAGCTATCATCACTGCATTTGAGTTGGTTTACAAGAACTGAGGGTCTGTAAACTTGATGTAACTGAACTTGTTTGTAAAGAAGCATCTCCATGGTGTTTTTGCAAGGATTACTTTATTTTTAAATTGAGTGATGACTGCTTATTCAATGCAAATGTAGTTTAGTACAGAACTTTGAGTCTTGGTGATGATTTCCTAATGGATATTTGTACTGAAATACATGTTCTCTGTGGAGACTCACGCTGCCAAGAGATTTAGCTGGATTTGCTTATTTGTCTTACATAAATTGGAATATTAAGGAAGCACCTTAAAATTAACCGAGCATTTTAGGGAAACTTACTGTAATAGCACAGTTACAAAAAAGCACAGAAAGACCATGTCTTGAAATAACTGGTGAAGACTTGTAAGGAAATCTGTGTGTCCTAGAGCAATTGTCAATGTTTTTTGGGACAGGAAAGCGGAGAGAAAAGGAAAAAGAAAAGGCAAAATACCCCCTCTTGCAAACCCAGTATATTGCACTTGCAGGAAAATGCTGTCTGCAGACAGAGTAATTTTCAGAGGAGCTCATAAACCAAATTGCTGAGCATCTCCAAAGTGAGTAATTATCCCAAATAGGATGCTTTCCTATGAACACTGAAAACACAATTAAAGTGGTACTAGGATAAATTATACAACAGTGAACAACAGCATTATTATAGTGAGGAAATGATGCACAATAAACAAGACACAGTTTCATAAACATTTGCACCACTAATTATGATTCCAGTTCTGAACATCTTATAGAAATTTTCATAAATATCTAAAATTGCTATCATTTTGGGTTAACATTTTATGAGAATAAGTCAGAAACATTGTTTCTACTCTGTTTCAAGTTGCTTTAAATAAAGAACTCTCCTTCATTTTAAGAGAAACTGAAAGTGATCTTGAAATTAATCAGATACTGAGACTCATGGTTTTCTGTGCAGGGAGTATAGTTTCCTGGATCACTTCTGGAACTGAATAAAGACAAATGCACATGAAAAATAACTTTATCCATGTAAAGAAGACTTCTACATTTTTGAAGATAGCAAGGTTGCTTGAAGTACAGTGTGCTAATTTGATTACAATATAAAACTTTGTGCTTACAAAAGAAATCAATAAGCTGAATTAATATGTCTGAAGGCATCATTGTATGCTTCTGTGTGTAGTGCAGCAAAAGTAGCATTTGAGAGATGAGACAAGGTGACTTGTATGAACTCTAGAGACAGGTTTTCATATCTTCCAGGTTACCTCATTGCTAGACTTGAAACTCTCTTCCTCCTCTCAGATGAGTCATTCAAAAAACACAACTCTCAACAGTTATTATCCCATCATTATCAGCTTCAGATTTTTGGGTGAGATTATGGACACATTGATTATTTTACCTGAAAATGAAACTGCTAATGATAAGGCGCTCCAGCTGGCTCAAATATAACTGCATACATATTCAGCAACATGGCAGTTGTGTGCTTTTTACCTCTTTTATGGGTTGCTTATAAACAGAATAGTTGCTACATGGTGAGAATTTGAAGAGCAGTTGTTTTTAAAGTGGCTGTGTGTGCAAAACACAGACCTTTCCCATTGCTCTTCTGTGACTGAAACTTTTTCCCTGAAGTGCTTTGAATGACAATGAATTTCAGTGGTAAAATATAAATCACATTTATTCAGCCATCCATACTTTCATTAAGAGTGAAGAATAAAAACATACAAAACCCCAGACCAAAGAAAGAAAATTTATCTATAGAATGTAAAATCAGATACCAAGTGAAAACAGTATTAAAAAAAAAATGTATGGATACTTTCAGATTGCAGTTCCATACTGTGATGCTAATAGTTCTGCACGTTTTAAGCACTGTCAAAATTAAATGGGATTCAGAGGCATCTGAGTACCCCAATCATAGAATAATAGAATCATCATTGTTGGAAAGGATATTCAAGATCATTGAGTCCAACCATCAGTCCTATACCACCTTAACCACTAAATCATCTCCTGAAGCACCACACCTACCCACTGTTTTAATAACCCCAGGGATGGCGACTCTACCACCTCCCTGAGCAACCTGTTCCAATGCTTCACCACACAGTGAATAAATTTTTCCTAATATCTAGCCTGAATCTCCCCTGGCGTAACTTGAACCCATTTCCTCTTGTCCTATTGCTAATTACTGTGCAGAAGAGGCCAACACCTGCCTCACTACAACCTCCTTTCAGGTAGCTGTAGAGAGCAATAAGATCTCTCCTCATCTCCAGGCTGAACAGCCCCAGCTCCTTCAGCCTCCCCTCATCAGACCTGTTCTCCAGACCCCTAATCAGCCCAACCTGCCCTTCTCTGCACCCTCTCCAGCACCTATATGTCCTTCCTATACTGCAACACCCCAAACTGCACACAACACTCAAGGTGTGGCCCCACAAAAGCTGACTACAAGGGTGAGATCAGCTCCCTGGCCCCACTGGTCACACTGTTCCTGATGCAGGCCAGGATGCCACTTGCCTTCTTGGCAACCTAAGCACACTGTCTGCTCATGTTCAGCAGGCTGTCAGTCAACACCCCCAGGGATCCCCATCACTGTCCCACTTTTTGTTGGAACTGTCTAATTCTTGATTTATATGTGATAAAAGTGAGCAAGGAGGTCTGATGGCTGATACAAGGGATGTCAGCAGTCCTTTTATGGAGGTCAAAAAACCTTTGTGGAGGACTCAGAAATAAGTATTTATATAGATAAATAGGACTGGGAGAAAGGGAACACATATCATTTTGAGTGTATTGGTTTCTCCAAGTGATAAAAGAACTGTGTCCACATATCCAGTTCCCAATATTGAGGAACGGCCATGATGAAAGGGTTCAGGTATGAGTTCAGGAAGATATCAACTAAAAATGACAGAAAATTCAAAGAATGTGGAATTAAACTCCATACTGTTACAAAGGCATGTGATCTAAATCTCATAGCTTATAACAGCAGCTATTTTTCAATTGATTTCAGACCCCAAATTTCAGAAGCTTTTATTCATAAAGAGACATCTGCTCCTTTACTGAGATGCTCTGAGTTTTTGACATTTTCGGAGTATTGAGCAACCTTGCCTAGTGGGAGGTGTCCCTGCCCATGGCCATGGGTTGTCACTAGATGATCTTTAAGGCCCCTTCCTACACAAACCATTCTATATTTCTATGAATTTATCATTACATCCCATGCTTTTCTTTCTGTCTTTCTAATATGCTTTTCATTATCCTTTAATGTCTGCTATAACTCTTAGTAAGGTAAATAATTAAGCACAGTGCAAGAGATGAGAAAGAATTCCTGGTTTATAGTGAAATATTTCTACACCCACAGATAGTGGTTTTTCAACAACAGCTGCCTTGGCCACATTTGAACTCCTTTCAAAGCCAAAGTGAAACACATATCTTCCATAATGCTTTTTAAAAAAATTGTCCTTATGGAAAAATTTTAAATTAATTTCCAAGATCCTTAAATAGAATAGAATAGACACTTCCTTTTTCATTGCTTTCTTGTTCAGATTTTCAATGTAAATAATGAATGCTTTCTAATAAATAACCGTTTGATTTAGCAAATGTCAGGGTGTTATGATATTTGTCTTAAAAAGTGCGTGTAGGGCAAAACTGGTATGGTTAAACAAATCTACATCATCCAAAGTACATAGACATATAAAACAGAATTTTGCTTTGGTGATAGATAGTCAGGGCCTGAGTGGACCGGGGAAAACATGTCTTTCTACTGAAATACTTGTAAATTGAGGCCCTACGAGATACTGGTTCTCAGTATTTAAGTTCTCTTTTTCAGGTATACGATGTCTGCTCATATATTCAAGGTCTTGGACTATTCAAAAGTGGTGGTTTATATATGTCCCAGAATAGTTGGAAGCATATGTACTTGAGATCTGTACTCAGAATTAGGCTCAGGTCATCCATCTGGCAATTTCTGATGTATTTTATACCCAGCATTTAACAATTTTTTTTAAATTATAAGAAACCATAGATAAAGCATGATGCTGCAGAATATTTACATTAGTGCAGAAGAAGCAAGATCATCAGGAAAAAAAAGCTAAGATATCCTTTTTTGTAACAACTGTGCCAGTAAAACTGATGAAATCATCACTTATGTTTTTGACAAGCAAGAGAAATCGGTGTACTCTTTATATTGCTCTTCTGACTTGTACTTCATTGGAAAAAGAAGGGGCGGAGGCTTGGCAAGGATCAATATTTGTCAGAAGAAGAGTTGGAAAGGGGAAAATACTATATATGGGATTCATAAAAGTTTTTTGTTAACAGTATTTTTGCCTGAAGGTTTTCTGTTTGTTTGTTTGTTTAATTTAGCAACTCAGCAGAACATAACCAGAACCTGTAGAAAGAATTCAAAACTGTTTTGGGACTGAATTGTTCCTTCTACTTACAGGAATACAGGGGAACAAGACCCATTGAAAAGGTATTAAAATAGAGTGGCACATCCATGACATTGTCTGCTTTGGACACAGGGTGCTTACTGAAGTAGAAGTTATGGTTTTTACCATCCTTGTTGGTGGAAAACATCATAAAGGATTATGCACAAAGTTTTCATTGAAATTTCCTTTGCAGAAAAAAGGAATTAGGAACTTACAGGGGGGGTGAAGAAGACAATTCAGCACAGGTCCTGCTGGTCACCAAGCTGACCAGGGGTCAGCAATGGGCCCTCACAGCAAAGAATACCAGCAACCTCCTGAGCTACGTTGTGCAGAGCATTTCCAGCAGATGAAGGGAGGTGGTGCTGCCCTCTGCTCTGCCCTGGTGAGACTCGTTTGCAGTGCTGGGTCCAATGCAGGACCAGCTTGGAGGGGAGGCTGAGAGATCTGGGAGTATTCATCCTGGAACAAAGGGCATTTGGGAGTATTTTAGTCAGTGTTGAAAAATACATAATGGGGGGCAGAAAAAACCCCACCATTTAAAAATAAGACTTACCCTGAGGATACAGCCTTTCCTCCTGTTGAGTGACTTCTATGATGCCACAGACACCAGCCATAGAGGGTGTTAAGAGGTGTTCATGATTTTTCATTTACATTACTTGCCAACAAATCTCCACTTGAAAATGTTTAAGCACAAGAAATATGAAAGTATTTCTTCTCTTTTTCCTTCTTAATAACACCCTTGTTGTGAAATTCCAAGCAGTCTTAAATAATGATCGATATAACTCTTGAGTTGCATTTTATATGTGTGATGAATTTAAATAATAACTGGAGTTATTAATAAGCTTCAGGAAAACTGTTAATTATTTTTTTAAAAAGAACTAGTAAAGCAGAAAGAATGACTCTTTGATTCAGACCAGTCATATTACATGTTACAAATGTCAAGTAAAAAAATTACCCTTAACAGCTCAGGCTGTTTGTAGAAAAATTATTTTGGGAGAGTGTTATGGAGCATTATGAGATATCAGAACCATTATCCAGTACTTTTTGTTTGCTCTCATGAGGTGGCTCTAACCAAAGAAATGGTTTGGCCTATTTTTAGGGGTAGGATAGTCAGCCTTACAGTGATTATTTGATAACAGCTAATACTCAGTTTTGATCCTTGTCCATATCTCAGTCTGTTTTCATTATTTCTTTGCATTATTCTTCCATTTTCTCTTTCTCTCTTTCTTTTTTAAAAACTCTTTAGATTGTTATTTATTCTCATGGTATTTTCCTTAATGGTCCCTATTATGATTTTGTTTCCTTAGCATCCCTTAGTACACAAGAAGAATTCTAAAAATCTTAGTTGGACACAATATTAACATTTTCCAAGGTATCATAATAACTATTGCAACTATATTTGCCAAAATCTCATTAAGAGTACATGTGACTGGAAGCCAAAGTTTCGATTTCTCACATCATTTAAACTGTCTCAAAAATCACAAAACTAACAGACAGTAATATATTATACAATGGCAGTGAACCTTTCCTGATTGATTTACTGCCCATGCTTGCAGCACTCTACTTGGGAATTATTTTGGTATTTTAATTGTGGTTTAAATGTGATTTAGAAATATGGGTCTGCATTTTTCATTCTGTGAAATGAAACCTCCTGTTGGTGTCCAGTGTGATTTCAGACTTTTTTTTCTATTCACAGTGAATATGATTTGCAGAGCTGAGAGGATGCCCTTTTATAGATAACCCTTTCACAGAAGTCAATAGAGTGGTCATTCAATGAGGGCTTTTCAATCTTTAGAAGCCTTTTTAAGGAAGGAGGGGAAAATGTTGCCTCTTGCTTTTGCTTTGACTTGAAGACCCAGAAGGTTTACAGTTACGTATTTGTGGGACTTCTATGTAAAACAATGTTCTTTTTGTCTGGGTACTGGTAATGTACTTTTTTTTTTCGCAACTATAAATTTTTTTCATGGAAAAAAAAAGGGGTGGGGGAAAGAAATACAAGCAGCTAAGCAGATAATTTTTTTTCTTTTTCTTTTTCGTTTTTTTTTTTTTTTTTTTTTTTTATTTTAGTGTTGCAGAGAGTTTAAGTGCAAAGATAAACATTTATATTTTTACAGCTATACCACCTTAAATACTAAAATGATACGATTTCTTTAACACTCCGTTCCACGTTCTATGCACATGGAGGATTCAAAAAGAGGGAAAATACTAATCTAGAAAAGAGAATATTTTCACAAAAATATGACAGTAAATAGAGAGCCAAGGCCTCTGGAAAAGTCTTATAAATGTTCAGAACAGCTGCAATATTTTCAATTAAGCGTCTACAATTCAAGCAAAGCAAGTATTTCACTTCCCTGAGTGTATTACCAGTTATATGCTGAGAGGAAAATTACTCTTAAATGACTGAATGGAAGTACTTACCATCTTGAGTGTTTGAAAACCCTCAGCTGGCAAAAGAGATACACCTCCCCTTGAAGACCAATAGATGTAAAAGCTGATGTACATGTGTGTTCACATGTAGGACAGAAGTACCCTTGAAGAGCTAAACAAGGAAATGGATTTTGCATTTGATTTTAAATTGTTATCAGCCTTTTTACTACTTTTAGTCCCAGAATACAAAGTCCTATACTCCAGAAAGTCCCACTGTGTATTTTTCATCGATGCTGGGTTGGACAAGAGAGTTGTAATTTGCTTGGGATTCAATTACAGATCACAGAAGCAAAAAAAGAATTAGGTTGCAAAGGACCTCTGGAGAGCAGGTAGTCTTCCCTTTCTTACTTAAAAAGGGATAATTTAAAAATTAAAACAAAGTATACTCAGAGCTTTATGAAGGCTACAGAGGAATTGCCATTCTCCTGAGTAGCAAATACAAGGTAGGCATTTCAAGAGATTGTAGACTAAGAAGTAGAGAGTCAGTGGTTGCTGCTGTACTGTGCATTAGATGAAAAGCATTTCAGAAGTTTTTGAGGGCTTTTTGTTGTGGTTTTTTCGACAGCGGTGAGTTTAGAAACATCTAAAAACATTGTTTGGTGTAGGAGTATCAATTTGACACAGTAGAAAAAAAAATGTGTCAGTGGACAACCCTATGAATGGCTCAAAACCCCTCCAAACTATCAGTTGATAGTCAAGTGTTTCACGCTTTCCAAAAGCAATAGCTGATAATTGCAGATACTCTTCTTCACATGAACGATTCATTCATTTTAAAAAAAGCCTTTAAAATTTCCATCATTATCAAAGATTTATGGCAATGAGTTTGAAAAAGTTGTACAAGAAAGTATTTTCTTTATTCATTCTGAATTTGTGTATGTCTTATTGTACCCCATGGAAATGATATCAATAGTATAATCTTCCATCTTCCATCATAATGTATATATTAAACAATGCAAGGATCAAATACTTTCTATTGCCTGGAATTATCTCTATGTGTAAATTGTTCTATGAAAACTGAAAGGTATGCTTATTGGTAAAACAGTCCAATCTAAACCCAAAAGCATTATGTTAATTAAGGCTGATTACTTAGAGAGTATCTGGGGGAACAATAGTCAGAAAAACAGACCAAGGAAGCACTCCAGAGTTCTATTAGAGAAGAAATTGCAACCCTCTGTCCCTTTGACAGCCATAAGAAAAGATAAAGTACAGATCAGTCTCCCCAGTTTCAAATATCATAAGGGCAGATAGTCTGCTGTAGTCTGATTTCATATACTCTACCAGAAGGATGCTGGGCACTATATCTGCTGAAAAGCAAAGAAAAAAGAAGCTTACAGAACGTGTGCATTCACATACACATTCATACCCACAGAGAGCAATTCCTGACAAATTTATCTATTTTGACAGTAGGACCAACTGGATTATACTTGACATGTGTGAGGTAATGGTGTATTATTATTGATCTGTTTCTATTTATTCTTTTACTATAATTTTAAGTCTTAAACTTGATCTCTGTCTTCTTCTGTTTCTTATTTTGCTGTCATGCTAACACTATTATTTTCTATGTGTCTCTTGTAAGGGTAGATACTTTTTTTAATGTACAATTGTTGGTACCTTTATGAATGATTCATGAATGATTCAAAGATCAACCATTACATCAAATGGCTTTTTTTCAGAGGAGTCTATTTTTTCATAATGCAGCTCAGTCTTGACCAGGGTATTTTTTAATCCTTTAAAGGAGGGAAAAGGGTTTTATAGCTGACAAATTGAAAAGGGAAAAAAATTAATTTATATTCCAATCTTTTACACTGGATTCACTTTATAAAAACAATACTTAAGAATTATGTTTCAATAATGAAACAATATGTTTCAATAATGTTGCAATAAAAAAGAAACAAGGTCAAATAAAATGGCAGTTGGTTGCAGTTGATGATCTCAGGGGTCCTTTCCAACCATGACTATTCTGTGATTCTCTGGAAAAAAGCTTATCTCAATTAATACTGACTCGAGGCTTTATACCTGTATAATTTTATAACACAGTGGCAAAAAACCATCTAATTGTCCCACAGAAATGCTGAAATAATTTCTCTTATTTGAGGCAACAAAACCGAGCCACTGTTCATGAAAATAGAGCAACTCAGAATTATTACGGCACTTTTGACAGACTCAGCAAATGCCCCTATAACTGACCGAGATTTGTGCAAATGGTGTTTGTCTGATTTTCCAGAATATTAAATAATTTCAAATGAAAATATGAAATTTTGAATTAAAAAATATACTAAGTTGCACAACTAATATGTTCGACAGAATCCTGTACATACATGGTGGGCAGTAATTTGTAATTAATATCTTTCTGCTGAGTAATCCAATAACAAAGAACAAAAGAGGGGGTTTTTGTTTCAAATTCTAGCCTAAAGAATGTATTTGTATTTGTAATGACAATTTTCATTCTCTGAAATGAGAGAAACAAGAAGAAAACATAAAATAGTCCATTAAAACTAAATTCTTCTGCTTGTGTCTGACCTGCTTGTCAGGAACTGCATGCCCCTGTAATTGAAGTCAGCTATCCATACCAGTACTTGTGAGGAACTCTCTTACTCCACCCTAGTCCTCTAATCCAGAGATTAACAACATTTCGAGTAATAAAATGAATCACACCTCTAATTACTGGGGGGTTAGAAGGAGAAAAAAGAAGCTGCTGTAAGTTGTTTGGTCTTAAATACCTGAATAAGAAAAGTAGACTTTTGACTGCTGGGGTAATTTTCAAGAACATATCCTGGTCATTCAGTGTAATGTTGTTTTCCATGACATCATTTTCCACCCTTTTTAAAGCAATCTTCCATTATCATGAATAAGAATAATCAGTTGAATTCCCTGAAGTCTGTGCTGAATATTTATTTCTTAGAATTACCTTAGGCTTTAGCACACAAACAAAACAGGTGGTTGCCAAAGGCATGAAAATATTAAAAGCAGCAAAGTGGTTACTGAGGGATTGAGAAAGAAACTGTACTCCTTGAAGATCACATTTTCTTTAATTTCTTCTAGGAAGTAAAAATCTGAAGTCAGTTTTGAGGAAAAATGGAAGTAGTAGTGAAAGGGAGAAAAGACATGTTTAGATACTTTTGGGGGTTTACCTGTCACACGATAGAGTGGTTAATTTTAAGTTGCATATAACTATTTCATCAGACCTCAGAAACACAGTTTTTAACATTTAGTAGGTATTAGCTGGTTTCCTGGTATTCCCCCTGAATTCTGGGGGAATTCTCTATTCCCCCTCTACAGTTCCAGCATTCTTTACCTATTCAGCACTGATGTATTTAGGTAGGCAGAAATAGGCACATATATTTGTGCCTCTGTGTGACTGTGTGTACAGGTTTATGTTTAAAAATTATACATGAATACATATTTGTTTATGCATATGTACATATATAAGAAAGTATTTATGCTATTGCTTTCTCTCCCTGTTTGTACACGGCCTTCATTCTGGAAGCAATAAGGTGATTTGTTATGGATTTATTGGGAAATATTTATTTATTATTACAGTTGAAAGTTGGAGAAAAAATCTGCAGCATAGCTGCTAATCAGAGTCAAGGAGATTGTTCCTTCTGTTTCTCAGAAACAGGGTTAGTTAGTCCCATAGCTTGGAAAGTGATGTAAATGAACTTTGCCGTTTATACATGAATAATATACACATATATATATATATATATGTAAAATACAGAGCCTTTAGGAGAACTGTAGGGGCATCTGCACTAAGAAAAATTCTGTCTTCAAAAATTTGTACTGATTCAGTAACCACACTGAGGCTCACTTTCTTTTCCACCTATATTTAGCTCACAACTAAATACGTTTTATTATTTCATAGCACTGGTTTAGGGAAGTAATACTTGGCTTCAGAAGAATTAGTCATCTAACTGAAGTCTTTACTCCATACTTTCCTTCTAAGTTTCATAGGGAAAAGCACAAACCAAGAACCAGTTTGATCAAAGATGCCTGAGAAGAAGCTGCTTCCTTTTTTTTTTTTTTTTTAATCTCACAAAAGATAAGCATAGCAGGGAAGACACTGGTGCAAACCATCTGAAGGGGTAGAAAATGATACTGAGTAGCCAACTTCATCTCCAGTGTGCAGGTCCTCTGATGCTATTGGAATCTACCAGATAAAGAGCTATCCTCAATGAGGCACACTGCAAACAAAAACCCAAACAAACCACAAAAAAACAAATAAAAAACCCCAACCAGATAAAGAAACAAACAACAACAGTTATAATTCAAAATTAAATTAGATTAATTAAAATCTAGTTAAGATCAGTGGCCTTGGGGAGCATCTGCCGTGGTCTGGCAGAGAAGTTGATGGCATGTGATGCTTGCCCATGAAAAAAACTCAGGCACAATAAGAGAACTTGAATTATTTTGCTGAACGGAAAAGGTTGCAATCAGAGCTGTCTTTTGTGTATAAACTCCATACTCACGTGGAAATACAGCTGTGGATTACAGACTTCCCTTAGGTTTTGCTCTGTTATGTTGTCTTTAAGAAAGCTGTTGATAGGTTTAGTAGACAAGAAGACTCCAGCACCTGTGAGAAGTATTTCTGTTTATTACAGTTTCCCTTTCAAGCACAGGGGAATAGTTCAAGCTATTACATAGTATATATAAGTATAGATGAGAATATGAGGACTAAGTGCTGAAACTTCTATTTTTCCCCCAATTTTTTTGCAGCCTTATTGTTTAAGTTTTAATATGTATGCACAGGTTTAAGTCTTCTTGACACAAGTATAGACCAACAATGTATATTATCCATGTGCAGTTCACATCCTCTGTACCTGTCTACAGCTGAGGAACTGCAGCAGGAATACCATAGTCATCCAGTGAAGACTTTATTCCATATTATTTGAGCTGAATCCAGCTATTTACTTAGAAGTTGGAGATGATTATTCAGTTAAATAAACTCCTAAAGGTAGAGATCTCTTTATGACAGCGTTTGATTCTCCTTCTCTTATCATCTTTTCCAAAGGACTTTGTCTGGAAAAGAAATTTACATTTTGCTGCTCTGATTCATCCTGAAGTAGAGTTGTGCTCATCGGGGTTTTGTTTAGGCTACTAATGCAGGAAGGTGAAAGTCTTTTCTATTGGGGTGGCAAAATCAAGCCTTATAATATCCACTACCTTGTACCAGAGATTGTTAGCTCATTTGGTGGTATATGTCATCATGAGGCTTTGGATATGAGAACTCATACAAAAAGAACTCTCGAACAAGAATATAAAGCTTTCCTTTCCCTCACTCTTACTGCTCCAAAAGTAACACTTTAAAACCATTTTGGAAGAGTAATATTACTTGCCAAAACTGAAGGACAGTTTTCTCAGGCAAAATAAAAAAAAATAACAAAATTACTGAGAAGACCAGTTCAGATTTGCACAGTGCTGTTCTTCATGTTTGCTCCCTGTACTATTTTTGATGCAGACACAGACACTGACAGCATTAAGAGCCTGGGAGTATGGCTCTCCAAAGACATCACTGAATTGGCAGAAAATAGAATCAGATTTTATAACTGGGTTGAGCTAACATTTGTGAAAGCATGCAGAAATTGGAAGGATCTTGGGAAAAAACTACACAATGGGTAAAATCTCCATTGCTCAATATCTGACAATAAAGAGATCAGGGTAGGCATGAAAATTTACTGTAAGACATATAAGGACAGAATAGCATTACACAATACTGAACACAACAACTTAAAAAGTGCTGAAAACAAAAAAACCCTATACATTACTGCAAGGATAAAACATATATATTTTCATAAGGGTGTCAAATATATTAATGTATTTTTTTAAGATAGTCTTGACTCAGAAACCTTTATAGTAGAGACATCATCCAACCAAGCAATTTAAGGAGTAACTAGCTGTATGTCAATCTGACAGTACTGCATATACCTACATTACAACCCTGAAATATGAGTGTCATCACATAATTAAAAATTAAAATGTAATACACACATGCACAGAAAGGAATACTATATCAATTCTTTTTTTCTAGATTTTTAGTTTTGAAAGCATGCAAATATATATAAGCACAGTACCTACTTGGAAGAGTATCTTTCACTAGATGTGCTCTTATGTTAACTATGAGAAAGATCACAAAATAAAGAACTTGAAAGAGATTTTAATATAATCTCTTTCCTGATAAGTTTATAAGGTTAAATGGCAAACCATATAGCAGTCATAGGGACTACTATCAATGAATCAACAGGAAATAATTACAGAAATACCTTAGTTATGAGAGAAGCATGTTCTGACAAAAAAAAAAAAAAAAAAAAAAAAAAAAAAAAAAGTGAAAACAAACAAACAAAACCAAACAAATAACCAACCAACCAAAAACCAAAACAACAACAGCAAAAAAACAAGCCAACAGCAACCTCCCCCCCAAAAAAACCTAAGGAAACAAGATTACATTTCTTATAGCTTAACTGAGACTTAGAATTTATCCCCAAGAAGTCAGTTGGCTTGCTTCAGTGCCTCAGTTTCCTTTTGCTAATATGGAACTAAAAGACATTGCTGCTTACAATGTACTGAAAGCTTAAGTCATTAGTTATTATAAAGCAAATAGGTCTTCACATAAAAGGTATTACTGAAGTGCAAGGGCCTTATTACAATATAAAAAGAAGAAAGTGTGAAACATAAAACACTTCAAGCACAGAAAAGAATAGGAAGTTTATAGAATGAGGCCAAAGCAATGGAAAAACAATTTTGAGGAAGTGTGAAGCCATGAATGAAATTATATTACTGGAGAAATGTTTAGGAGAAAGGAAGTCTCCTGAAGCAGGTAACCCTTTCAGACACCCTTTAAGGGTAATTTATTGGTAAAAGTGACTGTGTTGCAGAGCCAAATTTTACCCACCTAATAATAATTAGATTTTCTTCTCTATTTAAAAGAAGCAGCCAGCAACTTACTGCATCAATCAGATGAACCAGATTCCTTCATGAGACATGTGGTACTTGCCACAGCTTGGTGCAATCAAGGATTAGTGGATCAAGGCCTGGACTTGATGGTCTCAGAGGTCCTTTCCAACCTTCCTGATTCTGTGTTTCCAGAGAGCTGCAAAGAGTCCCCCTCTTGAAACCAGTAATTGTAGGGCCTGAGATGATTGACTTTGGTCAGTATTTTACCATGATAGCTACAATTCTGGTTAAACAATTCTTTGGTAACTTTCAGAGTGGCCTGTGCTCTGAGAAGAAAAAGGGGTCTCAGGTATGTCCTGCAAACAGAGTTTCAAGTACAGTTAGGGAGTGCCTAATTGCCCCAAATTTTGCACTAGGGTGAAAAGGTATCCAATTATCCAGTCTCACTGGTCCAGGAGGCAAGATCAGAAAGTTCCAGATGATACCAGCCTGCTGCAATTGATATTGAAACAAGAAAAGTGTTAGGCCCACTGCTTTGTAACATAAAGCAAGAAGGATGTTGGCTGATGTCGATGTTACAACGTGTCTCAGTGAACAGGGGGTCTGCACCACCACAGACTGTCACCGCGGGCTGTTCACATCAACTTGTTGCTGCAGCATCTTCAAAGGAGGAAAAAAGGATGAAGAGAAAACTAGCAACAGGAAAATGCCTATACCAAATCAGAAGAAGAGCAAAACCCTGAAGGATCGCAATACTACATGAGAAAAAAACAGAACAATTTGAAAGACACTAAAATCAATAGTATACATTATAAAATGGGAGAAAAAAATAAATGAGATCATGGGAGCCTTCCCAGTCAGAAGTAATAATAAAAAACCCAACCAAACAAACAAAAAATCCAAACTAAACCAAAACATAAAAGTAAACAAAAACTACTAAGGTCTGAAGCTACATGAAGCAAACAAGATAATGGTGAGTAACAAACAGAAGAGTTAACAGCAACACTGTTTAAAGATTATCAGTGTGGTTTCAAAAAAGACTGTTGTGGCAAACATAAGAGTTACATGTAAGCAAATAATACAAGGACTTTGTTAGAGAAGTTTGAGACAGAATATACAGCCTTAAAAGTGACCTTTTGAAATTTCTATTGCATGACCACCCAAAGATGACTTCCATCAGAGTCATAGGGTATTGCAGGAGATAGATGCAGTTTATGAGGATAAAGAGCTGTCTTCACAGAATCACAGAATTATCAGAGTTGGAAGGAATCTCTAGAGATCATCTAGTCCAACTCTCCCACTAAAGCAAGATCACCTAGAGCACATTACACAGGAATGCACCCAGGAGGGTTTTGAATATCTCCAGAGAAGAGGACTCCACAACATACGTGGGTAGCCTGTTCCAGTGCCTTTTCACCCTCATAGTTAGAAAGTTTTTTCTTAGGTTTAAATGGAACTTCCTATGTTCCAGCTTGTGCCTGTTGCCCATCATCCTATCACCAGGAAGTACTGAGAAGAGTTTGACTCCACCTTCCTTGCACTCACCCTTTAGATACTTGTAGACATTGATAAGGTCTCCCCTCAGCCTTCTCTAGGCTAAAGAGTCCCACCTCTCAGCCTTTTATCTTTTTGAAGACTGGATTGACATTACCCCTCCCTCTATATATCAGGGACCTCTCCTGTTCTCCATGACCTCTTAAAGATGATGGAGCGTGGACTAGCAATAATATCTGCCATCTCTCTCAGAACTCGTGGATGCATCCCACCAGGGCCCATGGATTTATGAACATCCAGTTTGGCTAAGTGGCCTCTAGCCTGGTCCTCCTCTACTGAGGGGAAGTTTTCCTCTCTTCAGACCTTCTCTCTTGCCTCCAGGGTTCAGGATTCAAGAGGGTCAGCTTTTGCAGTGAAAACTGAAGCCAAGGTTGCCCCTGACCTTCAAGTCCCCAACAAGACTGCCTGTGTGTATTAATACCAGGTCCAGCGGTGCGCCCGCCCTCACAGGTTCCTCAACCACCTGTGCCAGAAAGCTGTCATCAGCTCTCTGCAGGAATATCCTGGGCTGTGTGTGCCTGGATGTGTTGCCTTTCCAGCAAATATCAGGGTGATCTTGAGAAGTAAAAACAAGATGAGGAAAAGGAAACGGAAAGAAATGGTTATGTGTGACAAGTGCAATACTGCAGACATCGTAATTATTACTGTTCTTTTCATTATGCTTGGGAAGAAAAGTATATATATATTATATATAAATATATATGTTTATTATATAAATATAGCATATTTATATATTATGTATATAAATATATATAAACATATAAAGAAGCAGAAAACCAAACAGAAGTGGAAGACAGGAAATAAAAAAATATAATTTCGAAGAGGAGTGTAATTATACTTAAAATAGACTGGGTAGTAAACCATCTTAAATGCAATTAAAATGTAATATTTTTTTTTGCCCAGAGCTAGTCAGAAAATGTTATTAAATTAATTTAAAAATGAAGAAATAGCTGTTAAAAAAAAAACAAAACAACCAACAAATGAAACAAACAAACAAAAAAAAAATCCCAAGATCAAAAACCAACATTTTTTTGGAAGAAAAATCACTGTCTTCTTTGAGATTTACAATGGTTTTGGAATTATACTTTTTCTAGTCATGAGAACAAGTTAACTTCATGTATGATCAAAAGAGCATATAGAGATTTATCATCCCCTACATAATAAAAGAAAATTTTATATGAAGCCAATTTATTTCAGGGCAAGGAACAGTTCTTTTATGGGAAATTAGCAGGTGGGTAAAACAACTTTTGTAATAAAGCCTGTGTTTTGGTGTAAAATGTGGCAACATTCAATTATGTAAGTTGACAGTTCTTGCAGGTTTTTGGTGTCTCGCAGCAACAGAAAGGAAGAATTTCCTTAATCTATGATAGCAAGAAATTATGGCAACAATATTTTTTGTTATATAGATGGAAAAAAAAGATTGAAGGGTGGAGAATCTATGGGAAGTATTTTCCCCTTATCTTCAATAAATCAGCTTTGTAGATTTTTCCTAAAAATATTATTTGCATTTAGCAAATATTACATTATTGTAAAAGTATACTATTGTATTTTGTAATATTCCACCACTGTCATATGAAAGAGGAATAGTAAGCATTCTTTTCAGGCATTCTTTCTGAACTGAGATGTCATTTTGGTAGGTTTGAACCATTGGTAAATAATTTGGTTTATTCCAGATATGCTTGTAAACTGGATAAATGCCCAGTTCTGTGAGGCACAAGGGAGTTAGTCCTGATTTTGTTTTACTTCAGTTTTTGTTTTGGTTTCTACTTTAATAAGAGACTCTCAGAATCCCTTTCTGTCATTACATTGCTATAGTAAAAAATTCCAGGTCCTGACCTGTCTCTGCTCCTGCATTTGAAGTATTTCTAATAAAACATGGGAGTGAAGAAATAGAATGAAAATGTAGCAAAAACTGGTTTCAAAGCTACACTGCAGGAGGTTTACAGCATTATGACCAAGACTTTTACAATCAAAGGTAACTCAAACCAGTATGAAGAAGTAAAATGTTGACTCCCTGGCGTGTCAGAAGAGAGCTCAGCCCAGCTCTGAGAGGATGTAGCACGATGGGGTTGGGGATGGAGGGCAGCAGGAGCTTCTCACTGGTCCTTACCTGCAAGAGGTGGGTGATGGAATGCTCAGAGGGACTGCAGGAGGTGGGCTACAGTCTGCATAGCACCAAGGGTGGCATGGAGGAGCTGGGCCTCCCTCTGACATCTGTCTTCTCTGAGAACACAGATGCAAGGCAAGCCTCAGCCCCCAGATGTACTTGTAGAGGGTAGAGCACTTTGTGATTATAAGGTTGGGAAGTGGCATCCCCTGACAGAAGAAGCTGAAGGACTCTAATGCCAGGACAGCTTCTACATTCCCTGACCATGTCCAGCAAAGTGCCCGAGACAGCAACACCAGAGGGTATGCAAAGAGATTATGGTGGGAGATTCCCTTCTGCAGGGGACAGAGTGCCCCACCTGCTGACCCATATTGCTGTTCAGGGAGGTTTTATGATTCCCAGGGTCTTGAAGCTGGAACATAATGGTGATGTTGTTGAGGCTCATCTGGCCCTCATTGTTACACCCACTATGCTTCCACATGGGCACCAGTGGTACAGGTCAGGGGAGACCAGTACCTGTACCTCCTGTACCAGGGAGACCTGGAATATATCAAGTACAAGTGCACAGCTTAACAGGAGAGGGTCTAGGGCACAGTGCCAGGTGGCATCTCCTTGATCCTGCTCATGAGGCAGAGGAGCTTGAGGAGTAATGAACAGATCTTGCATATCAATGCCTGGCTATGCAGATAGTTTTGGTGACAGAGGTTTGTCTTTTGTGACCACAAGTCTCTCTCTGGGACAGAGTGAGAGAGAGATGAAATCCACCTGACTAAGGTTGGAAAAAAGACATCTTTACCAAGAAGGTGGACTGGTGAGGAGAGATTTAGGCTAGAAATGGTAATGGTAGGAGATGAACATGGACCCACCATTAAGCACCATGCAGCCACTGGCTCACTTCTCCCGAGTGGTGTGGGTAAAAGAATAGTAAAAATGAGGAAAATTATGGGTTGAGATAGGGACAGTTTAACAGGTAAAGCAAAAGCCGTGCACACAGGCAAAGCAAAGCAAGAAATTCTTTCACCACTTCCTACAGGCAGGTGGGTGTTCTGCCATCTCCAGGAACGCCGGGGTCCATCATGTGTAACAGTGGTTACTTAGGTTGACAAAGACCATCGCTCCTAATGTGCCCCCCTTGCTTCTTCTTCTCCCAGCTTTTATTTCTGAGAATGATCTCATATCATTCATAAAAATTATGAGAATTATGTCATATAATTGTGCCAGATCCTTCATTTCAGTCACAACCCCATGCAACACTACAGTCAGAGAAGCCAGAGATCAGTTTAGGAAAGCCAAAGCACAGAAAGAATTCATTCTGACCAGAGATACAAGGACCATGAGAAGTTTCTACAGATATGTCAGCAATAAGAGGAAGACTAGGGAAAAGGTACTGTGTTCAGTTCTGGGACCCTCACTACAAAAAAGACATTGAATTGCTAAAGCAAGTTCAGAGAAGGGCAAAAAAGCTGGTTAAGAGTCTGGAGAACAAGCCCTGCGAGGAGAGACTGAGGGAATTGGGAATGTTTAGTTTGGAGAAGAGAAGGCTGAGAAGAGACCTCACTGCTCTCTACAACTACCTGAAAGGAGACTGCAGGAAGTTTCTGGCCTCTTCTCTCAATTGAATATTGCTCAGACTAGAGAAAATGTCCTGAAGCTGCATCAGGAAATGTTTAGACTAGATATTAGGAAGGATTTCTTAACTGAAAGGGTAGTCAGGCACTGGAGTGTTCTGCCCAGGGAGGTGGTGGAGTCACAGTTCCTGGAGGTATTTAAAAGACATATAGATGAGGCACTTCAAGATATGTTCTAGTGGGCAAAGTGGTTTGAGTTGTTTTTTTAAGGAGGGCGTTGGTTTTTTACAGGGAGTATGGTTGAATTCAGAAATTTTAGATGTATTTCTAAGTATGATATTTCTGTGATTTTGTGATTCTGTGTGATATGGTATGGAATATTTGTCAGTGAGGGTCAACTCTTCCAGCTGTGTCTCCTCCTGGCTTCTTATACATCCCCAACTTAGTCGCTGATGGGGTGGTGTGAAAAGCAGAAAAGGGCTTTGTTTTGGATTAGTGTGGCAGGATTTTGGTAGGGGGAGTGGGGCCAAAGGCCCTGCCTCTGTCCAAAGAGCAGAGATACCAGGGTCAGTGTGTAAGGAGGGATAGAAGGTGCCTACCAAAATTCCCCTTCAGCCCATGGTGAGGAGGCAACTGTCCTCCTGCAGCCCATGGAGGATCATAGTGAAGCAGCCTCTGAAGGACTACAGGGGGGCAGATGTGGACCTGCAATCCATGAAGGTTCACAGAGGGGAAAATGTGGATCTGCACGCATGGAGGACCCCACAGCAGGGGTTCCTGAAGCAGGCTGTGACTCTGTGGGAAGTCTGCTCTGGAGCTGTTGCTGAGGAACTCATGTTGGAGGGGATCATGCTGGACATTCTCCCATGAGAGGGACCCCACATGGAAGGGGGAGGAGACTGTGAGGATTCTTTCCTTTTAGGACGAAGGAGTGGCAGAAAATAACATGTGATGAACTTACCATAAACCCCAGCTCCCGACCCCTCTGTGCTTCTGTGGGGGACAAGATAGAGAAATTGAGAGTGAAGTAATTTGGAATGAGGAAGAAAGGAGGGGTGGGGGTAAGGTATTTATATGCAGGATCTTGGGTTTTTTTCTCTTTGTGCTCCTGTAATTTGATTACTGATAAATTGAACTGATTTTTTCACCCAAGCTGGTTCTGTTTTGCCTGTGATAATTGGTCAGTGGCAATTGGTCAGTCTTTTTCATTATGTTGATTCACAAGATTTTAGTTGAATTTTTTCCTCTGTTGCACAGTGCAGGGAATAGAAGGTTGGTGAACATATGCCTGGGTGTTACTGGCTGGGCACAAACTGCAGCTGCCTTGACTCTGTGTGGGCACTGCTTAGAAGTAATGAAAGCATCTGTGCGTTATCAACGCTATTTTCATCACAAATCCAAAACTTAATCCCATGCTACATACTATGAAAAAGTTAAGCTCTATCCCACCCAAAACCAGCACAAAAATCAGCAGAGCATAAGCAGTCCAGGAGGACTCTGGAATAGAGCAATGCCTCTAACTTCCTGACACAGATAATCAAGAAATAAAGAGCAACAAGAAAAGCTTCTACAGGTGCATCAGCAGAAAAAGGAAGAACAGGGACAATGTCAGCCCACTGCTGGATGGGGCAGTCTCCTGGAGACAAAGGACATGGAGAAGGCTGAGGTACTCATTACTTTCTTTGTGAATCCCACTGCTCCTGGGACTTCTGGGAAAGTCTGCATCAAAGAAGATTTGGCCTCTCCAGAGGAGATGCAAATTAGGGAACATTTAAACTTTAAGAACGAGAAAGGCATGAAACTGCAACCCAGTCAACCTCATCTCAATCCCCAGGAGGGTGGTGAAGTGAATAATCCCTGTAACCTTTTCTAAATACACAAAGGACAAGCAGGTGACTGGGAGCAGACAGCATAGATTTATGAAGAGAAGATCATGCATGACAAACTTGATAAGTTTCTATGATGAGATGACTGGTTAGGTGGATGATGGGAGAGAAGCGAATGCTATTTATCTTCACCTTAGTAAGGCTTTTGACACTGCCTTCTGTAATATCCTCACAGGCAAGCTGACAAAGGCTAGAGAAGTGAACAGCAAGGTGGATTGAAATCTGGCTATGATGAGCAGCACAAAGTCAAGATGGAAGATGGTCCCTAGTGACGTACACCACGAGTTAATAACTGCAGCAAATCTTCATTAACATATTCATTAATGACCTGGGTGATGGGACAGAGTGCATCCTCATCAGATTTTCAGATCATATAAAACTGAGAGGAGTAACTGAAACACCAGAGAATAGTGCTACAATTCAGAGGGTCCTCAACAGGCTGGAGCAATTGTCTGAAAAAAACCTTGTGATGTTACTCAAAGGTTCCACCTGAGGAGAAGCAACCCCTTACACCAGCACAGGCCACTTGAAGGAAAACAGCTTTGCAGAGGAAACCCAGGGTATCCTGGTCAACACCAAGTGGACCAAGATCCAGCAATGCCACTGTGCAGCAAAGAAAGCAAACAGGCTTCTGGGCTTCATTAGGCAGAACACTGTCAGAAAATTAAGGTAGGTCTTTCTCTTCTACCCAGACCTGCAGAGACACATCTGGAGTGCTCTGATCAGACCTGGGCTCCTCACTAAAAGAGACAGAGGTATACTAGAGCAAACCCAATGAAATAACAGAAAGATGAAAAAGAGCTTGGAGCATTTGTCATACAAGAACAAGCTAGAAAAGCTGGAACTTCTCACTGAGTCCAGTGAGAAGCAGAATGCAATAGGCACAAATCAAAATACAGAAAATTCCATTAAAATAAGGAACAACCCTTTTTTATGAGGGTGGCTGAACATAGCAGCAAGTTACACAGGATGCTTCATGAGTCTCCATCCCTAGGTATTCAAAACGTGACAGGAGATAACTAAGCAATCTGCTCTGGCAACCCTTCTTTGAGCATGGGATTGGATTTGGTGATACCTTCTTGCCTCACCCATTCTGTGATTTTGCATTGAGAATGTTCAATACTGACAATCATAAATCTTTTAAAATATTCTCTGAAAACTTCTGAAGTTTTCAGATCATCGGTGGTGTGATATTCATTATCAAGAAGTATGTTAGAGTAACACAAATACAGAATGAACATAAATTTGCTTAAAAATATCTTGTTAAATAAAATGTTTTGAGCATAAATCTTATAGATTACTAAAGTTTAAAATAATACTAACATAAAAATATCCTCTTATTAATGGATAGTACTAAAAAGGTTGATCATCTTTAATGACTATAAATACCAATGGCAGACAAACAAAAAATAAACAAGTCAACCAAAACTTCAGTTATTAACTAACATGACAAATACAGTCACTTTTGTGTAACTGACCTTCCTATAAATCATCTGGATTTCAACCACATTTTAATCTACATAAGATCTGTCTTGAAGATAGTGTAGATTTTAAGGAGAATGATATGTAGTTCTCAAATTACTTAATTTATTCTCTGTTTCTTTCAGTGTTGAGAATCCTATGGGCTTGGTAGCAGCCAACAAACAAGATGTAACTTCAGATAACTTCTTTCTAAGGGGCTGAAGACAGAAGTTTTCTCAATTATAAAGTCCATCCAAATTCATCTCTGATGCAATTAACTCTCTAGCAATTTTGCTTTCTATCCAATTGTAATTATTATATCTTTTAGTATTTGTATGCTGATGTATTTGATTTAAGGTAAGGGAAATAATCTACTCAGTTCTGTAGATTATGACATACTATGTTAGATTTTGAGATATTGTGCCAATATCTAACCCATAGCTAATTATTTTTTGCATCAATATCTTTCCTGCAAGCAAAACCCTCCCAGAATTCAGACATAGAAAAAAAAAGTGTCCTTCCTTTAAAAACATTAAAAACTCATGTAAATTATGTATGATTTTAAGAACTATAAATGAAATGGTGGAACAAAAAATACAAGAAAAGGTTTTACTTAAGTAGCTGGTTAATTTTCTATTGTCTATAGCCTGATCAATTTGTCAGACAGTACAAAAGCACACAATCTCATTGAGAAGAGCATGTTTACAGGTTTAATCAGTTTAAAATTATATAATTAGCCACGTTATTGCAGTTAACTGAATCACATAAATTACTGATGAAGACAGTCTATTAGATTATTTTGGTAGTCTCCTTGCCAAAGCAAGAGTTCTTCCTAAACTGTTGCTCAAACCGGTTTATTTTTAATAGAGTGTAAAATTAACTATAAAAGGTGAACATGTTTCAAGCTCTCAGAAACTAATGAGTTTCACAATCTTATATCTGCAAGAGTCTTTCAAATGTAAGGCCCTAACTTTGTAAGTATTAATGCACTGAGTCAGTTTGTATGTAGGGAGTTAACGCATTCATGATGTCAGCTAAAGACAACCTACATCCATTAGATTTAGTGCTGCGTATTAAGAGTAAAAAACATGCTTTCCAGTTTTTCTGTAGGGGTTGCTTACAGTTAAAACATTGAAAGTTCAAAATAAAAATGCTGTTACTATACTGTAAATAATATAGTTGGGATCTGAATAAGGATACTATCTTGAAATAAAGAAATAAAGAAGGGGAAAAATAGGAGAGGAATTATGCAAATTCTGTAATGAAATTTCATTAGGTAATTAGTAGATATGATGTACATCTTAGGAGGTCAGAACAATTTTTAACTTAGATGCAGACAGGATTAAAATAGTCATCAGGTGCTTTAGCTGATGTGCAGTGGGCAGCCTAAGACTTTGGGATCAGTTCAACAGGAGCTGAACTGCGTGGTCAAGGCTGATAGCTGAATCTGGAAAGAGTTGATATGTACAAGTCATGAACTTTGACTATTTTTTAACCTAGTGTCAGCATAATGTAGACAGTGTGATGTGGTATTCGTAGTTTATTCCAAATACAGCTCAGGAAATACTGATTTCAAACAAGGGATTCAATTCTTATGGATGGCGTAGAAAATAAGAACTTCTCTACAATTGCATCATCATCCATTAGATATAAGTACAGCATCAGGCCCAGGAAATTCAGTAAAAGTGAATCTTCTTCAGTAGAAGATACTGTAATATCAAATTCTGTTAGTTAAAACTTTAATTAAGAAATAGCTGGACTTCAAGAATAAGGAAGATATGAAAGTATTTGGAAATTAAGGTAATCTTATTATAATTCAAGTTCATGTAACTTTCAATTAATCACTTTCTACTCCTTGTGGAAAAGATTATGTGATGTTTCTCAGCAGATTATTCTAGCAAAAAGAGCTGAGCAGATTTCCTCAATGTGTAGAATATGTATATGACTGATTCTCTTGGTCTCTCTTTTAAACATGTAAGAGATAAATATGTCAGTCACATCAGTGTAGAAAAAAAGAAGATGTAAAAATAAGTGACTCTGTGTTTTCCAAAATATTCCATTAGTATTTTCCATCAGTAGTGAAGAATATTATCTAGAAAACTCCAAGAAGAAAAAGTTAGCCATTATCTTTCTAATATGTAAGACACCATGCAAGATTTTTGCAGAGAAAGTTGAATTCAGAGATTTTCTGATTTGGTATTTAGAGAGGGATTGTGTATGGTAGCTGGTGACATGAATGGCAGTTCAACTTTCTAAAAATAATTTCCACCACTTCTATTATTGAGCACTGGAGCTGGTGGAGCTGTCTTCTGTGTTCCATCAGAGTTCATGCTACAGTGGACAGAGAATTTGGAATGAAGCACTTAAATATTTACTGTCATCTGGTTACCACCTGCCCATGCCCTCTACTTATCAAGAGAATGCCATATAGCATTAAAGAGTTTTTTTGTTTCACTAATCCTTCTTTGCCAGCTGTTTCTAGAGCATCTGCTATGTGATGCTGAGACTCAGTGCTAAACACTCAGCACATACAGTGATACCAAAGGGCTAACCCTCCATTTTGCCATCTGTTAAAATGTTTTGCTGAACCACCCAGCTCCACTCCACCCAGTAGAGGCTCTGTCTTAACCAAAGGATATAGCTGGTAAATTAGTTCACTTAGAATATGCACATAACATACTGACCCTGGAGTGTTTTGTGATCTCACACGTATAAAAAATATTGTACTTTTCACCAAAAATTTTCAGGAATAGGAATGTAATCATGCTATGATTACATGCTATGTCATAGAAGCACAGAATGATTTTGGTTGGAAGAGACCTTAAAAATCACCTAATTCCAACCCCTCCCTGCCCCCTGCACGGGCAGAGCCACCTCCCACGACACCAGGTTGCTCAAGGCAAGGCCCCTCAAACCTGGCCTTGAACAATCCCAGGGAGAGAGCACCCACAGCCTTCCTGGACAACATGTTCCACTGTCTCATCAGCCTCACACTAAATAATTTCTTCCTAATGTCTAACCTAAACCTCTTCTCTTCATGTTTGAAACAATTGCCCCTTGGTCTATCACTACACTTGTAAAAAGTCCCTCCCCAGCTTTTCTGTAGGCTTTCTTCAGGTACTAGAAGAATACTATAAGGTCTCTCCAGATCCTTCTCTTCTCCAGACTGAACAACACAAATTCTCTCAGCTCAGCCTGTCCTCAGTAGAGAGGTGCTCCAGCCCTCTGCTCATATTTGTGGCCCTCCTCTAGACTTGCTCCATGTCCTTCTTATGTTGGAAACTCCAGATCTGGATACAGTACTCCAGGTCTCATCTCATGTGTACAGAGTAGAGAGGGAGAATCTCCTGTGCAGTTTTGATGCAGCCCAGGATATAGTTGGCTTTCTGGGCTGCAAGTGAACACATTGCAGACTCATGCCAATCTTCTCATCAACCATCATCCTCAAGTCATTTTCCTGAGGGATGTTCTCAATCCATTCTCCAGCCAACATGTATTTATGCCAGAGATTGCTCCAGCCCAGGTGCAGGACTTTGCACTTGGCCTTACTGAATGACTTCATGTCATTGGGCATGGGCCCACCTCTCAAGTCTGTCAAGGTTCCTTTGGATGGCCTCCCTTCCCTCTGGTATGTCAGCCTCACCACACAGCTTGGAGTCATCAGCAAACTTGTTGAGTGTGCACTCAATTCCCCTTTCTATGTCACTGACAAAGATGTTTAACAGCACCATCCAAGAACCTACCCTGGAGGAAACACACTTGTCACTCATCTCTGGACATGAAGCCATTGTTCATAACACTTTGAGTGTGACCATTCTTACTCACTGAGTGGTCCATCCATAGAATCCATGTCTTTCCAATTTAGAGACCTGGACATTGTTATCTCAATATGAGCTGTCTATTTAAAAAGAATGGGGAAGCATAACACAGAGCTAATTACATAAATATCTCAGTATTAGAGTGGAAGCTGGTCCCCAGTTCCCAACTCTAGCCAAGCAAACTGGGACTCTACAGTACTTCCTATTTTGCAAACATCTGTTCAAACATCTTATAAGATTAGTGAACAATAAAATAGCAGACTAATGATTCTAGGTAAAAAAAAAAACACAAACCAACCAAACAAAAAAAAACTGATTGTGTGGGAAGAGAGGATTTAAAATAGTGAGAATATTTCATACAGTTCAAAACACTAGATATCTTTATTAGTAAATCAGACTGTTCAAGAACATGAAAAAAAGAACTCAGGTACTTGTTTAACATAAAGATTTTGACACAGAATAGAAGGAAAACAAGGAAATGAAATGTTAACACACAAACCATATCCTTTATTTATGTAAATACATATTTATGGATTTTTCAAGTCCTGCCCTACCATACGTTATTCATGCACTTAGGTTTATATAGGTAGTCCTGCTAGGGAACACCCAAAGGCATTGTACAAAATCAATACAAGAACAAATATGCTTAAATATTCATGAAATACAAATGTTTAACGGCACATGGTCTCAGTTTAGTCTGAAAAGCAGGCAGAGATTCTAAGGATTTACTCTTTTCATATTCAAGAAAGCACACCAATTTCACAGTGAAGAGTTCATTAGAAATGCATTAGATTAGATGAATACAAAATTTTACAGATAACTACATGCTCTGTAAAAAGTCTGGCACCATTATGTTCTATGGTGGCAGAAAAGCAGCTAGAAAAGAAGAAATCTGTACAGTTGCTTCATAAGCCTCAGAGCAGTCCAATGGTTTCAGTGGCTATGAAACCTCATAGCCTCAACTCACTTTCTGTGGAACAGATGAAAAAGTACTGTATTGTAATAATCATAACACATAAATTATTCCCCCGCCTAGTTCAGCAGCAGCTCTTATTATAAATGCATTAGTGTTACACAAATTTCTCTAGATCACACTTTACAAAAGTCCCTTTTCTCCCTACTTCAGATGCTTTGCCAGTCACTCAGCAATGTGATTTATCTGCAGAGGAAGGAATCCTATTTTAACAGGCATGAACTATCTGAAGTGTAGATGTTGAATATGAAATTACAGTCTCCAAGAGATAAAGAAATGTTGAGGTCTTATATCCAAAGATTCACATTTCTTAAATGATTAACAATTTAACTGGAATAGACTAACATTTTCTGCTGTTGCTACATGTTCTTTATAGTCTCCCACAGAGTGCTTTGGTGCCAATGTGAGCGCTATTTATATTAGTAGCTGACTTCCTTTGATGTTATGCAAAATATCTTGTTAGCCTCCCGGCTAATAAAAGCAATAAGGGTGAACTTGTGACTATTCAAGTTGTGTTTTCTCTTCTGGGCTGCTACCTACCTTTAGGAAAGTTCACCATCATTATACAGTATATTAAAAATAATGAGTAGAAGTTACAGAGACACATTCCCAAGTCTCCCCCAAAGCCTTGGTGCTTCACAATGTCACAAGCTGCCTCCAAAGGCCATTTCAGTGCTAGTTTCTGAAAACATGTCTTTTCAGTAGTGCAATCTCCTCAAGCAATCTTTTCTGGAATAAGGACTTTAAAAATATCTATTCTCTATACAGACTCACAAGAATAATTTTGATTAAAGCTCAGCATCTTAATCTATACTGAACAAGACTTTGGCTCTCCATTTGAATGATATGTTAGATAACATTGTAACTTTTCTAACAATTATGACACCAACAGAAATCTCACTTTTAGTTAGGCAGCTTACTTTTTGTGCATTAAATCTCTTTGAAACTTTTTCCTTGGGGCAGCTATTACTGTAGTAAACTAAAAGATTCCTAATTTGGGTTGAAGGGGACATCAGTGACAGAAGAGTTTAATTCTAGAGGCTGATCTTGGCAGTTAATTAGAAAACATAATGGCTTGCACAGGCACCATGATGGTGTTAGAGCTTAATCAGGTGACAGACTACGGTTTGCTACCTACCCATGCAGTGCTTTTGTACAGTTCAGTTGCTACAGGGCCATTATGGATCAAGATCAGGAACTGATTTGGATTAAAAATTAGACATAGATTATTTTTTTTTCTGTCTCATACAAAAAAGGTGCTTATACAGTTAAAACTATACAGTTTAAACTGTATACTGTAAACTTATACAGTTTAAAACTACATGCTGTGACCATGTATGTATGGGTGAGAGAGACTTGGTTTAGCTTTCTGCATGCATTGAAATTCTTTTCTATTGTTTACTAGAATTTGCAGCACCTCTACAAAAAATAGGAAAGAAAACCAAAACAAAACCAGATGAGGAGTTATTTTTACGCTGTATTGAAACAAAATGTGAGTTATGGGGCAAAGTTTTTTTAAATAGTGACCAACAATAAAAATACTTATTTTATTACTTTAAATAAAATATGCCAGTGACTGCTTCTTTAAACTAGAAATGAAAGATGATTACTCTGTGAAGTAATTTTATATATTTTCTATTGAAACTTTGAAGGTAAATTAAGGAGTATTATTATCTTCTCTGTTTAAGAGGAACAGGAAAGGGCCAAGAAAATTTTTCTTTAAGATCAGTTAATTCTGATAAAGTCAGAATTAAGTCACAAATCATCATTAACAGGAGAGTTACTGACTTGGTATAATATTTTATCTCTTGTTTTAAAAATCTGACACCCTGACTAAGAACTAATCTGTGATAAAATAACTCTATGACTTTTCCAAAATTAAATGAAATATTTCCAGAATGTATCAATATAAATGAAAAAACGGTATGTCTTACAAACACATAGAATTACATTATGGATTTTGGCTTTGGGTGGATTAAACTGGAAAAGTGATTGATTTTTTCTTGTGGAAAAGAAAAGCAACCATGTAAAACCACAACAGAAAAGCTGCGCTTAAAGTTGAAAAATCTTTATTTCTATCTCGTTAATATTATTACTTTCTGAATAAATTATGAATTATATTTAAAGTTTCTGAGCTTTCTTTCATAACTTTAAAACATATCCTTTTGGAATACTACTTTGAATTGAAGCCATTTATCTATCCATTGTTCATATATGAAGACTTCTATAGATGAGAACATTTTTCCTTCTGTCCTTGTTTTCATTGTATTCTCGGATCTGGGAAAAATGCCTCACTTGAACTACATGGTAAGGCAGGTTTTTTTAATAGTTACAGATATTTTAAAAATCGACAATCATACCTATGTCCTACTGGACTACATTACCACAAGGGGGCAGAACAAACATTAATCACAGAAATCTAATTCTACTTTCAAGACACTTAAAGTTTCATTCTCTAAGCATAGTACTACGTTTCTCTTCCAGATGGATTAAAATGTATTTTCTGGAGACATTTTAACAAGAAATTTTCACACTCTTATCTTCATAATTACAATATAAAAAATAAAATAAAAAAATTACTTTCCAGAAATCTTGAAAGCACTATTTTGGTTCAAAGGGTAGTTCAAAATTATTTTCTTTTTTACCTTACAATTTATCAAGTGGAAGCATTTTAGGTTTTAAGAAAAAAAAAAATTAAATAATGAAACTGTTTTCAGCTCAAGCCTGAAAGTTTTCTTGTCATTCTGAAACTGATTCAGAAAAGGAATACACCAGTATTTTAATCCTGGCAAATAACACATTAGAATTGTATAATGGGATGTATATTCATACTTCAGGATCTAGTGTCATCTTTTTAGTGAATATAGAATGTGTATTTTAAAAGAAATGAAGTAGTATTATTGAGTTTTGTCTTGATGTATTATTCACTGACTTTTTCATAAACCTAAACGGCCAAGATATCTGGTACAGTGCTGAATTTTCTGTGTTCATATTTTGTATTATAAAGGAGAAAATATAGCACCTACAGAAAGGATGACATTTAAATGTTACTTA
This sequence comes from Heliangelus exortis, assembly GCF_036169615.1. Taxonomy (NCBI): domain Eukaryota; kingdom Metazoa; phylum Chordata; class Aves; order Apodiformes; family Trochilidae; genus Heliangelus; species Heliangelus exortis. The sequence continues at coordinate 96,164,212 of NC_092422.1, forward strand.
AGCAGGCCCTGACTTTCAATGCTCACAATTCTCTACCAGTGAAATACAACATCGAAATAAAAGGGAGAGAGCTGATAGACTAGAAGTAATCTGCATCCAAGCAGTAGCAAGTTCTATTTACAAACAGAATCTGTTTCAAAACAGTTGGAGGTTATTTTCACAGAAATGTTAGCACACCAGTTTATGCCTTACATTCACATTTTGTTGTTTGCCAAACAATAAGGCGGTAGCCAGACCAAAGTGTTTGCCACCTTCTGGCTCCCAGAAAATGCTAAGCTGCAGGTTTCTAAGGAGTTTTAATGAGCTGAAGAGAACTGGAAGCATTTCATGCATGGTGGGAGACTAATCTGTGTATGAACACACATACATATAGGTATATAGGTATATATGTAAATATATATCAGCACACATAAAAATATGTAATGCTTCACATATACCTGTTCTGCTTCTGATGGAAATGAGCTGCATACAGAACCACACATTATTATAGATCTGCTAATGGTCAGACTGAGAATAATGCTACTGCTGCTAGACAGACAGGCTGCAAATTGCTCTGCTCAAAGGCAAAGAATGAATTTCCTCATGTTCGTATTATATAATCTGTGGCCTCAATTTCAGGGCATTTTGCAGCATTTTGAAAGAATGCTGCTTTCCATACCAAAGTGGAAATGAACTTGATCTCAAGTTAGCAGATCTTTTGGTGCCCTCAGAGAACACAGCATCACAGGGAATGCAGGCTTTTTGGGGATGGTGACTCCACCACTGTCCTGGGCAGGCCATTCCAATGCCTGACAATCCCTGCAGTGAAAAAAATGTTTCCTAACATCCAGCCTAAACCTACCCTGACCCAGCTTCAATCCATACCCTCTGGTCCTGTCACAGTTCACACAGGAGCAGAGGCTGTTTCCCTCCTTGCTCCGACCTCCCCTGAGGCAGCTGAAGAGAACTCTAAGGTCTCCTCTCAGCCTCCTCTACTCCAGACTGAACACCCCCAGCTCCCTCAGCTTCTCCTCACGGGATTTGTGCTCCAGGCCCTTCATCGGCTTTGTTGCCCTTCTCTGGACATGCTCCAGCACTTCTCTGTCCCCCTTATATAGGGGCCCAGAACTGAACACAGGACTCAAGATGAGGCCCCACGAGAGCTGAGTACAGAGGGATGATCACCTCCCTTTTCCTGCTGGACACACTGTTCCTAATACAAGCCAGGATGCCATTGGCTTTCTTGGCCACCTGCACACACTCATATTAAGTTGTCTGTCAACCATCACCCCCAGGTTCCTTTCCAACTTACAGCTCTCTAACCCCACTTCCCCAAATCTGTAGCTTACCATGGGATTTTTATGACCCAGGTGCAAGACCTGGCATTTGGCCTTTAAACCTCAATTCCCGCTACCCTTCATGCACTTAAGCATCAGAAAAAAGACATCTGGGTGTCTCCCAGGTTTTATGGGCTATAAAAACAGGGATGTGGCTGCCAGGGATTTGGAAATGGCCCTTGAGCCCATCAGTGCAGGGAAAACAGTGCAGTTGTCAAAGAGGGGCTGAGGGCCCTGGCTGTGAGATCAAGCATCCTGTGTCTCCAGGAGCAGTGGCATGCTGGCTGTACAGCAGATTAACCCATATTGTTAATTTACTGTAACTTGACTCTTTCTCATCACAATTTTGTGCCTCATTTGCAATTCTGTTTCATACAGTTTGGATGATCTGATAAAAATCCAGAGTGATTTTAGTGAAGGGCCCATTTTTCATACCACAAAAAGTGAGTCAGATATTGACTTAATGGGTTTGGAGAAGTCTTGGATGAGTCATTCTTCTCCCAGTTAATTGGTATTACTAGGACATGCTAAATGTTTCCCTAAATAGTGAAATAATTTATAGAATGTGCTTTTCTGGCTGTTAATTGTGCATCTGGATAACTGCATTTAAAAGCTCATCCAATTCTCCTGAAATCACTAGAAGGTTTTCTACTGACTCAGAGGAAGCTGAAGTAGCTTTTAAGGGACTATTGTCAAAGGCAAGAGGTGATTTGACTGTATAAAAACTTCAGGATCTCATTACAGTAAACGTGCTGTATCCTTAGGTTTTTTCCAAAGTGCCAAGGACAGAAGAAACTCTATTTTATCATGCTTTCACTTTTATAAGAAGAAGATAAATCTGCTGGGGTTTTTTTGGTTTGTTTTGTTTTTTTGTTTTTTTTTTAAGGGCTCTGACCTTTTCCAATAGCCTTAAAACATTTCATGCATGCAAACCGAGGGCCTCAAAGCAGCTGACAGTTTAAGAGTTTGAATTACAGCTTCTTTGAGTCCTAGGACGTGCATAGTATTATCTGCTCTTGATGTGTGTCTTCAAAAGTGAATGTGTTACAGTATTTACTACAAGCTTTGTTGAGATGGTCTCATGTTTCTTTCCTCTGATGCTTAACATTTTTTTGACTACTGAAACTCTCACAATAAATATGATAAATATTACACTGAAAAATATAAATGAAATTGTCATAATTCCCACAAGCAACGAAGTAACTTAGTCATTCATTAATTATTGTTATGCAATGTTCACTAACCTAATTCTCTGAGAAATGAAGAACAGTATTTGTTTTCCTAATTAAGACAGACATTCTGGATTGCTCTCGTAATACAATATATTAAAAAGTATGTGCTGCTCTTCAACTGAGAAAATAGTAGAATAAACATATTTAGACAGTGGAAAAAACCCAAAGCTACTGAGAAAATAAATTCATTAACATTTTCTTGTGTAGGGAAACTATAATATTTTGTGGTATCTTCTTCTGTGAAACAAGCTCAGTTTTGAAAAGGCATGCAAAGAAAATAATCTGAAGGGAAGAGGCCCTTTGTATTTATATCACCTCTGTCCTTTGTTATGGCAGTCAAGAGTTGAGCTAAAAAGATCAGAAGAAAAGGTAGGTATGACCTGCTTTCTTTTTAATGTTTAGCATTTGATTTTTTTTAAATATGAAGGTCACCAGATGTGAGTTCTGATGAACTGCCAAAGGAGGCAGATTCTGTAGGCAGTACTCTGAATGATATGCTCAAACTGAGATGCAGACATGAGTTTTCATCCAGTGTATCTCAGATGCAGTAACAGAGTTGTGGTCTACGCAGCACTTTAAAGGTCATGGGAACACCTTGAATTGTACTAAGAAAGTCAACATGAAGATTTGCCTCAGGGTAAAATATTTAATAGTTTGTATAATGAGAAGTTATCCATCATTCTTCCTACAATAGAGTTTACAGTATGAAAGTTAACAGTTGTTAAAACAGTTGTTTGGTTGTAGGAAAATGTTATGAAGACATGGTCACAGTTCCATTCTCTGATGATGCAAAGTAGTCACTGCCCTAATAGAGTGCAGCAGCAGCTGTAGTCATACCTTCAGTCATATCCTGTGGTTCTCATGAGGGAATAAACAAAAAAGAACACAAGAGAGCTAGGGAATGGACTACTTTGGGAGTTCCTTTTCTCTATCAGAACTTGTCAGAATTTCTTGACTCATCAAAATAAGACCAAGGAAACATACAGGCTCAGACTGCTCATTAGCAAGCCCTGGTACTCATGAGGGACTTTAACTATCGTAATATCAGTTGGAGAAACAACACAGAAAAGCACAACCAATCCAGGAGATTCCTGGAAAGCATCAATGATAACTTCCTCCTCCAAGCAATAGAGAAACCAGCAAGGCACAGGTGCCATGCTAGACCTTGTGCTCACCAAGAGAGAAAGGCTGGTAGGGAATGTTAAGCTCATGGGCAGCCTTGGCTGTAGCAACCATGAGATGGTGGAGTTCAAGATGCTCAGGGCAGCAAAAAAGGGAGTGCTAAGCAAGCTTGAAACCCTTGACTTCTGCAAGGTTGATTTTGGCCTCTTCAGAAACCTCCTTGGTAGTATAACACGGGACAAGACCCTGGAAGCACTGGGAGCCCAGGAAAGCTGGTTGACTTTCAAAGATCATCTCCTCCAGGCACTGAAACCCTAAAGAGAAAAAATCAGGAAAAAAGGCCAGGAGGCCTATGTGGATGAACAAGGAACTCCTGGTCAAAATCAAGCACAAAAGGGAAATCGACAATAGATGGAAACAAGGACAGGTTACCTGGGAGGATTACAAGTAAATTGTTCATTAAAGCAGAAACCTGGTTAGAAAAACTAAATCCCTGATTGAGTCAAATCTGGACAGGGACATCCAAGATAATTAAAAAAAAAAAAAAAAAAAAAAAAAAAAGGTTTTTGCAGATATACCAAAGAGAAAAAAAACCAAGACAGAATGTACAGAATGTAGGACCCCTCCAGAGGAATACAGGTGGCCTGGCTACTGAGCATATAGAGAAGTAGAGAAGGCTGGAGTGCTCAGTGACTTCTTTTTTTTTCAGTCTTCACTGGCAACAAATTGAGCCACACCACTCAAGTCACAGAGGGCAATAGCTGAGTCTGGGAGAGTGAAGAACCACCCAGAGGAAGTGAAGATCAGGTCCATGAACACCTAGAGAACCTGAAAGTGCTGAGGTCCATGGAATCTGATGAGATAAATCCTGTAGTCCTGAAGGAAATGGCAGCCAAAGTTGCTAGGCCACTAGCCATCAGATTTAAGAAGTCGTGGCAGTCTGGAGAAGATCCCAGAGATTGGAAAAGAAAAAACATAACCCCCATTTTAAAAAAGGGAGCAAAGAAAACACAGTTAACTACAGAGCAGTCGGTCTCACTGATGACAGGTAAAATCATGGAGCAGATCCTCCTGGCATCTGTACTAGGGCACAGAAAAAGCAACAAAGTGATTTGTGACAGCCAGCCTGGCTTCACTAAGGACGAGTCATGCCTGATGATTATGGTGGCCTTCTGCAACAGAGTTACAGATCTGGTAGGTATGGAAGAGCAACTGACATCATCTGTCTGTACTTGTCCAAGGCACCTGACACTGTCCCAGATGATGTCCTTGTCTCTAACATGGAGAGACATGGGTTTGGTGGGTGGACCTCTTGATGGATTAGGAGCTGGCCAGAAGGTCTCACTCAAATAGTTATGAACAGCTCAATGTGCACCTGGAGACCAGTGGTAGCTGGAGTTCCTCAGGGGTCTGTTCTAGGTCCAGTGCTGTTTAACAGCTTTGTCAGTGACATGAACAGTGGCACTGAGTGCTCCCTTAGTAAGTCTGACGAGGACACCAAGCTCTGTGGTGCAGTGGATTCACTTGAGAGAAGGGATGCCATCCAGAGGGACCTTAACAGGCTTGAGAGATGGACCAGTATCAATCTCATGAGATTCAACAAGTCTGGGTGAGATGCAGGACAACCCCAGGCACAATTACAAGATGGGTACAGTGGGTTGAGATTGATGATGGTGTTGACTGATAAGAAGCTCAATGTGAGCCAGCAGTGCACTCGTGCAGCCCAGAAGGCCAACTGTGTCCTAGGCTGGAGGAGCATGGCCAGAAGACCAATAGGTGGTGATTCTTCCCCTCTACTCTGCACTTGTGAGGCCCCAGCTCAAATACTGCATCCAGTTCTGGTATCCCCGCCATAAGTACATAGATCTGTTGGAATGAGTCCAGAGGAGGGCCACAAAGATGAAGCATGTCTGCTATGAGGAGAGGCTGTGGGAGCTGGGACTGTTCAGCCTAAAGAAGAGAAGATGACCTTATAGCTGCCTTCCAAAACCTGAAGGGAACCAACAGGAAAGCTGGAGAAGAACTATTCATAAGAGTGTCCAACAACAGGACAAAGAGAAGTGGTTTTAAACTGAGGGAGAATGAGTTTAGACTGGATATCAGGAAGAAGTTCTTTAGTACATGGGGGGTGAGACTCTGGAACAGATTGCCCAGAGTTGTGGATGCCCCCTCCCTGGAGGTGTTCAAGGTCAGGTTGGATGAGGTTTTGAGTAACCTTGTCTTGATGAGAAGTGTCTCTGCCCATGGCAGGGAGATTGGAGTAAATGATATCTAAGATCCCTTCCAAACTAAGCCATTCTATGGTTCTATGACTTACTTCCATATCACCTTCATTTAAGTAAGATATCAAGTAACTTTTTCACATAAAAACTTCAAGAAATATTACTTTGATGATTTACAAAATGGGGAATTGAAATTCAGAAGTTATGTGATTATCTAGCTCCATAAGAAGCCTATTTTTCCCTACAGAAAGTAGTTGCATTGTCTGTAAACAGCCAAATTTTTAAAGTCTGTTTTATTCAATCTAGGATCTATCAAGCAATCAACATGTCAGTTCATATGAATAATCAACATATAACAGTTTCTGCACAGCAAGAAATTAAGACAAAGAGAACTTAGCTCCATGTGTTTCTTTCTTTCATGATTTGGCCCTACCAATTCCAATAGGAATTGCAATATTCGCTTGATATCATCATACTTTAACACTGAAAGAACACATGCTATAGAATTTTAATCCATTCATCTTTGGAGAGATACATTTCACTATAGGCAGTGTTAGAAAAATTATTTGAATAATGAATAAGGTAACTAAAAAAAAGCCAAGTATACTTGAGAAGAAAAAAAGTTTCCTAGGAAAATTAAAACAAGTTAAAATTTAAGCAAATAAAATTTTTCTGAAAGTTCAGTGGTGTGTGTTCAGAACTTTTATCACACTTGATACATGATTTATCTGCATGTCAGATTAATAGTAGATAGTCTTCATATCAGATAGTGTGAGCAATATTTCTGCATGCACAGTATGGACTAAAAGCCAGATATACAGTAAAGACCCCATAAATGTTTTGTATAGGAGCTGAATTTGGCTCAGCTTTATTCCACTCTCTGTCTTGGAAAAAACAGTGGTCTTCTTCAGTCTTTGGCAGTGTGCAAAACCATTAATATCATTATTTGCAACACTTTCAGTAGATCAAAGCCAAAGTACTTAACTTCTGTACCTCAATTACAGCACTGAATATCTGGAGTACTTTGTATAATGTCTTGTCTACTAAACCAAGGAGGTGCATTTGAAGATATATTCGACCAGAGATTTTTTTCCTTCTCTTGGAAAAATGTGACACCTAGACAGACTTATAGATTCTCATATCTGCATAAAATATTAATAGCTTTTTGGAAAGCTAGGAAAGCCTCTAGGAAAGTTAGGAATTATTACCTTCATTCTATGATTTTACAGGCACTATTATGATGTGGGGGAGGCTCAGAGAAATTGAGTGTACACAGCTTCCCAAGTCAATAGGAGCTACAGTTTAATTTTCACAGAACTTATGAAATTTGAGTCATAAACAACTTATCAGTGACACAGGACAAATCAATTATACTTGGATTAGTAATCCTTAAGTAGAGCAGAACATTGAAAAATAAAATTTCTTTGATAACCACATGGCAGTTTGATTTATGACATTTATTTATTGCTATTTGAAACCACTAGAGTGAAAAGACTATTGCTTGCATAAATGTTTTAATTAAAAAACCCTGTTGTTAAGTAAAAATATCCATATTATCACATGAAACATCCTATCCTGTGTCAATAGGAGTTTTCATCACACTTTAGTTGCAAACCTTCCTTTCTGAATAAATCAATAAGCAGAACAATGACATGAGGTTTAGGTGACTAACAGAATACAATGATGTGCCAATAGCCAACAGTGAGTAGCCAAATGACCGTTCATCACCTCCTCCTTCCCAGCCATACTCCCCTTAGGCTGAATGTTCTGAAATCATTCAACTCTTTAGAAATTATATGTGAGCAGAAAGGTTATTTACATTGATACTGAATGATCACCATGACCAGTTCTTCCAAATTTTTGTTCAAATCAGATCTACCTTCCACTGGAAACTTAACTCAAAATACTTTTTACCTTATTGAAAGGCAGGAGTGAACTGTATTAATTGCATGGTGGCTTATAAAACAAAAAGTTTGTCTTAGTTGCTGTCCTTGAGCTATACGTACTTCTAAACTTGATAAATCTTTCTGCAATTTTAAAAAAACTGTTATTTTCCCAATACCTTAAACATATAATATTATTTTCCTATGTTTCATTCCTACTGAGAAGATTTTCCTGGCATATTGAGCCCAGTCCCTCTAAATGAATGGGCACATCTCTCTATTTTTATACAAGCACAAAGAAGTAAAATAATATATTATTTGTTGTTAATAATAAGGTTCTGAGCTAGCAAACCATATGTATTTCCTTTGTTAACTCAATTGTTAAAATTGACTCACCATCCTCAAAAAAATCCTGTCATTCAATGCTTTACACTGTTCCTTTCAATAAGTATACTCTGGGTCCCTTGTGAAACTTCACCTCCTGCTCACGCCAAAGAACACGTGCACTTGCATGAGACCTGGGACTTAAAGATGCCAAATATACAAATGTCTAATTCCACAAGAGAATGCTGATCCAGACAATGACAAGCTGTACACCCTGGTTTGATTCCCCAATTAAATCTACATAAGATATTTCACTTATTTGTGGTTGCATTGAGAGTGTTACAAAATAAAAGTTTGTTTTGAGGAAGACCATAACCTCAACGATTGCTTTTTGGAAAATGAAATTCAGTCATATTGCTTGAAAAATTTGCATTACTACTTCTGCCTAAGAATGGGAAGCACAAACACTAACAGTTTTTCCCACTGACAAATTGAAAACCAGAAAAAACAACAATAATCCTCTTCTCCAGAAACCATAGTAAGGGAAAAATGCAAAAGAAACAAACAGATCATGATAAGATCTTTACAGTTTACTCGATCATGAAAATAAGTAAGATGTTCTTGCATGACCACACTGTAATTTCCAGAAGATGCCAGTTATTAATGGCCTTAATTATATTGGGTACAGTTCTCAGGTTTCAAAAATATTTGGTTTTCCAATTTCCAGTATGGTGACAAAAATTTTATCTAGAGAACAGAGTAGAAGAGAATTGAAGAAGTGGAGAGAATATGTATATGTGTATGGAAATTTTTCACTTCCTCCTACAGTACTAACCAATATATTACTAACAATTTAAATAAATTAATTTATGCCCCTTTTTTAACTGAAAACAGAACACCACTAAATCAGCTGCAAAAATATTGAAAATACAGTCTATTAGAAAAATAAATGTGGGTGTTCATGACTACTAAATATTTATAGATATGTTAAGATGATTTTAAATGCCATAGTTTACTCTTTAGAAACAAAACTAAATATTAATATATTCTTCATGTATTCTAAGAGTAAAACTACAACTTTTTTTTTTAATTTAAAAAACCCACAATTTTAATTTCCTCTGCATCAACCTTCTTGAAAAAGCAGAAAAAGGAGTTGTAAAACTGAATTTTTAAGAATAAGAGCAAAATAAATTATGCATTTCTTAAAAAACATAAGTTTTTTTTTAAAATTTTGTATGGTAAGAATTCCCTCTTAGACTATTATGGAGAAAATTAATTTCCTCTTAGTATATGCATTTGAAAATCTGATGGAGTTGGTTTGATTTAACTACATTTCTATCGACCAAGCACACTAGATTATAGTCTTCTCATTTGTCCTGTTTCACCTTACTTGCATTTAGCAGCAATTTACAGTATACTTTTAAATTTGTTTTAAGGTAATATATTCACTGTTATGATACTCTTAAAGCACTGGATTAACAGCTTGTGACATTCTGTCACTGTCTGGATCATTCTCTTGTGGCATTAGACATTTGTATATTTGACATCTTTAATAAACTGCTCTTTAAGTTCTGTTTTGTCTGCCTGATCCCTTCTCAGAGATTTGTATTCACCCTCACAGCGTAGTTTCCTCCCAAATTTCCAGCTACAGCTCCATCCCCTCAAGCAGTTACAGCTTCTCATTTCAGTATTTTTATTTAGTCCCTGTTGTCAGATAAATGAATCAACATGAATTACTATGAAACTCCTTTTCGTCTTGAAGTCTAATTCTTGTCACAGGTTATTATATACTGGATTGTTTTCAGTAGCATTCAAAGAGGAAGCATCAATGCCTCGTGTAGAAGTGAAACTCATAGTAATTATGCAACAAATACATATCACAGTGTGACTCCAGTAATTGTAATTGTATGACTGCATTTGACAAGATAGTGAGGCTGCTTAACATTGTCATTACCTGTATATTACTACTTTTTATCTGTAGCCTGCACATGGTTGCTTTCCTCATGCATAACTATTTTCTAATGCAACAAGAGTTTTAAAACAACAGTTTTATAGGTACCAAAGTGGAATGAAAACCCCATAACCCATCAGAGAGAATGGCTGCGCAAGATCATTATTATTATAAAATAACAACTAGTTCTCTTTAGTCTTTACAATGATTCTTTTGCATTTGTCACTGACACTACAGATCTTATCCAAGACAGCAATTACTTTCTAAGCGTAAAGAACAGAAAGATGAAGAAGAGATGACGTAATAAAAGTATTTTATTTAGTATATCAATCTATTTACTGGATAGAACAATTGAGTTCTGATATGGTATCAGCGTTTTAACTTCTTGTCTTTCTTTATTTATAGTACTGTCCTTGATCTTGCAGTTACACTATTAGGTTGCTACATGTTCTATGTAATATTTCTTAATGCTGTTTTAACCCCACTGTGGTAGTTCATACCACTTAATTTTCATTTAAACCTATTACCTTCAGAGAAGTAGTACATCACCAATGTATTCCTCCTTTCTTACAAGTTTAAGCATTCAGCAAATTGTCTAAATTTCAATATTATCAAAGGAAGTCTGATTTCAGGCCTCGTAATCAGGGACATCGTTTACTCTCCACTAGCAGTGAGTACTAACTTATCTTTTCAATGGAAAATCATAACCTGCAAGAAGGCGGCCTTGTGGATACAGAGAAAGAAAACCACCTCTGTGGTATTCAAAATTCCTATCCACAGCTGAAATCAGAAATACTCTGCTTGATAAATTCATACTATAGATTTCTCTGCAAAATACCTCCGCTAGATTCTTAATTCTTGTTATTTCTTGACTGCAGGACATGGGAATGCTTCCCAGTTGCTGGGTCCAGGCACACATCAAGGCTATGTCCTCACTGCATCCTGTCAGAGGACCAATCTCCATCCTCATTTTCCTTCCTATTTTTCGTTTCAGTTGGAGAGAAACTGTAGGCTGTGGCAAGGAGGAACTCGTGATGCACCCTATGGATCGAGAATGCTGGATACACTACATGGCACACCCGTCTCACGTATTTTTGGGCTGGAAGTCAGGTGTTGATCTATGTGAAACTCGCTGAAAAATTTCTGTTAACTTCATTGTTGTTAGATAAGGCTCTTTTTGATAGCTTGGCACTTTTCTTTGGACAGGGAACAGCTTTTTTGAAAGACAGTTCTCGTGAAATACACAAGCAGAGGAAAAACTTAAGTTTATGCTGTACTACAAGCACTCTGTAAGTGTACATGCACCATTACTTTTATTAGTACCACTCCATGGAACATAAGGCTCCTTATGGTCCTAAGCAAAGGGACAAGAGAGTCTCTTGCTAGTGAGAACTTCTGTAGCTAGCACTTGTATTTAGAAATTGCTCAGAATCTGTATTGATGAACCATAATCTGGGCAGGCTTCTAGCTGCAGAGCCCCCGGACAAAGCTGGATGAAACAAACTTAGTTCCTTTCCTTCAAGTTAGAAAGTGGCATGAAAGCATATTAAGAAACAAGCAAACATCACCCACCCCTTCAAAAAAGAGACCTTTTCAGACCCTGCATCTCCCAGAGCAGTTCCTAGAAGCAAGACTGATTTTCTGGTTCCATAGTTGTTCCTGAAGAAGATGATGACAATTTTCCTGTGAAGCTTCAGTACAGCATCCTTTTCCCAAGGCTTATTGCAGGCATGATTAGAGAGGTCTGTCCTCTTAGAAGAGGGAATGTAACATAAGGAAGAGAGATTTTGCCTTTCCTGGTAAGCCTAAGGATGCTTTTTGGTGCTGTTCTGGTTGTGGACTTTATGAGAAAGTCTTATTAGAAATAAGACTTAGAAATAGAATACAAAGAATACAATAGAATACAAAACTTTATCACTCAACAAAGAGCTGGAAGAAATATTCCTCTAGATACTTTATTTCTTTACAAAGAAGCACTGAAAATTAGGATATTTTCTCAACATTCATATGACTCTTCTCAGTCAAAAATATAGCCATAATTTCAGCTTGCTCCTCAAATTGTTTTCCTTCTCTGTATCCCCCACATCTTATTCACATTCAGTTTGAGCTCCCTGGGTTTCTTGCAGGCACCAATTTATCTCAAGTATTAGGACAGCTGGAACACAGCAGGGAAGAAAATGAGACAGGTCTGACTGTGTTACCAGTTAAGTTCTGTTCTTGCTCTTTAGACTGACTTGAATAATCTTGGGCATGTCACAACCTTTCTGTAACTCGGTTCATATGCTTTCAAGTAGGTACAATTGTAAACATTTCAGAATTGTTCTGGTGGTGGATTTTACACTGAAATATGTGGATGAACACATGTGTAAGGGTGTAAATCACTCCCTGTATAGAGAAATTACTCAGCCAGCACTAAAAGTCCTATAAAAAAATTAAAACTGAGTTTATGTTATCAAATGTTAAATCAAGATGGTTTATTATTTTCTAAATATCACTGGAAGGAAAGTGTCTTTTCTTTTTGTTGACTGCTGTGTGTCAGGATATTATCATGTTCAATATAACTACTGGGCAAGGTGTGCCTATACACTTTGGTCAAAGATGTAAAAAGGAGCTGTATTCTGCAGTGAAAAAAAACCTAAAGCAAGTTCATCATTGGAATGACAAGTTTCAAGCTAAGATATTAGATAAAATGTGTTTCCTCAGTTACACTCTTAAGACTACATTTATGGAATTAAATGTGTAACTCATTCTATTTTTTAATTTTTTGAATGTTTTATTAAAAAAAAAAGCTGAGAGCATACATCAGTGTGGGAAATACTGAAAATGCATTTCAGAATGCTTGGTTCCTGCCTGTGTTATTGAAAAATAATAGATAAGCATGGAATTACTATCTGGAAACACCCCACCTCCCCCCTTCCCTGTCCTTCCTTGTTCTTTTTTTTTCTTTTTTTCCCTGCTCCTTTCCCCTCCTTCTTTGCCTCTCACTTTGTTACACAAAGAAGGAAAAGAAAACATAGAAATTAAAAAACAAACAAACAACCCCCCAAAACCAGACTCTAGAACTAAATTTGAGGGATGTCATTGTTCTCATGGTTTGATTCTGAAGACTAATTCTCAGTTTATAATGTACTCTAGCACCTATGACTTCATTTTTATCTCTGTCATTCTGTTCAAGCCTGGTGTCACAGGGCAAAGCAGTTACCCACCATTGTGGCAGACATGAAATAAAGTTCTAGAGACAAAGATGTTACTTGTTGCTTTTATCATCTGAATCTTGAATATTAGATTCATTAAAACAGAAACATTAACAAGAAAGCTGTTTTGCACACAGACACAGACCTAAACCTCCTCGTTATAGCTCCTTCCATGGATCATTTGCCAGAGCAGGACGAGGTGCATGAGCTGACAGAAAGGTATTTGGTTACCCTAGTTGCAGTATCTCTTTACATCATTACAGCTGAGAAAAATCACTCCTCTGATAAGGTGGAACAACAGATATGGCGGTTTGTTGCCAACAGGTAGCTTTCCCTGGTTTTCAGACAAAACTGAAAAGAAACCAAATGTCACCTTTGAAAGGCCATCCACAAGAAAGTGGACTGGTGCACAGCTGACCTTTACTAAACACAAAAGCATTTTGACAGATCTGCTCTCCTGTTATTTTTAAAAAGGGGGGTAAATCTTCAGAGGTAGACTTAGTATATTATTTTAATTGTACTATTATATTATCTACTGGAGGTAGAATCTTGTTCTGCCATTTTTATTCATGATGTACTGATAACTATATTATTGGAGATTAGCCTCTCCCTTTATTTTTCAGAAAGCTTTTTCTCTGCATACACTTCAATGAGAGAAAAGCTGACCTCAGAAAAACTCAGTTTGATACTTATGTTAGCTGGTGGTATTAATTTGTGGTGATATTATACTGTACTGATACTAATAATTGACCCTATAATGAGAGCTTCTGCTTAGCAAAATATATTATGTGTGCCATAGATAAAACATTTATGATCACTGAAATAAAATTCATGTATGGCAATAATTTTTTTAAAAGTTTACTTTCTGAAAAATCAGGCTAAGCACTACTTCTGCCATCAGTCAGAATTGCTATGTTTTATAGCTTGTAAACTGAGATATTTTGTTTTCATCCATTGCAGAATTAGACCTGTAGAGAAGAAGAGGGTGTATCAAAAATGGGAAGAAACACTCCAAGAAAAAAAACCAGACAGGAATATTTTTGTTTCAAACACTGCTAATCTCTATCTCACAAGAAGAGGAAGACAGATGACAGATGGATAGATAGATATTTAAAGACACCAACATTTCTCATTTCTGTCTTGACAGCAGGCTTAGCTGCTGAGGTAAGAGGTAAGACAGAAATGGGCAATTGCAGCAGTTAAAAATTTGTCATAGGCTTTCCATTACACACAGTATAACTGTAAGTGAATATAAACAGGAAGCCATTTGGAAGACTCTGGAAGACCTAAGAAAGTGCAGAAAGAAATGAAACAAACTAAAAATACAGATGAAACAGACAGGATGTAGGAAAGAGCAAGAGAGATACTGCATGCTTAAATGATGGTAGCGATAAATACACCCACATGAGTGAGAAACTGGAAATGAAAGAAATAAAATTAATGCTTTTATCTCTGTTTTTTTTTTTCTTCTGAGCAATAAAGACATCATGAATGAAGTACCAGGAGAACTCCTATTTTCTTAAGTATAGCTTTCTTTCATTCTTGCTTACTGAAAATCCATTTAATTTAAAATATGTATGAAGTAAATGGAAAAACTGTTAGTCCAAAGCTGTGCACAGCAAGGTTCAATTTGAAGCACATTTTTTATGGCCAAGTTCCAAGGAGCAGTGAAATGGGACCTAGAATGCCAGTGTCGACAGGGTCTTGAGTGTAATAACATTAGATAGCTGCTGCCATAATTTTTTCTTATAGAGATGGCTACAGTAAGATGTAGGATATAATTGAAGATCATTCATTACTGCTTTCTTCTCAACACTGAAAATGTGAAGGACTTTGGAATACCAAACCCACTAAATTTTCTTTCTGGTATACACCATCCCTAAATACTCAGAAACATCCAAGGGTTTTTTTTTCACTTGCTTTGAGGGTAAAATTTTTCGAGTAGAAAGAGATGAAAGAACAGAAAGAATAGAAATAGAGCCAAATGGAATACATGTGGCTGTCATTTAACCAAAAGACCTCTTTAGATCTTTCTGAATACCTGTTATACAGATATATTTTTTTAACTTTTTGTTTGTTTGATTGATTGTTTTTTGTTTGTTTGTTTGTTTTTTCATTTTGTTGGGTTTTGTTTTGGTTTTTTTCTGTTGCTTTTTTTTTTTTTTTTAAACAAGATGTAGAGAAAGCAGAAATACTTGCTTACTTTCTATTTAGAAATTTGAACAGCTAAAAGGACAGGTGAAATGCTGTCAAGACCTTACCCTGAATACCACTAGTTTCTGTCTGAGAAGCACCATTTGAGTAGCTGCTAGTCATACACTCATTAGAATATGAATTCCCATTATCTGATTTACCAAGAGAGTAGTAATACATCATGCAAGCTAAGAAAACATTAGCTGGACGTTTCAAGGAGACAATTACTCTATTTCATTGAATTCTGACAATGAATCATCACTTTCTTCATATTCTATGTTTCTGGATGCATATCTAGTTGATAGCCATATAAGTCTGGTAAGAAATTTCTTTAGGCTATTTTAACAAAATTCTTACAACATGGAAAATAGGTCAGATGTAAATTTTCAATTAGTCTTTTGGTTTGGTAAGAGATGATATGTCAATCTGAATATTAATTTTTAGAATTTTATCAGTTTATTGTTATCAAGTAAACCAAAGTTATAACAGATGTTACATTTTTCTGTGTCTAGTACTAGATTTTCACTTCAGATGGTAGACTCTTAGAATAAAGCATTCCTCACAAAAGCTACTCAGTGGCATATCTCTACCCAGGTAATTTTGCACTGGAGCCCAGAACAACCAGCAGTGTTTCTGCTCTCAGGGTACAATATAGAAAACACATAGTTTTCCTGAAATAATTTTCCTGCATATAATTACATAAACAAAAATCACAAAAGAGAAAACTGCAACAGGTAATAGATTTCAAACATCTTAGTGATAGGCAAGATATGATTAGCACTCTAGATTGTCAAAGGGAATTTAGAGAGGGGGTAAAATCAGAGTTTATTGGCTCCCTCACATAGGCTTCCCACCCTGTGCTTCACTGGAGAAGGCTTCTTCACTGCATCCTACTATCCAATTTGTTATGACTGCTCTAATGTTTTATTTTTATTCGTTTATTATTCTTGGAGCTGTTGGATAACAGTTTTCTAGACACTGTTTTAGAACAATTGTATTTTAATCTTCCAGTGTTCTGTTTTTCTAGAGGTAGGCTTGAGCAGCCACTATTGAATGAAATTCAGAGGAATATTTTTTTTAAAAGTAGATAACAGAAGAGGTTTTGGAGAAGAGATTAGTTACATTGGGATGAAAAATACTCTAATAATGATTAATTAAATGTGAAAGTACTAAGCAATATGAAAGTACTTTAAAAGCACGAAATTATGATAAAAAAATTCCCTATTAATTCTACAAGAACTTCCTTTCGCTCACACCATACAGATTCGTTTTACTGTGGATGTGAAAAAAAAGACATTGGTATTGTCAGGAGATAACATTCCTACAGAATTATCAACCTAATTTTCCCTGGGAGATAAGAGGATCTATTGACAGCAGGAGCTGCTCAGAAGTTGAGAAAACACTGGGGTTCCTTTCTTAAGGTTACAGGAAAGCACCAGGCACTGTAAATATAACAATTATTGTGATAATTTAATGTGGGATTTTTTGTGTACACTACTTAGTAATTTCATATTATCTCTGAAATTTACTTTCAATACTATTATACACTGCCAATCAATTTTTCTAGTATTTTGCTTTCTGAAGAAAATGCAGAAAGAAAACCGTAACAAAAAACCTCACCTGCATCTAAAAATAAAGCAACAAAAAATACAGCAAGTTTTTTTTCAACTATAGGAATGGAATCAGAAGTAATCAAGACGGGAAAAGTAGAGACAAACAGTTCACTTAACCTTTTATGAGGATTCACAGCACACCAAGTGTTTTTCTGTACACAAAGCCAGTATGGAGCCAAAACCAACATGACCACTGAGAACAACTTTTGCTTCTGGTGTGTTATCTGCACATCTCTAGATCTGGGCTCTTTCTCATTAAAAAAGTTTGCTTTATAAACTTCTCAGTCATTCAGTGTAAGTGCACAACTTAACATGTAAAATCAGGCAAGATCATGAATAGCAAAACCAGATGACAGAAAATTAATAGTTTGCATTCTCCATTATACATACCATAGTATCTACTACAAGACATGAGCAGACAGAATTTCAGCTCACCAACAGTGAATCCATGAAATAAAACATCAAATTCAAAGGGATTCTCTATCTGGCAAACTTAAAATTGTTACCCAAATAAAAAAAATATAAATATCCTCTGAACTACTGAATATAATTGTTTTTTCAGACAAATGCCTATGTATTATTATTCCATACAATAATTTTGGCAATTTACATGTTTATTGCATGGCTGCAGCACTACATGTAACAGTAATTTAACAAAACTTATAATCTTCAGACAGAGTTTCTGAATGGAGCTGCTGACACTTCAGTTTAATTACCTAGACCTAGACTTGCAAATGCTGTACACTTGGTTATTTAAGCTGCAGTTAAGCAAACTGCCTGTGAATGATCATCTTTGCCAATAGGTGTAATGTAACAGATTTAATTGCCTTTGCATTTAGCACCCCTTACCACAAGGCATGGCAGCAGTTACTTCAACGATAAGACAGAGCAACTACTTACTGGTCTTTCACCTGGAAAAGGATCAAGACTATAAGTATAAATTAACCAAACTTCTGAACATTTCAGCCACTTTTAATTTGTTCTCCAGCATCGCAAGATTCAAAACTTGTTCTGGAAGAGTCTAAAAACCACGGGATCTGTGGTCACTTTGTAGTGTCTGAAACATGTGTGCAGTCTGCTCTTAATGAGAAAGTGATTGTTGAATTCCCTAGGGAGGTCAGAGTCAGAAAAATCATTATTGGCTTCGGCTTCATACCTATATCCATTTTTGTATAATTTACTAGGTATTTCCATTTTTGTATAATTTACTAGGTATTTGCAATTTCCTAAAAATCATTGCTCACAACAAAGAGTGTCCCTACGATCTGTTGCCCGAATTGCCTGTTAAGTGTTCTTAAATCATCCTTGGTTGACCAGTCATTTCTCCAACATGTTACAGCAGCCTGTTCCCCCCATTTAACTTGTATCAGTCTTTGTATCAGTTATGGCATAGCTCCAAGGAGGAGGAAAGCTGAGAAGAAACTAAGATGTGTGTAAAGCAATTTTAACTGCATTTTTTTTTAATTGCTCTTTCTGTAAAATTACATCTGGACTAATAATGATTAAACCTAAGATTTAAATTCTACTATCAATAAATTGTTTGCTTTACTTCTACACAAGTGTTCTTCCTCTTTGTACATCAGCAAAGATTATAAGAGAATGAAATCTTGTCTTCACAAAAAAAATTCATACAAACCACTGCCACTGATTTCATTTGATGCAGAATACCAATACATTACCCCGTGGACAGAGAATGTTATGTGTCTGTTTTAAAAACTTCAAATTATTTCAAGAACTTCAATGTTCTTGGCAATCTAATAATTCCTGGATTAAAAAAAAAAGAAAAAAAAAAAAGAAAAAAAAAGAAGAAAAAAAAAAAAAGAGCTTTGTTGAAAGCACATCCAGAAACATTTAAACATTTTGACAGTATTGTCTGTCTTTTTTTCTTCCTTTTAAATCATATTAGTTTCAGTGAAAGTTTTGACTTGGAAAACCTTTTTTGACAAGGATGGAATTTCTCAGCAAAAAGAGAGAGATGGAAAGAAAAGGGGCAAAGAATCTACTAGCTAATTTGCTATTCTCTTGTGATTCTCTGTCTTGGGAGTTATTCTTCAAAAGCAGAGATTGAGTTTATAGTGATCAAAACCCCTCAGCTAAGACATGGAATATTAATTTTTGAATTTCTGGTCACAAATTTTTCCATTGTGGGATTGGAAAAATATTTGAAGTGCCTATATTTCACAGGATGAGTGAACTCTTGAAAAGAAAATTCAAAATGAGTCCCATGACTTTCAGCACAAATATACTACTTACAGCACCTTTTATCTTGAGTTATCACTACAGTGACATTTAGACTAATCTTTATGAAAAGTTCATCTCCTTTTCTTCTTTGAAAAAGACTCCTACCCAATAACAAACTGGTCAATTAGACCAGTTTTAATAGCAAAATAAAAGCAGCGAGAAGCGTGTTTTTCTCATAATGAACACACATTCCCCTCCAAAACAGTAATTATGGGTAACGCCACCATACGGATTCTCTCTAGAATAGTAAGAAATGTTTCAAAGCATAAAGTTTCTTTTCATAGCTCATGGCCAGCACCCCCCACCCCCAAACAAACAAACAAAAAAAACAACACAAGAAAAACAACTCAGAAGATCAATCCCCTCACCAAAGAAAAAAACAAACAAAAAACCCCAAACAAACAAAATACCCCCCAAAAAACATTCAGAAAAAACCCCAAACATAAAACCAAGAAAAAAAAAAAAAAAAAAAATCCAGCCTATGAAATTTTAAATAGTCTAACCAAATTCTGCTAGAAAGCCAGTGCTGCTAATGTGTGCTGGTATTCCCTGTCACACACAGCATTTACATCTATTGTTGCATAATGCCATCTGTATTATTTTGCTTCTTCTGTATTTACTAAAACTTTGGGAATACAAGCTTGAGAGAAAGCTCTGCGTTTATAAGCAGAACACATATAATGGAAGCAATAATAATAATAATGCAAACTTTCAGATTTTGAATAACATAAAATTACACTGGAGAGATATGGGTGCTAATTCGATCTGCATGTCTGTTCCTGGATTCATCAGGGTGAGTGGTGAGATCTGTGCATTACACATTTAGCATTACTCCTGTGAACAGTCTTCACTTTTCTGAAAACTGCTGGCAAATAATCAGTAAGAACAGCCAGGCAGTTGCAATCTGTAGCCCCAAGGCTACAGATAACCAGTCTATTAGTAAGGGCAAAGGGCTGCCTAGACCACACACCTCAGACACTTCTGTTCTTCCTTGGGCTATGCAATAGGATTTTATATTTCTCCTAATTACAAATATTGCAGGCTACACTGTTCCAGAAGATGTGTATGAATTAAAGCAGCTTCAGACAAACCTTCACCTTATCTCTTAATGGCAGGAGCAGATGACTTTTTTCCTTGTCAGTAGGTTTATTCAGTAGAGTTATCCAATGGTGTAAAACCTTTAAAGAAGACCTGTAGAAGGTATTTCCCAGCTGGATATTTACCAAGAAATACAGGCAAGGCTGAGCTGCATGTACAGAGTGCCACATTCTGCTTCTTTTCACTTCGTGGTTTTGTAAACTCAGGCTAATGAATTAAAGATTGGAAGTTCATGGGTATGAGCAGCAGCAGCAGCACAATTCTACTTTCTGTGCCCTTTTACACATTCCTCCAGGAAAAAAAAAAAAAAAGAAAGAAAAAAGAACCCAACTAATTAGAGAGTTCATTTTATGAGAGCTATGGAGTACTGCTATGGATATTTTATTTCAAAGGTCATTTATAGCGCAGATTTTTATTGTAACTTAGAAGAACAAAAAGAGTAACAAGAAAGTTCCTTTTCTCACTCTCAGGGTGTCAAATGAGTTTACTTGAGACAGTATTTGAGTGGCTTATAAACAAACAGATACAGCAAAACATCTCACAGCACTAGACAAAATAATTTCTTATTGCTCTTTAATTTCCTTTTCAAGAAATTTTCTGGTTTAGAGTTCTACAGAATATGCTTTCTTCTTTGTTGCAAATAATTGTAATTCTGGACAAGAAAGAAGAGAATTAGAAAAAAGAATTACACTTGTTTACTTTAGAATCCAAAGAAATTTCTCCATTATTGAAATTTATCACTTTATTCTTTTACATTAATATTTTTTATTGAAGTCACAGCTATATAGCACAGAAATTAGAGCAGTGGCATGCATTTCTATGATTAGTGCTTTTATCATTTTCTCTTACTGTCAAAGTGATGGAAAACCAGAGACTATTGACATTTATGCTAACATCCTCTTTGGCATGTTGTATAGTAAATTTGATATTATTGATGCCTACTCTCTTCCCATTTCTATGGGTGATGACCAATGTTTATTATAATCCAGAATTTCAATTAGAACAAGATTGTTGATCAACAAGACTGATATATTTCTGACTGATATCTAGATAAGGAGAGAAATTTAAGTATCCTGTCTTTTTGTGATTACTGGCTGGGGAGAAAAATAATTGGGTAATTTTGAGGACATGTTAGATGATGCAGTTAAAATTATATTCTTATCGTGCAAGGACTTCCAGCATCTACATTCTCTCTACAGAAATATTTACCACCACAAATTCCAGATAGGCTGAATCTTCACAGTTCAGTTGAAGTCAAGAGGAGGTGGGGGTTTGGGAAAAAAGCAGGCTCAAGCCATATTTGCAGTGCCCAGAAGTGCATATCAATGTAACAAGGGCAGCAGCAAGCTGGCAAGGAATAAAAATAACTCTAATTTCAGAACTTCAGGTAATAATCTCCCATCTTAAAACCTTCTTTCAGCAATACACTCCTACACTACCTGTTAACAGAGTATGTTAACAAGGCAATGTGACCAATGAAGTGATACTTGGATCGATCAGGCAGGTTTCAGGTCAACAAAACCTGGTCCTTATGGGAGACTTGAAATACCCAAACATTTATCGGGAGAAAAAAACCTGCAGCTCAGCTGACATCAGCCAGGTTCCTGGAATGTGTAGAAGACTGCTTTCTCACACAAATGTTGGATGTGCCAACCAGGAATGGGGAACAGCTGAACTTACTACTCACTAACCAAGAAAACCTGCTCTGTGATATCTTGGTTTGTGACAGACTTGGGTGCAGTGACCACAGTACTGTGTAGCTTGGGATACTGCTGAGCACACTGATGGTTAATTCAAGAACAAGGGTTTTAGATTCTAGAAGAGTAAAATTGATCTCACTCAGGGCTCAGTTGGAAGGGATCCCATGGAAGTTTCTATGGAGGGTAAAGGAGCTAGTGTGTGCTGTGAGTTTTTTAAGAACACTGTCTTAGTTAATCAAAACCAGTTCATCCCCTTTAAAGGCAAGGGAAGTAGGAAGAGCAAGTGACCCCTATGGCTTAACTATGAGCTTCTGGGTTTGCTCAGAATAAAAAGGGAAATGTACCAGAGGCTGAAAAGTGGAACATTACAGGTTGAAAATTACAATGCAATTACCAGAGTGTGCAGAGAAGCAGTTAGGAGAGCAAAAGCTCAGCTTGAGATAAATACATCCAGAGATGTCAAAAATTTCAAGAAAGGGTTCTTCAGATGTATTAACAGGAAGCAGAAACAGAGGAAAAATACTGGCCCGCTATTAAATAGGAGAGGTGGCTGACCCACCAACGATGCTGAAAAGGCAGGGAGATTCTCAGAACCTTCTTCACCTCTGTCTTTACCAGTGCTCTTAGGTCCCAGGCTGTAGGAACAAAAGTTCAAGCTGATGCATCCATCGACCCACAGTCAGTGGAGGAGGGAGGAGTTGTTGTATCAACTATTACAGGAGCTTGACCCTTACATATTAATGGGTCCAGATGCCATCCAGCCCAGGGTTTTGAGAGAGCTGGCTGATGCCATTGGGAAGCCACTCTCCATAGTCTTTGAGAGCCTGTGGGGATCAGGAGATGTCCCTGAAGACTAGAGGAAGGCTTATATCGTCACCATCTTTAAGAAGGTCTTCAAGGAGTATCCAGGCAATTACAGATGCCTTAATCTCACTTCAGTCCCTGGAAATGTCACAGAGCGAATCCTCCTGGGAACCATCAGAAGTCAATTGGAACATCTGATTGGGAAAAGCCAACATGGGGCAAATAATACATAACAAACCTGATTGTGTTCTATGATGTAAGTTGGTGCAGGGTGAGCAGTGGACATTATCAGCCTGGACTTTTCCAAGGCTTTTGATGCAGTACCCAAAAGCTTACCCCTGGTGAAACTGACCTGGCATGGCCTGGACAAGTGGTTTGTGTTGTGGGTGGGGAATTGACTGACAGACTGTACCAAGAGAATGATAGTAAATAGCTCATCCTCCAGCTGGCAAAGGATCATAAGTGGAATCCCCCAGGCATCAGTATTGGGCCCAATGCTGTTTAACATCTTCGTAAGCAACCTGAAAGGTGGGTTCAAGCGGATTGTGATGAATTTAGCTGATGACACGAAGATCAGTGGAAAGGTTGACACCCCAGCAGTATGTCCCATCCTCCAGGATATCTTAGAAAGACTGGAAAGGTGGACTGACAGGAACTGTATGAAGTTCTGTGTGGAGAAGAGTAAGGTCTTGCACCTGGGAACACAAAACCCAAGAGTCCACCTCAGACTGGGATCTACTTGAAATGCTCAGGCAAACTAGACAGAACTTATTTTATACAGGTAATTCACCTTGAAAAGTAAACATATCCCTTCTTTAAATTCTATATGCCACAGAGACCTTTTGTAGAGAAGATATATTGCCCATAATGTTTGTGGAAAAATTGTGTTTATAAAACTGAACAATAAAAATGATAGCAATCACAAGACAAACAGTTAAAATTATAGATTATTTGCATTAGAACTGCCATTGAAGTTCTGTATACAGGGGTTTGTTGGGGTTTTTTTTTTGCCTTCTCTCCTCCTACAGCAGGATCTCACACTGGAATTTACTTCTGCAATATTTAAAATGTTCAAATACAGCTGACATTGTAAATCTCACTGGAACAATGGAATAACCTTTGAAGTGGGTGCTAGAATAAAAGGATCATATTTCTTATTGATTTATGTCTTACAGTCAATTGATTTTAAGAACTATCCAAGTTATGATCAGAGCTTATAATGGATGAAAAGCATTTCTAAAAGCACTGCATGTAGGTTAATTCCCTAGTAACCAACAAAGGACACTTACATGTTGTGTGGGTAGACAAAACATCCACTTGAAAAGTTTTTCTTCTACATTAAAGCTTTTCTTTTACACTTAAGTTTTCTATTTTAATAAAGTTTGTGACTGTCCAATATTTGTGATACTTGTTTCCTCTTTGAGTTCACAGACATTAAGGGCAGTGACTGGCAGACACAGCCATCATGTCATTAAATGATCTGGAAAACCTATTCTGTAAAGACAGGCTGAGAAAGTGGGGGTTGTTCAGCCTAGAGAAGAGAAGGTTCTGGGGAGACCTTATAGTGGCCTTCTAGAACCACAAGAAAGCTTGGAAGGAACATTTTACAAAGGCATGTAGTGATAGGACAAGGGGTAATGGCTTTAAACGGGAAGAGGGTAGATTTAGAGGCATTTAGTTAGACATTAGAAAGACATTCTCTAGAGCGAGGGTGGTGAGACACTGGAACAGGTTGGCCAGAGAAGTTGTGGATGCCCCCTTAAAGATATTACTTCAAATCAATGCTTAGATGTCCAGAAAATCAGGGATCATATGACTTGTCTTCCAGAAGATAACAAGAAGAGATTATGGAGGAACTGAAACATTTTATCAGTGTTTCCATGGAAACTGAAATGGGTGAAATAACAAATTTTTAAATTTTATCAACTTTCCTAAGAGTATAAAGTTGAATCCTGCTAACAAAGGCCAAAAAACTCCTAGGCTAGTTGGAACAGTGTTCAGTCAGTGGTCAAGCTCCCAATTCATGCCTAAGAAGGAAGGAGAAGACTTGCTGTGAGGCAAGAGACAGACAAGTTATGAGAGAGAAGGAAAGTGAATGTATGCAAAAACAGGTCCAAGACAATAATTTTACTAAAGATCATGCTTAAGAAATATTTTCACACTCATTGCAACTTCCAGCACTGTCAGAATTCTACTATGTCCTTCAACCCACAGTGAACACTTTCTATAAGCAACAGGCACTCCTCAGGCTTTTGCTCAGAAGTCTTCATAACCCAGGATGATTAGGATGATGAGTTCTGAAACTCCCACCCTGTTTCTCAGGCTCATTTCCACTAGGCACAGGAGAGTCACTGCAGATGTAAGTCTTCATCTTCCTGTGTTCAAGATGTAATCTTGAATGTACCTCTTGATGCTGTGAAATTTGAACAGCTTGCTTTGTTTATAGTGTGTCAATCCAAATTTTGGCTTACTTTGCCTTTCTCTTTTTGACTGACAGTTTGTGTATCTCATGTCATTAGTTCCTCCGCTGTTTCAGAAAACAGTACTTTTTCTAAGAGGCAAATAAGGTTTCATGAGAAAGTTTCATGTCGTTATAGAAGAGCTGAAGAAAAATTATTTGAAACTGCAGTTTTTTAAGAGGAAAAGTTTAATATGACAAGATGTCTGTAACTAATGTACATTATAATATCATGCCATACAAAAATCTTAAACTCTTATACCACATTGTTCAGCATTTTCATAGACATTAGAGATTTCCATTTCCATCTCAGACTTCCAAATATACACTGCTGTTATTTTAGAGATACTTCAACTGTGGCAAAATAAGCTTTGCATCTATCCAAATGTGCAGTTAAGGTTTACATTAAGCAATGAATCCAAGAAAAACTAAATCAGATAAAAGAGCAGGACTTGTAGTCCTTGTAACAGAAACCACTGCACAGTAAGTTCCAATTTTTTATTAGCAAAAATAACTTAGTTTCTGAAAGTTCTCCATGGAACGATTTTTCTCTAGTCCATGTTATATTAGTGTTACTGAATCTGTGATACTAATGAATCTATGGCAATCAATGTAGCTTTGAAGTATGCTGAAGAATCATAGAATCATCTTGGTTGGAAGGGACCTCTGAGTTCATCAAGTCCAACCCTTGATCCACTACCACTGTGCTTACCAGACCATGGCACTGAGTGCCACATCCGGTCTCTTTTTTAAATATCTCCAGGGACAGGGAACCCACCACCTCCCTAGGCAGCCCATTCCAATGTCTGATCACCCTCTCCGTTAAGAAATTCTTTCTAATATCTAACCTAAACCTCCCCTGGCACAACTTGAGACCGTGCCCTCTGATATTTGCCTGGGAGAAGAGACCGACTCCCCCCCTGGCTACCCCCTCCTTTCAGGGAGTTGTAGAGAGTGATGAGGTCTCCCCTGAGCCTCCTCTTCTCCAGGCTGAACAGCCCCAGCTCCCTCAGCCTCTCCTCATAGGATCTGTGCTCGAGTCCCTTCACCAGCCTGGTTGCCCTCCTTTGGACCTGCTCCAGGACCTCAATATCCTTCCTAAACTGAGGGGCCCAGAACTGGACACAGGACTCGAGGTGTGGCCTCACCAGCGCTGAGTACAGGGGCAGAATCCCTTCCCTGGACCTGCTGGCCACGCTGTTCCTGATACAGGCCAGGATGCCATTGGCCTTCTTGGCCACCTGGGCACACTGCTGGCTCATGTTCAGCTTCCTGTCAATCCAGACTCCCAGGTCCCTTTCTGCCCCTTTGTGCCCAGCTGTTGACAGAGGAAAATATTATTCTGGACACTTGGAAAATAACTGAAGACCAAAACAACACAGTAATAGAGGTTTTAGGAAAACAAAGGCCACTGAAGTCATCAAGCAGTCAGGTCTCAATCCATGTTAAATACCCTAGGCATCTTAATGGCATTTAAGGACAAAGACAGTCCATGCACGTATCACCAGCAATGTAGCCACATGAAAGCATGAGTGAATGCTTATGCTTTTTATTATGTGTTTAAGTTCTGAATGGCCTGGTGGCAGAACAAGATGTCCACTGGCTTCTGGGTAGATCTGATCAGAATTTTATAATAAAGCAATTGAGTTAATCTAGACCAATTTGTCAAACAGTAAGTATTTTTCAAAAAACCCATTCTGTGAGTTCAATTAGAAGGTGATTATCACTGCTATGATTCCATCGGATTTCATCAACACTGTTGGAACAGCTCAATGGCAGTTTAAAAGCAGTGCTAACACAGAAAAAAGAATGAAATGACACAGGGGGAAAGAAAAAAGAAGATTTAAAAATTCTTAGACTAGATCCCAGCATGTGAAACACCTTACCCTAAGCCACTAGTAAATCTTGTAATGCAAATAACCCAACAGAAATGCAGTATATCAGAGTGGCATACCTATGGAAAAAATAAATAAAACACTTTTTTAACACTAGTAATTAATAACTACCTGTAAAAATGAGGTTGTGTTGTGAGGACAATGTTAAATAAAGACCTGCATGGTGTACATTTTGCTGCACCTCTACACAAACATTTGGATTTTTGATATAACAACAAGGAAGTCTAAAGACCAACATCTCACAGGATAATGCCCCAATAAATTTACTGTAAACTTAGGAAAGCAAAATATTTCATGAGCTCTAACAGGCTACCACCAATAATAAGGCAGGAATCACAATTCTGCTTTCTTGATGGCTGTATTTTGCTCTTTCTATATTAGATTTCTGTAAAGGTCTTGCTGAGAGTTTGCTGAGGTCAGCTGACAATGCCCTAGCTTTTTGATTCTCTCTTAAAGCAGCTTCTAATTTCATTACAAGTCTGTAAACGTTTCATATTGATTGCTTGAACCTATATATGCCTGATTTTGCATGAGTATGCTACTATGAAAAGAGCTTTTACAGTAAACATAATTAAAAAACTTCACAACCAATCTGCAGGATTTTGACACTTCTAATGGGAGCTCTTCTATTGGGAGCTCTGAATAACTTCTGCTTTTTCATAGTCTGAAGACATCCCCTCTAAATGCAGGTATACCAAGAGTTAAAACAGACCAGCTTTCACACTTATAATGGATTGCACCTTATCTGGAAAGCATTCTCATAATATAATTTCACCTCATTATTTCAGAGTAATGGAAACTCAATCACATTCCTTTCAATTAATTATTAATACTAATAGGCAAAAAACTGGAGAACTTGAAATATGTTTCATATAGATTTAAAGATGTCTTAGACTTTTTGGAGATACCTGTTTGGAGTTACACACTCACAGGAATTTAACTCTGAAATACTTCAGAACAGATGCAATTTTAGCTAATTTAGAAGTGCATTCTGCTAAAATCTCCATTGTAACTTGCCTAGGATATCTTGTCTCATTTTTCCCAGTTAGCATCTATTTAAGAAAAAAGCTTAGCTTTCATTTACATGCTAAAGAAGACCTGACCTGAAAAACAAAGATTCTCCTCATATACACAAATGCAGTATCTCTGGTAGTGTAAAGGAAGGTAGCAATATGCGTTTTTTTAATAGCCTGGAGTGAGCAAACAGCCCTTACTTCTTCTGCAAGGCAAAAAAACCTTGCCACAGCTCCAAAATAACTACACAGTGGTGTATCCACTCTATGCACTCCAAACTGCCCTGTTATTTTCTATTGTGTAAAACAAAACAAAACTCTGAATGTAAAACTATATTTGCTTGCATTATTATTTTCCAAGATTATGAACCAACTGTGGAAAAAAAATTACAAAGTTTAAAAGTGTGTCTATATTTATTAATTTATTATAACAACTAGAAACCAAATATGGGTTAAATACATCCTAATGGGATGGAAAGTAAATCTAGGGTTATTTAAATATCTCTAAGCTTTGGGTAGAAACATTTCCTTCAATGTAGAGTATTCATTACATTATTAATGCTCTAGACTTCATGAATGAAAAGATTAATGATGAAGCATATTGCCTTAGGGTTAGCTGTGAGCCTAGACATGGGGAAATGAGATTGCAGAGAGGGAAGGGGGAAAAGGAAAATCAGATCAGGTTGTGAGTTGCCTAGATATTTTACCTAGTTGCTAACACATTACTTATTGCAACTGTAGTTTATCTGGCTGCAGGACAAGTCGAGAATGCTTGCTTGAAAAAAAGGTTGACCTTACAGGTCTTTGGAATTTTTCTCAACTAAAAAGCAAAAAAAATAGTATATAATTTATTTTTAAACAAACTATTTTTCAACAGTTGATGACAACAGTGTGTAAATTTACATGACCTATTATCTCCAGTATCTATTTGTTTGTGGTCTTTGCTTTTAGAAAAATTGGCATTAATTATAAGTATGGAAGTAATTTGAAATGTCAGTTCAGAATTTTACAGCTTGGAACAGCTCATCCTTCAATAATTATGTCAATAAAATGAACTTAATTTAATTTAAACAGTAATACTTCTTTTTAGACCTTATGGAGTGATTACAATTAGTATTTCATAGTTAGTATTTTATTGATGTCCATACACCGGATTGCCAGGCGTCATCAAGATGCACTGATGACTGGAAGTAATTTAATAAACATTCAGAACTGTTTCATTAATAGCATGCCTCCTAATTATGTATTGAGTTAATGAACACATTTAAATGTTATGGAGATGAATTTAAAGGACAGCTCAACCTTAATTACTATACCATTTCACTCTTCCCAAACATTCTAATTATAACTTCAGTAGTTATCACCTGTTAGTATACAAATATAAGGTGCCTCTGTAAATGCAGAACTAGAATATTTAGATTTTGAAAAATTATTTTTAAAGTGTGCTAACAGTGCTAAAATAACAATGGGTTTTTTCCCTGTAAAAGAAAGACTGGTATAAATTGAAGAATATTCTTTTCCCAGTTCTACCCCACTCAAATTTTCTCAGACACAGGGCAGAGAGTATAACTAAGTGAAACCCTTTCCAGCAATGTTGTAAATTTTTCTTCTATTCATTAAAAATTTCAAAGAAAGAGTGGAAGAGTTAGCATCTTTATTGGTATGCAGGGTGTTTGCAAGTGTGTACAGGCAGGTAAGGGACCATTTTTGCAAATCTGCTTCCGCATAAGTTAATAACTCTAATGGTAAGGTGATCAGGCTTGAATACTTTGAAATCCATGGCTGCCTAAATCCTCAGTGGCTTCACCAACACATGGAAAAGATTTGGCCCTAGAAATAGCTGCCACAACCAGTACTTCAGCAAAAGAGAAAGTATGTAAAAGAGAAAAGTAGTCCTGAACTAAATGAATCCTCTGAAAACATATTCTCTTCTGATCACATACAAACCTAGGTTTTAAGAAAAAGCAAACCAAAATTAATATCTCCTAGGGACAGAGATGAATCATCAGCTACCAGATGGCTGATTTATAGATGCAGTTTCTTAACTTTAACTTGTTTAAATGGAAAGCTGATGAAAATCTGTACCAGGAAGCATTCCTATAATAGTTGACTATGCTGTTAGAACATCCTCTCCTAGTTGCAAAGCCCTCTCTAGCACAGAAAACAGACTTCAGAAGAATATGAATGCTATCAGATGCTGTAATTTTATAAAACAGATATGGTTTGCACAACCCCCCTAAAACATAAAATTGGAAGAAATAGAATGTGTGATACCCGAGGACATGATGACATTACAACCTTCAAAAAATAGTCTGTTGTGCATCTCATAATCTCTTAACATTTTTTATAGCTGTAAAAGCCTTGATGGCATACAATGTGCATTGTCTGTATGGAAAGAAAGTAAAAGGAATACTAAATGAGATGGCTTGAGTGGAATTTAAAATTTATGAATTTTTACCCTGTCCAATTCCCTAATATCCATCTCTCCTCCCCTTTATTTAATTTTTACTACCTAAAGTTTCTCACAAAGTTCTCATACATTTTCAGAAGATACTTTGTGGAATTTTTTTTTATTTTTATTATCAATAGTGGAGGAAAATGCCTCTTTTGGGAAGAGAAAGTGCGTCAGCTATTTCATTCTAGACAAAGAATTGTTGTATGCCCTTTGGCTAAAGATACTGGTGAACAAAGATACTGCTCCTAAACAAAGATCTAAACCCTATTTTTTCCCATCCTTGCACAGATAAAGAAGTTCTGTCTAGTGAGAGACTCCTGTGTTGAAAAGGCAGCTTCTGGAAGACAGCTGGTTGCACAAGTGTTACTAAGGATAGGCTGAGGCAGCACCAATGCAGATTCCTACTTGGCATGTCTGATCCTAAATTATGTGTGCATCTTCATGGAAGACATAAGACATGGGTAAAAAAAGGGAATTTGTTATGGAGATAGGTTTATGAGGCTATACAGGCTTTTCATTGCACATATGTAAGCCCTTGCAAATTCTTTTCCCATCGCACCTGCACAATTTCTTGGTGTGCAGTAGAAAAAGGGCAAGAAAATTCAGTTTTTATGGTTGTCTATGACAAGCATGATGGGGATTTCTTCTTGTTCAGAGACATCCATATGTGAAAGGTTTGCGTGTGTTCAGGTCCCTTCCCATCAGGATAATTCTTGGATATGCACCACTCAACAGAACTGCAGAAGCACAGTGGAAAACAGCAGCTGCACTATTCTGACTTTCCTACATTAAATAAAAAGATAGGGTAGCAGAGACACCCAAATGTAGATTTTTCTGAATTTAAAAAGAGATTACCTTTGTGTTTGGCTTCTATTCATGAACTAAGGCACAAGACACAATGCAACAAGAGGCTCTAAATGACTCTTCTAGAGCACTTAGAAGCATCTGTTCTTTACAGTCCCACATGAAAGTGTAATTTGTCTTTCAGCATTTGGTGTTGACCTTAAAAACTTGTGTTTTAGATAAAAAAAACAACATTGCACTTTTCTAACTAGGAGTCTAATAGATGGGACAAAAATAACAATCCAAGTACATCCTGAAGACTAAATACAGACAATTAATGAAGTGAACTTTATTTTTAAAAAGGGGCTGTATTTTTAGAAACCTCACTTACATAAGACAGTAGCACAAGTATTCAATATAAATTAAAAAATATATATATTGTCCAGATTTCACAAAAAAAATTAATGCAGCATATTGATGTTGGATTATTTTAGAAAACATTTCTCCTATTTTTCATGAAATAAACATTTCATTAAATGAAATACACTACATGAGTATATTGCTGTAGGACTAGAGTCCTACAGACTAAAAATACTTACCTGTGCCTGTAATATAACCATCAAGAGGCCAAAACACCTCTAGTGATTAAAAGCTGGTTGTGTTGTTTGGTTTTTTTTTTTAATTTCTAGAATGTAAGAAATTTATTATAGTTAGTCAACAAGTATGCCTTTCTGAAATATCAAGATTCTAAAAGTCTGGAATTACAAAAAAAAATAATGCATGGCCTTACAAAGAGAAAAGGATGTGTTTTTTTTTCCTATATCATTAATTAAGATGGCTTTCTGCATTTAGAAGCACCAGTGAAATGTGTCTGAACAGACTGACCATGTTCATACAATGTGAAAGAAAAAGAAGAAGACGGCTCTCATGTCTTCACTGTTTCTTGAGTTCTTCTTAACTGCTCCCAAATCACCTACCATGGTGCTACCAAAATGCAGGATTTCTTGTCTTGATACAGGCATCATTTTTCCATTTCAATACAAGGAACATGATCCTGTGAGCAGTGTCCTGAAAATGGTATTTTCCATGACCAACACAAGCCATTCTTTACCTCTGTTAAACAAATATTTGCATGTTCCTGTTCATATTGCATTCCTAGCAATCTTGATAACTTACAAATCTCTACATAATTACCTTCTGAATTCAGATGAAGAATCTTGTGAATCTCATATTCTAGCACATTGCAACACAGAGCCTTTAAATGATCTAGTTTTAAACTAATATTTCCATTAACTTGAAGTTCATTCATATTCAACCTTTTCACAGTTATACATGTAAGCTTCTTCAAAAGAAAAAAAAAAAACCAAAATTTAGCTCCCCAGTTTGGTACAAACTCAGCTCCACAAATTTTGCAAAACACTGTGCAAACATTGTGTTAACCATTCAAGATTTGTTTTTTTTTTTTTTTTTTTCTCTTGTAAACCAGTCTGTATTTTGGCTTTAATCCAGCGTTTAAAGTAAAAAACTAGTAACAAGCTCCATGAGCAAAATGTCATTCTGTCTAGCAACTGAAGCTGCAGCACCTAACTGTGCTAACTAGATCACTGCGAGTTCAACACTGTCAATAAATTACAGTATTGGTATGAGTAATGTCTATACTTAAGGTTACATGTAATGGGAATAAAGTGTTCTTCTATTGTCAAAAGCATATTATTTCAGAATCTTCATAGTGGAAGCTTGCTTGGTAGCTCAGCAGGCTGTCAGACAAGGAAGATAACAGATAAAGACCAGTGCAATGACGGGTATAGCTGCTGCATCGTTCTGGAACATCATGATATAACTGCAACATTATTACAGAAGCAGAGGGTGAAGACAAGCTAAGAAAAAAAATAGAAAAAAAAAAAAAAAAAAAAAAAAAGAATGCAATTCAAAGGGGATTGCCTCAAGCTCAAATGTGGCAGTACATGTACTGTTGGTGACATTTTAATGCTTGGCCTAAATAAACTAGAATGACAGAGTAAAACCTGCAGATGCCAAAGGGTTCATGACCAGTCATAATTAAGAAAATCTGGGTTTGGTATCACATCTTCAGCACTAAGCCTAAATTATTAAAAAAACCCACCCAACAAAAGCAACAAAACAAACAAAACAAATTCCAGCTCACACAAAACAATTTTCCTAATGTTTTTAAAAAAGTATATAAAGTAGCACTTCGATGTTTCCTGGCAGTTTAGTGCTGTTGATGACATTAAAATATCAGGCATTTAATACTGCCTAAAGCTTTGGAAAGAATTCTATTGTCTTGCACAAGCTCCTTCTTCCTCCCCCAGCTATAGAAGATATTTACAGCTACACAGGGAGTAAAAAAATATTGCTGATATATTGTTTGTCCAAGGGTAGGAGAGATAGAAGTGGTGTGTTTGGAAGGTGTGAATGACATCTTAAGAAGAAAGTGTGAAAGTGCCTAGAGAAAATTTTATTTATTAGAACAGCTGTCCTAGTTATGCCTTTTCATAGTTACTGTTGTACCCTTTCTGTGATCTCCCTTAACTTCACTGAGCAAGGTTTTCACACTATGGTGAGTTGACCTTAGTTGGCCGCTCCCTCCCGTGAGGCAGGAATGGGAGAAAATAACATGGAAGAGCTCATGGAATGGAATGGAAGGAAATAAAGGCAGGATGCACTTACTGATTATCACCATAGCAAAACCAGGCTCAGCTTGGGGAAAAAAACTGATTTAATGCTTTGACAACTAAAAACAGAGTTGCATCACAGGAAACAAAGACAAAAAAGCTAAAACACCTTCCTCCCTGCTTCCCAGGCTCAACTTTGCTGCTTCATCCACAAGTCCTCTACTCTCCCCCATGCCTGAGAGTTGCAGGAGCTGTGGGGAATGGAGATTGGGATCCATGGGAGTTGGGAGCCATGGGAATATGTGAAACCATCTCCCTTGTCAGACTACATGCTACATTTGTCTCCCTTTGTTCTGGTGTCTGTTTTTAGCAAGATAATACTAGAATTTCTAAGGCTTTGAAAAAAAAATTTATTTTTACTCAATGAGAAGAAAAGAGAAATTTTTTTCCCTTTCATCAATGTAGTTACTAAGAACAAAACAGGTTGGGGAGTTGGGCATAGGCTGTTTTCCTAAGGAATTCAAATTAAGAGACCTATAGTTCCACTGAAAACAAATAAAACCAAAAGAAGCAAAAAAAATAACTTCAATTTAGTATAAGACAGAACAAACCATTCAGGAAAAAATGTTGAATATCAGGTACTCCTTTGTTCTCCTTAACCAAGCAGAAAATTCTGTTCTCTGTCTAGCAACTATACTCCTAATCCCCAAAATCAAGAAGCAAAAGAAAAAAGAAAAAACTAAAAAGCAAACAAAAACTAAACAACCCTTTCCCCCTCACTTTACTCATCTTATGTTTATTCTTCACTACCTTCTGTTCATCTGGAAGGCACTATTCAATAGAGCACTTTAAAGTCACCACCCTGTAGTGACTGGAAGTCCATCAGAGACACAGTAAGGATCTGCAGATATAGGTAGTTCTAAAGAAGTGCCACACACTTGGTTTCCAGAAATTAATTTGGTGTACTCAACATTAAGCTTTAAACAATTCTCATGATAATTCAAACTGCAAGTGGAACCCTTTATTTAAAAAAAACCCAACATGATACCAACACCAGCCTAAGCCTTCTATCTTGGCTGCTTTTGTGCTTTCCTGGATCAAATGTCCACACAATTCCTGTAAGAATGCTGTTTAATAAACCCCATTGGGCAGTACCTAAATATAAAACTCCCTGATAGGGTTTGAGCTCCTGTTCCCATGGTAGAAGGAGAAAGAAATATTCTTTCACTTTGCAGAGTTTTCTGTGCTGGAAGGGAGGTGATTCATTTGTATTCTAAATTTTTAGTTAAATGAGTAGAAAGCTTGATTTTGACCTTTATTGTAAAATAAGTAGAAAGGAAAAAGGGAGAGCAAAATACATCTGTGTATTTAGGCAAGAGATGGAAAGTGCTTTTCACTGCTCTCAAGCAACCCATGACACTGCTTGGAAAAAACACCCAAAAAACCAACCAACCAACAACATAAAACGCAAAACAACAAAAACCCCCCAAAACAACAAACCAAACCAAACAAAAAACTAAAAAAAACCCCAAACCATCAAAACAAAACCAAAAAAACCAATCTCTCCCACCCCCCAAATGTACAAACAAATAAAAGCTCACACAACCGTTGCACATAGCCATGAAGCACCCACTATTTCCCAGAGTTAGAAGGTATCTAAACAAGCAAAGAACTGAACAACTTCAGAGAGACATGCAAGACATGCATTTGGTTTACCTTTGATGAGCTTGGTCTGACACTCATTTATACAGGACTAACATCAGGACACAGGAGATATAGGACTGAAGAAATGAGGTAGAGGTAAGATTTAGAGCACAAAGTTACTGACAGAGATTTAGTAAGTTATACCATGTGTGGATGTGAGTTTCCCCACAAATATTACTAAGGACAAAGTGTGGACCTGAAACTGTGCAATTTACAAGAACCTATACAGAAAAACCCAAAAATATTAGAGAATTTGAAGGGGAGTAGAGGAAAATAAGTCTAAAACATAATCAGAAAGAGCTATGAATATGTTTAAGAAATGTACCTGCACAAACAGAGAAGATATGGATATAAGGTAGCACATACTTTGGGAGAAGAGTGCTAGAAAGTGTTTTGCAATGGATATAAAAGCAGGGAAGTTGAATAGAGATTGAAAAGAAGCTTAAAGCAAATGCTTTAAGCAATGAATTCAAAGGCCAAAGTAAAGAACCAAGCATATTTTGAAGAAGGGGAACACAGACGATGCTTGTCCATTTTGTGAGACAGACTAAAATGTTAGTGAGAAACAAGTGACTCAAAGAAGCAACTGCATTTAGAGATTAAGTTTTCAAATTAGATTTCACTCCTTTAAATCATTTTTCAGCATTGATATATGTAATGAGCAGAAATACAAGCATAACTGCTAGAAAATTCTCAACTGAAGTGTTAAGAACTGATTTTTTTAGAAGACTTCTGAGGAAAGTTTATGTGCTTACATAATAGCATTTCATCATACAATTTTGATAATGGTACAAATTATTTACACTATACTTCTCTTTAATATTCTTTCTAGAAATAACTTTATATTCTGAAAGAAAATTAAAAAAATGTGATATTAAGTGGCTGCTAAGAAAGAGATATCTCCACAATGTCATTTTCAAATGAAAGAAATTTTCTGTTTGTCTTAAACATAAAGGAGCCACAATCTCCATGTCTTATGAATCCAATAGAAAGTAAAAGAATTCTAACTTGACACTTGTGTGGGATAGCTTTTTGCTCTAGAAATGCACATGAACAATGAATTCAAGCAGCTTTTTATCTTGTTTCAATCAGAAACCTGACGGAGACAAAAACCTGCATATAAATAGCATTATGGCTCAGATATATGGTGACAAAAAACTGCAAATTCAAAAGCAAGAGCATCTTTTAAATTACATATTTAAATATGAATGCTCTGGCTTTTGTGGTTTGCCTTTTTTGTATGCTTCAAGTGTGGCTTTTCTCTTTTGCCTACCATTAATATATAAAATATAATTTAAACGATCTCAAAAGGTTGTGAAATAAACATTTAGTGGCAGCCATTCTAGCCTTCCTGGATGACAGACAGAAAAATGATTTTCAGCAGTTGAATAAACACTGAGGATTTTTCTAAAAGTTTACTATTTAATTGGTTACCATAAGTTTTGCAACATTTTAATCAATCTTCAGGGATTATGAGTACGTGTATTTTGATAAAATCACCGTTACATAAAAGCATTTACTATTAGGGACAATAGAGGCTCCTATCCTTTGTATAAATTCTTTCGTTTTGTGGATTATAATTCAGAAACCAACTGTTCCAAAGGCAATATTAAAGCCTTTAATGCTGATCCAGTTAATCGGCACATGTCCCAAACTGATGTGCCTAAATATCATTATGAAATCTTAATTTCGTAGAAAAGAGCATTTCTAAAATTAAACAGGGTTTTTCATTTCTACAAGACCCAGGGGTAATAATTCACATATACACTAATGGTTGCTAAAATTCTGCTTGTTGACTGTTAACTGCAAAATCCAAGCAGCGTGTAAGGCCATGAAACTCTCCCAGTACTGGCTTTAAGTCAGTTTGTTTAGTTTTTTGCTTTTAGTAGATGAATATGCATTCCCCACCTTACTTTTTGGATTTGCCTTGAAATTAGAAGTAGTAATAGTAGATACTGGAAGTTGCATTAGAATCCCTCATCTTGCTGCCTACTGCAGCCTGCAGACATCATGCTTCAGATAAACTCTTTTGTTAGGGCTGGTACCTGAAACTATGAATATGCTCACTGCTTCAGGACTTTTGTGAACAGCAAAACAAAAGATAATTTTTTTAGCCATGGAAAATTTTTTTTCTTGCTTGCAAATATAGAGGATGCTTGTGCATGTAAAGAATATGTACTAGATTGCTCGTGTTTCCTTGCTGCTATAGAAAAAAACTAAACACCGTGTCACCTCAGACTGTGTCCATATGCAATATCAGTGTTAACCCTGGCGTATTTTCTCACTGGTTGACCTTCCATTGTCAGCTGATATTCTTAAAAGTCAGGTAGTTAGGGGACTTTCAGCAGAGTTCTGTGGAAGAGGAAAAAACCATTGTGTGTTCTGGCTAAACTCTTAGTTGTACACTTCATCAGTGCACAGAACACGACTTGTGGGTGTGGGAAGGGTAGCATTGAGTGGAGTTATAACAAAAGTATAAATACAGAAGTTATGGATTCCCCTGCAGCTACAATGGGGACTAACACCTCAGGTTCAAGATCTGGGGTCAGCCTAGGTGGGGAACTGGCAGGTACAGAAGGTCACTGGGGAGTCACAGTCTGGGAAACGAAGACTGCTTCCTTCAGTTGACAAAAAAGATCTGACCCTTACTCAAATATAAGATTACAGACTGCTTGCTAATTTTTTGCCTTTCATATGTATTTGTACAGATATGCTTTCTATACATGTAGATTCACAGGTTCTTTAAACAATCTTTGAGTATAGAGAGCTATCTAAGGAGATCTTTACAGTCTAACATAGATATGCATGTTTTCACAATTAAAAAGAATCCCTGAATGTATACTATAGCAAGGTACTGTTTTTTTTCTTTTTAAATAACCATGTGTTCATGTAAATCATTACTTTTTTTTTTCAGATTTAGAATTTCAAAGGCATACTTCTAAGACTTGATCTCCTATTGGACAATTTGATTCAGTTCATCACCTTCAAATACTAACAGTTTACAATATGCCTACATAGAGAGTTGAATAAAAATAACCTCCAAAAAACAACCAGCATAGTACTAGCAAGAAACTTATTACTAAAACATAGAAACTAAACAAGAAAACCTAATTTCCCAGGTTGAAAGTGCAGAAAATTAAACTTCTTAATAAATGTGTTATCTAGTTGTTGATTAAGTTTGTAATCAGGATCTACCATGCTTGACTATATAACTATAAACATAGAATGGTTTTACAGATTTTAGGTACGTGGGGTTTGATCTTATTTCTCTTTGTGGATTTTGCTTTTTGAGAGTGTGAGTAGCAATTGACAGTACTTTGGGATTACCCTCAGGCTTTTTATAATTTTTTTTACCATTTTGACACATTAAAAAATAATAATTTAAAACAATCAGAGAATAAGGGGTTAGAAGGGACCTCTAGAGATCATCAGATCTTGCCAGAGCAGGATCACCTAGGGCGTGACACAAATAATTGCACCCAGCCAGGTTTTGAAAGCCTTCAGAGAAGGAGACTCCACAGCCTCTCTGGGCAGCCTGTTCCAGTGTTTCATCAACCTCACAGTAAAAAAGTTTCTCCTCATGTTGAGGTAGAACTTCTTATGTTCCTGTTTAAACCCATTATTCCTTGTCTTATTAGTGGACACCACGGAAAAAAGATTGGCCCCTTCTTGACACACACCCTTCAGATATTTACAGAAACTAATCAGATCCCCTGTTTGCCTTCTTTTCTCACGGCTAAACAGCCCCAGTTCTCTCAGTCTTTCTTCATAGGAGGGGTGCCCAAATCCCTTAATCATCCTCATAGCTCTACATTAGACCCTCTCTAGTACATCCTTGTCTCTCTTTAATTGAGAATCCCAAAAATGGATGAAGTATTCACTTTATATTTTTTCAATATACTCTTTAAAAGCTCCGCTTTCTTTGAAAGCTCTTCACTACTTGTATTTTCATAATCTTCTGGACATTTGAGCCTGTCAACATGCTTGAAGCTGATTCACTTGGCAGCTGAGTACAAATTCAAGTTGGTTTTATTACTGATTTGTACTGTGGCTTGTATTCGATGGAGACTGTACAGATTTAGATACTCCCTCTACCCATGTAATAACCATGGAAAAAAACTAATAACTTTACCCATAGAATTCCCAATTCAGTCCACATCTATTAGACGACCATTTTGATCTCCTGCCTCTTTTGTACATTTGAGTTTACATGTAAGTAACCTGGTCTGTATTTCTGTTAGTTTGTTATCTCAGTTGGCATCACTAACTCTTATTGATCTATGACAAGCTGTGAATGTCAGTAACACTATATCTCCCTTCCACCTCTAAAACAGTAATGATGATTTTATGTAAATGTCTAATTCTAGCCTGCTGAAGCAACTAAGAACCTTCACTCTGATTTACATAGCTTAGGATCAGGTCCCTGGGGAACATGTGACATTTTTTTCCATTTTGATACAGGTACTTGAACCCACTGTTTACTAATAGGCAGTTCTAATACAGATGACCATTCCACAATGACTTGTGTCAGAGTTTGAGACAACATTTCCCCAGCCTTTTGTAAAGAACTTGTTTAATTAAAAATTTCAAATCAAAACTGAAACACATTTCAGTGTTTCATTTATTTATAAATTGTATGGGTATTTATGGAAGTTTAATTAAAAAATTGCAACTGTTCACTGTGTGTAAATCAATATCATTTCATGTTAAGACATTGGCAATATCATCAGCATAACTTAAAATGTAGTTTATTATATCTACTGTAGTAATTTCTTCACTTTGTTGTTAGTTCAGGGAGGACTATAAATTTTTGTGGTTTTTTTTGTTGTTTCTGAAGTTTGTTTTTGCTTTGTTTTGTTGAAAGAAAGGCGATTCTTCACAAACCCATGACTATTGTGGGATAGAAAAAGTAGTGTTTTGTAGTGGCACATAGAAACTGCTACTTGTGCATCAGAAAAAAAGGAATAGCATGCAAAAAGGGAAGGATTTATCCATGCTCACTTCATTGTGGGATTTATCCACTATAATTTGCAGATATAAGTTTAGGGGTATCAATCTTCATTCCAGCTTTGATGTAATGCCAAGTCTGAAGTCAGTCAGCTTTTGTTGTCCAGTTAGACCATGATAGGTTTGGAGCCATTTGCCTGACAATACATTAACTCATACATAGGGACCTGAAATATAATTATATGGGGTATACAACCAGGGAGAAGAAATAGGAGTAACATGGACATGAATCACATTTCAGATGATAATTCTAAAATAGGCTGAGATGAGCTCTATCTTTAAGATCTGTTCACTGACTATAGCAGGAACCTTGCATGTCTCACTCAGACATCCATTGTGTAATGACACATTTTGCCTAGTTTCCCATATATTAAATTGCTAAGAGGAGCTATGACTTAATCTGAGACTTGGCAGCATAACATAGAAGTTTCAGACTCTTTTTCCAACTTTAAGTCACCTGCCTATCTCTGTTTTCCAGGCCTCATTGGGATGCAGATATAGGGTAATTGTTTCAACTAGCTTACCTGATCTGAAATCAAAACATATGGCTCAAAATTTTCTTGCCTTTCCCAGAGCAGTTAAAGACACAGTACAGCAGAATTTTTATAATTTGAACACATTTTGTATTTAGCATTTGATGAAAGAAATTTCATGCTACTGAACTAGCAGCTGCTACAATGCAATGACTGTCCATAAATATTACCTTTGAAATAAGTGCTCTGTCAAAAATACAAGGTTGTAGAAGACAAAAAGCATTTGTGTGTACACCAAATATTTTGGTTATCATGGTAGACAAAGCGAGAAAGAATTGATTGAAATCAGACATTTAAATAAATTCTGAGGTAGGAGGTATTTGCCATCACTGTAGCTCTAACAAAACATTTTACTTAAATATATATATTGATTATTTAAGTCTGCGTTGTTTCTACTTGTGCATAATTTTATTCAGCCCTTTTGTTCACATATAAAGATGTCTACCAGAAAAACACCCTACATTTCTAGATAGCAGAGAAATTGATAGGAAAAAAAAGTTGTTTTCTTAGCTCATTAAAGTTAGCCATAATATATTGTGGAGTTTTTTGGGGCATTTTTTCCCCTCTTGTTTTTTTTAAGAGCTAGATACATACAAGACTTGCATGCCAAGGTGAGTATTTTACCAATTCTACATTCCAGAATTCATTGAATTCACTTTAATCTGGGTTTTTATTTTCCCCACTCTATTAGTCATCCTAATTTGCAGATATGTCAGTCAGGCTCAGAGCTTCTGGTATTCCTAAGACATCTGCAGTCTGTCATGACCATCTGCACACATCTTGTACTGGAGGTTTATCTTGGTGTCTGTACTGTCCTAGAACAAGACCCACTATCAAGAGTGAAAAAAGCATCCTGGTCCTCTAAAGATTATGCAACCAAAACTGCTCACTGCTCTTCCCTCAAGTTTCTTTCCCCATTTCAAGCATTCCTCATTCCTCTCCACACTTTTTTCAATCTAGAAATTGGCATCTCCACAAAGGAGTTAGTGCTTAATTCTCAACCTAAAGCCCCTGTAACTGTTCCCCAGTTCCTCCTAGCCCTCTGACTCCTCTTCCTTGTGCCTTCCTTGTTCACTCTCCTCCCTATTCCCTTTATTTATTTCTTTTATAAAACTGATTTTGTCCTGTCCTTGAGGCATAACAT
This sequence comes from Heliangelus exortis, assembly GCF_036169615.1. Classification (NCBI taxonomy): domain Eukaryota; kingdom Metazoa; phylum Chordata; class Aves; order Apodiformes; family Trochilidae; genus Heliangelus; species Heliangelus exortis. The sequence continues at coordinate 96,206,730 of NC_092422.1, forward strand.
CAGCCTTGCCTGCCAAGAATTCTTTAGCCAGCAGTATCTTTGAGGCCAAGGTTTAGATAGCAACACCCATCTTTAAATAAAAATAGTAATGTTTATTCAGAGCAGCAGCATAGGAGACAGCATCAGCAAGCTCACAGGGGCTCTTTTGCAGGCAACAGCTCCCTCTTGTAATTGTTGCTAGAGGCTGTCTCTCCCCCTCTCCAGATCTTCAGGTCATTGTCAGACCAGGTCTCTGGGTCTCTTCTTTCTCAAAACTACAGGAAAAGGGAGATCACTTAAGAAAAACATACCCCTGCTCCCTCAAAAAAAACAAACAACAAAAATCCTCCTCCACCTCTTCCTCTTTGTCCTCCCCCCCCACCCCCCCAAAACTGAACAAGCCACACAAAACCCCCACCAAAATCTACAGACCTGTATCCCTAACACAAAATATCTCAATTTACCAGAATGATCCCTTCTAAGGACTGGGGCAACCAGCATTAGATTTCTGATGCAGTTGTCTTAGTTATTTCAGGATTTTGCTCTCTGCGACTATTCTACCATCAACCCTCTAAATGGCACCTGCCCCCACCTCCTGCCCAGTCTAGATTGAATACAGTCAGTACAGACAGTAGCTTGGAAGAAAGAAAAGGGAGGAGGAAAAAATAGAAAGTAAAGAAGTTGTGCTGGTGCAACAAACGAACTTGACATAGTTGTGCTGAAATATTCTATGCATGCAACTCTATGTGATAATCACTAGATAATCCCAGCTGCCATCTACAGGAGTCATGCTTCTGCAGAGCTGAAATCACAGTAATGGGAAGATTAAAATGGTTACTTCAGACAAAAAAAAAAGAAAAAAAAAAAATTGTTTTACCAAGGAGAGCAAAACTCTTCTTCCACTGCTTTTAGAAGATTATTTTCTGAGAGAAAAAAAAATACACACTTTTCTTTGCCTTAAGTGTATTATTCCATCTCAGGTGATAAACAACCTACACAGCAGAGGTAAGTGGATAACTTATCTAGAATGTTACATACTATATTATCATCTTTTTTGAATACATATACTCAGTAGTTACACTTTGATATGTTGACATTCAGCTGTGGAAAAAAGAAATACACAAGGACAAGCTGCTGCTGCCAGGAGTGGGCATTAAGCTCCACTAACTCCAGGCAAGCTTCACTTACTGATGCCAGCACAGACTATGACCCACAGTCAGTAGTCTGACTGGGGTCAAGTGTAGGATACAGGACATGCTGCACACTTCTATTTCTGTAAGGACTTTAGCACAATCTGCATGCACTGTATGAAATGCAGCAAAAATGTAGCATGCTGAAAAGTTGACAGTGTCCTTTTGCTAACCTACTTCTTCAAAGAGAGATTCTCTCATCAGCTTATCCTCCTTTTGGCCCTATGCTTGAGGCCTTTGTCCTCTCTCCTTCCTTTCTACTGTGCATTAGAATTGAGCTCTTCAGCTAAGCAGTCTTCTCCAGAAGTCAACTGTACAGGCTAATTTTATATTCTTCTGAAAATACACACACCAATGAAGTGTGCTTTAAGGTACGTTTGAGGTCCTTTTATGAAGTATTACTCCTACAGGTCTTTCACTGTCTCCACCACCTCCTTCTGTACTAAATACTTTATTAAGCTACTAGCGAGTGTTCAGACTATTCCTGCTCCTTTAACTCCTTATTCTAAAAATAAAAAATTCTATGTTGAGACTCTGGCATGGTGGAAAGAGACAATCATATGTAGAACTTGGTGTAGGAGAAACAAAGCTATTAAAAATACATAGACAAAATTCCCACACTTTAGTATTACTGCTAACACCAGTGTGCTATGGCTGTAAATATTACCTTGCTCTCAAACTGAAATCCTTGTGTTTTTAAGGCCTTATCCCAGAATTTTTGTTGACATTATGCAATGATCATAGATACCATCCATATACTTAAGGATTATTTAAATTTACAGAGCTTGGACTACCTCTGTCACAAATTCTAACATTGTAATTAATTGCTTTTTGGCAAGAATTATTTTTCGCTACTGTATCTCTCGAGGCCTTTGAATGTCTTTATTTGATGGGTAGCTAAAGGATGGACGTTTTATCCCTTTTCCTTTCCCATCTCTTTTGACATTTTCCAATTAATAAGTTTTCTGCTTAATAGATTTCCCACTTTCCTCCCTTCTTTAACAGAAGGACAGCTTTATTAATTTCTCCTCAGACTTCCTCACTTATATCTGTCAATTATCAGTGTTCCTACCCAACAAAAAGCTGCACACTGGTGAAAAACTTCTGCTGATGATAGCAGAACACTGGGAATGCAGAACTGAGGATGGAGCATTGCAGGTTACTTCTTTAGACTCCATGTCTACACTTATCTACTCTGTTTGTTTTTTCACTACATAAAAGACCAGATCAACAGTACAGAAGAGAGAGATGTTGCTTTCAAGGGATTGCCTGCCATTTCAACTACAGATATAACAGCAGATTTTCAGCACACCTGAGGCTTCTTAATCTTTCTTCACCTAGATCTTTGCCTTTGCTTCTGTGAAAAAGCAATGACCTGTACTATAATGACAAAGTGCATAGATAAATTCCCTCCCCTCCTCATGGAGCTTTAGGAAAAGATGCCAGGAACAGTACAGCTGCACACTGAACCCTCATGTGGACTCAACAGAATGTTTCAAACCTGAAAATCCTCACAAGCATAGTCTCCTAAGCAGCCGTAGTTCCTTGCATGAGAAGTCCCTGAAGCCAGAAACATTGCTTGGCTTCGTACAGTTTTCAGCTTTAGATTCTATGATTCTAACATCAATCAAGCTGCTTCTGAAGAAGGAAAAAGAAACCCCATGGTGCTCACACAGTGAGCAAGGAAGTATACTCAGTTCTTTAAATCCCTCTAGACATGCTGGTATTCCCATTCAGAGACAGGAAAGAATACAGTAGAATTCAAACCTATTAATTTTTTTTCAAGGAAAAATTGCTTTAGAAATCTATTAGGACATAATTGCTTGTGACAAAGGAATAACCACTCTATTTTTCCCCACCCTTTGCAACTCAAGTATTTCACTAGAAAGTCATCAGTACAAACATGCACTACAGCAGCTTACTGCTGGTAACTTAAAAACTGAATATCAAACAGTCCTTCCCCCAGTGTATGATGGGCACTGCAAATGAACCCTATGTACCTGTTAAATTATTTCAAAGAGGTTGGAGGCTGATAATGAGCAGTAGACAGAACAAACCCCCCAGCTTTTCACATTGTCACCTTTCAGAGCACCACTCCAGCCATGCAGCTTAAACACAGTCCTCAGTAGTACGACTGCACAGCTCAGAGGAATAGCCCAGGAGCAAGATATGTTTCTAGTACATTCCCCTATATCAGTCCCCTTGAAAGGCTAGCACAGACTGTATTTTTGTAACTAGATTTTCAGAGGTTTATAAAATATCTACTAAACCTTCACTATAATTGTCAGACAAGAAGGAAGAGACTTAAATCTCCTAAAATTAGCTGTCAAAGTTAATTGGATAGTTAGAGAAAATGATTTACTTAAAGTCGGTTATCAAGGTGTCTTTCGCATCTTGAGCTGATTATCTTCAGTCATTGACTGTAGGGGAAATCTAAGAGGAACTCAGAACAACTTACAGCAGGCTTCTATTTTGTCAGGGTTATTACTTGCCTGGGAAAAAAACTTTGTAATTTCTCATAACTGCTAATATCGCAAACACATTTTGCCCCTATTTGCATGAAAAGATAGGTAAACAAGTTAAGTTTGGAAAGACACCCAAACATGCAACATTCTAGATATCCACCTTTCCTAATGTGATTTGATTTCCCTAAAAGTAAGCTGGAACACTGTTGTACGATAAAACAGTGCTCTGACATGGAAGAGTAAGAGTGCATAAAATACTTCACATCATATCTGTCACTGACCATAAGGCTATTTTCCTTTTATAAATTGTGGAAAATAATATGAAGTTGGAAAACCTATCCACCACTTCTCTCTTCCAGAGTATGGTAAGTATGTTTGCTTTGCAGAAGATGTGACCATGCTTTCACAGAAATATAGCATACAGAAATAACAATTTACAAGTGCTTCTAATAAAGGAACCACACCAAAACAAAAATCAAACTAACCACAAAAATCACAAAACGCACCCAACAATAGAATTTATAGAACAGAGTTCTCCAAGTGATGAAACTAGGAAAACATGTCACAAACCTGAGCTTCAGTTTGTATTCCGCATTATTTAGTAATGCGCAAGAGTCACACCACAGCTTTCGCCTCCTTGAGAGTGTTAAACATTTACTTCACACCCCGGTAATTCTCATCACAGGAAGAGATATTGTTCAAGACTTATCTTCTTAGTGCGGGAAGATCAATACTTATCAAACTTCAGAACAATAAATTCAAAGTAGTAATACAACATACAAACCATATAGGAGATTCTAGAAAGTTACAAGAGTGCTTTGTTAATTCAAACTGAATCTGTTCTTCAAGACCAAAATTCAAATTTTTCCTATTTTATCTTGTATTACATGTCCAGTGTTTTCCCAGTCTGTAATGGAATGAGGCCCGTCAGCCTGACCTCAGTGCCTGGCAGGGTTATGGAACAAATCATCCTCAGTGCAATCACACAGCACCTGCAGGATGGGCAAGGGATCAGATCCAGCCAGCACGGGTTTAGGAAGGGCAGGTCCTGCCTGACCAACCTGATCTCCTTTTATGATCGGGTGACCCGCCTGGTGGATGAGGGGAAGGCTGTGGATGTGGTCTACCTGAACTTCAGCAAAGCCTTCGACACTGTTTCCCACAGCATTCTCCTGAAAAAGCTGTCAGCCCACAGCTTGGACAGGAGCACCCTGTGCTGGGTTAGGAACTGGCTGGAGGGCCGGACCCAGAGAGTGGTGCTGAACAGTGCTGCATCCAGTTGGCGGTCTCTCACCAGTGGTATCCCCCAGGGATCAGTGTTGGGACCAGTTCAGTTTAATATCTTTATTAATAATTTAGATGAGGGGATTGAGTCCATCATCAGCAAACGTGCAGATGACACTAAGCTGGGGGGGGGGGGGGGGGGGGGGGGGGAGAGTGTGAATCAGCTGGAAGGCAGGAGGGCTTTGCAGAGGGACCTGGACAGACTGGAGAGTTGGGCTGATTCCAATGGGATGAGGTTCAACACGGTCAAGTGCTGGGTCCTGCACTTTGGCCACATCAACCCCATGGGGAGCTCCAGGCTGGGCACAGAGTGGCTGAGAGCAGCCAGGCAGAAAGGGACCTGGGAGTCTGGATTGACAGGAAGCTGAACATGAGCCAGCAGTGTGCCCAGGTAGCCAAGAAGGCCAATGGCATCCTGGCCTGGATCAGGAACAGCGTGGCCAGCAGATCCAGGGAAGGGATTCTGCCCCTGTATTCAGCACTGGTGAGGCCACACCTCGAGTCCTGTGTCCAGTTCTGGGCCCCTCAGTTCAGGAAGGAGATTGAGGTGCTGGAGCGGGTCCAGAGAAGAGCAAGGAGGCTGTGAAGGGACTCGAGCACAGGTCCTGTGAGGAAGGGCTGAGGGAGCTGGGGGTGTTCAGCCTGGAGAAGAGGAGGCTCAGAGGAGATCTCATCACTCTCTACAACTCCCTGAAAGGAGGGGGTAGCCAGGGGGGGTTGGTCTCTTCTCCCAGGCAACTCTCAGCAAGACAAGAGGGCACGGTCTCAAGTTGTGCCAGGGGAGGTTTAGGTTGGACATTAGAAAGAATTTCTTTACAGAGAGGGTGATCAGACATTGGAATGGGCCGCCCAGGGAGGTGGTGGGTTCTCTGTCCTTGGAGGTTTTTAAGAAAAGACTGAATGTGGCACTCAGTGCCATGGTCTGGTAACCACAGTGGCAGTGGATCAAGGGTTGGACCTGAGGATCTCAGAGGTCCCTTCCAACCCAGCCGACTCTATGATTACTCATTTGATATTTCTTAATCCAAAGTATCTGCCATACAAGTAACCCAGGAACTTCTTTTTCAAAAGAGAATCTCAAAAATACTGCATGCATAAGCAGGCCTCACAGTATCAAGTATAAATATTCGAGACTCTAGAAGTAAGCCTGAAAACCCATTAAACTTGGTACTTTTAAATTCTTCTGGATTTTATCTTATCATGATCTTTGTGATTTGTAATATACAAGTACTTTGACCTAATATTATGTTCCCTGATGTGTGAATTTCTGTAGCTGGCATGTTAGCATTTAATCTGTATATAAAAGTGATCCCTTCCATTATTGTCAAGTAAACTTATTAGTTCAGGAATTGGGTTTATTTTTGTTTAAAGAAAACCTAAGCCAACATCAAAATAAAACACAAACCACACCACTCTGAATTAACCCCAAATGCCATTATTTTGTTGGTCTGTGTATATATGAGCTTTTAATTAAATCCAAAGCTTTCAAATAATAACAAAAACTTTTATATTCCTTTTTGAAAGGAAATCAAGGTTTTCTTGTTGCAGAGAGAAGCACTACTATTCCTGAGTACCACGCAGAGAATTCCTGAACTTAATCTCACCTAATGGGTTGTTAAAAGAGATTAATTAGAGGAGGAGAAGGATTTGGCCCAGCCACACCTGAGCTCCTCTCTGAGGGAGTTTAGAAAGCAAGGGGGTCCAGTCCAAACCCCCCTGGGTCAACCCCCACTCTGGGGAACTGTACCCATGCCCATTCTGTGGGATGTGTTTTGTTTGGCCCCCACATCTGGGGAGCTCTGCTCACTCTGTGAGATGTGACAGTGCTGCACCCATATTGGGGGGAGTGACACCCCTACAGATTTTAAGCTTTTTACCCTGCCTAGGCAGGCTCAACTTGAGCAGTAGGACAGGAAAAGCCCCTTCTTGCAAAGCAGAGATGCTTATCTCTCTTCTCCAAGAGGCATAGCACACTACTTCAACAACAAAAAACCCAGGACAACCTGTTCTATGAGTAAAGACTGAACAAGCTAATTCTTTTCTCCCTGGAGAACAGAACACTCAGACAGGATCTCACCACAGCATCTCAGTACTTACAGGGCAACTGCAAAATTACAGAGGCTGTCTCTTTACAGGGAGCCACATGGCAAAGGCAAGAGACAACAGGTATAAGTTGCTTCAGGAGAGGTTTTCAGATTTATATAGAAAATATTATAAATAGGAAATAATATTATAAATTTATATAGGAGTAATATAGGAAGAATTAATTTATTTTTACAGTAAGAACAGTCAATTACTGTACCATCTGTAGAGTCCCATTGATGACTATTTTCAAGATGTGACTGGACCAGGTCCTAGAGGATCTCATCTAGGCTCCTCCTTCCACAAGAGATTGGTCTAAATGATCTTTAGAGGTCACTTTCAAACTGGGCTACTCTATGATTCCAGTTAGCAAAAGTATTCCAAACTGTTGCTGTGAAAGTCAAGTCCCATTGATAACCAAATCTCTCCTCTCCATTTAGCAAAAGCATAGCTTATTTTAACATGTTATTTTATGGACATATCCATAACACACCCACACATGTATTTAAGTACAAAAATACCTTCATGTTGCATAACTACAGTTAGCAGAAGTTTTGATCAAAAGCACATGCAGCTACATTTTGCCTTGATCAGTACCTGGCCTTGAGTAAGCAGCCATAATCTACATAACACTCATTGGAAAGATGTGGAATTTCAAAAGCTGTTATAACCAGTCTGCAGAGTGCAGTTTCTCTAACTAGAGCAAACAATAGTTCACAATGCCTCTAAGGAAATTTCTTGTGTATTGTTAAAGACTTATGTTTTCCCAGTTGTTATCTTCCTTATTTCAGAGGTATTTCAGGTGTATTTTACTTGATGTTCCTCTACTATTTAACCAAAGTTTTGTGGTCAGAGTTGCAAAGTCATTGCAAAAACATTCTTGCAAGGATGATGTTTAAAGTGTAGGATAGCAGAACTGTGGAAGAGAAGTACTGCAAGGCTGGTGATATAAAGTCAGGAAAAATGTAGGCTGAAAGGGATAGCAGTGAACACTACGCTGGCAGGCAGAGCTCTGCCATTAGAGGATATAAACTTTATTTTAAAACAGGTCTTCCCACTAGCACTTTCATCAGCTCTGGTTATGTTGTTTCCCCTTCTTTAGCATACAAGTTGCCCAAAGGAAACAAATTATTGCAGTTCATACACATAAAAGGGGAAAGCAGAATATTTTTTGGATTAGCCAGATCTTCATTGCAGAAATTTTCTCCTTAAGCAATTTTCCAGATCTCCTTAGCATGCTAGACTTTTTTAAATGGTATCACTTACCTCAAGCACATCATTCAGTTCTGCAATCTGTTCTGAAAAATGTTTTTGCTGCACTTTTTTAGAATCTATTTTTTCTGGCTTGTAGAAACTACTTTTCCAAAAGCAGTGTTCTGCAACAAACTCCAGAGAAAACTAAACTCTAGAAGATCTTCAGTAAAGGACCAGAAGAGCTCTGTTCTCAGCATGGGGGGCTTGTCAATGAGAAAGAAAGAAAGAAAAAAAAACTAACACAACACTTTTAAATTCTATGTGTGAATAGTACATATTTTGAGAGATCAGAGAGACAGCTGTCTGCTGGACCAGTATCCAGACTTATGGAGTTTTAAGCAAAACCACTGAAGACATTTTTCTAACATGTCCTAAAGAATAAAAATCTTTCTGCAGATGCACTTTGGAGATTACTAATTCATTGCAGCTCTGAAGAAGAGGGTGAAGAATTGAGTGGATGTGGAAAAACAAACTGAATTGGACAGACCACTGATAAATATTCCTTTGTCAAAATACTTGATATCATGCTTCATAACATTTATAACAAAGTATCAGTTTAACTAATAAATACAGCAGCCAACAAGAGATGATCTCTCGTATACTCGAAGATAGCTTTCCCCCTCCCCTACATACAAATAGAAGCTTCCCTGATAAGTATGTACCTTGAACATGTACTTTTAAGCCCAAGATATTTTATTTTTAACCTAGACAGGAGAATAGAGTATAGATAAAAAGCATTACCATAAATCTTCAGAACACCACCAAACCCCTTCAGCCTATTATCCATGCAAATCCATCCAAACTACTAAGGAAGACATCTTAGTTATCCTCAGTGTAAATCTTGGACTTAAAGGCCCAGAGTACTTAAACTTTCCTTGCAGTTTAAATGTTTTCCTATTTCATCTGTCACCGATAATCCTGGAGATCATATCACTTCATCCTCTTTTAAATCCTTCCTTAAAACTTACTTCTCCTGTGATAGCTACAAATCTCTGCCAGATATGACTGTTAGACTAATGTCAGTTTGTGACCAGAACAAACACCTCTTTCTAAGCTCTCTCTTTTTTCTTCTTTTCCCACTCTCAATCTGCTTGTCTATTTATTTGTTGTCTACATAATTTTAAATTCCAATATTACAAGAGTTTCTTTTACAAACAGACCTGCACTGATGATTTAATATCTAACAATAATTGGACATCTGAAAGGGCACCTTGAAAAAGGGAGTAACAAGGAGACAGAATCGTTGTTTAAATTACTACATATAGAAAAAGAAAGTTCTAACTTCACACATTTCATGAAATTTGCACTTAAAGATAATCAAGAACTCAAAACTAAATGCAGAACAGCACTTTTGTTCCTGAAACTCGAAAGGAATAGGCAGATAAAACAACATGAGAAGAGCAATATTTAATATGAAAAACTAAAACCGACAAGTGTTTCTCTCATAACTTTGAATAAGTCATGCAGAATACCATCTGCATCATAAAACATTAACACAATTCTAAAAAAATAAAAATCAAAAAATCAACATGTTTTCTTACTTAATCCTAAATTCATTAAAAACCATGAGTACTTAGAGCAACTGCATACTACTACCTGTATCTTTCTCAAAACAAACAAAAATATTTGTCTTTTGCAACCCTTTTTTATTAAAAACCCACAAAGCCAGCCAAACAAAAAAACCCCAACTTAATAAAAAGATTCTTTTTCTTTGATCTTCTTATCCAAGTTGTTAGCACCCCCCATATACAAACTTCCTCAGGAAGACATCCTTATTCTCTCCCCTCAACTACTAAACCCATATAAACTTCCTACCTTTAAAAGCACCGGTCCTTTCTAGCCACAGATCAGGAAAGCACCACACTAGTAAATATCCAAACTCTTCTTATAGCATTCTGGGAGAGACACAGGTGTTAGGGATTGACTTTCAGGTGGGTGCAGTTGAGTTAATTTGAAAATGCTGCCTGTGATATAAGGGTTTTTGTCATTGTAAACTACAAGTTCAAACCTCAAAGAATTACAATTTTGTACAAATTACTCATTTCAGTTAGTGAAGTATGTTGAAAGTAAGAATCCCTGTTTTATGTGGGGAAGGTCAATAGGACAGATTTGCTCTATATGTATTCAGAAACAGCCTCTATCACAGGTAAATACAGTAAATGTACCCTTCCTTGTGCCTGTCTCGGGCATTTGTTCCAGAGTGGGGGATAGACATGCCTGATGTTGGATTTACAGCACCAGGGATAAAGGTGGGGTTGGAGAAAGATGGGTCAGAAGGGCATGCTGCATCCCTCCGAGAAGCACAGTGAAGCCACACAGGCAGCAAGTATTTTCTAGTTCTTGTACTGCTGGTCCCAGATGAAGCTCTCATACATGATTAGCCCTTCTTGAGAACCTCTCATAATGTATAAAATATGCTAATATTACCCGTTTTCCTGAAGCTTGCAAGACATTCCTAAAGTGCTAAATATTTTATAGAAACAACAGCGACAAAACCAGACATTTGCAGAAAATGCAATACAACACTCAAATCAATTTTGTGATCTTTTGTTTTAAATTTTCATGATTTAAATGGTTCAGCACTCTTTTTTTCCCTCCCCAAGTTAGTTCTTCACAACTTGCACCCTGAAGTTAGAGTAAGAAGGAAAGTAATATGTGAAATATTCAAGTACTGCCAATAATTTGAAATTTACTTAAGAGTTCTGAAAAACAAATTTTCAACATAAATATATCTAGAATAACAAAATAAACCCCAAAACACCAAAATTGTCCTTACATTTTTTTTAGTTTAAAGTTGTTTGGGGTTTTCTGTATATGTATGTGTGTTTTGGTTTTTTGTTTTGTTTTTGTGGGTCATTTGTTTTCTTTTGGTTTTGTTTTTTTAACGTGAAGGGTCTTTTAAGTCAATCTTTTCATTTGGGGCTTGGAAAGGGGATTTTATGCTTTATAATAACTCCACACTATCAATACAGTAAAACCTGTATGAAGATTTAGAATTCCATGGGGGCAAAGAAAAGAAGGAAGAAGAATAATATAAAGAGACAATAAAGATTAGACCAAATATTGGAAGGAATTGGCTGGTTCTTTTCTGTGTACTCTGTTAACATCCACCTGGTAACAGCCTTTATTACATATGAAAGGGAAATTCTGATAGAAAAAAGACTTCACAATCTGAGGAAAAGAAGCCAGAGGCTGTATTAAATGCAATACCCTGAGGGCAGCAGAATTGCAAACAGTTTGAAAAAAAAAGATTTTAATACTTCTTATAGGGACTTATTAAAACATTTCAACAACAATTTTCAGTTGAAAATGCAGTTCCAGCAATATTAAAATGTTTTACTTTGTTCCTGCTTTACTTGACTATATTCAGGTTAATATAGTATGCTATTGAATTGCATTACATTTCCATGGCATAAATATGTTTTTGAATCTAAATACCTGTTAATATTTCACTCCACAAAATAGTGTGATTGTGACTATTCATCATCATTTAGTACTAAAGCAAATTTAGAAATGTTGGAATTATCTCCACTTACCATTCGTGCACCGAAAAAGGTTGGAGGACTACAAAGGGAAAGATTAATGTTGGAGTTCAGGCTGTGTTTGCTGTTCCAAGTTCCCAGTTTCTCTCCCTCTCTCTTCATGACCTTACCATCTCCTGGGCCTGATTTTAATCTGGGTGTGATTTGTCCTGGGGACAAGATATGATACTCCTGCTCATGGGACTTGGACCTACACAGAGCTCCAGCTGTTGTGGAGAAGCAGTGAGTGTTGAAACTCAGGTCAAATACTGAAATGGGAGTCTTGACAGCCTGGGAATGGTTATGCCAAGTTTATGAAACACTTAGGAGTTACAGCTGATGCAGAAAGGTGAGACACTATGCTCCTCTTTTCTTTAAAACTGCTTCTGTGAGAAATTTTTTTGAGTTGTGTGAGCATGATATCCAGCAAGAGAGAAAAAAAATGTGTTTCTGAATAGAATTTGCCAAAATGACAAGCACCTGAAAACATGATATTTTAAAGGAAAATACCAAATATTGTTAGATACGTAGTAATTATATGAGATAATTCTAGGGACTCTACATGTGTTTGCAGACCAAGATTTTTTTTGTTTTTTTTTTTTGTTTTTTTTTTTTTTTCCATATGTGGTACATTTGTAAGAGAAATTTCAGGAGAGGGAAAGGGCATTGTATTGAAGTTGTTCTAGACAAAAAAGTTGCTCTGGGTGGTGAATAATTGACTTCTAGAGACAGTTCTATTGAGCACTTAGCCTCAAGTGAGAGTTCTATGAATTAAGTATAAAAATGTTTCTACCTTTACTTCCAACCAAAGTTAATGGATAACTAACAGATCTGCATGCTTAGTACATTTCTGCTGCTTGTACATATTCAACATCTAATTTGTTCTGGGGACTCAAGAGACCTGATTGTGTCTAGACTTTTCTATGTCTGAACAGAATTTATGACAGTATAGACTGTCTTGGTAGCAGGCAATGTTTTCCCAATTATGGGGTATGATCTGCAGGCAGTAGATCTAACAAATATGGTAAGGTAAAACTTAGACTCATAGTAATATGTGTCTTATCAGAAGAGAAAAGTGTGATTATTTCATAGAGGGGAAATCACTAGATGAAAAGTTAATCATAACCTGTAACACTTAGTATAATAGAGACAGTACATGATATGACAAGTGCTGACATACTATTTATTACATATGGTAAATGTAAGAGAATGAGTTAGGCTGAAAAAATCTGCTTCAAAATGCTTACAACAATATACCCTTCAGCCCAGATAATGAGCTGCTTGCTACACAGGGTTTAGTTTATTGCAGCAAAACTTTGTGACCTTGGTACTGTTTCATGGAGGAATTGTTGAAAAATAGGTATGCCATAGACAAACATCATGAGGAAGGTTAAAACTGAGACAGACAACTGAGGAGGCATCAGTTAGCAGATCAATGGTTTTAGAGGGAAAAAAAACCCCTATATTAAATCTAATTTTAAAATATTTCTTATAAAACACTAAGAAAAAGAAATATGGGGTGATGGTATGTAACAGCATCAAGAGCCAACCCTTTCCAAGGGGTGGTGGAGGCTTACACTTTCCCACTTAACCAAAATCAAACTCCAGATCAGTCAGTTCAGATGTCTTACTGGTGGTGGTGAGCCCATGGATACTTACCTCATTTCACAGACCAGCACATAGGTTGGGGGATTCATGGAGAAAATAATGCTCTGTGTTCTAAATTATATATCTTTCTTGCAATGTGATCTGTACATGGTGAAAATTTGCTCCACATATTAAAAGGGGCCCAAATAAGGAAAGTTAAAGCTGACCTATTTAATTATGCTGACTAAGTGCTAAAAAATATACCTCTTAAAAGCACACGTGTAATACATATATACTGCTTAATTTTCATAGAATCACAGAATGGTAAGAGGTTGGAGACCTCTGAAGATCTTCTAATTAAACCCCCCTGCCAGAGCAGGATCTCCTAGAGCTGGCTGGAGAGAAACTTTTTAACTGCTTTATTAATTTGTCATTATTTAAAAAAAAAAAAAAAAACAACAAAAAAAAATGCCATATAAGGAATTAATGATATTAACCCAGTATCAGATTATACTATCTTATTGAGTGTGTATAAGTATAGTTGAGTATAGTTGCCTTTCATATTGTATATATATGTACATATATGTATATATATTCATATAGTTGCCTTCACATATTGCCTTCACAAGCCTGCCAAGGCTTGTTCTAGAGTTTCAGCAATGGATTGTTCAGTGCTGGCTGGGACACCACACACTGGGGATGTGTATCAGCCACCAAATCAACCCCTCTGCTGTGCTGAGCTGCACTAGATGACTCACTAGAATGACTTTCTAATTGAAATAATTCTTGATTAAACAATAGAATGTATGAAAAACTTCAAATCTCAGAAGCAGGATAGTAAAGAAAGTAAAATGAAATAAAATGCTGTTCCACACCTGTAGTTGTCTAGTACGAAAGCAGCTATATGTGTGTGATGAAAAAAGGAAATTGCAAACAAACAATCCTGCAGGAAATTAATTTAGGTTCAGTGTTCTCAAAGGATTCTGTTTATTTATGTTTACTCTGTTTTTCCATTCTCCATTTAATAAACATTATTTAGACAAGTAATTAACTGAAGTTTGGCTTAAACAACAATATGTTTGTCAAAAGGCTTTACCACAAAAGAAAGCTATGACAAATGATAATGAGAAGGGAAGAGAGTGAGAAATACTGTAATATGTGAGAAATGTCCCCAGAGAAGGTCAAGATAAACTTAATTAAAAAAAATGCATATATTTTATAGCCATGTAAGTGATTTTCAGGACTTCGAGACGAGTGTTGAAATCATCGAAATAAAAAAAGAAGTGTTTGTCTTCCCCTCATCTTGTTTGGAGGTTTTTCTTTAGTTTTTTTGTTTGGTTGGTTTGCTTTTTGCTTTGTTTTGTTTTAATTTTGTTTGTTAGTTTGTTTGTTTGTTTTTCCTGGGAAAATATCCCTGTATTACGAGTAAAGAGTGTATATAATCTTCCTTCTTCCTTCTGGAGACTGGCAGTCTTTGACTTGTTACATTGGTAACAATGTAACTTTTAACAAGTTCTTCTTATAACTTAGTTAAATGTATCCAAAAATGATATAGAGCTGTTTTGAGCTTTTTTTTTTTTTTTTTTTTTTTTTTTTTTTTTAAAATAAAGTTAATTATTTTCTTTAATTGTTAATTCAGAGTGGATGCTACAAACCATAGTTTCACTCTCAAGTGAGGAAAAAAATTGGGAAAGAATTCAGTGACATATTTTAGCTTTGTGTGGTTTACTTGTACTAGAAGATGCAGAAAGTAGTGAACTTAAATATTGAAATAGGATCCTTTTTTTACCACTCACAGTAACTGCAGTTTCCAGAACACCCTTTCTTACAGCTCTCCCAGAGAAATCCTAAGCACTATTTATCAACTAGATAATGTTCTAATTACAGAAACATAAAGAGTAAAATTTTTCTAATATATGCTTATTCAGGTCTTCATATGTACAGAGACAATCTCAGATGAAGAAATGTAGCAATTTTCCATATGCATATCTTACTGTCAAACTTATTAAAAAAGAAGAGAGATCCTGAACATAATTTAATGCCTTTAAAAGCAGTAAAGAAAAAAAAATCCATAAGTGTTATTGATTTAGTTTATTTTTAGTCTTAAGAGTAGCCACACTCTTTCACAAACCAGTTTTAACTGTATATAAGCAACTTGATTTTCCTCTTCCTCTCTGGAAGAATTTTGGTACTAGTATTCAAAAAATATCCAAAGTAAAAGCTTATTTTAAAAATTCTTAGCAATATTAGAAATCAGTAACATTGATAAAAATGATTCCTTTAAATTTTCAGTTTCCTGTTTCCCAGCTAAATTAATGTCTCTTCAGTTATGAAAACAGATGAACCTTTTTAATGTGGTTTGCACTTGTTTTAAAGTTTGTTTCAGCTTTTTCCACCCCATTTATTCACATCTTTGTCAGCTAAATTGCAGGCTCCCAAGTCTTCAAATGTCTTTTTTTTTTTTCTTTCTTTTTCTTTTTTTTTTTTTTTTTTTTTTTTAATGCATGATGTATAAAAAGATGTTTATAGTTTTAAACAAGCCAATATGACTAAAAGTGTGGGTTTATTGAGAGCTAAGTTAATTTTAAGAACAATGAATGTTTTCTCTGATATTAGCTATATTGTTAGGCTGTGTTACGTCCTTTTATTTTCTCACCAATAAACCGAAAATGATGTTTAGATGAGGCTATGCTAGAAAAGCATCCCTGTTTCTAAAATGCTGTTGTCACAAGCTCCATTTAGACTCACTGTGGGTCAGGAGCTCTCTGCTTTGCTTGTTATCTGGGGCCAGAGCCTGAGGCTGGTTGGAGAGGGAGAACCCAGCTGACAGTCCCATGACCCCTGACGCTCAGACACCTCAGGACAACCTTGCCCATCGTATGCCTTCTTGTTGTGTATGACTGTTTAATTTCTGTTCTTCTTATCCTTGCACACTGTTGAATACTTTGATTAGCACTTAACTGGATTCCCTCTAGTTTTTGCACATGGTCAAAATGTAATACATAATGAGAAATGTGAAAAACATGATTATTTTTTTAGATGCTATGCCACTCAGACTGTCTCCTGCCTCGAAGGGACTTGATTACTCCACTAATATGAAATAAGACACTCTTCCGGGGAAAGTGTTTCTAAGTGGAGCCTTACCCCAGGAGATTTTTAGATTAAAACCTGAGAAGAAACTTGGAAATATTTTAATATCTGTGAATGGGACAGGACTGTGTTAGAAAGCATAACAATTCATGCACCTGGTTAATATTTGAAATGTATGCTTATGCAATGTGTCTGCTCATAGACCTACAACTTTCTTATTCTCAAATTTTCTGAAAGTAGCTAAAACTCTGTCAAATTCCACACAAGACAAAAACCAGCTTTAGATGAGGTTTTTTGTTTTGTTTTGTTTTTCCAGTGAAGAATTTTGGCAGGATCACAAAAATAAGCTGGAATTAGCTTTAGACTTTAGGTTTCAAATGCCATAATATTCTTATTAAATTTTATTAAACATTTACTGCATTGAAATCATGATCCAAATGCTGCGTCCAGCTCAGGAAGTCTCTCGCCCATTAATTGCTCAAAAGCCAGAGGAGATATTAGTCTCTGTGCCCAGTACATTATCATACAGTTTCCCTGAACATCTGATGCCAGGCCCTGATTCAGACATGATTTTGACATATCTAAGTTGCAGATCTCACATTCTAGAAAGAATATCCTACCCCTCAAATTAATCAGAAATTCTGAAAATTCTCAGCTTTTCAACAAAGCTGCCATCAACATCTTGTGGAAGGCCACAAGCTGTTGTGAAAGCTTGTAGTCTTCAGTAGTGCCTAAAGTAAATGCTAGATGTATGCATTTCAGGTACATACAGACATGGATATTTAAAGCCTTATAAGAACCTTATTTTGCCCAAAGCATGAAAATCAGGTATGGTTTTATGCACTGAAAAGTGAGGTAATGATACTGGTTTTCATAAGGACATTTTTAATTGATTTTCACTACCACTTTGATACTTGTAGATTTGCAGAGCTTTGGCATAGCAAGAGACTGAAATGTACTAATGTATCAGTGGTGAGTGATTTTATTTGGCTGGCAAGTCTAATTTCTTTTTCTCTGGGTGGTGGATTTGAGATGTAACTTAAGTTCAGTCATCTCCATCAAATCCAGCTATGTTGAGAGTGAGAGTTATTAGGTATTTCATGTAATATATGCTGGCATAGGTTTGACATGTCATTTATCTTCACTTGTAAGTAGGCCTTAGAACTCACTTGTGGTAATGTCATTGATGATTTATTAGTCTCCTCACTTGTGAAGATAAATGTCATATCAGACCTCAGTCATCATGCCCCTCCACACATAAATCCAGATTTAGAACACAAAGTGAGGAAGAGAATAAGGGAATATTCCCAAATGGTTCGTGGTTAAGAGATGTCAAGCTTTCTGAGGTAGAAATTGGACATTGACTTTAATAAATCTTGTTGTTCGAACATTTCTTCTTTGACATATCCCTTCAGGCAGATGCCACTGAAACATTCAAGTGCTTCCCTTCACACTGCACAGAACTTTTTTTTCTAGGAACACCAGCAGTGATTGGTAAAAGCCCTTTAAAAGCTTTACCAGAGGAAATGGCTGCCAGAAAAAGAGGCACATTTGTCAGACTCACAGAAAGGCAAAGTCCCCATTTAGAAATGAAACCTGAATGCCACTTACATGTATCTTCTGTCCAATTTGATGGACTTTCATATATCAGTCAAAACTGGAAGAAAAAACTGTGGACAAAGTGGAATAAAACAAGACTGAAGATTGAACACTATTCTGATTCATTTATAAGCTTCCATGGATACTGTGCTACAAAGGATCACAAATCAGGTGAATCTGATTTTCTCTTTTGAGTTCTAGAGAGTGGGATCATTCCTTTAATGTGCAGGATACAATATCCAGAATGAAGTTAAGCAGTTATGTGGCAGGTGGAATCACAAATATTAAATAAACCACTTGCCATGATGCAGATGTATAGGAAACTGAAAGGGTTATAAATAGTATCATTGTAATTGAAATGTTCATCAATTACTCTTAACAACTGAAGATCCTTACAGTGCCAGAGCATCTGCTTTGTGGAGTGACTTTCTGATAAACAAATTAACCTTCTAGAGTCTGCAGCCTTTCTTCACACTGGTAAAAAGTATTTGGAGTTGGCCTACTTTACTTGGCCTGATGAGAATACATCACAAAATTTGTTCCCAAAAAGCAGCTTGATTTTTGTACAAAGAAAATCAAATTGCCTTCCAGAAAAAGGTTTGTTATGTTGAAAGCTATGATGTAGCATTGTAATGGCTAAACTCAGTGAGGACATAATGCTTGCAACCTAGGCATCACCTGTAAGCAGGATGGCTCTCAAGGCTTCAGTTTTCCTGCGCCCATTCCTTCTGGAGGTTCCACAGATCCCAAGTTTGATGAACTTCTGGCCATGCTTCTGAGGGAAATAAGACAAGATAAGAATCCTTTTTGGTATCTATTTCTTATGAAATGGACAAAAAACATTTTCAATGTGCATGGTTTTGTTCTTACATATAGATGTATATACAACATGTTGTAAAGCATAAGGAAACATCCATCCCACATATTGCTGTATTGTATCTCTGGGACAGTAGATGTCACCCCAATAGGAAAAATACCTTTTGTATACCTTTAGTAGTTGACTTTTGTTTAATTATTACAATAAAATTTTCTAAAGAAAAAAAATCCAATATACAGATATAAATGCCTTATGCCATGTGTCTTTCTCAGTGGTATGATTTACAGGGGTTTTGACAATAACGTACAGGACCTTCACAAACCTTTTATGTCAGAGAAACATATATGAATTATATTTATCCATTTAATTCTTTTTGCCCAAAAGGAAGAGAAACATGAGAACATGAGAGACATGAAACACAGATAGTCTGGGAAGCTGGGGTTGGGGTTGTTCATCCTGGAGAAGAGGAAGCCCCAGGAAGATCTTATAACAGACTTCCAGTACCTGAAGGGGTTCTGCGAGAAAGCTGTGGAGGGACTTTTTACAAGGAAATGTAGGGAGGGCAATGGCTTTAAACTGGAGCAGGGGAGATTTAAGTTAAATGTTAGTAAGAAATTCTTTACTGTGAGTATGCTAAAACACTTAAACAGGTTTCCCATGGAGGTTCTGGATGTTCCCTCCCTGGAAGTTCAATGACAGGTTGGATGGGGCTTTGAGCAACCTGGGCTAGTTGGAGGTGTCCCTGCCCAAGTAAGGGGGTTGGAATTAGAGGATCTTTAAGGTCCCTATCACCCCAAACTATTCTATGATTCTAGGAGGTGAAGATGGACTTAACTTGAAGTACACAAACTATGCCTAGAATTACCTTGCTTTATAAAGCTTTATAAACCCCACAGTTTTTCTTTCTCAAATGTCCACTTAGAGGATTTTATGGTTATCTCTCATAATTCCCCCCAGACACTGTTACATGTTTACACCAGGAAAGCCTGATATGAAAACAGATTATGTGCTAATCCAGGAGATAAGTGTCTATGTCTAGAGACTGTTTTTATTTCATCTCAAACATGCAGATGTTTAAGAGTATGTGGTAGGTTACCCTGGTGAGAAAGGCCTGGTGACGACTGCTAAAATTGGTAGAACTGATACTGGAGCTGTGAAACCAGGGCTTGCTCATGAAGCTGCTCAGAAATTTTTCACTGTGGGCAAGCCAGCTGGCCCATCCTACTTACTCAAATCCTGAGCATGGAGGTAGAATGAAAATGTGCAGTCCAATGGCTTTTCTTTTTTTAAAGAAAAGCAGACAAACACACTTAAGGGTAATCATCTAGCAGAATTCCATATTATTCTAGCATAAAGTCAGCTTTACTGACAAATATAAGATTTAATGTCAGATCCCTGGATTTGTCAAGTAATATCTGAATGAGAAATTTGCTGTTAGAAGTGAGTCGCAGGATTTATCTTACTTTAGGTACAATCAGGAGATTTCTCTTTTACAGACAACCAATTATCAATCAGCACAAGCTCAGGCAAGATATATTACCTATATTGTATGCACTAGAGAGATTTTTTTCAAGAGTGATGTAAAGAGAAACTGCTATAACTGAGAAATTCAAAGATAGTCTGCTAATCAAAGTTTAGAAAACATCTGAAATTTTCCAGACAATAACCCCACAATTTAATTCAGTACAATACTTTTAATAAATCAGAAATTTTGTCTGTAATGAAAAAAAAAACCATAATGTTGTTCAAAATACTGCCTCAGAAGTCTGCTACTGTGTTACATCATTGTCCTCTTTATACAGATATGCTAGCAATGGGTCAGGAGAACCAAACAGAATGCAAGCATACATTCAGATATAAAATCTCATTTATTTTTGTTCTCTGTTTGTAGAACTTCCCAAGAGCATCCTGAAAAAATTCATTCTCCACGTCAGATCTCTCCCCATAATGCTGTCACCAAACTAAATCACCACCTGATGAAGTAGCCCAACAACAGAGAACCAGTTATGTTATGATTAAGTTAATCCTTATTGCAGCATAGGATGAATAAAATCCAAATATTATGAATCTGTATTTTTCAGTCTTAAGGGGATTTAGGCAATGTTTAAATCATTACACATATATTTTATATATAATGGTGTCTTATTTCTAAAATAATGTGATATTCTAGGACACTAAACTAGTTTCCAGTGCAAAACAAGAAGTTACATTCATCTTTTAGTCTTTGTAACAGGCAAAAAAATTGTTTCCATGATATGATGTGGTTGATAACACCCAAAACCTCTAATGGGTCACAACGGACCTCAATATTCCTTCCACAGTGTCCTGGTTTGAGAAGACCAGAACAGAAAAAACCTTCCTGGGACATTCACCTTCCCATGGTGCTCAGTATAAAAAGTCTCCCAGCAGAGTCCTCTAATGACTTCTCTGACTGATGTGTTAACCAGATTCAGGCCTGTCTGCCTCTGCTCCTTGTTTCCTCACCAGAGATCACTGACCAAGACAGGTCACCTTCTGCTTCCCAAGCAGGACCAGCTTGGTTGCTCTAAGACTGTTGCAGACTGTCACTCAGATCCTGGACTTGGACATTCCCATCTGCTGCCCAGTCCAGTCTGGGACTTTTCCAGTTGGGAAGTAATTACCAGCTGAGGAGGACAAACTCCATATTTACATATTTTATATGTATTTGTAATATGCTATTACTAATACGTTAAACCTACTCTAGCTTTTTTTTTTAAATCCAATCTCGAAGTATTTCTCCCTTATTTTCTTCTTCATCTTCAGTGGGGAATAACAGAGAGCATTTGTCACCTAGTTACTGTCTAAAACCATGACATGACACTAAATATATCCAGTGTCTGCACAGTAAAAGTTAACCTACATGGAATATCTTAGTGAATATATAGTGGATACTGCATATATTAATGACTGGGAGACTGTCCAGCACTGTGTATTAATCATATGCATTTCAATGACTATTAACAAAGAAAAAGAATACTTATAGATGAAAAAATTCTCCCTTCCAAGATTTTCATTCAGTGAGTTTGGCTGAGGAATCAAAGTATGAATATCTGAAAATTACCAGATGAGAGTTTTATTTTTCTCTTTCTAGGAGGAAATTATTTCTACTAAATACTGCACAGCGTGAAAGGATAAGTAAAGAGGAATAATTTCCACTTTGTGGAAACATTTTTTTAAACAGAATTTTCTCATCCCACAACCTACCCTGCCTGCATAAACTCAAGAGAAAGAGAGGGAAGCATCTTCTTGTACCCTCTTCTTGTTGTTCCGTTTCCCAGCTTGCAAGAAATGTTAATCAAGTACCAATACTGATATACTCTCAACTGTTGCTTCATTAAGACTAAGAGTTTAATTAACAACTTCTCTGAAATGATAGCTGAAACTCCAGTAGAATTCTTATATTACATCAGTGGCTTGCACATAATGTTCTCTTTTATGTTTGTTCATTTTTTTTCAGGGAATGGTTACACTGCATCTGGCAAAGCAATGCAACCAATGATAGTAGTATGTATGTTCTCATATCCAACAGGACTGTATGTAGAATATCCACTCACCTGGGATTTTTGTTTTCTATCTCTAAATATGACTATTTTATTTCAGAAAAGATATTTCAGTTAATATAAATTATTAGTGATTAATATAATTTATTTATTTATTAATAATTAATATAATTTATTATCTTTATCTAGTAGACTGAAATCTCTAGATTAGATATTGCTATATATTGAGTTATCTATCCTTCAGTAGTTTAACATTTTGGATGTTTTATTAGAGATGATTGCTACATTGCAAAATCATAGAATCACAGAATGTTTGAGTTGGAAGGGATCTTAAAGATTATCTAGTTACAATCCCACTTTAATGTCTAGGTCCCATTAGACCGGGTTACTCAAAGCCCCATCCAACCCAGCTTTGAACACTTCCAGTGTGTTCACTGGAGGGTCAATCTATTTCTTTGCTAATTAGGCAACTTGTAGGGCCCACACAGGTTACTACAGCTGATTGAAAAAGTAGCTATATGATCACAGCTGGAATCCCAAAGAAGCTGACACAGATGAGTTAGGTTCTTTCTTTTTTTTTTCTGGAAAGTTTAAGGGACTCTAGAAACCCTTCAAATATAATAAAAAAGGATCAGAAGCTGAAAAATAAGATGTTAAAAATGATTCTGAGAAAGAGAGAGACTGAACTTAATATGTGAGAAGGTTTGTAGTAACTAGTGTATCTAGGAAATGAGCAACATCAGAGCATGTGCACTAAAATGAAAGACAGTCAATGGTTGAACAGAAAAAAAGCAATAAAGAACAGATTTTCAGCTGGAGCAATTTCCTTAAGTCGCTCAAGACACAGTTGCTGGCCTGACTGAAGGAGAACTGTGGGAATTAACGACTCAGTATGGGACTGCTGTTTTCAGCATCAGCAGGTGCATATAGCAGCCTAAAGGAACAGTAGGATCACAACCTTGCAGAGACTCCCATAGTACTGAGTGTAGGTGAATCTTTCTGTTTTGCTTTCCTCTGAGTTGCTATGGCTATGTTTACAAGAGTGTCTAATGGCTGACCCTCCTGCTCCTCTATCCTAGGATGGACCAAAAGGAAGTTGCAAGTCAATTGATCTGTTAAAAATAGTACAGCATGTGTCCTTTTTTAGGGGTGCCTCTACGTAAACAATATCGCAATGTACTGAGTCATTTATTATAACCAGTTATTAACCTATACCATCCCTTTAACAATGCATCTGTTCTCCCTACTTTTAATTATGAATCTGAAATAATAACTTCTTCTCATCTAAATTGTGTAGCTAATTATTTGCTAGTATGTATCATGACGGAGTTTTGGTGGTGGTCAGTGCATCTGAGAAAAACTGAGTAGCTCAAAGGGCATGGAGGAAGCGATCCTTCTCTGTATTTCATCTTTGTTACTATCAATGATATTTTAAACCTTTCCCCAGATATTTTAAATCCAAACCCCTAGAGAAAAGCAATTAATATTAGTTGTTTCTTCTGAATGAGGTTTGACATTCCATGGTTTCACGATCCTCTTGTCTGGGAATGACAACATTCTATGAGATCCAGTAGCTTTCCTAGGACTATTCCTGAGAAGCATGAGGGATTTAAAAAATACTATAGCACGCAGAGATCTTCAATGCATCTGTTTTGATGCAAAAGTGAACACTTTGTAGGTTTTTTTCCCTTTGGTTTAGCTTTGTTGTTTTTTAACATAGTAATTTGCCAGTGAAGGATGACAAACAGTAACATTTGAGGTTGTGTTTTTGTTTGTTTCTTTTAATAAATTAAATGTATAAAGCAGTATCAAAATTATTTTCTCTTTGTTCTCCGTGGTAATGTCAGAAAATAATTGCTGTTTGTATTTTGCAGCGACTTCAGATTAATAGCAAATATGCACCATCAATTTGCATTGAAACCAGTGTTAGATAAATAATAATTATTTGGCAAAGTGCTTACTGAAAATGCAAAGTCAATTAACTTGAATATTGTTTTACATTCAGATGTAATTCATAAAGGATCAATCAGTGGTTTTTAATAGTGTTTATGTCTTTTCAAGCAGCTATAGCATAGAGATAACATTACATACTTAAAAAATGCTTTCAACTCCTGTCATAAATTTAATTTCTTTCAAATGGTAAGTATCAGCAGTTTCATGACATCACTTATGTGGAACTACTGCCACTAAAACACTTCACTTACTTTGATTTGCTTACAAACACATGAAGAGAATAAAAGCACTGGGACAGATCCTACTGACCCTTAAAGGAAGTTTCTCAGTTAGCAGGGCAATGTTTGTCATGGCCTGATAGTGAGACAGTGCAAATTCATATCAAGGGCAGTGCCAAGCTATAAAAATTTTAAAATTATGTTTTATTTCAGAGTTATATTCAGGTCAAATCAAAGTGTTACTAATTCATAGTATTTTTATATCAAACTTGTATTGCCACCATTCCTCATAGCTATGTGTGCCACTAACTTCTTATTAAAAGTGATTTTTTTAGTTTTTGATTTGCTGTGTTGATATCTTCAGCTTGCATGCTCTGCATGGTGAAAAGAGAAATGGGAAGAAGTAGTAACACAGAGAAGCTAAGCAGTAAAGTTCTGGCTTATGAAATCGGTCCCTTGCAGGCACTATGCTACTCAAGTATTTTAAAAACATACTGAGTTTTCTTCTAACAGTTATGTTCTTTTTATCCCCATAATTTTCAAAGAAAGACTGTTTCAAAATCTGAAAGACAGAAAGGCTCAGAGCCCATTTCTAAATTAAACTTAAGTTTGTTCACATTCAGCCTCTGTTGATTTGCTCTTATGCCAATGTTCTTCTGTATCTCGACTAGTTATTTTCTCTCCCTTGAGTTCATTTCCTTATTGTATGTATCTAAGGACAACAATCGTATGCCCCCTCATCCTCTGCTTTTCTGGTCTAATGAAACACACTATTTTGTTCCTTTTTAATTTGAAAAAAATCTTCTGGGAATGCTTTTTTTTTTTACCTTTTCCTCTTCAAACTTACTGATCCTTGTATACACTTAATTGTGACAGACCATATTATTCATCCTCCTTTAGGTAACAAAAGGGTGAGAAAGTTGTTATATGTTTTCCCTTATTTAATACCCCTACTGTCTCCAGGTAGAAGTTGGTCTGCAAAAATTATTAACCACACTTGAAATCTAGAATAATTTTGGCTGAGGAGCTCACTAAATCATGTTAAAGGGCATTAAAAAACACCCACTGATTTTTGCTATTTTAGAAACATTATCTCATTAAGTTACTAAACAATTATGGGTACCAGACAGCACAACTAGAGACATTTATCTTTCCCTTGATGCATATGCAGGACTGAATAAACCCATTAGAGTTGGTGAAATTTATGGATGTTTATAATGGGAGTATCAGGCCCCAGTAGGTGGCAAAGGGGGAGAAGGAGACTGAACTCAAGACTGGAATTCGACAGCTTGAGTTCCAATTAATGCTGGGTGAATATTTTGAAACAAATGAACTGTTCATAAAATGTTGTGGTGTTGCCTGTTTTGTACATTGCTTTCCAGGCAGTCCATACTACCAAAAGTTATTTTTAGTTTACCTCTGTTGGGAGAAGCTATTTTTCATATGAAGAAAACGTTGCCAAAACCAAACTATTTCTGAAATACTCAGTAGTTTTCTGCTTTCCAGATGAAAAGATTTTTTTCTAGACTACCAGGGAACATAAACCTGGTAAACAAAAGGATACCCTGAGAACTTTCATGTGAAGTGGATGGAGGGAAGAAAAGGCACTGGAGATTTAAGGGCATAAGGGTCTCAAGGACATTTTAAAATCTTGGTGCCCTACGACAAAAAAAAAGATCTTTCAGATCAGTACCATAGGAGGGCCCTAGATTTAATTATACTTGTGTTCTTTCTACAGGCATTCTAAAGGATATTTTGGATTAACTTGTGCCATTTTCATCAAATAGTTGTATTTGTGTATGAATGTGCCATTACTTGTGTGAAATCTCACCTGATTCTTTCTTGGATGATGTGATTGCCTATAGAAGTATTCCCACATACAGCACTACTTATCATTTTTAAGTTTGCTGAGAGTGTAAGTTTTAAAATATGCTTCACATCTTTTCAGTTTTCTGTAATCATTATTTCTGGGTGTGGTACACTGCTGTTTTCAAATTTAAACTAAACTCCTCTAAGCTTTTGCATTTTAGAAGGTTTCTGCAATTGGAAGTGTGTTGATTTAAATGGTCTGCCTTAAGTTTCAAGCATATTTTGTCTGTATTAAATAAATTGATCTCTATTTTGTCTGTTTTGTCCCCATTATGGCAATATCTTCTTATTCTGAAGTCAACAAACATACACTGCTTGGAGCTTTTTCTCTGTTACATTAGGGCAATGGGTGAATAGTTGCAGAACTGCTCTCCAAAACTTACTGTCCTCCTTACTTTCCTAGGTAGAATCATAGAATCAACTCTTTGGACTCATCCAACCTTTTATATCTATTGGAGGGTATGTGCATCCAAGCCACAAGCAGCCAGCTTCTTCAGGACAATGCTGTGGGAATCTGTGTCAAAGGCCTTGATAAAGTCAAGGTATGCAACATCTGCAGCTTTTCCCTCACCCAGTAAGCAGGTCACCGTGTGTCTTGGGTCAGTGCAGTGGTGTTTGGGAAGCAGAGGGGCCACAGGGCTGGCTCCAGTGAGAATCTGCTGGGAACTCTCCTGGTTCCAATACCTGCCCCACCTCTGCCCAAGACCAAGCAGATATGGGAAGCTGGATGGGCCTCCGTGAGTAACATATCCAAGAAAGGGAAAATAAAACTGCAAAAATTTAAGAAAAAGACCTGCAGAGCAGAGTAGAGGATGAAGTGGGAGAGAAATGCCAGAGAAAAGACACCAAAGTCAGTGAAGAAAGCTACCCAAGAAGAGATTTCCTCACAGTCTGTGGTGAGATGGCAGCTGATCCTTTGCAACCTATGGAGGAGCACAGTGGAGCAGTCCCTGAAGAAGCATCATGGAGCAGTCCTTGAAGGAGCACAGTGGGGCAGATGCGGAGCTGCAGCTGTAGAGGACTATGATGGGGCAGATTTGGATCTGCAGGCAGAGGAGGTGACTGCTCCCGCAGCAGCCGTGACTCTGTGTGCAGCCCAGGCGGGAGCAGTCTGTGCCTGAGGGACTGCACCTGAGGGAGGGACTCATGTCCCAGGGGTTCCTGAAGGACTCTCCCGGGAGAGGGACCCCACGTCGGAGCAGGGGAAGAACGTGAGGAGTCCTCCCCCTGAGGAGGAAGGAGCGGCAGAAACTCCGTGTGGGGAGCTGACCCTAAACCCCCCCTGCCTGACTCCTGTGCTGCTGAGGGGGAAGAAGGAGAGAAGCAATCCAGGCCCAGGAAGAATGGAGGAGTGGGGAAGAAGGTATTATCTGTCCATGTTTTCTCTTTCTCCATTAAGATTAAATTAGGTTTTTTTCTTCCCAAGTTGAACCTTTCTGGTTTTTGCCTGTTACCATAAGTGGGGAATGCTAACCTCCCTCTTTTTGTCTCTATTAATGAACCTTAAGGTAGATTTTTGTGCTCCCTATCCCATGGTGGGATGGGGGGTGAGAAAAAAGAGGCCTGGTTGATAGCAGCTGGGCCTATACCGTGACACCCTGTGTCACACACACACCTGACATAGAAGGTGATCAGGTTAGTCAAACAGGACCTGCCCTTGAACCCATGCTGACTAGGCATGATCACCTGTTTTTTTTCTGCATGTACCGCTTAATAGTATTCAGGATGATCTGCCATATCAGCTTCTCCGGTACCAAAGTGTTGCATGAGAGGAATCTCGCTGCGGGCGCGAGCTCGGTTCACGAACAGAGTCAGTCGAGCTAGTGCTGGTTCGGATTAGTATCAGGAGCTAAGTTCGATCCGTCCGGCTCTGGAATTCTCTCAGGAAACCACACCCTACCGAACCCGGGCATGCGCGCCTGGGCTAGCCCCAGCTGGGCACAGGCAGGGCGGGCACCGTCTGGGCACTTGCTGCCTACACCAAAGTCAAACTAACAGGCCTGTAGTTTCCCAGATCATCCTTCTGTCCCTTGTTATATATGGAGGCTATGTTGTCTGATTTCAAATCTGCCTGTACCTCTCCAGTCAGCCAGGACTGCTGCTAAATGATGGCAAGTGACTTGGTGAGCACCCCTGCCAATTCCTTCATCACTCTTGGGTGCATCCCATCTGGCCCCATAGATTTGTGGACATCTATATGGGATAGAATATAGATATCCTGGATTGTGGGGAGGTTATTCTGCTCCTGGTCCCTGACTCCTAGCTTAGGGAGCTAGGTTTCTTCTTTATAACTGGTCCTTTTGCTAAAGGCAAAAAATTCACTATGCACCTCAGCTTTTTCCTTATCCTTTGTCAATATGTTTCCTCCTGCATCGAATAGGGGATGGAGGGTCTTCCTGGTTGTTCTTTCGTTGCTAGTGTATTTATAGAAACTTTTCTTGCTCTTCTTTACCATAGAGGCCAGATGAATTTCTAGCTGGGTTTCAGCCCTTCTGATACTCACCCAGCATAGCCTTACAACATTTTAGTCATTGTGAGTGGCCTGCCCCTTTTTTCCAAAGGCCATATACTCTTTTTCTCCCTGAGTATCAACCAAAATCATGCTTTTCAGGCAGATTGGTCTTCTATGCCTCCAGCTTGCGTTACAGCACATGGGGCTGGTCTGCTCCTGGGCCTTCAAGAGTTGCTGTCACGTGTATGTCACATTTTTTCCTCTACAACATCTGCCAGATATACTTAGAAAAAAACATGCTCTTTCCTACGGTTCTATTTTTGGTCATGGTGAGTGATGCACTTGTTTACTTGTGACCACCTAACCCTGTTTGGAAGGGTGGTGGTAGACATCATACAGCTCTCAGTCACCCTTGCAGGGAGTGACCAGGTGTACTCTCTCCCCAGCACAGTTTGCTTCTCTGTTTCCAGCAGCTGGTTTTAGTATTATACCTGTAAAGAACAATATCTCACTATTATTTTCCTTAATAACACATTTTGAGCTTGTGCAATATCTAGCAACAGATAAATATAATTTACTTTTGGCTCATATTGTGATTACAACCTATATTTATTTGTTTCCACTTACAGTGCCTTGTAAGGCCTCTTAGGCCTTACAAACATTAGCTATGCCTTCCTGCCAGGGCAGAAAAGTGTAACTGTGACAATTATTTACTAGCTTACCTAAAATCTGCCATTATAACTTTCTGAAGCTGCAAATAAAAAGAAAACAAAATTTCTTCCACCAGAATAAGTTAACCAGTATACATGCAGCTACTCCCCAGGGACATGAAGCTAAAACAGTTTAACAGTTTGCTCTTTATAGCTAAGTATATGTAAATTAAACTATATCTCCTAAGTTGTTTTTCACTCTCTCAGGTTCCTTACGTGTTTTTGTAGATAAGAATTTAATTGCTCATGTTTTTTTAACACCTTGTTACAACGATGGATTTCATTCTATCAAAGCAGTTGAGCATTATACTAATGCTATCTAGTACAATCTACAGAATAATAAATACTAATTGTGTCTGACATGTTTCTTCTGCAAGAGTGCAGGGAGGGACCTCTGGATGGATTATGTGTTGGTCTAATATTTTAATTTCAATTCAAGTCAAAGGGACAATGCATCCTCTATTATGTTATAGCAAAAAATAAATGTATCCATTTATAAGCATGAATGTAATTCAGGAACTTTTGGAATAATTACACTTAAGATGGCATTTTAGGAAAGCTACATAAAACCCACTTTAAATGGATACACTGTTGAATCTCATAAAGTAAAAATTGTTCTCAAAAAGATATGCTACTTAGCTTGTATCTGAGAGAACTGGCCTTGCTTATTTCATGAGGAACTTATGGCATTTTCATGGCAAATTAAAAAAGCTGAAAACTGTATCAAATAGCTGCTGATTACAACCTCATCTATGTGACTGCAATTCAAATGGACTGTAAAGAAAGGTGTGTGTATACTTTAATTTGTTTGTAACCTGAAGTACAGATATTGTATCTCTAGTATTAAAGACCTGGCTTTTTTATCATTTCATTTTTTGCTATAGAGAGCAAAAAATATCTTCAGAGAGCAGGGAGTACATAACACAGTGGAGAAAATGCTCTGGCCTTTCAGTGGTACAGGTAGCAACTGAAGTGAAAGTGAGTTCGATCCTAACACTCTGAATTCGATCAATCTACATCACAAACCACCACAGAGAT
Organism: Heliangelus exortis; assembly: GCF_036169615.1. Taxonomy (NCBI): domain Eukaryota; kingdom Metazoa; phylum Chordata; class Aves; order Apodiformes; family Trochilidae; genus Heliangelus; species Heliangelus exortis. The sequence goes on from NC_092422.1 coordinate 96,237,359, forward strand.
TTACACCACTTAGCTGTTAATCATCCTCTGCTCAGGGGAGGTCTAGAGTTGGATCATTGGCAGTGCTAATAGTCAACCACCTGGTGACATCTCTCTAGGGCTTGTCTGTGCTTTGATTCAGCTCAGCAATAATGATCCCTCAAAAATAGTTTTCCAGTGTTCAAATTCAGACATTCCTACTGTTAGAGGGAGAATAGCATCACCAGCCACAAAAGCACTGGTTCTGGTTCTGTAAAGGCTGAACTTTTCACCTACTGTATTTAGTCAGTCACTAGTAAGCGAAAAGCTGCCTTTCCCCTTATATTTACAGTGTATAGTTGGTTCTAAAGCTAAATAGTAAAGAAATAGTGTTTGAATTTGGATGAAGTCAGATATTATACAGGTCTTATTCACCAACACACTTGTCAAAAAAAGATTAAATTTCATGTCTGAGTGGATGTCTAATTAGTTGGATGCTAACAATGGTTGGCCTCTGATGAATAAGATGGCAGTTCAGAAACCTCTCTTCTCTGCAGAATCCATGTATGTCAGAGGTCTGCAAAATCTATGCTGTGTCAGTGCTTTACATTTATAAAAGGAGCATAAGTTAATAATCTAATTAAGAGAAATTATGAATACTCTAAGCTACAGGAAGTCTCCAGGGTGCTTTATGCATGATGGAATTCTCACTGTATGTGGAATTCATAAGGAAATTTCTCAAAAATAGAGATTCCCATTTGGGAATTATACTACAGAAGTTACTACTCTAAAAAAAATGGCATGCAGTTCTACGAATGTGGAACTGTCTGTGTCAGTCTTTTGGTCAATAAAATACAGAATACACACTGGAAATCAGTTCAAAAAGGGAAAGCATATAATTCTTGCTCTTCATTCTAAATCTGGTGGTTATTTAATTTTGTATTTTAGCAGACTGAAACATAACTTGTGGTCCATCTTGATCTGATCTGCTAGTACAAATGGATTTAGTTTCACCTGGACAATATTGATACCCCACTCAATGGGATATGCTGGACCTAAAAAAAGTGTGTAAAATTAATGAAAGCCTGCCTTTTACCCAACACAGTGTTGATTATTGACAAGCTCTGCAGGTTTTCTCCTCAATGAACTGCAAGGAACTCATTCAGAGTGGCAAACCATGAAAGCCAAGTCTGTGCTGTGGTTTGATCCCAGCTGATAACTAGACACCACACAGCCACTTGCTTATTTACCCCACTGGTGTGGGGGGAGACAATCAGAAGAATAAAAGTGAGAAAACTGGGTTGTGAAGAAGACATTAATAGGTAAAGCAAAAGTCATGCATGCAAGCAAAGCAAAACAAGGAATTTCTTCACTGCTTCCAACTGACTAGCAGGTGTTCAGCTGTCTCCAGGACATGATGTGTAACAATGACTTGGCAAAACAAATGTCATCACTCCAGATCTCTCCTTCTTTATTCTTCCCCCAACTTTATATGGTATGGGATATCTCTTTGGTTAGCTGGAGTCAGATGCCCTGCCTGTGTCCCCTCCCAACTTCTTGTGCACCTACAGCCTACTCACTCATTGGGTAGTGTAAGAAGCAAAAAAAACCCTGACTCTATGTGAGTGCTTCTGAGAAGTAACAAAAAACAACAACAACAACAACAAAAACAAAACAAAAAAAAAACAAAATAAAAAAAAACCAACCCTGTGATATCAATAGTATTTTCATCACAAATCCAAAACACAGCTCCATACTAGCTACTCTGAAAAAATTAACTGTATCACAGACAAAACCAGCACAGTCAAAGCATCATAAGAAAGTGCCAGACAGAAATCTTTTGGCAGATACAGAGCAGCAGGAGAGAACTTGAGGAGTTAAGGTTTCATGACAGATGTGACTGACCATCTCTTAGTTTACTACATTTCTGACCTCTTCAGTCTTGTAATATATTCTTCCCAGAGGTCCCAAAAGAGGCAAAAAACCACTAGTGGCTTTTAAGCTTAATCATGAGACTGATCTGGCACAGCTGGTAGATGGACAGTAGTCTCTGATCAGGAACAGAAAAGACAAGGTGGTGCAGAAGCACAGCTGAATCTTCAGGAGCTTGTCTGGTAAAACAGTATCAGCCAGCTCCCAGAGGCATTTAGGTACCTAATGTCCTACTCATACCTTTCCATTTTAATGGAAATTCCAAGATAATTTTTTAATTTGTTGTTGTGCTTCACCTTTGTTGAGAGGTTCAATAACTTTGTCTCAAGCATTGATATTCTTTCAGAAATGAACAGCAAACCTTTGGATATAATTGAGTTTGTAAATTCCTAGAAAAGGCTCTTATTTTGAACCTTCTTTTTCTACTTCATAAAATGTTATAAAATCATATTATAATTGAACTTCTTATTGAAAGTCAACGTTTCCTAAACCTAAAAGACATGAAGTGATAATTAAAGTAATGAAGCAAGCAATTGTTGCTGAACTTTTTAACTTTCACAGGGACAAAAGCTCTGACATACAAAGCCTGAAAAAGGAGGGTGCAGTAGAATTACTGGAAATGTTAAGAATACCATTAAAAACTGATTGACATCGAGAAAGATGACAGACATCATTAAGTATACATTTGTTTCTATATGCATACTGTTAAATATACAGTAGAACTGGCTTGAAAAGATTTTCTTAACGATAGTTTAAGGAATATGCTTCACCTCCTGAGGAAAAATGTTGCACTACCTTCTGACTGCCCTCTTTCTAACTCCAGTCTAATTGTACGTAGCTCTGGTTTTACTACCTGCCTTCAAAAAAGGCAGGAGAAAAAATAATGCTGGATGAGGCTGCTTTTCTCTGAAAACATCTGCTTTAGTCCATCAGCCTGCGACTGATGTAGATCTGTGTTAGAATGTGGATAGCAGATGGCTCTAGATGGACTCAAAAAAGAGACATCTTGCATCAATTGCTTAGTCAGGTTTCCTTGTAGTGCTCATAGCCTCTCTAAGGCAGTCTCTGTGAAAAGTATAACAAGCTCCTGAGACCTCCTAAACCAAAGACTCACATCACACAATGAAAGTGTGGCTAAAAGAGGTTTTACATAGCAGATACCTTTCTAAGTAATATTTCTTCCCCTGGGCTGGGCGTTGGAGTGCAATGGATGTGAAGGGAATCAGGTACACTCCCAGAGGAAAAAGAAAGATAAGCTATTGGTCATGACGTAAAACTCATGAAGTTTGTGAGCTGAACCATGAGTAACCAAAAGTACTGGTACTGTAAAGAGAAGTTGTTAATTTAGTAGTTTCACTTAATACATGGTTGTTATTCTGAGAGGACTAAAGTTTTTCACTGACATGGGGGAAATCAGTTTCCCTTAAGAGCAGCTGTAGTAGCCAAGCGGTTGTGGCAAGATAAGTTAGAGCCTGAAATACCTTGTTTCAGGTATTTGTGAAAATATCAGCCATTCTTCTTGTGACTCAGGTTTGAACTGAAGCTCTGCAGAATGAAAACCATCACGGTCCACAGAAACCATTTCCATCCTTTACTATTATGCCGTCTACTTTCATCGGCTTTACAATCTGAAATGCTGACATAAACCATTGAATTTCTGCCAGGCTTGTGAATCCACTTGCCACTGCTACGACCTCTAGCTTGGGAAGTGCTGCCCTACAGCTTGAAGTAAGCCTGGCTCCACAGCTGGGACTTGTAAAATGCTTCTAATCACTGTAAATATGTGGCAGCCTTTAAACAACACACTGTTTTCTCAGCACACTGTGGGTGTGGAAGGAAGAAAGCAGAAAAATACCTGGGCAAGGAGGAGACCGTGAGAGAGCTGCAGGAGTAGGGATGCTCCTGAGTGTGACCTTGAGCAGGCTGAGCTGGGCCCATCTCCACAGGGCCCAGCATGGTGATAGTGACAGGTAAGAAAATCGCAGATATAGTGAGGGTTTGCTGCCCCACACCTCCCAGTATCCCTGGGAGCTGTTTGTCCAGCAGGGACTGCCTGGTGCTGGCAGCCTCTTTCCTGGTGGCACTCACAGGGCAGGAGTGCAGCCAGGATGGGCAATGGGCACTGGGCCACAGGCTCACAGGCAACCCAGCTCAGCCCTGATCAGGCCAAGGGCAACCTGACCATTCCCTGGGACCCAACACAGCCTGATGTTAACAGTGTCAGATATGAACACTCTCACTTGGGCTGTGTGTCCTTTGCAGAAGTTGCCAGCACTGAGATTTTGTACTTTCATTTAGGAGAGAACATCTCTAATATGTGAAAACAAGGAATCTGTGAACACACTGGACGTCTGCATTGTATAATGACTTGCCTTCCTGGAAAGCCAAAGACAAAACCAAAAAGCTTCAATTCCAGGAAGTCTGCCCTTTTGCAATGTGAAAAGCCAATTTACTGTGTTAACAAGTTTTAAAAAGAGTATTTTAACCTTCAGCACTGGGGGAAATTGATAATACTGGTACTCTGAGAATCAAAGGAAAAAATAGCTTAGAAATTCAAGTGATGGGGTTTTTTTGCAGAGGAGAAAAAGTTAATCAACTTGTGAAAGAGACAATATGTGAGGGAGAATGTATTTATAGAATTTTCATTAATACAAGTCCAAAAGTTTTTCAGAAGAAATAATTGTGATTTATTAATTTCTATTTATTATGCTCTTTGTAGAGATACTTTAGAATATAGTAGGTCTTAGCACAAGGTTTCAGATCAGTTTGTATGACAGAGAAGTTTTCCTGGTTCTTGTTAAACTTGTCTGACTTACCATTCAAGGCATTTGAAATGTAGTTAGAATTAAGAGTACAGACAAGTGCATGCTTTGCCTGAGGCTTCAGTTCTCACTAATAGGGAACTAAGTTTATAAAAGCAATTGCATATATTTCATGAGATTTTGTTAGATTCTAATTTCTAGAGTAAGAGAATACTGTAGGGTTATCCTAACTAGAAGCTAGTTATAGTAAAAGCTATAGGATCAGTAGAGAATTCCTCTGAATTAATTTTTATATATTGCAGATTTTGACAAGAGATAAACAGAACTCAGTAGGCTGTGATAAATTGCAAAGAATAGAAAACTTTAATGAAAAGAATTCACAAGCAGGCCTGATCTGTCTGACTTGTAGGATCTATCCCTAGTTACAGCATGTATGGTACAAATCTGCTTAAATGAATTTACTTACATGTAATGAATTATTATGCCTGAGATGAGCAAAACACCAAAGATAACACAGACTACAGAAGCACATGTATGAAAGAGATTGCAAGAAAAATTTAAAGTTTAAATTATATCTGATGGTTGATACTTTGGTAAAGGGGAAAAAAATCCCTGAACTGAAATTTTTCTGATACACAACATACATCACATCAGTAGAGAGCAGATTAACAGATTTGTAATGACATTGAGGCAGTAGGCCAGGGAGTCTGCTCTATTTTCTATTCTTACGCATAATTTTTTTTTTTAAATGGGGCAATGTTAAACCATAGTTGCATAATCTCTGAGATTTTTCCCCATTTAAAAATAAACATCTCTCATATCCCTCATTCTCTGTGCAGTGTGGTTGACATACTGGAGGGAAGGGAGGTGATCCAGACAGGCTTGAGAGGTAGACTTGTGCAAACTGCATGAAGTTCATTCAACAAGGCCAAGTGCAAGCTTCTGCACCTGAATCAGGGGAATCCCATGCATGAATACAGGTTGGGAGGAAAATGGATTGAGAAAAGCCCTGAGGAAAAGGACTTGTGGGTTGATGAGAATTTCAACATAAGCCAAAAATGTGTGCCTATAGGACAGAAAGCCAACTATATCCTGGGCTATAACCCCCCCCATTCTTCTCCCATGATAATCATCTGGAATACTGTGTCCAGTTCTGGAGTCCCCAACACAAGAGGGACAGGGTACTGTTGGAGAAAGTCCAGAGGAGAGTCACAAAGATGATCAGAGGGCTGGAGCACCTCTCCTGGGAAGATAGACTGAGAAAATTGGGGTTGCTCAGCCTGGAGAAGAGGAAACTCCAGGGAGATCTTAGAGCATCCTTCCAGTACTTGAAGTGGGCCTGCAAGAAAGCTGGGGAGGGATTTTTTACAAGGGAATGTATTCAGAGGACAATGGGTAATGGCTGGAAGAGGTTAGATTTAGGTTAAACACTAGGAAGAAAGCCTTAACTGTGAGGGCGGTGAGATGCTGCAACAGATTTCCCAGAGAGTCTGTGGATGTCCCCTCCCTTGAAGTTTTCAAGGCCGGGCTGGATGGGACTTTGAGCAACCTGGTCTAGTGGGAGGTGTCCTTGCCAATGGAAAGGCAGTTGGAACTAAGGTCCCTCCCAATCCAAACCACTATGATTCTGTGATTCTAAATAATCAGAAAGGAAACTGGGATATATCTGCCCTAAATAAGTATTGCTGTCTGATTGATTAAACAGGAGATTGAGAGAGTTTTGTTTATATTTAAAACCTACTGCTGGAGAAAATTGTGGATATTCGTACTGACAAGTCAATGTAACTCTTATAGTTGTGAAAACAAACGGCTGGACTGAAAAATCCTTTTGGCTACACAACAAGGGTTCAAAGGGGATGCAAATACAGTGGAGGGGCGAGAAGCAAGCAGGGCTTAGAGGAAGAGCAGGGATAAGTTAGTTTTTGCTTAGCTTCCTACCACTAATTTTTTTCCTTCACTTTTTTCTCATGTTTGTCCCTGGGGTTAATTATTACGGCTGTGAGAAAGTGCTTGAATTAAGAATAATTTACTTTAATTAAAGTGTGGAAAGACTACTCACTTGTGTCTTTAGCCTCCCTTCCTTTAGCAGAAGAATAGACTATATAATTAACACCCAGAACAGGTTGCATTCAGAGTTAGAAAAACTCTTGTGCTGGGACCAGACTCTTTGTTTATGAAAAACAGGACCTTGACAACATAGGTGTCAAAAATCCAAATTAGTTCATTAAAATAAAAGAATATTAGTAATATTTAAGTCTTTTTAATTTTGTGTTTCTACTTGTACTGCCACTTTATAACCTGACTCCTCTAGTCTTCTGTCATTTCAATTGCTCCTACTTCTGCATAAATTAATCACGAGATATCTTAAAAATTGTTGGAAGATATACTCATGGTTTCTTCTTTTGCTGTTCTGCTGCTCTGCATTTTAGATATTCGGTGATATTGCTGTCACAGTTCCCTAGCCCAAACCTACTAATTTGACAAAAACTAAACACAGTTCCATTTCCCACACCCCCAAAAAACAGTACAAGAAAGTTTTATATCACTTATAATCTCAAGATAGTTAAAAAAATACATGAAGTGCAAGTAATTAGTCTGTGTTCTACCTTTTCTTTCTTCAAGCCTGCTATCATTATCAGTTTCTCTTCTGTAAAACACAAATAAAGAAGCACCAGCTTCAATCATTCTTAAGACCGTGACTGGACTTAATATTAAGTTAGTTGTACTTCAGATAGCAAAGACAGTGAAAGGTATTCTGTGTTTTTCATTTGCTCTGATACAGACACAATATTCCCTAAGGAAATAATTTTTTTTTTTACTATAACAATGATAGTTGAAAATATCAAAAAAACCCCCAACCTTTTCCTGTTCCATTTTCTAACAATAATTAGCAAACTAACCTATCAGCTATTTTTTTTAAGAAACCACTGCAAGTAATTCTCAAAGTGATATGGGAAATTGAGTCAGATGCCACTTTCTTTGGGCTTTTTCTTATTGATAACATAAAAGGTCTTCACTTTTCTTAATACATTTCAGCCTCTTATATATCTACTTATCCTGGAACAACGGAACTATATTAACACTTAGGTAAACTCAAATATAATGAAAGTGAATTCAGATTGTTTGTGATAAATGGGTCTTACTTGGCATTTGTTTGCAGTTCATTTCAGACTGTAAATAAGACAATTTTGTTTGCATTTTTTTCTTTCTAAAAGTGACTATTTTGAGTCAAGATGGATTTTCATATCTCATGTCTATGGCCAGTTAAAAATCTTTAGTAAGTAGGCTAAAACATTTTGTGGAAATCTGACACTTTATTGTTAAACCATAGCTGTATTACTCTTTGCAGTATAATATTCTCTAATAGACTATGATTTTTTTTTATAATTGTTCATTTTCTTCATCTTTACTAGGTCTGTACGTCTCAGAGACAACCTCACATGTCTATGGAGAGTGCTGAATGTAAAGCACCTGAAAAATGATTTTCTTTCTTGACATACTAAATTCTCCAAAATTGCATAAAAATTCAATGGGGGGTCTCAGAAGTCAGATAGGAGATGATATATGGACCTGTCCTTTGCTTCTGAAATAACACAGTATAGGATATGTATAAAATGTGCCTTAAAGTCTCCTCCAGCCTTTAGACTATGCGGTACAAAACCTCTCAAGTTTTATTCATTCAGTAATTTCAAATAGACTCCAAATTGATTTTAATTTATGAACAGCTATTTTTACAGCTGGACTGCAGTGTGCATTGGACTGAGCCTTTGGATGGGGCAAAGAAGCCACTGTACAGGTGAGTCTGACTCTACCTTTGCTTTTTTGGGATTCACGGTACATACATTTTCTCTGAAAATGTGCTGTGCCAATAAATGAAGTGCAGGTATTTGCTTTTAGCTGCGTAATTAGGTTGTTGTTGTGTGATACAGGGAGTCTTCTTCATGACTGGAAGTATTTGTATGTCCTTTAGGACAACATTGGAGGGAAGACGGGAGGAAGGGGCGGAGGGAGGGAAGGAGGAAGGAGGAAAACATAGTATTAATTTTTATGTGTATCTCTAAATGGGCCCTGCTCCTTTGCTTACTGATTTATAATAATTTAGTTTTCATTTAGCAGATTTAGATGTATTTCTCCCCATAGCTGTCCCCATTTTTGTGTTCTTTATTCCTCCTTCACCAGGTCTCACAGTAAGTCATTGGTACTGAGTTCTGATACACTGCTTGCTATAGCTTGGTTAAAGACAGCAAAACTGTAACTTCCCAGTACTTTCACAGTATTACATTATCCTTACTTTTTTAATCTCTGAAAGGAGGCATTTATTTTCTCATTTGAGTGAAGAACTGAGGCATGACTTATTTAAGTCACCTGCCTAAATCTGACATAATTCCTTATAGTGGACCAGGGATTTATAATGAGATTGTCTTTCACCTCACTGACCCCACTGACTGGTCCAGGCTGTGTTTACTGTCTTCCATGTTCTCATCAGATTAATTTTTTTTATCTTTCTTTTGGTCCTTTTAAATATTTTTTTCTGTTTTTTAGCATTTCTTTCAAAAGACTGAAATTATTTATAGAAGAGATTGAAGATATTTTTTATATTTTAAATATCTTGCAATGCTCTGATAAAACAATGGGAGTGCTGGGCTTACAACTTTCAATTTCTGTTTTGTATTTAAATGGAACTGAGATAAAAACTATCAGAAACAGATACCTATTTACCAGTTTGTGAGGTTTTTTTAAGGTATTATGAGAAGTACCTGATTCAGCTAAATAGTTTTCCATTTTGTATTAGTTTTCTTCATATTTTAGGATGACAAATTATCTTTTCTGAGTGGAATGTGTATTTGATGAAATTCTGCCTCTCGGTGATCACTTCATTTTGTATTTCAGAAAAAAATCTTTCTCTGCAGTAAATTGTTATGAGAAGAAATTTAGTGATGGCTATCTTGGATTCTTCCTTTTGCCTGTTTAGACCTGGTTTTATGAAAACACTCAGCTTATTCTAGTTTGTTCATTCATGTATATTCAGGTACAATAGAGAAATGATCATATCGAGTATGCTTAAGGTGAAATTCTTTTAACTGAAACGTAAGACATGATGTGTAGGAAGGGGATTAAACTATAGTTCCTTTGATTTGTTTGCCTTTTCAGATTCTTGTGTTCTGGTTTTTGTCTTGCTTTTCTATGCCACATACTGTTAAGTTTTGCTTAGTTTTTAAATTTTATTTTACAGAAATTGTGAAGAATAACTTCCCAGACTTTCTGTTATTGATCATACATAGAACAGAGTATTTAGGATTTATTAGAGTTGGCCAGTTCTCTCAATGTGAACACAAGGGATGCTTTCATCTTTGTCAGAGTTACTTTGAAAAGGAATTGAGAGTTACTTCGAAAAGGAACTGAAGAAATCTGGTCTTTGCTTTCCCTTATATCTTCCTAGCTGGCTTCACACAAACGGTACCAAGTTGCAGGAATAAGCTCTTCATTGCTATGGCTTTTGCACAATGAAACCCCTCTGTTGTGCAGCTGGTGGGATAACAGGCAGCTACTGCACATGGCAAAAAGGGGAAGGGAACCCATGGAGGTCTTTTGACACCCGTATTTTCCCATTGCCTTACTGGAGAGAGAAAATGTCAAGTGTATCCAAAAAGCCACCTATATGAACGAGATTTTTGTAAAAGCTATCTAGTGAACAGTACTCATGACAGAGAAAAAATTTCATTATTGTGAGGTAAATTTGCTGTGCACAAGAAAAGGAAGATGAAGGGATAGATACAATCCTTATACAGTGCGTAACACTAAGGCAAAAGAAATTCTTCACAAAGTACCCCAGCTACTTCAGTGTTGAAAGCAAGTAAGCAAGAAAATCAAATGGCAAGTCTGAAAGAGCAAAGAGGTCCTGACCTGTAGATAATTTAGCTGTCATTTTTGCTAGGAAGTATTTCTTTCTTTCCTTCCCATTAACTTCCCTAGGGTCCTCTAGTTTTAGATTCCTCCATAAATCTTGCCAAAAGATAACAATTTTCTTGTTACTCTTTCTTACTTTGGACTCTTGAAATTCCAGAACTTGAACTATCCTGTGCATCTTTTGTAGGAGTAACACCTTTTGTTAATGTCAAGGGTTTTCAGGACAAATGTAGTGGGCAAGCAGTGGGGGGAGTAGTTTCTGCCAGAGTGACCCAAGGTCTGGTTATTTGAAGTATTGTGTCCGTAGTTGTAGGATATTTCAAAATTATGTGGAATTCCTCACTTTGAGGAATAAACCTTTGTTTAAACCTTTGTTTAAATCAGACTGGTGAAGAAGTAGAAAGAAAACATAGTAAATTTGCATTAAAATTAATTTCTATTAAAACAAGTGATACTCTTTGTAATTTACTTGGCCTGAGTGCTTTGGCACAACTGAGTTGCTTCCACTGGAGACCTTAATGATGAAATGTGACAGCATATTGTATTCTTGGAGCCGTTTATTCTCCAAACCCTGTTCTCCAGCTTACTCATGAGGTAGTTTGTACATTCCTCTTGTTAACTTACGGATCTCTTGGAAGATGCAAATATTGCTCCTAAAGCTCAGATGGTCTGTGTATATTTACAATCTCAAACACATAGGTTAGGAAACTAAAATAAAAGCTCTGGTTTTGATAGTGAAAAAACAGAGACTGCTGCAATCTGAAGAAATGTGATAGACTGATTTGCTCTGACTTCTAAATTGGTTTAGTTTGCTTTTTGAAATAGCTTGTGTTATAGAACCCCTGGAGCAAAGGTCCTCTTTTTTATACACATTTTGGCACAAAAACTGTATAAATTGCTTTTTCTCTGTGTAAGCTCTACATAAAGTAACAAAGAAGCTCTGCACATCTAAATTTCAGATAAGCATTTTTTTGATGATTTCAATCTGGAACTTACAGTTTAGTTCAGCCAGACATCTTTTTGAGCCCATAACGCTGATGCTGGATAGGCAAAAAACCCAAACCTAAATTCATATTAAAATGTGTCTATATCCTGCAAATTTTAACAGTTTACCACAAGAGACAGTTCTTTTAAACTCCATTTTGTGAAAAAAAAAAAAAAAAAAAAAAAAGAGGTAATGCTACAGCAATGTCTTTCACCTTTGATTTTCTTTAGTGTGGGTTCATCTGAAGCAGTTCACACTTCTGCTGGGGCTATAAGATGGAATAGGACTGTGGTTGGACCTTCTCCAGGTCCAGACCCCTGACTTTGCTTTGTGACTGTTCTATGTAACCTTTGGTTGAGGAATACAACTCCTTACATTGCTATGAAGCTTAAAAATCCTCACCTTAGGAACCATTTTTAAAAGGCTATTGCTCCTGTGGTTTTGTTGCTATTGTAAAGCTTTATTGTTTTGTTTTATTTTGTTTTGTTTTCCAGCTCCAATCATTTTCTAACTTGGAGCAAAGGTGTCAGTTTCAAGATTAGCACTCCATGCACCTCACTTAATTGATTTAAAACAATTCATTTTTTCCCCCTTAATTATAAAGTAATTATTAAAGTAATTCCCCCTTCTGGTTTAGGTCACTGACTTCTCTGACTTGGTAACCAGAACATAGAACTCCAGTAGTAGTGAATGAAATTTCTCTTGCAAAAAATAGAATATCTGTCTACAGACCAATCTTGAAGGTGCCCAAAATACAGTGTAGATTTTTTGCCTCAGTTTCAGTTCCCACCTTATCTTTGTTTAGAACTTCCCATCTAATCTTCATATATGTGAGCTGAAGATACATTAGCCCAGCTATCACTGGGAAAAGCTGCTCAGTTCACATAATTAAAACAAATCAGGATCAAAGTGGTTTTATTGATTTACTAATGATGTGCAATTAGCTGACAAATAGTGAACTATACCTTCAGGATCAATATGAGTAACAGAATGAATAAACCACAATCCCAGATGCTTACAAAATGTTGAAACACTGATATCCCAAAGAGCTGTGTCTCTCTCACACAGGTGCACACACACATAGACACTACACGGATGTGAACACACACAATCAGGGGCATCCTTAGCCCCTGAGCAATGAGGGTGACAAGCACAAACCCCATTTCTGGGACTGCAGTTCAGCTTTGTATGTGCTTGTGCTGATCTCTAAAACCTGCTAATGCATGAGGCACTGGGAAAGCACCCCAGGAATCTGCATGCATACCCAACAGATGTGGGTATGACCTGTGTTGCTCTCGATGCTCATCCCACAATTTGAGAGCAGAGGCTCCGCATTGCATTCGGTGCCCAGTGGTGAGACTGCAAAGTTTGGCCATGGCAGAGGTCCCCAGGTATGGTGGGTGTCCCCGTGTGTATCTCTGTGTGTGTGTGTGTGTGTGTGTGTGTGTGTGTGTGTGTGTGTGACTTCTGGCAATGTCAAACTGGAGCTTTGCTTCCACTCCCAGGTCTCACAGATTCACCTGTTTCTTTTAGACACCTTCTCAGACCAACACCTTCACTCTTTCAAGACTGTCATTGTAGTTTCTTGGTTACTCTAAACTGCCTGATGGTCTTCCTCTTTGATATGATCAGCTTTGAGCAGACAATATTTGTTATTTGATTTATTCATGTTATTAACACACATGTTCCTCCAGTCTTAGAAGCAGTTGTTACTCAGGCCTTTTTGCCAAGAGTGAACTGTAGTAAAACTCCCACATCCTGCCTGCTTGTCTCAAATTTATCTTTTCAGCAGTAAACTCATAAGTGATCAGAGATTACCTTGCATTTGAATCTTGATTTTGCATTTCCTGTGCTTTCAGAATAGGAAACATATTCTGAAGAAATTCAAAACATATTTCTATGAGCTAAAAATAAAAGCTCGTTTCCCACAAAACCTTTTGTCAATTAAGATATTGTCCAACAATTGTGTAATCTTTGGTTTTACGCAGTGCATCTCAAGCAGCCATTTGCTAGTTGATGTTATAAGGTTCCAATAATTAAAGTTTAAATTACAAAACAATTAACACTTTGAATTTTGGGCTGCAACATAAAGAAACAACAAAAGAAGCAAACAGCCAAACATCCAAACAAACAAACAAGCAATACATCCCCATATGAGCTACTGGCACAATTGACACTTAGGTACCAAATTCTGATGATAAATAGTGTAAATTTTGTTAATCTAGCATGAGTGCTATGTGATCCTTATGGCTATCAGAAACTGTAGGTAGTGGTTTTCAAGCTTTGACGGAAACATCAAGGTAGCAAAAAAAAAATCAGTTTTGAAGAAAAAATTAATTTCCTCTATGACCAGGTTTAGGACTGAAAAAGGTTCAGATGAGGTTTTAAATTCATTCTGAACATTATAGCAGCATGAGTGTTTGCTCAAAAAGGAGAAGGCACCTGTTAGTTGCAACATATTGAAAAGATTTACAAAAGTGTTTGGAGATACAGCGTGTACAGATAAGTGTTTGGCATTTTCTGGTTTTTACACTCCTTTACTCAAGTTTAAAAAAATGCTGCAACCCCAGATTCTGAGAAACTTTAGCAATTATGAGCTTTTTTGTGTGTTTCAAAGGACTGCCAAAAATATTTGTCAACTGCTATTTTGTAGAGATTAGCATTTTTAATTAACTAGTATCCCTGTCTGAAATTATTTAATATTAATCCTTCTTTTCTTTTGTCTTCCATCTCCAATCCCTTATCTGTTTCTAAGTCAGATATTGTATGGGTCTGTTTATCCAGTTCCTCATGGGCTTATTTTCTATTGTTTTTCTGAGTAAAAGAATTTGTTGTTGTTGGTTTTGTTTTTTTTTTTTTTTTTTACAGCTGGGACTTTATGTGTCACAGAACTCTGTAATAGCATCTGTGTGTAATAGCCTACCATATGGGTAGGAGGCAAATAGCTTAATTTGATGCATATGCATGAAGGAAATGAAGACTTGAAGACTTGACTATTGCTGGGCTACAAATCTATAACACTAAAATCTATAAAACTAAGCACTAGACAATAGTATGTTGGGTAAGGGTTATGAGAAACAAAAGGGACAATGTGATCTCAGTGGGGTAATATTGCTTCCACTAGGTATTTCTTTAGCACTTAACCAAAGCAGTGACTCAGCAAGCACATATAGTCAGAAAATCATTAAAAGCTAAATCTTGATCAACATGAATGAAATGACACTGACTGAAAATATAACTTATGACTCTCACACTTAGCAGTTTTCCAGTGAGACAGAGAATCATCCTCACTGATTCAGCTAAAGGCACCAGTAGTCTCAAAGTAGTTTCACTGATGATATATAGCCAGAAGTCTAAATCTTCTCTGGCTTCTTTTTTTTTAAACTGCCTTTGACCATTACTGTTTTTTAAGTTCTCCCATCTGTTATTGCAGTAGTCTAGCTTTATGTCACATTTCTTGTGTAAAGGACTTGTTCTGAGGATATGGTGATATAACTCCATCATCTCTGAGTTTTAGCTAGTTTTACTCAATAAAGTGCTAGAGGTATTGCAAGAATCTTTTGTTTATGACCATAAAATAGCTGCTGAAAAGACAGATACACCACTGGAGAAGATAATCAGTTCATATGAAGTTCAATTGACAAAATCTGATGTGAAATTGCTACGCCAATTATGACGTTAGCAAAATGCTTAGCACTGATGACACTGATGATGTTTAGCAAAAACATGGCAATAGGCCAAGTCTAAGTAATCTGCCCTCTAGAATAAATAACAGGTTAGAGAGGGCTTGTGAACCTGACAGCTGATCTTAGTCAGGACAGGGAAAAGTGAAGAGGAGCTTACATTGTATATCTCAATGTTAGCCAAAACTGCCTTCGTAAACAAGAACAGAATATGGTTGCGTGAAAGTGAAATAGCTACAAGTGTTCAGAAAAAGTGGAATATACAATATGTTTGAGGTCTGCTCTTGTCACTAAGATGCATGCCTATATTTTTTCTTTGTTTTTGGTTTTCAACAGGACTTTTACCTGTGTTATCTTTTCAGAGGGAATCTGAGAAACTCAAGCTGACTTTTAGCTGCACATTAAATGAATTAATCGTTAGTTTTTAAGGTTTTTGTTTGAATCTACAGAAATGGAAATTCATATTTAGAAAGCTGAGATGAATAATAAACCTAAGTTTTCAGATTCTGATTGTATGATGTCTAGTACTAACCACTCAGAAAATACAGAAATTGTTCTTGGATGAGGGTCAAAAATTTTCAATCTCATTCTTACAAGCCAGCATCACACAAGTGGACCAGAGCTGGATACATCCTCTCCTCTCTTCTCTATCCAATTTCAAACTATTTTCCACAGTATAGAAGCTGTCTTAAATTGCATGGGCTACATACAGATTTTAAAGTGAATGTCAGTCTTCCAGCAAAAACACTTAAATAAAAGACTGTGCGTTTTACACTGGGTTGTGTACAAATAGGACAGGGTCCCATCTCTAAGGAATGTCAATCACAACTAGTTCAGCAGACTGCTTATTTTCTGGGATATGTGGGATTCTTCTTAGTGTTCCTGCTCCTGAAGATACTGCTTTGCATGTAATACAGAATGAAATGTTTTATCTAAGCTGTGTAATACATGGTACCATGTAGCACAATGCGGAGGACACTGCCTAAAAAAAACCTTTTAACACTGTAAATAAACTTGGAATTCACGCTCTGTGCTAATGTAGCTATACTATGTGATATTCTGGAGTTATTGTGCCTAGTGGTGTCTAGACAGAGGTTTTATTTTTTTTTAATATTAATATATCTGTATTTCCAGGAGTATGTACCTGAGTTTTCATGCACTGCAGTGTTGAAAGGCTTTTGGTCTGCTAAAATCTAAATTCATGAGTCTGTGGTGAGGTTTGGAATGTAAACTGTAATTAGTGCTGAATGGAAAACCCCTTCTTGAGTTCAAGCCTTGGGTGTGCAGGGAAAAAATCAAAATCTGAAAAAGCTAACTGAAAACCTTACAGGAGGAAAGTCTAGAGGGTTGCAATTAAAAGAAAAAAAAAAAGAAAAAAAAGGAGAGAAAAAAAATTCACATAGTCAAAACAATTGTATTTATTATAAATACAGGTTGACTTTGATCAACTCTAGTTATTCTGTTGTAATAAGTGATGTGATAGAGTAGTTGACAAGAGTGAAAACATAAAAGCTGCAGAGACTTTAAGATGGTTGTGCTAAAACTATGGGTAAGTTTTCCACTTATTTTATGTTTTCCTCTGGAACTGGCACGATGTTGATATGTTGTGAACTGTAGAAAGCCATTTTGAAGAAATATTTGCTTTTGTTTATTCTCTTATAATATGTTTTATCACATAATCTGAAACTTATTTATAATTTTTAAAACAAAGTGTCTTGGTGTTATTGAAATAAGATTTTCAGAGGAAAGGTGAAAACCGGTAAACTTAGTCCTAAGTTCTCCCACTGGTAATACGAAACAATGACTTCCCTTCAGCATGAAATGTTACCCATTACATACCCAGCATCTGACAGAATCTGTAATCTTCACTCCTTAGCAAATAATCCACAATAAAGTCATGTCTGTCCTTTTCCAACCTATTGTATACCCTCAACCTCTTCAATACTGGTGCAGAGTGATAAACAGAAAAGACCTTGATGCTATTTCAGTGGTACCAATGCAGTTCAATATCAGCTAAAGCATTAGTGTGCTATCAGCATTGTTTTGGTTATAAAAGTAAAACAGGGCACCATATGAGGTACTATGAAGAGAATTAACTCCAGTCCAGCCAGACTAAGGGCAATTGAGATTCACAATTATTGAGATTCACAATAATTAGTGGCTGTAATCTGTGTTGTGGTACTGTGGCATTTGACTTATTTCAGTTTCTATGAGTCTTGAAAGTAGATATGGTTTTAACAAAACTAACTCTATTGCAAATCTTACACATTTAAGATTCCTTGTATATAAATACACATAGAGTCATAGAATCACAGAATATGCTGAGTTGGAAGGGACGCATCAGGATCATTGAGTCCAATTCCTGCCCCTGTGTAGGGCACCCCCAGGATCACACTGTTTCCCTGACAGTGTCATCCAAATGCTTCTTGAACTCAAGAAGGCTTGGTGCTGTGATCACTTCCCTGGGGAACTTGTTCCACTGCTCAACCATCCTCTGGATGAAAATCTTTCCCTAATACCTAACCTAAATCTCCCTTGAACATAGAATCATAGAATCATAGCATTGGCTGGGTTGGAAGAGACCTCAGAGATCATCAGAACTGACCCTTGATCCACTACCACCACAGTTACCAGACCATGGCACTGAGTGCCACATCCAATCTCTTTTTAAATATCTCCAGGGACGGAGAATCCACCACTTCCCGGGGCAGCCCATTCCAATGTTTGATCACCCTCTCAGTAAAGGAATTCTTTCTAATGTCCAACCTAAACCTCCCCTGGCACAACTTGAGACCTCTTGTGCCCTCTTGTCTTGCTGAGAGTTGCCTGGGAAAAGAGACCAATCCCCACCTGGCTACACCCTCCTTTCAGGGAGTTGTAGAGAGTGATGAGGTCTCCTCTGAGCCTCCTCCAGGCTGAACAGCCCCAGCTCCCTCAGTCTCTCCTCATAGGATCTGTGCTCGAGTCCCTTCACCAGCCTGGTTGCCCTCCTTTGGACCTGCTCCAGGACCTCAATATCCTTCCTGAACTGAGGGGCCCAGAACTGGACACAAGACTCAAGGTGTGGCCTCACAAGCACTGAGTACAGGGGCAGAATCACTTCCCTGGACCTGCTGGCCACGCTGTTCCTGATACAGGCCAGGATGCCATTGGTATTCTTGGCCACCTGGGCACACTGCTGGCTCATGTTCAGCTTCCTGTCAATCCAGATTCAACTTCCTACCATTTTCCCAAGTCCTGTCTTTGGTCACAGGAGTGAAGAAATTAGAATCAGTCCCATCTCTTCCTCTCATGAGGAAGCCATATACTGCAGTGAGGTCACCCTTCAGACTCCTTCTCTCTACATTGAACAATCCAAGTGACCTCAGCTGCTCCTCATAAGTCATTCTTTCCATTTTGTCACCATCCTTGTTGCTCTCTTTTGGATGCTCTCCAAAAGCTGGACAATGTTTTTTATGGTGCAGTGCCCAAAACCACACACAGTACTCAAGGTGAAGACATACTAGTGCAGAGTAGGGTGGGACAATCACCTCCTTTGACCGGCTGATGATGCTGTTCTTAATGCACCCAGGACTTACTTGGCCCTCCTGGATGCCGGGGCACACTACCGGATCATGTTCAGTTTGCCATCAGCCAGGACCCCCAGGTCCTTCTTTGCCTTACTGTTCTCCAGCCATTCATTCCCAAGTCTGTACTTGCCACAAGGGTTGCCCTGTCCTAGGTGCAGAACTGGCACTTGCCCATGTTAAACTTCATGTGGTTGGTGACTGCCCATCTCTCTAACCCATCTCTCTGCAGGCCCTGCCTGCCCTTGAGTGAGTTGACCACTCCTGCCAATTTTGTATCATCTACAAACTTGCTTAAAATTCCTTCCAGTCCTGCATCCAAGCCATTGGTAAAGATGTTGAAGAGGACTGAGCCAAAGATAGATCCCTGTGGGACCCCCACTAGTCACTAGCCTGATGTTACCCATTCACTGCCACTTTTTGTGCTCGACCTGTGAGGCAGTTGCTCACCTATTGTACTGCACAGTTGTCCAGCTGTATGCTGGACATTTTATCCAGGAGGATCAAAATCATTCTTTAAGTCCAGAAATATTATATCCACTGGCTTCCCCTGATCAACTAGGCAGGTTATGCTTTCATAAAAGGAAATAAAGTTTAACAGGAAGGAATTTCCCCTCATGAAGATGTACTGGCTGTGACTGATGATTGTGTTGTCTTCAAGATGTTTTTAAACATCTATCAGAATAATATTTTCCATAACTATACCAGGAACTAGAGTCAGATTAACTGGCCTGTAGTTTTCAGGATCCTCCTTGCTAGCTTCCAGTTGACTGGGATCTCTCCAGATTCCCAGAACCTCAAAAAAATAATCCAGAGGCCTAGGGATGACATCAGCCATCTCCTTTAAGATTCTTGGATGAATGCCATCAGGCATTGCGGGGATCTAACCATAGCAGCAGATCCCACAGAGCTTCATGGTCAGCTAAGGGTTGATCTTGCAGTTACCTGCTTACTGACACACACATACATGCTATGTGCAGGTCTTCATATGCATGGTAATGGCATCATACTTACATGCACTCCTTTTTTTTCCCTTGGCTAATACTGTCGTAAGTTTTCTTACTTGAGGATAAGTTCTTTTCAACTCCCAGCTATTGCAAAGTACTGTTATCTAAGACAGAAATAGGATAAACTTGTAATTTCAGCTGATATTTGCCAAAAGCCATCAGGCAAGACACCAAGAAAAACTGCTTCTAATACAAAGAAGAGAGTGGCATCACGGACTTTTTGCTAAGAATCCAAGGGTTACTTCATTAATGGAATGGGTAGAAACTAAAATTCTTGATTATCATATTCTAATATAAGCAGCTTGGTCCAGGCACTACTGAGCTAATAAAAAGTATTGTGTCCCATATGTCTTTTACAAATGTTACCTAGTCCTACTGTACTGTAGCACTCATCCAAGCATGGCTCTCTGAAACATTAGCTGTCATATAGGGGAAGTTTTGAGTTATGTGGTAACTACCAGTTTTTCCAAACTAGGTCTGAAGATCTTTCTGTTCCCAAAGTGTACTCCTTTACCAAATGCTGTTAAAGTTTTGTCCTTGTCTAATTGTGCCTTAGGGAGAGTGCTGCGTATGGTGTTGATACTATCCCTGTTAGATAGAGCATGACAGTTACTGTTGCCTGTTCTCTTGGCTTAGATTTCTGATTCCTTTGGTTCAGTGACTTCTGAATTAAATGTAGCCAGATGCTGTGTTTCATTTGTTGTGGGTGCGTGTGTACACAAACAAATAAGTGGTTGTGTTACTAACTTTTATGCATTGTAGGAGTAATGAAAATATTTAAAGTAGCAAACCCAAGTTAAAAACATCTAAATGAGCCAGTAGAAATCTAAAAGTTGAAAGTGTAATAAAATGCAGAAATCCCTGGATATCCTCTAAATTATGAAAATAAATTCACACTGCAAACAGCATGTCACTGCAAGTATCTGTTGCAAGTCACTGTATGTGTATCTATTAATATTTTTTTATATAATGTGTTTCTACATTTCCAGCATCTTGCATAGTTTTCCTTAAAGTTAAATATATGCTGAATCTGAATCTATTTTTTTTTTTTTTTTTTGTAATGATGCCTCAGCTATTACCACTGTAATTACTGCATTACCATTAAATTTAGTCTCTTAGAAATGATGCAGTCTGGTAAAATTGACACAAATATATTATAAACAAAGAATGTATTGATTCATTTACCAGAATATACATTAGTAAAAATAAGTCCTCATTGCAGCTTGGGAAGTATTTTGTGAAAGAGGGAACACATTGTTAGAAAGACTTTAAAGCTAATTGGTATGATTGCAATGATTTCAAAAGGCTGTTTCACAAAATCATTAAGGCTAGAAATTAATCTTTGAGCTATATTAGCTCAGAGACTTGCACTTTCTTCACACTTTGCAAGCACAACCAAACTGCCATTAAGTTCAAGGTGCCCTCCATGATGCTTCATCAGAAAAGTGGAAGAGTTTTGCTTCAGTGGCATGTAGCCATAGACAGAGTAGTTCCCTGTCACGACTGGCAGAGGAAGTGGCTTCACAATGGGTGTGCATCCACAGGAGTCAGAAGATTTGCAAGTCACAGCAGGGTTTAAGGTCACAGCTAACTTTGCTATTGCAGCAATGTGCTTATCTCTGACTTAAAACAGTTCTCTTAAGCATGATTAAAACGAATGCATATTCCTTAATTACACCATACCTAGGGCAAACGCCAGTCCTTCGAATTCCTCTTCCGTGTTAGCAGTTCTCACAACTTGTTTCTTATCTGCCTTCTCAGTTACATTTTAAGACTTGGTTCCAGGGACACTGTTTTACCTGTCTCTAACCACTGCTATTTTATCCCATTCTGTACACATTTCTTTAAAGCTTCACAGCAGCTGATATAGCACCTCTTTGCTTGGCAACTGCTAGAGAGATAGAGAGCTGTAGTGACTGATTTTTTAGATAGTGGCCTTGCTCTACTTCCATTCTGGCAGCAATTTATCTAGACTTCCCCTGGTGGCTTTTCTTTGCTGGTAAACTAGAAATATTTTTGAAATAAAGATAAGTAACTCTGTTAAATAAAATAAAGGCAAAATAAGAAGCAGAGAAAGGTATGACACAGTCAGAATACTGAGCTAGGAAACCAACACCTGAACAGCACCTGAACAACACCTGAACAGAGGGGGGAAGTAATTTTTTTCTTGTAAATAGAAACAATCGCTAAGATTATCCATTTTAATTTTATTTAGATGTGTCCCAAAATCCTTTTTTAGCCCTTAATGACTAGCTTTTTTATTTTTTTTTCCCTACTGGTTCTGTAAGAATATTATTCTATATTTTAATCTCCTCTGGGAACTTTCTCCCACCTGAAAAGAGCCTTCTGATTGCCTGGGGAGGCTTAGGAATTGAAGAAGTCCTGTGAGTCACCCTTTCTTCATATCAGTGGATTACAATATTAATGAAAAATACATTCATTTTCCTTATGCTCTCTGTCCTTTTTGACAGTTGTATAATGCTTGATCAAAAGAGGTTTCTAGGACTTTAGAAGTATGTATTTTGCCATATACAAGCCTGCAGAACTATAGCTACCACTGGTTTGTTCTTCCATGCTTTTTTTGCCAGCAAATATTGGCCTTTTTCAGACATGATCCTTTTTTTCCCCTGATTTCTTCACATCTAAAATTATTCTTGGGTATCTATCCACAACTCAACAAGTTTCATAGTAAGACTTGGGATGGCAGGAATATGCTTAACAGGAAGTCCTAGATAGCAGTGAGATTGACTTGGTATTTTACTGGATAAAAGGTACAAGAACTGAGAATGGAATTGATCTAACTTGCTCCATTTGGCATTCCTTATACTATTTGTATTACAGAAATAATTGTTCCAGATGAATTTCAATAAATGGGAAGAATCAAGCTCAACAGTCTGAATTAAAAAAAAAAAATCTGTAACATAGATCTCCCACCCCGCCAATTTTTTCCCCCGGTTTTCCCCCATTAAAATAATAGCAAATAAATGTTCTGTGTGATTGACATATGGCCCTGAGTGGTTGTGATTTATTGTATGCACTGAGTTTATATTATTAATGAGATCTAGCATAAGCATATAATTTTACCTTACTTCTAGCATTTGCAAACTTCAAACTTCACTTTAGTCATATTGACAGCATAGGATAAAAATTCCAGATGCAGGTCAATCCAGATGAAAAAAGAAAATAAAATACACTTAAATTTTGCATGATGGCTGAAAATGTTGATTATCAGACTGATTCAGGTGTGCATGAGTGCTAAACCAGTTGTCTGACAGTGATGTGAAAGAGGCAGACTGATGGACAAGCTTAGAATACCCTCCTCACTGACGGACTTTCTGCACTCCACAGACAGCAGAAGGTTTGTCCTTGAGAGTAAAAAAAGCTTGTGTTTTTCAAGTCTTTACAGTCCAGTTTAAAGCTTTTGTACATTTTGATAGTCTGCTGTAAGGTGAATCGGCTCATTTGTTGTTTGGATATAGGCCACTGAGTCAATGGGATTCCCTTTATAGGTCTTACATGAAATTAGATTGCTGTGGGATGGGCCTTATTTTGTTTCTGTGAGGTTCAAAGGTGGGCTACATGACCTCAATATCTATCAGTAGTTTTCTGGGATCAGTATCCTAGAACTCAAATATATCCTTGCATTAAGCCTGAGATTTGTGGGTTTTCTTGGCTCTTCCGTTTTCTAACACATGGCAGAGGAGAATTTCAGCAAGAACATTTCTTCCTGTTTTTTTTTTTTTTTTAACTGTGCACAGGTATCTTATTCCTTATCAATGTGCCTGCTGGCTGTGTTTTTCTTTAACACAGGTGGCAACAAACAGGTTTTTTTTCCAGTTGCTTTTAAGATGCCAGTCCCAACATCAGAAAATCATGCATGAAAATTCTTCTGGTAAGATAAAATCTAAATGTAGGACTGGCATACATATATGATAACTAATTTGTTGAAGTCATCAAACATGCATACTGGCATGGAAACTACAGCACTTACTAAAAATGCTAAAAGTGTATAAACTACTTAATATCCTATAAATTCTGTTTGACATGCAGTCTTCTATGAAACTGTTATGTTATATAACAATTTATATATTTTTTAATTATAAAATTATTACTTAAACTATATAATTATAAATAAAATCATAAACATATATTTTTAATATATTTGTTATATTTTTAATTTATCTTTTTAAGGGAAATGCTTGTCATTAAAATCTCATTTGTGGTTCTGCCATGGAACTTTTGACAAAACTTTCACTTGCTTGGTTCTTTCAACTGCTCTACAATTGCAGTTCTGGTTATTTATCTGGATATTGTCCTTTTTATATGTTAAGTCTTAAGAAACAAGCTTATATCATAATTCTCTTTACTTTTCTTGGGGTCATATTAAAATCTACCTTCTGAAGATTTATACGATGCAAATGCACTATCTGGATATTCATTTCACTGAATGAAGTCTAGACCTAGAGAATTTAACTATGAAAGTTTCTTCTAAAATAACAACAACAAAAAAATATCTTTAATCTGGAAGCTGACTTATTCTGGGACAAAAAACTATTCCTCTGTTCCCTTATTTTAGGTGCTTAATTTCTAGTTATTAAATTTTGGTTGCTTCTGTAAGTCTGATACTGTTGAGATGAATGTTAAATTTTGCTGTCTTAATCTGATTCCATAGATCTTTATTTGGACTCCTACATGAGTAAAGACTGTTGGAGTAGACCCAATATATAATACATACAGTAGTACAGGGTGCTATTAATCATAATTTTGTTTCTCACTGGCTCTAATTACAGTCATTATACCATAGTGGCATATTCCTAATTGTATAACCAGAGAAGGTTAGTGAAAATCTTCCAAAATCTGCAGGGTTCCCCTGGTTTTGTATGTCCATTTTGATTTACCATAAGATTCAGCATTTAGAAATCACTTAGTGTCATTCAAACTTAATTTTGTCTCTCTGTATGTAAGCATTGCAATGGAGTGTTAAATTACAGAGTCACATGCTTTTTTTTATGGAACCTCTGCCTCATTCTTGCTGTGGTCCAGAAAACTTGGCAATCAGTGGAAAGACTCCCTAAGTGAACTGGAGGCAGCATGACTTTGTATGATGCTGCCTAGCATTTCAAATTGTGCTTTGCAAAGAAAAATACTTTTGCCATATAGATCTTCATCTAAAAATATGACCCTTTTCCTCATTCTTCAGTATTTTATGACTGGTGTAAAGGTTACTGACTAGATTACTGATTTTAACATCAACCTTCGCTAGCTCCATATGTGAGTTTTAAGACATAAAGTTTGCTTATGTAATTTATACCTGAGTAAAGCTATTATTTCTTTTTCTGATGGTAATTTGCTTCTGACCCAAATCTTAATTATTTTTTTCTGCATATCTCAGATTTATACTGTATTCAAATTTCTGCATGTTGTAGCATGAAACACTGCAAATTGAAGACAACTCTTCTTGTTTTGGAAGGAAATAATTTGTTTGAGTTAGGAAGAGAAGGTGGATTCCTCTTTCAGAGTATGAAGATTTGTGTTTAGTTGGGTTTGAGACCCTTACAAATAGCTCCTTTGATTTTCAAGGACAGTCCTAATGTTCTCCATGGCAATAAGGTGCTGTACCGTGTAGCGGGACGTGGATATTTCCAGATATCCAACAATTCTTGTTTTGATGTCTGACATTTGAGACAACATACGACATAGAATCATAGAATTTTCAGGGTGGGAAGAGACCTCAAAGGTCATCTAGTTCCAATCCCCCTGCCATGGGCAGGGACACCTCCTAATAGATGAGGTTGCTCAGAGCCCCATCCATCCTGGCCTTAAAAACTTCCAGGGATGGGGCTTCCACCACCCCTCTGGGCAACCTGTTCCAGGGTCTCACCACCTTCATGATGAAGAACTTCTTCCTAACTTCCAATCTAAATTGACCCGCCTCTAGTTTGAATCCATTCCCCCAGTCCTATCACTACCTGACATCCTAAAAACTCCCTCCCCAACTTTCTTGTAGCCCACTTCAGGTACAGGAAGGCTACAATAAGGTTTCCTCAGGGCCTTCTCCTCTCCAGACTGAATAAACCCAACTCTCTCAGTCTGTCTTCATGGTAGAGGTGATCCAGCCCCCTGATCATCCTCATGGCCCTTCTCTGGACACACTCCAGCACATCCATGTCTTTATTGTAACAGGGGCTGCAGAACTGGATGCAGTGCTCCAGGGGGGGTCTCACAAGAGCAGAGTTAGATGGTTAGAATCACCTCCCTTGACCTGCTGGCCACGCTTCTCTTGATGCAGCCAAGGATCTGCTTTGCTTTCTGGGCTGCAAATGTACACTGATGGCTCATGTTGAAAATGACATACATAAAAAAGCTTTCTCAAATGGACAAAAATGCTTCAAATGCTGAAATATGTAGGTAGGAGAGTGCCTAGCAATTAAACTTCTGCTGACTGAGGCTGTAGTTCCAGTGGGTAATAATTATAGCTAACTTGCTGATCATTGGGATGTTATCATAAATATGTTGTTTGAAATAGTTTGAGTCAGTTTATAAGAGAGTCCTTGTTATTAAATTTCTTTTTAACTGCTGCAGAATTCTGGTACTGAACAATGGGTTATCAATAAAGTGCTCTTTTGTCCTCTTTTTAAATGAAAAAGTATTAATACCTATAAAATTGTTACTCTTTGTTAAGTTTTACTGCATGGAATGATGAGGAGAATTCCACGGGAAAACCAGAGAGGTCATGTTTCATACCAGTATAGCTTTGAATGCATGAGGGATTTTTTCTTGAAATTCAGTTTCTCATAATTCTGTTACCACAGGTTAGCTCCACCTAGCTATGAGATAATATGTAGACAGTCATTTCAGGGTTTCTAATATTAGTATCTCTTCTGGGATTTGAAATTTAGGTCAAAACTACTGCCAGAGTGATCTACTGAAATTTCAATTAGAATTTGTTTCAACAAGATACTTCGTTTAGAATTGTTTGAAAGACCACTACAATGACTTATAGATTTAATTGTGTAAAAAACAATTAAGAGAGAATGCCAGATCCCTATCATTAAACACTTTCCAAATGAAAATAGTCTTTTACACTAAATAAGCTAGCACAACATGGAATTACTTACGGAGTTTTACAACATTAAGATGGAAGCCTAAGTCACTAGTAACTGAGGCATTGAATTTAAGTGTGGGGTTTGGGATTACTAATTTTGTTTTTTTTTTTTTACTAACTAGTTCTTTTAATTAGTTTCAGCGTTATATGGATTCAGTATATGAAGGGTTTCTCTTATAAACTTGTGAAAGCCTTCACTTGACAGCATTATATCCACATCTAATTTTCAAAGCATTGACTCTGAATTCGACTACTTCTTTTCTGGAAGAGTATGTTCTTGTGTTTGCTTAAGGTATCCTGGCATCCTTCTCCACTTGAAGGAACTTCTACAACTGGGCTTTGTCAGATTGTTCTTTGGGGTTTTGCCCCCATTCCCTCAAAACCAGGGAAACAACACTGAATTTTCTGAGTGTTCAGAACCTATTAAATTAAGCCTGAAACTTAAACAAGTGGAATTGCTGTGACAAGAACAGATGTACTTGGCAGTTCTGCCTTGATCAGTCTTCACAACAGCAGCCAATCTGGCCCTAGTGCAGTCAGTTTTGTTTGAGATTTATGCAATAATCTTTTTTTCAGAAGAAACATTCAACACGGTATCTCAGCAGAGGTAACTCAGATTCACTGAGCTGCCAAACAGGGAAGCAATTTCATTATTTTTCTTTCTGATAGAAAGAGAAAACTGTTCCTGAAGCCATGCGATTTAATTGCTGTGTAAGCCTTTTATGCCTTAGCCAGTCTTCTTCCCAGTGTAACTACTGTTTTCACTCTAAATTTACTTAAGCATTTTAGAAATATTATTAGATGAACATGAGATGGCAATGTATATTTTACCTGTAACTATATTTATTTGAACTATGTGGATAGTACAGATTTCTTTAACAAATAGGCTTGTTACCTCACTACTGTATCATCGTGTGGACAATGGTGTGTGGGAAGCTATTTTGTCTTACTTGCTTATTAACTGGGTGAGCTTACAGTCTTGTTAGAAGTTGTAAATTAAGAGATTTTCAAGCAGTTTTCATAGGTGTGAGCAATAGCCTTTCAAAATTTAACAAACCTGACTGAATCTTAACTGTGTATTTTTTACTGTCTTTTTGAAATTCTTTGATATATTCTACACAAATTTATTTTCAATTTGGAGATATTATAGGGCTTAAAAATATTCTCTTGCAGGGTTAAAAGCTGCTACTGAAGGCACAGCATTTTTTATAGCAAAACAAACCTTACAGGCTGTCTATTGTAGGCTGCTAAAAGTGACATGAATAAACACCAGCTTCTTACCATTTCTACTAGAAAATCATAGATCAGAAACTAGCAAAGTCTGAATCACTTCATTTATTTTTAAGAAATAATGTGTTACCAAATTCTAAAATCTTAAAAATATGGTCAGGTTTAGTCCTTCTTTTGCATTATCCTAGTAGTGTGAAACAAAGCTAAATACAATTAAATAATTTTACTGGGTTTGGCTAAACCTGCTTAAGACAACTGCAAGCCACTATCAAACTGAAAATTACCAATATGCTCTCAGTAAGAATCTGAAAAAAAAATCTTTAAAGCAAAAAACCCCAAAGATGTATTTGACTACTTTTACCATCAGATGCATTTTATGGAAGAATTGTGTAAGAAATGAAAAAGGAGCCATAACAGGCAATCAGTTTCCTATTGTAGATAACCATAGCAGAGAAGAATTGAACTTCATAGAATAGCTAGCAGATATTAATTGAATTTATTTTTCATGACAAGTGTATGTCAGAACTCCAATCTATGTCTTGATCATAAAGTTAAATTTCTAGGCCTGGATGTAGACATTAGACTCTGCTGTGATTCCATATGCTATGTGCAGAAATCCAATTTGTTCTTTTGGTAATAAAGCTTAGAAAATGCTTCTTCTTTTGAATCCAAACATCATTGCAACTGTCCAATTGCAACTAATTTTTTTTGTCCAATTTTTTTTTTTTTTTTTTTAATGTTATGCGGGTAGCTGTTGGAAGCACCCGTGAGCAACTTACTCACTGGTAGATCTATAACAAGCTGAAGATATGGATGCCACACTTCACACACACTGCCAACAATGAATTCAGAGCTGTGGTTGATCTAAGCTCTGGTTATTGAAAAATAGCAAGGCTTCTGGTAGGCAAGGTAACAGAAAGCACTTTGCTTCCTGAGCAGGCCAGCTGCTCACAAACAAGTGCTCCATGGGGAAAATAATTCAATTCATATAATCATCACTGGCTCAGGAGTGGAAATAAAAGAAGAGAACAAAAAAGGTGATGAAAGTTAGAATTTGGAGCGAGTGACAGGCGGTTGGGTGGCTTTGCTAACAGCCACAAAGCATTGATGGCACTTGGACATTAGTCTTTTGTTTTACTCACAGTCTTATTAATTTTTAAAGAACTGTTAATATATTTAATTTATAGCAGTGAAATGTGCTGTCATATTCACTCTGAATATGTTTCCTGTTGCTTTTTAGCTTTAACTTTGATCTTCATGTTCACCACATAGGGATATAAATTCAGAAGTCATGAAGTTTTTGAGGATCTTTGCTCATAAGAAATGATGTTTGTATAGTTTAGAAGAAAAAATTCAGGGAATGTGTAGAAAGAGAAGGATAAAGAAGGAAACTTGAAATGAAAGAGCAAAACTGTCCAAGCAAAGGCTTCTGAAGTGTCTGACAGGAGAATAAAATAGATTAAATCCTTAAGAGTTCCCTCCACACAATTTGGAATGATGAGACACGTAGAGACAATCTTTCAAATTTCCTGTGATTTTATTCCACAACACAGAATTCAGATGTTACCTGAATCATCTAAGGTTGTCTCCTTACCTTTAAATTTTTGCCTTTGAGAATGTTCATACGAAATAAAACTCAAGCCATATTTCTCAGTAAGCAGTCTCTGCAGTTCACTCTTCTGGGCTTTTCATTTGATCATCTACTTTAGATGTGACTATTAATGTCTCTCTCTCATGTATGTTTTCATTAGGGTAAACATCATCAGTGACATTAAGGAAACCACAATGATTAAATTTGAATGAATGCTTTCATATTGCAGAAAGAGGTAATACATTTGAGTAGCTTGCACTCTTCTTCATGATATATTACTTAGATATTTTTCCTAACCGGTTATCAAGAAAGGTAGTGCTGTCATGATGCTACAGCCATCAGCTTATGCAGCAAGTCTTGAACACATTCTGTCAGCAAACTTTGCCCAGCTGTCAGTAGGTATAGGGTAGGGCTGGAATATGAGAGCTAGATAGCTTAGCTAGTTAAGATAGCTAAGAGCAACAGATATTTCTTCTTCCTTGGATGTTGTGAAGTGATCAGGAACTGAGACCCGTTATCCTACACTGAAACAAGATAAATATCATTGTTTCACGCAGGCCATCTTGCCTTTTGTTGAGTGAAAACATCTCTTGGTTCATGTTTGGTTTTCTCATCACAGATAGCTTCTAGTCTAGACAAGAACAGAAACAGTCTAGTCCACTTCTTGTAAAGAGCTGATGACACTTAAAACAAATTGTGGAAAATGCAAAACTTGTGGTTCTTGAACAGTTTCAGATTTTTCTCTCAGAGTGGGTTGACATCAGGTAAAATTCACTAGGATAAAGAATAAAGGCTTATTTGCTTATTTAATTTGCCTTCACCCATCTCTGTTGCATAAATCTTTTTACCTTCTGCTATTTCTCCTTTCTAAATGCTTATGATGAACTGGAAAATTGTTTATATAATTTCTTATGGGTATCTGTGCAACCAATAAGTGAGACAAAAGCCTTTCATTTACCTGTACTCAGAGATACTCTGAACTGGTTATTGACAGACAGAGTGACCAAAAGCACACCATTCAAGAAATTGAGAATGGATCTTCAAAGGAATTAATATCAGAAAAAAAAATTGAGGCGTTGCTGGGAGGTCTTCACTGAATGTTTAGCTCCTGTTTTACTATGGAGCTAAAGGAACAAAGATCTTAATCTACTTTATTGCTGACACTGAAGATAGAGATGGGAGATGGCTGCAACTTGACCTCTAAAGATTAGGCTAGAAAGTGTCTAAAGATTAAAAACACAGTGGAAAATAGCACAGCAGTCAGAACTACGCAATGTCAATACCTTGCTTTATATTTCAGGATATGTTTCCCCCTGTAGAAGTAGACATGAAATGGATTTTCCTTCTCCCAACTAGTTAACTGTTTTAGAGGGGATTGCAAAAAAGGATGTGGGGAAAAATAACCACCACAAAACACCACACTTTAAACGCTTGTATATGTGTGTGTGTATGTACAGCTGAGATTCCAGGCATCTGTGGACCTTTATTTCATAAAGCAACTTTCTTGAGTTCAGCTGTTTAGGAATAGTAGAGGTCAAAATTAAAAGCTATGTACACAACTTCCCTCTACCCTCTACTGTAGTGTTCTTCACTGTTCCCCTCGAGTCAGATGCAAAAAAAACCCAAACAAAAACCTAAACAAAAACAAATAAAAAAAGAATAAATCAAAATAACTCCAAAGCAAATATTATCACCAATATATTTCCACAGAAATTATAATAGCTCTTTTATTCTGATTGCAGCAGTGGTTTTAGCAAGGAGCTTTCTAATATGAAAAAAAATCCTGAAAATTTAATGAAATGCCTACCAAGTAAGAGTTGTGTTTTAATAACATTTTACATTTTATTTACTTACTGTCAAACTGAACATGGGGATGGGGAACAAATTTAATTAGAGTAAAATGCTGCTTTCTTATTGTGAGAAAATACGATCATTTTGGGAAAAAAAAAAGAAAAATAGATAAACTCAATTTTCTACATTTCAACAAGACAAAAGGAAAGAACATCTACCTCTGGAAAGAAAAAAATGTATCTGTGCTTTCTTTAGTTTGGCATAAGAGGGACCATCCAGAGTGGGAAGACTCTGCATCGTACTTCTTTCTAAGACTATTTCAGCACCTAACTTGCAAATCTTCACTTTCACTGTATACTGTTATAATTAGGTTGACATTATACTCTGAAATTATTTTTTGCTTAGCTGGTCTTGAAGTTTTTCCATTTTGTATAAATAAATTTGCTTTTATTTAGCTTCCCTTCTCAGTCAATAAAATCACTACACTGCTATATAATTACGACCTCTAAGTTCTGACTCAAACCTCATTAAAAAACAGTCATACTCCACAAGCACAAGGGGAAGCCACCCACTTGCTGGGTGGTTGCCCAGATATGCTGATTCGTTATCTGCATTTGGCTGTCATTCAGGTTACGTTTTGAGGAATCTGACCTCTTACAGCCTCATGAATCAGATAGAGAAGTGATTGAAGTGGATAGACTTATTCACACAGGCTGCTTCTGCATTCAGCTGTGTTTGAACACCATAGCTAAAAGTTTGGGGGTTAGGATAAATAGATTAGTTGGTTTGCAGCCAAGACCAGTGACTTTGTGTAGTACATACAACCATGATTTTTATTTTTTTTTTTCTGATGAAACACTCTATTTGGTATTTGAATTGCTTCTCATAACTTAGAAACAAGATCTCACAGTTAAAGAGATTTATGCTCTGTTTGGTAGTCTGCTCTTGCTATTACATTAAACAGCTAAATCGAGGATGCTAATTCTTGCCTAAGTACTGAAAAGGTGACCTATTTATAGGGCTGTAGAATGCATATGTCTCCCATGAAAGTCAATTGGAAACTATTAGTGTTCAACACCTGAAATTGCGTCCATCTTCTTGATTCCTGAAAGATATCTTTACACACATATTGTCATCCATATATGAACTCAGATAACTCGGTTAGTGTTGATGTGATTGTAAAATGAAACAGTAAAAATGAAGAATCTTATTTTTAGTTACCTTTATTGATATTGTTAAAGCATGCATTTTTTCAGAGGCTCAGTGAGTTTCAGCAATTACTTTGCTGATTTCTCTGCAGGCAGATATCCCTCTGCATTCACCCATCTGATTAGGACATCATATACTAGTATCTACTTTTTAGGATAAACTAGACAGTTGGTTTTGCAGATGAATTATTACAGATTTACATTGTATAATACTTAGAAAGTGATTCTGTTTCATTTTCTTCTCTTACACCAATCTCTTACTTTGAATGGCAGCGTGCTATTCAGACAGTTTTACTATTGAGTAAAAATTTCCTTTTGAAATTTTTTTTGCATACTCAGTGTAGAAAGAGTAGAGATATTTAAAATTATTGTAGTTCTGAAAGTAAGTTCACTACAATAAAGAGGTGTTTCAGAGAACACTGAAACAAAGTTGACCATAAAAATATTTTACAATTAACACTTGCTAGGGATAAAATTTTTCTAGGAACTAATAATGAGACCTTAAAGAGACAAGTCAGAAATGTAGTCATCCGGTAACAAAGTGTATGAATAGAGCAGTTCATCACCTTCTTCCATGTTTCTGCTTGACCTTATTCTAAACACTGAGTTGAGTATCAGTTACAGACGCATGTTTTCAAGAATATCTCGTATGATTAACATGACATTAGCAGCAGAGAAATAAGTCTCCACAGGCTGAACTAAACTAGTGTCATAGTAAATCTAAAATATTATACTCATATGTAGGACATGATCAGAATGATATAAATTTCAAACTGTGGATTACATGATAGTGATTCTTTAAAAAATATGAACTGTCAAATCAGCTTTTTACACCCTGTTGTGAATTATTTGGAACAAATAGTAGCTAAGAAAAATTTCAGAAATTATAATTTCAGAGTATTTCTAAAGAGAAAGAAAGGCAGTAGGCTGAAGTCTGTGCACAGTAATCTGCACAGGTTTCATTTGGCTTTTAGAGTTCTTAAGTGATTTCTCTGAAACTGCCAAAACCTAGCCACTAGGGCGCAGATATGCAGCACAAACTGCAGAGGGGAATAAACAACACACATAAGCAACTCACCACTTCGAAACTAAATTTTTTCTATAAATGCTGCTAACATTTTGACAGTATTTCAAACTCTGGAAGCATTTATTAGTTCTCAGAAAGCAAAATCTTCAAGCTTTCATTTTGTAAGTTAATATTTGAATAGGTTTCTGCTGTTTCTGTATTTGGTAGAAAATACAGTTCATAGATACATCTCATTAGACTTAAAGCAAGGGCATGGAAGATCAGATGCATTCCATGTGACCTTGTGGATAAAACTGTAGCATTACAATTGTAGCATTACAAAATTGTGATTAAAGCAGGACTGTTGTGCATAACAGCATGAAGAAGAGGATGCTGTTGAAGCTTTACTAGCAAAAGCAGAGCTGATGATTTGTAAAATGGTTATTGGAATTAACTACTAACTAGGAAACCTCCTACGTAGGCACAATTTTACTCCGAATCACTGTTGCATACTTACAATGTTTGGCTCATTAACAGTGAAACAAAAGTACTTTCTTTATTATTTTTAGGATGGTGACGTTTTTATTTCTTGATAAAGAGCCGTTTTTGGTGCTGCAGAAGATAAAATTTGACGGCCATTTTTGTACTGACAAACTCACAGATAGCTAACATATTTCTGTAATTTGTAATTTTATTATAGGTAGTAAACGCTGTTATTGATTCCCAGCAGTAGTTTTTTGTTGCAAGGAGGGAACACTTCTAGTATAAATGCTGCAATTGGCTTGCACCATGGACTTGAAATAACATGTCTGGCCTTGAGATAAGAATACATATGTTCCTCAACTAGTAATTCTTTCCATCAGACTAACATTCTCTTTTGCAGCACGTTATCCAAACTGTTCCATTTTCTTTTTCATCCCACAGCACATCTGTTGGTATTTTAATGTATTGTTATTCCTTCTCTTTCTAACTGTTTTTGTTTTCACAGACCGTATTTTCTGAAGTGCTCTTTTCAGCTACTGTTTCTGAACACTGAGCCCAGGAAGGGGAATGCCTTCTGTTCCTTGGACAGCCTGACTTGATTGGACCTCTTGGTGTCATGAAGTCCTACATTTTCTCCCCACGTGCATTCTGTATGCCTTCCTATCACCTTGCTTGTTGTCCTTTCAAGGACATTGAATATTTGAGGGGAGCAAAATAAGTATTTTGTAACTTCCCAAGACCCAGTAACACTTTATTTCAGCCAGTCAAAGAAATATGTTAAATAGCCAATGACCATGTCTTTAGATACATTTTACTCCGATGCCTTTTTGTCTTGATGATTTAGGGACATAGTTTTTTCTTAATTTTCCTTAATCATGTTTGCTATTGTTTACTTTTTGCTTGACAGGTCTGCTTTGAAAACAAACACGGCTTTGGTTTTTTGGGGTTTTTTTTGTTTGTTTGCTTGTTTGGTTGGTTTCTTTGTTTGTTTTTTTGGTTTGTTGTTGTTGTTTTGAACAAGTAGCTTCTGGACACACTATTACACAAAAATAAATTCTACAAGGAATGGAAGGAAAGACAGCTAGAAGGGAGGACATATAAGGAAGCTGTCCAAGCAGCAAGAGATTATGTTAGGAAAGCTAAATCTCAGTTAGAACTAAATCTATCTGGAGAGATCAGGGAGAACAGCAAAAATTTCTATAGGTATATTAGCAGCAAAAAGAAAGGCTAGGGAAGGTGTGGGCCACCTCAGAGGGGGAACAGCAGAACTGGTAACAAGTGAGAAGTTCTCAATGACTTCTTTATCTCAGTCTTCACTGG
This sequence comes from Heliangelus exortis, assembly GCF_036169615.1. Lineage (NCBI taxonomy): Eukaryota > Metazoa > Chordata > Aves > Apodiformes > Trochilidae > Heliangelus > Heliangelus exortis. The sequence continues at coordinate 96,272,893 of NC_092422.1, forward strand.
GAAGGGCTCCAGCCACACTCCCAAAATCACAGAAAACAACGGCAAGGGTTGGAAGGAAGAACTTCAAATTGTAAGTGAAGATCAGGTTTGTGACCATCTGAAGAACCTGAAAGTGTACAAGTCCATGGGATCCAATACAACCACAGGTACTGAGGGAACTGGTGGATGTGCAAAAATGCTGTCTATCATATTCCAAAAATCATGGCAGTCTGGTGGAGTCCCCAGTGACTGGAAAAGGGGAAATACAATCCCCATTTTCAAAACAGGAAAGAAGGATGAATGAGGGAAGTACAGTCCAGTCAGTCTCACCTCTATGCCTGGTAAGATCATGGAGCAGATCCTGAAGGCACTTCTGAGGCAGAAGAATAACAAAGAGGTGATTTGTTATAATCCACACAGCTTCACCAAGGACAAATCATGCCTGACAAAATGAATGACCTTCTATTAAAAGGTCACAACATCAATAGACAAGAAGAAAAGGATTTGGGAGTGCTGGTGGACAAACAGTTATATATAAGCCTTCAGTGTACACTTGCATCCAGCAGGATCCTTGGCTGCATCAAGAGAAGTGTGGCCAGGAGGTCCAGGGAAGTGATTCTCTCCCTCTACTCTGCTCTCATGAGACCCCACTTGGAGCACTGCATCCAATTCTGGAGCCCCTGTTACAATAAAGACATGGATGTGCTGGAGTGTGTCCAGAGAAGGGCCACGAGGATGATCAGAGGGCTGGAGCACCTCTCCTGTGAAGCCAGACTGAGAGAGTTGGGGTTATTCAGTCTGGAGAGGGGAAGGCTCCAAGGAAACCTTATTGTAGCCTTCCTGTATCTGAAGGGGGCTAAAAGAAAGCTGGGGAGAAAGTTTTTAGGATGTCAGGTAGTGATAGGACTAGGGGAATGGATTCAAACTAGAGCAGGGTAGATTTAGATTGAAAGTTAGGAAGAAGTTCTTCATCATGAAGGTGGTGAGACACTGGAACAGGTTGCCCAGAGAGGGGGTGCAAAGCCCATCCCTGGAATTTTTTAAAGCCAGGCTGGACAGGGCTCTGAGTAACCTGATCTATTGGGAGGTGTATTTGCCCATGTCAGGGGGGCTGGAATTACATGATTTTAAAGGTCCCTTTGCACTCTGAAAATTCTCTGATTCTCTAATTCTAGAAAATAACAAAAAATGTTGTGTGTCCAAATATAACAATCTGGTAACAGGTATTCTTGATTATTCAAGTCTTTTAGCTTTCTCTGGTAGGGAAGTGTTCTTTTCTCTGGATGTAGTTCAAAGTGAACTGATTTTCAGACAAGGATGTAACTACATGAGGAAGCAGCTGCAAAAAATCTAAACCCACCCCTCCGCCCCCTCAAAAATATCAGGGAAAGGCACTAGGGAAAGATGTTTTACCATGACTCTCTAAATGGTTCTCCCCACAATGTGTCTGTGGTAGTTGAGTTTGGAACAATTTAGATATAGGCTATCCTAACTAATAATTCTGCTTATTGCAGAATATGTTGTTGGGAAAGTTAAATGCCTGACATTCAGCCCTTCCAGTCTTTATGTAACATTCTTGCGTGGCTGGCTACAGATTTTATCCACATGAATCGTGGGAATGACTGTGTGAGAATCCAGTATAAAAGAGTTACTGCTCTCTTTTATACTTTCATTGCCTTGAATGGATTTATAGGGAAGATGTAGACACAGTCAGCAACTGTGTTGGCATATGTAGAAACAATTTCCATTTCTACATTTCCTTTCTAAATTTTTCAAAAATTATAAAATGAAGATGGCTAATTTTATGGTGACATCTCAATGCTCAACTTGCAATCCCATAATGAATTCACCAACATGTAAAAGAAAGATATCAGGCTCATAAAGGAAAAAAAACTAGTTACAGCTCAGTTTTGTGATAGAGGAATGTGTTTATTTTAACTTCCCTCACTGCATTTCACATTTTTCTCAGTTATAAATTAGGATAACGTCAATAAAATATTTGGCACTGCTCTTTGATGTAAGTTTGATTGCTTACTTGCTTTTTTATTGGAGCCTTTTAATCTCTCTGTCTCTCTATACATATACAGCCTTCTCAATTGTAATATAAATTGTGTTGATGTTTGTTATGGAATATGTTGTTCAGTGACCACTCTAGCAGAATACGTGGCTTTCTGTTTTCTTGTGTAATTTAGATTTGCATAGTGTTCTTTCTTGATCTTAAATTCATTTAAAACCTTACTTTCCACTATTATTTTCATGTTGTTTCTTTCATACCTTTCTTTCTGATCATGTTGCAGTTATATTATCTATTTTCTAAATTAGATTTTTTTCCCTCTCTGCTTAGGATCTCTCCCAATGCAGCCACTTAAAAGCATCCATATCATACCTGATAGGGAAAGGACAAGTGTTTCTTTTACCTGAGTACTGAAAACAATTAAATCTACACCACAATTACTTCCACTTGGAGCAGTTTCTGCTGAGTGACCTTAGAGTGTAAAACTAAGAATTTGCTGGTGTGTTTACAATGTCATATCATGCTCCTTTGGAAGATGATGTAGTGTTTTCCAACTTTGCTTAAGCAAAATGTGTTTCAAATTTTGTGATTTCACTGAGATTATTTATGTTATAGTTCTCTGGTCTGTTTTGGTATCAGTATCATCAACAGAGATTTACAGCTTTGTCTCTTTCATACTACTTTAGTTGTTAGTTTAGTCCTTCTGCTAAGGGAATTATCTTTCAGAATTGATTGGATTTAGAACTTATCTTTTAAAAGTAACCAAATCTCTAAATTTAATTTAAATGGATTTATTGATCTAGTTTATTTTTATTTAGTTTTCTGGTCAACGTTTTTACTTGCACAAAAGCAGCAATAATAAAGTAGTACAATAATAAGGAAAAAAAAGAAAAAAAGAGGTATTTAACGTGCTCTTCTAAGCATGTCAACAGGACATTTAAAGCCTTTCCATGTTATAGATATCAGACAGACATTTCTGCTTCCTGGTGCCTTACTAGAGTTATTTGCAACTCGCTTTGGGGTGCCAGAGTTCTTTGGACCCATGCACAAGTTATATTTGCCATCAGGAATTTTTGTAGACTGTCTTAATGTGACTGCTTAACACAAAAGTTTACTGCTGTGATCCTGGATAGTCTTGTTCTGGAATTTTTCTCTATATTTTTTTATATGTTCCCAAACTGCAGGTTTTGAGTTCAAATTCACCCCCCACTACATATCCTCACCTCCCCACCTTGAACCTGGGAGCATTGATCAGGTAGCCATTGTGGTCATGAGGCCTTTAAATAGCTAAGTTGTTCAATTCTATAGCAGAAACAAGGGAGGGAACTGCAGGCAAATCTTTCAAACAGTAGTTTACCCACAGAAACACATTTACTCTGGTCAGTTGACACTTTCCCCAGTCAAGAAATAAAAAAAAATAAAATATCCATTGTCAATGGATTCAGAAATTGTGGTTTTGGATACAGTCATGAAAGAACTTGTGGAAGATTTTGGGTTTCATTACATATTAAAGTTTTACCTTCAAAAGCTCATGTAACTGAAAAACTAAATGCTTCTCTAGAAAGCTAAATATATTACTGTGAATCTGAACATTTAATTCTGAATTCTATATTTAGATTGGTGGTAAGTGGCTTAAATGCCCATACTTGTGTTTTGTCAGTATGGATTTTTCTCTATAAGAAAGTTTACCTATAAATTCCAGCTCCATTCTTTAAATCTTTTGAGTTCAGCTTCCTAGATTTTTAATACAATTCCTTTTACTATAGAAAATAAGCTCTTTTATAACATATAATGTAACATAATATTTAAGAGAATTAATTTTTTATAAATATATCTATGCCTTTGGTATCTTAAACTGGAATTAAAGTGGTTTAGATAGGAGAGAGATGAAGATAATTTATGGTTAGAAACCTAGAGGTTGTAGTGAGACAGATGTTGGCCTCTTCTCCCTGGCGACCAGTGATAAGGTAAATGGGGTCAAGCCCCATCAGGGAAGGTTCAGTTTGGATGTTAGAAAAAATTTCTTCACAGAAAGACTGGTTAAACATTGGAACAGGCTTTCTAGGGAGGTGGTGGAGGCACCATCGCTGGAGGTGTTCAAAAGATGGGTAGATTAGGTGCTACCCATGGTTTAGTGAGTAAGGGTTGTAAGGTAGACAGCTGGACTTGATGATCTTAGAGGTCTTTTCCAACCTTGATGATTTTATGATTCTACAAAATATCTGAAAATTCTGTGTACCGCAGCTGACAAGCTGATTTTGACATGCACCCATCAAGTTAGCAGCTGAGATGGATTGGAGAAGTTATTTCGGTGTCTAATATATAGATATTTGTATTGCCCATACAAACTCTAGCAAACCCTACAACAGATAATTTAAATGAGTTGCATTGTTAGGCCTGTATTCTAATGCAGTCTCCCATATCACAAACTGAGTGGTTTCTTATTCTTAGAATGAATAAGAAGATAGCATAGATGAATGCAGGTCCCTTCACAGATTTGGAAGTCTGAGTTACGTAGCACCAGCTGGACCTTCAGTCAGGGAGTGGTACACTGTTCAGATCCTGTCTGTGGAAAACTTCACCAGCATTGTAGTCTTGAGAGCTTTTATATGATGTCCTTAGAAGTAAGCAATATTATTAACAACTTCTACTGTCAAGCAAATGAATGGCATCCAAGCTGCTTTACATTAAGATGAGATGAGACATGCAGGTAGCTTAATCACGGAGTGCTAAGTGGGAATGACATCCAGGCTTCTCTATTACAATCAAAAAAATAAAGTTAATCCAGAACCCACGTGGTATGTGGAGCACTCAGGGCATATTATTTGTTGGGGGATTTCAAGGCTCAGCTCAGGTTTTTGGTTCTTTTAAAGGATGCAGAACCACCTAATTTGGTCTATGGTTTATCAGACAACTCAGTATTGAATTATCTACACTGCCATGTGTTGTTTCTGCTGAGATAGAGTCTCAAGGCAATCCAAGACTGAGTCATGTTTACAATCCCCCCATGAACTGCTAGTGTACACTAGATGTTACCAAAACTTGTCTACAAACAGTGAGCCAGATAATCCATTCAATTGCAACCTTGTTAGACAAAAAATGGCAGACAGAAATATCATGTAGGTCAGAAAAGGTAAATGCCAAATCTTCCACCAAGGAAGGAATAGCCTCATGTAGCAGTAAAGGCTGCAGCTCAAGTGGATGGAAGGCAACTTTGTAGACGTGAAACTTAATTTCATTTATTAGTGGCATATTTTGTGTAGAAGACAATTATGGATTGAGTAGTTGCAAAAAAAAGAAACCCAAAAAAACCCCCAAGGAAAGTAATTTTAGAGATGAAGATAAAATATCTCAGAAAACCTGAGAGAGAAGTAGATTTGCAGAATGAATACTTAATTTCCCAGATTTTTTGTCATTGAGACAATAGTATTTGCAATTATATAGACAAAGAAAGAAAAAATTTTACCCCCTCTAGTTCTAATTACATTACAGCTTTCTGGTTTTAATTCCAGTATTTAAGTTAGACAGTTACAGTGTTTAGACTGTAAAAGGAAGTATTAAACATAAAACCTCTTAGTAAGGTTGCAGAATAGATGAGGATAATGGAGCATTTTTCCTACTAGAGAATGCCTTGCTTTTCAGTCCTTTTCTCCTTGAAATGGCAATCCTACTGTAAGGAGGAGTGGTATTCTGGGGTCAGTGAAGCAACAGAGCAGTGAAATCCAACAAATCATATTCTGCATCACATGTTGCTTAGGAATATAGCTACTTTCAATCATCCCACTGATGTCCAATTCATATACGGTGATTTTTAGTACTTTTAAATATTTCTGACACCTTGCTTAGAGCTTTTAGACATTATACCAGATCCCTAATGTTTCACAAATGAATTTGTTTTCTTTTATAAACTTTTTTAAAGGTCTTCCCATCTGGAAATACACTTGATGATAACCTTTTCAGGCTAAATTGAGATGAGTTCATTTTGATAATTTTTTATTTCACTGGTAATGTGCTGTTTAGTCACCAGATAATGGAACTTTTCATAGATGATGAGAACTCATTATCCCAGTCTTCTAATAGAAATGCATCTTATCACAGGTGCGTGACTGCTATTCTTGATTTCATTCGAGATCATGTCTGACAAAATACATAAAATATTGTGTCTCCTTTGTCCGTGGGGCAGCTTGCTAATAGACAGTGTCCAAATCATTCACTGTGAAGTCCAGATGTGTCCTGTTTGTCCTCTGCTAAGAACATGATATTTAATAGTCTGAAATGCAAGTTCAAATATCTGATAATAATGAAGAAGTCAAACTTTATCCCTTCCTCATCGTGTTATTACAGGACCAGAAGACATTTTGTTAGAGGTTTATCTCTAGTGGGGGTTATTCTTTATTACCCAGGGCTTTTAGCATGATGCAGTTCTTAACTCTGTTTGGAAATTTAATACAGAAATGTGTGTCCTAAACTTTCATTTATTGATGAAAGGACTCGAATTCATTCTAATTTCAGAATTGGATTTAATGTGGTATGTGAATATAAGAAAATATCTGAAAAAATATCTGTCCTCATAAGTTACATATGAGATAAATCTGTTCTTCTTGAGCAAAAGCAGTTGGTTCAGTGATGAAAAATTTTTCTGTAGAATAAGATTCTCTGGGGGATATCTGTAGATTCAAGAAGCTTAGTCATGTACTACCCTACTGGTACTGCACAGTACATGGTTCTTAGCATTCTGGATCTTCAACAGTTCCTAGAGGACATTTAGCTAGATACGTAAACTTTTTAATGAAAACAAGATATCATAATTTTTAATTACATAATTAAAAAAAATATAACCTTAATATTGTAAGTTGATAGTTTCTTATTTAATCTTCAATTATGTGAAACAAAATGCAAATTTAGACTTTAAAAAAATAAATTAATCCTTAAATATTTTAACTATTTTTCTGTTTGATTCCTAACTAAATGTCTTTCACGTTGTCTAGAAGTGTCATGTTCTCCCCATCCACTGGGACATCCAAAAGCCTTTGAACATGGCCTGGCTGTAGATGACTGTGTTTGAGCAGAGCTCCCTTCCAATCTCAACCATTCTGTGATTCTACTCATTGCTCACTGTAACGGTGTGGTAAAAACTCTTCTGCATTTATTCTTCAGACTATTCCAAATATCTATTTTTCCATAACAGAAATATAGCAATGGATCAGTTCCTGACTCTTTTATATTTGTCTAGTCTTGTAACCTATTCTACCCAATTATAATTTTTTTTGTCTTCACAAATGAAAACATGAAGTTTTGCCTCCAGAACTGTTACAGTTGGATAGGTTTCCGTAGTCCACATGTGAAATTGTTCACTAGAGGTTACTTATTCTTACTCTTCCTGCTTTTGGATTATTCATTATTTCCCATCTTTTTTAAAGAACATAATGCCTACTGTTTACTTAATAGGAATTTTGAGATTCCAGTGAAAAACATTGATTATAAAAGGAATGGTTGTAACATTCAAAACTTTATTTCTGTCTCTTAAGGGCTACCCTTTGTGCTTTTTACAAGTGCAGAAACGGGGAGAAATTTATTCAATATTTGCCTTCAGTATCTAGGTCTTTAAATTTCTGACTTACAATCTGAGGCATTCCATATTTTGTCCTTCAGGTTTTGTTCTCACAATGTAGTCAACAAATAAGAACAATTGCATGATTTGCTTTTCATTATTGTCAATAAATAATATATTGGTTTATGCTCGAGAAAGCATGCTAGACAAAGCATGCTGCTTTAACACAGACTTTCTCTTTTGCTGCATTGTGTGTGGATGGCAAGGTGTTGGTAGTTTCTCACTACACAAATCAGTAATAAAATATTTATTTTAACTTGCAATAAATTAATTTTCCACAAGACAAGTCTGCTTTGTCTCAATAGTATTTGGTAACTGATCTCCCTGTCTTTATCTCTGACCATGAACATGTTTGGCCACCCTATTTTCTCCCACATTCTACTGAGGGATAAAGTGAGTGAATGGCTGGGTAGACATTTAGTTGTTAGCCAAAGTTAACCCGACATTCTTACTGACTTCATTTACATTCCACACACAGCCATTAACCTCTGTGCATTTTCTGCTAGAATAACACCATTTTTCAGAATAACAAAGGTTAATAGCAATTAGCATTTTGCATTTCTGTATATTTTTCTAGGACTGTCTAAAAAAATGCATTTATTCAGCATAAAACAGCCTTACTCTGACATTTGTAGATTCTTTTCTTAGCTTCTTTTTTTCTCTTAGATTTCCTTTGCTGTAATATCAATTTGCTATGAATGTTTCCTGGAAGAGACAGTAATGTTCTACTGAGCTGCTTCATACATCCTGGCTTATCTTCTTTCAGTGGCACTGTGAAAATTAAGTTTGATATGTTTTTGTATTCAATGCATTACTTCAGATGCCTGGTCATTTCTTTTGGATTTTGTCTGATATTTTGCCTTGGCTATGCAGCAGCCTGAACACTCCATCAGCTTCAGTTGCTTCATACTTACTGGAAGGTCAAAATTAATTAATGAAATATTTGGATTTTCTTTGAGTACTTAGGTTTAACCCTATGTTTTATTCTATTCAAACTCACTTGGAAATTCTCTTAACTTTTTAGTTTAACCTTGCAAATTTTTAGTGTAAATCTTGCTAAATCTTTACATACAAATACCGTTGTGTTGTCTAGGCTGCTTCAAACAATTTTGTGAGAATCTGGTAGATAGCTTTAAAATAATTCTTCTTTCTGACATCGACTTTCTTGACTTCATTGTTCTGGTTTGATATGACACCATTTTTGGTATGAGGGTAAGTGCCCCAGGAGTGGCTCCTACAAGATGCTGCTGAAAGCTCTCCTGGCTCCAAAATATAAAGCCCCGCCTCTGGCTAATGTTGCAGCCTTCTGTGGATGTGCTTCTCTGTGGTTAACATATTCAAGAAGGGGAAAACACTTAGTGATGAGATCTCAGGGCAGAGAAGAGGGGAGAAGAGAGAGAAACACCATGAGAGAGAGCAACACCAGAAGGCAGCAATACAGGAGCAGAGAGACCAAGGTTAGTGAGGAAGGAGAGGCTGAAGGTGCCTTGAACTGAAGTGGCTCTGCATTCTGTGGTGAGATGACAGGCTGCCCAAATAACCTGTGGGGAAGCACGATGGGGCAGTCCCTGAAGGATCACAGTGGAGCAGTTGTGAGGCAGCCTGTGAAGGATACTATCGGAGCAGCTGCAGACCTGCAGCCTGTGGAGGACCCCATGCCAGGGGAGGTGACTGTACCCAAAGCTGTGACTGTCCATGGCTCTGTGGGCAGCTCATGCTGGAGAAGTTTGCTACTGTGCCTCATGGGAGGGACTCACACTGGAGAAGTTTGTGAAGGATTTTGTCCCATGGGACAGACCACATGCTGGAGCAGGGGAAGGCTGTGAGGCATCCTTCTCCCTGAGGATGAAAAAGTGGCAGAAAATAACCTGTGATGAACACACTATAAGCCCCACTCCCTGTTCCCCTGTACCATTTTGGGAGAGGATGTGGAGATATTGGAAAAAAAGGAGAGGTGAGGTAAAGAATTTAAGCTCTGATTTTTGTTTTATCTTTGCCCTGTTTTGATTTGATTAATGATAAATTAAATTAATTTTTTTCCCCAGTCTGTTTGACTGTGACCACAACTGCTGAGTAGAACGCTCGCAGTCTTTGTCTTTACCCATGAGGTTTTAGGTGGATTTTCCTCCTCACCATCTCAAAGTAGGGGAGGGGGAGTGAGTGGCTGCATGGTCCCTTGTCACCATCTAGGTTCAAACGGTGACAGTTGTCTATACATAGTTCTGCTTTATGTCTGCATTTTATAATGTCGAGGATATGAAAGACAAAATGATGATTCTGACACAAATACTTTCTTTTGAAAGAAGACAAAGGTGTTGTAAGAAAATTGAGGATCAATACCAGGCATTATGCTCCCAAAGTAAATGTTTTCAGAAAGAGTAGGTAGAGTGATCTTTTCTCCAGTATTCCAGTACAGCAATCAACTATCTGGAAATTAAGGACCAAGTGATCCAACTGCCACAATTATAATAGCTACTGGTGGACTTAGAAGTCACCTAAATCTTCTCTGAACAAACAGTACTTGGCCTCCATTAAATTAGGTGACAATATTTTCTGCAGCTGAATTACACACTGCATAAGAAAGCACTTGTATTAAAATGTTGCCAGGTAATTTCAGTGGCTGTCTTTGAGAAAGAATCTGTTCAACCCTATCCATATTCCTGCTCTGACTACACTGAAAATGGGCTTGCCTCTCACCTTGTGTCTGAAATTTCTGTTCCCTGGATTGTGCTTGGATTTCACCTGTTATATTGTTTTTGCATAATGCTTGCTGGGCTGGTAGTAGGATTGTTACAGTCCCTGTACCCTCCCATTGGCTTTTCTCTGGTGCTATGGGACTCTGCCCTGACAGTGAGGCATTGCCATCATGGTTACCCTCAGTTCCAAGCATGTCTTCCATTAGGGAATATCCTGCTCTGGCTAATCTCTGACAATGCCTACAATTAAATGGTTTGCATTACATGATTCGACACGATGGGGTGCATTATTTTGTATTTATCATCATTAGATATTTTTAAGCTGTTCAGGCAGAAGATGTTCCACTCATTTGAATGGCAATTAAGAGGCTGCCTCTTGATCATCATCAATTTTCAGTTGCTGTTTTAGAGTAAGCTGTCAACAGAAATGTCACAGAGTCTGGATTTCTGCATAAGGAAAGCGACAGTTTTATTATATTAGAACAAGCCTGCAGAACCAATAACCTTAAGTGCCATAAGGACTGAGTTATCAGGTTTTAACTTAATTTTAATGTGAAGTCAGCTTTGCTTTCTAATCAACTTTTCATTCCCTATTAGGAAAACTCACATAAAGACAAAATATGTGGCTCTCTTTGTTGGAATGGGAGAAAGGAAGTCATACTTAGCTATTATTATTCTCTTAATATTAATTTGTAAAAGTATCATTATCATTGCTGTGGTACTTAATGTAATAAGGCCTTCAGTACAAGAAAATGGAAAGAATTATATTATTTTTTTTCCATGAAACTCTCAGGAATAATGTGTCCTACACAGTTCCAGTGTAGGACAAAAATCTGAGGAAATTAAGGGGCAAATAGCATTAAGATGTGTAAATTCTTCAGAAGAATATGAGACTTTCCCTAAAATATATCTGCCTTAAAGGATACAGATTTTAAGGGAGGACTGAAGGGGCTAAATTTTCCAAATGAAGGGAACTTTCATTTTTAAACACCTGAACAGTTGTAGCATAAAAGTGATCGAAAAGCTAAATATAATTTATGATTGTGACTCTTTCAAAACCATAACAGGAACCAAACAGAAACTGTATACTGCATTCCTTATTTTCATTGGTTTTTTTCCTCCCACTTGCTCCACATAATTTTTCCTCTTACTTCTTTGGAGGATGAGCAAGTGACTATCTAGTTAAAGCCTTATATATCTGTGCCAACTGCTCCCTAGTGTTTATTCTCTAGTTCCTGTTATTGTCTACATCACAGCTGCAATCTGTCCTCTTTAAACTGTTTAGCTAGCACAGCTCGAGTAATCATTTTCACCCCTTCCAAAAATATCAAATAAGGATGCAGATGCATAGCAATAGAGGCAGCTAAGAGAAAAAATAAAATAAAATAAAATAATAAAATAAAATACCAAAACCTACTAGGTCTCACAAAATGAAACAATTAAACATTTTCATATTCACTACTCCATCTCAAGTAACTGTAGAATTAAATGGAAGTACAAATGTTTATCCCCTAGTACCAAGTACCAAAAATGTGTCTGTAATGGGTATCTCTGGAATCAGAATCAGAATCAAAACCTGGCAGTGTTAGCAGAGTTAGAGAAACACTCATTTTATGTTAAGTAGTTTTTTCATGTCATCTTGGGAAGGTTCTATGATTGTAAGTTCAAATGCCTTATTTCTAATACACAGAGAGGAGAAAATAGTCTTGAGGGGATGAATAACAATACATTCATTCTGGTATACATACCCTGGAAAGTACACAGTCTGTGCTTCTGATCTTAAGTTCTATTATTCAAGATTTAAGGAGTTAATGCATCAAAGGTAATAGATTAAAAAAAAAAGTAAAAATGTAAAGAGCCAATGAATTAAAATTACAAAGGGGATGAAAAGAAGGAAATGTTAATTAATCTTATTCAAATCCTGATGCCATTTTTGCCCTCTAGCAACTCTATTCAATGATTGTTTAATGCCCATTCACTTTTCATTCTTTGTAGATGAAATGGCCACTGTGTTTCAGTTCTGAGAGTTGTTCTAGTACAGGTCCTAAGTTTTCACTGCCAGTTTTTAGGTCAAATTGCTAACAAAATTTTAATTGTATTCTTGTGCTAGGTAGGTTGTTTTCCTATCACTAATGGCCCAAACTAATTTTTATTGTAAATAACGATTTATCTGAGATTAAGAATTGTAGTTTAACAAAAAAAAGTGGCTGTAAAGTCCGATCTGTCATCTGGATGGGTTGCATGCAACAATAGCTCTAAAGGCAGTAAAATCTTACAAACATATCTATTTTCCAAAAATATTTGATGTTATTTTGTAAAATGTTTGACAGGGAAAAAAGAATGTTTTTTAGTTAACTTGGACTTAGGAGGCCAAAAACGATTAACAGCAGCACATTCTCAGTAGTGGCAGCAAAATGTTAAGGGTAAAAAAAAATCAGTTAGGTATTTTAATCCCTTTGAATATGACCTTTAGAATATGCCAGGAGTAATCTATGATATCTTGGTCCCAAGTATACCACATAAAAAATTACTTTCAAGTACAAGTAAGAACACTCTGAGGAAGTCTTTGTCTTGCTTATAGCAATACTGTTTTGCATGACACTGAAGGCACATGTAGCCACTGTAGCCAGCAAAAAATAATTTCAAGTAGGACTTTCAGAAAATCAACATGTAGTGGCATACAAATATATTAGTCATGATGAAATATTCTACTTTTTATGATCCTTTCCGGATCTGACATGGGTCATCATGACAGGATTGAGATAATCTGTATTTAGATATTTCTGAAGTAGTAGATGGGTTGTTGCACAGTTCTAAGGACATAATGCCCTCTCTTTTGCTTTCGTAGTAAGTCACATTTTATCATTTTATCAGCAAAACTGAAAAGTAGTTATCTTAAGAACTCATCTGTCAACACTGATAATTATAATTCAGAGTTAAGTAAATAAATGCTGGTGTGGGAGTGCTGCTTAGAGCTTTAATGTAAAAAAAAAAAACAAAAAAACAACCAACCAAACCCAAATGCTAACCTCACCCCACACTTTATAGTGAGTACCATGGGAAGGAATACTGTGGTTGGTCCACTTGGGTCACCTCATCCATCCTCTTCTCCCCATGGGCAAACTGCTCCCCACCATTGCAAATACTATGACAAAAGGCTGTAAATTGCTGGAGGTGTCTTCAGGCAATCTCAGGTCAGTATAATGGCAGGTAGTTTTTCATCCTGGTCCTCTCAAACCAGGACAGATATTCAGCTCACGCAGGAGCACGGTCATCACAATGGTGCTTGGCAGGAATGTAAGTATATATTAAAATGAGCTATTTGAAACATTCAGGCCTTTGAGGCAGAGTCAATAAGGATAAAATCATGATGCTTCACCTGGTATCTTCTTTAATTTGCAATCAAGAGTCTAGCAATTCAGTAGATAGTATTTGATGATACTGTAATAAATCTGGGCTACCAAATGATAATTGAATTAAAAGTTACTTACATCCATTCCAGCTAGTGAAGGGATACTTCTAACCTAACAGTGGTTGTACAGTCATAAGACATAGCAGAATTTTGACCAGTGTTTCAGAAATTAAATTCTACCTAGTTTTATGTCAGTCATCATTGAATTCTAAGAATAAAACAAGTTGAAAGGTTACATATTTCATGGTGAGACATTTGTCTCTAGAAGCCAGGCTTAGTGTGAAATTTCAAAGGATAAAAGTTAAATTTATAATCTACTTATGTATTTCTTGCAATAAGATCATCTGTCTTTCCTTAATTTCTAACTAGTTTTAGACAGTGCTTCTTTATCCTTTACCTCTTCTTTTGATCAGAAGATTACTAAGGAGAGTAATGTATGGATTAAACCATCTACTGTTTTATTTATTGACCTCTCCTTTATTTCAGTTGCTTCAATCACTTCTGATAATTTTTCTGTTCCTCTCCTCCATTCTGAAACAGTAAAACATCAGCCCACTAGCATAACCCATACTACTTACCAGCACTAGTTAAGACCATGCCGATCATTTTTCTCAGTTAAGATATTCCTTCTGAAGATTTTCCCTATAGTTATGACTGCTAATTATGCTTTGTTGAAAGCTTGAAAAGCTTCAGCGAATAGTTAATTTAATAATACTCAAAATGATAAAAAAAACCCAACTGAATTCCAGTTTCTGGAATTACTCTATCTTCCACCCCTTTTGAACTTGTTCAAGGCAAGATATATTCTTCAGACTTAATTTATACACAGGATCTATGGTTTCACTTTCTTTCTTGTTTAAAAATTTCCCCTCACAACATGGCAGTCAAAACTGTATAGTAGCAAGCTGAATATTGTTTAGATGTTATCAGGAGCAAATAAAACTTCAAGATAAATCCTAAGTATGGCAGTATTTGGTCATTACAATTTTGATGGAATTAGAGATGTGTAGCAAGAATAGAAGAGTTATCTCTGAAGCAACCATGCCTATTTCAGGAGTCAGCAGCTTGGAAAAAATCACAATGAGAGATGTCAGAGGTTTTTTGTCTGAATCCAAATCAGTCAGAAAACTGTTCTTAAACAGTAGTTCTGTATTCCACGCGGGTTTTCTCTACCTTGTTTTTAGGTAAGATTAGTTTACTGTTCCATTTAGGAAAGGCAAAAATTGGCAAATTGGTTAGGTTAGGAATTGTTTAAGCTTTTATCTCACTTCACTTCCGAGGGAATGTAAATTCATCAAGTGAAACATTTCATGCAAAGGCTGTTTTTGGACACTGTGGTTGTTTGTGTAGCTGTTGATGATGTAAAACTTTTAGCCAGAAGGTGATCAGAAAGATGGGAAAACCCCAGGTGGAATATATTAAACCAGTTAACCAAAGAGAAGTGTAATAAATATTAGTTATTCTCATTAGAAGGAGTTAAACCCAGTAGTGCTGTAACAGCAAAAGGCAATGCTCTGGATTCTGCATGACTATTTTTCAAGAAAACTGTTATCTCACAGACAAAAATTTAACAAACTAATTCTTGAACGTGAAGGATCTGTTGATTAAAGTGCAGTCTATTTGCAGCACCATATTTAACTCTTGAAAGTCCCTGTTAGAGGACATTGTATTGTCACACCAGTTGGAGAAAAAATATAAAGTCACATTCATACTTACACTAGAAAGTAGTAACAGGCATGTCAGGGAGCATTATGTGAATCGTGCAATAAGATCAGAAGGGGAAATTGCTCACAGAAAAGTGTCCTTAAACAATCAGAAAATGATACATAGTTCAGGTCATGGGGGAGTAACATCAATGGCACATAAGGGCTTTCTGTGAAGAGGTAAAAAAAAAAAAAAAAAAAATTACTATTTTGGGTTCTGAAAGAACCTGCAAGAAGGTTTGTTGATGTTGGAAGACAGGAACATTTGTCTTCTAACAATACAAATCAGAATCTGTTACCTGTTTAAAAAAGAGTCACATAGAAGACTTTCAGTGAGAAAAATCTAAGTTGGTCAAGGTAATACATTATATAGATATGAATCTCCCTACATAGAATTTTAAAGATGGATGAGAAGTGTGACAAAATCTAATATGAGCAATTTAATGAGATGCCACATCTAAAATACCAAAAGGTATTTTACTGTTTTCCCGCTACAGTAATTTACTGACTTTTGAGATTTTTTTCTCTCTTGAAAAGAAATATCTTTGCTCCTTGTAATCCTGAAATCTGTACTATAAGACTAATTCTTTAAAGAACTGGTCAGTGGTATATCTCATTTGGAAGGAGAACAATGTTAGGTTATTTCAGGTGAGTCACGGGTAAAACTAATTCATTAAGAATTATGAAATAAAAATTTTGTGAGATAGATGTATCAGTGGTAAGGATGGTACTTTCTCTCATATTTATGGTATTTCTGAACTTTAGAAGAAGTTCAAAATTATAATCTCTAAATGACAACGATGCATTCAGAGTAATGTTCCAAAGTTCCTCAGAAGATTCATGGCAACTGAAAATGAAGAGATAATACAATATGTAATATGACACCCAAATTACTGTGCATGTTCTATCTTGAAGACCCAGTATATCTGACAATAAAGGAAGTCTGGTAAACAGAGTGGCTTTAATGTCGTATTTTCTGTTTTCAACATTTTTTTTTAAAAAAATGGCATGATATTAACAGATATTGATTGTCCTTTTGTATAATTTCAAACTAATTTAAATTTTTTATTTTTTTTATTCTATTAATTTTTTTTTTGTAAATGGTAACATATAATTTCCAAACTTTTTTGCCTTCTGAATCTTTGAATGTTTTGTAATCTACAAAGACAGAATGATGTGGACTCTGTTGATGATCTGATGAGTGCAGAAAGATCCATGAAATTATGTCCTTGTTCTGAGCTGTATAGAAGTCAGACAGCTCTCACTTGGTAATATTGCTGTGTGAGAACAACACTGATTTCACCAGGGTGTATTATTTTCATCATTAATTTGTTATGTATCTGTATGGTTTTGAGGTTACAGTAGCTGCTATGAAGAATAGCTGAAACATGGTCAAAGGGTGGCTGAGCTTGCCTTTAATCATTTTGTGTCCTTTAAGTCTGCGTATATATAGTCCCTTTAAATCAGTACAGAGATTTCTCACCCCTCTTTCCATACTTTTTAAATTAGATTTGCTACTTTCTAGCTAGACACTTCTGTATCATTGAGAAATTACTTCTTTCCCCATTGCTTCTTCTTTAAGCTGGTCTCCTGCCTCTGAAAATTGTCCGTCTTTAGAGGTATTCAAAGAGCTTCTGCAAGGTACTTGCATTCCATCCCCTTTAGCTCCTAAAATATATAACCTTCTTATTCCCCAAGAAAATCAGTAAAGAAAAAGGCGTGGGTTTGACTCCTGCGTTGTTTGAAACGACATAGGGATAGAAACAAACTGTGTTCAAGAGTTTCCTCGAGTTTGCAGACATACTGTAAGTACTATAGTCCTGCAGGATCTTGACAGACCAAATATTAAATTCTTCTGTATTACGGAATGGTAAAGTACATAAAAATTGACATCTTCTTCCATTCCTTGTAGTTTACTTGTACACTAGCTGTTCTTGTACTAAATCAAACACTCTGGTTCTCAGATTGCCAGCCTGACTAAAATGTAGTCTTGTTTTTTAGTATCATCGCTTTAAAGGACAGCTGTCATGGCTTAACCCCAGATGGCAACAAAGCCCCATACAGTTTACTTACTGACATCCTCTTGGTGTGATGGGGGAGAGAATCAGAAGGGTAAAAATTTGAAAAATTTTGGTTGAGATAAAGAGTCCCTCCCCCCTCTCCTCTCTCTCCCCCGGCTTTCATTGCTGGGCATGATCTCGTATGGTGCGGAATCTCGCTTTGGTCAGCTGGAGTCAGCTGTCCCACCTGTGGCCACTCCCAGATTCCTGGGCATCTCCAGCCTTCTCGCTGGTGAGGTGGAGTTAGAAGCAGAAAATACTTTGACTTTGTGTGAGCTCTGCTCATCAACCACTAAACATTCCCTGCATTACCTACATTTTTTCCAGAACAAATCCAATACACAGGCTGATACTAGCTACTAAGCTAGCTCTATCCCATCCAAAACTAGTAACACAGTGTACTACTAAATTTTCTTTTTTTTTTTTTTGTCTAAAACTCTTCTGTGTCCACTTGTACTTCAAATATTTGTAATTCATATAAATCTTTCTGCATTCAGTTAATTATCGAGCATTATACCTTTTTCATTTACTAAAAGAAAAAAATCTTTTATAGGAGATATTTTGAGGGGATGGTAACAGCTGAAGACACCTATATAAAATATATTCTTTAGCTGACAATTGTTTTGCTCGTCATTGGGAGGAACATTCTTAGAAAGACACATGCATATTCACACATATTAGTCCCAGTTAATTCTTAACATGAGACAATTCTGTTCTTTATTTTATGAGTTTTAAATCTTTTAAGATTGATGCATACAATTAAGAGCACCTGAGATGCTGATAAAGAAAATGGAAGGTAGGGGAAAGAGACTGTATTTACTGGGCAATTTTTTATAGATAAATATTTTAATAGGCATGTCAATAACAAAACTTATCAGCACATTTTACCTTTTTCATGCTTAACTTTCCAAGCAATATGTGACAATCATAAGAATGAGAAAATACTTACCAAAGGTGTGTATTTGAAGATCACCAATAAAACCCAAATATCTTTTTTTAGTTTTCATTCCAGGATAAATCTTGTTGGTTTTCTGATCTAACTGTACTTTTGTCCTTTTACTAGAGTGAAATGGTGCAGTTCTTTCCTTCACACTGCAATTCATTAGTGCCTGCCAACTAAATTAATTGTTTACTTACTCAAGAGTGTGAATATTTTAGGAATCTATGCCTCATCCCTTGAGATAACTCTAGGGAGATAGTGACTGACAGCTGTCTTGACAATATATTTTATTTAACAATAATAAAATTTAAAAAAATATCTAGATAAAGAAAGATTTTAAATAGCACTATTTGTCTCTATCATACCTGAGATATTACAAGTGAACCTAGAAAACTTAGTATTTTGTGCATGATCTTGTGAGTTCCTGTGTCCATAGCTTTCTGTTGCAGATGACTTCCTTCAGGAAAATTTGTGGTTTTAATAGCTGTGTATTTATTTATTAATTCACCTAGAAGCATTCTAATCCTGAACTTTTTCTGGCCTCCTTCCTGCTGCATATTTAACTAGTAAGCAGGCTTCTTTGAAGAGCAGAGTAAAGCCATTAAAATCTTTCTTCTGGAAGTGCCTCAGAACAGTCCTAAAGTGTCTCCACTAGGAGACTATCAGAAAGCAAACCTCTTGCCTAGTAAGGATGTTGCTACCTTGGGGGATACCAGTAGTGGTTCTTCTGAACCTAATAACACCTCACTAATAATAGCTATGAGCAGATGTTAATTATTTTGATCTTTCCTTGGGTGATATAAAAATAACATGTCTAGGCTGACTACCTGTGATTGCAACTAATGTAGTTGTAAAAAGATCAGTAGCAAAATTCAGAGGAACCTTGACTACACTGTCATAAACATCTCATAGTTTTACTTACTAGTGTTATAATATAAAGAAGAAATAAAAATAACATAAAAATGCAGTATAAAGTGCCACTGAAGGAGGGAATAGTGTTTGTTCTCATCCAAAACCTTCATTTACCAACAGCACAATGTCTGGGCCAGCAGAAATATGTCTCCACAGTTGCACAGGTTTTATCCATTCAAATTATCCTGAACTGCTGCTTGACTTGTGAATATCCATAAAGTTTCATTTTATTAGAACAATGAGTAATGCAATGCTGCTATGCTGTCTTCTTTTTAGAAATAGAATGAAATTTTGATGTTGATATTAAATATTTCAATATTTTGCCTAATAAAAAAAACCTTAAAGGAAGCTCAATGAACCTCTCTTTTAGAATTTTGCAATATTATTTAACAAATCAGAAAATATGAAACATATGCTGGTTATTAATACTGAGATATTAATCTAGTTTTTGTGACAAACAGCTTATTATAAGGTTTAAGCCTCGGACCAAGGTCTTTGCCTAAGTAGTGTCAACTGATAGTAAAAATCCTATTTTTCAGTAATCTGTCAACCCATTCTCATCCAATGTATTACGAGAAGTGATCCCACCTATAATTAAGATTATGATAGATTCACACTATTAAGATAAATCACTGTTAGAGTTTTTTCCAAATAGAAGTCGGTGAGGTAATGGGGTCATTTTGGACAATTAGATAATCTTAATTAGATAAAAGTTAATATATACACACAAGAATTTAGCTTCCTTAATAATTTGGAAAGCTGAGCATTGATTTCACTTTGAAGAGGAACCAAGCCAAAAGCTTTTACTCCAAATATCTTAGAGAGATTGCTACAGAAAGCTACTGGTATTGTAATTGTGCAGTGTTGTCATTTCAATCTCAAATACTAGGTAAATTATGAGAGGAAGGCAAGAAAATGCCCAGTCTTGGGAGGTTGATTCCATGAAGGAAATGGGAAATTCATGGGCAACTTCTCATATATTCTCTATAAAGAACTGTTTGTAGAAGCTAAGGCATTGTTACATCCCAAATGCCAAATACCTTTTTACACATTGTAGGGCATGAAATGAGTCTATTTCCTTTCAGTATGAAACCTAGAGAAGAAAGAATGAAGTGCAAACAAACAGGCTCTTGTACCTTTGTAGGATTCAGTATATGGGATACAACAACCTGTTTGTTCTCTATTTAAATAAATCTTTCATCCAAAAATAAATGCATCATGCAACAGTCTGAGAGTTGGTGTCCAGCACATATATCCCTAATTCTCTGTTTAATGTAGAAGATCTAGAGATTTCAACAAGTGCCCTAAATGTCGCAAGAAAATATTTGTAGGAAAAATTTCACTTGAAAAGCTGAAAAGACCTCTGCAGCCAGAAACTTCTTTATTTTTTATTCAGCTAGTCTTAAAAAACATACTAAAAAACTTAGCTGTGTTGTGATCCCTAGCACGACTGCAGTCCTGATGAACCAGTACTGCAACAATATGGGAAGACACTCAAGGGTTATTTGGAGTAGAGAGGGGATGGTGGAGACAGCATGATAAACTGGAAGTGTAACCTGCTTTGGAAACAAGCAGGGACTGCATGCTTTTGCCTGCTTTGGAGATAGCTGAGGGATTTTGGGATTTTTTTTTGTTTGTTTGTTTGTGTTTGGGCTTTTTTTTTTTTGTAAAGAGAATGAGATTCTGTGAGTCAAGGAATTTTTTTTTTTATTATTTTTTTGTCATTTTTCATGTTCATGTTTTCATGTGCCAATATATAGTAAAATATCTGTAAATTAAGTTGAAGAATGTTGAAAAACATCTTAGCATCTCAAAATTAGATCCATTCCAGGCATTATGTTATCTGGACTAAAAAGATAGAGGATGGTGTATTCTGAAACATAGGCATTCCTTCAACTGTAATAGTCTGTTCTGTTTTTTTGACAGAAAAATGTACTATGTAGCATGTGATAAAATCTTAGGCATCTGGAAATTAAACAGACCACTGTTTCCTTTTGAAAGGAACTCTCTTTAAACAACAAAAATGTGACTGGTATTAAGACTAAAGGAGAAAGATAAATAAACCACAGGAGCATACAACATTGTTCTGGGCTTAACCGACTGTTACATTTTTATTGTTTTTTCCCTTTATCAACAGTTCAGAATATTGTCTGATTCAATACAAATTATTCTTTCTTTGTGCCCTGTTCAACTATTGAACTGAAAAAAAAAGTCACCTACATTTCCAAGTTTGACTCTAGTAATTAAAACCCAAATCCTGAGAATTTGCATATCATGAGCAAATTTCAAATCCATGGCATAACAGACCTTAATAAAGGCATGAATGCTTTCAGACACTGAAATTCAGCTACGTTTCTATGTATAATTCAGCTCAGTATAGATCTTACTATAGATCTTACAAGGTACAACTTAAACTTTTAGTATGACCTTAAACACTCAGGTAGACTTAGCTTGGCTGCTACAGCTGAGTTTTTCCCGACATGGACACATGCATCTATTCAGAGTATCTAATAGAGTCTTTCCAGTCACATACACTTAGCACACATGAGTTAAAAATTGTGGTATGATTATGTTTGGAGCCAAAGTCACCTTCTTTTCAACCATGTAATTTTAAAAGATAATTCTTCTCTTTCTTATCTGTTTCTTGATCTCACAATAGATGGTTACAGAAACTGTCATAATGCTCTTTGCATGTATTTTTGTAATGTTTCCTCAGATAGTTTAGGCTTATAGAAAGCAAGTGACTAGGAGAAAACAGTCTAAGATGGAAGTGCAAATGTCCCTCTGTGTTCAGAAAAAAGAAAGCTCATAACATTCTTTGCACTCTTGGGAGCAGTATTTTATTATGCTCTCCTCTGTCTGTAGCTACATGTAGGTGTGTTTGAGTTGGAGAAGACTAGAGATGGAAGCAGAAAGGGTTTTTGAGATAGAAGCTTGCATTTGTATGAAGAGAACTCCATGTATTTTGAAGAAATGTTTCCAGAGAAATGTTTCTATTTATGGTCTAGTTACTATGATAGTGAAATAATGAAAATTATGTGCATGATGAGTAGGGAAATACAGAAGGTTATGAGGAATACCAAGGGACTGATCAGTGAATCAGAAGTGTACTTGACTGAAAAGGGGAAAGAAGAAAAAGGGGAGGTAGTAAGACTACTGCAGACTAAGATAGTTTGGAGGCAGCCTAGCAATTTTATGGCTCATTGATTAAGGATTAAGTATTACTTCATATGTGATTTGGTTGTACATAACCTGGGTAATAAGTCTGATGTTTTGTCACTGCTAGTGGCTGTTCACTTGCTTACCAAATATGAACTGATGATAATTTGTGTTTTAATTTTTTCAGTTCATAAAGTAATCACAGATATGTTTTGTTTATTATTATATAAAAATACCTCTGCAGAAATTTTACTTGGGATAATTTCTCTTCCATAAAACATGGTGACATTTTCAGAGAGTGCTCAGAAAGTAGATGAGAAAAAACAAATAGCTATATGTACATATGATAACATACCACACAACAAGAGATTTTTAAGTATACTCTGCAGGTCATTTTCTATGGATTGCATACATGAAAATTGGTAGAATTACAATAAACTTGCCTACATTGTAAGGATGACAGATGTAAGATTTTGCAAAGCTAGGTACCTACAATAGAAAAAATTGTACTATGATAATAAATACATTTTGTATTGTTAAAAAACTGGTTTTAGAAACCAGAATGATAAGAACTGATTTTTAATCACAAATATACATAGCATACAACAGAAAACATCAGTAAAAATGCACTTGAAAATTATTTTAAAATACTGTGATCTTAAATTACTTTTAGAAGATAGTTTTTCTAAGATCCATTTTTCTGAGTGATTATATAATGCTGAACCCTTTTAATGTTCAGCTAGACAGGGTGCTGGGCCATCTTGTTTAGACCATGATTTTGCCAAGTTAGACCAGATGTTCCTTGCGGTGCGTTCACACCTGGCATTCTATGATTCTACATTAGCATTATTAATATCCACAGCAGGTTCAAAAGCAGAGACTATCAAGGAACAAGGCATAGCATTTGATATTTTGAACAATGTCCAGTAAAATGATGCAATGGTAAGATGGAAACAAAGGCCGTACAGAGAAAGTATTATTCTTTGTCTTAAGTGCTGGGAAGACGTAACAGAAAATGTATTGCTTACTCCCCCCCAAAAAAACCCCAGAGAATCTATATTTTTCTTCAGGATTATTGGCATCAATAGAAAGGCATAGAGAATAACCTGCTTTCTAAGGGATTTCAGTATCTCAACTTTATTAACTTTTACTGTGGTCTTTAAAACAACTAATATTTATCTGTATGCTATTTTGTAACTTAAATGCCCTTCAAACATGTTGTCTCAACCTGTATTCTTATCCTGATTGGAGCCAACAATGTGAAGTTACAGATACTTTGAATAGAATACAAAATCCACCTCAGACAAGCTTGCTGTATTTACAGTACTGACAGCTCCCAGCTGAGGTCATATCAATGGAGAAGAATAAATCTAATGCCAGTAATGAGGATCAGAAACTGCCAAAGAGAGAACTTTAGGCATGATTCTTACCCTCATAGATGAGGGAAATTAAATAAGGAAAAAGAAGGAAAACTATTTTGAAAAAAAGGAACCTTTTTATATTTGAGAGAGACAACTTAGCTGTTTTGGAGGGCTAGAATTGACATCCACACAGAAAGAATCAGAAAAGAATGCAGTATTTACCTCCTATAGCTGAGCCTCCCCTTGGTGATGAAGAATAAAAGAGAAGCTGAATCATAAGCAGAGACTAAAGGAATATAGAATCTACACAGGTGTGTATATATATATTATATTTCTGTGTGTGTGCGTTTATGCGTACATTTTAGTGTGACTTTCTAGAACATTTTTGCATGAAATGAGAACATCTCTTTTCTTCTTCTACAGTAGAAATACAAAAAACCTTCATTTCACTCTGTACCTGAAACTGCCATATGCAGAAAATTAGAATTTTTACACAATTGGACCAAATGAAAGAGAAATTTAAAATAAGTTACGAATTTTTTCAGAAGGTAAGTCTGAAAAATTCTAGGGTAGGCTAATAACATGTTGCATTTATTACAGATATTTGACTGTTCTTACTGTTTCTTTTTGTCTTGCATTGAGCAGTTTTTAAATTTACCTAGATATGATTTCTCAGCAGTATTTGGACATTTTCAACATTTTATGTTTGCCTTTGTCTATACATAGCACAAGACACTGAAATATCTCTTATTTTCGGAGTATACACATTACTTGAGCTTAAAGTAAGAGAGTGGTGCATGGTCTCTGCAACAATTATTTAAAAATTAATCACCATATCACATGAAAAAATAATCATATAGGAATATTTCAGTTAAAAGGCTTTGGGATCTGAAAAACAAATAAGAAGAAAGAGAACCACATGAGGAAAAGGTTGTTTTTTTTTTCTGTGTGCAATCACCTGGAGAAGAGTTGAGATATGGGCAGTCTGATAAACAAGGAACATTATGGAAATAGTCATGTTCATGGGTTGTTTTTTTTCTTTTCTTCTGATTTTTTTCATAGGATGAGAAATATCTGCTGTTTTGTTTTGGGTTTTTTTTTTGTTTTTGTTTTTTTAAATCAGTATTTAAATTTCAATAAGGAAAGGAGAAACAGAAAGGGAAAGGAGAACAGCAGAAATAGTACAGAGAAGAGCTTACAGCTGTATTGCTAATGTATTTCATTAAACCCCTCAAATTTTAAACAAGATTTCATTGTCATATGGTGCACAAGTAATAGGCATTGCTCTAGGCAATGTATAATTTTAATAATTTTTCATTTGTTCTATATTGTACATTGAATCAGGGAACTAGTTCACTTTTAACAGTGCATTTACAGCAGTGGCATGAGCTATTGACTTAGCTTATTTATTTAGAACATTATGTTCCAGAAAACTCTCAGTATAATGAATTGTATATCAACTCCATCAGCAATGTGGGAGGTAACACAATCAGTAGGAGTAGAAAGAATATTACAGAGATCACCGTTTATAAAAGAGCATCATATATTGACATATGCACTAAAAACATTCAATTTTCAACAACAAAAAATTGAAATACAAACAAGTAAATCACATATTAATACAACACAAACTGTTAAGAATAACTACTTCAAAAATTATTTGTGTCTACACTTGCAGTCTGACTATTGAAATGCTCATCTGGGTTTTGATTCAGAAGCAGGGTTTACCTAATGGTTTGCAGTAGCTGCTTTAGCTGGCTTTTGTGAAGAAGGAATGGTGGCAGAGGTTTTATAAATGGATATTACCTTCTTTCTTTTTTCCACAGAGACATGTGAAGCTGCTCAGAATGAAATCTGTAGTACTTGGAACAGGTAAAAAAGAAAGGAGAGCTGGTCTGAAATATTCTTACACTCTCATTAAATATGGTCAATTACGAAAAAAATTTTGTGCATCATATACACAATTTTTAGGAACAGAACTTTAGAGAACATTTCTGGTCAAGGCAAGAAAGAAAGGTCAGCGAGACTCTTCAAAGATGGCAACCACAGGGAGAATTCCTAGGGTGTAACAGACAAGCCCTTCCCTTCCCTTGTATGCTAATTAAATAAGCATAGGAAGAGAGAACTTTGGTATTATTTCTCTGATGTCTCTGGACAATGAAGTAAAAATGTTTGGTTTAATTAATATGTAAGTAATTAAATATATCAAATCTCACTAATTAAGTTTTCTGAGTGTAAGTCTTTTAAATGGGAGAAATAAAAAGATTTATTTTTTTTTTTTACCTTCCAGCTAGTCAACTACCCACTGGTTAAGGTAATTACTTATTCTGTATAAGATACTTAAGATGTGAGTAAAAAAAGCAGTTTTGTTCCTCCAGTGCAAAGAGAAAAGGTTTGACTTTCTGTTTCATCAGGACTGTGACAGAAGGAACAGAACAAGTTGTACAGAGTGTTGTACTCCCCTCTGCTACCACTCTTTAGGGAAATTTTTAAAGAGCTCTTGATTTCATCCCAGTGGAAACTGAAGGAAAAAAAAATCTGGATATTCTATAAAATAAGAAAATGTCTTCAACTGATCTCTGAGAGTAAGCATTCCTAGCTCTTCAAAATTAATGAAATATATTCTTCTGAAATTTTTTATTAGGTAGTTTTCTAACTTTGAGGTTGAAAGAAAGATACCCATTTTACTTCACACACTTAATATGAAGACAGTGTAAAAGTGAAATAATCTTCTGTTCTCACAGAACAACAAAATTATTCATTACTGTCAGCTATCATCAGCCCAAGAAAGGGCTGTGAACCAGAAGCAGAAACTAACACAATTAGAAAAAAATTACCTAATGGTTGTTTCACTCAATGAGGAAAATACATTCAATTAAACAGTTAATTTACTGTAATCCTTTGTAAACATCACGGTTCATGGCAACCTTGTTTGTTTATGAGACATTAAGTTTATCTTCTTACAAAGAGCCCTCATACATAACAGTACTCATCTGAAATAGATCAGATTGCTTAAATCTAACTATAATAGAGACTTTTGATGTTTTCAGTATTGAAACAACATGGAATTTTTGTGTTGATATGTATTTCAGAAGTTTTTCTACAACTGTGAACTCATGACTTTAAATAAACCTTCAGCAGCTTTTATCACACCCATAGAAGTAATAATAATACTTCTATTAGAAACATAAGCATGTTCTTTAGGCTTATTTAAATATTTCTCTCAAAAAGATATTGTTACTATTCTTCCTCTATATTAATTTGATTAATTTAATATTTTTTATATACCAGAAAGGAATAAAAGGCAAATCTCATAGCTGATGAAAATCACTATCAGAGTCCCAAAGGGGTTTGTGGTGGAACACATTCATAAATAGTCAGGTAAAGAGGTGAGCAATAAAGTGACAAAATTTGCTGATGGTATGAATTTATTGAGGAGGCTAAGGACAAATGCTGACCATGAAAAATTGTCGACACCTTATAATATTGAGTGGCTGGGCAGTAAATGGAAGATGAAATTCAGCGTGTGTAATTGTGATACACACAGGGAAGAGCAATCCTAATTTTACGTGTGAGTGACATTTAAATCTCTGAGCTGACTATTACTACTCAGAAGCAAGATCTTTATGGTAAAGAATAAAAAGATACGAAAGTGTCAGCTTAATGCACAGTAGTAGTCAACAAAAGAAAATCAAATATTATGACTTACTAGGGCTTTACAAAGAAAAAACCAGATAACATTATCAATACACTGTAGAATTCCTAGTTTGCACATACCTTGAATGCGAAAGTATGGTAATTCTCCTTATCCTGATTCCTTCACTTCTAAAAGAGAATAACTGAGCTGGAAATGTTCAGAGAAAGCTGACAAAGATACATGATGACAGGTAAAGAATGTCTTCTATATGAGGAAAGACTGAATAGGAAAGGACTATACAAGGGATGACTTAGTATTACAGAGGACAAGATAAAAATCTATAAAATCACAAGTGGCATTAGGAAATAGGGATTAGCTGTTCACAGTCCCTTCCAATACAAGCAGTGAGACTCAAAATAAACTAGTCAGAGCTTCACATAGCAGAAAATAGAAGATTAATGAAGATTACTGGTCAGACTATACAAATACATGCAAAAGTAATCCACAAAGACTTGCTAAATGAGTAAGACTACTTTTGGTCTGTAAGAATTTATTAAAATGAAAACAGTTGGAGACAGAAAATTTTCACCAGAAACATTAGGTGTCCCTCCTTACTCATGTTCTTCCCCTGTCATTCTTGGTTAGGTGTTACTGGGGAAACATACAGGACTGGATAGTCTCTTTATCTGATCAAATGTAGCTCTCAAGTTTTTCTTATACATGTTGAAGCTCATTACTTCATACATTGTGCCATCCTTGAATTTTTAGCCTGGTAGAAAGGTATTTTTAGGTTGGTTTTTTTTTTCCTGCAAATCTTTCATCAGCTTCCAAAAGATATAAGGGGAGGTGTCTGGCTGTTACATGTAATGCTTAAGCTATTCAAGGCATCTAGGTTTAGGAGAATTTAGATCATCAAAGTTAAGCTGAATAAGCACTGTGGAACATATCCTAGCCTGAAGCAGTTCGTATTTCTCTCTCACACCTGTGAGGCCAGGGAGTGTTACTAATGGTAGAGCAATTTTTGAAAACTGGAGTTGCGTCCTGACTCTGTATGGATACAGTATTTTCCCTGATGTTTTGATTTCCAAGGGAGAGCAACCTCAGGCATACAGATTAAAAGGTCAGTAAAAGAGGATATCAGGAAATATATTGAAATACATGTGCTACATAATCAGTGCATAGCTTTGGTCTCTGTTTTCTTCTCCAATAGATAACTAGGAAGCCTCAGAACAATTAAACCCAATTCTATTCTTTTCTTGACTGGTTCTAATGAAATCATATCATATTTTTCCATCCACCTAGGAGATATTTGCTATCAGTGACTGACAGTACCAGCCATTAATGACTGAATTCTGAGGCCTCAAGACGTCCATTTTAACAGAATGTGGGGAGAGAATCAATTTAAGTTATAGAAGTGTGAGGTACTGAGGGAAGTTCTATTACACCAGAGACACCTCACATTTGGCTTAGAAAACACATAAGTAGCTATGGCAAATATGAGGATTTAGTGCAACCTGCCCCATCAAGAATGTTTGCCTGTCTATTTTCATGTTTAGCATTTCTAATCCAACATTTTAAAATCTACTCAGAGATCATTTATTTGGCACACCTGTGACATGCTAGCACTCGATGTTCTGTTCATAAAACTGCTTCTGTACTGAGCTGGTGATACAATATCAGGAGTCTATGCCTTGCTTTGAGTTTTATGTTTCAGACTACACAGAGCATCTATGAAAGAATTCTACACATTTTGAGGCATGCAGAGTTTCTACTGCATTTTAAAAGTTCATTACATTTTACCCTATTTTGTCCACATAGATTCAGAGGTTAAATAGCAGGTTGACATGCAATCCTTTTAAAATGCTCTTATTCCTTGTCACAGACAGAGCTCCCATAGAATTCTTTTATTAGTTATCTTTTGTTTGGGAATATTCTACTGTATAGAAAAAGGAATACAGAAAAATTATGTTGAAACAGCAGTTATTTTCCAGGCATATGTTCCTGGTCACACCTTGGTTCTCAGCCTTGCTGAGTTTCCTTCAATTTCCTGCACGTTTTTTAGGACTTCTCACTTTTTCTTGGAATCCTTGATTATTTCACAATCTTATCTTTAGTTAGGGTAATTTCTCAGAACTTGACAGCATTTTTTCCTTTTTTTTTTTTCAGTCAGCTTGGCCAAAGTTACACAGCAATGCTACTCAAACCTTGGGTCTTGAATCACAGGAATTTGGTCTATGGGTTGTCCTCATCCTGGGCATGGGGTAAACATGTCACTTCTTTCTTGGTACAGCTGCAGTAATAAGATTTCTGAGTCAGTGCTCCAACCTACATACAGCTTAAATAAAATATTTCATACATACAAAAAAATATTTTAAAAAAAAGACATATTCTCAACATATTCAGTACTGAATGAGGTATTTTCCTCTGTGACTGGCCTTTTGGGCTATTACATTTTCTTCATTAAGAATCATAACTCCTTAGTGGTGATATGCAATCAAGAAGTGATTATAAATCACTGAGGACAGTGTGTTTTCAGATTAAGATGGATATCTTTGCTTAGAAGATTCATTAGTTAATGAAACTAAGTATATTTAGTTAATGCAACAGGTGGTGTTCCTCAGGGTTCAGGTTTGGGGCCAGTTCTCTTTAATATCATTATCAACGATCTGGACCAGGGGATCAGATGACACCAAGTCAGGTGGGAGTGTTGATCTGCCTGAAGTTGTGAAGGCCCCTGAAAACCCTACAGAGTAATCTGGACAGGCTGGGTGAATGGGCCAATTGTATAAGGTTCAAAAGGCTGAGTGCCAGGTCCTGCACTTGGATCACAACAACCACAAGTGACACTACAGGCTTGGGGAGGAGTGGATGGAAAGCTGCCTGGCAGAAAGGGACTTGGGGGCATTGATTGACAGCTGGCTGAACTTAAGCCAGCAATGTGCCCAGGTGGCAAGGAAGGCCAAGAATATCCTGTTTTTTATCATAAATAGTGTGGCCAGCAGGACTAGGACAGTGATTATTGTCCTTTACTCAGCACCGGTGAGGCCATAACTTGTGTACTGTGTTCAGTTTTGAGCCATTCCCCCAACTACAAGGACATTGTTCAGAGAAGGGACACCAAGCTGGCAAGGGGTCTGGATCACAAGTCTTATGAGGGGCATTTGAAGTAACTGGGATTGCTTAGCCTGGAGAAAAGACATCTTAGCTGTCTCTACAGCTACCTGAAATGGGGTTGTAGTAAGATGTAGTCTGCTTGCTCAAGTTACAAGCCATAGGACAAGAGGAAATGGCCTCAAGTTGCACCAGGGGAGGTTTAGATTGATCATTAGGAAAATTTCTTCACAAAAAAGATTGTCAGGCACTGGAACAGGCTACTCAGGGAGGTGGTGGAGTCACTGTTTCTGGAGGTGTTGTGTAGATGTGGTACTTATAGACATTGTTTAGAGTAGGAGCTGGCAACAGTAGGTTCACAGTTGGCCTAGTTATCTTTCCTATGTAAATGATATTATGATTCTAAAACCAGTCCAGGAATATATTCGCTAAATACTCACTTTTCGTTCCACACAGTCCAAAGTAGGGATTAACCAACACAACTCCAAGAAGAAAACAAATTTACAAGCGTGTCATGAATCTTCTAAATTTGTGGCTTGTCTCAGGTGTCAGGAAAAACACTAATTGGTTCAATAAAATTGTTGTAGAAATTTGTATGTAAACTATAGTTCCATAAAAGTCTAAACCTGTGAAGCCTGTTTGAATATCTTCAGAATATGTATCCTGCATTTTTAATGAAACAAAACAATAAATTAATCAATCTTTCATTATCAGCTCAGTTAATACCTGGACACCTTACTGTACCTGGAGGAATTGAAAAATGATTACTTGAGAAAATTCTCAGCTGATGACAGGTGAGGGTAGGACTACAGAGCCCAGGCCACGTTATGGTTCGACTTCAAGCTTCAGGTATGTGTGGGTTTTTTGTAACATGACTGAACATTGAATCCCATGCTATGTGTTGAAGTTTCTTAGGAAGTGTTGTTCACACTGCCTTTCATCAGAAGCACATTAGCTAAATGTACAACACCTCTATAGCTTGAAGCAATTTTTCAGTGGGCATAAATAATTGAGTTTTGATCCTTAAGGTGAGCTGGTTATCAGTATAAGAACTTGCTTTCTCTTCCGAGCCATTTTACTGACAGTTTTGTTATAATTAGCATCTGTATTAAATACTGTTGTAATTAAGATAAAAGTGTTTATAATGTTTACTATGAGTATCTGGCAGTTTTGGAATTCAAGGAGATTCATTTTTGCCCAATAGTATGCATCTTCAATATATATGACAAGATTTATATTTACAGTACTGTTGCAAATAAGAATTGGAATGTTGCATTCTGCTGAGGTATTACAAGTTTTTTGTTGATTGTGTTTCAGGAAAGTAGATGGATCACTGTATTTGTAAATTCTTGGTATATTCTTCATTTTGGAGTCTGATTGAACAGGGAAATACTATTTTGTCATTTGAAATACTTCATATTTTTGCTTGTTCTTTAATATTGTGTTTTGTATCTGTGTACTTTAGAAAGATGCATTTTATTTAAATCTGTATAGTTTAGAATAGTACCATGCTATTAACTTGAAAAGTGTATCTTAAATTATTTTATATCCATTTACTGGATAGTTGCAAATAGGCAGATAGTAATGGTTGATGTGAAAATGTATCTACATTTAACTAAAAGGTAATTAATATAGACTCAAACCTTTCAATATAATTTTCAATTAAATTAGAAAAATATTTAATGATAAAAATTCAGCTCTTGTTTTGAGTTTTCTTATGTTTCTTTTTTAAAAATAAGAGAGGGGTAACTGAACTCTAGAAAAAGCTGATCTAATAATTTGTTCCACATCTCTGATTTATCACTGAAGAGAATTACCTAATGAGCATTTTGACCTTTCTGAAGATAATTTAGTGAATCTTTCATTAGTAATAGATGAGGTAGGAGCTGCGGATTAAAGTGCAACCTTTTTTGATGATACAAAAGGTACTTTAAAAACATATTGTAAGTTCCCATATTTGCTTAATTTGGTGTTTGATTCACAATTACCCATTTTAGCTTGTTAGTGTTGTTGATAGAATGCAAGTCATCTGACCATGGGCAAAATTTCAGACTGATTCTTATGGGAAGTTTTTAAATCAGATTTTCAAGCTCAGTTGGACTGACATTATTTCTTGCAATACTTTTTGAAATTAAAATTAAAATCAAGAGCATTAAGAATTAATGAGATGTGTAAAGTTGGGTACCATATACCAAAAGCATCTGTTCACCATGCGTGTGTCCCACTTAGGAGTTCAAGTGTGGCGACTTCTGTCTTTATACATGCTATATACAGAATAGAGGACATCAGCTAATTATTTACAAATATTTTCTCCCTGCTTTCATGTTATGGACATATCAACATGAATCTGGCCATGCTGTAGTGGGCATGATGGGTTTTTTTCTGGGTTGATGGTAGAACTCAGTGATATTAGAAGTCTTTTCCAACCATGACAATTCTGTGATTCTGTGTGGTTTCTCCTGATGAGCAGCCTGTGTCAACTACTGTTGTGATGTTTGGTTCTCAGAGGCTTCAGTCTCACTCAGTATACTTTTCCACAAATGTCCTCTGACATTTGTTTCAAATAACTTATTCTGCAAGAATTCTAAGTGGCAGTAAATAACAGACTATTTTGGAGCACTACTGTATGTATAACTCTTGTTATAGCTACTACTGGAGCTTTGTACTCGGTTGTTGTGTCAAGAGAATATTAACACTACTGAAGGCTCTTCAGCTGGCAATACTTGTTTCCACTCTAGATCAGCACTGTCTTCAAACACATGCTCTATTGATTCCTATTAATGAATCATGCGGAGTTTATGCTTAGGTCATGTTGAATGTAGTCTGATATCTGCTTATTTAGGTTGTGGAATTAAGATGTTTTGCAATCAAAATACTATTGATTTGTTATAGGCTTAAGTCTCTTCATATGTATTTTGCCCTTGTGAAGGTCCTGGGAACCACAGATCAGTGAGCCTGACTTCTGTCACAGGTAAGATTGCAGCGTCTGTCATGATCTAAGAAGCCTGAGTGCATGCACACTCTGTTAGGAAAGTCACAATATGGTTTCTGTAAAGGGAAATACTTTCTCAGCCTGCCAGGATCAGGGCAGCCACAATGAGGGCTCCAAATCTGCAAGTTGTCATAGTTTGTAAAATCATGAGGTAGCACATAAACTGGTTGTGGATCTGCCTTTCAACAACCACAATACGAGAACTAAGAAGCACTTGATGAAATGAGTGGGATTGATTTGAGATAGATAGTTTACACAATAAGTTATAAGCTTGTGTAACTTGCTGCCTCAAGACACTCTGTGAGGAGGCTTGAATAATCAGGTTTAAGGGTCGGTCTTTCCTAACTTTTTCCTCTCACACTCTCTCTTCTATCTCCAAGTAACCTCAGGGGTCATTTGGCCCAATCTTTCTAGGTAGGAATACAGTTTAGATCAGATGGCCCACAATCTTGTCAAGTGTCCTTAGGGAACAGTGTGTCCAGTAGGACAGGTAATACTGGTTTTAAACAAGAAGAGGGTATATTTAGATTAGATATAAGGAATAAATTTTTTAGAATGGTGAAACTTTACACCTGATAGGCTTCTTCAAGCAGTAAGTCAAAGAGTGATTGTTAATACACATGTATTTGTATATGTGTATATATTTTATGTATGTCATTAAAAAATAGAAATGAAGGGATGAGGACTGTTTTTACAAAATCTGCTAACACTTCCTTTTTTTTGCAATGATTTGCAAGTGTTTTTCTTTGCACCCGAAAGAACAAACTGAAAGGAACGCTGAGAAAATCTTCTGCATTATTCTCTTTCATAAATGCATAGGAAAAGGTAAATGCTGCAATTATCACGTGTTGAAATGAGTATCAGTAATCCATATTAGTGGAATCACAAGCCTGGGAGAAATGGAGCAAGTTCTGATAAACAAATTCCAGATGGAGATAGCAACAAATATGAAGAGAAATGGCTCTCAGAGGGAACAACTTCAAAGTATAATTAAAAGCACAGAATGACTCAAATAAGATGAGTGATCCAGTATATTTATTTAAGGATGTTTTGATGTCTCAGGGTTTTGAGGTATATGCTTTGCAAAATAAAATTCAGCTGGTGTTTTAGCTCTAACATTTGGACTTGAGATCTCTTGACATTTTTTACTTTATAATAGTATTCCCACATCTTCCACCTTTTATTTTTCTGTTTATTAGGGAATACTCTTTGACATAAGAAACCTGCTCTTCCTCAATACAAATATCAGAATTAGACTGTAAACTGCTGCCTCGCACCGTTTGGGTTTTTGACGCTGTCAGCCAAGGATGATGATTAGTAAAATAAGACCCATCTATTAATAGCCAAATGATGAGCCTAGCTATTCCTTTTAACCCTTCATATTTGCTCCTAGTTGTGAATTTTCCTCTTTCCATCCCTGTTTGATCACTGTGGAATTTGCAGCTGCAGCATATGAAAAATTTACAGCTCAGCTCAAAAAATCTAGACAAATTCATAGCTGTAGAACCCATTGAAGGCTATTTAACACAAAGTTAACACATGGCCCAAGCAATATCTAAACTTCATGATGGCTGAAGCCACAGCTTACTGTAGTAAACACTTTCTCTTGTTTACTCTCTTCTTCTATATATCTATCATTGACCATGGGATTAGACTTCTAACCCTATATGTCTATTCAAAAAAATAGACAAAAATCACTTCAAAATGTACACTCAGTTGACAAAACTGCTGTGGACTTACTGAAGGTAAATTTTATAGATTTAGAGGCTTAGGAAGAGGTAGAATTGCTTGTTGCAGTTTTCCTTCTAATTGTGGTGCTTTTGAACAAGTGAAAATACAGTCTCTTTGAAAGCTAGCTTTTTTTTTTTTTTTCCAGTGAGCATCTGACATTAATTTACTTGTGTTTCACCAGCATTGCCACTGAATGTATGTAATGCAGAGGAAAATTTTGTGCACTTTGAGTCACCATGAGCTTCACATTCTTAGAAAAAAATTCTACCTCAAACAACCCTTTTATCTACATATATGGCTTATTAGACTTTATTTTAATAATCAAGTGAATATTAGAAAAAGGAACCTCAAACAAAATGGTAGCAAAACAACAACAAGAAAAGAAATGAAAAGAAAAAATAGAAACAAAATGGTAGATCCTAACAAAATCTTAAAAGCTTTCTGTAACATTGGGATTTGCATTTTCAATTGCAGACTAAGCAGGATCACAGATGTTTTGGAAGAAAGGATCTACAATCAGCACAATCTCGCTAAATTAGATAAATGGATTGAATTATGAATAATGTGCAGACATGGAAAAAATAATGAGATGGTTTAAGTAAGAGGTTAATGTCAAATGTATGGTAGAGGAGAGAAGTTACCTAGTTATACCAAAGAGTAACATTCAGAGACTAAAAAGAATGAAAAGACATTCAATCAATTATACTGCGTTGGGGTTATCACATAAGAAAATGAAGGAAGATTGCTCTTATCTGTTACTGGCTATACCAGATTTTAGATATTTGATACATGTTTTCTGAAAGAAGAAGAAAAAAAAAAAAAAAAGAAATTCAATAGAGGTCAAAAGATTGCTAAAACACTATAAGATTTGGAAAAGAAAAACATTCTATTAGATTTATACCACAAAACAAACCCTAGATTGAAATGTGCATTTTAATCAATAATATATTTATATGTAGATTTTAACATCATTTGGATCAAAAAATTAAGGAACTGATATACTGACCTGTATTTACTACTTTTGATTTACTACAAAGAAATCAAGACAGAAAATGAGAAAGCAAATTTTATTTTTTTTTTAGTAGTAGGTTCCTGCTATAGTAGAAACCAGGTGTTTTGGGTAACACAGATGAACAATGAAAAAAAAGACTCTAAATGCAATAAATGCTGGTTTTGCTTGAAAAAATGTGTAGACTTAGAAATAAAATAATAGAGAAGAAATATGGTTTCAAAAGGCATGGAAATTGAATACTGAGTGCTGGTTTTTTTGTTGAAATATATGATAGGTCTCAAGATGCAAGACTTCTGAAAAAGTTATGAAGAGGTTGTTAATTTGTGATTGCACTGGTTGAATAATAGCAAAAATAGAATATTTTTTTCTGTATTTGGATTGCATGTGGTACATGCAATAAGAATATCACCATCTGAGGATCCCACGATGTATCAATGATCCTTCTTCCTGGATTGGTAGGTCTGTCCTAGCCAGCCCAGCAGTCCCATCCAGGGTGGCAAAGAATGTACATGTTGGTGTTCTTTACGTGTTCCTGAAGTTTCCCACCATTCCCATTGTATATTTAAACTTCAGGAATGTTGCTTCTTCAACATTTTTCCCCCATTGTGAACACACCAGATACTATTCTCTGGAGATTGTCCAATGGTGTTGGAACCTGACAGCATGTTTAACAAAAGCTAGTGTGAGAGGTAGAAGCCAAATGAATTAGAGACAGTACTGTAATCTCCTTGGTGATCTTTCATATCTCTTTGAACTGAATACTTGACAGCTGCGTTTTTTTTGTTGTTGTTTTTTGTTTTTTGTTTTTTTGTGGCCCGAACTCTCATGTGGGAATAAATGGAAAATCAACATTCTTTTGGATTTTCTAAATTATTTAAACATACTTAGCAGGATTCTCTTTCATAAAAAAAAAGAATACAAACGCAAAATATAATGAGGTGAAGATACTGAGCAATACAATTAAATAGGAAGAATATTTAATCAGGAAAATGACATTTATCTGATGGCTATTTGTTCTGAAATAATACATTCTGAAAAAAAGTATGAAAGAAATTAATAGAAATTCATTTGTTCTAAAAATGTACCCCCTAACACTTTTATATCATAAAATACACACTTTTTAAAGAGCAAGTACTTAGCTAATAAGGTTCATGGTCTTTTGAACCACCTTTATGTTCTTGCTCTAAAGAACAATTTAATTAGGTATCAAAATGTCACCTGCAGTGAATAAAATCCCTAAATCCTTAAGTCAGAGCGCTGTGTTAGAACTGAAAGGCAGCATTACTTTCATTTTACCCTGTTGCTTTAGACACTAAAAGTCACAACACTTGTTTACCATCAGATGAAATCTGTTGTCTAACCTAAGTACTGAGTCATTATCCATTCACAGAAAAATTTGCATGAACTTTGCGGAGTTCTGGACATAATTTCACGGTTATTGTTTTAGCAGAAAATATGGGATAATGTTCAGCAATTAGTGTTATAATGATTATTAATGATTAATGTTATTAAGAGAATTTATAATACTATGCAGAAAATTGGTTTAGATATACACAAAATTATAATTTGTTCAGCCAATAGTGAAAACACTATTGGGGAGGAAAGTCAGATTTTCCTCTGTTAACACTTTCTGATTTGAATACATTTTTTTTCATATTATTATTTACAGTAAATAGTCAACATTAGGGTCTGTTACTGGACAATGCACAAACTGCATGTAATCACATAGTTGTGGAGGACACTGGTGTCAATGCAATTCTACAGCAAACAAGTACAAAAACCTGTTCTAGCAGTGGAAGAAGTGAATTAATATGTTCTTTCTTGCGCTTTAAAAAATTAAAAAAAAAATCTTACTTTATTTGTCAGGGACACACACAACAAAGAATCAAGATACACCTTCACATAGATAGGTACTCTCATTATGCATGCCCAGTCAATAATCCATAGTATTCCTCCAACCAATTTTTTACTACAGTGAAGGATACCGACTCTTCGGGTTGTTGAAACATATAAATCTTTTAGAAACAAACAAGTCAGTGTTAGCTCTTCAGTATTGAGATGGACTCTAATGTCATAACTTGCAGAAATCAGTTATCTGTCCAGTAGAACATAAAGATACATTTTAATAAAATAAACAGCCTTGTAATAACAGTAAAAGAGCATAATTTTAATTGATTATTAAATTTTCTGCCACTTCAAACAAATGCTGATATTTTGAATCCTTACTTTTTTTGTGTATATTAATCATAGATGTAATTTAACAGACACTAAATATAGAATCCAACAATTTTTTTTGTTGGGCTTTAAGTGCAGAGTAGGTTTCCTTGTTAATTAGAAGACTTAAAAGAAAATAATAACCCTTTTTTTAAGATCCAGGATATTTTAATACATTTTGAAAAGTTCTAGCATGTTTTACTTGCTTTTTTTGTTTGCTTGTTTTTTGTTTTTTTTTCTCCTCATGAAACTTTCTGGATAAAAAAGACATTTCAGACCAAAACCTGTGGCTCAGTTTTTGCACAGGTGAAGAAGAGGAAGTAAGTGCTGGCAACACATGTATAAAAAAATTAAATTACTGTTTCACTTATTACAGCAGCAGTGTTGGGATTGGTGTGTTTGATGCTGAGCACCAAGATCTCCCTACTGGCAGAGATTCAAATGCCTCCCTACCACCACTGTGTAATTTAACACAACTACACAGTAACAGGGTATGAGTGGAAAAGTTCACTAAATCATCCTGGAAACTAGGTCAGGAATGGCAGACATAGCATAGCCTGGAGGCCAGGAACTAGAAGAGTGCATCCTCCCTCTGGTATTTTATTTAAACCTTGTCCTGCCATTTGCATTGTTTTATTGTGGCTTCTGTATGAATACACTTTCAACAGTTTTCCCGTGGCCTTTCTATTTTTTGTTTTTAATTTTATTTCAGTGTGGGAATTTAATTTACATGCAGACAGGCTTAAACAGTGTTCTCAAATACTTTGTGCCAGAGATGAACAGAGAGAAAGCTTGTCTGTGATGCTCTATAACATGAAATGCCCCAAAATCTTCTTACTTTCCCCATCTCTTAGAAGCACGTAAATAACATTTCTGTGCTAATCAGCACTGTGCTGCCAGCTGATTGCATTGGACATAGAACTGTATCCGTGAAGCTAAAATGTAGATGGAGTATTCAGTGAAATTACCTGTCAAAATCTATTTGTAAACAATGCTTCTGTCTGTAGGGTGACTTTGCAGCCCTTAGGCATGATTAAATAGCTCGAGCCCTTCTCTTGCATTTCATGCTGCCTTTCTAAATTTTCCAGCAATTGCTTTGTTTAGAGCTTGTGGCTTGGCAAAAAGTCCCTTTTTATTTAACTTAATACAAACATGATCTAAACAAGGAGATACTAAATTTTCTTTTTTGATGGTTGACTCTTTGCTATGAATTACAAAAGAAGTTCATAGTGCCAGAACATGGATGAAAAATCTTTAAAATTTACCCACCCAACTTGTCTGTTTAGTTGATATTCTTTCCTCTTCACCAGTTTTAGGTTGGTTGGTTTTTTATTTGGTTTTTTTTTTGGTTTTTTTTTTTCAAATCCTCTAACCATCAATATTTTAATGAGCCTGTTTATGGCTAAAGGAAAGCACAGATTAGATCAGATACCAGAGGAGTTTGTAAGATCAAAGCTTACCCTTCTAGAAGGGTAGTTTAGTATTGCTAGGTTATGCTGAAAGCTAGAGATCCAGTGAAATAAAAATATTGACTTATTTTTAAGGCATGATATCTTTCTATCTACTTTACCTATTATAATAATTTCTAAAAAGAATATCATGGACATATAATAGTGAAAATTTTTGTCCAGTTTTTATTGACAAAAAGCTAACAACAGTCCCCTGGCTGAGAGTACACTATCTAAAAGCACAATAAAATGGGTATTTGGAGTGGATTAATAGAGCTTCTCAGTATTTTCACAAGTGCAATAATAAATAAAATATTGAATCACTTTCATTCTTATAAGTGTCAGCGTGTTTCTAAAAGGTTTGATCTGTATCTTCTTGAAAGTAACCTGACATAGTCTTCAGTTCTTATAACTAATTTGAAATATACACTAAGAGAAACCAGCAAATCCTCTTGTAAAAAGTTTAGTTTTCTTAAATCGATTTTTTCAGTCACATACTTTAAAATAGTTATTTGAAAATTTTGGATCATCCATCCATGACCATGAAAAAGTAATTTGGTAAGGTGCAGATAATTCTCAGATCTATTCAAACTGTGAAATGCTAATGTTTTTTCATACTATAAAAGGCAATTACAATTTTAATAAAATCTCTTGCAAGTAAAAATATGAAAGCAATAACTAAAAGTTTTACAAAAAGGGGACATAGTAACACTTAAATGTAATTGAAAAACAATTGTGTTATATCATTCAGTGTACTTTAACAAAATTTAAAGACAGAATAGGAGCATTAAAACAGTATTCACAAAAAATGAAATAAAAATAAAAAAACCTTTTTTTCCCCTCTTCTGTCATTTTGCAGTGTATTTATAACTTTTCCTCTACCTTTTTGTCCTCTACTTGAATTAAACTAGGTGTTTCTGGGTATAAAATAAGACTTAGAAGGTGAAATAGACTTTCTGCAGGCAAGAGAAATTACCACTTTCAGTAAATTATTTAAAGAAGCATGATACAAAAGGAAATTCTTGTGGAAAACATTTCATATTCCAAAATGCATCTTTTGAAGAATTTCAATGTCAAAGTACAATAAAAAAATTATACGTACAATTACTTTTTTTTCAATTTTAGCCATTTCAGGATCTGATGATGTAATGGTTAATATAAAATGCCTTCTAGTAATTGTCTAGGGGTCACATTGTCCTGATAGACTGAAGACTATCTCTAATTCATTTTAATACAGGGAGTATTATATACATTCTTTGCTCCAGAGGACTGGAGCACCCTATGAAGACAGGCTGAGAAAGTTGGGATTGTTCAACATGGAGAAGAGAAGGCTCCAGGGAGACC
Source organism: Heliangelus exortis (assembly GCF_036169615.1). Classification (NCBI taxonomy): domain Eukaryota; kingdom Metazoa; phylum Chordata; class Aves; order Apodiformes; family Trochilidae; genus Heliangelus; species Heliangelus exortis. The sequence continues at coordinate 96,314,229 of NC_092422.1, forward strand.
TTATAGAAGCTTTTCAGTACCTGAAGGGGACCTACAGCAAAAGAGGGGTGGGGCTTTTTACAAGAGCATGTAGAGACAGGACATGGGGTAATCGTCTAAAACTAGAAGAGAGTAAATTTAGATTAGGCATTAGGAAGAAATTCTTACCTCTGAGGGTGATGAGACACTGGAACAGGTTTCCCAGGGAAGTTGGGGATGCTCCCTCCCTGGAAGTGTTCAAGGCCAGGTTGGGTGGGACTTAGAGCAACCTGGCCTAATGGAAGATGCCCCTTCCTGACTCAGAGGGGTTGGAATTAGAGCATCCAAGGCTTCACCACCTACATCTAAAGCCACCTAATTTCATTCTAACTAAAATTCATTCCAACATAAAGCATTCTATGATTCTATATGTGGATCTTGATGAAGCAATAAGTAGGAAATGAAAGATTCCTGATAAATAGTGTTATACAGATAGGATGAAAATAGGGTTAAATGAACATTTGTTTCAGTTCTGCACAGCTGTTTCTGCAGATCTTGTTCCTGCTCTTTAATATTCACTGCTAGAAAACACTCAGGCAGAGAAATTTTGTTCAACATGAATATTTAGGAAATTACTTTTCTCTGTATGACTATTTAGTTTTGCTTGCAAAAGCCCCAGCATTCATGAAGAATTGTATGAGTTTTTTAATCATCATTTACTGTTCTCCTTATTCATAAGTTCCATTCCTTTAGTCAAAAAACAATGAAACAATGTCTTTTGGGCAATCATATGCAAAAAATATGCAATAGGTTAATCTTTGTCTAATCTGATCAAAACATTATTTACAACAAACTTATTAACAAACAAGATATTTGCTTTTGAAAGCAAGTGGTTGAAAAAGACAAAATTTCATGTATATAAATTCAATACATTAATACTGGATGATATACACAGGGAATACAGAAAAATAAGATTTTTAAAAATTTTTTTCTTTTTTGAGAAATTAAAAGGCCAAAGGTTAAGCATAAAAGGGTTCAAGTAATCTATTTTATCCCCTTAAAATCCACAAATCTTAGACTTAACATGAAGGCACATTTCAAAGGTCATATATGGATCTTAACTACTGATTGATAAAGTTAACAGATTTTTCTCCTAGGGAAGTGGAATATTTAGTGAGAAATAACTAGAAAATAATGCAGAGAATTAATTACAATTGAAAGCAACAGATGGAAAAAATAATCTAACCTGTTAATAATGTTCAGAATATCTTTAGACTGTGTTATTAGGCACCTAATCCTCATAGTTACAGCATGTTTTCCAGTGTCATGTCCTCTGAGCTTAAAAGCAGTCCATCCCCATGTGCAAGATGCTAATGAAAGTGGTGGGGAGTCCTGCACATCCTGAACAAGGAGCACCTGACAAAACTCAAAGGCAGGGAGCTTATAAGAAGTTTAAGGAGCAAATGGTGATGCAGGAGAGATACAGAGACACTGTGTAACTATTTAGGGATGGAGCTAGAAAAACTAAAGCCCACCTCAATTTGAATCTGGTGAAGAAGTTGGAAGGCAAGTAAAAGGGCTTCTACAGGTATATCAGTAAAAACACAACAAAACAAAACAAAAAAACAAAGACTAGGTAACGTGTGCGCTCTCTACTGAATTACGCAGAAAAACTGGGGACAAATAACATGGAAAAGGACAAAGAACATGGAAAATGCCTTCTTAGTCTCAGTCTTTACTATTAAGAGTTGCTAAGGTAGGTACCTTTCTGCCTCAGCAGTGTTACAAGAACATACTGTGCTGTCTTAAGCACTAATCACTTCAGATGCTAAAGCTGGACTAGTTTGACAAGTCTAAGACAAGTGACAGTATTTGGGGTTTTATCTATTGTTCGTGCTAAACCTTACATTAATGCAGATTTAGATTAATTTTGGTAAAAGCAATTAACTCACCCTTTGGAGTGGGGAAGATCCAGCATCAGTCTCAATGACAAGCAGTGTTACCATAAAATGTACCATAGATATTTCTCACGTGTGAACCTGTGCCAATGTAAAGTGAATACCATATTCCCTTCTGGAACTGATGGTCTTATCCCCCAAAGTACCAATGGGTTCAGCTCTGCCTCATCCCTTTTTTTGCTGTGCATTCTTCTAAATCTCATGCAGTTGTTCTGGGAATAATTCAATGTAACTTTTCAAACCAGTAGTACAATTTTATTAATTTAGACATAAATTAAGCTATCCAGTTTCTATAATTTTGCTTTATCAAATACCTTACTTGTATTGAATGGATTGGATATTTCTCTACTTCCTCCAGAAAACTTCCCTTTCCGAACATGAGACCTAGTGAAGGGGATTAACAATTTCTTTGATTTGTGAACATTGTCACTGTCAGGATTTGCCTCCTATATTTCAGCTACAGTAATACTGGGAAGAGGAAAGAAGGCAGCTCTAATGTATATGCATGTGCAGATGCATTCACAAGTTGGTAACTGGTGATGATGAACAGTGGTATATTTTGATATCATTTAAAACATAGTGAGGTTTATTTAGATCTCTTTATTTAAGAATAATTAATATCAATAAGATAAGCTTTAACATGACCAAAGGCCAGGTCCTTTGTTTACAACAACCTCATGCAATGCTACAGACTTGAGGACGAGGGGCAGAAAGCTACCAAGCAGAAAAGTATCTGGGAGTGCTGGTTAATACCTGGCTGAATATGAGCCAACAATGTGCCCAGGTGGCCAAGAAGGACACCAGCATCCTGGCTTGTATCAGGAATAGTGTGTCCAGCAGCAGAGAGGAAGTGATTGTGTCCCTGTATTTGTCATTGGTGAGGCTGCACCTTGAATACTGTGTTCAGTTCTGGGCCCCTCTCTACAAGAAAGATATTGAGGTGCTGAAGCGAGTTCAGAAAAGGTGAAGCAAACTAGTGAAGAGTCTGGAGAATAAGTCCTAGGAGGAGAGGTTGAGGGAATTGGGAATATTTAGTTTGGAGAAGAGGAGGATGAAAGGAGATTGTAGAGAGGTGGGTGTTGGCATCTTCTCTCAAGTGAATAACGATATGACCAGAGGAAATGGCCTGAAGTTGCACCAGAGAAGGTTTAGACTAGGTATGAGGAAGAATTTCTCTACTGAGAGAGTGGTTAGCCATTGGAATGGGCTGCCCAGGGAGGTGGTTGAGTCACCATCCCTGGAAGTATTTAAAACACGTGTAGATGAGACACTTTGGGACCTGCTCTGATTGCTGATGCGGATATTGATACATATATTTTATTTGGAAGGGGGATGTTTACAGTTGGACACAGCAATCAGAGAGGTCTTTTCTAACTGTGGTGAAGTTGTGATTTTGTGATTCGGTCTTTTTTGAACAAATACTTTTGAAAAGTCTTGATTTCTGTCCCAAATTTTAGGCAGTATAAGAAGTTCAAATGAACAAAATGAGTGACTTAGTTTGGTATTCACATCAAATGATTTCTTTTTTTTTTTTTTTTTTTTTAACTTGACATGATAGGTACACAAGGAAGTAGGGGCTGTGTACGTATACACCTGCATTTACCACTCCATTCTACTTGGATTTTTAGAGAAGAAAACCCATACAAATTTTGCATGTCTAACTAAAGCCATACTGTCACTGTATGAGGATTTACACAGTTGAGTAATATTATCAGTAATGTTTTTTGTTTCACTGGTCATTCTGTTTGCTTTGCTCTGAACAGTAGCAGTTGCTGCAGACTGACCAGCGAATGCAGCCGGGTGTCGCTCCTACCTTTCAGGAACCAGTGGATTTCACGTTCTGTTTTGTTAAATCACTATAAAAGAAAAAATAAAATACCCAAGTGATGTAATCTTAAAAAAATAACTGATGAAACAAGGAAATGGAATGGCATGAGTCTATCCATCAGCTAAAAATAGAACCGAGAGACAAGAATGAAACATAAGCAGCCCCATATTGCAACATTTTCTAGTTTTATAGATCTGGCATGATCTATTTTTTTTCCTTCTGGCTTGTTGTTCCATGTGAAAGCTGGACCCCATAGAATAGAATATGTTGCCTGTTCTATCACGTTTATAAATAATGAAACATAACATGACAAGGATTATTAAGCAGTGTAAAGCAAATAAAACAACAGAAGCAGAAATAACAAGGTATCAGCCTTCTCTGTGAACAGTTACTTCTATGAATTATGTTGGTGTAGCTCAGTACATCTCTATTCAGTTACAAGTAGAGTATAATAAAGCAGCTGTTTGAGCTTTAACTTCTATCAAATGGTTTCTTGGACAGAGAAGAAGTGTAAAAAAATTAAAAGAAAAAAAAAAAAGAAAAAAGAAAATCCCTATATTATTTCTCCTTAAACTGAAACAATGCTCTTTTTACATCACTCTGAAGTATTCAGTTGACTTCAATATATGATATGAAAGTATAATTCAGAATGTTACCTACAACATCAAATTTGTTTAAGCCGTAGTTCAAAATGTTATTCAAGAGAGTATCCAAAATCAAAGCTGCAGCAAAATTCTAGAAGGAAAAAAAAAAAAATACTATCAACCCCCTAAAAAGCACTGGAAAAAAATAAATTGCATACAGAGATGTTAAAATGATTTAGTCAGTTTTTTTTCTATACTAGTATCAGTGGAAGAAATCTCTTGGGGTATGTAGTACAGCTGTCTGTTGATGTCCTACCCCTGCTAGCCCCTTCTGTTTTATTCAGGCAGCTGTGTGTCAGCTTATGTCACAGTGACTGTGCACTCCCTCTCTCTGGAGCTACACAATCAGACCATCTAGATCTTATATTTAAGGTTGGATCAAGATTAGGTGTAATGGATGGTCAGAGCCAGCACTTGAGAAGTGTCATTGAAAGTTTACTGCTGGTACAAAACCAAGGACACTATGCATACTTATCTTAATTTCATTAATATACATTAAGAGAGGAGTTTGTGACTAGAAAGATGAATAGAGCTTGTCCATACTAACCTTGTATTAGGTGAAAGGAAGAGGTAGCCATGAAGGCTTGGTAGAATAAGCTCAGTTGTTTAGGGACCACAAAGAACCAATAGACATACAAACTTTATTGCAATCCAGTCTGCTGAATGTAGGTTTTGAACTTGTGAGAAGACTGGAAAAGATCACAGGATCATGGAACAGTCATGGTTGGAAAGGACCTCTGAGATTACCAAGTTCAACCATACAAGCGCAAAAAAACCCACCAAAAAACAACCCTGAACAAACACAAACAGCACACACACTCCAAATAACAACAAAAAACAACCATCCAAGCAAACTAAACCAACCAACCAAACTAACTAACAAAAAAACCCAAACAAACAAAGGACATAAATCTGTTGGAATGAGTCCAGAGGAGGGCCACAAAGATGATCCAGGTGCTGGAGCACCTCTGCTACAAGGAGAGGCTGAAGGAGCTGGGATTGTTCAGCCTGGAGAAGACTCTGTGGGACCTTACAGATGCTTTCCAACACCTGAAGGGAACATACAGGAAGGCTGGGAAGGGACTTTTCATAAGATTGTCCAGTGACAGGACATGGGGAAACTGAAAGAGAATAGTTTTAGACTGGATCTTAGGAAGAAGTTCTTCAGTATGAGGGTAGTGAGACTTTGGAACAGATTGCCCAGAGAAATTGTGGATGCCCCCTCCCTGGAGGTGTTCATGGCAAAGTTGGATGAGGCTTTGAGCACACTTTTCTGTATGAGAGGTGTCCCTGCCCATGGCAAGGAGGTTGGTGTTGATGATCTCTAAGGTTCCCTCCAACTAAGCCATTCTATGATTCTATAATAATTCGTGTCATGAGTCCCATTACTAAGTCACACTGCCACTGGCAGCTGGGTCCCCAGTTCCTAACAGCAATGTCAGCTGATCACTGACACCAGCAAGGCTACATTTCCATAATCATGGGGAGATTAAATCAACTTCTTGCAAAGAGATAGAAGAACTGAATAGCTGTTTGGTGGTTATGTAAGCCTTTGTGTTTCCTTCCTCTCTCACAGAAATATAAATTGTTGTAACTGTTTCCATTTCTATTGCTTACATTTTTGGTATTGTTATTATGGTTTGTATAAAAGTTATCCAATTTCCTCTGTGCATTCTTAGTTTCCAGGTTTCTGGAAAGTTTATTTTTATTACAGTTCTCTTGGTGATGGAAAAATGGTTGCCTAGGGATGTAGTTGAGTCCTCATCCCTAGAGATATTCAAGGTGAGTCTTGACAAGGGTCTGAGCTACCTGCTCTAGTTGAGGATGACTCTGGTTTTAGCAGGGAGGTTGGACTAGATGACCTTTAGAGGTCCCTTCCAACCCAAATCTTTCTATGATTCTGTCTTTCCTGCTTAGATGCAGGTGATGCACACAGAGGTAATACATGTGGTCTCAAACTTTTGAGTAAAAAAAGGGAGAACTTTTGAGTAAAATAAGATGTTTTTCTTAATAAAATAGAAAGACTGGAAAAAGAAAAAAACAACTGCTTTCTTTTGAGGCAGAGAAAGTAAAAAAAATTTAGTGTTGCTTCTCCTTTAGCTCCCATTCTAGCTTGGTTTCATTATGTTTTCTGTGTTGTCTGCTACTGGAATAACAAGTCACCTATCTCAAAATTCAATTGTAACATCTCCCAGAAAATAAGCAGCAGTCTGTTAGATAGATTTCCATCTTTTCTTGCTGAGAAGTATGCTGCTTTAAACTGAATACTCTCATAATATCCTTTTTTTCTTGAACAACTCCCATTGAATGGAAGTGAAGCCCTGGGTGTTCCTATAATCTCCAGTGGTGATTTGATAGGTCATTTCCTCTTGTGTTCTGCACTGCACTGCTGCAGTCACGGTTTTAGTCACTTGCCATCATCAGAAGATGTATTCCTATCTTAAAAGAGCCAGGTAGGTTTAAACCATTAATTGACTGTCAAGAGTGTACATGAATTTTTCCCTGACAAAAAGGTAAGGGAGGAACACTTCCACTGCCTCTGAGTATAAACTAAGGTGTATAAATTTTTAATAGTTGTAACCTCAGAAACTTGAGGTAGAACTTGATGTCATTGATAAAAAAACCTTGAACGTAACTGTGCTTTGAATATATTACTTATAAGCTCAGTTTCAAATGCAGTAAGAAGTTTTGTTAGGATCTTTAAAACAGAAATTACAGGTTGTGGAAACAATTTTTTCTGAGATTTGCATAAAAGCAGAGGCGAGAAAGATGTTTATGATTTTCTGAATCTGTGCTTTTAGCTGCATGCTTGATCATTCAGAGCATATCATTATAAATCAGCCAGTGCTATTTCATTCTATTATTACTAATAAAAGATCGGTATCACTTTTGAAAGCATAGTGCCAGGGGTTAAAGAAGATGTAAGACAGAAAAAATAAAGATCAGAATGATGTATTAACTTAAGTGAATATAGACCAGATTCCATATTTAATACAAAGAAAGACAGCTCCCATCAAAATTTGTTACAATGAGTTCTTCTGATTGCCTGACTGAAAAATCTCATTTGGATATCCACTCATTTTTCATATAGTTATCTGATTTTCAAAAATGTATACATGGGTAAATTGTGTTAATGAATAGAATCATAGAATCATAGAATGGTTTGGGTTTCTTCATTTCTTCTTCCTGAAAGATCATCCACTTTCAAGACCCACCATGGGCAGGGACACGTTCCACTAAACCAAACTGCTCAAGGTTTGCATCCTTTTTTCATCTCTACACAGAAGAACCAGGCCAGACTTAGCCTGAATGGATTTGGTATACTGTTTCAAATGATTTTTGGTACTTTCTGTTTGTTTGGGAATTTAATGAAGGTAATGCTAATAGATTTTGTAGTTGACAATAAAACATTGCATTTCAGCTGAAAGTTCATAAAAATCTGTCATCTCATATTTTTCATGAGACTTAAAGAACATGATGAAGTGACTTGACACTTACTTTTCTCACTTAATGGTGACATTTCTGGACCTGAAAACTATTCTCAGAATCTGTGAAACATGAAATGATTTGCCAGAATGAGTTCAGAGCAACAAATGTGCTTTCCTTCTCACTTATCATAATATTCAATCCCTTTAACACACCTTGTTATGCCCACAGTTTATGGACCAGTATTTATTAGGACAAGGAGGATGTTTTGTTCCTGTGATACTTTCCTTTCCCATTGCTACTGCTTTTTTTACGCTATCCATAAAATATTCAGGATGTACATGTTTTAAAATAAGGTAAACACAAAGTTCTGAGCATATGAAGCAGTATAGCAATAGGTATTTGAATCCTACTGGCTATAAATTTCTTGTAAATTGAAAAGACTACAAATTCTCAGAGTAAAGAAAAAAATAAATTGGTGTCCTTCTCTGGACCCTCTCCAACAAGCTTTTCTGTGCTAGGGGATCCAGGGCTCTACTCAGTATTCCAGGTGTGGTCTCACAAAAGCAGAGCAGAGGGGCAGAATCACCTCCCTTACCCTGCTGTCCATAGTTCTTTTGATGCAACCCAGGATGTAGTTGGCCTTCGGGGCTGCAAGCACACACTGGTGGCTCATGTCAAGCTTCTCCTCTACTACTACCCTCAGGTAGTACTTTCTCAGGGCTGTTCTCCATCCATTCTCCTCTCAGTCTGCATTTGTGACTTGGGTTGTGCTGACCCAGGTGCAGGACCTTGCACTTGGACAAGTTAGGTTGGCAAGGGCCTACCTCTCCAGTTTGTCAAAGTCCCTCTGGATGGCTTCTCTTCCTTCTAAGGTGTAAACCACACCACACAGCTTGGTATCAGCAGATTTGCTGAGGATACACTCTCTCCCACTGTCCATGTTTTCAACAAAGATGTTAAACAGCACTGGTCCCAAGACTGTCCCCCAAGGAGCACCACTTGCCTATATTTGGGCACTGAACCATTGACCACAACTCTCTGGGTGTGGTCATCCAACCAATTGTTTATCCACCGAGTGGTTCTTCTGTCAAATCCCTTTCTTATCAATTTGAAAACCAGGATGTCGGGTGGGACAGTGTCAAATGCCCTGCACAAATCCAGGTAGATGATGTCAGTTGCTCTGCCACTATCCACCATCTCTCTAGCTTTGTTGTAGAAGGTCACCAAATTGGTCAGGCATGATTTGCCCCTAGTGAAGCTATGTTGGCTATCACCTGTCACCTCTTCATTTTCCATATGCCCCAGATTTTCCAGGAGGATCTGTTCCGTGATCTTCCTGGGCACAGAAGTGAGACTGACCGGCCTATACTTCCCCAGATCTTCCTTTTTCCCCTTTTTGAAAATAGGGGCTATGTTACCTTTTTTCCAGTCAGCAGGAATCTCACCAGGCTGCCATAACAAGTCACAGGGGCCATCTCACCAGGTCTCAGTGATGTCAATAAGATCATAGCCCACATCTCTAACTTATCCTGTTTATTTTCCATGCTTCCTGCATCTGTATAGAGGCATTAATGCTGGGCCTCCAGTGAAGTTAAATGACTAGCTGGAGGGGCTGGGATTTCATTATGTCAGGTCCAGGTGCTCCCCAGCTGATTAGATAAGTACTGAACTCTTTCAGGTGTTAAACTAAGGTAAATACCCATAAACTCTGGTGTGTCAGGGCCCTAGTGTAATAAAATTGAGTTCTGCATGTCAAGATGAATGAATTAATTAAGGAAAAAGAGGTCCTTCAGCTGTTATTGTATCAATAGGAGAAGCATGATCACAACATGAACTATGACTTCAAGAGGGGCTGTGTGTGTATGATCTCCTGTTTTACGTCCTAAAACAATTAATGTACTCTCTGTAATATAATGAAACCTCACATGACTTGGTAAATGGACAGAAATTCTTTTATGTATATTAGAAGTATGTATCTATATAAACCTAGGTCTATAGGAACAATAACACCCTGTCTTTTTAAAGCAATTTATTTCAGTACAGGTCAGAAATCCATATTGATTACCAAGTAATAAATATTGTCAAGTAAATAATGCTGGCTAGGATGTAAACAATGACATTTTGCTATTTCATCTTAATAACCCCACGGGGTCAATGAAAAATTGCTGAAAGATGCACTATCTCTGATTTACTATCTAGGAAAAAACAAAACAAAACAACATACCAATCAAACAAAGAGATGCAATAAAAATGACAGAAAATAGATAAAATATCTTCTAATCTGTTCTGAGACTAATATATTATTTTCAGTCAGTAGCTGCAAAGTTAGAATGTGATATCTGGTTAATTTTTTCTTTTTTTCCTCAAAATGATTTGCAATGTGAAGCCCAGATTTTTTTTTTTTAATCCATTTGTTACAACTTCCTTATATTAAAAAAATATTTCTGTATCTGAATCAAAATTTGAAAAACCTGTTTAGATAAGTAAGCAAAAATAGTAGACCTTTGTTCCAGAAATATAAAAATATATTTTTAGAATATTAGAATAATTATTCTAAAATTCTACCTCAAATCTGTGATACACTTGTAGAGAATAATTTAATGTAAGCTTTTATATATACACAATTTTATGTATACACACTTTTATATACTCTATGTGTATTTAATATTTATTAGAACACCATGATTAAGGGAATATTGAAGTTGTACTGTTAGAGAAATTCAATAAAGAGTTTATACTCATGTATTGTAATTTTATAAAAAGTGGTGACATATTTACCTGTTTTTTACTAGCTTGATCAAATGTGAATTGATGTGTACACACAGTGTGTATATCTTCACAGCTTTGGGCAGGATAGGCGAAGCTTGTTACTGAAATGGAGAGTTATAACTATCTAAGGGAGCATTATATACAAATACTGTAATGATTTTAATTGTAGGTTTGACAGGTACATTTGCTTGCAGTTTGAAAACATTTGCAGGTGTCTAGTATACAATATACCTGTTTTGTACTGTTTTAGTCATACCATCTTCCTATGTACTAGAATACTCAACATTGTATCTACCATACATTTTCCTAGGGGTACTACACCCTAATTTCCGTTTTTTTGTTTGTTTGTTTGTTTGTTTCTCATTTATGCTTGATTCAGAAGAAATAATACATAAGAATAAGCAGTGCATCTTTCCAACTTCAGGAGGGTACTTTGTTTTGGTATTTTGGTATTTTATTTGGTATTTTATTAAAAAATATTTTTTGTAGACTATTGGCATACAGAGAGACAGGTCAGACAGCCTGATTGGGATACTTGAGCACCATAGCCTGAAGAGACTTCATCTATATTTATCTGACTTACTTCTGAAGTAGAAGTAGTTTTTCTACAGGGGATGTAGAGAATAAATAAGCCACAGAAAATTAAAATAAGAGTAAGAAAATTCTGCTCTGAAGAAGACATAGGACCCAAAGAGTCCAGCCTACAAATGTAAATCTGGAAGAGATTTTAGCCAAAATTTCTGCTTGGGGGATCTTTTTTCCTATTGCACAGAAAATGTGCACCATGTTGTAGGGCTCCACTGCTGGGGAAGATTTTTTTTCTGAGCATCCTTTTCATATCAGCAACTTTGGAAAAACCCTGATTCATGTGGGAACCTGTAAATTACATCATTTTTACCACCCTAATTATACCAATTGCTTATTTAACTTGGTGAAGAGGAAAAGATGGAAGAGGAAGAAATTTCATATACCTGCTAAGAGACCTCATACTGGCCTTCCAGTACCTGAACAGGACCTATAAGAAAGTTGGCAAGGGACTTTTTATAAGAGCATGTAGCTACAGGATAAGGGATAGTGGCTTCAAACTAGAAGAGGGTAGATTTAGTTTAGCTATTAGGAATAAATCCTTTAGTGTGAGGATGGTGATACAATGGTACAGGTTGCCCAGAGAGGCTGTGATGTCCCCTCTGGAAGTGTTCAATGCCATGTTGCATAGGGCTCTGAGCAACCTGGCCTAGCAGAAGGTGTCCCCACCCATGCAGGGGAATTGAAACAATATGATCTTTAAGGTCCCTTCCAAACCTAACCATTCTATGATTCTACTATTCTATGAAAATCCAAATAAACAAATACATGCAAAATACAAAATGAAATAGGTACATTTCTATGAAATGTATTGTACACATGAAGCAGACATCAATACAGGTTATTTATTGGATTGATATGATTTTTTCACTTATTTATTTTTCTTCCATTTTTTTATTTTTTAAAAATTGCTCATTATCAAGCATTTTGTAGAGAAAACTTATATATCTGTTATATATCTTCTATATATTTGACAGTATTTTTGAATAAGAAAGAAAACTGAAGTTCTTGAAGGCATGCTAAAAATGTGGCCAGTCCAGTTGATGAGTGTCAACCATCAATTGGCTAATCTACATTATAGGTAGCCATAATACTGAGAACCAAACTAAGGCCTAAAATATAAATAGCAGCAATTGGTTAAACATGTAATGACTGATTGGACTGGCTTTTTAATTTTTTTCTTTCATAAGGATCTTATAAACTGGAATGAGACTCTTTTTCTATTCTTCTATAATCCTGAATCTTTCCTTCTTTTATCGGGAAAATCCTATCACTTGAAATTTTAGTCCCCCTGAGTCATTCTAACAGAACATCATAGAACTTATATGAATTTCTCACTACTTGAGGAATTGTTTAGAAATGTGACAGCAGCAGGGGGAAGTCATCCGAAACAATAATTAATAATAATAATATTTATGTTTTAGTGTTTCAAATTTTGTCTTTTATTGCAAAGATCATCTTATGTAGTATCTTTTCTGCCATTTGGCTGACTTGAGACTTGCAGCTAATAAGCCATACTTTATGTGTGTAAGAATTTTGTCCTCCTGTCTTCAGAAAATGTTGCTCAATTAATGAGAACTTTATAATTGAGAGTGATTTGGCTTCAAGACTAAGATGTTTGAAACTCGTTTTGCAGTCAATATAGAGCACAATTGAGCTGCTGTTGCTGCTGCTGCAAAAAAAATCACCTTGATGATAATTAATGTGTTGTGCTAGCATGGTTTTAGCTCACACAGAGATTCAGCACTTTATTAAAAAGAAACCCATGTACTGTTTCCCTAATAAATACTTCTTTTGAAGTATTAACGTAATTTATCAGTTGGAAACTCCAGAGCAATACTATTATGGAATTATAGCAATAAACCCCTGAGAATGTTATTTCTATGTTCTATCTAATCTGATTTATAATTAAACTACATATAAGTATGTAGAAGTTATAAAAAATGTCAGGCTTAAACCTTAACTTTTTCAGAAGCAGGGGGAAGGTGTATAACCTCTTATTTGTGTTTACAGAAGAGTGAAAAAGTGGTTTATATCAATTTAGAAACCGATTTAAATATAGGGATGTACATATATGTACTCGTATATACTTATTCATAGGGGAATAAAGGAGAACTAATGGATAATAGAAAAAAATCTAAATATTTAGAAAATAAAAAATGAGCCTCTGGGAAAAACCCAATTCAACCACTTAATCTTTTAAAAAGCACTACAATCAGCCTAGATTTGGGAGTAAAATAAATTTAAAATATCATATGCAGAAATATTCATAGAATCATAGCATCTGCCAAGTTGGAAAGGACCCATCAGGATCCTCAATTGCAACTCCTGTCCCTGTGCAGGGCACCCCAAGAACCCCACTATGTGCTGGAGAGTATCAACCAAACTCTTCTTGAACTCAGGTAGGCTCGGTGCCATAACTTCTTCCCTGGGGAGCCTATTCCATTGCTCAACCACCCTCTCTCCTGAAAGGATTGAAGAACATACCACCTACACACCTGACTCTTTAATCAACCACCACAGGGCTCAGAAATCCCTTTTGATTGCTTTTCAGTTTCTTCTTGCTATCTCTTCACCACCAATACGAAAAACTACTAGTGGTTAATAGTTTGAGGACTTTATAAAACTAGAGTGTTTTTTTGTGATGTCTCTTACCTTGGCCCCAGGGAGAAAGCAGACTTCCCTGTGAGTTGGGTCTGATTGGCATATTGGACCCTCGGTTTCACTCAGAAGTGACTCACCAATGACAACTACCCTTCTTTTTGCCCTTATATGAGTGGTAGTGATGTGTGGGAGAGGCTGCCTAGATGACCCCTTCATTACTGAAGGATATCCACCTGCATCATCATCTGTTCCCTTATCCAGTTGCAGGACTTCACAGCTGTTGTGGACAGGCAAGCAAGGAGGTGAGGCAGGCTGAGGATGGATTCGCCTGCTGCCCCCAGAAGTAACCTTTTTCCAACTAGACACTTGTTTAGTTACCCTGCTTGGTTCTGTGTCTACCTGGTTCTCCACTGAAGTGGAGGTTGGAGTTGAGTGTTGAGACTGAAAATACCCTGTTGATCTCTTGCTCATTAGCTCGAATGCTGCATAGCCTGCTCACTTCCTCCTCTAGCTTCTTCATCTGGCAGAACAACTCCTCAGCTGCCACAGAGCTTTTACAGAAGAACTGATTGTCAGCCCAAGCCTAGGTTAATGGCTGGACTAGATGATCTTAAAGGTCTTTTCTATCCAGAACAATTCTGTGATTCTATGATATATAGACTACATATTTATATATATATATATATATATATGTTTAGCAATAATGAATAGTTGACTAATTCCAGTGACACACCATAGTAATCACTATATCAAATTAATCATGCCATGTTGATCTTGCAAATATTGCATTACAGAGTGGATTTATTGCATTACAGAGTGGATTTATTTTGATAGCTGAAAGATAACTTACAGCCTAAGTTATCTGAAAATGGCAAATTAAAGGTTTTTAAATTTAGAAGAAATTGTGTGCAGTAGTAGTATAATCTTAAAAAAAAATTCCAAAATTGTGCAACTGCAAATATATTGTCCCAATGACAAAATTTGAAGCATAGCTAAATCCCCACAAATTACTGTAGAAAGAGGGAAGAAAATAGTAAGGATAAGTAGAGTAAGGTAGAAGAAACGTAGAGTAAGGTAGAAGAACTCTAGGACAATTGCTTTTTGTTCGAGCTTTGAAGTGAGAAGCCCAGGTTTCTGTTTTCTATGCCAAAGCTCTTTGTGTGGTTACTTTAAGCAATCATTCGATAAAGAACAAAGTCCCAAGCCCGAACAAAACCATGGTTCTTTCCTAAAGGAACATTTGATTTTCCCTGTGTATCTAACTAATGGAGTAAGCGTTAAATTAATAGAACACAATTTCTTCTGCATGCCTTTAGCTCAGCAGGACTCAGACATTAAGGATTGTGGAGTGGGTGTCATCAAATTTAGTAAGAACTTTATGTGGAAGCCTGCCTGCCCTTCTAGTGGACACTGACAGACTGAAAATTGATTTTGGAAACAATATAAAAGAAGATGGATGAAAGCTTCACTCATCAAGGACAGATTTTGAGAGGTAGAAAACAATAATAACAGTTAAGATGAAAGTCATATCTATATGTGTTTTTCTTCTAACAGAAATATTCAGACCATTCCTGAGTTGATTTTCGCAGCTTTTTTCATCTTGAATTTCAAAGAGGAAAGAGATCTTTGAAATTACTAATATGTTCCATTTGATGTCTTTAGAATGAAAATGCTTGTTTCTGAGGTGCTAAATAGTTTGTTTTAATTTCTCAACACAGAATAAAATTAAGATTGCAATTGCAACATCTATTTTCATTGTTCTGAATTTTTCAAAGAGACTAAGAGACGTTAAAACATTGTAGTAAAAAATAACAGGAATATGATAATAATAAATGTGATATTTGACCAGAGAAGAAAATAGTGTAATTCTATATCACTAAATACTATGCCTAACCGGGTAAGTAGCTAGATTTTTTTTATGTGCTTTTACCTACTAAACTATACATTGTGCTAAAATGACAAGTAAGCAAAATACTTGTCAGAGTAAAGTGTGTCAGAGCCCTTTAGCAATGAATTCACCATAGTGATGTATGTAGTTTGTTTCTTTTATTTTTAGCAACTGGATGAGAGATGAGAAGTTGATTAATCAAGGTATGCTTCTTTTCCTTTCATGTTATCACTTTGATTAAATATTAATTAGCCATCTCGTTCCTGTCTTTATTATCTCCTTCTTGTATACTGTCAGATTTGGACAACTTTTGAGCTATGTGACTTATCTCCTCAGACCACTTTCTTTTTCTTTCTAAAACATGTAAGCCCATTGCATTATATATTACAATATGTCAGAGAAGTTTGTTTATTAGAACATACAGTTGTGTTTAATTAATATTAAGGTTATATATATATGCATAATATTTATAACTTTTTACATATAACCAGTATGCAAACCCATAAACTTCATCCCATAAGCTTCAGCACACACAAAAAGCTAAATAGATTTCTAAGAAATACAAAAGGAAAATATTTAACACCTTGTTAAGAAGGCTGTAAATAAAATGTTAC
The DNA here is from genome assembly GCF_036169615.1 of Heliangelus exortis. Lineage (NCBI taxonomy): Eukaryota > Metazoa > Chordata > Aves > Apodiformes > Trochilidae > Heliangelus > Heliangelus exortis. The sequence continues at coordinate 96,330,506 of NC_092422.1, forward strand.
AACCATCTTAAATGAACACTTGCTAAAGACTTATCAGATCTAGCTTGCTATAAAACAAATGCTATACAAATTGTAATAGTTATTTATGCTTTATCAAATACTATGTTTATTCAAGAAGAATTCAATAGCTACTTATATATTAAATATAATAATGATTGTAAGTCTTTTTTTCTTAAGAAATAAATAACATTTGCAGAAATTATCAGGTTTGGTAAAATAACAGAATTACTTTGACTCCACTGTATCTCATTTAAAAGTAAGAGGTTGTGTTTTAAATGTTCAAAGTAAAATTCATGAACATTTCTTAAAAACTAGAAACTTGAAGGACAAAACACTAGTATGCAGGCTCAGATCCAGTGAGATAAGGCATTTCTTGGTAGCTTTTACGTCCTTTTGTATCACAGTAAACATATAAAGAATGTAATAAAGACCTTAAAATATCTAAGAAAATCCTATGACATTTTAGGTGATGTTACATAAATCTTTTGTAAAAACATGTCAAGACAAAGACAACAACGACAATGTAAATATATTTGCTTATATGTAGACCAACTGTGGACATCTGTGGATGCCAATTGTTCAAGCAATTCAGAAGAGAAGTAGTTTCAGAGAAGAGTAATTGTGCTTGAATCCTTTAGCGATAAACACTTCAGCTATGAGTAGTAAATGACAGACCCTGACACATAACCAGCAGCTTTGTCAGGATACTGAAGTTATTCTGGTTAAAATGTTAAGAACAGCTTCTTCAAGAAAAAAATAGCATTTTTTCTTTGATTTTATTTTAAAAAGCAACTCAAACATTTTGCATACAAACATATATAGATTATAAATGTTAAGGGTGTCCTGAATCAGATGTTTTACTGAGTAATTTTTCAGTAGAATGATTACAAGAGACAGCTAGCTTTTACGGAGATTTATCACTTGCACATTTTAAAGGACTTTATAAAGTGGCAGATCTTTTCTTTTCTTTTTTTTTTTTTTTTTTTTTTTTTTTTTTTTTTTTTTTTTTTTTTTCTTCTTCTTTTCTTTACCCAATAGGAAAATGGAAACAAAATAAAGGAGCGACCCACTCAAACTCAGGCAGAGAACTGCCACAAAATGTGAAACTGAGTCCTTACACCTGATTCTTTGTTGAGGCTTAGTCTATTATAACAAAAGGAACGAGAAAGAACTCCTTCACTACTGAAACTCTGTACATCTAAAAGAGTACTTGAAGTTTTGATAAAGAAAGATCAGTGGCAACAGTAGTCTGTGAATGCTACTCTGGTCCTAATCCAGGCTTACCCAGTGGGAGAAAGGCTGGGTCACTGTGGATATGGGTTGTTGAAACCTACAGGGAAGCTTGAAAAAATAATTTCTGGTCTATGAATAAAAAAAGTGTAAGCTCAGAATCTTCTCATCTCCTTGGTTAAGAAATTTCTCCCCATTCGGTTCAAATAAAGACTAATAAACACAATTTTTCCATGTCAGTTAATATAAAGAATGGGTGATATTTTCTAGATACCAGCTCAGAGAATTTGGTGGCAGCAAATGATCATACAATTTAACCTATTTAGACAGGTGCCCTTGGATAACTATTATCGTATTATTAATATTATTGATAATGTGCTCATTCATGTCTAAAGGTCAACGGTACAAATTTTAAAACCTCTCCAAATACATATAATACTAAGTCAATTAATATAAAAAACCTGATAATTTTATTTAAGAAAAATATGTCTAATTGGTGCTTTTACAAATTAATAAAAAAACTGTAAACTCATACACTGATCATCTTTAGTTGACATGAAAGTACTTCACTATTATGTCATCCTCACATGTATAAAATATATTTGTCTTTAAAATTAGATTGGCTTAAATCTTTTTTTTTTTTGTTTTTCCTAGAGTTCATTCAGTGTTAGAGATGAGCTCAAACCATAATAAAAATAAATGCTTTGTTGTCCTGCCTTTTCACAAGATTCCTAAAACCCATAAGGGGTTAACTTTTAAAGGAATTCCTGTATGTTTTATTCTGCAAGTTTGCTTCTCATACATTGCTAAATAAATGCAATTGAGTAAAAATCTAATGCTGACAATCAAGTTATCCATCAGTTAAGAATCAATGACTGAACAAATGGTGCTTAGTTAGTTAATACTTCAGAAATTGAAATTTAATTAATACAATGTAGTACAAAATGTTCATCCATGCTTAAATTTTGCAAAACAGCATCTGATGAACAGAATATTGGGAAAATAAAAAAAAGAAATTAAGAAGGTGGCTTGAAGGGTAAAACTCTACCTTTCGTCTCTTCTTTGCTTCTTTATTCAATCATCCACTGAGGAAACACTGGGATCACAAATCCACACTTAATTTATCAGCATGGACATTATCCCCACCTCTGCTCTCAAAGTTTATAACTAATCTATCATGGAGTTTTAATAGCCTCCAGCAGGAGAAAAAATTCTGGCAGGTCAGCAGTGGGGTCACTGTACAATAAGAAAGATCCATGGTCTATGGACAGAAATATTGTCACCTTTACACCTCCCTGGTACATAAGGCTTTGAACAATTTTCAGGTGAGTACATTCTCAGCCTCACAGAACATATAATCTATGTCCTGAAAAGCTCTCAATCATATTGCCCACCTTATTTGTCTTTCCTCTAGGAGAAAAGTTCTGAAATGTGACTTAGAGAGGTCAAGGTATTTTCAGTGTTCACCATGACATTATATCTGCTGTCCCTTCCACAGGTCTTTGTTCACCTGCTCAAAGAATCTTAGAGTCCAAACCCTTTTGAGTACTTGACATTTGGCCATTTCACTCAAGCATCTTGTCACAGAGGGTACTGTGAAGAAGCAAGTAATAGCTGCATTTCTGGATAAGATGTTACACCCTAATGCATTTTTTGAATAGTTTGATATCAAGTGTGTTCTTGAAAACGCTTCTGCTACTACTAATACGGTCCAGGAAATTTTTATAATTCATTAAGCAAACAAAGCGGTCAAAAATTTCACTAAGTGCCATCATTTAGTGCAGTTGTTTGGACAGTTTACAGGTAAAGTCAATAAAATGTTTAAAGACAGAGAATAATTAGCTTTTTATTAAGAAAGGGGAAATGAAAACTGATATATTTACAGTCAGGTCTTTCCTTCCAAGATGTGGGAATTAAGAAGCAAAAAAATGCTATTCTACTTACTGTGACAATAACTCCACTTAAAATTAGACTCAGTAAGAGATACACGTAATTACTTGTGAAGATTTAATTTCCCAGAAAAATGTTTGATATATATCCCATTCTTCTGCTTAGTCAAAAGAACTTAAGGATCAGAAGGAAGAATTTCTGATGCCATGGCACGTTTCTGAAGAGACAGATGTGGTCTAGCATTCTGACCATCCAGTCCCTGGCAAGTGCACTGACACTGTGTGCTGGTGCACTTATTAGTCTCAACGGAGACAGTGGTTTTATCAATGTGGCCACTTGGCTTCTGGAAATTGGATCAAGGTTACAAAACTCATTTCATGTGGTTCTTGAACTCTGAATTAAGTGTGTATGTGTACAAGTGTTATTTGTAAGTTATCACTCTACTAACCCTGCACTAAGTCAGTATAGTATTAAGGCAATTTAGTGCCACTGTTCTCTTAATCCATGTGTATTAACCCTTGAAATCTGGAGGACTGCCCTGTCACTGACTGACTCTGTAAGCTGCACCTTAAAAAGATGTTATTTCTGAGAATGACATCTTGGTGTCAGCAAAATACTAGAATTATATGCTATGTAATTTCTAACAGTATACTCTTCAAAGAAAGGTCTTTCCAGAAATCAGTAGAAGACCATATGTAAAAACTTCAATGATATTTAGGTGGGAAATTCATTACAGTGATCATGGTTTTTATCTGAGAAAATTGTCTTACTGTCATTTTCTCCTGATCTAATTTCCATAACCACAGCTTACTACGGTTAAACTTTTTGTTCTCCATACGTATAATACAATAACTTTTGTATTATTTATCACTTTATATATCTTACTTCATTGTTTATTTCAAATTCTTGCTTTGAATCTTATTTAATAGAAGCCTATTTCATTTTTTGTTTCTCTTGGCTTTTTGTTATTAATTATTCTATTTTTCTGTTTCTTTTTCTTTGGTGCTTTTGTCTGAGCCCAGACTGCTCATTCCCATCTCTGTAGGAACATGAATAAAGCATTATTCTCATACCTCTGCTTGGCTGGGGCAAATTTATTTCCATACTTATGTGGACTGCTAGTCTTCTTTTCTCTGATCTTTTCATCTTCAGTTGTATCTTGGTCTGCAGCTGGTACTGTGTGAGATGGTAGACTGGTGAGAGTGGACTGGAGGAGGCCTGACACTATTAGGACTTCTTTGAATGTTTATGAAATTCTGAAGAAAACAGAATTCACAAAATTTAAGCTAAAAAAGATGCGAGTAGAATGTGGTGGGTCTAGAAGGCCTTAGCTGGTTTTCATTTTCATTGTTGTACAGATGAAGCATACTTTGAATGCTGGAATAATGTTTCATGATCCTTTACAACGTATGCATGCTTTGCTTTTAATTTGTGAGATCTTCCAAAATGCCAAAAGGGACAGAACTGAGTAGAAAAAATAATTAAATATTAAAACTTTCCAGTAAGTTAGGGCATTCAGGGTTCAGTGAAAAAAACAAAACAAAACAAAACAAAAAAAAACCCCACAACACAAAAAAACCCCAAACAAACAAAAACCCCCAATTTTGCAACCAAGTTATAGAAACTAGTATTTGAAAAAACTTAAGTTTTACACCTACAGATCATGTAGCTGATGCATAGGAAAATAGGCCTATGTAAGCAGAAGACATAGCATTTTTAGTTATGACAATATTTTTTTTGTTGGAAAAATTGACTCATACACTGGGGTTTCAACTCATCTTTCTTTCAGTGTACAGAGCCATTATGTATTGACCATTTAGATTCTTGCATGGTCATTGGAAAATGCTAGATATGTTTTCCATTAAATTAATCTGTCTTGTGTTATTTGTTTTAGGATGAGACAAATGTATTATAGAAGTGAATGTTTTTGTCCTAGTGACTATAAAGACAGCCTAGAAGAGTCATGTGCAGATGTTGTATGATTTCTCTTAAAATTAGGTGATATGCCCCCTCAGCCACTTAAATTTTTTTTCTTCCTTGTGCAAATTTGACTATGAAATTTGCATCTTTCACTGAAATTAGTTTATCTCAGTTTTTCTGGCATCATGATGAGGAGCATAACTGCTTTTTAGGAATTACCTACAGGCATAACACTTTTTGTTATGAAGCAAATCTGTAAGGTATGTTAAGTATGCGTGCCTCTAAAAAAACCTGCAGCCATTATTATCACCTTCAAAAATTCTCTGCCTTGGCAAAAACAAACAAACAAAAAGGTCAGATGTCAGAAGCTGCATAAAGAAGAAAATAGATCCTCCTCATAAAATAAGCAGACATTCTACAATGTATCACATGTCCCTAGAATGTCCACCATATATATTTATACACTGTACACAAAAGTATTGTTCAAATACCTTATTCTGATGATTTAGTGTTTCACTTTTATTGATCTTATATTTCAGCATCACCAGAATTACTTAATCAGCCATTAGTTTGCAATATCATGAAAAGTAAAGTCTGAGTTCACTGACAACTGAACTTGATGATGGAATATCTAGTATCTGATAGTTAAAACCTCCTACTATATTTTGCAAGTGTTTCAGTAAGTACAACATGAACTTCTGACAAGGATAAATGTTTTTGCTAGCTTTTGCCTATTCCTATACCAGTATAACACTTTATATGTTTATTTCTAAGGCCTTCTGTACCTACTACATTAATTACTTTCATATATCAGTTATCTCAACAAAATCTTTATCAGGAAAATATAAATCTCAGTAGATTTCTTTTAGTTATATTTTAAAAATACATTTCTAATGTTTCAATAAAAATCAAACATCATAAACATAATCAATAACCATTACTACTAAAGGTATGACTGAAGCCTTTGTTCCAGCACCTGCTAACTTTATGAATAATGCTGTTGTGGTCTGAAGGATTATCCATATACATGAGTTAAGTTTGTACAAAAACATAAACAAGATCAAGGTCGTAACTTATTGTATGATTCTTTTCCTCAGTTGCTTTTGGACCACAGGCACATTATGCTAAAGCTTGAGTTGTGTTTTCTATATTTGCTGACAGCCTTCAAGCCAAATTTTGCTAAAACTACAAAAGAGAATTAGGCTGGCCTTGTACAGTTAGCTGGGAGATAGTCTGCAGTGGTTCTTAGATTATCTGAAAAGACTGTCCTTTATACAGGGATTAAAGTAACATGCCTTATGGCATAGTTTGAAATATTGTGTTTGAAATCTCTGCAGGATCACCCAACCTGATGAGCATAATTTCAGAACCTAGCAGTACCATTAAAAATAAATGTTCTACTGATCATGCTACCAAACTGCCATTACAACAAATGACAATGATCATCCCCAAGACTACCCTAAAATTTCTGATTTCTGTCCCACTGTACATTGAATCTATCCTGAGTTGTCTTACTTTTGAAGAATATTCAAAAAACCCCACCTCCCCAACTTTCTGCAATTAAGCCTTTAAAATTAATTCTTAGGCAATGAAAAGAAAATATGTCTCTATGCTTTGCTTTATCAAATCATATTATTTCTTCCTTTAAAAATAATAATAAAAAATTAAACCATGATAACCTAGGGAGAATTCTTGTGTTAAATGTATGTATGACTCTTTCTCATAACGTGATTTTTTGTCCTTCTTCCAGATCTGTCTTATATGGCAGTCATTATTTGCATTTTTTCCAGCCTGTCTCTTCAACAGACTATCAAGTTTGTGAAGTGTTTATTTTCCTCCACTATACGAGCCACTGATATATGGGATCAGTAGCTAGTAATATATAAATGCCTGGAGTTCAAATCCATTCTTGTATTTGACCTTCATAATGTGAATAAGTAGACACAGTTAAAGTTGATGAACTATACTGAATTAATTATTTTTGACATGTTCTGAGACGTAGGAATGCTTCATTTTCCTTGGGTTTTATGGCTATGGTTCTGTGCTCTTTATGCTTATAATTCTCAGCAGTTTTGAGAATTAAGTGTATGTACAGCAATATTTTTTAATTATACAGGTCGTGTAACTGAGCATACAAAGACATGAGTACCTAAAAGGCAGGAAAGATTTTTCTGCTGTAGTGTTTTCCGTATCACAGTGATAATCCATGGAAACCTTCATTTCACTCTTCCCTCCTCACTTTATATTATTGCCACAAGAGTGCAGCTGTGCTGTCAGAAAGATTCTACAACACTGTTGTACTTCAGTCCATATACCTGGGATGATGTGGCTCAGATTCTTAGAAGGAAGTCAGAGACATCTGTTCTGAGAGACTTGCACTTAGAAAAATGCTGCCAAAAAAGGCCAAAGTATGTACACTTCAGGGAATAGACATCTTAGAGGATAAATTAAGGCAACATTGCAATTCCTTCCTTAATATAAATGAGGGAAGCCTGCTCCCTGATACTACATTTTACGTGGCTCTTGCTGTTCTCCAGGTAAAATTTAGGCAGACTCTAGGAGCTCCAAATTTGTATTCTTAATATTACCAACTTCTCAGAACTCTCCCTGAAGTCCTGAATTGTGGTGATCATATTTCATCATAAAAATTTCCCTTGTTTTGAACATTTCAGCCCTGGTGCTGAAATGGCTGAGCAGCTCGTTTCCTTCAACACGCCAAGCCTTGTGGAATGAGCAAAGGGAAGGACTCAATCACAAAGCCACCAGTTTGGTGGAATGAGGGACTCAGGTGTGCTCTGCAGGGGTTCAGTTGGAACTGGCTGGAACTGTCTGTCCATCACGGAAGGCCCAGATGATCCACACAGATGCCCCTGCAGTCCCTGACAGACCCTGGGCACTTGTACCCTGCACAGTGGTTGGTTTCTGTGACCTATTTGTGCTAAAGTCAATGTGTTAAATTTATATCTTTAAACTAATGTTATTGTACTGAATCTAAAACTGGCATAAAATAGGAATATGATGGGTGTGGACAGGTTAATCAGTGAATGATTCTTGAATAGTTCCTTTATGATTGTTTGCTCCATTTGTATGAATACATAGATATAGGAGAAATAATTCCCAATATTCTATAGGTACAGTTGTTTGTTACCTATTAACTTATAACCGTATTCTAAAATATTAGCATTTTTTATTTTTGAGTAAGTTCTAAAGCTTACACAAATGAAATATAGCAGATAAGTTTTAAAAGGTAGTGTTCTATTCTGAACTGTACCTGAAATATGTATTGCTTTTTTTATCACATGGAACGTTACTTATTATTTATGGAGAAAGTTAGAGAAATAGTATCAGTCAAAAATAAACCACAAATATTCTTGATTATCCATGATTTGTTTTTTTAAACTGGTGCATCTGCCTGGAGTGTCCAAGAGCAGTATAGAATTAGTGCTGGTGTGGGACAGGCAACAGTATTTAACTACAGCACTACATGTGGGAGGAACAATGTGAAACCCATGGTGGAGGACACTGTCATGCAGCTCACACCATGTCACCCCTCGTCCCTTTTTGCTCAGCCCTCTGCTGCACAGAGAATGGAAGTCCTGAAGGTGTCATACTTCATCAGTACCTTCACACTTAGCTGTTTCTCTAACTCCTTCTTCACACCGTCTTCCGGATTCTTGCCTGTGACTGCCTCCACTGTCCAAGAGTTTAATTCATTGGCCCATTTTTCCATAACTGGTAGCTCAACAGAAAGGCATCTGTGTTACAGAATATACTCTTTCAGATCCTGAAAATATCCATACCTAAACTTATCCTTCTCACCTCTTGCCTCATCCATGTCATTTTCTCTTACTCCACACTGTCAGATCTCCAGAGGCATTTTAGTAAAAACTTCCTTTAAGACTATTTTATTTGTATAAATGATGACTCATCGTTATTTGTTTTTTTTCAGATCAAAGAGTTAGGTGTCTTTCTTCTTTGCAAACTGCAGGTGATCTTGAATATAAATATTTTTTAAGTAGAAAACAAGTATTACATTATTACGGTAAGATGCAGCAGCACATATGTGGCTATATTTCTTGAAGCTTCTTATTTGATATACTGTCTTAATTACTTATCCTCCTTTCATCCAGAAGTGGCTCCATGATGCAAAATCACAATCAGCTCTTAAGTTATGCAGTAAAATTACCCAGTATTCCAGAATTTTGCTGTATAATTTAAAAGTTGATTGTGATTTTACAGTCCTGCACTGGTTGTTTCCCTTGCAAGCTTTTTGGTTTTCAGAAGCCCTATTAATCATTTTATCTTTGCCTGTGATAAATAAATGCATATTTAATCTTCATGTAAAAATAATGTGCTGTCCTTAATGTGCCAAACAAAATGTGATGAACGATAGGACCATTTTCAATCTCTCCTTTAGATTTCTGTGTGAGGTTAGAAGAGAGAAGGAGAACTAAGTCTCAGTCCCTAGGGATGTGTTCCCATTGTAATGGAATTATAAGAGCTATAAAATGAATAATTCATAATTCATTATCTCTTGACAAGGCTTCTCAAAAGAGTCCAGTTCAGACGAGATGACTTCTGGTTAGGAACTGGCAATCATTTGTCCACCTTTATTTTTTTATTTGTTTTGGTCTGGTGTTTTTTTGTTATTGCTGTTGTTTTTGTTTTTCCTCAAGTAACTACTGTTATTAATCATATAATAATAAAAACTGTCCTCTTATGTCTTCCACTCTAACAAAATATAACTAAGGAGGTATTGCAGAGTCAAAGCAAAATAAGATACCTAAGAAAAACTTGTCATGAGAAAAACACTTTAAATTTCTGATTATCCATGACTCAGACACGTTTCAACCACAAGATTAATTATCAGTGCACTTGGGTTTGCACCTGTGCACCCTGCTTGTTTCTTGGAAAATCAGAAGCTCCCATAGAACCAAGAAAATTGACTTCAGTGAGTGAGGAAAAGGCAAATCGTTGCTTCCTTCTTAGGGTTAAGATGTATCTCTCTGCTCAAGTTTAACAATGTTTCTTACTTAATATTATATACCAACATAGCATTCTCTTTCTGAAGAACTGTTGAATCAGTCAGAGATAACACAAAGTAAGGCAAGGATGTGCTCCCACCACACAGGGCTCTGGATAACAAATTGACATGAGAAAAATGGAACAAATCCCAGACTTATAAGCTACAAATAAAATAAAATAAAATTTAAAAAAAATAATTAAAAAACCCCAATAACTATGTATATTATAGTAACTGTATTGCTAATGTTACTTTGACTTGCTATAGTAGCATACCAGTCATCAATCAAGGGGAAAGCTGATTGCCAGATACCATTAAAGATGAAATAATATTAAATGACATAATCTCAATTTTAAGATGGTTTAATTTCAAAATCTTTTGAATACAACAGAACTTCAGAGATAGTGGATGGACTATTTAAATTATACAGAATTTTAGATTAAATGCATTAGATTCAATGAATTATTCTGAGCTGCATACATCTAGGTAATGTCTGAATTGGAAGACTATGCAATTCTGGACCACTTCATCTAATTAGAAAAATTCACATTATACAGGAGTAGACCTAATGAGAGACATGAAGGTGGAGTTGTGTCTCCCTTAAGCCATCTGGTCTATTTAGACTATATTCTTAACATTATTGTTCTGTTAATTTATTAAAAAAAAAAAAAAAAAAAAAAAAAGTTAAATGTTAATTTAGTATACTCATCAGCAATTGAAAAGATATCTAATAGAACAGGACAAATTAACCAGACTGAAGATGTACAAGGTTCAGTGGCTGAAACTACAACCAGTGACACAGGTGTTCAAAAAGACATAATCTCTTAACAGTGCAGATAAGAAAAAAACTGCAAGAATTTGCAGGGACAAGGTGGTCACTTCTAATTTTTAAACTAGGATTGCATGATTTATTTTTAAATATTTTTTACTACAATAAACACCTTAGCTTATGATTATTCATTAATAAAATTTTTGACAGTGTCTCCCTCACCATCCTTATAGGCAGTCTTAGGAAGTGTGAGTTGAACAGACAGAGAGGTGCTACCGTCCAGCATGGCCTGAACAGGGTGGAGAATTTGGCAGAGAGAAACCACATGGTGCTCAGCTGAGGGAGGAATAACTCCATGTATCAGCACAGCTTAGGGGCTGACCTGTTCAGAAGCAGCTCTATGGAAGAAGACCTGGAAGTCCAGGAGGACAGCAGGATGACCATAAGCCAGCAATGTGCCCTTGTGACCAAGAAGGCAAATGGCATCTTGGGGTGCATGAAGAGGAGCGTGGTGAACAGATGAAGAAGTTACCCTGCCCCTTTACTCTGCCCTGCTGAAGACTCATCTCAATTACTGTGTCCACTTCTGGGCTCCCTGGTTCAGGAAGGACAGGGAACTGCTGGAGACGGCACAACATAGGGTTACAAGGATGATTATAGCAGTAGGACAAATCTCTTACAAGGAAAGGTCTCAGTCCTGAATGTGTAAAGACAAATGTTTGTTGTTAAATCATTACTATTTTCAAATATACACTTTCCAAGCAATGAAGAGTCTACTTTACACTTATAATGGATGCATTTGGTATTATCAGTTTGAAAGTTTTCCTTTCAAAGTAACATTCAACCTAAGTATGACACTTTAACCGTCAGAACTTCCTGTTCTACCTCCTACAGACTTAGATTTTTCTTTTGCTCTTTTCAGCAGTTATAAAAGCATCTGGATATTGTCTGTCTCATAATTTTCTTCTGAAGAGTAAGAAATCTTAATTTTCTCATAATTTTAAAGCAGGTTTCTGTACTTTGCATTAATATATTTAGCATGAAGCTGTCTAAACTCCTCTTGTGATGTATGCCCAAGACATTGCACTTGCCAAAGTGCCTCAACCTCTCCTAATAGGGTTTTCTCTCCATACCGTTCACCAGCTTGGTTGACCTTCTCTGAACTTGCTCCAGTAACCCAATATCTTCTGTGTAGTGAGGGGCCCAGAACTGAACACAGTACTCAAGTAGCAGCCTCACCAATACAGAGTACAGGGGCATGGTTACTTCCCTTCTCCTGATGGCCACACTATTCCTGATGCGAGCATTATTCTCAAGTAACTTAATTACCAGGTTAATTATATGACTTTTAAAACAAAGAGTAAGTCTAGTTTTTTTCTCTCACAGTAAACATTTGATTCTGTTAGCTGATGCACAAAAAGTAACATAATGTACTGTCAAAAATGTCCCAAAGCTTACCTCTATTACCATGTGTTACTGGAAAATTTCAACAGTTGCTGCTACCCCCGACAGAAGTACATTATAGATGTCTACTCAGGAGTGCAAAGCCTGTTGCACTGCCTCTGCTTTACATATAGACTCATTTATGCTCTTGAGATGCTTGGTGACTATAGAAGCAATATTTTTGCAGATCTGTTCCACAGTTATTATGAAAAAAGGTATTTTGATTAAAAGGTATTTTTCAGCAAAATATATTACATACAGTGGGGTTTTGTAAGAAATCAATGAAACAAAATACTAGTCTTTGGGACAGCCATTTAGAATACTCATCATAAGAGTTACATGATAACAAAAAAAGTATGAAAAAGACATTTCAAACTCAGATTTATATTTTAGTTTTCAGTAATGTTAATAAATACAGAAGGGGAGTGAGAGATTTTTCTTTCGTCCTTAGGGCTAGCTGAGTCTCTCTACCTTAGCTGTGTACATTACACATTGCTACTCAGTATCTCTATGTCAAATAATTTCTTCCTGCAAGTTCAAACATTTAATGAACTGTTCATTTCAGGAAAAAAATACACTTTTCTCATAAACAGTACAAAAACATGTTGGTGTCTCACATGCACAGGAAATAAGCAAAGCATAGAGATACAACAAAGAGTGAGCTTGGGAATGACGTTATCTACCCACCCCAGTTGTTGTAAAGACCTGCAGTTATATTTGCCAGAGTGTAAGCACCCTGACTGAATTTTTTTTATGATGGTTCTTGTGGTGTGTTGCTCCAAAATCTGACTTTCTGTAAGTACAGGAATGCTATTTTCCTCCTATTTTAGTGAATAGGATTAGATCTCCAGCATAGTGCCCTATAGCTCTGGATGGCTTCAAAGATTCAGTTGTCTTGCTCTTTGACTGTTCATTCAGATCACCTTTCACTGCCCGTTCTCCTTATGACAAAGCAGTTGTCATCTGTCCTCAAAATATACAAGCGAATCTCCTCATAGAGGATGTGAAATAGGGGATTATCCATCACTCTTCATGGCAGAGCCAGAGTAAAAGCTGAAGGACTCAATACTAAATGAAGACAATAGATGATCTGGCAGTGGCAGCTGTGGTTTTAATGAGTGAGAAATGACACAGGAATACAAAAAGTATCAGCATCTTTTGAGACTCTGCAGAAGGCCACTACTTCCCTGTAACACTGTCAGTCAAGCCTATCTGAAATCCTTATCCATCTGATCTTGAACATTGTCAAAGCTGGATTTTCTATATGAGAAGGCAGGGCCTAAAATGATGATAGTCATATCTGGCAGGGTGTCTTAGCTTGGACGCAGAAGCTTCTAAGGTCCTTGGGGAATTAAGCTGTTTCTTTTGTTTGTTTTGTTTTTTCTCCTGAAACCAGCAAGTCATTCAAATCTGGTAGAGTTAAATTTAATCTTTAAATTCATATTTAACTTGCCAGATGTCTTATCCTAGATGAAATGTCTCTTTGGTCTTAGTATATAAACACACATTATCTGCTTTTGTGGCACTGACAAACCAGCCTTTAAAATTATTTTCCGTCTGTAAGTTCATTGTTTGTGCTTTGCCCTGGAGATCACAGAATTATGAGATATTTCCCTTGAGGAATCAAATTGAAATATTTAAGAAGCTTTACTTCCTCCCTCCAGAAACCCATGCTACCGGAAGAATGTTTCCCATTATACTCTTGCTTCAGGGTTTTAGATTATTTTTTCTTAGGAAAACATTTTATGGATATTTCTAATTCTCTGTTTCTAAGTTAGATGGAACCTAAAAGACATTGCCTTCCTAAAGGTTTTTTGGCTTTTGATAACATGCAGGGAATATGTAAGTGCTTTGAAAATAACGGCTGTATTTGTATTTTGTGCTAATTGTTGACTGGGATCAGAAAAATTCAAATGAAGAATAGTTGAACCTCCCTCCAGAGACAATCACAGAAAAACTATCTGGACATCTGATTAAGAGGCCAAGATACAGTTAGACAAACATTTCCATATATCTGTGGTTAAGTTTTGCTTTTATTTATCTCTTTCTTTACTGTAACTGTTAAGACTTATTCATTGAATCCTATAGTAGCACATACCTAGGACAATTGTGTTGGGTTGGCCCTGACTGTACACTGGGTGCCCAACAAAGCCTCTCTGTCACTTCCCTTCTCAGATGGACAGAGGAGAGAAACCGTAACAAAAAATTTCATGGGTTAAGATAACTACAGGGAGGGATCCTTTACCCGTTATTGTCACAGGCAAGACAGACTTAGCTAGGGAAAATTGATTTATTGCCAGTCAAATCATAGTAATGAGAAATAAAATAAAATCTTAAAACACCTTCCCCCAGCCCCTTCCTTGCTCCGAGGCTCAAATTCACTCCTGATTTTCTCTGCCTCCTCACCCTCTAGAGGTGCAGGGGGACTGGGAATGGGGGTTGCTCATCACATGTTGTCTCTGCCACTCCTTCCTCCTCAGAGGGAGGACTGCTCCACACTCTTCCCCTACTCCAGCTGGTTCCCCTCATGGGAACAGTCCCCTGTGAATTTCTCCAGCTTGAGTCCTTCCCACAGGCTACAGTTTTTCACGAAATGCTGCAGCTTTGGTCCCTTCTACACAGTGAATTCCTTGCAAGAACATACTGTTCCAGCTTGGGTTCCACACTGGGCTGTAAGTCCTGCCTGCAAAACCTTCTCCCGCATGGGTCCCTGCCTACAGGACGCAGTTCCTACAGGTTCCTGCTCCACTGTGGGCTCTCTGTAGACTGCAGCTGCCTTCAGGGCATCTCCTATCTGGCACAGGGTCCTCCACACTCTGCAGTGTGGAGATGTGCTCCACCGTGGTCCTTCACAGGCTGGAGGAGGACAACCTGTTTTACTGTGATATTCAGCATGGGATGAAAAGGAATCTCTGCTCCAGTGCCTGGAGCACCTCTCCCCCTTCCTTCTTCACTGGTCTGGGTACCTGTAGTTGTTACTATCACATGTTCTTACTCCTCTGTCTCTGACTACAGTTGCACAGGTGGCTGCTTTTCCCCATCTTGAATATGTGATTATTTTGGCTTTCTCCAGCAACAGGTCCACCTGGCACTGGTTCTGTCAGACACAGGGGAAGCTTTTAGCAGTTTCTCACAGAAGGCACATCTGTATGCCCCTGCTACCAAAACCTTGCCATACAAATTAAATGCAAGAGAAAAGAACCAAGCTCCAAGCTCACGCCAATAATTTTTGCGTCACATTTTCCAAAGCTCACAGTCTCACAAGCATGTGCAGTCATCCCCAAAGTGTCTTTTCCAGCCTGCAAGCACACATGATGGTAAATGTAATGATTATTTTTCTAAATTTTATTACTTTAAAATCAGGTCTTATCAAATGTGTGTACAACTTCATATGTAACAAAAATCTTTAGAAGTTTGATAAGTAAATAAAATTCCCATGACTAAATTTTACATTTTGTATCCTGGTATTTCTTTAGGGAGCCTTGCTGTCTTGTGGCTTTTTTGAAGTGTCTACTTAACAACCAAAAAATCTGTTTTATTTACAAGGTACTTCAGTCTTATTCTAGCCCTGCAATCCTTATTCAGGCACACTCCAATGACCTTTAAAACTCACTTTTTTTCCCTGTAAAGAAGTGTTGCTTTTATTATATCTATATGAGGAGAAGAGCTAGACTGGTCTGATGAAATACTTAAACATCTCTGATCGTCATCACAGATGCTACTTGCACTGTATTAAAATGACTCAGACATTTAAATTGCCTAAATTCTGTGGTGATGCAATAGCAAACAATTTATTTTTTAACTAATTTAGAAGAAGATTAGCTTCTGAGATGATATTTCTGCTGTATTTTTTCCATTTTTGTTAAATCATGAATGTAGTAAAAGAAAAAACAAAATCAATCAGTCTTTTGAATACTTGGCTTCTCTCTAGTGCCTTGCTCTAGGCACCAGCTGAAAAATTAAAGCACAAGGTTTTCTGAGGAATCGAAGTTTGTGATGATTACTGTACACAAGGTAATGGAATTTTACAGATAATATTGAAATACCTTCATGAACCCAGTCTTCTAAAACAAAGGTAGGAAAAAAAATGTTAACAGTAAATGTCCTACTTAAGAGAGTGTGTCTTCTCTAAAATATGTCACAATTACTTAGGCATGTTTGAAGTTCAACTAAAATACTAAGGTTGGGGTATTTGGGAATTCTGTGTGTTTGTTTTGGTTGTTTTCTATATTTACATTAGTCTGTGTCAACAACTAAAGCTAGTTTCCATGTATGAATGGAACCATCTTGAGCAAACAAGGTCTCTTGAAGATTACCTTTTAGAAAAGAAAAAAAAATGTGGATGATGAAGAATAGGGCTTAAGGGAAAAGAAAAACCACTTACCATTTCTTCCTTGAATAAAGCTGTCAGGGTAGATCCTTCTGTGTTAAATTTTTCCCTCCCCAGATAAACTGTCTCTGAAATTTATTCTAGAAATTAAAATTTTTGCAGGAGGATCTGTGCAAAGACTCCTAATGTAAATAAGATCAGAGATCATTATGGTATACTTTTAAAAGATATTAATTGCATCCTCACCAATCATTGCCTTGAGACAGTGAACTGCTGGATTTAAGGCTGTTTACTTTTTGGATCATCAGTTGCCCTCTGTTTTTTTTTTAAACTGCTGCTAAACAGATGTCTCAGGCTCTAAGGTGTCCCCTATGTAAGGTATTTGTATGTACAAGTATTCCCAATTGCAGAAGTATACTTGTTCTGAAATAAGAGGTAAATTAACTCCATCTGTGCATAGTAGGAAACATTACACTTGTTTTGTATGAAATATTTAAGTTCACAAAGAGACACAAGTAAAGATGAGTAGCATACAAGATTACTTTTCTGCCCAATATTTCAGCAGAATATATCTCTAAGGAATAAGAAATTAGGTGGTTCTCTCAATTCTAATGTCTTTTACATTTTTTACTAGAAAATAGACTACCTGTGGAGGGAAAGGCCAACACCACGAGCATGTATGTAATGTCTTGAAATCTCACTGGGAGATTTAATTTTGAGTTTATTCAGAATTTACTAGCCCACAAAATTAAAGCATTAATTTGAGATTTTATTTTGCATCCAGGTTAAGAGGAAATAGCATACCTTTTTCAATTAAGTGAGCTACAACTGCTACACTGCATCATAATGTATTTAGTTAGGGTCTAATTTCATGTAAACACAAAATGCATAAAGGTGAGAAACCTATGTCATTTTCCAACTGTTATTCATTCACTTAAACTAATTGACCATGAATTCTCTGGTAACTGAGCTTTGAAGTGGGGCAAAACCAGAACACAAGTACATATTGTTTTAATAAACACTGATGTGTGAAATGAATCATAGCCTTGTCAACAAGATAATAGTGAATTACATCCCAGTCACAGTTCAGAGAATATGCCAAACATGTTGGGTGTAGCTTGCAAAAGCTGCTAAAGGTGTTTAGAATTTGATATTTCTATGTGAGAAATACAAAATGAAGAGACTCTACAAGTGCTTATTAGTCAGGGATAACAAATATAGCTTCAAAGCTATTCATGTAGTCGAGTTTTTGTGAATATGGGCCAAGTCTTTGACTGACTTCTGCCTTCAATAATTATAGCAGCCAATTCTTTCTCTTATACATGTTTCTACTAGAATTTGCTGGTTTATAGGGAAACGTGATATAAATATCTAAATAAAATTAAGAATATTGTTGCATCATTTGGAGATTTTTATTGTTTATTTTTTAGTATTTGCCTAAGAATCTTTATCACTTCTTTTCAGGAATGATCAAAAATAAAACACGATACTATTGATCTATTATTATTTCAAACGTTGCACAGACCTACTTAAAATTTAGAAATAAAGATCAGAGAGACTGGACTGACTAATTTTTTGTAAGATATTTGTCTTTTAGCTCAATCTGTACAGTAAGGTAGTGACTTCAGACTTTAAATTAGCAACCCTTCTCTTTAAAAAGTAGACTTCTGAAAATATTCCTGGTCATATTCATTCTGCAATCCTTTGTAAAAGAACATAGATTTAGACAAGCTTTTGAAGGCAGAAATAACAAGAGCTCCCCTCATATCTACGCCAAGGAAATGACTGCATACTTTGGTTATCTACTGACAGTTATGAAAAACAAATCTTCACCCAGCTGTTCTATATGCAGCTCTGTTTTATTCTTAGAAAACTACATTATGGTAGATATTGAAAATGCTAATCTTTAAATAAATTATTGCATACAAGCAGCTTATTGGAACACATTTGGATACAAGTGGATTTTTATGACTGCTTAGAATTTATATTTTTTAATTTCTTAAGACTGTCACACCCTCTTAAAATGATTATTCTGAAGCATTCAGTTTCATGTTAGCTATGACCTACTTTCCCTTAAGATTAGTACTTTGGATATAAATATCTGGCACATACTTCACAAGCCTTATATTCTCATAGAATAATAGACGTTATCTAAATACTTTCAGTAAAGCTTTTCCTCTTTACTTCACTCTGCCAAGATGACTAAAAGATTTCACTGTATTTTTGCAGGGAAACAATTGAATGGGAGAAGGAAGGACTTGTTAAGGAATTCATATTGTTTTTCAGTGAGATAATTAATATCTAAAATTCTTTATTGTTTTTCTTGGTTGGACCACTAAGTATCTACTGTACTGCAGTGGAAAAAAAGGAAAAGTAACAGAATCAGCAGAGGGCTTTCTTTCATGTGAGCAAGTACATAATAAAAAGTTAGCATCTGCTACCATCTGGGTGGGAAACACATGGAGGAACCTAGAGTCACTTGTTAGTAAGGAAATTCAGAAATATGAAATCATGACTTTGTGTCATATCTAGGTATGTTTTGAGATGCAGAAGTGTACAATGTTGAGCTTAAGACGATGGAGGTTATAATCACTAATAATTCTATAATGGGCTATCACTTTGTTTTGCCAGTTCCTGCCCAAATTCAGTGTGGTCATTGTCCTAAAGACCTGCTGTAACCTATGAACAAGTTTGCACTTAACTAAATTGAAAATAGGATTCAGTAGGCTTGGGTAGCTGAAATTTCCTTACAGAAAGCTCAGCAAGCTTAAAACAAATCATTCCTTCAACTTAGGCTGTGTCATTGCTTTATTTCTGAATTTTCTTGATTTTCATTCTTCCCATTGCTAAAATAATACTCCTGATGGGCTTCTTTTCTTCTTAGAGTCTCCTGGCTGCCTTTGTTCACAGTGGCACCACTTCCATTGAGTGCTTCTGGTGAAAGTCTATTTCTACTTCTCGAGTATTCCTTGAGGCAACTACAGATTCTCCTTTTCTGCCTGATGCCTTCATATACTGTCTCCTCTCATATCCAGTTCTTAGGCACTATTTTGGCACTTGGAGCACAGCCACAGATAAAGCCTAAGCAAGCAAGGTAGTGGTCATGAATAACAGAGGAGGTTGCATATTAAATAGTATCTTTGGACTGTAAGTTCCTCCTGGATTATGACTGCTTTAACAGTAGACTGATTTTCTGAGTAAGCAGGAACTGCCTTCAGCAAGACTCAATACTGGGTAAATAACAATTGTAATTTTATCTGGATTTTTATCAGATGAACATGAAGTTAGTTTCATTAGCCTTTTCTAGTCCTCACAGCAACCAACAATGATTTAGAAGCACTAGGGTGAATGTGGAGGAGGAAAAAGCAAGAGCAAATAATAAAACCCAAAGATTACTAGGCCCTGGTTTGTGTTTTTCCATGTATAAGGACTATTGACTTGAGAGCTGTTTAGAAGGGTGCCATTTTTTCATTTCGAGTAAAAAAAAAAAAAAAAAAAAAAAAAAAAGTGATATCAATGCTGCAACTTCTCCTGTAAGAAAGAATATATAAAAAGCATACAGAGTGGTACATTTGATCTATTCACCAAAACTGCAAACAGACAAATCTCTAGGTACTTATTTTCCAGAGGGCTTTTGATTGATTCAGTTATTTAATTTCAAAAAGAGATGAGAGAATTTCTGAACTGCAAGAAAGCTTTATTTCTGTATTATTTTAAATCCACAGATGATCTGTCAGAATAAAGAGAAAAAATGTACTCTTCATAAGAGTATCTATTTGATGGATTTAGGATTGAAAAGGAAGAAATCTTTTTTTAATACCATTCAATATTACTGAAGATTAACTTGTAGACAAATTTGCTGCTTTCTTAATTTATAATAGTTACGATTTTTTTTTTTTTTTTTTTTTTTTTAATGAGGGATTGATCTGTGAAGCTAGTGAAACTATTGATCTTTAGACCCTAATGTAGCTTGGAGGTTAGTGAGATACTAGGCAAAGATCAGAGGAAAAATTGTTCCTTCAGACAGTGGAGCAAAAAGTTACAAAAAACTACAAGTAACTATTAAGATTTTTGGCAGTTAGACCTGTGCTTCTTCCTTTCACTGTTGTCTAATACCAGATAGTATAATATTTCTACTTGCAATTTTTATGTACATTCTCCCTGGATTTTGTTTTCTAATGACGTAAGGCCCATTTTATGTGTCTTCTATTGAAGACAACTAAAACATGAGAGAAACATTTCTTATACCTCTCTCTGATGTCAAAGTATGTCTACAATATTTTTTATTTCCTTTCCACAGGCTGTAGGTCTACCACTACTCCAGCAGGCAGCAGGTCCACAACATCTGCTCCTCCATGATCCTTCATGATCTGTTCTACCGTGATTCTCCACGGGCTGCAGGGGACAGGCTGCCATCTCACCATGGGATGTAGAGCAAAATCTCAGCTCAGGCACCTTCAGGCTCTCCTTCCTCACCAACCTTGGTCTCCCTGATCTGGCATTACTCTCCTTAGGTGTTGTTTTCTGGTGGTGATCCCTGTGTTCATGTGTAGCTCTCACTTTCACCTCATTCTCTCCTCTGCCCTGCTCTAATCTAAGGGTATTTCTCCTTCTTGAATGTGTTAATCACAGAGGCACACATCTTTTGTTCCCTGAGGGCTGAGGTGGGGCCAGGCATTTGGGAGTTGGGAGAGCTATTCAGAAGCTACTTACATGAGGCACCCCTGGGGGACCCCTTCCTTGCTACCAGAAACGGCACCTCATCAATCCAGAACATTGCATTAGGCTCATATTAAAGATCTGAACAAATTTTTACCACGAGCTATAGATTTAAGGAGTCCATTTTGTCATAAATGTTTCTTACTGGGAGTTTTAGTAGGCCTGCATTTCATGATAGAGAAGGACATCCACATCTATGTGCGAGGAAGAAGTTTCACAGAAGGAGGTCTTTCAGCAGAAGAGTGGATGCTTCAACAGAGTTTAGGAGTAGCTGAAATTAGGAGAGTTTTTTCATCTAGAGGACAGAATATGCTAAGAAAGAATGAGTGCTTTATTTAAAAACAGTTTTCACATAGCAGTAGAACAGAGAGGAGTTATGGGCCCAGTCCCAGTGTGACTGAATGCAGAGACCAAGGAACCACTGATCTAAGTTTAAAACCAAGATCAGTATAAGGAAGAATGCATTTTGGTGAATGTGTAACTTCATGAATCAGTAAAACCAGGGATGCAAAGAAGTTTCCCTTCATAACATGTTACAAACATAAGGACATTTGGGTACTGTATGAGCTTCTTTACATTAATGAAGCTTTCAGCAGTTACTGTAGGGACTTCTGATAGCAGAATTGAGCCTTCAGTCATCTATAATTTATTTTCTTATGATTTTTCTTATGGAAAATAAAAGAAATTAGGAAGCTATTGGAGAAATTAAAGAGAAAAAAGCCCTGGTGAACTGGCATAATTTTTTTATTATCGTATTTGTTTGGTAATTCAAGCAATCTCTAGTCACAAAATAATTCTGGTGTTTTCCATGGGTGCATTTGATTTATGATTACAGAAAAGAATAATAGCTTTGCCTTGTCAGAAGCATGGCATCTGGAATCTATAAAAACAAACAAACAAACCAAAAGAAAATCCAGCAACTTCTCGTGATGAAGTAGATATCTCCCATACTTGGAGTGGTATCTGTACTAAAAATATGTGGAAATCAACTATACAAATATTTAGTTAGTTTTATTTACAGCTATATTACAGTATGAGAACTTTTACTGATCCTCTGTGAATACTACTGACACTAAATCACTTAGGAAATAACAAGCAAAGTGGCAGTGTAATTTTCTAACAGGACTAAGTCTGCACAATAACTGATGCAAATTATTCAAACTTCACACTTGCCAAAATGCAGGGCTCTTTTGAAGTAGCCCTACAAAGAGCTCATTTTGCAAAGATTTTGCTTTTACTTACTGAAATAAATTTTCAACAACCTCATTGACAGTAAAAGGGCAAGACCAAAGTCTTGGCCTTTACAAAGAATTTTTATTGAAACTTGGAAACCATATACTTCTTTCTTTAAATTAGGCAGATACCTTTTATTGTCATATGTAAAAGCAGGAGCAAACTTTTATATTTCAGCCCATTCAAATGCAATATATAATTAACATTTTCACTGTTTGTTAAATGTTAAGTCAAATTAACAGTAAACAGCTCATTGTATAATATCAGCTTTATGGAAGCGTAGCCTGCATTCCTGTAGTAAGAATCCAGGCAGAACAAATGACTGCATTTGTGTCTTGCAAACACATCTCTTATATATCCCCAAAGACTCAATCAATAGAAATATAATTTTAATGACCACAAAGATCACATTCTACTTGATATGGTATCTGTTCTTTAACAAATCACTGTAACTGTTTTGATTAGCTCTAATTCCTGTCTGAATTAGTTAGCACTGTCAGTAATTACTCTCATTTGATATATTTTTCATTTGATTGCAGTTGCCAAAAATCTCAATTTAACCTTAATATTATGTATTGTTCTTTGACATATGCTTTTACTTTCCTTTCCTTTGATGATATTTTGTCACAGTTTTTGACAGTGACTAGGTGACAGATGGACTCTTATTCCCCACTACCCCTCCAGGGGAAGATGAAGAAGGTCATAAGGGACAGAGACCTTAAGGTTGGAAGAAAAAAACTTGGGTAGGTTTAATGAGATCAAAAGAGCAAATTACAAATGTATATATAAATATGTAAATATAGAGCTTGCCCTCCTCAGCTGGTAATTTGTTCCCAACCAGAAAAATCCCAGACTGGACCGGGCAGTAGATGGGGAAGGCCCAATTGCAGGATCTTAGTGACAGTCTGCAACAGTCTTAGAGCAACCAAGCTGGGCCATAATCCATCTGGCACACCAGCCAGAAATGCCTCCAGAGCAATGGCTCTCTTGGGAGCCATTTTATACTGAGCACCATGGGAAGGAATACTGTGATTGGTTCATTTGGGTCACATGGCCCATCCTCTCCTCCCCATAGGCTCAGCTGCCCCCCATTATAAGTGCCAGATCAAGAGGAGGGAAGGTGCTGGTGGTGTCCCAGGCAGGGTTTTTCCTTTCCTGGTCCTCTCAAACTAGGTCATATTTCTTCCTGTAACCCCATCATTCTAAGTATCTCCCCTCAACATTTTTCTCAAGCTGCAGTAACATTGCTTATCTCTTCTTGGTGATGTATGGTTATCTCTTTGTATGTAGTTAACCTGGCTGGATAGTTCCTGTTAACATTACCATTCAGTGTCGCTGCACAGCTGGGGCTGTTCAGTGTGGAACTACTCTCACTGTGAAAAAAATTTTCTATGTTTAATTGGAATTTCTTACATAACAAATCATGTCAATTGCCTTTCTTCCTTTCAAAGTGCATATCTAAGAAAAGCCAGGCATCATCTTTTACACATCTTCCTGCTGGGTATCTAAGACATGTTTGATCAAAATTAAACAATGCCAGTAACAATGGATATTTTCAAAGAACTGCTTGTGAGCAGTTTGTTCTAGTGCTTAGAGGAATACTTCTAGCAATAAAATACATATAGAAGGAATCCTAAAAATTCCTGGATATGTTTTCCCCCTAATGTTTGGAAAAATGTATTTTAATGCTTTGTTTACATTATTAGCTATAAACATTTTTAAACATAGGATTGCTGCTTTTATATCAGGAAGAGATCATATGTTAACAGCCTGCAGCTGCTGAATGCTAGTGCTCATCCTAAATACAAGTTTAGAATTTCAACATTGAAACCAAACTATGTTTAAGAAGTTGTCACAGTTTAATGCTGGACTGGAAATTAAACAAATGACAGATGTTCTTTGTTAATCTCTCTCCCAAATAAAGAAAGGAGAGAAAATAAAGGAGAGAGACTTACAGGTTGGAAACTAAACTACACAGCTTTAATAAAGCAGTGCTGATAAAAAAATTATTCAATATGTACAAATGTACAGAAAAAAGATACCACATTCTCCCCCTCTTGCCCCCAGTAACTCTCACATCACCACTGAGGCTGCAGGGCAGCCCTGGGAAAGTCCAGGCTGGACTCCTGGAGTCAGCAGCAGTCGGGAGCTGGAGGCAGGAACACACAGATTCAGGCTGGCATGGATCAGGAGCACAGGCAGACGAATGGACGGAATCCTCCCAGGATGCCAAAGCAAAAAGGAACAGGTGAAGAAGGGCAAGGGGAAGAGTGAAGGATGAAGGTAAAGAAGCTTCACCCTCGTACCCTTGACCCTGAGTATCACACATATGGGATGGAATACTCCATTTGGTCAGTTTTGGTCATTTGTCTTGTCCACTCCTCCCTGAAGGAGGGCTGCAGGTGTTATACTTTTACTCCATTTCTCTTTCTGGAGCATAAAATGTTCCTCAGAGCTGAGCAGTGTCCTTGCTTCTGCATATCAGTCTCTAGCAGTAACTATAAACATCGAGCATTATCAGTCCTAGAAGCAGACACTGTCTGAGAAACTTCCTGTTAATTTCAGTCTACTTATGAGAGACTTAACTGAAAGAAAAATTACGAGACAGAAAATTAGTTCTATCCTGGCCCAAACTAGGAAAGAAGTGAAATGCAGGCAACAAGTAGTCCTTCAGATGTGCATATCACAGCTTAAAAAGCTTACAATATTTAGCTTTGCAACAGAACAAACAGAAACGAGAAAACTTCTTTCTCCTCATTTGTGGTCTCCCTCCTTCTGGTACAGTGCATAGCTTCCCAGTTTCATCAAGATGAATACTGGAGAAGAGCCTCCAGGAATGTTGCCCTCTAGGTCACTTCTGAGATGAATGGACTTGTGCAGTGTAAAGCTAACGTATGAAAAATGTGTATCTATCTGAAAGGAAAGAAAATACTGTTTCTTGCAGGCAACATCATGGTTTTTTCACTAATTTATTTGGGAATTTCTGTGGACAAGAGTGGAAGGTTGTAAGGTCACTTAAAGAATCACCAACAAAGATATAAAAAAAAGGTGATGTTAACATGAATTTATGAAAATGCATTTTCACAGAATTCAGTGGCAAAGTTCACTTTATTTCTCACTATGTGGAAGGGTTGCATAGGGGTTGAGATTAAATGGGAGTGACTTTCACAGGTATCAGGGGAAATAGTTTATACAGGGATAGGGCAGACTGGGTCAAGATCGTTTTGGGGTGATTTGTAGAGGAATCAGAGGAAGAATGAGGAAGTCCCTACCGTTGAGTCACAAGGTTCAGAGTGGACCCCCTTATTTTCTAAACACCTTTTAAGAGAGAAATCTAGATGCAACTGGATCCACTTCAAGTTCCAGGCTTCATCAGTGATTTACAGCTAAGAGGCTTAAGGGTAGGGATTTTACTCTAGTGCTTTAACACATCCTTATGGGTCTGATGTGATTTGAAGTATCATTAAATTAAGGTTGATTAACACAAATTATTTCCTAACACCTTAATCAATAATTTATTATAATCAGTGCAGAGGTTCAATTAAAGGTTTAACACAGTTTCTAAACTAAATCGTGCACGTGTGCACACACACACAAATATAGAGGTTAACCTGTGAAGGTATTCAATTTTGGTAACTAATTTCACAAAAGAAATTGCAATATTCCTTGATTACTTACTGGAATCAAATGATAACAACCTTAACATAATTTTACTTTCCCTTATATTTAAGAGAAGTGGCCAGCTACCTACACTTCCCAGCAATAAACCAACTTCCTTTGTGAAGCACATGAGATTTGGGGTTGCAGCATGGTGTGGTCCCAGAGAGCTCTAAAGGGCCTCCCACATAGGATCAATATCTTCAGGATTTCAAGCTGGTTGTCTTTGGTCAGTATTTCTCCATGGTGACCATGATTCAAACAAGGTCATCTTTAGCAACTTTCAGAGTGGACCTGTGACCCCAGCAGGAGGGGTCCCAGGTGTGTTTGGGAAACAGCAGAGATCCAGGTGTGGTTAGAGAATGCTCGATTGCCCCTAAACCACTGTACCTGCATTAGGACTGGAATGGTCTGCTCCAGCAGACCAGCAAGTGTCAGATGATCTCAGCTCACTGCATCTGCTACAGAAACAAGAACAGTGTTGCATCCATTGCTCCTGTAACTGAAGCAAGAGCAATGTTAGCTCATGTTCACATTGAAATGTGGATCAGTGAGAGAAGATCTGCACCACTACAGGGATGTGTTTGAAACTTGCATGTTGTGCTCTCTTTTTCCCCAAGCAATCACAAGGATGTCTTGACACTTTTCTAATTCCTATTCACAGCTTTAGATTAGACTTGCATGTGCATGGTGGAATTTTTTCACCTGTAGAAACTGAGCTAAGTTTTGCTACAGTAGCATAAAAAGGAATCAAAATGTGTTTTCAGTGATGACAAATATAATTTAGACATATGATGGATATGACTTCCTTTATCATTCACCTTGTGGGGCAATTAGTATATGTACAGTTTTGATTATAATACCTAGTAGATAAAACTAGTTTTGGTTTGTTTAATTTTGCTCCACAATTCCTCTGGGTAACTGTGAGGTTTCAGTCAGGCTTTGACTCAAACAACAATTGGCAATTGGAGGCACTATCCTCCCCCACCTCAGGACGAAGGGAGAAGAAATGTTGCCTGGAGTTCTGCATAGGGCTGGCCTGCCACCCCATGACACAGAATCAAGCAGGTGGTGATACTCTTATCCTTCTCTCTCTCTAATGAGAGAGACAGCCACTTAGTGGAACTTTCCAGGCCATGTCAGGGCAAGCAACTATTGTCAGGAGGCTGTGGTGGAGCAAGAAATGGATAACATAAAAGGAAGAGAGACTCTAACCTTTCACCCTTCTCCTAGGTTGGGACCACCACCACCTCTACCCCTTCCCCACCTTCTTCTCCACTGTGAGACCAAGGGGACACTGCAGGATCCTTGAGTGCTGACTTTCCTTTCTCTCTCATACACTCTCACTCTCTCCCTTTACCTTTGGGGAACTCTTTATTTTCCCTTCCTTCCTTTCTTTCTCTTCTCTGTCTCTCTCTCTAGGATTAGGCTAACAACTACAGTTTTAATGCCTACCAGTTGTGCCTGTGTTCAATAAAATTATAGTTGCTCTCGTTACTGTGTTATCTTTACTTTGTCCTTGTGGAATCCAACAAGAATCTCCACGTTTCCAGCCTTTGGAATGTGACAGTAACTTACTGGAGTACTCAGTTATTCTCACAGATAATAATGTTCATAGGGAACTTCTGTGTTTCAGTCTGCCCATTGCCCTTTGTCTTGTGACTGAGCACCACTGAAAAGAGGTTGACTCCACCTTTTTGCACTCTTCCTTTATTTATTTATATACATTGAGAGGATCCCCTTGTACCCTCTCAGTTTTTTGTTCCTGCTGTTAGTTAGCAGACACCTAATAAACCTGGTTACATTAACTGTACTGTAGTAGTTTCATGGCTGAAGAAAGGCAGAAGAAATTTTAGCATTTCTGAGTGACTATTATCAGATGGCTTATGTCTATGTATTTTTCAGTTTGCCTGAAAGTGTTAATGATGACTGAACATCATTACTATGCTGAGCTTTGTATGTGAAGTCCTGAATGTACAGCATCTAGGTGGTTTGGCATTTTTACATAAGTATATAATATCAAAAAAATTTGATATCTAACAAGACTGGGCAGGCTGGGTTTATGAGTTCTAAACAGATACTAACTTTTCTTTTACATGTAAGTTTCATTGATAACAGCAATAGTGCAATTTACCACTTCCATTTCTGTAAACCATTTAGTTTGCTACACCCTGATATTTTGATGAAGTAGATGATGCAAAATCAATAGAACAGTTTGTATCGATTAAACACTGCCTTTCTTACTGATGTTTGCGAGGTCTTTAAGGATCAGTTCTTGACCTTTTGGTGTTTAATACTGTTATCAATGACGTGGAGTAAAACAAAACTGTTATTGACTGAATTTACAGCATATGTGCACATACACACATAAAGGAACGGTAGAGAAGTAGTATTTAGCAGGAAAATGTAGGTGTCTCTGTTTAGTGGTCAAGGCAAAGCAAAACCCAGAGAAGAGAATTACTTTCTATTGCTTCCCTTCACCTTCCCAGGGGAAGGTAAAAGGGGAATAAGGAAGACTTAAAGGCTGGAGGTTAAAATGAGAACAGTTTTAAGAACAGGGTAATGATAGTAACATGGAATAAGGAACAAATATACAAATATATACAAAACATGATCTCTGATGTAAGGGGCTCAAGGTTCCTCATGGCACACTGACTCAGGAATAGGGTCCAAGGCTCCTTCCAGTACCCAATGGATTCAGATCTTGTAGAGTATATGGTGAGCTGATAAGAAAGAACACAAATGTCTCTCCAAAACCTCTGAGCACACCAAAGCAGCAAGGAAGAAGGGAGCAGGAAGCTAGGGGGCTTCCTATCCTCCTGGCTTTTATGGGGTATGGAAGGAAGAGGAAGGAATACTGATTCCTTTCTGTTCTGTGCCCTAGATCTCTCAGGGTCCTAACACGCTTTCCCAGGTCCTTGTATTAGTACCATAAAATTAGCCTGTATCCCTTCAGCAAAACAGTAGGTTGTCTGGTAAGTGTAGTGTAAATATACAACTTGCAATTCAGTGTAGCCAGGTCACATTTTGATCTAGAAGCCATGTTATGAATGTACAAATGCTGTTTTGAAGAGCAACTGCTCTTAAAGAGGTGCAAAAAGTAGTAGGAAACATGAACAGTCAGTACAATTACACATGAAACAGGCAGATGCGAGACACAAACATGAGAACATTGAATAAAAATGAGTTATGCTGCCTCTGAATTCTCCCTGTGTGGCTGTTGCTTTTAGTTCTGAAATCCACAAATCAGAAAGGGTCTTAATAAATTGGAGAGTATTAAGGGAAAGCCAGGAGAATTACTAAAGAACCATGAGGAATGCAGGGAACTCAAACTATAAATTTAGAAAAGTAAAGGTTAAGAACTGTGTCTATAGCACTCAGCTCTTCACAGGTGGATGCTTATCAGAGTAGACCTTTTTATGCTCAGGCTCTTCCTGCTCTGTGAAAGGATATTCTGCCAATTCTGTTCTTTCTAAAAGGCTTGGTACAGGCATTGGTGTCCCTTTTTAAGATACAGCACCTCATAGCTGCGCTGCCCTTGCTTCCAGTATCATCACTGACCACCTTAACTATGCCCTTCCCTGTAATCCTTACTTATTTAAATGGATTTGGAATAATGAAAATGTGTTGCCAATTGGATTGCAGATGTTTTGGGTAGAATAATTTTGCTTTGGTTTCTACTCAGAATGTCAATTTTTCTCTCAACTTAGACTTCAGCTGGATCTTTTTTGAGCACAGGATGTCTTCTAATGTATCCTGTCTTGTTGTTTATGTCTCTTTACTGTGTGTGATATCCTTCTGCTCATTCCCTTTTATTTTAGTACAGCTGAGCTCTCTCTTCTTGATCATGCCTGCTGTTTGAGAGTGACTTGAGAGTGTTGCAGGAAGGGAAATGAAAAATCTGGACATATCTTGAAACTAGTGATGTATGCAGCCTTTTATTCCCACTAGCAAAAGAGGACAAGGATAATGGAGGTATGACAGGATCACAGAGTAGTGAAAGGGTTCACTGGTGCTCCAGGTGAAGCCAACCTCAGAGGAAAAACCAAGCATACATCTGTATACATTGCCTCTCCCAAGGATGGGATCCTTTGCATTTTACTCCTATACTTTTTCCCACTGTTTGGCCCAAAAGGATTCTGTGTGATCCAATAGGTCTGTGGGATTTCTGTGGAGCATTCTGGATGTCTGGTGTCCCACAGGAGTTCTCTGTACATACCCAACACTCCTGAGTGGTGCTGCCATTCATCTGTCCTGCAGCATCCTTGTGCATCTTTTCATGCCGTCCCTGGTTGTCTGTATTGTTCCAGCCAGTCAAGACAAATCTGGCTAATTATTGGGTATTGTATCTAAGTAAAAGCTTTATGGCTTTTCCTTAGTGTCATCTAAATACATTCAGTCACATTCAGTCATGTGGTGATGTCAAACTGTCTGTCCTTCCAACAGGGACATCTCCACAGTGAGAATCCAATATTTAAAAAGACTGATTTCCTGAATTTGACTGATAAAATCAATATACATCTTAGGCTAGCTGATCTGATGTTTATTTAGCAGTTTGCATAGATTATTCTTAGTTTCTGTTCCATTACTTCACTTTCACTCTAAAATAAACTTTCAGTAATTTGTTTGTTTCTTTCAATTCTGTGTCATTTCCCCTCTGAATTTGACCTCAAAACTGACACATAAAGGTAATAGATAAAGCAGAAAATCCCAATAGGGATATGAAGTTTGCACAAATATTAAGACTCCACAGGAAAAAAAAATTCACAAATTTTACATCCGTTCCTGCACTTGGTAAGTGTGATTTGATTTCAGCTGATAGGAAATAATATAAGGAATAAAAAATTATTGAGAGGTTTCTCAAATCTATCTAGAAACTGCACCATGAATTATAGCATATGGGAGATGTAGACATATTCAGATCAGAAATAATTCACATTTTAAAATAATAGAACAATTTATATTCTGATTCAGTTACAGAAGTTAATTCAAGGAAGTCATATGGCCTATTTAATAGGAGCAGTCAGATGATGTGATCACAATGATCCCTGCTCTTGCCTGAAAAGTCTATGAATCTATTAAATAAATGAAATAGATATTAGAATTTCTTGTCATTTTCTCTGTTTCATCTATAATGTCAGGTATAATTTACCAAAAACTGATGTTTTACTAACCCTAGTGTCAGCAGAAATGAACCATCACCAGTTACCTACCCACTGCTTTTCCTCCCTTTCCACTTTGTATTCATAAACTCTGAGACCTGCAAACGGAAGCATTCTGTTTTGAAAAGATAATGAGTTTAATCACCTACATGTAATCAATATAAATTTATTTTGAAAAGCAAATAACTTTTCTGCCATACTAAAGAAGTATTTGTAAGTATGTTAGGATAATTTGCCTCGCTTTTTGGGCTCTTTCTTAAATTTGTATGATGGAAAGACCTTTACCCAGAAAATAGGGACAAAAATCAACAGTTTGATTGTCTATTAATAAAAACTAACAAGAAAACCCTTAGCAAGCATGAAAACTAATCTCCAAGTCAGGCATTATACTGACTATAAGGAAGAAGCTTATACTCCACAACCCTTTTGCAGGTTCCATAGTGTTCTGTAGGATTGGCTTGGGTAGCAGATGTGAGATCCGTCCTTTCATATTTTAACAAGTGGGAATTAAGATCTCAGGTTCTATTAGTATCAGGTTTTATTTAGATGAAACAATTAAAATTTAGATTTTGTGGGTTCCAGTGTTTGTTGGAGAATTAAATCATCCTCACTCTTTTCATTATGTACATAATATCCTCATTTCAAGACTAAAGAAAACCGTCTCCAGCTTGTGCAGAGAACATCCGCTACAACTGTATTATTCTGGACATCTGTTGCTCTCAAAGAGCTTCTGTTCGCTGGAAGCCCATAGATTCCTTCAGCCAAATGCTCTTAAGTCTTCACTGATCTTACCATTGAAAAGTTATACTAATTCTAACTTTGCAGAGCCTACATAATCTCATTTTGATTTTATTTTCCATGAGTGTGGAAGGTAAATTAATCTTCCCGTCTTTGCAACAGCTTTTCATCTATATGATTTTTTTTATCTCCCTCTTCACTCTCCCTTCAATTAGACTAACCAGTAACTTTTCATTGATTTATCTTTATAGGCCATATTTGCAAATCTCTGACTTTGATTGCACCCACTTGAACTCTTTCATTGGCTTTTGTCTTCTTTAAAGTGACATCACCAGAGCAGAAGGCTTATGCTCTTGTCTGTATATCCCATTAATGAATCACGACTGATTTAATTCTTGTGCAAAATATATTAAATCAAAGGAAGTATTTGCTTCTGTTATAAATGATTAAAAGCTGCTGTAGAACACCTCTTTCATAAAGAAAATTCTTCAATTTCCAATTGAACACAGCAAGAGTAACTCAGTTTTATTAAACTTTATGGTAAAACATGTTTCTGTATCTTCATGCATGCATCGTCTTGCACAATACCCTACTAAAATAGTTGCAGCAAGTAATTCCAATCTTAGTACTTTATATAGTGTTAGAAGTTCAAGTTAGAGCTATCTGAAGTGTATATTGCTGTGTTCCTAAGTGACTTGTTTTTCTCCTAGAAGATTTCTTTTCTGGTAGAACAAATTAAAATGTCCTATATCCTCATGAATTCAAAGAAAAATAAGACAGATTTACAGACTTATGATTTCTTGCAAAAGAATTACAAAAAGCTGTATTCAAAATAATATTTCGTTATTTTTCTTGTGCTATTCTTAGTACTTCCTACATCCCACATGACAAGAAGTGTATTATAACATGGCATAATATGATGAACTAAACACTGTATTTAATTTCTTTGTTAAAATTGAAGGAATCTGTAATTTACTGTTTCTTCAAACACCTCACATTCTCTCAGATCTTCTTTTTTTGTTTTTTTTTGTTTGGTTGGTTTTTTTGTTTGTTTGTTTTTGTTTGGTTTTTTGTTTGTTGTTTTGTTTTGTTTCTTTTATTTTTTATTTTTCTTTTAACAGTTAAAGAATTTGACATGCTGAAAACAATGAAGTTTATGATCCCATGATTTTGACACTCATCTCAGGACAGCAGAAGCAGAAGGGAGGTACATTCTTTGACCACGCATTTGTCTAGTTTATATTATGCTGTAGTTTGCTTTTGCCAAAAGCAGCAGCCACTCATCCATATCTTTGGTTTAGGATCCAATAACCAAAGAGATACTGCAGAAGCCCTCTAGGAATAATAGCTGTTCTAGGAAGAAAGTGCTATACAGGGGTCTGCTAAAGAAATCTGATAGAACAGTCAAGATTCCTCCTGCCTTACAAACCTTTTAGTTCTGCTTGTCTTGAGCTGCCAAATGACTGGCTATAGCTGCTTTGCTGTATTAAAACATCTCTGTTTCATCTGTCAACAACACCTGATCACAGACTTCCAAAAGGTATTTCTTTCCCTAAGCTTTTTCACAGAAAATCACATTTTGGGGATAAGAATCAGCAAACTGCTTAGAGCAATTAAAAGAATTCTTCTAGTAAAATGCTTAAATATATTCTTAACACCCGCTAGACATTTTAGTTAGAAGTAAAAATATACATTCTATATAGATTTTATAGCTTGATGAAGTGATATACAGTGAATTCATAATATAGTGAAGATCCTTATCTTACTCAGTTAAATAAATCCATGGATTTTTTTTTCTTTCAAGTTTTCATGAAGGATAAATTAATATAATTCAACTCAGTGCCCACAATCTCAAAGCTACCAATAGAATAACTATTTAGACCTTTATTTTGTAGAAGTATTCTAGGGAACATTTAAAAGTTAGAGACTTAAGCATGTCTATATAATTAAAAAACTTCGAACGCTTTCAGATTTTATACTCATTATAAACTAAACATTCCAACTTTTTCTCATTTTCAGCCTGCTTGCAGGCCACACATTGATTTAGACCTATATTTTGGTTGCTCTTGCTTTTCAAATCTCAGTGGGAATCATTTTAGTCAGTTGTTAAGAATGATTAAATCTCAGAATCTTAGCATACTGAACTATGTTAAATTAGAAAGAAGAACAAAACTGTCGTTGTTGAACAGATTACCTGTGGGCTGTGTGGCACCCTTTTATTTGTGGACTTTGTTGCTCACAGGATGACTCTGTAGAGTACAAAAAGGGCTTTCTCTAAAGACTGAATTTCAAAGATGTATCTGTGATGTATCATTATGTATCTGTGATGGAAGAAAAGCATTTCTTCTCTCCAGGTACACATTCCTGAGGAAGATTAATAAAGTTAGATAAATTATCTCTTCGTAAGAGATCACACTGTAGACATCCCATGCACACATCACGATATTGTGCATGAGAGGATTGGAAAGAAAAAAAATCCTGTCCCTGGAAATCAGTGTATAAACAGTAGCTGTCTAGACTTTTGAGAAGTATAAATATGGTTATCTTTCCTGGTGTTAGTAGCATTTGCCAGCTTAGGCCCAATGTGGATGTTATCCTGTAGTGTCGAAATAATAGAGCTCCGGTTACTAAAGCTAGGAGCAGTATAAAGAACCATCCACAGAAAATATTCCTTTAATCTCTCCATGTAGAATCTCTCCATGTAGCTCTTATTAATATCTTTTACAGCTCTTTGAAAACTGTCTGTGATGTTTGAGTGTATTGATTTTTGAAAGTATATATTTACCATTATCCTTCCAATCCTCCCATGTGTTAGAGTCAAAGCTTGTTTGACACATCAAGTAAGAAAACCTCAACAACAGTAAATCAGATACTCGTGATACAAGTGCTAGGAAATGTGTTCTGTATATGACCTGATGCTTCTAACCTCATAAAATTTCACTGTAAATATAATTAAAATATGCTTTTATGTTTCATTTTTTAAAGTTTTAACTGCTATTGGATAGCATTCCACATGAATAGTCTCCTGCGGTAATGTACTCTTTTGTATGTGTATACACTTAAAAAAAAAAAACATCTAGGCTTAGGTCAGAGTGCAGCAAAGATTTGTTTTGATGGTTTCCAGTTGTTTGCTTTACCAGCAACCATACAACCGAGTAAGCATCCTAGCTGTTTAAGATTTTTTTAAAAAACACAATAAAGAACTTTTTAAAAATCTATTTATATAAATATATATTATTTACAAAAAAAAATAAATTTAGGAAAAATTCCCAGATGTAAAATTCTTATCCTAAGATCCATCTAAATGTGAAGCTAACCAGAGCTTGTGGAGGCCTTGGCTCTTTTTGTTCATTGCTCTAGGAATTATGCTATTAATATGTTTGGAGCTACGCCTGTATTGTCAGGCTAAGTCACGTGCTGTAAATCTGTGAATCAGAATCCATAAATCAAATATTCTTCAATCCACATCCACTGATCTGGTCAGCAGTCTCAGGGCATGCTCTTGCCACACATCACTAGAAATCACAGAGGATGCCTTGCCACATGAAATGAGTAGTGGGCTACTTTCTTTTCAGACAAGGTGGTTAAACTTCCTTTCTGTACAGTAGTTCATAATGGCTTGCTGAGAAAGTAGGTAACCAGAAACCAGAAAAAGGGTGAAGGCAGAGGACATGGCAGCTTCTTAATGAAAATACTACATGCCAGATTAAAAATCTGTTGGACACCTCTAAGAGTCCACCCATTTTCTACAAATACATTAATTATTAAGTAATGACATCTTAACACTGTAACACAAATAATATATTATTCTTGCTGCTAGAATTGATGGGTAAAAACACACAGGAAATTTTACTTTGTCTTTTAGCATTTCTCAGTACTAACTGAGGGTTATATGATTAAGCCTGTTTTCCCAGACAAAACCTTAGTCTCAGTTTATATTGTGGATTTATATTGTTTTTGTGTATGTATGTGTGTGTGCTGTGTGCGTGCATCTTTTCTAATCCTGTTGACTTGGAATCCTGTTGCTCCTGGGAATGTACATGACAAAAGGGGAACAAAAAAAGAATGAAAAGGGAACCTTACTGCAAACTGCAGCACTGACCTAAGGGAGCTCTGAGTCATGCTGAAGTGTTTCACCCAACAAAAATCAGTGTAAAATAAAAACACTAGGAACAGAACTAAGAGTAATATCCCCTCCTGTGCACTTTTTAACCAGATAGATAACTTTAAATACCTTTCTGCACCGAGGCACAGCTTTTGAAGGAATAAGGCTGTGTTTCATTCTGCCTCCTTTGGCTTTGTGGCTGCTGAGCCCTTCATTTCAAAAGGGTTTCCATTAAAGGTCAGTTTTGAAAAGAAGTAAGTGTTGCTTCACAAACAAGAACCTTTTCCATGCACCACTGGTATTCAGTGGCAGGTGAGTGAATCTCAGGGGACAGCTGTGTATGCGGCTCTTAGTTTAAACAGAGGCAATCCATTTTTCACTAACTTGTCAAGATTTAGGCCCAGCTGGCATCAACCAAGTTTCTGCTCACTCAACCCCCACCCCCATTGTGGGATGAGGAAGAGAAAATCCACCTGAGGGCTCAATAATTGAGACAAGGATAAGGATGTTTTCATTCCTCAGTCCCATAGTAATGGGCAAAAAACAGACAGGCCCAGTCTGGGAAGGAAAAAAAATCCTAATTTAATCTACAAAGAGAAAACATGACCAGATCTTAAAACCTTCATCCCTGATGCCTCACTCTTTCTTGTACCTAAATTGCTTCACTGCTCCCCCCCACCCTGACCAGCCACACAGAGGGACAAGGAATGGGGGTTTAGGTTCACCACACATTGTTTCTGCTGCTCTTTCCCCCTCAGGGAAGAACTCCTCACATCCTTCCCCCACTCCACTGTAGGCTTCCTCTCATGGAAGAGTCTTTCACAACCCCCTGACATGAGTCTCTCCCAGCAGGTGCAGTCCCTCAGGATCAGACTGCTCTAGCATGGGTTGCCCATAGAGTCATGGCCTTCTTCAAGAAGTTACCTCCTCTGACATGGAGTCCTACATGGCTGCAGATCCACATCTGACCCTCTTCATGATCTGCAGAGGCTACAGCTTCATGTCTTCCTACCTGTGACACTTCAGGGGCTACAAATCCACCTCTGCACCACCAGGGTCCTTCAACGACTACCCCACCGCGCTCTTCCATAATATCCAGGGGCACAGCTGACATGTCACCATGGGATATGGGGAAATCTCTGTCCAGACACCTTTCTCCTTTCTTCCTCATTGACCTTGGTGTCTTTTCTCTAGTGTTGCTTTCTCACCTCCCCCTTTTCTCGCCAGTTCATTTTTAAAATATTTTTGCAGTTTCATTTTCCCTTTCTTGAATATATTGCTCACAGAAGAGCACCCAGCTTCCCATATTGGAACTGGGGGAAGCTTACAGTACACCTTTAGCCATTTTAAATGATTTTTACAACCTGGCAACAGAATTTTGGGGAAGTGTTTTTTCATTCATGCCATTTATATTAAGACAATAGTGTATACCTTTTTCTTGCTCTTATGTTTCTCATGGTGCTTTGAAGCATTCATTTTTTACATCCTGGCTACTGACTCCTTCATCTATGACAATGCATCAGCTGATGGAGAGTCATGAGGGCAGCTGAAATTGCATCAGGACATGTGCAATTTGCCAGTCCCAGTAAATATGCTATTTACAGGACCATCTCTTAGGGTGTTTTAAGGTATCTCAGACAGGCTTAATTGGGAGGATATGCAGCCTCACAAAGTGCTGTGAGTTCTCTGTGAGTTTGCTGCATGGTCAACTTTCCTGATCTTGCAAGAACTCAAGGCATTTCTCCTTGAATAGTGTTATTGTATCTTCCAGCATGTGTGGGGTGACCTTACACAACACAAACTATTATAGTGCAGTCCATTAAAGAAACAGTGGAAGCTGTCAATCCACTTAAACTGAAACCACATCAAAATAGCTAAGATGACTCTGACAGCAAGCCAAATTACAGTAGTTTTCTCATTCTTGTCATTTTCAGGCATTTCATTCTGTTGCTCTCCAGTAAGCTTTACATGGACAACAGAGCACTGCAGAAACGTATTTGAGGCATAATGTACTTTGACATGAAGATCTAAATTTTTGGAGTATTACTTGGTTAGCACTTAGGCTTTTTCCTTTTTGGTTATCTGCTCTTTCGAACCTAAACTAAATCTTTATCCTGAGATGGATATAGGATCCATTGCAGACTCCTTTAGGCCAAAGATCTTCAAGAGGTGTATCAGTAAAGGGTAGGCAGGTTTTGTACTGACTCTACAGCAGAGTGAAATTCTGACACATTCAGCAAAGCTTAGGAGAGTCTCTTTAAATAAAAGCACTTGATTGCAGGCGAACTGTTAGTCTATCACTGAAGCCATGGGAGAACAATCTCTCTCTGCATAGTAGGAATGGAAGGGAAAGATCACCATATAGATACTGTACAGTTATCTGGTGCTATTATCCATCCCCTTCTTCCTTGTGGTGCTCTCCCTAGGTGTCAGGTCAGCTTACACGCTCTGAATGTATTTAAGGTTTTTACAAGTATTATCAGAGTTCTCTTTGAATTCTACTAAAAAAAATTAGTAAAAATTCATTCCTAAAGTCTGTGAAGTGTTGATATTCACCTACGTTCAAAAAAATGAAAAAGCCCTTTTTTTTCCCCTGAAATGATTACTCATTAAGTCTCAGTGTTTGTGAACAAAAACTGCTACAGTTTGCTCCTTAGTACAGTTGCTAAAGCTACTTAAGAAATCTTTAGTTCTAGTTACTCAATTTTTCACACTAAGGATAATAAATAATCATATAGAATAATCTAGCCAAAAGACTTCTCTCAAATGAATCTACCAGAACAGGTAAGTACAGTGAAAATTTCACTAGAATGGCCAGGGTTTTCTACAATATCTGAGATAAAGATGTTTCATTTGTATGTCTTGCTTAAGTCGTGGTGCTGCCCAAGGTAAATTTCTTGAGTGATAAAATTAGTATGTTTGAATTCCAGAGTGGCTAAACAATCACACACACAGTATTCATCTTTGGCTGGGAGACTGGATGTACAATAGTTATTGTGTAGTGTCTAATCTAATATCAATAAGAACTGAACTCTATTGTGCTGTTGTCTAGATTCCAAAAATTGTCATGTACTAGTTTGTTATTTTAGTGAAGAAACAAAACCTTTTCACTTCTTACAGTTGCTTTCTCTAAGTCAAAATCAATTAAATCTGGCAGAACTAGTGTATTTGGGTTAAGTGGCAAGTTTTAGTAGCAGAGGGGCTGCAGTGATGGCTTCTGGGAGAAGGTGCCAGGGGCTCCCCCATGTTGAAGAAAGCTAGAGCCAGCCACCTCTGAGATGGACCTGCCCCTGGCCAAAGCTCAGCCCATCAGTGATGGTGGGCCCTCTGTCATAAAATATTTACACAACTGTAAAGAGTCACTGTGCAGCATCTGGGAGAGAGTAAGCCTTATTCCCCACCCCTCTATGTTTCCAGGAGACGATAAGAGGAGGTAGACCTGGCAAGAAAAGAGTTTTGAGATGATGATTTTAGTTTTGTTTTTATTCCTCACTATCCTACTCTGGTTTTGACTGACATTAAATTAAATTAATTTCCTCAAGTCAAGTTTTTTTTTGCCCATGACAGAACTTGGTGAGTTGTCCTTATCTTACCCGTAAGCTTTTAAATTTGATTTTATCCTCTGGTCCTGCTGAGGAGTGTGAGATAGAGCCTTGGTGGAAAACTGCCAGCCTGTTGAGGTCAACCATGTCTTATATGGGAATTTTGTCTATAAATCTTTTTAAATAGTAGACATTACACTTCAAGGATTTATTGCAAGTTTTTCCACACACATGCGTATGTGTGAATTTATGACGTTCCAGACAGTAATATAAACACAACAATTTCAAAAGGTCATAAATGCTTTGGTGCAATCACACAAAATTAGTATATACCCCAGGATGACAGAAAAATTCCTGACAGCATATTGTGTCTCAATATTCAAATGTTATGTCAAGTCACACAAGGCATACAGAGGACTTTAATACCTCCTAGTTAATGTGTCAAGACTTGTGTCAACACATGTCACGTTATTTCTGAAAGCAATGAACTTATTAAAAAGATTCACTATGCTGTAACATGCTTTATGCTTTTCTAGTACTCTTCCAGTGATCTCTGAATTACTGCAGCACTTGTATTTAATTGTTTTCAATGTTGCAAATATGTCTTGTTCAGCTCTACTCAACAGCATTTTTAACATCAAAACACTTATTTTGAGGCACCAGACATCTCTGCAGCTGGCTGAAAGGGGAAATGGAGATTTCAGCATGAGGAAGTTTTGAGAAATAGTTTGTGATTTTGAAATGCAGATAGCAATTGGGATATTAATTAATAGGGACAAACTCTAAGACCACTGACATTGGCAAAGGTGAAAAAGAAAAATATTTGAGTCAAGCTAGGTTTCTTCCTTTTCAGTCAAGTGTTACAAAATGGGGGTGTACTGTCAACCTCTACATTAAAAATAAGCAGCTTGATAGTTCTACAATATGAATCATAAATAATCAGTGATAATCTTGATTTTTACATCATGGAAATACTCTTTACCTGTGCAGTCATCTCATGACCTTCTAAGCTTGTTTACATCTATACATTTAATAACTAAACATAATAACATTTTAACAAAATAGAAGTACATACTGGCACTCCATTTTGAATTGGGAAATCTTTAAATCACTAGAAATATTCACTCTGCATAAAATTATTTTCTTTCCTGCCTCTGAAAAATCTGAAGAGGATAATAGTTTTTCTCCTTTCTTTCACTGCATTTCTCTAAGTGTCTTACCAAATATTAAATTACTATGTGTTACTGGGCTAAGAAGGCACAGATTTATCCTGCTTTGCTCCAAGACAAGGATCATTCTAGTTGGAAAAATCTTGTAAGATTGTCCAGTCCAACTTTTAACCTCAACTCTACTGAATCCACTTCTAAACCATACTCCCAAGCACCACAACTAGATGTCCTCCGAATACCTCCAGAGACGGTGATTCAGCCTGTTCCAATATATAAATACCCTTTCAGTGAATAATTTCCTTCTAATGTCTAATGTAAACCTCCCATAGAGCAACTTGAGACCATTTCATCTTGTCCTGTTGCTTCTTACTATGAAGAAGAGACCAGCTACCACCTCACTACAATCTCCTTTCAGCCTCTTTCACCGAAGAGTGATGAGGTCTTCCCTTCTCTGCTGTCCTCATCTGGACATACTCCAGCACCTCTATGTCCTTCTCATAGTGAGGGGCCCAAATCTGAATGTAGTAGTTAAGATGCAGCCTGACTATTGCCAAGTGCAGGGGAACATTTGCTGCCCTAGTCCTTCTGAACACAATATTGCTGATAGAAGCCAGAATGCTGTTGGCCTTCTTTGCCACCTGGGCAAACTGCTGGATCATGTTCAGCTAGCTATTTATGGACCTCTCTAGACACTTCTTTCACCAGCCATCTTTCCAGCCACTCTTTCCCAAGCCAATAGCATTGCACAGAGTTGCCATAACCCGAGTGTATGACCCAGCACTTGGCCTTGTTCAATTTAATTTGATTGGCTTCGACCGATCTGTTCAGCCTGTTGAGGGATCACTGTAGAGCCTTCCTACCCTCAGGCAGTTCAGCACTCTCTCCCAACTCTCTCCCAGCTTAATTTCATCTTGCAAATTTACTGAGGGTCCACTCAATGCCCTCATCCAGATCATTGATAAAAATATTAAACAGGAATGGCTGCAATAATGAGCCCTTGAGAAAGCCATTAGAGACTGTCCTCCCACTGGATTTAACTCCATTCGCTACTACTCTTTGAGCCCAGCCATACAGACAATTTTCTGGCCAGCAAATAGTACTCTGAGTTTCTCCAGAAGAATGCTGTGGGAGACAGTGTCAAGGACTTCACTAAAATCTAGGCAAATGACATCTACAGCCTTTTCTTCATCCACTGAATTGTTCACTGTAGGAGATTAGGATTGTGAAGCAGGACTTGTCCTTCAAGAGCCCATGCTGACAGGGCCTGATCACTTGGTTGCCCTGCACGTGTTGGCATAATGGCACTAAAGATGATCTTCTCAGTAACTTTCCCTGGCACCAAAGTCAGACTAACAGACCTGTAGCTCCCAGGATCTTCCTTCCAGCCCTTCTTGTAAACGGGTGTCACATTTGCCAATCTCCAGTCTCTTGGGACCTCCCTGGTTAGCCAAGACTGATGCTAAATGATGGAAAGTGTCTTGGTGAGCACTTCTGGCAGCTCCCTCAACACCTTTGGGTGTATCCCAACTGGCCCCATAGACTGCTCCATGTCTAAGTGGTGCAGCAGGGCAGTAACCATCTCCTCTTGGATTATGGTGGCTTCATTCTGATCCCCATCCCTGTCTTCCAGCTCAGGGGACTAGATAGCCAGAGAACAGCTGGTTCTGCTACTAAAGGCTGAGGCAAAGAAGTTATTAAGTGCTTCAGGCTTCTCCTCATCCTTGATTACTGTTTCCCCTTGAATCTTTATTGGTAGGGCAGAGGTTCTCTTTCGTCCCCCTTTTGTCACTAATATATTTGTAGAAGCCTATCTTGTTACCTTTGTCATCTGTGGCCAGATTGATTTCAAGCTGGGCTTTGGCCCTCCTGATGTTTTCTCTGCATAACCTAATGACATCTTTGTAGTCATGCTGAGTTTCCTGTCCCTTTCTCTCAAGGCTGTATACTCTATTTTTTCCCTGACTTATGACCAGATTTCTTCATTCAGCCAGGCCTCTTCTCTTCACTGCTGGCTCATCTTTTGACACAGGGGACAGCCTGTTCCTGTACCTTTAAGATTTCCTTCTTGAAGAATGTAAAGCCTTCCTGAATTCCTCTCTCCTTTGAGACTTCCTCCCAAGGCATTCTGGTAAGCTGTCTCTGAAACAGGTTATAGTCTGCCTGCCCAAAGTCCAAGGTGGCTGTTGGACTCATTACTTCTACAGGAACAGAGAACTTTATCATTTTGTGGCTGCTGTGCCCAAGATGGTCTCCAGCTGTCACATCCTCCACAAGTCCATCTCTATTGACAAAGAGCAGGTCCAGCAGGGTGCCTTCCCTAGTTGGCTCCCTCACCATCTCTGTGTGAGGAAGTTATCTTCTACACACTCTAGGAACCACTGGGACTGGTGCCTCTCTGTTGTATTATGTTTTCAGCACACATTTCGGAACTTATAATTCCCTATAAGGGCAAGGGCAAGCAATTGAGAGAATTCTTTCCGACATCTATAAAAAGACAGGTTGGGGTTTTTTTTAGCATTGAGCAGGGCCATATTCTAGTTGTCTCCAGCTGCCTAAACGACTGATGTCTGTTGGTTCTGGAACAACTTATTCCTAAAACAATTTCATTCTCCTTCAGCTTGCCTTTAGGATCTATCATTCAACATGAAATATCTTCTGCATGTTATAGATCCCACAATTCATGTTGTTGGATCAATTCTGATCTAAGGCATACATCCATAACACATATAATTTATTTGTCAGGTACAAATGTAAAAAGTTTTTCCCCTGTCACTTTTTAAAAGCCATCAACTATCAAAGCTACTCAGACATTAGCTATTGTCTTTTCTAAGTTAATCACCTTTTTTCTCTTTGTAGGTCACACTGAGGCGAAGTCTTTTCTTGAAGCCAAGTAATCCAAACTGTTTGGACACTTATCTTAAACAAGGACAACTCTCCTTTTGCCTTTCCATTGATTATATGAGTACTTAGTTGACTGGTTTAAACTAGT
Source organism: Heliangelus exortis (assembly GCF_036169615.1). Classification (NCBI taxonomy): domain Eukaryota; kingdom Metazoa; phylum Chordata; class Aves; order Apodiformes; family Trochilidae; genus Heliangelus; species Heliangelus exortis. The sequence continues at coordinate 96,374,425 of NC_092422.1, forward strand.
TGCATATCTTTTAATTATCTTGACTTCAGGTAGAAGGATCTTTTGTAAATAGGAAGTAAAACAGTGTTAGCCATTAAAGAATTTATCCTGGCACTGTCTGCTCAATCAGTATATTCCCTGTTGGCAATGCTCTTAACAAAATAATTTGTTGATTTATTTTAAAATTTTTATTCTCTGAAATAATCAATAATGCAAAGCCATGAGGAGTGTGTATATCTGTGATGCTACACTTTGCTTATTTTCTTTTCTTATAACAATGTACATTTAAGAAAATGGACAGGTTACTAGTCACAAAGAGATACTTTACATATCCACATTTTTCACACAGCAATGAGTCAGCATATTTAAAACTATCTTGTCACACTGTTAAGTGAGCTGATTATTTAGTCTGAGAGTGCTCTTAGTGGGAAGAGTGCATTAAGACTGCTCAGTCTTACTTTTTCAATCTTTAGCTGTAAATGATCTCAATGAAGTACCTTCCTGCAATTTAATGAAACAAAGGTAATCACATAACAGGGTTGGTTTTTTTAATTTTCTCTTTACTTGTCTCAGTGAAAATGTGACCTTGTCTCTAATTACATTTTCATTCCTTACGTTTTCTTCTTAAAAATTCATGAGGAAGGAAATTAGATGCTCTCTTCATTCTGAGAGATAGCTTCTTTTTTTTTTTTTTTTTTTTTTTTTTTTTTTTTTTTTAATTATTATTTATTTCCTTTATTTTTCAAAGGTAAGAGTAACATGTGCCTTTTCTCCATAGAGGATACCTGTGGACACTTCCTGCTTCCATGGCTGTGCCAGGCAGAAGGGGAATGGTGGGAGCAAAATTTGCACTGGTAGATGAAATGGTGGTAGAAGTGCTTCACAAAAGTTATATACAATAAAATACAGTATGATTTGCTAGCATTCTTATTTTTAATTAACAAAATCACCCTCATGCTTGAACTGTCTTTTGCTCTATTTCAATATATTGTTCCTTATTCAGACTAACTTCACTCTCTTTTCCCAAGCCCGCTCCTGAAGGGGAGAGAGGAAGCAGCAAATGAGCTGGTGACAGCAGCATCTGGATTGATGATGAATGGGAGTTTCCTGTCTTTTATCAGAAGCATTGACAAGCATTCATTCTGATCCAGATTAAAAAAAAAATGCTGTGAATGCTCAGTAGCTTCCTACAGATGTCTAGAAACAAACTTTCATGTGCACACATTCTCACGTGCATGCACACTACTCTCACACATACACAGAGAGTTAGTGACCTATTTGCTAGATGCAATCTATGAGAACAGAATGTGGTCCGTGAAAGGATCACAAAACTTGATTAAAGAACACTTTTCTATGCCACACACATTCACAAGCGTGATAAAATGGGAGGAATGAAGATCTAACAAACAATTGGTTACTTGGCCAATTTTATTTGGAGTTTAAAACTCCATTTTAATAGAGTATTTATGGTCTTCATTTTCATAGAACGCAAAATATAATTTACTGATTTTAGCTTAACAGGGATGTTTTGAGGAGCTCTCCTAACTCAATGACAACCACTTGTCCCAGATGTTGAAAGCCAGTGTTCACTGCTGAAGGGTGATTGCTGCTTGTGTTATTCCTCTCTAACATACAAATTGCCCTGTTCTTGAGATGCAGGGGTGAGCAGGCCTCTCTCTGTCCCACACGCTGACAGACATGAGTGCTCAAAATGCTACTGCTTGACTGGTATTGTTGTACAAAATAGCAAAAAAAAAAAAAAAAAAAAAATGCTAGGTGTAACGGGAAAGGAATCACTGATTTAAAAAATGTATGATTAGAGTTACTTTCGTTTTTAGCTTCAAGTTGTTTTCCCTTTTCCAGGGACCATGAAGGATATAAACCAGATGATTTGGGAGGTGCAGTTGACTTCTGATAGAAAAAAGAAAACTGCTTTTACATCTACATTCTAAGTGCAGAATTTTTTTGCCTAATTCTAGAATGTGTTTTTCACACTTAGGTGATTTACTGTATAATGCCTCTAAACTCAGAAACAGACTTTTCATAAGGCTCCATATGTTTCTGTCCCGTGATATTAAACCATGAAGCTGTCATTCCCAAATTATGCTTATGTATATTTGCAATTTTTCTTTAAATTAGCTGGTTTGCATCAGAAAAATAGAAAAAAAGCTATGTTCCATTTATCTCTTGATGATAAATCCAACTTCAGTTAAATAAATTAGTTCATCCAAAGGACTGAGACCTGTGAATAAATAATAATATATACATCATATACCTAATTCTCATTATAGTTTTAGTTGCATTATTTAAATGGATGCAATGGCACTTTGCTTTAAAAAGAGAGAGCTTCAACAACTCACCATCTATCTAGGATTCACTTGTGAAATTTCACTTCACCTCTTATTTTCTCCATAATTCCTCATGTTAGTGCATGTTTCTATAAATGACCTCATATAAGAGCTCTTATTAAGAGCATACAGTCTGGAGCACATTGCTAACTCATGCTGAGCTTTACATCAGCTGACATCCCCAAGTCCTTCTCCTCTGGGCTGTTGTCAATCCATTTTCCTCTTGACATGTATTTGTGTTTGGGATTGCCATGACACAGGTGCAGGGCCTTGCACTTCGTCTTATTGAACTTCATGAGTTTGGCATGTGCCTGTCAAGGTCCTTCTGGATGGCATCCCATTCCTCCAGTGTCAACTGTACCTCACAGCTTGGCGTTTTTTAGCAAACTTGTTGAAAGTGCACCGAGTTCCACTGTCCATGAGGTCCAAAAGATGTTTAATAACACTGGTCTCAGTACAGACCCTCAAGGTACAGCACTCAAGACTGGTCTCCATCGAGACATCGAGCCATTTACCTAAATCTCTGATGGAAACCGTACAGCCAGTTATTTACCCACATAGTGGTTCCTCCATCAAATCTGTATCTTTCCAATTCCTTCAGATTAATGCTAAAAATCTGTGGGAAATTGAAGAAGTCAGCATATGGGCTTTTATATAGTGATCATTCAGTTATCAAGTCTTTTTTCAGTTCATTGTTCAACCAATTGGACGTATATCCATGCCTTAACTGAATGTAGAGCACTGAGTACTTAAAAAAATTCTTGCTATTTTATTAGAACAAATTCTAGACTAGAGCCTTGCTACTGGTTTCATTGTAATGAATCTTAAAACTTTTGTTCCACATAAATCTTCTGAACTTTTATAAATGGCAGACATCTGACCTACACAGGACAGAAGGCTTTTTACAAAAGAGGAAAAAATAAATTTATTAACATGGAAGTTTGCATAACTGATAGGAGCACATTTCTGTTCTGGTTTGAGAGGACCAGGATAGAAAAACCCTGCCTGGGACAGCAGCAGCAACAGCCATCCTGCTGATGTGGCAATTATAATGGGGAGCAGCTGAGCCTGTGGGGAGGAGAGGATGGGTCAGAGGACCCAAATAAAGCAATCACAATATTTCTTCACATGATGCTTTGTATAAAATGGCTCCCAAGAGAGCCCTCTGGTGGTATTTCTGGCTGGTGTGCCAGATGGATTATGCTCCTGCTCCTGCTCCTGCTCCTGCTCCTGCTCCTGCTCCTGCTCCTGCTCCTGCTCCTGCTCCTGCTCCTGCTCCTGCTCCTGCTCCTGCTCCTGCTCCTGCTCCTGCTCCTGCTCCATTTCCTCATCAGAGAACCTTTTACAACTATATGGGTTATCTTCTGCCTTCCCAAGCAGGACCAGGCTGGTTTCTCTAAGACTGCTGCAGACTGTCACTTGAGGCCCTGGACTTGGGCATCCCCATCTACTGCCCAGTCCAGTCTGGGATTTTTCTGGTTGGGAAGTAATTACCAGCTGAGGAGGGCAAAAAACCTATCCAAATTTTTTTTTTTTTCTCTCTCCCTTATTCCCTTCTTCATCTTCACCTGAGAGGGTAGGAGGGAATAACAGAGAGCATCTATCTCTGTATAGTTACTGTCAAAGACTATAACTGTTCATCAAAGATACTTGTGCAGGAACATTTTTTTAATACAGAATGGGAAGTGAAAGGTATTTTAATTAAAATAGAGAGCTGACAATCAGACACACATGGAATAAACTTTTTCTTCTAGGTAGCAATGTGGAAAAGTTAATTCAGGACAGCCGCATTTGCATGAATTTGAATTTATCCATACTTCTGAACATTTTTTGGCTGCTTTCATTAGTATTTTTCTGTTTCCATTATATATATGACAACAGACTGTGATTGTAACAGTATTCAAGGAAAGATGCAGTGATTGTGCTGTGGAGTGCATGACTCATACTCTACAGTTTGTGCATTGATTTACACAAGAAAATGAAAGTTATTTAAAAAAAATTTAAAAAGGAGACTTGGGGAGCAAGCTTTTAATACTAGGGAACAAGGACTATGTCCCTCCTGTTTTGTTCACGTTGTTGATTCTAACCTTTGTGGAAGTGAGAACATGACTTCACATCAGAGATTCTTTTGAACTATTGTGGCACAGAAATTACTTCATATTAAGGCAGGAGAGCTTTCTGTCTCTGGCTGCAGGTGTATTACACAAGAAAAAACAACTGTCAGCTTACCTAGGTGCTCATTTTATTCCTAAAATGTATGGAAACTCCTTTATCCACTTAACTCTAAGTGTGCAACTACAAGAGATGTTCTGTTTAAGCTAAATTAGTATGGTCAAGGAACTGAGGATACCTGGAGCTGATAATTTCTGCAACTACATGGTACATGTTTACATAACATACACACTTACAGAATATACCATCCTTTTCAAACAGTCATGGGCAAACCCCACTGATGTGAATCAAAATTGATGTGCTCATTTGTTTCTGCCTTTCCATTCCAGCTAAAAGGTAGCTGGGGGTTCCCAAAGACCAGGTTTTCCTTTTGTTTCTTTTCTGCAGAAAGCGCTCACTGTAAAATGGATTTCAGAGAAAAACACTTGTCTAGAAAAAGGACAAGGAAGGTTTTCAATTTATTTTAGAAAAAAACCTCCAGAATGCAGACTCAAGGTGCACTTACTGTTGATGTTTCACTTTTAGAATAAGTTTTCCCAGTTTCAGCAGTGAATATAGTGACAAGCTAGGGCACCAGAAGATGATGACATATGTGGTCTAAGATAAAGCCAGATAGCAAGCAATATGAGAGAGACTATAGTCCTCATTCACTGTGTTTGCTTGAGCTTTGAAGTTCCAAGGAATCCAGGGTGAAAGCAGGTGTGTATCGTGGAGGTAGTCCGTAGCTTGTTAATTTTTGTCTATTTATCCAACAGAACAATTTCTGCTGTGGAACACTTGGAACGATTACAAAGAAAATTCAGAATCCCTACCCACCTGAACCAAGGCCCTTCACATTTGTTGAACTGGCACAGCTGGCCCATATTCCAGCATACGTATGCAAGAGCAATGTCAATAAGGTAATACTGCTTCATTATGAGGAACCACACTGAAGCAGCCAACCTAATGTCTCAGGGTGGACAGCAGGCATTGCAGTAGTGAGAGAAAAAGATGCTGACCTGCTGGCCAGATAGCAGGTAAAGAAATAAGAGATTTTCACCAATAACACTGTAATGTTATCTTTGAAAACCACTGTAATGTGTTGCAAAACTGAACATGGAATCACTCAGGAAACATGTGAAGCAGTAGAAAATTCATTATCTCTTTATTGTAACATTACATAGTAACATAAGTGGTTACTTAGAAGGAAAATCTTATGGTAGGACTTGCCTGTGAAGGTGCAGAGACAGCCAAAACCATTCAGTAGTTGTGTGCCTAGAGCCTCTTAAGAATATACTTCTGTTTTTATATGGAGATTGCAGCAGAGCTCTGTAGCAGAGCAGGATTTGGGCAGTATTGTCCCAGCTTTTCTACTTCCCATGCAGGGAAGAAAAAAACCCTGATCCTGTATTTTGTCATAAAACAATCAGTAGAGCCATTCCGTGCCTCATCTAACAACTAATACTGAACATTGTGGATTAATATGCTCATAAAAAATACTGCAGTTATTATTTTGATGAAATATACTTTGTCCTCTTGGTTTCTAAAACTGCTAAAATAAGGATTAAGAACATCACATTTTATAAATACTTCTCTATTTCCTTGGATATAGCTATGTCATTTTGAGAACTCTCAATTCGAGATAAATGCACTGATTAAACAAATTTCAATTATAAGGAGTGTTGTAGATGTAAAAAGCCAGATATTTACACTGTATTTGACTCAAGCATTAACTGAATGACTGGACATTATCACAAATCAAATCAGTGACATCCCTCCAATATATAATAAAGAAATCAAAAATGCTTTCAGCCTCAAATGGCCAAAAAAAAAAAAAAAAAAATCATCAACAAGCAATTGCTGCAAACATCCCAGTAGTTGCATGACTCAGTGGTTCATTCAGATGCAGACCAAGGAGACACACAATAAAACTCATCTGCTCCAAAATATCATGTGTATCACATTTAAATTACAATTTTGCTGCTATAGGAAGCAGCTTTCTGATGCTGTGTAGATGATAGGGTGAAATGATGCTGATAGCCCAGAAAAAGAGATTAAAACATGGAAAAATTAAGATAAGGAAATTCAGTTTTTACTTACCTACATTTGCAAGACTTTATAGTAAAATGAGATTCACAGTTAAAAAAAGCAAGACGTGAAAGGGAAATTGATCATTATTTTTGAAGGTGACAGAAAATAAAGTTAAATTACTGCATTGAGAACTGGAGCAGAGAATAGAATTGGGAAAGTTCAAAGCAGCAAATTCAGTGGTAAATTCAGCGTCTTGCCTAAGAGGAACTTTATGAAATTAGGTTTAGAAACAGATAAAGTTGTAGCTACATCTAAACTATAATTAAATGAACAAGGAAGTATAACAGGAAAAAAAAAATCTCAAAGTTTTATCTCCAGGGTCAGGTACTCTATTCTGTAGCAGGTTCCAGACTTATTTGTGACTGATTTTGCTTTTGGAATTGCACTCTTCTTCTATTTCAACTCATGTTTTTTTAAAGCAATATTAAGCACTGCCTTCCTCTCAGTGTTTTTATATAAGGAAATTTTGTGTCTTCTTGGTTTTGGTACAGATTGACAACTGTTCACTTATACAGATTTTTATATAGTATTTATGCATATAATTCATTATACATATAATCTGCGGTCTGCTTTTAATTGTCATTGTTGGTGAAGTCTTTTACAGGTGTGGTATCTTCATTCCTCCTTACTTTGGCATGTTTAAGGGGCTGCCATCTCAAAATCAAATACTCAACACTATCTGCTATTGTATTTGGGAATTTACCTACCACTAAATTCTAATATAAATACGCTTGTAAGCATGATGGTCATTCTTTGTAAAAAGCAATTGCAATAGGTACTAGAACTGAAACAGAAAGATGAAATTTAATGTATCAAATCATTATTCTAAAAAAACAAAATATATAGCATATGCTACATAAATATATATTGTGTATATATAGTACGTATACATATATGTACATACATATACTATATATATAGTACAAAAATATATTTTAACTTTTAAAAATTTTTATTTATTTCAACATATTTTAGCAGAGTTCTTTCTCTGCCTTTAAAAATTCATTCTTTTTTTCTGGAGGTTTTTTTTCAGCCCTGTGCGTCAGGATCATCATCACACAATGCCATGCATGATTTTCTTTTGTTTGGTTTGCTGCTTGTTTGGGTTTTGTTTGGGTTTTTTTTTTTTTTTTCATAGTTTTTTAGTTTTATTCATTTTGTTCTGGGTTTTGGGTGTTTTTTTTGTATTTTTTTGTTTATTTTTGGGTGGAGGTTGATTTTAATTGTCCTTTTCCTGTTCTGTAACTGTAAAATGAAAGAGTAGGGTAAAGGTATTTTCATGTCTCTCTGTTTCTCTCCCTCAGATTGTATTCTAAACCTACATTTCCTTCCTTTTCTATAGTAAGGGTGTAAGATAAGTGCAATAGTAAGTGCAAGATAAGGCCTGAGCCTTGATCCATACTTACATATAATCTATAGCACTTACTAGTCCTTACTATAAACAAAATTACATATTATCAGGTCACCTATAGATGACACAAAGAAAAGCCATATTCTCTCTTACCAACAGCATAAAACAAATGAAAGTTATTATAAAGCTCTAAGATAGTGCATTCCAAATTTAGAAGGTGCTCATTCAAAACATTCCACAACTGTGAAAGTTTCTCTACATACTGGTTGATGGTATCTTCAAAACCTTTTTTTTTTATTACATTCATTCAGTGAGAAGTGTCATCCTGTGAGATATGTCACAAAGACATGGTGAGTGGGAGAGAGGAAGATAAAAAAATAGGGAATCTTTTGGAGAGATTTTTCTCCTTCCCCTCTAGTTTCCTCCAGCTCTGGTCTCTTGGTTTCTATCCTCACCTGTAAAGGGTAACTTCTTCCCATATGATGAATTTGGGGGCAATTCCCACAGAATGGGGTAAACAGCTCACAGAAAGTGTTGCAGACCCTGTCCCACACTTATCTGACTCAGATGCCACTGAAGCCCAAAACTGCCTGTCAGCCAGCAGCACATGTGTTTATCTTTGTATGTTAACTACTGTACAGAGGATGTTGTGTCCTGGATATCAGCACAGATAGAAAAACTGGCAGGTTAAGCATAGATATTCTCTTGAGTAAAGTCTGCTACCAAAATGAACTGCTTTGAATTTTCCCATCTAGATTTATCAACCTATAAGCAAAAGACATCTTTTTCTTGAGAAATACCTGTTGAAGCAGTCATCCCTCTTAGTTCTCTCCAGTGTATATTTTGTGCCAGAATACCAGTGGATATTTTTTTTTTTTTTAGAAAAAATATGAGTTATCAGTATTGCTCTTTTCTGGTTTGAGTTTACAAGAAATATTTATTTTCTCTTCAAGAAATAGAAAGAAGATAGCAGAAAACTCTGCTGTATCATGTTTACAAAATCTGATAAAATAAATCCAAACCATAGATCCATGGATCTATGAGGAAGTCTTTACAGGTAAAAAAGAGGCTACTAGCTGCTGGCCATGAGTAGGGGGAAATTCTGTAATACTTACATAAGTCTACAAAAAAAACCCAACACAGAGTTGTAGTTCAAGTTACTCAACCTATAAATTACTGTTTAAAAGAAGTTTTCTTTGAGTTTTTACTTGGTTTCTTTTCTCCAGTCTGAGCTTCCACCAATGAGACCAGACTCAAACATACACATATTTAGAGTAGTGAATGGGCTAACATCCACAGCATGTGCTGTTATGTCACTGGCTTTGACTCTCTCTGTTTTAAATCAGGCTGATTTACTTTAGCAAGCATATTTTCAAGTATTCCTTGAATTTCTCGGAGGCGATAAAACTAAACTATGTTACTTTATTCTATCCCTATGATAAAAACTTCTTAAAGACAGTTTTTGCCACTATTATTCATTGTTAACTCTGTCAAGGCACTGAAATTTAAAAATGTCAAGTTACTTCCCTTGCTAAGAAATTCAGTAAAAATACTATCTATCAAACTTTTAAAAATTTAAGGACACTCAAGCATATGTACAGCAATTGTTCTTAAAATTTCATTCAGCTTGTGTTCAGATTTGGGCTAGACTTAGAACAATCCATAAAGAACAGAATAAGAGATTTTCTCAGATGTCAATTTTGCCTAGAGTGAGTTTTAAAAGGTCACATTATGTGCATTCATACTGTAATGATAATTTAGTCAGGAATACTAAGAAACAAAGAAGACACATGCTTTATTGCAATGGGAGCTTGGGAAATAAACTATTACATAATTGATTAATTTGAAATGGATCCAGTCCTGCTGGGTGTCATTTTGTCTAAGAAGTCCTCTAAGACTGCAAAAATACCAACATAAATAATACCGAATATAAAATTAGTGCATTCTTTGGTAGGATAGAAATATTCTGATCTCCAAAATGCTTTCCTATGGTGTGCAGAGCTTATGTTTTTTTCATTATGAAAATCTCTCAATGTTCAATCTGAGACTTCTTGCTACTACTTACTGCAGATTTTTTTATACTGGTGAGAGCTCAGGTAGCAAACACTGCTTTGGAAAGCTACACTTCTAGACAATTTTTGTCTTAGTGAATGCAATTTTGAACCTGTGATTACATATACCTCAGCTTTCTTTAAAAAGTTTAGAAAGTCATGCATCATGCAGCTGATCTGTTGAAACCTTTCCTTTGGGGAAAATTAAACCTGTTAAAAACCCCTGAAGGTCACCAGCAGCTCTGTGTTGTAGGGCATACAACTTGAGCTACTAAATGCTGCTCTCCAGTTTACTGTCTCCACTATGTGGAAAAAGTTGAAACTAAGACCCTGTGATCTGAAGTGAAGAAAATATTAGTAGGGATTGTGATAAGTAGAAATGGAGTCGAAGTGCAGAGCCAGGTGAAAGTAGAATCCTTGAGTATGCAGTACAACAAGTTCTTCAGCAGCTGTCAGGCAGCTTCTCCCTGTTTAGAAGAGCCATACAATTTCTTGCAAGCAATTCAATCCTAGTTCCTCTTGATTCTGCCGACAGGGAGCTATGGTCTGCCTCTTTACCTTTATACAGTGCATTTTGGAATTTGGAATGAAATTATGTATCTGAGATGTCTGAGAGACCCTGAAAAGGGGTCTGTGATGCTTTTGCATCTGAATATATGTGTGGGTGAATATATATACATTATTGTAAGGGCATAATAAATATATGCATTTGTAAATAAATTATGTCTATATTTATACATGTGTAGGAAACTATTAGGAAATTATCGTTATGGTATATTTGAAGCATTAATGATTCAGGTCACTTTCAGCAGATCAGCACTTGATTAACAGTCATTAATGTCACACTGCTAATGGTTAGCTCTTTATCACTTTAAAGGGTTACCAGTACATATTCAGTGCAGTCAGTCCTTCACACTTACAACATGAATTGTATATTCACTCACAATCTGTGAATATACAACGCCACAGAGCTGACACTGAGTACTTAGTGTTGATGGTTGTTGGTACCTTATTGAATTCAATCACGTTTCAGAGCTCCTCAATGAGAGATGACAGAAATGAAACAGGCTGTCACCCTTCTTCTCATCTTTCTTCACTCATTATTGATGCTTTATGTTCCTTTTGCTATCCCCAGAAGAAAAGGGGATTATCTCGTCTGCACTTGTAATAGTGCAGCTTATTTTTGGCAACAGGACTTGCTCTTATTTTGCCAGACATCTTTCTTGATTCTTCGGCATTCATTCTGGTTCCATCAGATATCTCTCCTTCTCTTTCTGGAGGATTATTTTGAGTTTCATCAGACATATTTCTTGCCTACTGTAAATCTTTAGCTATTACCTTGCAGGATATACTGCTTGGATTTCTTTTTCTGCACAACAGTTTTGCAGCTATACAGTGGATCTTCATCTGCCCCTTCATAGCTACGTGTTGCACAAATACATATGTTTATGTGTGTCACAAAATTCTGTTAGCATTCTTTCAGTGCTGTAGAATTTCTATATACAGTCACAGATTACCCTGCTTTAGTATGCTTATGCAAGACAAACATGTTTATTATTCCTTGCTTAGTTTCAAATTCAGTGGGTGCCACAGGCTTCTGCTTTGACTACATTTTCCTAGGATAAACTCTGCTTTATATGAAATTTGGGGTTCTATCTTAGAGATGTAGTAAGCCCTGTGGGGTTTGTCTGAACAAGATGTTTGTTCATAAATTTTCAAATGTCAATGAAAAGGCTTTGCTTGTTTTGCCTTATTTTAACTTTTACTATGAAGTATTGTGAGGCCAAACATAATGGTATTGTATTAGCAGACAGGAATCATAAACCACACCAGTCACACACAAGTGATATTTACTTGTGGGGCTTCAGGGCCTTGATTTGAATACTGAATAGACATAGACAATGTAAGTTCTGATAAGTAAATTCAGTTCAAGGACTTGCAAATACATACATACAGTCAAATTTATTGTGCATCCAAAGAAACAGAAAAATGACCTGTTCACAATCTAATATTTTTTAAGAAAATATTTAAAAAAAATTATATTCTTTTTTTGAGGTGGGTATTTGAAGTGCATGCTTAGATTGTGGACCTACTGGAAGTGCAAGCTGAATTTGATTACTGAATTTGGCTTGCTAAATTTGTGTTACTGGGTATTACTTCTTGGTGCATGAACTTTTGTTTAACATAGCACATGGGCCTCTAAATAGAATTCCCAGTGATAAATTAAGTACTTCTACATTCTACAGAGTGACCAGAGAAGGTCAGTTGTCCAAGGAAGTAATAAAACTTACCAACATAGATGGCAATAACCAACAAACTTGTAAGGGAGAAAAAGGTGATGCTGTCTGGCCTCAGGCACCTAACTGGAGCAACTGAGTAGCTTGTCCAGAGTCTCCTTCCCAAGCTGAGGTGCCTAAAGAAAGAGAGGTGTGGCTATCCCCAGTCTTTTGCCAAGAAGCCTCAGCTAGACAATATAACCAAAACCAGGGAGAAAACAAACAAGCTCTGCTTTGCTCCACAATTCTCTAGGAAAATGTTTTAAACAGGAGATAACTACTAAATTGGAAAAGAGAAGAAAATTATTAATGGAAACACTTCCTGTGCTATGGAAGCCATTTAGGTGGGGGGCTAGACCAGGGATCTAGATAATGAATGAGCTACAGAGCTGTTTATTTCTTCAGTCCAGTACTTAAACTACTTATGGTTTAGAGGCAAGATGTAGGATAGTGTGTGTTTTTCCTGCAGTTCATCGAATTACTTGTGGTATTTACGTATAATACGTACAATTTATAAATAATTCAGGGAAATCAGTACCCTTAAATTTCAGTGGAGGGGTGGCCTGCATGGTAACACAGCAAGGCTGAGTAACAGCCTGGTGCTCTACTGTTTCTAATGCCCAAGAGTTTATAATAAAAAACCCCAACCGAGTAAATATAAGTGATTCAGCAAGAGTAGTGCTTTTATGCAAGTTCGTTTTAACCTCAGATGAGAAATAACCATATAAACACTTCAATATCCCATCTCTGAGTACTGAAGAGGGCATATAGCCATGTTATGGCATTGCTATGATCTGTGTAATAGGCTCTGATACGAAGCAGCTTGCTTGAAATTAAGCACAATGACCCATGAGTGTTGCTTCAGGGCTTCCAGAGTGATGATGGCTCCCCTTCAGTAGCTGAAGAACACAGATTTGCAGGCATGACAGCCTCTGCTCTGCTTGACCAACCCAGGAACACTACCATACCTGCTGCAGCTTGTTCCTGTTTATATGTCACTATACACTTTTACTGTGGTGGAAACTCACTTGTTTTTTGTGTGGATGAATAACAATAGTCTCTTTTATCAACTCTTGCTGTGAAATGCTATGGATTTCAATATGGAGACAGGTTGTAATGAAGTATAAGTCCTAAGTGCTCTGATTTTATTTCTCAAGCATCTGTTTTGAATACAGTTTGGGAAGGAAATAGTTGAAAAAGGCAACACATAGTTTATTAGTAAAAGGAAAAACTATGTGAAGACAGTTTTTGACCTAAAACAAGTATGTCACAATACTTAGCCTAGAGTGTTTTCTGCAAGAGGAATATAGCATTTAAATAACAAAGAGAAATTGATTATGTTTTCCCTGATGTAGCTTTGCCTTCATTCAGATCCTGCCCTGGAGAAACTCATTTGTGGTTTTCAAAACCTCAGTTTCACTAAAGGCTAAGGACAGACAGCCCAGTAACTTTTTAGCTCAGATAAGCACTGTAGGGCCTAACTTCCAACATCATCTAAGATGTTTTAGCCATATGGAAGTCCACTGTGTGCTTCTGGCACTTCATGTTCCTTTTGTCTTCCTTCAGTAAAACTTATGTCTCTCTCTGTCCTTTGCCTTAACCATTCATTGCAGATAATCCCAGCAACCTGCAATCACTCTCTGTCGGTGACACACTGTTCTCTAAATAACTTTTATATGCAGAAAAGTTTGAGGATCTCATTTGCTATAACATCTTCAGCACTGGTCTTCAGTGTTTACTTTCAGAGTTGCTTATTGACTAAAAATTCTTTTAACTTGAATTCATTAAACTACCAGCTTCTGTTCAACTTATTGCTCTGTTGGTTGGTTTGTTTCTTACCTAACTGAAGATATACATGGAGTAGTGATTCATAAAAATGGCTGAAATCAACTTGGTCCTTTACCAAGCATCTCAACTTTCCAATATTCCTTATTAGAAGAAATCACGTTACGTTGTGACAGAATGACTGTCAGGGTACACAACAGTACCAAGTGCACACACACCATATTGTCCAATGGCTAAAAATTTCATTACACAAAATCTAGGGTGCAGCACTGTAGCTTTGTTATTTCCTCTAGAGCAGGTCCTTTCAGTGCAGAGCCATGCCAGGATGATTCTTCTTCACGTCTCAATGCAACATGCTCAGTCCTTCTCTCTCATTTCACCCCCTTCTCTCTCTCTCTCTCTTAATTTGGGACACCTGATGCAAAATAAAAACACCAGCTGCCTCTTGCACATGGGATCATGCATCAAGAGAAGGTGTGCTGCTATAACACAACACACATGCACATACATCATGGGGAGAAAGGAGACATAAGATACTCTCAGAGAAATAAATCAGTCTCAGATTTTCTGTAGGCATCTTACTGCTATTAACTGCTGATCCTTCATTCTAATGTGTAAGAAACTGTCATAGAAAAATATGCTCCAGCTAAAAAAGCAAAAAATACACATTAATATAAGGTCAGTTTTGTATTATATTTCTAAATAAATGAAAGAGATAACAGAATCAGAATCTTGGTTCTATATTTGAAGACCAGACTGAGTACCAAAATTAGTCCTTGGCAGTGGTTCTTGAGCCAAATAAGTGGATAAATAATAGAGTTTATTAGACTTAAAAAAAATAGGTTGTGCATGACAAAGAGGTAGCAGTGCATGAAAAACATACTTGTCAAAAGTGTTATTATATGTTGATTTGACATCAGTCTTGCATAAAAAATTTTGATTGATAGTGCAACTTAGAAGTAAAGTAAAAAGGAATGCAACATTCATTATCTATTTCTTTTCTCTCTCTCTCTTTTTTTTTTTTAATGAAAAAGCTAGAATGGGATTATTAAAATGACAATACCTTTAAAGGACTCATTTTTCCTATTCTTATTCATAACAATTAGTAGTGTATCCCATGGTTAATCTGTTTATTTTAAATAGTAGTTATCAAGCATTTAAATGCCATGCAGGAAGCATAATCAGGAAAAGATACAGAGTGAAAGGGACTCTTTTAAGCAAACAAAAAAAAATCAGTTCTTTTTCCATAGTTATGAAACATGCAAATATAGGTATGTGTCAGTTCAAAAACTTGTTTTTTTTCCTGCCTGTATAATCAAAATTTAACACTCCACTGATAGTGAATGCCAATTTTCTTTTGGCAAATTTCACAGACTGACCTCTGTTTCTGTTTGAGTTACAATATTCATTTTGACTATAGAAGGGTTTAAATTATGTGCCCATACCCACTTTAAATTTACTGACTTTACTTCTATTGGGTAAATAAGAACCTGATCAAAAATTATCTGCTATCTTAAAATTAAAGGGGAGAATATGCTGACAGTGGAGATTTATAGGTAAGTAGGGACATAAGTAATGCTTCTTCACAGAGTCACACAATCACAGAATTATTAGAGTTGAAAGGAACATCTAGTCCAACTTTCCCAATAAAGAAGGATCACCCAGAGCATGTTAGACAGGAATGCATCCAGGAGGGTTTTGAATATCTGCAGAGAAGGGGACTCCACAAAATCTCTGAGCAGCTTGTTCCAGTGCCTTGTCAACCTCATAGTAAAAAAATATTTTTCTTGTGTTTTTATATTGAAATTCCTATGTTCCATCTTATGCTTGTTCCCCCCTGTCCTGTCACTGGGAACTGATGATAAGAATCTGCCTCCATCTTCCTTGCATCCACTCTTTGCATACTTGAAGACATTAACAGGTCTCCCCTCAGCCTTCTTTTTTTCAGGCTAGAGAATCCCAGCTCTCTCAGCCTTTCTTCAGAAGAGAGATCCTACAATTCCCCAGTCATTTTTGTTGCCCTCCTCTGGACTCTCTCCAGTAGTTCCCTGTCTCTCTTGAACTAAGGAGCCCAGAACTGGATGCAGCAGCATAAAGGGGGGGAGAATGACCTTCCTTGACCTGCTGGCCACACTCTTTTTTTATGCAGCCCATGATTCTGTTGGCCTTCTTGGCAACAAGGGCACACTGCTGGCTCATGGATAGTTTGCTATCTAGCAGGGCCCCCAGATTCTTCTCCTTCAAAGTCCTCTCCAGCAGCTCCACCCCTAACCTGTACTGGTGCTTGGGGCTCTTTCTACCCAGGTGCAGGACCCTACACTTGCTCTTGTTGAACCTCATTAGATTCTTTGCTCAGCTCTCCAGCCTGTCCAAGTCACGCTGGATGGCTACACAGCCCCCTGGAGTATCAGCCACCTCTCCCAGCCTTAATTGGTGTCATGTTGCAAAAGCTGGAAATGTGGAGATTCATGAAAAGGACATGTCAAGGACAAAGTCAAGATAACACAGTATCAGGTGTAAGTACGCAATTTTATTGGACACAGAACTGGTGTGCATTAAAAATACAGCTGTTGGTCTAATCATATGGAGAGAGACAAGGAAGGAAGGCAGGAAGGCAGGAAGGCAGGCAGGAAGGCAGGAAGGCAGGAAGGCAGGAAGGCAGGCAGGAAGGCAGGAAGGCAGGAAGGCAGGAAGGCAGGAAGGCAGGAAGGCAGGAAGGCAGGAAGGCAGGAAGGCAGGAAGGCAGGAAGGAAGGAAGGAAGGAAGGAAGGAAGGAAGGAAGGAAGGAAGGAAGGAAGGAAGGAAGGAAGGAAGGAAGGAAGGAAGGAAGGAAGGAAGGAAGGAAGGAAGGAAGGAAGGAAGGAAGGAAGGGAGGAAGGGAGGAAGGAAGGAAGGAAGAC
Source organism: Heliangelus exortis (assembly GCF_036169615.1). NCBI lineage: Eukaryota > Metazoa > Chordata > Aves > Apodiformes > Trochilidae > Heliangelus > Heliangelus exortis. The sequence continues at coordinate 96,391,357 of NC_092422.1, forward strand.
AGGAAGACAGGAAGGCAGGAAGGCAGGAAGGCAGGAAGGAAGGAAGGAAATAAAAGAAATGAAAGAGAGAGAGAGGGGATTTTTTATGTATAACAAAGTAAGTGGAGATGTGAACGGGGACCTAAGGCACTTATGGGACAGATGAGTCCTCAAAACATCCTGAATATGGTCTTTGCAATTCTCAGTTCTCTTCTGAAAAGTAATGTGAAGCCCCTACAACAAAAAAACCCCAAGCAAAACAAAACAAACAACCCCAATCTAATTCCCCCCACACCAAAGAAACCCTCAAACAAAAAACACAAAACCAACCAAACAAAAACTAAAAACCAAACAGAAAATACAGTTCTACAATTGTATACTTTTCATTTAGGTCTAGCACCCTCTGAGACTGCCTAAAAATCTGAGCTAAAACTAGAGTCTTCCTACATTGATGAATGAATAGGTAACTGAAAAGTCCACCACCAAAACATCTGTGGCCCCAATATATGTATTCACTCACTTCTTAAGTGCACTCTATTGACATTAGAGATTGAGAGTTTTTCAGTCTAGGTAAATACTTCCAGTGTAAAAATACAAAGCTAACAAAGATAAGAGAGAAATAAAGGGAACTGACTTGCCCAGAATACTGAAGAAGATGAAAAATGGGCTTATTTTTCAATGAATTATAATTGCCTCTGTGACTGGTAGGAATTTCTAAATGGAAAGGTAGTGAAATGGCTGCAAGAAGGAAAGATTCATATTGGTCACTTCTGAATACTTCATGTAGATATTCAAATTAACCAGCTACTTCTACATTCTTTTTATTTTTGTTTTGTTTTGTTTTTGTTTGTTTGGTTTTTTTTTTTTTGTTCCCCAGTCAGTACATACTGCTTTTCAGGAAACATAAATCTAAGTGTGAAACTAACCTTTTCATTGTTATCTGATTAATTTGGACTCTATCTGATAAAATTACTTTTGGCTCTGGCTTGGAGAAAAGCACGTACCATAGTCAGACATTTTGTGTATTAATTCTGTAGAATCTTTTAAGATATGCTCTATTAATTGTCATAGTTACACTATCCAGATCTTAAGCTGGAAAGTTTTAAAACATAATTCTTTAACAGACAAGGTGACAATTTCCTTATAGTAAGGAAATGGGGGTGGGAGGAGAGGGCAGGGAATAAAAAGACTGACCCTTGGTTTTAGCAACTGCAGATTAGAAAGATATCTAGATAATTTGAGACCAAAGTCTGCTCTGATGGTGTTTGGATTCCTTAAATCAAAGCAAAACAAACAGTAGTCTCTTTTGACTCCTTGTTCATCCTTTCTATTAGACAAAACACTGTTAACTTCTTCTACCTTTTCTAGGACTTAGCAATTTTTTCCAGATAAGTCTTATTTTGATAACTGATTATTTACTATGAAGATGAATCTGAATACGAAGTAGAAGTTCTACTTTGTATGGAGTGAATTTATGTGCCTTCTCAAGGGACTGTAAGTATAATTGTGGGAAGGTGAAATCATCCACAGAATTCCAGCCAGTTTTCAAAATGATCTTCAGGAAGCAAGAACTAAGAAGTGCCTTTAATACTGCAAAAGCCAGTGGGGCTTAATGGCAGATGGTTCTGTGAGGACTGGCAAGTTTGAGTGGTATCGTGTACACGAACTAAAAATATCACAACATTCTACTCATTTCTGTGCTAGAAACATAAAAAAATAATAAAAATAAAAAAATTGTATATCTATTCTTGTCACAAGACATTCTGGATGAATACAGAAACTCCTTACAGTCCTGATTAAAATTTAAAAGTTCCAGTTCCAATTAAATTTTTAAAATGCAGGATTTAAAAGTTATTTCCTTCAGTATTTTGTCTGCCTTTCACTGGCTACCTATGCAGCATGTTGGAAATTTAGTATACAATGTGAAGAGATTTTCCATACACTCCAAAATGATGTCTATGTGCCTAACCAAGGCTTTGGGAGCATGTGCTTCAAAGTTATTAAGCTAAAACTTACATGTTGCAGTGCTCAGTTACTTTCAGGTGTATGCCTTGAGGTTTAAAGCACAAAACAGCATAAAATTCTGAGATCTATTCTTGTCCAAGGTTTTAATCAACTGCCTGGGTTGGAAGTGCATGTCATTTTATTTTATAGGCTTTTAGATATATTTTCTGGATTTGTTTTGTTCAGTTTTGGGTTTTATTATTGTTCAGCACAGCTCTGATCTTTATTAGACCATTCTGTTAAATTGTCTTTCTGAATTCCCTAGCTCTTAAGAAACAACTGCCCTTCTTAAAATATTTTTCCAGAATTGTGGATATTGCATTTCTCCCTGCTGTGTTGTATTGAATTGCTGTTTTGATTTACCAAAGGCCTGCATTATTTCAAAAACTCTCTCCCCTCCAGCGACTGGCATGAAGCAACACACCAGCTGAGATGCATCCCATACATATATATGTTTGAAATCCACACTTCAAATCAATCAGGAGGAAATAGAACTAAAGGTGATGGTTATGTAACATAGTACTGCACAATGAGGAAACTAGTAGTCTTAAAACTTTTATTCCAATGCCAATCTATGAGCTGAAGATGACTGATTTTTAACAGTATCTGACTACTCGCTGTGAAGAAGGTACCTGAAAAGACAGGGCTTAATAATATGAACAAACAGAGGTTTTTTTTTGAAGTGAGAAGTCTAGCCTGTAATTATCCCTAATTCACATCTGTAAATAACTCTGATATCAGTGTACCAGAAAACAGCAGAGTTGGAGAATGAGACTTTCCCCTTTCTCCTCACTGCTCCAAGTCTTAAATGAAATGCTAATTGACTTTGTAGAGATTGGTGCCATGGCAATCTTACAGAAGTTCTGTGCCCAGAGCACTTTTTTCCAGGTATGTGCACAGGTATTTTTCCAGGTATAGGCACAGAAACTTTTTAATTGAGTCCATCCCTAGGGGATAAGAATTGTCTACTCTGATGGGCAGGAAACCCAACGGGCCTGGCAAAAACCTGCCTTGATTCACCATGAACTTCCTGACTGTTCAAACACAAAAGGGAAGTACAGAAAAGTTGAAAGGCAGGATAAGCTATCTTGAAAGAATTCAGATTTATCATCTGGGCATACAGCTATGGGACTGTGAAAAAAACAGCTCAACTGAACATGATACTGGTGAATAAAGTAATTGGCAACAAAAAAGATTTCTTTGGGTATGTTGGCAGCAAACGTGTGGACATACTGAAGAACAAGGACAAGGAAACGTTTAAGGTGCCTATTTCCTTTCTCTTTACAGATAGGGTTTGCTCTCAGGTTCACTGGTCCCTGTATTTAGCAGTAGGGTCTGGAAGAATGAAGTGCTACCCAGATTATAAGAAGGTTTAATAAGACACAGTGATGGGTCCTGCATTTCTGTCATGACAATTCCATGGAACACTACAGGCCTGGGGAAGAGTGGCTGGAAAGCTGCCAGGCAGAAAACGACCTGGGGGAGTTTGTCGACACCCAGCTAAGTATGAGCCACCAGTGTGCCCAGGTGGCCAAGAAGGCCGCTGAGAGAGTGGTAAGGTGCTGGAACAGCCTGCCCAAGGAGATGGTGGAATAACCAACCATCCCTGTAAGAATTTAAGAACCATGTAGATGAGAGATTTCAGGACATGCCCTAGAGGGCACAGTTATACAGATATTGATACATATATTTTACTCATATATTGGGGGCAAGGTTGTTCACGGTTGGATGCGGTAACCTTAGAGGTCTTTTACAACCATGACAATCCTGTGATTTTATGATTCTGTGACTGATAAGGGACCACAGAAGCACACTGAGCACAGGAGACTGGATGGGATGCACTGAAGGGTGGAGAGGGAGCTCACCAACAACATTGGAATTTCTTTTGCCATGTTGGAAAAGTAGTGGAATAAGTCACCAAAAACTTCTTGAAGACAAATTATGCATGACCAACATGATAACTAGCTGTACTGAAACGAGTAGTTGAAAGAGTTTGGGGTGTCATTTTGCCTGACTTTAGCAAGGTGTTTAATCTCCCATAAAATCCTTTTAACCAAATAGGACAGGTAAGGACTGGATGAATGAATTGCAATCTGGCTGGATTGCAATTAAACTGGACAGACCACTTGTCTCAATTGTTTGTGTCCAGCAGTTTAAAGTATCACTGCCAGTAATGATTTTCAGGATTTAATACAGTGGCCACTATTGTTTTTTGTTGATGATCTGGATGAGGGGATGCAATGTACTGTTTGCAAATTCACAGACAATATTAAACAGGGGTGTGAGTTATCAGTTGATGAACTTGAAGGCAGGAATTCAATTCAAAGTGCTCTTGACAGTCTGGAAAAATTTGCTGGTGGAAACCCATATGAAGTTCAGCAAAGGCAAATTAAAAGCCCTCATCTAGAACTGAGTTAGCCCGTGCTGCAGTAAAGGCTGAGAGGCAACTGGATAGAAGGCAATTTTGCAGAAAAGGACCTGGATGTCTTGGTGTATGGAAAGGTGAATATAAGACAGCAGTGTGCCCTTTATAACATTGTTACTGAGAAAATAGCTGAAAGGTCAAGTGAAATCACCAATCCCCTCTACTTGGCCTATGTGATATTGCATCCTGAGATCTATGTCCAGGTCAGGCTTCCCCATTCCTGAAGAGAGGATACAAACTGGAGTACATCCAGTGGAGAGCCATAGAAATGCCTGAGGGATGTAGCCCATGTTATTCAATGGGGCTCTGGGTGGGCTGGGCTTGTTCAGACCGAGGCAGAGATGGCTGACAGAGACCTTACTGCTGCCTTAGCTGACAAGCTGACTTTAGGTTGTTACAGCAAAGATCAAGCCAGACACCTTCCAGATATTCTCAGAGGTTCTCAAGAGCTTAAAGGCACAGGCTGAACTTGGGAAATTTCAGGCAGATATGAGGAAACATTTTTTCACTGAAAGGCACAGGGTCCCGAGAGATGCTGAGGTCTCTGTCACTGAATATTCAGAACTCTGCTGTACAAAATGATCCAGATGAACCTGTTCCAAGTTTGTAGTTGACCCAGCTTTGAGCAGAAAGTAAAAGCAGATGACTTTTAGAGATCTCCTCCAACATAAATTACCCAGTGATTTTAAGACATCATCCTTTATGCTCACTCCTACTGAATGATTCTTCTGAAGTTGCTTTCCCTTTTTAAAGAAACCTGGCAAATATAACAGAAGAGACATAACTGAACTGGATTTATGGTTTGAATGGTTTCAGGCATAGGATTTTCACTATCCAGGCAAGCACTTTGGTTTCTGGCTGTTCTGAAGTAACATTTCATCAATCATTTTGAAAGTGAATGAATCTTCAGGCAAGAATTACAATTTTATTGGCCTATAGATGGAATCAGAATCATTTATAAGGAGATGTGAGACCCAACTCATTGTCTAGAGCTGCTTTTGCATATTAAATTAGCAATCATTTAATAAAAAAGTATCATTAAGCAAAAGCTTTTTGGAGACAAGAGCTGGGAAAACTTAAAAGAGTCTAAAGTAATAGCCTTAATTAGTGCACAAATGTGCTCTTTCATTGTCTTTCCCCACTACTTCATTTTTCCAGTTCCATATTTCTGCTTGTTCTCAATTTTGGTTTCCCTCTATTCCATTTCAGGGAGCCCAGCTCTACCCAAACCTTACAATGATGGGAATAACTTAACCACCTGCTGCAGAAACCAGACTCCTAAAAAATCCAAAAGAATCCATGTTCCTCAGTCTTGTAACATCTTAGAGGTCATTTGTGAATGTAACTTCTGAGCTTTAAGTTGATCTTCAATGAACTGATTAATTATGTTGTTTATTGCATTAGAAGCTGTCTGGGGATTTTTTTCCCAAAAATGTTCACCATAACCTTCCAATAATTACTTTGCAAAAATTACAAAAGTATGTGAAATTAGGGTTCCTTTTTGTGCAGTTTTAAAGGATTTTGCTTTAACTATTTTGTCCTATGTAACCTTAGCTGAGGATGTAAAATGTGAGTAAAAAGGTCAACTAATATTTTTAACTATAAAAACAGATGCCCATCATACAGGTTAGAAGTTGCTATGTCAACCTATACCTTAGTCATAATAATAATAAAGATAAAATGTTAAAAAAAAAAAAAACAAAAAAACTCACATAATATAGATGCATCGTGGTCCTGAAAACTATTTCATCATGCTTTAGCCTTGAAAGCTTTGCAGAGATGCTTTTGCTAGGAAAGCACTGATTAAATTTAAACTTGCTATTGCAACAGAGTATTGGTTTTATATGATGTGAATTAGAACATTCTCAGACAATGTTGCTCCTCTATAATGTAAGAAAAAGACAAAACTGTATATGAAAATTGTTTTATTAAAAGAACTGGTTGCATAATGGTACAGTACATCAAAACAGGTTTTTGCCTTTATGCTTGAATAAATACAAATTAGATAATAACACTTTATTTTAATGATACACTGATTAATACTGAATTACAATAAAACCTCTATGAAAGCGCATATGACATTTCCATTAATAGCAATTGAGTTTGTTATTATTACTGTTATGATAATGAAAGGCAAATCAAATTACTAGTGATAGAACAGTTAAACTATATTGATGCTGCTTCAGGAAAAGTATAATTTTGGGTCTCAAAACTTGCCTTGTTCCCACCCTAAGAATCATTGTCGTATAAATCACTGAGATTTTATAACCAGAAATACTAAAACCCAGGAACTTTATGAAGTTCAGTGTAGAGAGGTGCAAGGTCTTGCACCTAGGAACACATAGCTCAAAAGAGCACTTCAGACTGGCATCTTCTTGGATAGAAAGCAGCCCTGTGGAAAGGGTCCGGGGGGTCTTGGTGGACAACAGGTTCAAGATGAGTGAACGGTGTGTTGCAGCAGCTGCACAGAAAGCCAACAGGATGCTGGGCTGCATCAACAAAGGCATCACCAGCAGAGAGAAAGAAGTCATCATCCCACTCTACCCATCATTTGTCCGACCACACCTGGAGCATTGCATCCAGTTTTGGTCCCCACTGTACAAAAAGGATGCGGACAGGATGGAGAGAATCCAGAGAAGAGTCATGAGGATGATCTGAGGACTGGAGTACCTGCCATACAAGGAGAGGCTGAGAAAACTGGGTCTGTTCAGCCTTGAGAAAGAGAAGGCTTTGGGGACAACTTATTACAATATTCCACTACTTAAAGGAGGGCTACAAAGTAGATGGAGACCCCCTATTTACAAGGAGTCACATGGACAAGACAAGAGTTAATGGGCACAAGTTGCTCCTGGTGAGATTCCAATTGATTTTAAAATAGTCCCTAAAAAACCTCTGCAGGCTTTACTTGCCCTACCAGTAATAATTTCAGATTCTGTGAATTAGCTGGGAAATTTATTCATTTCACTACTATGCAACCTGAAGAGATTTCATTTGAAAGGAGTCCCAGTGAGGTGGTGGTGTTTTCTTTAATAGCTGCATGAGGGAGAGACAAACTATGTCTGTTTAGCACTGACCCATCAGGAGGAGGCAAGTCTTACTTGAGGGGTTAAAGTTCTCCAAGGAAGTGGATCTGAATTGATCATATGTCTAGTTAAACTTCCTACCACTCAAGCATAGCCAGAATGCAATTATTCACCGTAGTTTACTGACAAGATTCTCAAGGGAACAGTGTTCACTTTGCTAAACATACAAATGATTTGGGCTCGTCTTTGGGAAGCTAAATTGAAAACTGTTACAGAGAAACTAGAATACAGAGTTCTCAAATGGACTTTAGAACTAACAACTAAAAAAAATCCCCCTATATTTAATAATTTATCTATATATATACTTTTATATTTATCTGCAGAAGAAGAAATAATATTGTGTTTATCTCTGGTCCTTCAGAAAGAAGACTTTTGCATATCTATAGCATTGTCCCAAATCTCAATTAACACTTTGAAATTGTATGATATTATTTTCCTATACCCATTTAACTTCAATTTGGATCACTTCATAATCTTGCGATTCAGTCACTAAGGATGTATTAAGAAATTACATACTTGTCTTGCTTCTGATCTCTGTCTCTCTTTGGGCCATCCTTTTCACAGTTTCCCTATTTTTTAATAGAAGAATGATGATTTTTAACACCTTTTTGCTAACTGTTACAATTTAATTCACAATTGTAAAATTATTTTATATAATTGCTAATATCTGCAAAGAGCACCTCAAAAGACTTCCAGTCATGGATGACTGTGCTATACACCACTTTTTTGTATACATTGAAAGGTTTTTTTCTGGAATATTTTTTTCTTTTTTTTCCTGTTACTTGCTTTTCAAAGATGAAGACAAGATAAACTTGTTCAGAACTAATTAAAAAAAAAATTTGTAAAAGGTCTGAACTTAATTGACAAAAAAAGAAGCTCTTAGAACAAAATGTTCATGGAATAAAATTTGGCAGACAAAAAATCCTAGTACAAGAAGACTAATTATTATGTTATAAAAGTCCATGGCAAAAAATAATTTATTTTTAAATTTTTAATTGTCTCCAAATAAAAGTCACACTGAACAACTTTTAACAAATCAAGTAGAGTTTGTGTTTTCAGGAATATAATAATTTCTGTGTGAAGTGCGGTATTTTCTCTTTACTGGTAATCATCATGAAAAAAGCACACTGAGATTAAGTTCAGCTGAAAATGTAGGTTTTAGGGACACATATAATTTAAAAAAAAATCAAAATACTTAACTACCTCCAGATTAACATCTTCTGACTATTAAATTTATACATTGACAGTATATTTGCCAAGAATAACACAACCATCCTTTATTATTATTATTATTATTAGTAGTAGTAGTAGTAGTAGTAGTAGTAGTGTTATTGTTATTATTGTTATTATTGTTATTATTATTATTTATTTTAATGAGTTATTTTCTAGGATTTCTGCAAAAAAGTCTTTGGTAACAGTGAATATATTTCCTCTTACAGGAATTTGAGTTACCTGAGGGAAATAGAATTCTACAGCTGAATAAAAAAATCTGTGTGTGGAAAACTGACATTGAAGCTAGAGGCATATCAAAGAATCTGAAGTCCAAATTGGGAAGGTTATTGTCCCTGTATAAATCTGAAGTTCATGACTGCTATTTCAAACAGTACTTTTCAGCTTTATTATTCACCAATTATAAGCAATGAAACAAAGTCACGAAAATAAGACACTACAGTACTTAAACATATGTATTAAGAGTATAATATAATCACATTTTTGCTACACTCTGAAAAGGCAGTTTAAACATACCATATATGCTTTGTTCAGCATGTATCTGGCAATTTTTTTCATACCTTTTCATAAAACCCTTCAAAATATTGTCTTAGCGTTACATCTCTTGAATAAAAGGGACAATTATCTATGAAAAAATCCTACGAAGTGTATCATAAAGAATTCTCCAAATAAAACACCCAAACAAATGATGAGGAAAAAACCTCAAAAGATGTGCCCTTGGATTATCAGTAAGCAAGCATAGAAATAAATTGATACTTTTTTTTCAAGCCTCATAAAAGAAATTAAAGAGAATATGTCAACAAAAGAAATCTCTTACTACTGCAAAGGAACATCAACTATAATTCTGCACTTCAGTTCTTCAACTTCTAATAAGGGAGCTTCTATAATGTTCACGAACACACATTCTAATGCTTCAGTAGTGTAGCAAAGCTTGAACTGATAATGTAGACTAAGCATCTCTATCTGTGATGCCCCACAGACAGTTCTACCTACAATTTTGCCAAAGGTTTTCTTTCCACTGTGTTTTTATGACACTTTTATAATAAACGTAACTAATTTGTATTCTCTCTGCCACCTCTTTAACTTTTCTTCCTAAATCAGTCTTTTACAAATCTAACATTTTCAATTATTCTTCCTGAACCCTGTCCACCTGGGTTGTATCCTTCTTGAACTGTGGCAAATTCATATTGGAAGCACACCTGCCAGTGCTACCTGTTCCAGAATGTGTTCCCTTTATGGCAATTCTGTGAGACTCTAGATTCATGTTCAGTTTGGGATCCATTAAATGTCTGGATTATTTTCAACAGTGATGTTACCTAATCACTTGTTTCTCATCTTGTTTTTATGGCAGTTGATAATTTCTGATAAGTGCATAGCTTGTGATTTGTCTATATTGAAGTGAATTTTCACTCTCTTGTAGTTTCTCCACTGGTTTGTGATCATGTCAAATTTAAAGCCTGTCCCCTGTCATGATTATAAATACTCCCAGTCTAGTATCCATTGGAAATTTTGCCTTCTTACTCTTCATTTTCTATCAAAATTGTAAAATAAAAATTATTAAAAATTCTTAAAACCAGACTCACTATGCAATTACATTTACAAAGACTTTCTTTTGACAGCGAAGAAATAACCACTCTTTAATGTTAATTTTCCAATCAGTTAGGCATTCAGCAGATATTCTATTTTGTATATTTGCTTAGAATGTTACATGAGACAATGGTAGTAGTTTCAGTAATGCTAAATTATTTAAAAATTCTCCGCAACCCACAAGGTCAGTTTCCCTGTTGCAGAAGCAATTAGATTATCTTCATTTGCCATGATATCAACAAATCCATACCAGTCTGCATTGGTCTTTTTTTCTTTTAGGTGGTTATAAAGCAATTGTTTTAGTTTAAAATTTTTCTGAGAAAAAAAATTAAATCAGATGGACAATAATAATTTCCTTTTTCTCCTTCCCTCCCACTTTTATAGTGGGCACTATCTTTACACTTCTGGATTTTTCCATTTTCTATAAACTTTCAAAGACAAGTACAAATGGTTCTGGTATTGCTCTAACCAATTCTCAGACTGTGATATAGTGAATTTCATCACACCCAGCCAACTTCAAAACATCTGTCTTACCTACTCTTTAATGCATTCTATTTCTACTGTAAGAAAAATCTTAGTCTTTGTCATTGCAACATATTTTTTTAAATGCCTGATGACAAAGAACCTAGAAGCGAAAAAAGGCTTTAATCAGTTCTGTCTTCTTGGGATCATCAACTTTCATCATCAAGTAGGAGATAAACTCTTTTGTCCTCCTTTTGTAAATCTTTCTTTTATTCAGTAATTACAGACAATACTTTTAATAACACCTGATTTATTGAATTCATAGATACTTGAAACATAAATGTTTATTTAATCTATAGATTTCAGTCATCTGAACTCTGTGCATCAAGGAAAAAATCACCTTTTTTGTAAGAAAAATTACCTTTTTGTAAGAAAGGTGAGCAGAGCTGTTTTCTGAAAGTGTTCTTCCTTAGGAATCATATCTAGCATTGATTAGACATCTTTTTAGCTCTTCTTTATCTCTGACAGATAAATTTAAGTAAGGTGTATGCCAAATGTGATGTTTCATAGTTCCTTCCCCTTGTATCAGTCTTTATTCTTTGAGTGTACTGATTTTCGTCCCTATAGGCTTGTGGTAATATTCTACATCATAAACCTAGTATTCTAATTTTGTGAATGTTTCTTGGTTTTGAGGGAATTCAAGTATTCATAATTAAGATAACATAATACCTTTACACGATTTGTCTTATTATGACTTCATCATTATTACATTTTCTTATCTTCCTTGCTTTTTTGCCCCTTTTTACATTGAATGTATTTTCACTTCTGCCATTGTAATTCTCTGAACTATATTTTTGTAGTCTACTTACCAGTTCTTTTAGTTGATTAATGCCTTTTTAAAAACATGTTCACTTCAGTCCTTTTCCCTTGTTTTTCCTTGCCTTGCCTTGCCTCTTCCTCCTTCACAATCTCCCTCTCTCCCTTTCCTCCCTCATCCTTCACTTTCTTCCTTACATTTTTTTTAGGTTTTCTTTCACAGTTAGGCTATCCCAAGTTCCTTTCCACCATCATTTTCTCAGATATTTCTCAGCTGCTGAAATTTGTAGCTTCCGCTGAATCTACTGCTGCTAGCTGAAACTTGCATCATCTTCCCAGTCTAATAGTTTTTGTAAGAACTCTGTTCCCAGTACATTTGTAGGATATGTTAACCATTTTTTTTTCTTTAAAAAGGTTTCTTTCCTGTTAGTTGACAGGGATCCAAAGATGTGCTGTGTTTAGTATTCCACTAAATCAGATTTGCTCCAAGTCAGTGTTACTATGACTTCAGAACCTTCTCACAACATTGAAGATTTAATTTCTGTGGATTTGATATTCAGTCAAAGAAAATCAGTCACTTAACTAAATGTTAAATATGAATACTTTCAAACTGGTGAATGTACTTGGCTCCTTCTATTGGGTTGTTAGTGGACTGTTAACTACTGTCAACTACTGTATCTGTTTTGGACTCTTCTTCATTTCCTAAATCTCTGTTTCCTTCTAGTTGATATGACATCCTAACTACAAAGAAAAGAATCCAACCAATAAAGTTTTCCAAACCATATATATTCTTAGAAAAAGGTTTATCATAAAGCCAGAGCTGTAGAAGCTCTTCAACAATCACATGGCAGAGAAGGTAAATCTGTAATTAGCTATAATTGGTTCCCATGTACATTGTGACATAGTTGCCTAGAGCTTAGTGGCACTGAGTGTTTCCCTACTCTTGGCAATCTTTCAAAACAGAATCAAAGTAATTGACTCTAAACTAATGTTAACAAGATAGCATTTCACAAAGGACAACCCAATGAACATATTGACAGAGGAGCAAAAGTTTTCCTGCTGGTTTAATAGGAATTTTGGTACAGGAATTTTATATAATTCAATGGCAATCATAAATATACATCACAGAATCCTGTCAGGCCCCAGCAATCACTGTGTAAGACAATGATCTTCCATTTATTGCAGAGTTGTTCATGAAGAATTAATGACTGTGAAAAGAAACATTCATCAGCCATTAAGGGAATCCTTTCCATGCTGTTTTATCAGCTTTTCATGAGCCTCTAAAACATCTTAAAAACATACTTGGAAACTAGATTACTGAATAATTATGAGACACTAAAAAAAAAAAAAAAATGCAGCTGGAGGCCTGTGACTAGTGGAATCTGTCATCAGTCCAGTCCTGTTCAGTATTTTCATCAGTGACCTGGGTGAAGGGATAAAGTGTATCATTAGTAAGTTCACAGATGAAACAAAACTGAGATGGGTGGCTGACCCTCTAGAAAGCACTCTGCTGCTATCCAGCATGATCTGGACAAATTGAAGACCTGGGCAGGGAGAAACCTAATCAAGTTCAATAAGGGAAAGTGTAGAGTATTCCATCTGTGGAAGAGCAGCCCCATGAACCAGTACAGGCTAGAGGCTGACCACTGGAAAGCAGCTTTGGGGAAAAAGATGTGCTAGACACATGGTAAACAACAGTCTCACCAAGAGTCAGCAATGTTTTCTCACAGCCAAGAGGCCAATGCCATTCTGGGTTTCATGTGTCCAGAAGGTCAAGGAAGATTATCCTCCCCTTTACTGTGCCCTGGTGAGGCCTCACCTGTGTGCAGTTTTGGGTTCCTCAGTTCAAGAACAAAGAAATACTGGAGACAGTCCAGCACAGGTCCACTAAGATGATTAAAGGACTGGAACATCTGCCCTTAGGGGAAATATTAAGAGAGCTTGGGTTGTTTAGCTTGGAGAAGAGGAGGTTCAGGAGGTATCTCATCAATATTTATAAATATCTAATGGATGGCTGTCAGGAAGATGGGGCCAGACTTTTCCTGGTAGTGTCTAGTGACAGAGCAAAGGGTAATGGTCACAAAATGCCACACAGGAGATTTAACTGGAATATAAGGACATACTTTACTGTGAGGGTAACAGAGCACTGGAACAAATTGCTCAGGAAGGTTTTGGAGTCTCTATCTTTTGAGACATTCAAAACCTGCCTGGGTGTGTTTCTGTGTAATCTGTTTCTGGAGGTCCTGCTCTGGCAGGTGGGTTGGCCTAGGTGATCTCCAGAGGTCCCTTCTAACCCCTACCATTCCCTGAATCTGTGATTCTGTGACTTAACATCTTGGATGTCAGGCATCCTGAGACATAGAATGTTCAGTCATGGGTGGTGAAATGTTCTGCTTTGTATCCATAAATAATGAGACTGGTACTGCATTGTTGTGATCTTGTACTTATATGTGGTGAGAAAATAAATTTCTGGTGTGTGTTTGGTAGAAGACTGCAGTTCTTACAGCTGTAATATAGTGTTGGGTACAGAGAAAGAAAATATTTGATTGGGTTTATTTGCTTGGGGTTTGTTTGTTTCTTTCTTTGGGGTTTTGTTTTGGTTTGGTTTTTTTGTCTGTTAGTTTTTCTTTTCTTTCCTGAAAAAGGCTGACTTGACTGACAAATATTTTTTGGTCTTTCACTGGCTTTCTGACTATGATGTCTTCATGGTGAATTGTATTTTAGATGACTTCTAAGTGCCTGAGGGCAAGGAGACAGGGAGATTCAGTTTAAGGTGTGCTTTTGAAGAAGCTTTTTTTTTTTTTCATTGAGATCAAAACTTCTCTTCATCCTGTTCAGATGGGCTACTGCTCCCTGTAACATTAGATAGGAACCGAAAAGGAATGCAGAGATGGTAAAATTCAGCATTGCCAGGATGTGAAAGACCCAGGCACTCCAGTGCTAATTCCTTCCTTGACCATTTTGTTCAGTTTCAGGTATTTGTATTTTACAGACTTACAGACTGTATGTGTATTTATGCATATGTGTTTTTTTGGCAACATTTTCAGTGTTTGTTTTTTATTTTTATTTTTTTCTTTATTTGATGTGATGTGTTTTTTTGTCAGCAGCAATATAGTAAACATTTTTAAAATAGCTTTTTTTACAATTATATTATCATTAGTCATCAGAAACCCACAGATAGGCACAATTCTCCTGGGACAAAAAGAGATTCATAGATAATTGTCAAGTAATCAGATATCCTGTAGGCAATAGTGACAAAAATAAGATTTTCTGACTACATGCTTGCAAAAATGTGTGTGCCAAACTCACTCACAGGCAGGGAAAGGCTTTCTCAAATCTTCTTTGTCTTTGTTACCACAGTAGTTTCCACCCTTTTGTTTCAAGATATTTTTTGCACTTATTCTTTCAGGATGTTTTCAGACATTGTCTTGACCCCTAGATGGATGTCTCTAAACATCAGACAGTTTTTTATGAAAAAGTTATCATAATTGGGAAGTATGTTTGAACTGAAAGAATGAAAGTAAAAAGAAAAATCATCTCATCAAATGGATTATAGATACCGGATATTATTGTATAATACCCTGTAGTCAAACACAGATATTTTAGATTAATGATATTAATAAATTTCCTGTACAACATCATCAGTGTCTGTTTAACATTGCTGACCTGTAAAAAATCTCTTTCACAAAATCCATTTACTTCTTATACCTTCATTTCTTTCTGTCCTATTTTTTTTTTTCCTTTTTAGAATTAAAAGAAAAGGAAGAATATATGAGAGTGAAAATATGAAAATACAAAATATGAGTGAAAATATGAAATGAGGGAAAAGGCATAAATGACTGGAGTTATATAGAGATGAAGGAAGATGGAAGAATAAAGTTGCTATTTTTTTTTACAAGTCATTGCATGCAGCCATCATAATCTGCTTTGGGTAAACAATGAAAAAAAATAGGATATAAAAAGGGGTTTTCTTGAGCAACTTTTAATTATGAGAATCATGTTTTGAAATGTTTTTTTTAAGGTTAATCACATAATCATTAATCACATAATCACATAAGTTATGGTGATAATGGTCAGCATTAATATCAATAGTAGTTAGCAAACTAGTCTGAAAAAGGTACTTCTGCTTTACACCAGACATAAGAAAAAGGAAAAGATAGCAGACAAACATGGCAGTCAAAAGAGTAAGCATGAGAAGACAATTTCTATGCATTTGAAGGATAAATTTTATGTGAGCTGTAACACTGTAACACTGTAACACTCTTTTTTTTCAGATAAGAATTCCTACCTTCAGGTTTATTGATAAGGAATCAAGTCCTCATTAA
Source organism: Heliangelus exortis (assembly GCF_036169615.1). Classification (NCBI taxonomy): domain Eukaryota; kingdom Metazoa; phylum Chordata; class Aves; order Apodiformes; family Trochilidae; genus Heliangelus; species Heliangelus exortis. The sequence goes on from NC_092422.1 coordinate 96,407,268, forward strand.
GACAGGAAAGACAGCAAAAGAGGCTGATGACAGATTCAAATGTAAAAATAAAAAATTTTTGCTCTTTCATTACCTTTGTTTGTCTTGATTGGAAGTCCTTTTGGATAGTGGTCATACAGTGTATGTAGAAAAAAATTAATAGACTCTACACTGGCATTGAAGATATACTATTTGACTGACAAATGGGAAAATACATTGGATACGTGGAGAATAAAATGTTTTAAACGTTGCTCTTACCAGTAGTTTAACTCATGAAACAGTAGTTTGAAGACAAACATGAAAGATACAAATCTGGTATGTAAACATACAGTTTACACCAGAACAAAGAAGAATATGTGCTGCTGCAGGTCTCTTTTTCATTGTGTCTGTCATTTGGATTCTGAATATTTTTTATCTTACACACAGAGTAATTTTTTGTTAATTACTGCTCACAATGCACACTATTTTTAGAAACAAATAAGGCATCAATTTTTTACAGTCTTGCACTATGCCTTTCAGTACCACAAGGTACTATCCACAAGTATATCCATGTACTTACATGGATATACTGCTGGAATACAGCTGGCATGCAGAATTTATTCTTTTTTTTTTTATTTTTTTTTTTTTTTTATTTCATTCTTTTAGTAGCACCTCCAATGATGACACTGACTTCCTTCAGCAGAAAAGATTTTCAGTTATAATGGAAGACATTTTTTTTAGGAAATAGAGTGTCAAGCTGTGCTTTAATAAGACTAAGCCACATTTATTGCTGTATCAGCTTCAAGTTTTGGATACAACAGAATGTATGTGATAGTTATGGATATGAAAGGATCTGGGGCTAAAACTGAAGTAATTGAAAATATGCTTCAGAGGCAGAAGTAGGAAAGGACATAAAATGGTAAAAGAATCAGAGAAGTTAATAGTGACAAAAATACCCAACAAAAGAAACCCAAAACAATTCAGAAAGAAAGATACGAAACCAGGTCCTTGGCTTCAAACTCCTGCAGGCAATTCCACTATGACATGCTTTTTTAAAAACTTCTAGTATATGAGATTATAATGTCAAAAATAAAAAATAAAAGAACACTGATGAGTCAGAAATCAGCTTTAAAATTGATGTTTTCTGTATGCTAAAAACCTCTTACAAATTTGAATGTGAAAAGTCTTTCTTTGAGTGACTGGGTATATTCTCTTTCACACATGCTTATGCTTTACAGATCTAGCTTTCTGTTTTCTCTGCTTGCTTAGGTATTGGGCAGGAAGAAAATGCTCTGTTTACTTCATTAAAATAAAGATAGAATCAGAGGCTAGAACATCCATTCTGTCCCCAGGCTATCAGAAAATACCAGTGGCTTGCTCCAATCCTTCTACCTATAACCTTGTAATATTCCAAAGAACGAATGTCTGCAGCAAAAAGGGAAAAGATGAACACATTTCTCTGGAGTCAAGTTTTGTGTTGGGTAGTGATGGAAAACCAAGGGAATATCATGAAGCATGGACCTTCCCTTTTACAAACAAGCCTGGGAAAGTGAATCAAGAGCTCTCCAGAATTCAGTTCTCTCACCTGATTGAACAGACAGCTACTGCCACACCATCCTGAACTGGCAGGCACTTTCTTAATTACTTAGCCCTTGCAGAAAGCAACACTTCAGCTGTGATGAAGAGGCACAATTTCCAGAGATCCACTGGGAATTTTTTTCGGTTCCTAAGATTTATAGGAAGCGTTCTACTAATATTAGAGTATATAAGAAACATTTTCCTGTCTGAATGCATGTTGAACCATTAAAAAGTCAACTTGCCCACTTTCATCTTAGAGGTGCTGCATATATTTCCTCTCAAAAGTGTACAGAGTACATGGAATAATGTATATTGTAAATCGTCTTGCAGATTTCTGTATGACAAACTTTCATCTTACAAATAGTAACTTGATTTTTCTTGTCTACCTTACACAAAGCATGAGTGAAGGCTTTAAGATTGTTGAAGGTCACTGAGTGTGTCTGTGAAAATCTCCACTGCTTAAAGAAGCAATCTGAAATGAAGTTTTCATGCAGATTCAGACAGTTTTGTGTGCAGAAATAAGTCATTCCGTCTTTTATTTTGATTCTTTCATATACTGTTCCCTGGGAAACATCAATTGTGACTGCTCACCAAGTATATTTTACTCCATTCACCCCAGCTATCTGTCCAGCCAGTTATTTACTGTGCAAAGAGTACATCTATCTAAGCAATGAGCTGCCAGCTTTTCTACTAGAATGCTGTGGGAGACAATGTCAAAGGCTTTGCTGAATTCTGGGTGGATAATATCCACAGCATTTTCCTCACCCATCAGATGTATCACCTGATTATAGAAGGAGACAAGCAGGAGACAAGTCGGGCAAGCAGGACCTGCCTTCCATGAACCCATGAAGGTTGTTTCCGATCCCCTGGTTGTCCTTCAAATTCCTTCAAATGAAAGGACAGTGAAGATGAACCTCTCCATAATCTTTCCAGGTACTAAGGTCAGGCCGGCAGGCCTGTAATTTCTTAGATCCTCCTTCTAGCTCTTCTTGTAGATGGGCACAGAACTTGTGAAACAAAGCAAACCATGCAGAAGCTGAATTACATGAACTGAATTTTGTTGGCTCTCTTTACTGATGTCAGGCTGCTGTGTCTGAGTGAAACATTTTTGATGTGAATTAACTTGCTCTGAATGAGAATTTAACTACTGCGAAAATAAATGGTCTCATCACTTATGAATATTGAGGATAAAGTTGATTATAAAAGGAAAAGAAAAATGTAGCTGAATTTGCTGAAGCAAGAAGTAAATTTGCTAATATTTATTTAAAAAATGATTTAATTAAGCAAAAAAGCTGATAATAGTCTAATTTTTTCTACATATCTTTTATTTTCTAGGCTCAGTAGTCTTCTTGTTTCACAGTCTGTCTTAATGTTTTTCTTTCATTTGTGTGGAAAGGCTTAGTAGATACAAATGTATTTATAGTGAAATCATACCTATTCTTTTCTTTCCGTCTGTTTTCTAATATGGCGAGATTGCTCAAATCTTGTCACGCTCTACCTGAGGACTGTATCTCTCTCATATGCTCCAAAAATGAATCTCACTCAAAATATTCATTCATTTTCATTTCTTTCCTTTAGTGATTCTGTTTTTGGTCCCGGTATACGTTATATTCTGGTTTTATGCTAGATCAACAGTAGTAAATCAATGCTTCATTTCTATTATGAAAATTTCCTCTTTTCTATCACAAGAAAGATAAGCTACTATAACTGCTTGTCACCTAAATGTCTTAAAATAACAGCAGTTTCTAGGAAATTAATAAATTTTGCTATTATTTTGTTTTTCCTTTAATGTACTGTTTAAATTTGGTGCATCAATGCACTTAGAAAAATGAACACAAAATAAATAATTATTTGGTTATGGTGAGAGGCTTGCATGTTGAAGGATAGGAACCAAATCAAATCATATAATGGAAGTGAGTTTTATACAGTAGAACTCAAGCTTGCATCTGATACATTTAGACATGACTTGGGTAGACACGATCCAGCTGTGGTTCTCAGGTCATGTAACATGTTAACATGACACTGATCTTGATACTCTACTAGGAAGGTTATTCAGATAAATAGAGCTGTCTAACACTGTTTTTCAGTGTAGGCAGAGGGACACTGAAGGAACAGCACTAAGCTGAAAGGACCTGGCCTAAATCTACAGTCCCTAAATGGACAGATTGTTAGTAGCTTACTGAGTCGGAAAAAAAGAACATTTGAACTAGCTAAATGTTGGGGAAAATAGACAGTTGATAGCCCAGTTGACGACTCATCATCCACCTCTATCAAAAGCTCAAACAATCCACAACAATCCACAGCCTGGATGTATTTTCTGTTTAAAACAACTAAAAAAAGAGTTTTGAAGATATTGAAGTTGATATTGAAAAAAAATCTACAAAATCACCTACTATTGCAGTCTTGTGTGGTTGCAAAATATTACAGTAGAAAAAATAAAATCTCATAAATGATATCTGTAATGAAACAGTTGAAATACTGTCAAAGTGAGGAGTTTGATGCATCAAGTAATTGCTTGTTATTTAACATGTAAAAAGAACTAATTCAAAGTAGTTGGTGGCTTAGGCTGCTTCTTAATCTGCTTTGAGTTAGACACATACACTGTATATTATTTTTTCTGTGGATGATGTAACTAAGTTTGCCTAAGAATCACAATGGTATGTTGAAATCTTTTCAGTCAGTTTCAAGTTCAAGAACATGCAACAAAGTGGGGAGTACTTATAATGAGGCTTTTACTATAATGAAAAACCCTCATACTGTCCTTTGTTGGTTACTCAAGGACAAAAGTTGGATGAAGAGAAACAGGTGTATCAGAAAGTATTTTAGCATTACAATTATCACTGAAAAAGAAAATACTGCAAAATTTATGACACAGTTTGCGCAGAAAGTCTAGAGTAGATGAGTAATTTTAGTAAAATATCTCCATACATTGTTATATTCAATTGATTAACATGGTCGCAAGATCTGGCAAAAAAAAGAAGTCATGAGAACATTTAACAAGTCTTAGAACACAAAGGAAATATCCTTTCATTTGTGCTTTGTGTGTGTGTTCATCAGTAGTAAAAGATGGTTAACTTACTTGTTTTCCTCCTGTGATGAAATAACAGGACTTGTGGATGAGAGGAAAGCAATCATTGCTGTCTGTCTTTGCTTAAAAAGTTTTTCAGATAGTCTCTGCCACAACCTGGACAGGGCATTTAGGGAGACACAGACTGGACCCCCTTGGTTTCTAAACTCCTTTTCAGAGAAGAACCAAGGTGTGGCTGGATCCACTGTCAGATCTGGCGCTCCCAGGAGAGGCAAAATTGTAACAATCCAATGAAATGCTTGATTGTCAGACACCCCTTGATCAGATTGAGGTGAAACAACACACGAGACTCAAGGTCTGTATTTGAACATAAGATTTAACTAGAACTGTGGAATGAATAACTCATAAAAGCTGGTACTTTATTATATATGCTCAGGCTGTGCAGCCATAAATGTCGATCATTTTAATGTTCAAGATGCCCAACCTGGGGACAAATTGTGATAAACATTGTGTTACTTAGTGATTTTAGGAAAGAGAAACATAAAGTGAGAGAGTAGGACAAGAAGAGAGATAGATAACAGAAAATCACCAGTCCTGGATCGAGCATTGGGCCAGCCAGCGACAAAAGAGAATAGGGAGAGAATAGGAAAAGTGAGAAAATAAATGGAAGTCATGAATACTCATGGACTGAGAAAGACAGATTAATAGGGAACTAAAACTGTAAATACAAACAAATCAAAGAAGGAATTAATTCATTGCTTCCCATTGGCAAGCAGATGTTTAAACACTTCCTGGAGAGAAGAACCACAGTACACCTAATGGTTACTAGGGAAAACAAATGTCAAAACCATGAATGCAATATCCTCTTGATAAGTTTGGGTCAGCTGGCCAGGTTGTGTCTCTCCCCAGTTGCTCACACACCTCCAGCCTTCTTCCTGCAGGGAATAGTGGAAAAAACTGAAGGGCCTAGAGGCTGTGAAATTAATACACAGCAACAGTCAAAACACCAGCGTGTTACCAAAATTATTTTCATTCATATCTGAAACACAGCACCATGCAGGCTTCTATGAAGAAAAATATGGTTCCATCTAGACCCTGAAAAATATATTCCAAAAGTCACAGGAAAATGCTGAGAGAATATGCTGAGAAAAATCTCCATATCTGTCTTTATCATAATTATGCATATCCTTGGGAACTACAAATTATCAGTGTATTGTCCAAAATATCACTCTTACTTCCAGTGAATAAAGTTCTATGCAATGCATAAATGTCGTGGAAGTTTACAGGAAAACTTTTGTCACATAAGAGAAGACTTAGAGTCTGCAAAGAATCTTCTGCCTATAAAATAAGCTTGCAGAGTTAATCAAATGGAGAAAGAGCAGTAATTTTACAGGTTAGGAATTACTGCCTTTGCTTTCTAGATTACTTACTTCAGCAAAATGTCAGCATGCCTAAATTGGTAAAATTGATAAAAACCTCTGAGTTCTATCTCAGAATCATTAATATCTCAGTGGAAAGCAATTTACAACAGTTGGCTTCAAATACTACCCTAAAGAAAGATGTAGTAGCACTGACTGCCTGAGAGTGGATGATTTCCTTAGCTACTTATCCAACATACCATCTGGTTAAAAAGAATCACCAGGCATGCAAATCAAGATTTCATATGAAACCTGCCAATATAACCAACGTGTATCTGTACTGAAGTAGAACTAATTAAACTGGATAATTTCACCCAACACAAGTTGCTATAAGCAAACAAGTAATGAAAAGTATAAAATCTTGTAGTACTGAGTGAAATATGTGTTACTGCTATGGTGGGCCAATTTCTTGGCTAAAAGAATTCCTCCTTTGTAAAGGAAACATAAGAATAGGTTAAGGATTTCTGTTGTAGATAAAGAAGGTTTTTATTGGATTCATTTATAAATGTGTGGTTCAATGATCATAAAATCATAGAATCATTGAATAGTTTGAGTTAGAAGAGACCTTAAAGATCACATAGTTTCAACCCCCTGACATGGTCAGGGACGTGTTCCACTAAACTGGGTTGCTCAAAAGAGGGAGCATCCACAATCTCTCAGGGCAACAAGTGTTTCACCACCCTCATAGTAAAGAGCTTCTTCCTAATGTTTAATCTAAGTCTACCTTCTTAGTCTAGCTTAAAAACATTCCACTCATCCTATGACAACACGCCCTTGCAAAAAGTTCCTCTCCAGCTTTCTTGTAGGTCTCCTTCAGGTACTGGGAGGCTGCTACAAGGTGTTGTCAAGAGTATTTTTAATTCAGGTTGAACCACCCCAACTCTCTTAGCCTGCCTTCATAAGAGAGGTGCTCCAGACCTCTAATCATCGTTGTGGCCCCCTATGGACTTGCTCCAACATCTCCATGTCATTCTTCTGTTGGGGGTTCCACAGCTGGACACAGTAACCCAGGTGGGTTCTCACAAGAGCAGAGTAGAGAGGAAAAATCACCTTTCTCGACCTGCTGGCCATTCTTCTTGTGTTGCAGCTCAGGATATAGTTGGCTTTCTGTGTTGCAAGCACATACTGCCAGCTAATGTTGAGCTTTTCACTAATCAACATCCCTAAGTCCTTTTCCTCAGGACTCTTCTCAATCCATTTTCCTCCCAAAGTGCAGCACCTCGTACTTGGCCTTATTGACCTTCATGAGGTTGTCATGGGCCCACCCAATCTCAATGTCCCTCTGATTGGCCTTCCTTCCATCCAGTGTGTCAACTACACCACAAAGCTTGGTGTCACCAGCAAACTTGCTGAGGGTGCACTCAATCCCCCTGTCTCTGTCTCAGACAAAAATGTTAAACACCACTGGTTCCAGTGCTGACCCTGGAGGAAAATCACTCATCACTGGTCTCCATTTGGACATCAAAATGTTGACCACAACTCTTTGAATGTGACCATGCAGTTAATTTCTTATCCACTGAGCGGTCCATCTATCAAGTTCTTGTCATGCAAGAAAGTGTCAAACATGTGGCACAGCTCCAGGTAGATTATGGCAGTTGCTTTCTTCTTATCCACTGGTGCTGTGGATGCATTGTAAAAAGTCACCAAATTTGTTATATACAATTTTCCTCTGGTGAAACCATAATGGTTGCCACCAACCACTGCCACATTTTTTGTGTACGTTAGTAAAGCCTTCAGGAGGATCTTGCTGGGCACAGAGGTGAGACTAACTGGCCTTTAGTTTCCTGGGTGTCACACTGTTAGACAGTAACTAGACAATTTTCCTGCATTTCAGTTGTTCTCTTGATGTCCTGTGACCCTTCTCTGGGCCCAGGGCGTCTATTACTGCCACTGGCCTCAAATTAGTGGCAGTGTAATGGACTGAGGATCCCCTTCCCTAGCAACCTTAGTTTAAAGTCCTCTACTAAATTGGCAAGCCAAATGCCAAATTTATGGCCAAAAATGATCTCCCTCCCTGAGAGATGGACCCCACCAGACACCAGTGATATCAAGACCTCAAAAAGTTGATGAAGATCATTTAAGTTCTATAAAACTAAATGTCATAATTTGACATTTCCTTCTGACTGAAATAGATCAATGGCCATTTAATGCCTGAATAATAAGCTGTACAGAAAGATCTAATGTACTTTCTTTGTGGCTAAGTTATATTATATTTTTGTTTCATCCTATCTTTATGAAACATTTCTGAAATGTCTATTTTTTCTACCATTTTAGGTTCTACTTTAAAGAATCAAAACACTAATATAAATTCATCCAGCCTGAAGAAGACTCCAGAGGGCCCTATAGCTGCCCTCCAATACCTGAAGGGAACCTACAGGAAGGCTGGAGAGTCTTTTTGTAAGATTGTCCAGTGATAGGGCAAGGGGAGATTTAAACTTAAGGAGAATAGGTTTAGACTGGATATTAGGAGGAAGTTCTTTAGTACAAGGGTGGTGAGACTCTAGAACAGGTCATGCAGAGAATTTGTGGATGACTCCTCCCTGGAAGTGTTCAAGGTCAGGTTGGATGAGGTCTTGAGCAACCTGGTCTAGATGAGACTCATCCTTGCCCATGGAAGGGAGGTTGGAGTAGATGATCTCTAAGGTCCCTTCCAAACTAACCCATTATATGTCTTAACAGTAGTTCACATGCAAATAGGATGACAATGGACTCTTACTGTTATTTTCTTTGGGGTTTTTTCTAATCCATTCTGAAATTAAAAAAATCCTGCTATTACACAGAATCAACTTCAGTGGACTGGAAGCAAATACTTCACAGTAAGCTTAAAAAATCTATGTATTATAATTTGTTGAAGCAGCAAAACTTACATTTGCAAAGGTGTTTAGACATTGTTCTGTATTACTATTTTTTAATTACTATTTAATTACTATTTTAATGCTCCTTATCTTTCTGGAAAGTGTTGTTCACCAAGATGGGTTGCTTGCTCCTGACTCCCTGAGTAGGACTGGTGTGGTTGCTCCCAAGGAAACTGTGGACTGTCAGTGGGATTCTGGACTCAAGCACCCCATACATATATATGTATATATATAAATATATATATATATATAATCTTTTTTAAGTCACTGTCAATAATTTAATTAAAAACCTTTAGGGGTTTTTTTGTTTGCTTTGATTTGGGTTTTGTTTGTTTGTTTATTTTCCCCCAACCTTACAGTCTCTCTCTCTATTCCCCTTTTTATCTTCCCCTGGAAGAGTAGTGAGGGAATAACAGAGAGTATCTTTCTCACCTGGTTATTGGCTAAAACTGTGACAAAGTCACAGTCTTCTGAATAGGTTACTGCAGTACAGTCACAAATATTTAGATGCACCACTGTGCTGTTCTCTCATTTGAAACTCAAATTTGAAAATTCTTTGCATAATCTCCCTTTTGTTGAGATCAGGAGATCACGCCATATAGACTGCAAGCCTGACCTTTGATATGAATAAGAGGTTCTTGACCTTTGTAGTGAGTATTTCTGACAGTTCAGAGATTTTCAGACTGTCTACTCTGACTTTCTTCTGTTATAGAAGATGTAATCTGCTTTTAGAGAAAAACTCTTAGTAAATACTAAGTTGATCATCTAACCCTAGTGCCACTTTTTCTTACAGCATAAAAGAGAGCATTTTACAGCATATTTCTGAATCCCCAATGTGTTGTATTTTGGAAGGGGAATCCGAAAGCTAGTTGCACTTCATTCCACCTCATGGGAAAAATTATTCGAGGATCTGGCTCTTAACTTTCTGAATAAGATTCTACCAAATTATGGACATATCCAGAAGTTTGTACATGATAACAATACAAAATAAGTAGTGAAAAAAGTGAGATAATATTATAGTTACGTTGAATGCCAGAAGCCTGACTTAGTTGTTCATGTCACTTTTTATCTAACTCAGATGGCAGTTAATCTCTGACCCTGCAAAGTGGTCCATCTGGCTGGAAGGTCGTGTGTCCTTGCAGAGCATCGTTGTTGTCAATGGGATTCACATGCTGGCAGCAGCTTGCAGGGCAGGTATAATTCTATAATTTAATAACTTGGTTTCATTACACAAGCATCTGTGTCAGGTTTCCCTTAAGTAGTCCAACCCAGCTTCATTATTGTTTTATAATTAGATGATCTTTTTCCAGCTGTAACAGTTTGCACAAATCTCAGAGTAGCACTTTCTGCATGGATCTGCAGAGTATAATACTGAGAGCTTCTCCAAAATGCTTGCCATATGCATAGAGCATATGGCACAGTTCTATAACTGTCTTATGTAGTAGGAACCTTGCAAATTTTCAAAGATCAAGAGCTAGGGAAGGAAATAACTTAAACATCGCAAACCCTTTAAAAGATAATTGCTATTTTCCCAGAAAACAAAGAGTAACATTAATGGAAATGAATGTCAACATAATGTAACAGGAAAGATCAGATAATCTTGGACAGTTCATTTAGAGACTATTATTTAAACTCATTTAAAGAAATGAAATCTATAGCATTATATTTGTATCTCAATTTCCCAGCATAATGCTTTATATTTTCAGCCAAAGAAAACTGCAATCTATAGAAAATTCCTATATTTTATTGTGCTAGTAAGAATAAACATAATTTGTGTTACTGAAAATGCTGAACAGATGTGAGAGAATTTGCAATAGCATTATTTTTTTATATTTAGGAAGAATACATAAGCTGGGGTTAAGCTGAACTACTGCCGATACTTCTTGTGACTTGTGATTCTCACTTGACATCCAACAGCCTCAGAATGGATCGATCTAGATGAATTGAGTTTAGATCTGTAGTCCTTTACCTCAAGTGAATTTTTTTTATATTCACCTGTATGTTCATGATATATATGGAGTTCAGGCTCTTCCACTCGTTTGTTTTTTTTTTTTCTCCTGTTTTTGGAGGACTGTCACTCTATTGGTATAACTGTGACTGCCAGTTTTTTATATTAGAACCAAATAGAGACATCATTCATTGAAAGGAAACTCTGGGACTGTGTTATCAAAGGAAAGAAATAGATTCATCAACAAGTGCTGACAGGAGAGGCACAGCTTTGCAGCTTATGAGAATAAAGCTATGGTGCTCAGAAAACAAATCAATCTGCATCTCTGCCCCATGCTAAATACCAAAAAAACCATGCAGAGCTTCTCCATGCTCTATATGTGATGTAAAAAGTTTCCTGCAGATTACTATCACTGACATTAAGGCGGTACAGAAGAAAGGAGAAAAAACAAAGACTAGAACTTTAGTTGTCACAGTGGTGATAGACACTTTTTTCCACTCAAGTATCAACTCTTGCTAAAAGTACAGTATTTTCTGGCAGTACTATGTTATGAAAGTGATAATAATGAAGACCATGTGTGAAGGTAAAAATTAAAATGTGATTTGTTGATAAAATGATTGCTAGCATTTAATACAGAGAAAAGAAGTGATGCCCACATGTTGAGAGGAAAAAATCCTGATTTTAAATATGTGTGCTGTAATGTTTACTACCACTAAAAAAAGATGTATTGCAGCTATATGAAAAATGTTGTCTTCACAGAAATTAGGAAAGTAAATCAAATGGTAAATGTGACAGATAATGTTATTATGTCACTGAAGAGATCTAGGATGTACTTGGATCTTGAATTGCAGTGAATAGTTTTGTTCTTTATGTTCCCAAAAAGTGTGTGGTGACACCTGGTGCATCAAACTATGTTAGAGATAGCCTAAAGAACCCTCTGTGGTAGATGTAACTACCAGAGCAGGTCCCGCCTAAAGCAGAATGGGAATCTTATTGGTGGCTACAGAACATGGAGTATAACCATAATCTGCTCTACTCATTTGCAGAAAATCTTTATGATTATAATAAGGGACAAAGCACTTTGCTCAGAGCTTTTATGGATATCTTAATCATTATGTTATATTGGCAAAAATTTGTTCAGTCCCTAAATGGAATATCATGAATAGAAGAATCCATAAATCAAGAATCACATCTGCTTTCAGATCCAGGGGCACAATCTTAATCACATATTATTTAACAACAGCAATTTCAATTTGTGTTTATTAACATGCAAACAACATGAAAGAAAAGGGCATAGCAGACTCTGAACCAGTAACAATCTTGGAAGTACTAAGAGAAGGCCAAGTTGGTATCTGTGGTGCCTGCTGCCCTCGTGTTGAAAAACACAGAGGTTGGCTTACAAAACTACAGTCACTGTATTATCATATTGCCTACAGGTATTACTTCAGTCATTGTTCTAAAAGTACAAGACCTACTGATAAGTAATCTGACATCACTCAGATGATTATCTTTGTGCAACAGTTATCCAGATATTTGATCAAGTATTTCATTATTAAGATATTTTCTTGTTATCCTAACACCTTGTTCAGCTACCCTAATATCCTAACATTCATATAATCCAATTTGTACCTTTTAAGATCCTTTGTTATTTACAAGAAAATTCTGTTTTATACATATGCATATGGTCCGCTATTGTATTCCATTCAGGGACAGGGACACATTGTAAGCCAAAACCACCAAGGTTTATAGCACAGATAGATCCATTAAGTGTGGAGAAATTACTGTAGCTATAACTCAGCTAAAGAAAGAATGGATCTTTTCTTTTAGAGGAAGTGTCTCTCTCTCTTTTTTTCCTATTTCAGGCTCAAGTGTGTGTGTATGCACATGTGTGCACACTCAGACACACACACACACATTTCATATGTTTGAGAACAGACCTGTGAATAACTGTAGGAAGTGTATTTATCTTTATAATTACATAAAATGGCATGTAAAACCACCTGTGAGTTTTCTGCATAAAGATTTGAATGTTGGTAATAAGAAAACAAGTTTGAAGTACATAGTCTTTCCAGTATTTGTCAAAAAAAAACAAAACACGAAAGAGGAAGAAAACTTGTAAAAACAACTAAAATGTGGCTTCTAATGATATTTGATAAAATAAACAAATAGGTATTATATTTTTTCACAAAATACAATGTAACTTTAATTTGCCATCTTGCAGGTTAGCATATATATTTTATGATGCAATTGTGATGATGTAGCTCCTGCCTTGAAAGGACTGATAAATTCAACATTCAATTCTTCATCTGGGACAGAGTCACTTAATGTATGATGAATTCATATACTGGTTTCTGCACATTAGCAATAATATTGAATGCTCAAAAATGTCAATATATTAATTTATAACAAACTTCTGAGGTTGACATCTGCCCTAAGTAGTAAAGGCATTTGCAGTTTCTATATATTTATAAATGTTTAATCCTGTGTAATCACTTATATAGAAAGTAATTTTTTACAGTATATATTCTTTCATATCATGCATGGGGAAGGAAATGCTTTTTTTCTTCTCCTGGAACAATTTGCTTATTGACTGAAATTCCAAAACAGAGATAATTATGGTATAAGCTAGACTGAAGACAAGCCAAATCCTTATATTGCTATATCTCAAGAAGCAATTTTTAAAATATAGAGTAGGTCTGCAAACAATTTTTTTCAACTCATTACCTTTCTTTTTGAGATTTTATGTTTAGCAGACAGATCTTAATAATTTTGGGGAAAGTCATGAAAGTGTTTCATTGGTCATATATATTTCAGTGGCACTATACATCACCATCATCTCAAGCAAAACATGGAACCCAGCTGTTCATACCAAATATTCTGCATGGCTATTAGTATGTAAAAAGAAAATTAAGGACTATACTTTCACACGTGCCAAATGTCTGAGTGCGGTTTGTAATCCATTTCTGAGTGTTTGCTCTTCATTTCTGAGGGTTTTAGCACATTCTGGTGAAATGTAAGTTATGTTCTGGCTCTCACCTGCCAGAGAAAAATCTATTTCACTTTGGACTGTAAAATACCAATTATGTTGGGTATAGTATGTCTTTTTCAGATTTTGGTTTTTTATTTCAAATTTGGAAAAAGACAGAATATTTGAAATAACAGGAAAACAAGTATGAAAGAAAATAGTATACATTTCAGAGGTTGTTTTTTTGTGTTTGTTTGGTTTTGGGTTTTTTGGTTGGTTTGGGATTTTTTTTGGTTGATGTTTTTTTGTTTTTTCCATTGTTTTTCATACTTGCATTTTCCTACATACTGTTTATTTCCATTTTGTTTTTAAACCTTTATTCCCTGGCTTCTTTCCTACACCAATCCAGTCGATTTTCAAAACTTCATCTACTTTTTCCTCATTTCTGTATACGATTTTTTTTTAATTCATTCTTCTTTCATAGAATCATAGAATGGTTTGTGTTGGAAGTTCTGACACCCCTGTTATGGCTGGAGACATCTTAAACTTGTTCAGGTTTCTCAAAGCTCCATCCATCCTGGCCTTGATGCAGCCTCCACAAATTATCCGGGCAACTTGTTCCAATGTCTCACGTCCTTGGAGTAAAGATTTTCTTCCTTACGTTTCATCTAATCTAATCTAATCTAATCTAATCTAATCTAATCTAATCTAATCTAATCTAATCTAATCTAATCTAAATTTACCCTTTTTCCAGTTTAATACCATTAACCTGTAACTACAGACGCTGGTAAAATATTCTCTCGATCTTTCTTTTAAGCCTCCTTGGTACAATGAAAGGCCATAATGAAAGGCCACTTTTTTCCATGCTTTCTTTATTATTTTTCATCCACAACACCCCTGGCAATGTTACAGACATAGGGAGGAGACTCTGGAGAGCTCCCTGGCAGAGAGGGACTTGGGGATGTAGATTGACAGCTGGATGAACATGAGCCAGCAGTGTGCCCAGATGGCCAAGAAGACAAATGGCTTCCTGGCTTGTATTAGGAATAGAATAAGCAGGAGGACCAGGGTGTTGATTTTACCCCAGTACACAGCTTGGTGAGGCTGCATCTTAAGTGCTGTGTGCAGTTTTGGTTGCCACAGTATAGGAAGGATGCTGAGGTGCTGGTGAGGGTGAAGAGAAGGGCAGCTGGGCTGATTATGAGTCTGGAGAAGAGGTTTTATGAGAAGGGTCTGAAAGAGCTGGGGCTGTTCAGCATGAAGAAGAGGCTGAGGGAAGACCATATTGCTCTCTACAGCTACCTGATAGGAGGTTGTAGTGAGGTGAATGTTGGCCTCTTTTCTATAGTGACTAACAACAGGACAGAAGAAATGGGTTCGAATTGCACCAGGGGAAGTTCAGATTGGATTTTAGAAAAAAAATTTCACCAAAAGAGTGTGAAGCATTGGAACCAGTTGCCTGGGGTGGTGGTAGAGTCACAGTCCCTGGGGGCATTCAAAAAACAGGTAGATGTGGAGCTTCAAGTGATGGTTTAGTGATTAAGGTGGTGTAGGGCTGATGGTTGGACTTGATATCTTGAAGGTCTTTTCCAGCCTTAATGATTTTATGATTCTATGATTCAATGAATGAAGTCTCCCTAGAGCCCTCTCTTCTCCAGGCTGAACTCAGCCCACTGCCTCAGCCTTTCTTCATAGGAGAGATGTTCCCCCCCCCTTGATAATTTTTGTGTCTCTCCTCTGCACCTGTGCTATCATCCATGTAATTTTTTGTGCTGGCGCCCTGGAGAGGAATCCAATATTCTAGGTGGGATCTCAAGAGTAGCTCTTTACAGCCTCAAGGATCTCAGCAATGCATCTTGAAGGCCTAATACCTTTACCACCTTGATGAGAAGCCATGTCACTGTCTGAAAGCAATATGATGAAGTTCTAAAGTGAACTCTCCCTGCTCCAGGTAACATCTATACAACACTCAATAGTATGCATTCTGCCTCCAGATCTCCTTGGACTTTCAGCACTGGGTGAGTAACTGGCCAAAAAACTGCTTTTATCTTAGTCTGTGGGTATCTGTGGATACCAAATAAAGACAGATATGGTTGAAAAAATTATCTAATGAATTTATGAAGTGAAAATTAATAACATTTGACACTTTGTTTCATTCTGAGACTTTATTTCAAGAAACTCATTCAGAGATTGCTTATGTACAAAACTATGATAATGTGTACAAAGTAGACAGGCCTACAAAACTTAGGATACATTCTTAGATTTCCATTGTCAAGAAATACTACAAAAAATAATGAATTACATACTAAAGATATATATACAAGAATCTTTACTACAACATATATAGATTTATTTCTGTTTTAACATGTTTCCATAAGATAATACTTTCATACCTACTGGTAGAAGGGAGTCAGTTGCTGTTCCTACTTTAAATGTATCCATTATAAATCCTATTTTACAAGGGAATTTGCTATGGGAGGCTACTTTAATAAATATCAGACTGAACCTATCAGCCCTACTAATTTCAGTTACACAGCATGTAAATCTTGTTCCCATTTACTTTGAATACTAAAGCTCCATAATCCAGCTAGCCATTAGAGTACCACAAACATGGTAGTCTCCCAACCAGATAATTATGTGCCACTCAGATCACATTCCATTAACATGTTGGCTAGCTGATCACAGAGAATGAGGTGTATTCAGTCAGAAAGGATGGAAGCAGTCCAAATGAACATCTTTAATATATTCAAATGAGAGCCAAAGCACTAAGGCTGGCATTTTGAAGTGAGTAACTGAAAGCATGAAATCACAACTTTTCTCCTGAAGTAATTTATTTAGTCTCCTACTACTTGTATGGGTGGATGCAACTGAAGTTCAAATAAATTGCTTGTGACAATATTCAAACCTTTCAAGAGGTCACAGACACTTGCTTAGTGTCAATACAACAAAAGCCAGGGAATAGGTAGGGATTCGCAAACCAGAGCATCTTCACTCAGTCATGGTTCTGAGATGTGAAATTATAATCTCTTCAAACTTCTGTTGTAAGAGCTGAGCAACTTGTGTAGTTTTGTCTCTGCATTAATCCATCACTTCTGCATTACAAAGATCACTGATAATTTATTACAATTACCATGAAGTGCTTATAATTGCTGGTAATTTCAACTGCAAGGGAAAAGAGAGGTTGGAAAAGCAGTGCTATGGGGCAATTCTTGGAAGAAGAACATCTGGGAAGAAGCTTAGATGAAATTTTGGTATGCTATTGTTCTGACCTACCATTGAAACCATATCTTTCAGGGAAGGAAGTATACAGGTACTAACTCAGGTTGCCTTTTTCTTGATGGGGACAGAGCTCATTTCCTATGCTGTTATGTAAATGTATGATTATATGCATTATAATCCCCAAAACATCTCAGCTTGAAAGATGAAGTCTTTTTTTTTCCAGGTACTTTAGCTCATAGAAGCTGCTATCCACTCTCTATCTACAAACTGTACTTCACTTAGGCATCATTGCACTATCTGTGAAAGACTCAAAAATATCACATCTCTGTTACAGTTTTGCTGAGCTTTGAAATAGACACCAGTCAAACACACATTCTCTAAGAAGAGCTTGACACATGCAGTATTGAAGAATAGATATGCATAAGATATACATCAGTTCCAATTGAATGCGCCATCATAGACAGCACTTCATATACAACCACTACACTTCTGTTGTGAAAACTGGATACAAATCTAGAAAGCAACAGTGATTATAAATTAATATACTTGTATTTAAACTATCAAAGCTACAAAGAAAGGGGTGGACCGCATTTGAGCAAATTGAAGCAGTTATAAGACATTGCACAATGCAGGTCACTATCGGTGTGTAGAATCCCGAAAAGAATATTTGTCTCAAAACAGCCACCCTGACAAAGTGGACACTGTGCTTGGGTGGAGACCCCATTCCATAGCCATCTGGACTCTCTTTTCTCAAGGAGAGACCCTCATCTGGGCAACCACCCTGATAAACAAGACCCTATTCTTGCAAGAGCAGCCCCTCCTTTACTGGCCATCCCAATCAGCTGAACACTGTTCCTGCAAGGGGAGCTCTGTTTGATGCCACTCTGACAGGCAGGACACTGTCCTTATTCCATAAGGGACAGGGGCAGGGAAGCTGCTCCCTGGGGAGGCAGAGTGGCATCTTGTGTGTGCCCCGGGTAAAGACACTGAAGAGGACATGTGCAGAAATCAGAGTTATTGCTGTGTCATCCCATCTGGAGGGGTCCAAATTAACACCTAGCTTAGCAAGATATGCTAAAGCCCCCCTTGAATGGTGGGGTCAGGCGGCATAAAAGAGGCACACTCAAAATGCTGGATGTGTGCCCACAATCCAAGGACCTGGACTTCCTACCAAGATCATCACTGGATCCAAGGGTGCTGATATCTTTCCTATCTCTTTTTTCTTTTTCTCTCTCTCTCTCTCTGTCCCTGTTTCTAACTTTATCTTGGCACATGAGGGTAACATAGTTTCCAACTTGGTTAAGTTTTACTCCCCCTTCGTTTGTTAAGTTTTGTTAGTTGTAACTTGTTCTTTTGACAACTTCCTCAAGTTTTGCTAAATTTTAATTCATTGCTTTGAAAATACCATCGTTTATAATTCTCCTAGTTGTAATCTCACATGCTTTATAATCTTACTCATTTTAAGTAAAGTTGTGTTTCTATACAAACCTTCCGGGTAATAACCTTACTCCTAGAGTACCATGCAGAGAATTCCCGAACTTAATCTTGCCAAATGGGTCATTAAAAGAGATTAATTAGAGGAGGAAGATTGAGCCCAGCTGCACCTAGGCTCCTCTCTGAAGAAGTTTAGAAAGCAAGGGGGTCCAGTCTGAATCCCCCTGGGTCAACCCCCACTCTGGGGAACTCTACCTGTGGCCACGCTGTGGGACATGATATTTTGTTTGGCCCCCCCATCTGTGGAGCCGTGCTCACTTTGTGAGATGTGACAGTGTCGCACTCACCTTGTGGGGTGTGACAAGGTGGAACAAATGGATATCAAAAGGAGCATAATAAACAAAGCAATTAAAAGACAGTTTTTCAGAGATGAGGAATAAGAATCAGGAATAATCGTTACATTCAACAAAGATGCATTTTTCTTTGATGTGTAATTCTGTAAGTATGAAAACAGATGTAAAAATGAAAATGTCCATCCAAAGCAAGCTATTTTTTACATATGTCATTTGAGACCTTTCTTTCTCCTATGAGCAGTTTTCTCTGATGTGGCATTGCAATACTAAAGATAAACCATTTAATGCAAGACTACATGGATTCAAGAATACCTGGATCAGGATCAAAGCTAAAGGAATGGATGGAGTCCTCTCAGAATGTCAGCCATAGACAAAGGGAGCTTGACCCTCATGATGCCTCAGATTTACATTGAATATGATGTACATGGGATGGAAATAACAGTTTTGGTCAGCTATCTGTTTTGCTTCTATCCACAGAAGGGTCAGAGGTGTGAGTCCTTTCTTCCCTTTTGTTTCTGGAGCATAAGATGTTTTGCAGAACATCACTGACCTTGGCTCTGCATACCATTCTCATGCAATAACTATAAACACAGAGCATTATCAGTCCTAGAAACAGACACTGACTCAAAAACGTGCTTTTAATTTCAGCAAGTGCAGTTACATAGAAGAAACTTAACTGAAAAGTAAAATTACTGGAAATAGAATAGGCTATATTCTGGTTTAGACCAGGACACTATTTTTCTTTTGTAGGAACGTTTCTGGTTTTATAATCATGCACTTACCTTCATTGCTTTGAAAGTATAAGAAGTGTTGTTTTATCTTTGAAGCTGATAGAAATGAGTGTTGCAAACTAGCAACCAAGACGGAAACCTACGGTGCAAGACAGAAGGATATAGGACATATTTCCCCCTATAGTACAACGTGATATGGGCTGATACAACTTAGTCTCAGGTAAAGAGTAGAATTTCCCATGTTGGAAAGAAATTTAGTGCCTTCCTAGCCAGAGGAAAGGCTGGTGGGGCAAGCATGGAGTGAACCCTCTTGTTGAGGCTTATTACAAAGAAGAAACGCATTCATCGCAGGGATACTGAAGACTACAGAAATGCTATGAGAAACAGGCTGAAAGGTGAAGGATTGCACATTTCTGGACAGAATTCTTGGGTTTACTTTGGTATCAAACTTGCGTACACAAGACCTTGGATAATAATGCCTAGTCTGATATTTGACTCGGTGAAATATTAAATATTTCTTTTCCTCTACCTCATATTTTTATAATAAATTCCCGAGTGGCTGCGGGGTGGAGGAAGTAATAGCACTCTTTAATTCATGGCCCACTCTATACTTCTAAATTATATTGTAAATTACAGAGAACTCAAATAAATTTATTAAATTCTAGAAATCCTGAAAATCTTGTTTAAAAAATGCAGAGAGAAAATGTAATTAAAATGTACATAAAAGGTCAGAAGATTTTTCATCTCGATACAATTTTGCTAAAATCAGCATGTTTCAAAGGAATATATCAATTTCACAATGTGTTGAAGAAATAGCCAAAACAAACTTTTCACATTTATCATTTCATCTCGATAAAGGAGAAGTACTTCTTTTGTTCCTATAATATGCCTATGTTTTGTTCTGAATATTAAAGCATTATCATCTTATTTTTGTCTCTCTGAATCATGGCTCATTATGAACAGGGTATGTATGCTGCCAAATCTCAACATTATGGCAGAATGTAAAGAAGGAAAGATCTTTGTCCTCAGTCGGTGTTCCCTTGTAGCTTCCCTCTCTTATTCAAGATCAGATTAATCTAATTTCATGTTAGCTGCCCAAAACAAGATGTTCAGCCTGTAGTCATCTTCTGCAGTCAATATCCTCTCCAGTAATAATCATTCTAGTTATTTTAAGGCAGGTTAAAGTATAGCACACTCTCAGAGGTAATTTGTTTAATGCTGTGGAGATATGCCTACCTGACTTTGTTATATGTACAAAAAGTAAGACACTTTAAGAAAATTCATACAGCTATCTGTATGAATTCTAGCTTTCTGGTTAGCTCTCCAGTGGAAAAAAACAAACAACAACAACAAAACAAAAACATCAAACACCAAGAAAAGTAATTTCAAAAAGTATTCCTTATATACAAAGCAATCCATTTTGATTCTAAGAATATTGGAGAATTACCAACATAAGAAGCACAGTGTCTTAAAAACTTCCAAAAATTAAGCTTCTAGTGTACCTTTCACTTTCTTTGAACCCCTGTCATTCAGTATCTCAATGGCATTACTGTAAAAGGATCTCTGGATTTTTACAGTAACAACTTAGGAGTCTAGGGTGATATGAGGCAATAGGGTAATTTATTTTAATAGGGTAATAAACCCTCTATCTTCCTCTTTATAACATTGTCAATAAAGAACAACTTTTCCTCTGGCCTATTACATGTACCAAGTATAAGTTTTAAAGGTT
Source organism: Heliangelus exortis (assembly GCF_036169615.1). Classification (NCBI taxonomy): domain Eukaryota; kingdom Metazoa; phylum Chordata; class Aves; order Apodiformes; family Trochilidae; genus Heliangelus; species Heliangelus exortis. The sequence continues at coordinate 96,428,484 of NC_092422.1, forward strand.
TTAAAGAAAAATTCTGTGTGACAGAAATAGAATTACCTTGACCTACAACGAGAATAATTCTACATATAACAGCCATAAAAAACAGTGACTTGACTTCACATTTGGCATATCTCATCGAGTTTCTGAACATGTATGAACAAGCAAGACTTTTTTTCTGTGTATGACATAGACGGAGTTACTTCAGAGGGTTTAGATTTCTTTAATCTTCATATGACAGTTTTGTTACAGTATTGAAGGTGGTAACATTTCTGCTTGGCTTCCCAATCAAAGGTTTGGCACTTTATATTTTGTAGCAAAGATGTAAGGAAACTACAGGATGTCAGATAAAAAGGAGCTTTGTAGAAGTTTAGGGTTCTATGAAGTTGTCTGTTTCCCAAAGGAAGATGTTCTGCTTCAGGGGATTCAAAAGATGAGCATTATTTTGAATCAACGTGTAGAATTTCTAAAGATTGCCTTTCTGATCTGTTCTGATTCAACCTTTTTACTGTCTGTAGGTCAAATATTAAATGTACTTCTCATCTGAGTAACTAAGGTAAACTGGAAGAATTCTTTGCTATTTAGATACCTGGAAACTAAATCTTCAGGTTTCAGTGCTAAATTAGGCTAAAATATCTATTTCTCAAAAAATCTCTTCACATAGTAATCCAGACACATTTACAACTGGATCTATATACAATAAAATACTGCATTTTAAAGCAATGGTGGAACAGAGATCAAATGCAATAGAAAATGCTTTTGTTTAAAGTCTTGGTGTTGTATGCTTATAGTCCAGAATCCTCAAAAGAAGATCTGGTTTTAAAGTTAAAACCTTAAGTATAGTCAAGCATATCTCTGTGCAGTTGTATGAGTATACTATAGATTTCTTGGTAGAGACAGAAAGAAAAGAATTTGATTGAGATTTCACAAATATGGAAACATCTTCACTGTACTTTTTAATTATTGACCAATCAAAGGACACTAAAATTTTAATCAAGTATGGTAAAATATGAAATGCCTGTATTATATTTTATGTATGTGGTAAGGATGCCTTGGAATTAGGTAGTTAACTACAGAGATTTAGCTGTTCTATTCAAATAAGACTACAAATTAACAATTAAAGGAGATGAAAGAAAGTTGATCTTTCTTAATGTAGCTGTTCAAACCAACAAAGACAATAATGCCTTCATCATCAGTGGGAATAAATCTTACTTGTTTCTTACTGGTTTCATTAAAGTTAGGAATCAAAATAGCTCTAAAAATTTTCCCACCTCTGGCTAGAGAAGAGGTTTGAAGGAGCAGAAAGAGCACGCCGAGTTTGTGACTGTACAAAAATGTCAGGCACATCTACACAGAGATTGTAGGATAAAAGAGCAGCAAGGGGTTCTGCAATATTTTCTCTGATTTGTTTCTTTTATCTGTCAGAGAGATGAAGCTAGAGAGGTGTAGCTAATATACTATGGCTAAAGTTTTCATTTTTTTTAAGTCGTATTCCTAAATACTTGAATAAATAATGGTTTGTTTTGAAATGTTTTAATGCCAGAAAATAAATGCAATATTTTACTCTACTACACCAAAGAAAAATATGAGATATGAAGTAACTGTTATTCACATGGGTTCACCAGATAGAAACTCCTATGGAATCAGACCAGATTAGCTAAAATTACATTTAGAATAGCAGCTGGTTTTACATTCATTTTCCCCATATGTTTCTCTTAGATAGTTGGTGAAGTGAAACTATTTGATGCTATTTCAGTTCATCAGAGCAATCAAGATAAACTTGTACTTGAATTCCTTTTAAATCATTAAGTTTTGCTGAATAAAGATTTTTCTGCCTTGTGAGGACCAGTTACTAGTCTTAAGCTCTAAGTCCTTCTCACGAACTTTGGCTTCTGTGCAAATGCTGCTCAGCAATATACATAATGTTAGGAAGTTAGCAAGACTTTTCAAGCCACAATTACAGACACAGCACCATATAAAATGCTGAGAGGAATGTTAGCTCCAAGTACACAATTTCAGGTTTTAACATAGAATGAATGGTGCATTGCTTGCATCTGTCCAAGACACTCCAGAAATTACTGAAGCCTGAGAAATCCAATGCATTTCTTAATTTGGGAGACTGATCTTTCACTCCAACTAATCTTCTGGTGCCCCATAAATTCATCATAGTATCAAATACTGGCTTTAAAGTTTTCACTGCTTTCTTCTAATAAAGCAAATGCTTTATTAGAAGACTCTAACACAGAGTTGGAGTTTAGCTACTCCAACACACTGTAAGAACTATAACTAGGAAACTTGCTTGGAAAAACTTGTACCCTCCTCAGTTCTTTGATGAGGACACCAGATTTGTAGTGATAATGACTTCTGATAATGCAGTTTCTACAGATGCTTGGAAGTGTCTTGACAACTAAGTTCATTAACTTACATATAAGTTTTATTTTGATGTTAAGTTTTATTACAACTTAAACTATGGACTGCACAGTATTTACATATGTTGCTGGTTGGTGTTCTGTCCTTTACAGCATCTAAAAAACTGACTTTATGCCCCTGAACCATTCAAATAACAGATAAGAACTTCCATAAGATGTAAATCATGAAATATGAATGGATGTTTGGAATGGCCTTCAAGCAAATCCAAGTCTGTCTAAACGTTTCATACAGCATTTACATTTTTTTAGCTATAAACAGCTTATCAGAACTCGACTTTTTTCATTTCTGTTTTGCTGTTTTAGGTATGGGGGTTTTTTTGTGGTTATGCTTTCTTACACAGAAAACAATTTTCACTGAAGTGGAAAGCACTCTTAAGTGACTTGTGAGATGCAAGGACTTTGTATGCCTTCAAGCTGTGTAAACTAGTATGACACTAAACAGGCAATGCGTGTTTATCTGAAACATCCACTGTGTTTCACCCCCAGCTGTTTCATCAGCACTCCACTGCTTATACCCTCTAGGAAGAAAAGAATAACCAAAAGCTTCTTCTACTAACTATTTTGTCCAAAGGTCACAGGTTTTAATATAATAAAATTTTTAGAAGCTCCTAAAACCACCATGAAATTCAGATTTCTGTGGACCTAATTGTTCAGACTAATAATCTGAACTGAAATTGAAATCTCTTTCCCTAAGTCGCTAACACAGCTGCTTAAAGACTTAACACCAAAACTAAATAACCATATAAATGCTGTCCTGAAGAATGGTTACCAGCATATGGATTTAAAAAATCTTAGAGAGATGCTGGGCTTTGTCCACTGCAGAATGGTTTTAAATTAGAGCACAAAATCTTAAAAAAAATAACACTGGATTTTACACAGAGCAAGAGTAGAGACTATAAAAACAGGGAGGTGGTGTTTTCAACAATGTCTCAGAATAGAAGCACATGTGTTGTGTATATTTTGACTATAATGTAAGTAGAATCTCCTCCAGGTAAAAAGCAAAGACAGCTCTGAGCCATAAACCACTAGAAAGCTATATGAGCTAGCTGCAGGCCATTCTAGTAATTTAATGTCATTTATTAAAACAAAAAAAAAAAACAAACCCAAAATACCAAAAACAAAGAAGCCCCCACGACCTATTAAAAAAGCTGCAGAATATTCCATGAGACAATAAAAAGAAGAGCGTCCAGGCAAGGATTCTGTTTAGAAACCTCTGTTTTTTATTAGGCATTTTAATGGTGGTAATAGTTGACCGTGTAATTGAATATATACTTATGGATGAGAAACCAATTACCCTTTATAATCCATCTTCCTGCACTCCCGTGAAGCTTAAAGCAGAACACATTGATCCAGTTGGTAGAAAGGCTTCCAGCACAAACTCTTGCTGTCAGTCCAGTCCTGAAAAAGTGATGACATACTCATTTTCCAATGACTTCTGGAAAGTGATGCTGGAGAACACAAAGATCCTTTCTCCAAATGAACAAACCCATACAAGTAGGAATTATATATTACATATCAAACGCAAAATCAGGATTCTCATCAACATTGCATGATACATACGTGGAAAGGCAAATTTAGATATTGAGTTGATTTTCAGAAATCAGAAGCTGAGAGTCATAATACCAGTACTGTATGTTGTACACAATGGTGTTAACAATAATTTAAAAAATTTTATGGAACTGTGGAAACGTATGTGTATATTGCAGCAAGGTTGCTTGTGACTAACTATTTAAAAAGTGCACCTGACAAGAGAAGCTCAGGGCCTTTCAAAATACACTACTTTATGAAGAAGCTAATGGCTATAATGAGGTGAGATGGGTTCAGGTGTGTAGTCTGATTGATTGGACCCCTAATATGATAATAAAGTGAACAGGTTGATGTAGAAGAGGGAGTTGCTCTAAAGAAATTCATAATGTACCAATGATAATGTCATAGCTAAAGATATTAATAGAAATAAATAACTAAAGATGCATTTTTTAATGGTTCAGTATTTTAGTTCAGTGAAATGTTCAAGGATCGCAAAATAAAAGTGTGGGCACTACTAGGTTTTTAAAATAAAATGTTTGTTACCAGATGACTGCTTGAAATCTATTTAATGAGAACAGACAATTTTAACTGTGATGTCCAAAAGTATAGGCACAAGAAGATAACCAGGGCCTTGAAAGTTTATGTATAGGATGATACCAGTAGTTCCAAGGTCATAAACAGAAACCCTTAAAAGGGTTTCTATATCCCTATATCCCACTGAGCACATAAGAGTCCAGTGAAATTTCTTATTGCCTTTTTCTCCATTCTTTGTCCTTTTCCCAAAATCTATTTTTGCCTCTTTCTGGACTAAAATTTCTCCTAGTTCTATCCAAGATCTCCAAGAAGAATGCAGAGTTTGTTAAATCAATGTGAATGGCCTGGACTAGATTCAAGCTTAGGCTGTAGCACATTTTGTACTTGTAATTTTTCCCAGCTGACTCACGGAATTTGGAATTTTCTCCCTTATTCTAGGAGGCCTATTGGCACTGCACCATCCTTACAGGTATGAATCATCATTTCTTCCTGGTAGAGTCCAGACTCACCACTGGGACTAGGATGTCCCTGGGAGCCACTAGGAGAGGAGGATGTGCAGCACAGCCTGTGAATGCTAAAAGTCAGGCATTAAGGCTGCAAGGGCCAGGCTCTGGTAGCATTTTAAACACTGAGGTGTCAGAAGGATGTTGACTGAAGATGAAGCACTCTTTCAGGAGAAAGGGATTAGACAAAACAACAGAAAGATGTTTAAGCAAAAATGTTTAGTGAAAGGAGTCTTATACTGAATTAGATGACATAGTTATTACAGTCAGGAAAGCTGATAGCTGGGCCATCCAGACACTACCAGCAAACATGCTTAAGTAGACAGGAAAGATATCAGAGTAGCACAGGAAGTAGGTAGTGGACAAGGAATATAAAACATCTTACATGCTAGCTCACTAAAGGCATATTCTTAGCCTTTGAGTTTTTTTAACTGGAAGTTAAAAAAAAGACTTTTTCAAAACATTGAAAAGGTTCTGTCTAAAATAAAATTTCAAGAAGCATAATGCTTGTAGACTAAATATCTATGTCCCTGAAATGCAGGACCTGTCCTTTTTTACATCAGCAAGAAATCTACAAAGAAATCCAAATGCAACTGCCCTGCAGATCATACACAAAAGTATGCAAAAGAAAAAAAAACAAACAAACCAAAAAAACAAAACAGAAATGCTAACAATAAGGTAGGAGTCTTGCTCAGCAACTTCCCAGAGGCAATTAGCAAGATTTCCATTATATCTGGATGTATTTTAGTTTCATTATGCAGCAAGAAGAACCTGCTGCCTCAAAGAATTAATAGATCATTTTTTACTTATTCTTCTGAAGGGAATCCAGTGTTCCCCTCAGAGATCTATGTAGCTATTGCAATGTGCTCTGAGCACTGTATGAATATCACTTTTTCACGCATAACTCGTAAGTCACACGAAACTACTGATAGCTCCACATACACTTAATGTTTTGCACTGGAAGTTAATTAAAGCAGTTCATTCAAAATGTTGAATTGTTTAAATATAAATTACATTTTATGCACTATAACCATTGTAAGTCTTTTACTTTGCTGTTCTTTCCTCTTAGTTTTACATATGAGAAATATGATGACACACTTTCATGATGAATATGCCTTAACCATTGAAGTGAAATGGTTCTCATATATTTACTGAGCTAACTAGATTGACAAAAAGCACAGATGCATCAGTATTGAAAGATTTTATTGTATTTTACACATTAGGCTGGGACACAGAACACAGGTTGTTGGTTTGACAATTAAATTTTTTTCCATAAATTTGGTAAATCATAATTTCCGAGAGCACTGATTCCTCCCTTACAGAATGAAAATAATATATTCCTTTCTTGTTTCTGTTTGCTGTAATAAATAGCAGAAACAATACCTTACTGTTTTTATAAAAATGTAGTACATACTGGCTTTTCTCAGACTTCTTACCGGTATTGCATCCAGAAAACAGTGTGACCTACTATATGAATGTCAAAGTTAATTTAATTCAATAGCACTATTTTTGTAGTAAAGTAGTGAATAATTTTTTTTGCAGTCAGGTTAGATTAAATAATTCAATAGAAGAAGAGACAAAATTAGAGATGACTAAAAAATTAATCTTACTTCAGAATGAACAACTAAAGCTGTGGAGTGGAAAAGTTTTATTGGCATGCTTTATCACATTTGAGTATGGAGGGGAAATCAAAAGAGGTAAGATATCTCTAAGTAAGGATAAGTGAGTTAATCCATACATTTTAAAGAAAATGTAATTTATGCTGGAAAACATAAAGAAAAAATATGTAATTTTTTTCCGATCTAATTTTTTTATACAACTGAGGATTTTAACCTCTCATTTTGAAATGACAGCTGTGTCAAGAATTAGTGTTCTCAAAACTTCTCTAGTGAGTGATACCAGAAATTAAGAAAAAACTGCTAACAGAAAGCCGTTACTCAGAAGTTAAAAAAACACATTCAAAAATTATGTTTTCAAAAATACTGCAGAGTTTAGGACCTTAAAGATAGCTTGCATTTGTTAGTATTTATATCTACTAACTCTAAACTCTAGGATTGTAGAATGGTGCATGTTCATTCAAAATTAAGAGCAGAGTCAAATTGAGAATAGTTTTTAAAAATTCCCTCCTAGAATCTGTAGAGAAAATGAACTTTTGAGTGGTCTTTGATTCAGGATTCAAAAAAAAAAAAAAAAAACAAAAAACCAAACAAGATTCAGTTTGAGGTTTATTTATTTCACACTATACCAAACATTTATGTTTTCAATCTTTTTGTTATATATTTATTTATTGGTACACAAAATGTGTTCCATTGGGTCAGAATTTTCGAAGTACTGGCCTTTATGACCTCTGAAAGGCCACTTCCAGAAGTACAGAGTGTAATTTCAATATAAAACTTGTCTTTTTTCTGTTCCTTGTTCACTTTAATGTCAATGCCAAGTTCTACCTGCTATAGGTAATTACTTTTATTAAAGTAAATAAACTACATTGAACAAGATAAAATATCTGATTTTTTTTCTTTTTGTTCACATTATGGTGTTTAGTTTTTTGTTTGCTTGGTTGGTTGGTTTTATTTTGTTTGGTTTTTTCTCTTTTTTTTTTTTTCTTTTTCTATTTTCTAGTAAAATCCTAGGCATTGATCAACATGAAGCAGTGACCATATGTTGATTTTTAGTTCCAGATGGGCACCTCTTCATTTTTCTGGTTCAACAAATTTTCCGAAACACTTCACAGACAATATTTTGTCAATGAATATCTATCAAAGGAGAGAGCATGCTAGACAGCACTACTGTCAGTTTTGAGTTTTTAAGTGTTTATCTAATTCTTCTGTATTCTTTTTAGAAATTCTTTGATGAACTTATTGGTATGAATTGCTTTAAACAGTAGCTCTATTAGTCTTATTTGAAATATTCAGCATAAGTTAATTAAAAGACATATGAATGCATAAATTGACAATATTAGTTCAAGATCTTTTCTTGCAGATATATCATCCAAATTAATAATAATAGAATCTAGAAGCCCAGCCTTTCTGCCTCTGGTTTGGAGCTTGTTGAAGACAGTAATTCATATGCCTAACAGTAATTTAAGGGAGTAAAGGAAGACATATATGAAGTTGTATGTATAAACTATGTACACATACCCAAAGCAGAGAAATTTATAGTCATCAAGAGATGTTACAACTGATGTCATCCTACTTCTTGAGCATTCCAAAATACTTTAATTTTTTTTTTTTTAATTGGAGTGCCACAATGTATCTTTTAAGGAAAAAAAATATTTAAAAAGTATAATTTCCAAAAAAAAGTCACTCCACATCAGCTCTACTGATCAGGCTGAGCCATGAGATGACACACAGCAGCAGAGAGATGCTCTGATTTCAGTGACCTGTCTAATTTCTTGCAAGAGGGTGACTATTTTGTAGTCCAGCTGCAAAATGCACTAATGAAGCAAGAGGCAAGGACAGTTGAGCCCTAAACTCAGAATCACTACTGGAAATTTTGTGCCAGTCTGCAGGGATTATACAGTAGATTTTTAGATACAGAGAGTGCTTTATTATAGCTCTAACATTACAAGACTGAATTATCTTGTTGCTCTTTCCAAACTGACCTTCCAGACACAGAATGTTATTTTCATCAATCTTTCTGGGCTCACCTTAACCTTTCTAAAAAGCACTCTTCCTGCTGCCTGATAACGTGAATTAGCAACATATCCACCTGCACAAAGCCAGAGCGTGGCCTGAAGACATTATAAATTTAATAATCATCTTCTTTCAAATCACCCCATCACCTCTACTTGATGTGATCCCAAAAGTTATCTCTCTTTTGACTCCCCCATCTCCCTCCGGAGGTGCACTCTTTCATGTCAATGTACTGAAAGAGGCAGTAAGAAGCTTATTCTGAATGTAGACTAGAAGGTTGACTCTCTGGCAGAGATGGATAATTAGAGTTGCCACCTGATATGAAGTAACCTGATTAAATGGCTGCCCCTGAGTAGCAATGTTTTCTGAGCTTTGATCAGATTTTGGGCTAGAGTTAGGGTTGTTTCTTTTCTGATCTGGACCTAATATGCTAGGTCTTGACCTAAAGTGATACATAGGAGTTTACAGGTTTTAATTATTTAGCATTTCAGCCTGCCCAGACTGTTGAGTAATTGCTATTGCATGGTCAAGTCCAGCATTGGAAGTTAGAATTCATAATGCTTCCACAGGTGAGAGCTAATTGTTGATCCTCACACAGTTCCCTAGGCTGTCTGTACAGGTTACTGCTTGGGAATCGCTATCACTGCTGTTATATTGTTTATGTCAAAAAAGGATACAGAGATAGGCAGCATAAAGCAGTTATACATAAAGCAGTCATACAAAAAACCTTCGATTTAGATACTTTATACAGATATAACTACAGCTAATATTTTCAGGGGAGATGCCTTTGAAAGCATTCTGAAATGCTTTGGTTAAAAACTCAACTATTCAGGTGTAAATCAGATTAGAGACCAGACTGCTGGCCATCTCCAGCCAGGTAATTCTATTAGAATCAGAATTACACCACAATCCATTATTTTAATGAAACCATCTACAATTTCTTCATGAAACCTATTTGCACACTGCACAATAATGCAGGCTCATTTTTTTCATAGAAAAAATCCATAGAAAGCCTGAAAACTTTCAGTCTTTTAAAACATTTGGTATGCCATTCCGGTCTGTGTAACTGATTGACAAAGAAGATGCAGGAAAATAAATTACAAGATGGCAGGAAATCACACCAGTAGAAAAAAGAAAAGCGCTGGTTTGGAATCTCATTAATGGGAATTTTCCCAGTATCTCCCTCTCTGATTCAGAGACCAATGTTTCCTTACACCCTGTGTGCCCCTTTGGCTGCTCAGTGCCAGCCTATAATAACAAAACATGACTCAGTTCACAAAGAACAAACTGCAGTACCAATCAGGCTTGGCATAATTTCTCCTGTGCTTATAATTTTGAAACACAAAGGGGTTATAGGCATCAAGCAATTGGTTCTCAACAGTGCTATGGAGACAAAGACACCAAATTCAACACAGTATTTCTCAAAGTGAAATTTCTTAGTACCTAGTGTCTTTAATGAACTGAAGAGTAATTCATACTCTCTGAATTAAGATATTACTAAGTTTTGAACAAGCCAAGTATGTCTTGTTGCATGCTTGTTACAAATGTCTGTTGCATGCTAGTTTTAGCACAGAATAAAAATGATCAGGATGTACAGCTGATGATAAAAAGAACTTGTTGGATGGGTTACAAAGAGGTAGATATACTTTTGAGAGATTTAGTTTTTAAATCAGTAACTTCCACAGTGAAGCACTGGAAGAAGTTGGGTTAAGTTATCAGGAGTAAAGTATGAAACTAAAAAATTTCAGTAGTATTATGAAATAACAGTGGACTTCCCTGGTTCTTCAGCTCTTGCCCCTAATTTGAATGAATGTCAATCAACTGATTTTTGAAAAAATAGATTTGGATTAAAAGTTTATTTGATGTAGTAAGGTCAGAATAATTTTCACCATGTTAAACGCTTTTATCCAGATAGTTTTAAGGAACTTATCTTTGTCTGTTTAATAAGGGAACATTTGTCTTTTTTGCTTATTTTCTATAGTTGGAAATACTACACAGTAATTTTAACATTATCATTTTAATAGTCTGTATACTGCAAGGACTCATTCTATGAGAGTATTTTTGGTACAAAACTAGTGAGAGCAAATGAAATCTAATAAAAAGGAAAGAGAAACTCTGGGTTTCACTTTTAAAATGTTAAAATTCTGAAGCAATATTCTGGTCTTGTAAAAATTTATGTGAGAAAGAAAAAAGTTTAAGAGATTCCTTAAGAAACATATTCCATTCTGGGTGCTAAAGCACTGGTTTATGTGAGGGAAAGAGAGATTATATTCAGATGGACAAAGTTTTAATTATAGTTTTTAGTTTGAAAAATAATAATTTCTTCATTAACAGATCATTCAAGAAGCAGTATTTTGTCAGCTCATTGTTGCTATTATAAGTGAAAATATATTACTTTTTTTGTAATGATATTGAGTACTATAATATTGAAATTTAAGAATCGTAATAGTATAGACATGGCAATTTACCTCTACAGTCCCCCCATATCTGTCTGTTACACAAACTTACCCAGATAGTAAACGCAGAACTTCAAAAATAGAGAAGTCATGCACAGTACTTCTTGTTTGGTATGGAAATGACAGTTTGCTGAACTCTGCAGTAACAGAAGGGTCAGGTGAATTCTTCAGATAGCATTTTATATTACACAACACAAATTCAGCACCTTAAACAAAAAAAATGTATTTTTCATAAGGTGGAACAGAACTGCAATGTGTGGATGTCAAAAAACTAATAGGCCAGAGTATTACAACATTAGGCTGCTTAGTAAGGGTTGTCTTTCTCAATTCTCTTTTTCCTTTCAGAAACAGCCATTGTCAAAATGGGATTCACTTTCAGATGTTTCTGGTTATGTTCAGCATTATATTATGTTAACTCACATTTCTCTGATGTGAAACAATGTTCTCTGCAGGAGTTCTCAGCTTTTCCAAACCACACTTTTCTGTCTTTTTGATACAGTAATTTTGTTTCATTTTAAAATGAATACTATATGTACTGATCTTGGATGGGAAGTCAAGGACTGCTTTATTCAAAAAACATTTTGCCTAAATCAAGTCCCACTGAACTGATGTCTTTTGAAATGTAAGATTTCGCTGTGTGCTCAGAATGTTTTGCTAAGAGGATAATGAAATAAAATAGACAATAATAAAGTTTCATTTGCACTGGAAAAAGTGCGATACATTTTACTTTTAAGAACTCCTACTACATAAAGGTAGCTGCTTTCTCAAAGATGTGCAGTAAGCTGCACATAAAGAATGTGGCCTGAGTTTCCTGCTTTCCACTTCATCCCATCCTTGATGGGTGGAGAAGGTGAGATTGACAGCACATCTACTTTTCACAATTAAAAAATAATGTGGTTCCTTCTCTTCTGTAACTTCGTTTTGACTGAGAAATAAAGTTTTATCAGGGTCTGCCAGTTACATCAGACCTTGTGGTTTGAACAACTTGCCTTGTTCACTGCTGAAGAGGCTGAAGAACCATGAGTCTGTGCCAAATAACATGGAAGAATATTTGTTAGGTTTTTTTCTTAATGTGGGTTATTTCACTGGAAACATCTATAGTGAATGATAAAGGGGTGCTTCTCAGATTCTTTGTCTTGGAGTCTATATTAACAATTGTCCATTCCATCTGCACACATCATTGAAAATGATCTAGGCAGGTAGGAAGACTTACTCTTTCTAAGAGGTTACCTGGACTGAAAAGTCTGGCACTGTAGGGCATGAGTAGAAATTGTTTTCTCCATAGTTAAAACCTTAATATCTTTGGATAGAAATCAAAGATAGTAAGATGAAATTCATGATGGTCCCAACATGCAGAGTGCATTGATTTTATTGGGAGATTTGTGCGTGGAAGATCCAATTCTGAGAAATAAAAAGCACTTACAATACAATGTGAAGCCAGTAAGGGCTGTGAATGCTCAGTTGGCATATCAGGCTATTCATTTCAGCTGCTCAGCAGTGTAAGGTGAATACGTGATCCTGAAATTCTGTACACTAATGTGACTTCATTGATTTAAAGCAACTGCTCTGAGCAAGACAAATAGTATTTGTCTCTTAGTTCTCCATTTCACCCATAGACAGCACACTGCTCTACAAAAATAATCTTTGTAATACATTTGTTTTCTTTATTTTCATGGTTTAACACTGGGCCAGAAATTACCTGAATGAGAGGTGCTCTCTGTTAATCCCCCTCCCCTCTCTGATAAAGAAAGGAGAGAGAATAAGGGAGAGAGACTTACAGGTTGGAAACTAAACTACACAGCTTTAATGAAAAAGTAATGATAAAAAAGGGAAAAAAAAAATTAAATACAAACAAACATACAGAAAAATCATACCAAGTTCCAACCCTTCTTTCCCCCTTGTAATGCTCATGTCACAGCCAAGTTTGATGAGCAGGTCCTGGATAAGTCCCAGGCTGGGTTCCTGGAGTCAGCAGCAGTCAGAAGCTGGAGGCAGGAACACACAGATTCAGGCTGACACAGATCAGGATCACAGGCAGATGAACAGAAGAATCCTCTCAGGATGCCAGGAAGGAACAAGGAAGGAAGAGGGCTTGACACTTGTGATCCCTCAAATTGATACCTATTATGACAGTGTATAGAATGGAATACTTTCTTTGATCAATTTTGGTCACCTGTCTTGTCCTCTCCTCCCTAAAGGAGGGCTTCAAGTGACACCTTTACTCCCTTTCTCTTTCTGGAGCATTAGATGTTCCTCAGAACCCAGCAATGGCCTTGGTTCTGCATGCCATTCTCCAGCCATAACTACCACTGAGTGTTATCAGTCCTGATAGTCATCAGACACTGACTGAAAAAATAGATATTAGTTTCAGCAAGTGCAGCTACTTAGAAGAGACTTAGCTGAAAGTAAAATTACAGAACAGAAAATTAATTCTATCCTAATATCTATTCTATTCAAACCAGGGCACTGATCCTCCCCTCCTTGTTTCTGATTTTCAGTCAACAAAAAAACCCATCACAACTGTTACAGCCTGGTTCAGTCTCTTGTGTGACCGAGGACTCCTGGACTCCTCCAAGGTGAAATCAACACACAAACAAGGTCTGATGTCATGTGGCAGTGAAGAGCCCTTTATTGATGCACCAACAGCTTAGCAGAAGGGGAGAGTAAAGAAAAGAAGAAAGCAAAGTAGGGAAGAAGGAGAGGGATTGATAAACATATCACCCACAGGATCCAATGGCGTCCTGTTGGCCGGATATACTGTGCAGAAGCTTTGACCTTTGGTGGTGAATGTCCCACCATTTATTGTCCACATGTCCTTCTCCTCCAGGAAATTTTATGAATAGTCAGTTGTTTTTCAGAACTGCTTTGCATTGCCCTGTGTTGCACATGCCCAAAACCTTCACTGTGGGGGTCTTTTGGTTGTAATGACTCCAGGCCCAGGTTCACGCACAGAGGGGTAGGTGGGTGCTGTCTAATGAAGTTCCTGCCATACTGTGCTTTTCTGTGGAGGAGGAATATCTGAACGAGCGTGGTCACGCACTGATTGGCATGAGCAATCCAATATTTAGTAGTAGTCAAAGCCTGAACAATAGGCCTTGAAACAAGGACATTAAAGGTGAACAAGTGGTTAGAAATGAGGAAGTAGCTGCTGGAGACAAACAACTCCAGGATGTTAAAAAAATGGATGTCAGCATGACTAAGCTGATTATGACGTATACGTGATAACCGATCAAATTAATTGTTAAGGTGCATGATTGCCATGTGGAAAGGTGCTTTAACCAATTAAATACTAACAAGGCAGGCATAGCTGCGGGCAAATGATATAAAACCAATCATGAATATTGCATAAACAACTTCATTTAACCATATTGGTGACTACATGTTGTCCTTAGTCCTCCGCGGAACTTCCTCACTTTTCTAGATGTTTTGTAGAAAGAGGTCTTACACAGTACTTTCTGAGGAAGGAGCTGCTCCTTTGTGATTGGAGAAGTGTCAGAGCAAACATCTTGATGTTTCTCTGTGGTTAGCGATGTTGAGACCCCTAGTCCCTACAGTCTCTTCCAGAAGTCCCCTATACTGGCAGTGTTTGAGCCAATTAATTAATGGACCCTTGCAACTACCATTTTCTATGCCTTTTAGATACTTAGATTGTGCTTCATTTTCATCCAAGTAACAATAAAGATGGAATGTACATTAGGTATTTCCTTGCAGATGCTATTTGATCATCACAGGGTTTTTTTTATGAACTGATTCAACTGGTTATTAAAAACGGTTTTCTCTTCCACAATGTAAAAATGATATATCAATAGAGGAAAACCCTCAAAATTGCTATCTTTCTAATTCAATTCTGAAGTCTCAAGAGTGACAATAAGCTTTTACCTGTTAAATGCAGCACCAATGAAGCACACCAGAACCTAAATGTTTTGCGGTATTAGAGATTTGTTACATTTCAGTGTGTGTAGGAGGATTATTTTTTTAATGACACTTTTTACCTAAAATTAATATTTAAAAAGTATTTGCTGAAGAGTTAAATAAACTTCATCAATTTTAAGTATGGCTCTTACAGATTATATTTTTCAAATCGTCAGTGAAATTATGATGACAGTAAAGGTTTTTCAAGAGCTATGATATCAACGGCAGTTTCTCATATATACCCAGTGAATTTAATTGACACATATTCCTACTGAAATGGCTGACAATATCAATTGCTATGTCATATATATGCCACAGTGATTAGAAAATTAACATCATTATGTTATTTCCAGTGACATTCTGACTACCTCAAAAAGGGTACATATGGAGCTCTTTTCCTTTCCATGGGTGTATTCTGAAGTTATACAAATTAATGGAGAAAGCATGCATCTATGACAAATGTTCTAGCTTTTATGTTATCCTTAGATATGGCCAAGACAGATAGCAATTTAAAAGTGCTCATAAAGAATATTCATTGACAAAGAGTAGTGAAGTGGAAAAAACCCAAACAAACAAACAAGAAAAAAAACTCCCTAATAAATATTATAATCAATCAGTGTAACTTCGCAACACCAAGATCCCTCCCTCTTTGAAATTTGCCTGTTCTAAAAATAACCCAGCAAACAATAAGCTAAAATATGTATTGATATTTTGGAAAGCTCTCTGTGAGCCATGTCCAGCTTTCAGTGTCTTTAATGAGTTTTAAAATCAAATAATGTTACAAGAGTTTTTAGAATTAGGAAAGTGGTGAAATATATGCTGGATGAAAGAAGTATACTCTGTGAATTCAGAGTGGATCTGTTTTTTTTTTTTCTGTGTATATTTTTAAACATAATAGATATTGTATTATATGATTTAAGCTTCTCTTTCCTTACAGTAACAAAAGGGAAAGAGAACTGAAGGGTGGGTAGATTAGGCAGTTTAAATATGTATTGGAGTAGATAAGTAAATGTATGGAAGTGAAACAAATCTCTCTGACCTATGGATTGTGGGTAGAGCTTTTAAAAATTCCTCCCTTAAACTTCCAAATGCCTCATGTCAGTGGGAATAAACTGTAAAGCAGATCAACTGACTAATAGGTACAAATCCTGCTCTATTATGCCACTATGACATGGGCTTTCAGGCCCCCAGGTTACAGGTTAGTTTCCTGCTGCTTTTCCATGTCACAGGGCTTTTCATGCTTATGTTCACCTTGCCCTTACAAAGACCTATGTAAGCAGCTATCAAAATGATTCATGAGGGTGAGGGTTTATGGAAAAATATCTTGTAAATCTTAAAATATCCAGAAAGATACATATTTGTAGCCTGGCCTCTATGGCTACATCTTTACTAATAGTTCTTTGAAGCCTTGAGCCAAAGTAGAGAGTCCTGTTTCTACACAATTTCACTAACTTCTAAAATTGGATGTTAACATGAAAATGTCTACTGATAAAACATCCTTGGCTGATGAACTGACTCCTGGAAAGTACCTAAAACTTGTTTCAGAGGCTTCTGGATGGCATGGGCTAAAACAACACTGGGAAATTTGTATAAAGTCAACAGTACATTTCATCATTCTACAAGCATGGTCACTATTTATAAGAACATCCAGTATCTTATTTTTCAAGGTTATAACAAAGCTAAAATAAAATAATTAAAAACAGAGACTATACTTGTACCAAGATAGATAACTAGTCTATGTGTAACATCAGCTCAATATTTTTCTGTTTACCTAGTTCAGCTAGCAGACTAGACCTCTGTTTAGAGCACTACTAGATGAAGATTTTGCTGTTTTTTAAAAACAGATTATTAATCTAGAGAAAGTTTAGTCCCTCTATGGTCCAAACCCATCCATGTCATCAGATTCAATAACCTCTTCACTGCATTACTTATTTTTTATTTATACAAACAACCTGTTAGTCCATTCTGATATTGTACCTTCATTTGCCCTATTCTGGTACGGAGATGCTGATGTCTCTTTGAAATGACTTCAGACTTCTAATGACTATCTTCCTGCTTGGCAAATTCATATCAGGTTCTTTATTGTGAAGAAAGACATCTTTCCCACCGGAATATAAATTGCCCATGTCACACAACAAATGCTTTCTATATTTGAAAAAAATCACATTTTCATTAACTTGCAAAAAAATGTAACAGGAATGACAGCATGTGGTTTATTGCTGGATCATTTGAAATCCAGCATAATCATTCATTCTGAAGTGGTATGTAGCTGAAGAGCTGCTATGCAACAAGTTTCTGATGTCTTTAGAGATATACAAAGCCATCAGCCCGTGTGAAGCTGGCACAGAACGACTTTCCCCAGAAAAAAAGAAGTAAAAAGACATTTCTGCAAAGCTACTCTAGTAACCCATCAGTAAGAAAGATTTGCAGGTGATCTCAAAATTCTATTCCAGGGATTAAATGTCACATATTAAGATTTTATTGACTCATTTTCTGCCAATTCTGCTCAAAGGGATTACTTTCTAAGCAAAACTGAACGGAGGGTTACTCACAGGTTTCTCGGTCTCTTAGAATTCTAACCATGGCATTTATCTTTCATAAAAAGTACTTACATGAAGTAATAGCCACAGGCAAGTTGTCTTTGTGTGCAAAATGTGATTTTTATTATTACATTCTTGCTGGAAGTGATCCTATTCTTAGAGAGAATTATCAAATCTAAAGATACATTTTCTTTACATCACACTACTTTTCAATTCTTTTTTTTTTTTTTTTCACTACCAAGCCCTTTATCCTTGTGCCTTTATATTGTTGAAGGAGAGTTACTGTTCAAGACTTAGATTAGCATCTAATAATAGTATGCCCAACATTAAAAAAAAAAAATCTAGTAGATTTAAACTCCTCTGTATTATTATACTTTTACAAATGCATCTGGCCTTGGGTTACATGTTACAACTGAGCATCTGAGGAGTCTGACATTCTAAGATGTATTTTTGGATCGACAGACACACAGAGACTCTGACCTTGAAAATACTGAGAAATTAAATTCCACTATGGAAGTTAAATGTTGAAGCACACAGATGCCAAGCATGGTCTCAGTAAAACATCACTTATAGATAAGTGAACTGTTATATATTTAGTGTGGATTTTCTCAAGTGTACAGTGAGCAGGCTTTGAATACTCTTTTGGGAAGACTTCTGCACACTGTAGGGCTTACTAGCTTTGTTGTCTTTATCTGTCTGGTTGGCATAATATTGACTGTCTTTGGCTTAGAAAAGAAGCACTTTCATAGCCTATGGACAAAGTTAAGCTTTAAGGTAACAAACCAAATACTGTTCTAAAATCACTCCTTAAAGGACATCCTCTCTACTAGCTATGAAGTGAATCTAGACAGAATTACCCATTCACATTATAATAGTTCCCTAAATCATTTTCATGCCATTCCATTTTTATTGTAATACTAAATTACAGAACAATTTTTGATGAATTTCAGAAAGGAAAAATATTTTTATTGATAGATTACTTTCATTAAAAATGTTCCACAACATCTAATAATATGTCTGTAGCTTCATTTTGTCACAATAATAGGTTATTTTTATCTATCTATTAAGTGTTAATATCAGAATAAATAAAAAAAAAAAAAAATCCAAACAAAAAACCAGACAAAAAGCCCTCCCCACAAGACGAACAACAGGATTTTATTATATTGTCTTTGTTCACTATTGGATGAGGTAGTCTTGCTAATTGTGTTTACAGACCAGAAGACCTGTGAACATAAAAATAATTTCGATGCCATATTTAACTATGTCTCAACTTTATTATAGAACACAATTTGCTGTCCACAAAAAGGCCCTTTCCCTTTGAACATGTGATAAAGTTCAGCCCTAAAGATCTCAAGGGGAATTACTAGCTTGAACTATCACATCACTAGTTATGTTCAAAAGGGTTCAATTTGTGTGAGAGAAAGAGAATACTTGCATTTCTTCAGTGTGTAAATGGAGCATATTAGGTTTTCTTTTGCAAAATTCTATATAGACAGAACCATAAAGCAACAATTTCAGCTACATATCTGAAAAAGCTATGTCCTGAGGAACTCAGGTTTTCTAAGTTGATCTTCTTGTGCTCAGAACTTGCTAAGGTAGCAGTCTAATTTTAGCCAAACTGAAAACATTTGACAGTCTCTATTTGATAAAACCTAGAAGTAATTGGTAGATGAAATAATTAATTTCAGCTGAAACCTTCTAATTTCATTTTATGACCCCATGCTGTTTTACTGTTTTCACTCCTGGCTTAGCAGGAGAAAGAACTCAAGTAGATGCAGAGGTAGAAAATACAGAAATCTCTACTGTAAACTGAATTACATATGTGACTATAGTAATTGCTTTATATCTTTTTTATCAATCACAAAAAATAAACCTGGCTAGCTGTTGAAACCGTGAATAACCATGGGAAAACTTAAAAGATTCCAGTTCTACTAATTGGCTAAATCTATTTTCATTCATGAGGAAAAATATCATCAACCAAAATCCTCATATCCCTTTCTGCAGCATGCATTTCAGCCTTTTGTCCCACACTTTTGCTGTTACATCCAGGATTACACCATCTCATGTGCAGAATCCAGTATTTGTTCTTTTTAATGTCATGTGGTTGGTGATTGCCCAGGACTCTAATCTATAAAAATCAATCTGTGAGGACACTATGCCCCAGAGGGCATCAAGTGCTTCTTCTAACTTAATCCTGTTGGCAAATATCCTTAGTGTGCACTCAACTCCTATGCCCAGCCATTGATAAAAACATTGAAGAGATTTTATTTGCCTTTGTGTCCAATGTGTCCATGCTTTGACTGTTTGCTCACTTAACTCAAAATTATCTGTCAAAAACCTAGATGAAAATATGAATTAATCTCAAGAAAGTTCAGGTCCATATATGAAAAGTTAGATTTATTTCTCAATGTGTGCTTCATCCCAGTTTGAAGGAAAAAAAAAATAAAGAAATGAGAGAAATTATTTAAAAAGTACATGATTACTGAGCTGCAGGGAGAGAAATGGGCAGGAAATGCAGTAGAAGGAGACTTTGGAAGAGATAGGAAAAAAAGTAAAAGTGAAAAGAGAGTTATATTTTTATTAGATACAGCTTCTTATAACTGGGACCCATATCCACTTATACCAACAAAATCCCTGAGGCAGAAATGGATGTCTGGAGGTCAACTAGCACAAACCATGTGCTCAGGCAGGGTCAGCCCGGACAGGTTGTTCAGGAATGTATCCAGTTGGGTAAATCAGATATTAGCTTACTTATGAATTGGTTACAGATAATCACCATCACATTTAGGGGTTCTTTTTTCTGATCATCCTAAATAGATAGTGATTATGAATACAGGAATATACATTCCCCCTGAAGTCAATCTAAAATAGACAGGTTGCAATTACCATTTTATTTCCTTTTACACATAACGACAATAAAGCAGCTTATTTTGTAGCTACACTATATAAGCACTTCTATTTTTTTCTAGAATAAAGTTAATTTTCTTCATGTTAGCCCTTATAGCTCTGTTTTGGATTTGTGATATAAAAGAATTAATGACACTCATAATGTGTGCTGTATCTATTGCCAAGCGGTGCTTACACAGTGTCATGGCCTTCTCTGCTCCTCACACTACCCCATCACCCCATCAGTGAGTAGGTTTGGTGGTGCTCAAGAAATTGGGAGTGGAAACAGCTGGGATAGATGACCCCAACTGATGAAAGGGATATTTTGTACCTTATGATGTTGTGCTCAGCAATAAAAGCTGGGAGGAAAATGGAAAGGTGGAGGGACACATTCAGAGTGGTGGCATTTGTCTTCCCAAGTAACCATTACATGTGCTGGAACCTTGCTGTCCTAGAGATGGATGAATAACTGCCAATGGGAAGCAGTGGAAGAATTCATCTTCTTGCTTTACTTGCACATGCAATTTTTGCTCTACCATTAAATCTACTTATCTCAACCCATGGGTTTTCTCACATTTACCCTTCTGATTCTCTCCTCCATCTCACTGTGGACTGTGTGTGCCTTAGGTGCCTATGAGGGTTGACGCATAGCAGTACCATGTATGGTACATATGCATGTGTATGCAGGTACTATTGACAGTACTATCACAATGAAATCTTGTCTTCTTTCAGCCCTAAAAGAAGATAAAATGATTCAGCAGGATCTGACTTGGCTGAGAACATGGAAAATTACATTCAATTACCTGCTTTATAACAGTCTGTCTACATGATACTCCATTATTCACCAAGAGCCTCAGTGAAAAATTCTCTCAAAGGCTGTAATAAGGATGCCAAGAAGCTATTGCAAAGATCTTCCTAGAAAACAATGCTTGCCATGCTCTCATTTATGTAGACTTATTGGTCAGATGCAAGCAATAAGGTAGGCAACTGCCACAATACAACATTGTGCCTGAGGCAAAAAAACCTTTCTGCGAGGCAAACTGTAGTAACTTGGTCTTAAAATAATATTTATGTAGTTAAAGAACACCCAGATGAGTTTCTAGTTAGATCTGCTGTGTCTGTACTTTGTATAAATGTGTACCCAAAGACTTTTTTCTCAATTACTTATCTTTATAGAATGATGATAACACATTTTAGTAAATCTCACCTTGTTTCCCTTGCATTTGCTATTTTCCAGTTTCTCCAAGGCTTTCTTTTCTTAAAGCGGTAATTTGCTGAATATCCCCCAGTTTTCCATTGCTTTGCAGTTTCTCCCAATTTCTCTTGGTTCATTTGTCCCCCCTTTTATTTTTGCCAGATTCAATACTTTACAAATTATAGGTGGCTGTTCATTTTCTCCCTCATCAATTATAACCCAACAGCTGTCTGTAAAAGAAAAATGACAAGTTAGTCACATCTTTCTGTACTGAACTGTGGGCAAAAGACTGAACTTGATGCAGGGAGGAACTGACTAATCAGCCTGCTTTACAGCATATTCATGTTTAAAAGAATTCAGAAAAATGAATAG
This sequence comes from Heliangelus exortis, assembly GCF_036169615.1. Taxonomy (NCBI): domain Eukaryota; kingdom Metazoa; phylum Chordata; class Aves; order Apodiformes; family Trochilidae; genus Heliangelus; species Heliangelus exortis. The sequence goes on from NC_092422.1 coordinate 96,450,446, forward strand.
TTCCAATAGCTAACAATACATTGCTTTATACCTTGAGAGAAGTAATTCCAGGGCCTGGCAGATGAGCTCCGGCATCAGCAATTTAAGACAAAATTGTGCTCAACTCTCTGCCCATCCACAGATTAACCTTCTGTAGCAGTCTGCAGAGCTGGTGTATCACCTGTCTAGGAACAGAACAACTAAAATGTGAATACACTATACTTTTTCTATTGTAGATGTAATTTTTATGCCTGTATTCCTTCTTTTAGTTGTGATTATAACCCGGAACAGGTGAAACTTTTGGTGAGGGCTGAGACATGAGTAAATTTACTTCTTTTAGTTATTTAAGATTCATTTAGACTCATACTAACACTCAACACAAACAGAAGAGGGGCAATTGATGATCTTGATCTGGGAGGGAAGAATGGAGAACAACCTGAAAGGAAGACATGAATTGTGAAGTTGGAAAGAAAATAAAATAATTTCAGTGACCTAAATTTTTTATTGAATATCTGAGGTCTGCATAAGTATCTTTCATGAGTTCTGTAAGGTAATTGCCAAGTAGCTAAAGATCTTCTTAGTATCCAGTTTATAACTCCAGATGATTTGAAAATATCTAATTCATGTAAGTACACTCTTACCTGTTCTTTAACAAATCTTTATTGAGACTGTATTCTTACATCACTTTTTTTAAATTGTTTCAACCACCTGCTCACAGTTGACCATTCTGGTGAAGCTGGTGCAAAATGACATTAAATGCTTAGGCTTTTTCAATACAATTAACCAATAATTTTCTTTCTGTGGGAAGAAGAAACATGATCCTCTATTCATTCTCTCTCTATAATATACACTGATAAATTTTCATTACATATTTTTGATATTCTTTGCTGACATCATCTTGAACAAAATGCCTTGACTTTCCTGATTTTGTTCATTCAACTTATGCTGATTTTATGCTCATTCAACATATGCTGATTTCATGTTCATTCAATTTATGCTCATCCTTCTTAACCCACTTTATATGAAGCAAATGAAAACAATTTATGCATTGGCCAAGTTGAACTCTTGCTATTCCTTCTACCTTTCCTTTTAATTTGCTGTATCTGAACAAGTTGCTTTCTATTCGGCATGATTATAGGTCCCTACAAGGTAAATGAGAAGCATATCTAGAACTCTCCTGTTTCTTTCTTTCCATTTCTCCTATAAACAAATAGGTGTTCACAAGACCTCTAGCTCACTTTAAACACCAAGGTTTTTGAGATATGTACGTGAGGCTGTAGATATGACTTGGGACAAGCGGAACATTCTCATCCTTCTGGGGGGACAGCAAGAGGTACTTCTGTACAGCACCTGAAATGCTAAATTCAGTGTCCATATTTAAGCACTGAATTCTACAGTAAGACTCACTCCACCTCCTTCCTAACATATTTTTGTTTACTTTTATGTTAATGCCTGTGCTCTGAACAACTTAGCATTTGTGCATGGAAAAGCACATTCATCTGATGCCTAAGGCTGGCAATGTGGGGTGTTACTCAATGTTTTCAGGCTGCCTTTGTGATGGATCTGAAAACAAGTGTACACACCTCTGCTATCCAAAGCAACAGCTATTTCATTATTCCTTCCTCTCCTTTGTGAGATATTTCCTTCAAACTGATATTCCATTTTTAGTTGTCCAGTTCGGAGTCCAGTGTAGCAACTTATATTTTAGTTCATAAATTAAAATGTCAAGATACTTCTTCACTTTTCTATATTTGGATGCTGTCCATGAGACACAGAAGACTAAGGCAAGCACATATGCAGTTTGATACAACAGTAGGCATTTACAACTGCTTTTCTTCATGTTTTTCCATGACCTTGTAAGATAAATACCTTAATTTTTGTGTACTGTCTATGCTGATTTATCAATAAGGTTGGTCTTTTCTAAATGGACTTTCTTCCTGATGAAACAAACAAATCTAGTTAACTTTGCTGGAAGTTTCTCTTGCTCAAATTTATTTCTGCCACCTCTTCTTTAGATTAAAGAGTCTGAATGGCAAAGACACAGAAATGAAAGAAATAAGAAATAAGTAAGAAATAAGTAAGAAATATGAATATTTTGAACTGTAAAAACAAAATAGTGGAGGTTTGTAAAAACAAATAAACAAAAAAAAAAAAACAAACCAACCCCCCCCCCAAAAAAACGAACCACCACTACACCTTGTGTTTTGGTTTCTTTTTTTTTCTTTTTTTTTTTTTTTTTTTTTTTTTCCCTTTCTCAAAAATACCTCATATTTGCTTGAAAAAACAGTATTGCTGGATACTCACCATAACACACCAGATCAAAAACTGTGCTCACTCATGTTGTCAGGCTTAGAATAGATGGCCATAGGCTGTCCTCAGAATCTGTGATTGTCCTTTGTAACAGAAGTAATTCTTTCATCAAGAATTGGGACAAAACTCAGCTTATTAACATAGGAGTGGCAACAAATGACCTTGTGAGTTGCTTTTGTTTATTAATTATAAGTATCACTGAGGAAACCTGATGAATACTATATTTAGAAAGAAAAACACTGAAAAGACTGACTTAAGGAGTCATGTTGCACAGAAAACAAACAAACAAAAAAAAACTTGCCCTGCAAGCAGCTTTTCAAGACAGTTGAGTTTCTTATGAAGGTATTAGGTTTTTGCTGTAGAAAACTACTTTTATCTTTTGAATCTGTTTGAATTTCTGAAATTTTTAATTGGCTTTTGAATTAATACAATAAAATTATTCATGAAATTTGAGATTTCAGGGGAATCAAGGAGTCACATTAGAGTATTTTCCTATCTTCTTACAAGAATTGTCACATAATATGTCCTATATTATTCCCTGAATACTACATATTTTCTCTTCCTCCCTATTTTCCTTTTTCCTCTTGTTGCTTTCTTGCTTTCTCTTTCTTTCTTCCTTTCTCTCTCTTTCTTGCTTTCTTGTTTTCTTGCTTTCTTGCCTTCTTCCTTTCTTTCTTGCCCTCTTTCTTTCTTGCCTTCTTTCTTGCCTTCCTGCCTTTTCTTAATATTCTTTAATTGCAGAAAAACTCTGCAACAGACAAATGGTTTGGTGCCTCTTTCACCTTTTGTTTTAAGGGCTTGGAAGGAATAATGGAATAAGTAAAGGAGAAAACAATAAATGTTGTTCCCCATCTTGGGTAATACAAAAAGAGACTTACCGTGGTTTAGAAAAAATTCAGTTATTTTTTTTCTGAAACCAGATGTCTAAGACTTACCATAGAAATAAGATGAACTGAGATAATACCTGATGATCAATAATTCCTTAAAAAATTAATTTGATGGATCACTTGCATTTAAAAGACTTCCTTTCAAACCTGTCACACAGTAATTTAGTATCTTCACAGAATCACCCCTTTTTCTCCTCAGTAATGTCTAAAGAGGTGACAGTTTCTGAATTCTTAGCTAAGCAACTACACAAAAACAGATTCTATGATTCTATGATTTCTAATTAAAATCTCTTATTTCTGGAAAATAATGTTTAGTTTACACTTATAGAAATTGTGAGATAATTATTGTTTCATCTCAATTTTTTTTGAGTACTCCAAAGCAAATGTACAATTTTCTTCTGTATTTGACCATTTTTAAATCTTTTGGATTTGGATTTCTGTTTCATCTTATTGTAGGCTATTGTGTACTTTCCAAGCTTGCTTCCATTAATTGCCATTTTCCTAGGTAACTACAACAAAACACATTTTTTTCAGTTCTTAGTCTAAAATCTGCACTTTTCATTCCTTCAGTCCTGTGACCACATGTGATTGTGCTGATGCCAAACAGCATAAAGACCATTCTCAGCTGATCTCATTACTATATCTCCCTTCATATCTGGAAAAGAATTGGCAGTGTATGAGGGATAACAACCTCTCTCATCAAATGACAGAATATGTATTAACAAGATAGAGCTTTCTCAGTCTCCAAGTGTAGAAAAAGATTTAAAGTCTGGAAAAATAAAAGCACAGCCATTATAGACTAGGTAGCATCTGATCCTTACAGATATATCAAAAATTTAAATTTTTTTTAGCTCTTTAACCTTGTGTTCTCACTAACATTCATAGTTTTATTTTTCTGATAAACTGTGAACCAATGTTAACTTTACTTTGATAGAATATGAGAAAAAACCACAAAATTTACTTGCTTTGTATATAGCACGGCTCTTCACAAAGTGAATCAAAGAAGATACCTAATCCATCTGTCATATGAATATTCCAAGAGACTTTTGCATCCTCTAAGAGATGTGTCATTGAGTGCAAAATCATAGGGTATATTTGTAAAAGGAATATATTAAACTTTTGAGGCAACAACTATATTCACAAATTGTGGACCGTGGGCAATCCATGAAAGCTACAACTCATAAAAAAATTCTTGCTGTATTCCTCAGTTTCATTTAACTGTGTTAGCTGTTGAGGAAGCCTGAGGCTTAAGGCTTGTGGATTACTCTAGAAGTTGGTTAGTGGTGACTTAGGAAGGAATATCTTTTGCTGTCTGGTTGAAAACATATTGCTGATTTTGTTTTATAGAAGTATTGAACGTCTGCATTTACTGTTAAATTGAGAGCTATGTGAAGACAAAGGAGGGGGGACTGTTGATGAAAGTAAGTTTGATACATTTTAAACAGAGTAAACTATGCTGGCAGAGACAGTGTTTTGCTGATTCAATAGAATTTTTTTTATTTTATTTTCAGTGTATCGACATTACACTGGAAATCAGGGGGTTTTTGTTTGTTTGTTTTCTTAGTAGGTCATGAAAAGCAAATAAAGTTTTTCATCTCTCAGAAAACATTCTTTCATTTCTTCTTAAATATCTCAAAGAGCTCTACATCAACCACCCTTCCTTCCAAAAAAAACCAAACCCAAACCCAAATGTCTGGCAAAATATACTAAAGCTTGTGTTCAAAAAAAGGCCAACGCTGACCTTTGCATTCTTTTGTAAGTGTTGTATTTTCTGCAGTAATCTCTCTCTTTATGCCAACCTCAAGGCTTTATAGATCCCTACCTTTTGCTTCCTTCCAGCAACAGAGCATTTTGATCCATGTTAGGAAGGATCCTGCAAGCTCAGGAAAGTGATGATGCTTTTCCTTTTTTTACAGTGGAGTATGTTTTAAAATCCTCTATTTTTTAAACTTTTACAATTCTCTAGGGTATATTAAATCACTCCCCCAATAATGCTCATGTCACCACCAGGGCTGCAGGTCAGCCTGGGAAGATCCAGACTGGACTCCTTGAGTCAGAAGTAGTTGGGATCTGGAGGCAGAAACAGGTGGATTCAGCATGGCACGGATCAGGACCTCAGACAGATAAGTTTAGAAGGGTGGGCAGATGAAAAACCAAAGGACAGAATTGTTGTCTGTTACCCCCACCCTGTCAAAGGGAAGGTAAAAGGGGAATAAAGACCGGACAACTAAAGTTGGAAATAAAAAAAAAAAAAAAATTGCAAACAGATTTACTAGCATGGGGGAAAGGCAATAACATAAAGGATAAATAACAAAAATACAAATATATGTGTGTGTATATATATATATATATATATATATATACTACCTGATCTCGATGCTGGCAGGGATAGGTGCCTGAGGGCTCCTTACAGTGGGGCCGACTCAGGAGGGGGATCCACGGCTTTTCCCAGCATTCGATGGATGCTGGTCCTCCCGATGGATGTGGATCCTGGAGAGCACGTGGTGAGCTGGGGGTAAAGGAGCTCAGGGGAACAGCAGTGGAGTGAGGAGTGGGAGGAAGAGAGGAGGGGCTGAGGGCTGCCTGACCTGCATAGGGTATGGGCAGGGAATGGGAGGGAATAGACCCATCCCTCTGTGTTCCCTCCCTCTCAGGGTCTGAAAACCCTACTTCTTGAGTTCCTCATACTCAAAGTATGACAAACGGGCAGAAGTCAATTAGGGCTGAAGAAAAGAACAAAGGCACTTGATGCTCATGATTCCTCAAATTTATACCACATATGACTGATATGGGATAGAATACTCTGTTTGATCAATTTTGGTTACCTTTCTTGTCTGCCCTTCCCTAAAGGAGGGTTGTAGGTATGACCCTTTTACTTCCTTTCTCTTTCTGAAGCATAAGATGTTCTTCAGGACTGAGCAGTGTCCTTGGCTCTGCATACCAGTCTCTAGCCATAACTATAAACATCGAGCGTTATCAGTCTTGGAAGCAGACACTGACTGAGAAACTTGCTGTTAATTACAGCAAGTACAGACACTTACAAGAGACTTAGCTGAAAACAAAGTTACAAGACAGAAAATTAGTTCTATCCTGGTCCAAACCAGGACAAGGTTGCAAGGGTCAGTTGCATTTTTTATATTGCTACCAGTTTTACAATACAAAGAACAAAAGGTAGATAGTAAAATTTATTCAGTAATCACATCTTTGGAAATAAATCTTCTGCATCTGGCCACAGAGTGCTTAGAAATTTTACTTGAACCCCAACTTGGACCCCTCTTGTCTTTGTTGTAGAAATGGAATTTGTGCTACTTCATCTTAATTCTATTATCATGTGAAAAAGTTTCATGAGGTGACATTATTTGTAAGCTATGCCACAAAAATCACCTTATAAACTCCACTTCTGACAATATTTATATGTAACCAACCCTCTGTCTGGAAAGTTATCCCTGACCTAACATATTTATATAGCACCAATAGCCTGCAGGATTTATTACAGGCATGCAGGAAGACACATGGGTAAATTCTTCCCTCATTTATACTAGCATAAATCAAAGCTAACACTACTGAAGTCAGTTCCATTCCAATTGTTCTAAAGTGGACTAAAACTCCTCAGAACCAGTCCCAAACTTACCAATAAGCTTCCTACCTTTATGGGATCACATCAGGCAAGTTTCAATTTCATTGTCTAAACTCATTGTTTTATCCAGCTTTATCAGAGTTATTTAAATCTTTAAAACAGAATGATAGCTTTGTGACATTGCCTTTCTATCTTTGACTCAGTCATTATCAAAATTTCTCCTTCAAAGCCAGTTACGTCATTGGAGTAGTGCCAAACAGTATTAGTTGTGCCATTTTTTAAAATTTAGGAAGTGTTTTTAAAATTGAAATATTTATGGCACTTGCACATTACTTAGTACAGCAGTTTGGAGGTAGTGTCATCTGATCAGAGCTTTAGAAGCTCAAAGACATTTTGAACACTGGAAAGATGCCACTTGGTAGCTTGCAGTAAGTTAATAATGTTCCTCCATGCCATAGCTGTTCCCTAGGATCTTTGGTTCACAGCAATAGAGAACATGAATCTTTCAGGAACTTCAGTTCAAAAAATGATAGTATAAAACTCTCAATATTTATCAAACCTTTAAAAAACTAAAATGACATATAAGCTCACATATAATCCTTTCTTGGAAACGGTGATGTATCTGTCCTTTAAAACATTTTTTGTGCCAACATGTTACTTGGGAAATGTAGTTCCTCAGTCAACAGGGAGACCTGAAGCACTGCTTGAATTGATGAGAAAGTTAACAGGCATTCTTTACACTTCCCCACTGAACTCTACTGGGGCAATTAATTTCTTATCTACTTTACCCTGTTCTGTCACCTTTTATTTCCAAACAAGTCAAACTACAAAATTGCTTTAATGAAGGAAACCTAACACAAATGCTCTAGAATCTATGTCACCAGCTACTAATACTCCAGGCTTACAGAATCTAGCCTCAGACATTTGTATCATTTGTAGCATTTTTCAGGTGACGAAAAAGCATGAACTGTTTGTTTCAGAATTTCTTTTGTTAAGGAAAAAAAAAAAAAGAAATTTCCCCCTCCTAGTTTATTCTTCCCTCCAGAGAAAATCTGAGTTTAGTTGCTGTTCTGGTGCTTTCTGAAAGGACAGAGAGGAAGAATAATGTTGATAGCAGTAACTATTTCAAGAAGATCTCATTCAGACTATTTTGAACTGTCATTATGCACACATCTATGAATAAGGATTTAGTATTTACTTAATTAATTTAATTTTTAATTTTTAATTACTTAATTAATTTAGTATTTACTAAATTGATATATGCATACATATACTGATGAAATGGACTCTTCATCTTAACAGCTAGATCTTAACTCTTGTGGAGTCTTTCTTTCATGCCATCTCTAAAAAGCCCTCGGTATGGGGAAAGAAAAATGACCCAGGATTCCTTGTCATTCTGCTTAACAAACAGGAATCTGTGGGAGAATCTTGCACAAAGATGTGCATAATTGCAGTGGACAAAATTTCTAATAGCTTGAAAATTCATTCTACTGAATTGCAGTGGGATACTTTTCACTGGTATGGTCAATGAAACTGACTTAGAACAGAATAAATATCTATCATCATCAAAATAAGTACCATGGCAGGAGGTTTAGACACAAATTATTAGATGCATTTCACTGTTTCTTGCAACAGCTGGAATAGTAGCATTGTATAGCTGTTTGGATTTTGGACAGAAATTACCAAGCTTCTGAATATTGAAAATTTCATGAATAACAGAAAAGGAAGTTACTTATCTGTATTATTAATTTTTGTAAGATTCCATCTCTCTCATTAGTGAGAGAATGATCACAAGACTTAGAACTGTGATGAAAGTATTGCTACAGTAAATCATTTAAATGTCAGTGATGCAGAATGGAAATCTAAACATCAGTGCCTTCTATTAGATCCTTCATCCTTTTGCAGTCATTCATATCAAATCTATCATATCAAATCCCTGCTGCCTTTTCAAAAGTCTAACAGTGTCCCCAGAAATATCTATACATTGGATGTCTGGACTGTTTCCTGGGAAATAATCTTGAAAGTTGCCAAATTAGCAAATTAGCATATAAAAAAATTTAAAAAAAAATAATCTTTGCTTCTGATGACTCTGAGGCATATGACTACAAAATGTGTTTCATTGAGTTTTTCCTATTTGTAATAGCATCATAGTTAACACACTGAATGATACAACTTGCTGTCTTTATACAGAGTTCAGAGTGCTTTAATTTTTTACAGTGTAAGCCTTGCTACTTTATGAATTGTGTAGAAATGCATTGATCTTTTTCTTTTGAAGTATCATCTTAAAAAAGAAAAAATAATAAAATGGCAACAGACAGAAAAAAAACCATTTTTTTTTTTTGTTCTGGGCTAATAAGGAAACTTTCAGAGTCAAGGAAAGCTTTGGAAAGAAGTATGTGAATCACATAGGGTTTTTTGGGTTTTTTTTTATTATTATTCCAACTAATACCATTTTAGCCACTGGACCATGTACTCAGCTTTAAACATATATCCTGCCAACAGTTAAAGACAGGATACCAGTTAAGTTGTGTTTCCCATCTGTATGGAAACAGTAAAACAACTCCTATATCTCAGAAAGTTCTGCAACATGATACTAATTGTCTCCTCTTGAGACCAAAGTTATCCCATACATGACTGATCTTGCTCAGGTTAGAAAACCCTTCCCTAACAAACATCATTAGCTGCTGTCAACAAACTGGAAGTTTCCTCAATAGCATCAAGTCCAGGATAAGGATGGACTGCTAGATGTCTATTCTTAGAAATATTGACCTATGCTGCTGTGCAATGAAAAATATAGAGGATAGGCAGGAAAAAATAATGCAAAAACCACCACAGTGCTATCCTACATTTATACTTAAAAACTTAAAACATCTGTATAAAAGTAAATTACAACATACTCCCCCCCCCAAAAAAAATTAAGTGTTGAGAATAATGATGAATATGAAATATTTCTGCTAGAAATGGCCAGCTTCTTTCTGAGACTGGACAGAAAACTTTAAATAGCCATCTTCCAGGAGGTGTATGTCCTTTGTCTTAACTTGGATGACATCAAGGGTAGAATACAAACTGAAACTACTAAGAACAAACAGTTTTCTTAGAAGTTCTACAGAAACTTGAAATTTAAGTCCTAAAATAATTTGCTAGGAGATAGACATGATGAGAAGGCTCAGATAACCCTATCTACTAAAAGATTTTTAAACCAAATAATTAAAATATTATCTATACAACCAGCTCTTTAAAACAGACTTGAAGACATATATTCGGGTAACTAAAATGGGAACAGACCTCAAAGAAGCCAGTCTTGCAGCAGGTGACTAAGAAAATGGGCTTGACTCAAGCCTGCTTTCATAAACTACTGAGAGAGGCAAAATGACTGACACAGAGAACGAGGTGTACTGAGATGCAGAGATGCACTGCCCTGCTGGAAGGCTCACCACCTCAGGTCAGAATGTAGAATTACACATTAAATGATGAATCTTGCTCCCAGTAAGCAGATAGGGTGTGCCAAGAGCTAAGAGAGATATAAGAATGAAACTCTTCCAGAGTTTTAATAGTTATTTAACTAGCTCTTTGGGCCTCTGTGCATGCCCACTGCTCTTAAGCTGTGTTTAACTGAGTGAACAAGCAGCTTCCCAGCTACTTCCCAGCAACATAATGGCCTGGCTTAAAAGAGAAGACTGACTATAAACTGCACCATCTCTTGATCTCCCAGCACCTTAAATGTGATGGTCAACATTCTTGGTGGAGGGGTTTGGAGAGTTCTAGATAGCTTCTGATGTGAAAATGATCAAATTGCCCATAAATAAGTATATTTTTATCAGGTGTCCTAGCGCAGTCAGGGTCTGCAAGTCCTGTGCCAACCACAGCCAGTTCAAACACACACCCCACAGGGCATAACTGAGCCCTGCAGCCACTATGGCAGAGCCTTCAGGAAAATTTTTCTAAGGAGGAGCAAAACGTTGCCCAGCAGTAAAGGGAGAGGAAAAAAGTCCATCTAGTACCAAGGTTGAAGGAGGGGGCAGAGAAGATGCTCTAGGCATCCCTGCAGGGATTCCCTGCAGCTCCTGAAAAGAGAATGGTAGAGTAGATACTCATGCTGCAGCATGTGTGTCTCTATGTTTAGGCAGATACACCCTGAGGGAAACTGCAGCTTGTGGAGGACCCCCCACTGGAGCAGGTTAATACTTCTTGAAGGAACTGCAGCCTGCAGAGAGCCCACACTGAAGCACATTTATCCTGAAGGACTGCAGCCCATAAAAAGGACTCACTCTGGAGCAGTGGATAAGTGTGAGAAGGAAGGAGTGGCAGAGAGGAGCTATTATGGACTGACCCCATTCCCAGTATCCCTGCACCATTTTCCAGGAGACAAGTAAAACAGAGGAGTGAAGTTAAGCCTGGGACAAGGGAGGAAGGGGAAGGTGTAATTTTAGTTGTTTCCTTCCTTTCCAGCCATTCACCTCTATCTTTATTTGCAAATCAGTCAAATAATTTTTTTCCAAGTAACATTTCTTGTTCCCATGACAGTAAAAGGTGATGTCCCTGTCTTTATCCCTACCTATAAGATTTTTTCATCTTGTTTTATTCCCTCTGTTTTGTTGAAGGAGTGAGAAAGTTGCTGAATGGACTTTTGGCAGCTAGCCAATGTTAACAGAATAAGCAGTAGAATAAATTAATGCCGATGTAGAAATGGTTGCAGAGAATAGATGTGTGTACACAGTTGAGATATTTAAGTGATATTTTACATGTAAGATGGATGAGAAATAGGTGCTGACATGGATGCACCCAGGGTGCCTGTGTTGGAATGCCTTGGTCAGCTGAAGAATAAGAAATGAGGAAAAGCAGTTTGGAAAGTCTTATGCAATCAAGACGCTGTCAGCAATGAGCACAACTGTCTCCAAAAAACAGTGAGTGAACATCTTGTTCAAGAGATGGGACACCTCATGGGAGGATGATCCTATGCCAAGAGCTGAACAAGTTGATTTCTCTTTTTAACAACCATTCTGTCCCTGAGGGTCCATGCAGTGAAAGTGTTATCTAAAGGAAAATGCAGAAGCCTAAATGCTTCTCCTATTCACCATCTGAGGTTCAAACAATCAGTTGTCCATATTTAGAAAAGAAATGTACAGAACTGAAATAGTTCTGTACCCAGAACTACACAGTTCACCCCAGCTGATCCCCTGTAGAGCACTCATCTGATTATATAGAACACTGACTGATTACATTGAGAGGCTCTATATTTTTTGTACGTGGTACTGATTTTCATTCATCTTTCTTATTTGTATAAAGTGAGGGAGTTCACTCATTTATTTTATGTTTTTTTAACTATAATTACTCATTGGTAAATTTTGGTTAAAACCAGAACAAAACACCTTCCCATATCACTACCATCAAGTAGTACTTTAGCATTAAGCAAATGTTCTGGAAAGTGCAAAGGGTCTTTCAATCCTTAATTTACCTATATCAGATTATCTTTACCTATCTCTTACTTTATCATCTCTGATTACTACTACTATTTTTATTACTATTTTTATTATTATTATTTATTAATTAATTATTATTATAGGAAATACAATGCAGGGTGTAAAGGAGCAAATTTAATATTCCCAGGGACCTGGGCAGAATCTCTTGCTATTACCGGTATCAAGGTTTAATGCCAGGTGGGCAATTAAATGAATCACAGATGCTCTCCATTCACCGTTTTCCTTTCCCAGAAATGAAAATGAAACAATAAGGGAGGGAGTTTTATGGACTGGAAATTGCACGATACAGCTTAAATGAAACAGTAATAATGAAGAATAAAATAAGTAAATATCTACATATATATGCAAAACTCACTGTTGTGCTCCTCTACCACTAACATCTCAGGACCAAGGCTGCAGGACAGGCCCTGGGTAAGTCCCAGAATGGGCTTCTCAGGTCAGTGGCAGACAGGAGTTGGATGCAGAAATGCATAGATTGAGAAACACACAGATGGGGATTGAAGGCAGACAAATCCCATCCATGGGACGAAGAGAGTTTGACCTTTGTGATACCTCAGATTTATACCAAGAATGAAGTGTATGGGATAGAATGCTTTGTTTGATCTATTATAGACACTGATCCAGTCCACTCCTCCCCACAGGAGCATTGCAAGTGTGACCCCTTTTCCTCCTTTTGTTTCCAGTGCATTGGTTCTGCATACCACTGCCCATTGATAGATATAAACATGGAGCCTTAACAGTCTCAGAATCAGACCCTAGCTGAAAACATGCTGTTCATTTCAGGAAATGCAGTTACTAACATGAGACTGAAAGATAAAATAAAACTGAAAAACTAAAATTGTTTCTGTCCTGGCTCAAATGAGGGCAATGGGCAATCAGGTACTGGGCTTTACATGATGTGGGAGAAGGTATTTTCATTTGTCTTAGGTTTTTTTCTTCCACTCCCTGTCCTTCCCATAATCTGTCTCACCTATTAAAACTGTAGGCTAACAGAGAACTATTCCTCACTTCATACATCTTCAATGCTTAGCAGAGTGAAGCTATAGTTTAAGACAGAACCATAAAACTTTAACGAATATTTATCTCAAATTGTAGTGTTTCACAACCTACACACTCCCTGCTGTGTAATGTATTAATATCCTTTTTGAATATTGACAGCAAAATATTTTTTGCATTTGTCTTGAGATTTACTTAAGAAATAGGTCAATAGTTTCTTAGAATATTGCTTCTTAGTGTTTAGAATTAAGAACACAGATATAGAGTCTTTGAAAGCAAGGAGTTTAATCATTATTTTATGTGAAATTTCAGAAAAAGAAGCTTTCTACTAATTCTATATTCTGAAATATTCTTATTATTAGCAGCAGTTTAATAAAAGCAAGATCCAATTTGAAGAAGTACAAAGGGTTGGGGGTTTTTTTTGATGAAAAACACTGGTAGCAGAGGATATGGAGAAATAATTATATGGTGAGATAATATAAAGACTACAGGCTTATGTGTCTTCATATAACTACTAAGTAGGAGATCTGATGTTTGTTAATTAAAAGCTTTTCCATTTCCACTAGATGGTTGTTTCTGAAAAACGAACTTCTTAGCATAAAATTAATTAACCTTCAGAAGACAGTCTGAAGTACTTCAATGACCCTACTTCAATCACATGACCAGATCATTCACAAGTCTCTTAAAGGCCTTCTACAACACCTGTGGTGAAAAAGTATAAAATATTAGATACCCTTTTATTTTACATTATGTGCTAGAAGAACACAGAAAACAATTATTTCTGTACTGTATATTAGAACAATATTTCTTGTCACATTTTAAGAGCCATTAGGTGGGGACATTAGGTGGAAACACGTAGAGGATATATCAATTTCATTCTGTTTGATCCTTATCTCATACATCTAATATTCAACTCCCTGACCTTACTCTTCCCACCAAAAAATATATATTAATCAGGTGCTAAATATCAGTAACTGTTTCTAGTTCCTACCTGAAAATAATCATAACTATGTTACAGATTTCAAGCTATTTGAAAATATCTAATTTGTATTCTACTTTTCCAAGCAAGAAATTTGAAGGATGTACCCTACTTTGGTACCAAGGCTGAAAGAACAGCAAAGTTTTAATTTCTAAATCTTTCTGCCTTTTGACCAAGAATTTAATAGGTGGTTACAGGAAGATACCTAACATCACAAATATCCCTATCAAAATTTAATTTTAGGACCTTTTTTCTTTTCTTTTTTTTTTTTTTTTTTTTTTTTTTTTTTTAAGCAGCCTTAGGCAGTTAATCTAGATATGAAATATCTTCTCAAACAATAGAATTTATCATGGTTAATGATATAAAATTATTCAGTGGTCTGACTTGTGTGCATCAGATTTTTATCATATACTTTGGAGTACTCTAAGGGTCTTAAACGTTGGTAAGAGTACTTTGAAACAAGACAGACAGAATATGAGACTCAAAAGTATGAGCTCCCTTGCAGCCTCTGTGCTCTTTTGCCTCTACAATTTTGCAGAAGTTATTCTGGCTCAGTGATTTTAGTTTCCTCATCTGTAAGCTGAGAATAGATGTGTTACTGCTCTTAAAGTCTTATGAGCAGAAGATTTGAAAGTAGGCTTTATTATTGTACCAGATGTCCTTTATGAAGAAAATCACATGTTTACATGAAGGAAAATACTTTTTCATATTTATTTCACCTAACATTCTCATACTCCAGTTCTACATCTGTTACTGAAGATATTTGTCAGCTTTCCAAGGTGTTACTACTTAAACTCAGATGCAAGAGAAATGAAAAGTGAAGAATTAAGAGATTTGACCAAATCTTGTGTGACATAGATAGTCCTTATGTGTCTAATGCCAATTCATAGAATTATAGAATAATTTGAGTTGGAAAGGATCTATAAAGGTCATCTAGTCCAACCCCCCTGCAGTAAGCAGGCACACCATCCGCTAGGTCAGGTTGCTCAGAGCCTTGTCAAGCCTCACCTTGAATATCTGTGGGGATGAGGCCTCATCTACATCCCTGAGCAATCTGTTCTATTTTTCAACCACCCTCTTGGTAAAAATTTTTTTCCTAATATCCAATCTAAATCTACTTTTCTCAAATTTAAAACCACTGCTCCTCATCTTATCACTGCAAGTTAGTCTCCAGCCTTCCTCTAGGCCTCCTTCAGGTACTGGATGGTTATTATTGGGTCTCCCCAGAGCCTTCTTTTCTCCAGGCTGAACAACCCCCGATGCCTCAGCCTGTCTTTGTAGGAGAGGTGTTCCTTCTCCCTGATAATTTTCATTGCCCTGATAAGTCTAATAAACCAAGTTAGTCTAATAAGTCTAATAAACAACTTAGTAGTAGCTGCCTTCTGTGATCTTTAAATATTATCAGATTATTTTAACATTCCTTATTATAAGAGATTCATGTGGTTACTTTGTCCTTAATACTCCTAGAGGGGTATTTTTTGATTAAGGTAATTGATTTAACTATAATAAATTTTGTGATTAGGTCACCTCTATAACCCTTTCCTTTCTAAATCACTCCAAAATTTCTTCTCACCTCAAACTGCATATTCTACATCTGTCTCTGAAGGACATCACGACCAGATAGAGGAATTTGCTGTATTTTAGGACAGAGGTGTGAGAAAGTCTGTGTAGCAAGAACATGCAAGATAAGAACTATAGAAGGAAGTAGGACTTTAGAGGTATTAGTGCTGCAAAAAATCAAGGTGGAAAACCAATTAAATGGATAGGTTTAAAATCCTAAAGGGAAAAGGCAGAAAAATGTCAGTGACAGAGGCTTTCTAAGACAGCAAGCTGCCAACACTGAGGACTTCTTCCTACCTGATTGATGCCTGTCTGGTCAGCAAAGGCTCTTCAGACATCTTGCAGGGGTTTTCAGCTGCCTGCTGCTTAGCATAGCAGCTTCTTAAATCCTAGTGATCATGTGTGCATATTATCCACCATATAATTGCCTTATACCTTTATTCATTTTTATGTGTGTGTGAATCATAGAATCATAGAATTTTCATGGTTAGAAGGGACCTTTAAGATCACCTAGTTCCAACCCTCTTGCCATGGGCAGGGACACCTCCCACCAGATCAGGTTGCTCAGAGCCCTGTCCAGCCTGCTGTTAAAAACTCCCAGGGATGGGGCTTCCAACACCCCTCTGGGCAACCTGTGCCAGTGTCTCACCGCCCTCATGGTGAAGACCGTCTTCCTAACTTCCAATCTAAATCCAACCACCTCTAGTTTGTATCCATTCTCCCTAGTCCTATCAGTACCTGAATGTATATGCAAATAAATAAACATATGTATATACACCTATATAAACATATATGGGTGTGCATATCTACCAATATTCTTGCAAAAATTCTTCTTGTTCACCTAAAAAAGTGACCAGTAATACAAGCAAACATTTAAGATATTTTTTAAAAGCAAAATCACAATCACCACAATCTTTTTTAATATTATAAAGTAAGACATTTAAAACCATTAATATAAAAATCACATCTATAAAAGTAGGTAAATGCTGTACTCTTCACTTTCCCTGGAGAGAGTTACTGAAACTCTGGAACAGTTTAAAATAAACATAATTATTAGTTCTCCATCTATTCTCAGTCATTCTGACATTCTAAATTTCAATATGAAAGGCTGACTTTGCTGGAGGATAATGCTGGGCATTCTAAGTCACCGATTAGGATGCAAATGTGAGTGCTACCTATTGCTAAAATACACTCCATTTGCATACAAAAAAAGAAGAGTCAAACAAACAAGAATGCTGGTTCTGGAATATAAAGTAACTGAAACATAAACCTGGTTTTAAGCCAAAAAAAGAACTGAATGTACTGAGTTTCTGTTCAATGTTTTAAGCATCTTCAGCTAAGCAGAAAAAATGTTTCCAATGGAGCACCATATATCTTTAAATTAGTTGAAATCACATCTTTCTGTTTAATTTTCTTCCTTCTGTAATTCAAAATTGAGAGGCAGATGCCATATTAGCATGCCACATCTACGCACTCATACAAACAATTATCAAATTATTAAAGTTGTAAAACCAAGCACTCCAAACCAGGAAATGTGAGAGCTAAATTTATCCTCTATGACTTTAATTCATACAATCATAACACATCTGACTTTTCTCATGAAAACCTCACAGGTTACTTGAGAAATAGTTTGATAATAAAACAGAAAAAAAAAAAAAAGCACTTCTCACAAGTAATTCAGAGGAATCACCTACAAAACCAAAACTACACTCCTAAATTAGCTGACTAAAGTAAGTGCGGTATGTATATTCATTCTGCTGGAACGATCTGTATAAATACAAATTTTTCTTGTTACTATACAAGTAATTGATTTGTTACTCAAGTATTTGCAGCCATATATCATGGTTAAATATGCACTTAGATAGTCTTTTCTAACCTTTAAAAATACAGACTGGGATTCTGTGTGTGGTTCAAAAGCCAGTAATGAGATTTGCCACTCCCTTAAGCATTTAAAATCCTGCTTCTAGCTAGCTTCAGTTTATGTCAGCAAGTGGCAGCCCTTAATTGCAAAATTGTATATAAATAATGCAAAAGAAAGAGAACAACATATTTTTTTGCAACACATGGTACAATGAAACCATAAGATGCTATTTTTGTTTTCCTCAGTAGCTGTTAGACATACTGTGTATATCTAATCTCACAGTCACAGGCTCGACTCTGCTCCATGCCCTGTGTGACTGCTGTTGCAGAAGTCTGTCCTGTCACACTCAGTATACATATTATTTTTAGCAGTTTCCAAGGTTTCTGCCTTGCCTGGTTCCAAAATTACTAATCTTCAGTTCTGGAGTTTTACATTCCTCTAAGTACAATAGAAATGTCCTCCTATTTTGTAAGTGCTAACAACCTCTAGAGAGGATTATATGCTATCTAGTGGACTTGTTCAGCTATTAATGATTTGATTGGACAAGTATTTATTGAAAAGTAAAACCATAGAGAGGGTGAGTAGCTCTCAATGTCAATTTTTTCTCTGTGTTGTTCATTTTACATTTATAAGTACAGGGACAATCATAAATAATGCACATAGGCACACAGGATTGAAATATGAAATACTCACTAATCTTCACTGAATCTTGATTAGGACCCCCAGAAACCACAGTGCAACAAACCCCTACCTCTATTTTTGACTGGTATGCCATCAGAAAAGGATCAAAAGAAGAGCCTTTATAGCAGACATAGCAGCAAGAGAAAAAAAAATGGAATAAATAGAGATTGAGAAAGAAACAAGTTAAACAGGATAATTATAAACGAAAACCTGATTAACTTTTCTTTTCAAGACCTTTGTCTGCCAGGTTATTTAATCTGAGGAGACTTTGAAAACCCTTTTCATTGTTGGCATCCAGGAACACAACCATTCTAGTTGATTAAGCTTGTGTTTCCTTAGTACTTCCCAATAATCACTATTTTCTGAGAAATAATAATAAAATCTCATCAGAAGTTAGGAAGATGTAATTTCTAAATTATATCTTCTATACTTAGAAAATTACAATCTAATCTTGGTTTTTGTGTTGGAACCTTTATTTCTTTATTTATTGATATTTTTAATACTTTTTAAAACAGGAGAATTTGAATTCTGCGTTTATGTGGGCATGTATTGAATGAAATGAGGGGGAAAAGAAGCATACTTAATAAAGAATTCTTATCTAAAGCTAGATAAAAAGGTGTATAATGTGATGGAATCCTTTAAAATTTAGATAATGCAAATTTTTCCTGGAGTAAGAGTCTGCAAAGTGTGTGATTCACCAATTTATA
Source organism: Heliangelus exortis (assembly GCF_036169615.1). Lineage (NCBI taxonomy): Eukaryota > Metazoa > Chordata > Aves > Apodiformes > Trochilidae > Heliangelus > Heliangelus exortis. The sequence continues at coordinate 96,469,463 of NC_092422.1, forward strand.
GATCAGTACTGGGTCAACCTGAAACATCAGAGACCTTCTTCAAATATTTTTATTTAGACAATGAAAAGCATTTAGCTAAAGGGTCTTTTAAAATAGCAAATATTTCTTTCTCATGATTGATTTCTACTTTAGTAATGGTTAGTTTCAAGTAATATATTTATATCCTAAACTTAATCAGCTTTTCCCTCAGCTTCTTCAGAAATCTAAACTTTTGGTTGGAAAAACTTAACTTTCTTTTCTACCAATATCTAACTCATATTTCCTACAATGGCATTTCATTTGGCACATTAAAATTTGACAACTCCCAATAAAACCAAGAGAATTTCATAAGAAAACAAACACTGCAATACACCAGATTTCTGCAGATTTTGTTTTGTTCACTTTTTTGCATCTACTTTTTTCTGTCTGTCTAAACACATTGTACCCTTAAATCCAGATAAGCTTTACTTAAATACAGCTGAGGTTCTTACAGTACCAGATTGCTCTTTCCTCCATATCTAGAAACTTCCTAAATGGTACTGTTATCACTCTGTTTTTTCTGAAAAGCCTAACACCTTGGTGAATAACACTGTACAGCTGTTTGGTCTCTTTAATATTCTTATTATTGCTTGCACGTTTCCAAGTGACTTTCCTTATATTTGATGACTATAAATCTGTGTTTGCAGTGCCAGGTCATGACTATTTCAGTTGTTATTCAAAAAGCTTTCTTTTTTGTTTTTTTGTTTTGTCATCAATATAATTAAAGACTCAGAATCACGATTGTCAACAGTTATCTATTGGAAATGTTGACTGCCAGAGCAAGATAAAAGACCCATAATTCAATTTGATCAAAGTGCCTTAAACAGCTACATACAGTGGTGAAACTATGAAATATTGATCAGTTCTTCCAAGTAATTCTGAAATAACCCACTTAAAATCTTAAAGGCATAGACACATTTCCTATTTAATTGTTAAAAACATCTTTTATGTCAATAGCTGAACAGATTTAATAAAAATTACAAATAAAATTATCTTAATGTTTTTCATAGTTTAAAAGTTATTCAGTTTATTTCCAAGAATACAAAGAGTCTTAAAGGAGTTGTAGGCAATTAGATACCTAATATTAATTTTTTAAATAAATTCTATTTTTCTGTATAGTATGAAGATTAAATAAAATTACTGATCTGCCTTCATATAAAACATGCAGCACTTCTTATTCCTGGGTACCATAATAATACAACTACTTAACCTTTATATAACACATTTCATGTTCAAAGCAAAGTACAGAGGTTAAGTAATTAATCTTTACCAACCAGTTTGTGAATGAAGTGTAAAAACATTGTCATCTTCATTTCAGGTTGATGACAGAAGAGAAGTGGAATGGTTTACCTAAGGCAATGCAAAGAGGAAAGGATGGCACCAAGATTATGAACTGAGGCTTCTTTTGTTCCAAGATTACACTTTTCTCCCATAATAAACTAACAATTGCACATACTGAAATGACTCTCTTCCTTCCCTCCAGTTTTAATGACTCATCCCTTACCAAAAAAAAAAAAAAAAAAAAAAAAAAAAAAAAAAAAAAAAAAAAAAATTAATTTATAGCCCTTCCTGAAAACTGAAATGGTTTAACTCAAGGTTACATTTTGTTGTCATAAATCTTATTATCTCTTTATTTTACCTCTCTATCATTTTCTCTATCTTTGTAAAGCCAGTAAACAACAGAAACACTGTATCCAGTGAAATATTCTTTAAAAAGTGTATGTGCTATGTTCCATGTACTTCTGTTTCCATGTACCTCAGCTCATAGCATTGACATTGACTGTCATTTGGGAGTATATGATACCATTTTGTGATTATATATACACTCCAGTGCTGTTATGCTGCATTTTAGGAGGCTGTAAACTTTGCATGTCATGGAGTAATAGATCTTATTTTGCATTGGAAGCAACCAAAATGGAATTAGTTTCAATCTAGGATAAATAGTGAGAATGCCTGTGTATGGAAGGAAAATTTCATAGTAGTACATTAACCCTGACTGTTTTGGAGACAGAATGGCCTCAGTTATGGAGTGTAATTACCATATAATAGATAAATTGGAGCTTATACGACATTTAACAACAGCAAAGTGGACCTTCTGTGTGAACAAGATGGACAACACAGTGCAGTTACCAGTTAAATGATCCACTATTAAACTAAGAAGTGGTTGATAGTACATGCAATGAAGCATTACACATCAACTTCAGAAAACAATTTTGATATCCTCTGCTAAAAGATTACCTTAACTCTAAATTCTAACTTCCATAACAGGAAAAAATCAGTTCGGTTTAAAACCTCAGAAATAGTTTTGTTTAATCCATTTACAGTTACAAATTAAATACTTGCTTATTTTCCCTGAAGAGTTCGTAAATCACTAAAGGTGACCCAGAGTAAGTATTTTTTAATACTTTTAAATAACCTGAGCACTAAGTTGAATCATTATTTTTTCAGATAAAAACAAAAAAAACCCCACAAACAATCAAACAAACAAACAAACAACCCCACACAGGGGTAGTTTTGTTTCCACCTGTCAGCATGCTTTCACTCTCTGTGCCCTAAGGGCTTTGGAGACACCTGGAGTTAGCAGAGCTTTGAGCTGTTCTCTTCTTCTAAATTCCCCAAATAAGAATGAAGGTGGCCTTTTAAGTTACCTCCCACACCCCTATAAAACCTTTTTTTTTTTTAGTAGACCAACTAAAAGTGACTACATCAGACAGAGGGAAACAATAGAGAAAACACACAGCTCTCTCCGTTTGCCCTCTGTTCTTTAGATGAAGGTCCTTTGCTGCAACTTGTAACAAACTCCTGTAATATAATCTGCACTAAATTTCTTTCTATTACTTGATGTCTGATTAGTTACTCCTTTTCTAAGTATCCTGATCCTTCAGGTTGCCCCAGAATTTTTCTGGCTCTTCTGCCTTCTACATCTTGAATTCTGTGAAATTTTTCAGCAGGGCAAGTACCTCCCTGAGGAAAGTACAATCTCACCCAGGTGAGAAATGTGTCTTCAAGCATGTTATGACAACAGCAACTCTACATTTTAATAAATTCAGCTGTACATCATCATATTGTATCATGTTTGTAGAAAAAAAAATCCAATAATTTAGCATATGAATACTTAACTGACACTTCATGAACTTAGTTACATATTTTCAACAGGTTATATTTTTTGTTTTCATAGAACATAGATATTTCACACTGCTCCACTCCCTTAATGGAACACAACATACACAGGGTGCAAAGAAAATACACAATGTCTCTCTCTGGTGCAATGCAGCATCCCAGAAACATAGAAGTGTTTATGTCTATCTAGTTTTTTACAATACAAGAAAACAAAAATGTTTATGAGATTGCCTTATGGGGAAAAGGTCCAATGAAATGTATCAACTCAAGAGTTAGACTTGAGTAATAAGTATTGGATTATGTACATCGATCTGAGTGAGATTAATTTTATTGACTATAAGAAAAGAGCTGTTAAGGCTGAGACATGAGAATTTAAAACAAACAGAATATATGAAGACCAGAATGCCATAGTTAAGTGTAAGAAATTATTTTAAAAATTGCTGATGTAACCTGGTAATGTTAAAATTTGTCATCTGCAGTAGTAATGAACTGTAGATAGTATACTATGAACTGTTTTGTTTACGCAATATAGAAGGTTAAGTCATATTCACGAGTATTTTTTTATCTTTTAGAAGCATAGTATGATCATCTGGCAGCATTTTGAGAAGTCTCAAGCAAAAATTGCATTAATTTAATCTGGATCAGAACAGTCCTCTAACATTTCCCAATTAAAAGATATAAAAACTAAATTTAATTTTCGAAGGTTTGTATTCATCTAATATTTATTCAGCTTTCATAAAGATAGTAATAAACAAATTTCTAATAGTGATCAAAGAAATGCAAATTCTTATGAGAATAATTCTTATGCATAATATGAGAAAATGCTGTATCAAAACATAATTAAAACATAACATGTATATGTTGCAATATCATTATTATAATTTTACAATTACAATGTCACTAGATCATACATTAGTAGCTCTTACACATTTGTATACACAATTTTATATGGAAAAGTAGTTTATAATGTTCATTATATTTAGTTCTATGCATTTATCCTAAAAAGAATAAAAGCCTTACTTTACAGCACATATTTGTGATTTTTTGGAGGCTGTTGTCTTTCTGCAGGCAAATTGTATTAGCCCAAAGACATTATGAATTAAATTTCAGTACCATTGGTTGTTTGTATAAAGTCCTGTACGTATTTTTCTGATCTAGGCAAATCTGGAGAACAACAGCTTTGCACTCATGTATGCATGCTTAGTCACATACATTTTACTGACATTCACTGAATTTCTGAAATTATTGAATATTATAATCAACAGTGCTCATAGAATTGAATACTATGTGCTATATAAGTTGGAATATCTCGCCTACACAAGATATATTTTATTCATGTTTCAACATTACTGATTTACTAATGTTTTTTTTGTTTTTTTTTTTTACCTTGAGAGTGAGGCACTGTACAAAACGAGATCAGGTAATGTACAGGCTGTTAGAATGGTTTCATTACATGAATAAGGTGGAGGAAGAGGCAAACTGGCTATGCTCCATCAGAGTCTTTAGAATGACCCTGCAGAGCCAAGAGACTGAGACTCATAGTTCAATGAAAGGGCTAGAAAATAGCTTCAGATAAGAAGCTAAAGGAGATTCCTACAAAAAGAAAGACTAGAAGCTTGTAACTTCTGGCGAGAGGAGGAAGACTTCTTCCCCAGAAGCTGATGTGTAGCCTCAGAGCAGGTAGAGTGCCCTGGGGAGCCAGTGTCTGTAAGGAGGAAAAGGTGGGTGATAACAATGCTGATACTGCTCCCTGCAAGGATGGAAATACCCACCTGATTGTATGTCTCAGGCAACTTGTTTCTGGCTGGATGCACTGTGATGGAATAACTTTGGTTGTCTGCCTCAGGGAGACAGGGAAAAAGTAAGAAGACTGGTTCAAGATAAGGATCAGGAGATGGCTCAGGAATTACTGTCATGGGCAAACCAGACTTGACCTGAGGAAGAGTAATGTAAATTTTTGTACTTAATAACAGTGTAGGACAGTAAGAAATAAAAAGAAAACTGAAAACATTTTTGTTCTTTTTCTCCTGACTTCTTCCCAGGCTCAGCCTCACTCCTGACCCCTCTGTCTCCTTCCCTTTGAGCAATGCAAGATGGAAAACAGGGGTTTTGTAAAACATAACACTTTCTCTGTTTTTCTGGTTTCCTCTCACTTTTCCCCTGCTCCAATATGGGTCCTTTCCACAAGCTGCAGTCCTTCAGAGTGAAGCAGCTCCAGTCTGGGATCCTACAGGGGCTGCAGAGTGGATATGTGCTTCATTGTGGTCCTCCATGGGCTGCCAGGGAATAACCTGTTTCACCATGGTCTTTTGAAGAGGCTGCAGGGGAATCTCGGCTCTGGTGTCTGGAGCACCTACTGCCCCCTCCTTCTCTGACCTTGGTGTATGCACTGCTGTTTCTTTCACACTATTTTCATTTCTGTTTCTCACAGCTACTGCACAGCTTTTTTTTTTTTTTTTTTTTTTTTATCCTTTCTTTAGTCTTTTATCATAGAAGCACCACCAGGTTTATCTTTGGACAGCAGTGTATTTGTTTTCAAGCCTGCTGGAACAGGGTCTCTGAGATGAGTAGCATCGTTTGGTGACATTGCATCTGTCCATTGGCTTATCATGTGATTTCACATACACCAGTAGGCTAGAGCAGGTTCTTGAATGTGTATCAAGATATAATTATAGGCATGTAACCAGGGGTATGAATAGGCTCAATCAGGTACCTCTTTAGAGATGAGGCAGTGCTGTCCCAAGTAACATAATTAAAGAAGTTTTTCCTAGGCAGAAATTTCTGAGCTGTGTGCAGTGCTGAGTACATAATCACCAAGAGCATAACAAGAAAAATAATGATGCATGGGACAGAATGTAAGCAAAGTGTTTGCCACCATCACACTCAGTTAGAACTTCTCGTGTGATAACTACATACGATGGTTACCTGAACTGGCCATTATAACATGGCTCAAGATATCTGATGCTTATGCAATCTTTCTGCTGAATCCCTATTGTCAGACAACTGAAGTTATCTTCAATATATTTCATAGATCTTTGGGGATGAAAAATCTGTGAGGATGTGCACACTCAGTATGCTGAATGTCTGGCTTATTTTATCTGACATCTCTAAAACCTCCTTTAACTCTGTGATTGCAATGAGGAATAGTGCTTCATGTCTCTTGATCTCCTGCTTTCATTTCTTTTTTTTTTTTTTTTTTTTTTTGAGTGCTCAGCAGACTAGAAAAAGTTATAATCTGTGGCATTGTCTGATCAAAGCAGGAGGTTTTCTCTAATGGGAGGTCCAATTATTTCCTCTGTGTGCTCATTTTGAATCATCTTGAACCATTACCTAAACTCAAAGCCAGTTTGTATTGACAATGTAATAGTGTATTGATCCACCTAATCTGTCTGCACTGGTGAAATTCTTAGCAGGCCATTACATATGCTACTTTAATATTAATGGATTTTTCAGCTGTACATGGAATAAATATATGATGAATTTTGCCTTTTGTCTTTCTACTCTTCTACAACTGTTTGCCATTGATTGCTAGTGCAGATTGCCAGCTCTTGAGTTCAAACATTACAACCTTTCCACAACTTTGAAAGATAGAGTAGCATGATTCAAGGGCTGCGTAGTCTTCCTCTTCCTTAATTAATTGTCTAAGGGAAGAGGATGAGCCACTGGCTAAGATGATTTAACATATAATAGAAGAGCAACAGGAATACAGTAGGTACTACATAGGGCTTCCAGAGACCAGTATCACTTAGGACTTCATTCTAGCTTTTATGTAAAATGTTAATTGACTTTAGCTAAATTAGCACTGGACTCAAGGTTACTTCATATGTGCTAACTATATTTATACAGACAAAGGCACAGATATTCTCATCCAAAAATTTTTGTCTTCAGCATGATACTCTTCTCATCCTGTCCTACAATCTATTTCATTTGATAATTAAAACATTAAAGTGTAAGCCTGAATTTTTAATCTTTATAGCTATTTCAGGACCATATCTGCAGATACTGTGGTCAGTGAGAACATCCGGTAAATAAAATTACATCTGAGTTTGACAACACAGTCCATCTCAGGATGTACTGAGTATCAGAAGAAACAAGCATGGCAAGTTACTTTAGTAAAACCCCCTACGACAAATCATGCCCTGATTTACCAGTGATTCTCTAGTAAAAAAAAATTATTTGCTTTAAAATTAAATATCACACTTCAAAGAAACTCATTCTTATATATCATTTATACCAGTTAGAGGATAGTTATCTTTTTTGAGGAAAAATGAATTCCTTTAAATTCAGATGCATACATGCTAATTCTTCAAGATTCATGATTAAAGCTCCAACTGAAGCTTCACTCAAGAATTTAGCTAGAGGAAAAGAAATCAAGCTGTATTAAAAAACAACTAGATGCCTAATTTCTATTAAAATAGATATTTCAAATAACAAATAGCTGTGAAAAATAGGTATTTCAAATAACAAATAGTTGTGAAAAACAAATATTTATTTTTTTTATTTGTGAAGAGATAACGTTAGATGTCAGAATTCACAACTTAAAAAGTTCAGTAAAACAGAACAAATTCAAACCAAACCTAGAAAACAGTGTTATTACTTCTCGTATTCTCCCACATCATTAAAAAAACCCAAATATTCTAGTGTTGTTTGTGTATGTACATTTGTGCATAAATAAATAAGTTAAAAGATGAAGAAGGATAAATACCTCATAAGGATAAATATCTAATATCTCATATCACAATCATTCCTACAGTTGCAATACTCTATTTGCTATGGAAATACTGGTCCATTTTAAACAACTCATTCAGCCCTGTCTGTGCTATGGGACTTTTTTTTTGTTGTTTTAGATGCAATTTTTGTGCTTACATGACTTCTAGACATTAATATTTGATTTAGCCTCTCATCTTAAGGAGATGATAGAAAAAGTCCTTGTGGAGCTGCTAAGGAAAGCAGTTCCACAGTGATAGTGAGACAGAGTGCACTGATTATGAAGTCTTTCAGGCTAAGCATAAATTTTACAGAAAGCAGAACCATTCATTGATTTGCCCACATCTTCTACTTAGGAAATCTGCATGACAATACTCAAAAAAATGCATAGTGTCTTATTCTTCTCCTTTGAGTCATCTTTCTTATATTTACATCAATATGGTATGTACACTTATGTTAGAATGGCTTCCAGACACATGGCATTCTCTGAAATGTACAAATATCTCCAGAAAGGTTACACAAATATTTTTTCAAATAATGAAAAATACTCACTTTAATGTGCATTTTCTGATTTATTGTTCTTACTTTTGGTAATATTTTGTGAACCCTGAGTATTAAAACAATATCAGGATTCCTATTAATATTCTTAATACAGCATATAATTAATATACAATTATCGTACTCCAAATGAATACCAATTGGAAATGAAACTGAAGAGTATTGCTGAGTGACAATTCTTATTTTATACATAGGTATAATTGCATTTATAACCTGAAACATAAGGATGGTGTCGGTGAAACTTCGGAGTGTTGTTCATTGAATTAGAATCAAAGTAAAATGATTTACAGCTTGAAATTTATGGGATGTTTCTGAAGTATATTTAAGTAATAATTTTGAAAACTTATGATGTTATAGTTATGAAAACTATATAAAAACAATATAATGAAGACCATATACACACAATAGACTAGTTACATAAATGGAGTAATATATGCACTGTGGAAAGAAAATTAAACAAGACAGGAAGGGTCTAAACTGTTAACAGTTTCAGTAATTAGTGAATTCTGTCTGAGAAACTTGTTTTCTTTCTTCATTCTTATCCTTGTCACTTAACCTGAGCTGTTTTTCAGTGTTCCCTGTGTATGAGTAAGATAATCAGCATATTTACAAGTTGTCCATTTATCCTGTAAACAACCTTATGAAAGAGTTCCATTTATCATGGAAGAGGGATTATTTTTCAGGTCCCTTCCAACCCAAATCATTTCATGTTTCTGTTTTTCATATTCCCATTTTTTTTCACCTATTTAGTGGTCTTCATGAAAATAAACATATTATGTCTAACAAAACTTTTGTTAGCCACTGAAACCTTTTCATTATATTTGAATTTGAATTTTGCCCAGCAAAAATACAAACCAGACACTATCAAGAAGCTCCAAAATATCAGCTGATAGAAAGCTTGTGAAAAACACAGTCTAGAAATTCTAATTACCTCTGAATTACTAGATAACATGAAAATGGAGCCTAGCTGCTATGTGTAAAATATAATAAACTATAGACACACATCTTTAATATTTCACTTGGTCAAAGAATCCACACTCAGTTACTATGTCTGTTTCTTTACATATAAAGCCACAGATTATAGAAAATATCGTAATACATGTTATGCTGTGGAACAGAACAGTTTAAAACATATTATTTTTTTTTCAACTCTGATTTTATTTTAAAAATAATTTCCCTTTGATAAAAGCTGTTCTACATTTCCCAGCCTCTGATTTCATAAGTGCAGAAAACCAGCATTTTCACAGTGAGAAATGTGCAACTTTGTCCTAATTAAAACCTGAATATTTGTTAAAGTCTGAAGCTTCATAGAAAATAGAAGCCTTCCCATCGTCATTCTTGAGAGTGCTAAAAAAAGCAGCAAAATAGATAGGCAGTCAAGAATACTTTTAAATAGCAAGCATAAAGTTTATGCAGCGTTACCTATTTTGTTCTGTGTTTCTTCCATTTTACTAACACTGAGAAAAAATAGGTCAAATAATAATTAAGAATGAGCTTATTACTGTATAGTATCACGTAAGTTTATATCCCTTTTCTGGGATAAATTTAAAGAACATCAGCAGAATTTGGTTGCAAATCTTCTTTACTGATGCTAGGTTTTTTTCTCTTCACACAAACCATTTGTTGACTCCTGCTAACACATAAAATTAAGAACTTCCTATCTCATTCTGTCTGAATAAGTGTTTAGGGCAAATATAAGAGCTGTACAAATAAGCTGTACAAATAAGCGATATTTTAAAGTATCGTTAACATGTTGTGTTTGGGTTTTTTGTTGTTTTTTTTAAAATTTTTTTTCTATTAAATGAGCACCAATATTTTTTAAAGAGAAGATGAGAAGAAGGGGAAAAGATAAAGGGTGCTTTTTATTGTGTAACATGCTGACAGAATTCTCACACTGGTGAATACTTCTGATCTCTCAAATAGGTCGCAGAACTGAACATAAGTCTGGTGGTCTAGTGGATGTTCTGTGCTTACTCTTCCTTTACCATGGTCAGGAAACTTTGACATCACTTTGACATACTTAGAAGGCAAAGGTTCCTTCCAGATTGGTAGTAAACTTTCACCTGGTCCTATAACTAATGAAACATGAGTAGAACTATGGAGAATGCCTACTACCAATAGAACTGAACCTTCTTCAGCCTTAAATTGACACAATGTGAAAAGAAGCTATTTAGTTAACATCCCTACTCAACAAGAACTGAAGCTTAACATAAGGATTTAAAATTCCTGTTTGCCTCTATGAGCTGATTTTAAATATCGTATTTGATACTCTTCATTATATTTTCCATGATTTCAGATCTCTTGTGATTTTAGATAAAAAACTAATAAGTCTTTTGGTACAATTAATGGAAGAAATCAGTTAGGTTAATTGATTTTCTTCTTTTTCTAAGGTTACAAACGTAATAACTTATATCTTGATAATTTGGAATGGCTAGTGTTAAGATTTATCTAAGGCAACAAGAGTCTCTAGTCTGCTTTCTGTAGGAAAAATAAAAGAGAAGAAGAAAATATCCTGAATTTTTGTTATTTGAATTGAGATTTTCCTACTACACTTTGTGTATTGAGACTTTACACTAGTATCTTCAGTTTCTTTAATGAACATACATGCACAATAGAATAATCAGTGATCTTTCCAAAGATAAGCACAGATGTTGATATTCAATTCACAAAAATATAAACTAGTAAAAATCCTGTTTTAGAACGGAAAAATTGATATCTTTCAATTAAATAATCCAGAAAAGAAAACAAAGTCTCTTTTCCCTCAATCTTCAATTCTCTGTAAGTCAAATACTTGGTTCTAAACTGTACAGTTGAAATTATACTTTTCGAAAGCATCTTCCTGTGATAGACTGAGGAATATCTGAGAATGTACATTATTTAAATTACTATCTAATGTTTTAGGTACACAGTACTGGAAAACGACTATCTAGTCTTTTTCTTGTTCATTCAAGAACCTTCCATATTACCCTGCTTGGGAATAGGCAGATCTCTCATGACAGTGGGAAGAACTGTGATAAACTTCCAACTGACTATCCAAAATAAGACATACTAGTGAAAAAACTGCTGTTAGCAAATAATAACATTATTAAGAATTTGCAGTGTTCCTGAGAAACATGAACAAATCAGACAAAATAAGTAACAACTCTCTTAAAAAAAGTCATATGACAGATGGTCCAATTTTGTAGCCCTTTAAATCTTCAGTCAAAGATGATATATTTGGGTGTACAATTTTTTTCACTGTCCCATAGTTTTTTCCTTTTCTGTTTGTTCTAAACCTTACTTATCTGTGATTTCATCCTAACTGGTGGTGGTTGAAGATTCCTCTTTATTTGTTCTTTCAAACAAATTATTGTTTTCTGCACAATGATTACTAGTTGGAAGCAGCAATCATAATCTGGTGTTACTGAAATTTTTCAGAGGATACTGTGACCCGTGGAGAGCAAATGTCAGCAGTCATCAAAATAAGAAAATTTTGTTTTCTGATTTTACAAACTTCTTAGAAATAACCCTACATCTCTAAGGCTACAGACTGAAAATCATCAGCATTGATGCTTTCTCGTCTTTCAGAATGATCACTTTGTCCAGAGGAGCTGGGAGCTGAAGGAACTTGCTTCACCTTCAGGGGGTGTTCCCAAAGAGTAAGCAGCTGACCCTGGCCTCCCTGTCACTGATTAGTTCTCAGAGGTTCGTGAATCCAGTCAGAAATGTTGAAGATCTACAGTTGGGAGACCTGGAAAGACTTTTTAAAATTAAGACCATATTACTGTCTTTAGAACTTTTCACAGATAGGAAGTTATAGTTTATTTAGTTTCTATGGATACTGAAAATCCCAAAGCTTTTCCAGAACAGATTTTGCCAGATTACTTACTGGCTTCTTTGGTTTTTTTCTATGATTAAACAGGTAAATTTTTGTTTGCAAAACTGTTTGCAGAAGTAAAAACTGAGACTAAATATTTTCTCAAATGTTCATTTGAGTATTTGCCTTGAGGACCCTGGTGAATTTTGGTCTGCCACATCATCAGGGAAAAGGAAGAGATTGCAGTTTAACCCCTAATTGTTTTCCACATTCCATGAATTTTGAAATTGTCCAGAAATCCCTAATGTATCTCACTCAATTTAACTTCAGTGTCAAGACAGATATATCACAAAAGTTTGTCAATTAAAATACAAAACCTAGATTTTTATTCCTCAAGAAATTCTTACCTCAAAAGAGAGGGGTAGAAATTTCAGACACCCTAGAACATTATTTATAGGGTTAAACTAGCATTACGCAAAGCTAGAATTTATTCAATATTTTTTTAATTATCTGGAGGTACTTTCCCCAGGAGCTGGGAGACTGAGTAAAAAAATATGAATAAAGTCTTCCTCATTGCTCTTCACTTCCACGTCTCTTGGCTTTTTTTATTAAATATATATATTTTTCCAAACTCATATGTACACATATAATCTGATTCACACTGCTCTAATTTCTGGCTTTATTCTAGCTATTCTATTTTTGCAGAGAAAGTTTCATTGATAGAAAAGTCTACACATCTGTCAGTATTGGACTATGAGAAGCCCGTGACATTTACAACTGTATAAATTCAGCTAACTTTTCATATAGACAATGTAAAGAAAAGTGAAAAGAAAAAAAAAAAAGAAAAAAAAAAAAAGAAAATTTAAAAAAAAAAATCAAAAAAAAGACCTGTTATTTCAAGGGTGAGGATGAATCCTGGAATATTACTACCATAGTTACTAACTCAAAGTAAATTTTTTTCATAATACAGCCTCAAGGATGACCCTGGGACTATAGTGATATAAAACCAGAGAAGACAGTCAAGAATTTGAAGAGTTCAGGATATAAGTGTCTTAACTCAGAGAAAATATTACTTGTTATACCTATTTTTGCTGTGTGTCTTATTTATTTGTATTTGTGCTATATTTTTTTTTTCATTTTTATTGAAATAGCATAGAAAAATTTGAATTAAACAGGAAGACAAGTGAAATAAATCTTTAAATAGCAGTCTGATATCCAAACAAATATATGCATATATATGTCTTTACTTGAATTTTTTCTAAGATTTCATAACAGTTGTTTACTGAATTAAGAGATAAACATGCATCGATGCTGATGAGGATTAGGCATTAATTTTGGCAGCAACACTCTGCAAAATGGTGTTCCATAAAAACACACGATCAGCTTTTTTTTTTTTTTTTTTTTTTTTTTATTAAGTAGAAAGTAGTGGAATTCAGTTAGGGCAATCTCCTATGTAATTGTAAGTTAGGACTGAGTCAGGCTAAATAGTAACAGGAACACTCTGATAAGTAAAGAAACATATATAAAAAAGAGTACCCAAAATAAGAACTTTACAAAACCTTAATTAGGAACTGGAACTTTAAAGTGACAATATTTATTCTGTTCAGAATCAGTAAATTGAAGAATGTAGCTGCTTTGCATGTGTAACTAATAACAAAATCCTAGTTTTAGATCTAACTATAAACACAGTGTGTAAGTGAAAGAAATTACTTCTGAATAACCAGCACTCCAAGAATGGTTTAAGCTATATATTTTTCCTAGCATGAAAAAAGGTCTAGTAAGAACTCTCATTAAGGCTGCTGTGCTGCTTTGGAATTCTGGGGGTTTTGGTAGGGATATTTTGAGGGTTTTTTTGGATGGGAGTATTCTTTTCTTGACTGAATTTTTCTCTAAAAGGCATTAATATTTATAAACAGAATCACAAAACTATAGAATATTTATGTTGGGAGGGACCTTTAAAGGTCATCTACTCCTACCTCCCTATAGTGAGGAGGGGCACCTTCAACTAAGTCTGGTTGCTCAGAGCAACCTGACCTAGAGTATTTTCAGGGATGAGGCATCTATGACCTCTCAGGGCAACCTGTTTCAATGTTTTACCAACCTCACCATCAAGAATTTCTTCCTTATGTCTTGTTTACCTCTACCCTATTTTAGTTTAAAACCATTACTTCATGTCCTATTGCAACAAACCCTGATAAAATTATGTCCCCATCTTTCTCATAAACCCCCTCTAAATACTGGAAGTTTCCAATAATGTCTTCCAACAGCCTTCTCTTCTCAAGGTTGGACCACTCCAGCTCTCTCAGCTTTTCTTCATAGGGGAGGTGTTCCATTTTCATGGTCTCTTTTGGACCTGCTGCATCTGGTCTACATCTCTCCTGTACTGAGGACTTTAGAGCCAGACACAGTACTCCTGGTAGTGCCTCACAAGAAGAGAGGAACTGAATTACCTCCTTCAAACAGTTTCTGTTTATCTGATGTGCATATTGATGACCCCAGTGTAGTCATGAAAAGTTTGTGTAGAAAGAAAATGAAAGGATTGCTAATCTAATCTTTGTCTGAAAATTTATCATGGAGCTTTACATCTATATAATGTGACTAAACAAGTCTCTAAGATGATTCATTAATTTTCTTACATTTCATAGAGATGCACATTTACACTACTTCTCAAGTAACTGAGGGGGGGAGGGGTGTGGAGGGAGAAGAAGGAAAGCCTGAGTGTATTTCTGTGAAAAAAATCAAAATAAGATAACTCTCTAATGACACTGATTATCACATTTTGATACAACTTAAATCACCCTATTTTTCCTATTAAAATACTCTAAAAGATGACATGATTTTTTCATACCTGTTGAAAGAATACTCCCCTAGTATTACTTCACAGGATTCTTTTTTACTAAGTTTGAAGTTTTTCAAAGAAATCTTAAGAAACCATGTTGTTTTGAGTTAACACAAGAGTCCTAACCACCTCTTTTTATCAGTAGGACTGTAGTGAGTTGACCCTTGCTAGAGGCCAGGAGTCATTAAAGGTGCTCTATCACTCCCCTTCTCAGATGAACATAGAGGAGAATCTGTGGTGAAAGGCTCAAGGGAACTGATAAGGATAGGAAGAGACCATTCACCAATTATCATCATAGGCAGAACAAACTTGACTTGGAGAAAATTAACACAAATTATTACCAATCAAAAATCAAAATAAAGTAATGAGAAATCAAATCAAATCCTCAAATACCTTCCCCCTCACGTCCTTCTTCCAGGCTCAACTTTTCACCGAAACTGCTGAACTCCACAAGGTTATGGCTATGTAATTATCAGTAACTGAACCAGATAACTAGAGAAACTTTTGGAATGTCTGTTCTGGCTGAAACCCTATTTTATTTGTTGTGTCACTGTATTACACAGGTTATATTGAAAAATTAGTGTTACTCAATATTCCTGGGTTTATACTGGGAGCAGGAGGAGAAAAGCAGTATTTTTGCAGAACTACACAGAAGTTACACGAGCCTAGTGATAAGCCCCTCCATTAACTTGTTTTTAGAATGGATTTATGTGGCCTGATAGTTCCTAATGATGCTAGAGCACAGGCAAGACAAGTGTGCAGTCTCACACTGAAGTTGACATAGCTTTACTGAATCTGGGGAACAATTTAGCTTACCCATGGTCAGGTACAAAATGCCCCCAATACAAAGGCCCTGAACTAGTGTTTAGGAATGGAGTAACTCCTAGCAGCTATGTATCACTTCACTGGCCCAGTCAGTGTGTCTAAAATCCAGACAGACAGCTCAGCCTCTGAACTGCCCTTTCTGTTTTATTCAGTATTTGTTGAGGAAATGAATTTTTTTTTTAGCAATGGAGCTGGAAAAAAAAAAAAAATTGTTCTTACTTTTGGTATCCTGAGCCCCATTTTCTTCAAACAAGCAAGCACCTTTCATGGCAAAATTTTCATTCCCCCCAAAATTCTACTACTTTCTCAAACATGATGTGAGTTGAACTATTTTTTCTTTTTATTCTGCTCTATTTTGCAGTCTTTTTAAACAGAGATATTTTTGTGAAATGTTGTGTGACAGAGAGAATCTGCTGCTAAAAGCATTTTCCATGGTAAAATCTATGTAACAGGTTTTTTTGGAGTTTTTGTTGCTTTTTTTTCCCTTTTTTCCCCCCTTCTCTGCATTAACACTGAGATTTTAGCTTAGAAAGCCACCAACAGAGGATAACTAAAAATCCTAAATCCAACATTTTCCAAAGCCAGAAGAATTTCATGCCTTTTCCTTGGTTAGGTCATTTACAAATAAATTGTAAAAAACAACACATGTAATCAACAGAGACAGAGGGAAATGCTGACAAGCTGCAGAGGAAAATATATCTTCAGTAGAAATTTTCAGGCTCAAGAGAATGATGCAAGCTTACAGATATAAGATAGATAATCTAAGAATAGCTGAAATGATTCTGCTTAAGGGGCTCATACTGTACAAGAATTAAATGTGGCTGCTGTGACTTCAGAAGGTCTGGAGGAAAGATTGCTGTTTGCTGTACAGGAGCAGTGGCTTGATGCGGGCAAGAATTCTCTTCTTCAGACACTGCCAGAGGAATCGAGATGCTGGCAGATCTTGGAGGCTGAGGAGGGGACCCCAGGCAGGGTTTGTTGCATTACAACCCTGTAACCTTGGCTCAGTGGGAAACTGATTTTAAGGCATGAGGAAGTATATGAGCTAAAGCCATATGAAATGAGAAAAGTAAGCACTGATGAGAGAATTTATAAAGCCCTAGAGGTGGTATTTGAAAAACAAGGAAACATAATACTTCGGTAACATTAAGGATGTCCTCGCAACAAGAGAGGCTGATGATTGATGGCTGGCTGGTCAACAAGAACTCATCAAGTCTTCCATCAGGGACAGTGAGCCTATTAATGCTAAGCCTAGGATCTTTTTAGTCCAAGCTTTCTATTGTGTATGTATAAGCCAATAAATAATAATGCTGCACTCTCACACTATGTATTTTCAAACTGCATGACCTAAATGACCCAGCGAAAGAGTGGGAAGGAGAATTACTAAACAAAGGGAAGAGAGGGACCTGATGTAGTTCTGACTGCAGAAAATAGTGTCCATTCCCCTAATGCAACTGAGACTGAAGCAGCACCTTTAAAGGGAAAATTAGCATTTGGCTTAAGCCATGCTTTAATGCTCCAGCTTATTTGCTTTAATGTAGAACCCTGATATAAAAGACATTCATTACTGAAAATTCATAACTATGAAAATCTCAGGACTGCTAATGGTGTTCTCTCCCTTCCAAAGAAACTTTATAAAAATAAATGTAATGAGACTGTCAAGAAGAAAGAGGAAGAGAAAATAAGTAAGTACGAAGAAGAAAGAGATGAAAGGGGAAACAGATAAGGACCAGTAGCAGAAAATGGGAAATAGAAAAAGAAATAGGCAATAAGAGAAAAGGGTATATTTTAAGAAAAAACACTGAAAAGAAGTACTTTTAAATTTTTAGTTGTTGGCTGTTACAGTGTTATGCCATTCTTTCATTCCCTGTAGACTACTAAAATCACATTCTCTGGGTATTTTGAACTGCAGAACAAGGTTTTTTTGTGGGGTTTTTTTTGTTTTTTTTTTTTTTTTTAACTACTACTATGATTATTAATGCATAAAAAAAAAAAAAAAAAAAAAAAACCTAACCCATGGCAGCTATCTGTGATTGACGGAGCCCTATGAATTCTGCCAAGCTGTTCTAGATTGCAATCGTACAAACAAGTGAGTCCTCTAAATATATTCTTCCCCAGGAATTCCATGAAACTATATTTCAGAGAGATGTGAAAGTATATTCTGCTGTGCATATGGAATCCTTTTCTGAAACTACCTTCAGAACAACCTCAGTATTGTATTATTTATCATTCTAATGTCTGTGATGTATAATTCAAAAAGAAAAAAAACACCTTTGATTAAGATACATGCAATATATTTCCAAATCAGTACTGAAAATTTCAGCAACTAGGTGTCCATTAGTGTTATCAGACAAAAAAAAAAATGTAGAGGTGGAGAATACTGATCACATCATTCTGTCCAAATTCCTGTCAATAACAAACATCCTTTTACTGTTATTATCAGAAAATAACAAGGATTGCAAAAATTACTGTACTTTCTCACTCTACAGTTGTAAGTACAGAAACAAAAAATCCTCCTCTCCCTCTGTAAACTACTCTTGCCTGAAACATTAATTATATCACAATTTGCTCCAGGGTCAGTCTTAAATCAGGTATTTCTTTTAGGCTTCTCAGTGATTACATCCATCCATTAAATTATAAAAATTCCACAAAAAATGAAGATAAGTATTCATAAGTGTACTACTGATGAGTTGAGCTCTAACATTCTAATAGGTATCATTATATTAGATTATGATATATTGTCTCATGTTTCTCATTAAGATTTCATTGGATGTTTCTAATTATAATGGTGCTCCCTCATGCTAGTAAGGGAAAGCATGTGCTACAGCTAAAAAGCTAAGTTTCTGTAGGGGAGAAATCTGCAAAGACACAGATGTGTCTAGGTTGCATTGAAATTCAGTAAGAGTTAGCCACCTAACTACTATTTATCCCTTAGGAATAGAACTAGAGCATAAATATTATTTGCTGTTGCACAGCTTGTTGGGGAGAGGAAAAGCTTGCTTTTAACTAAAAAACAAATCT
This sequence comes from Heliangelus exortis, assembly GCF_036169615.1. Classification (NCBI taxonomy): domain Eukaryota; kingdom Metazoa; phylum Chordata; class Aves; order Apodiformes; family Trochilidae; genus Heliangelus; species Heliangelus exortis. Next base: position 96,488,347 of record NC_092422.1, read on the forward strand.
ACAGAAAAAAACACAACAATTTATGTAACAATTATATGACAGTCAGAAATTATATACTAATAACCCATATTCTAATTAAAGAGTACATGTTTTTTGTCCTTCAGTGTAGTTCTAACTATGTATATAAATGTGAACTAGACAGATTTGGGAATACGTATCTACCTAGACATAATTATATATATATATATATCTAAATTCATAGACACATGTAACTATGAAATACATCTGTTATGCAATGTGTATGACCCAGATTCCCGATATGAGAGCTGAAGAACTCTTCTTCCACACGGTGATCTAGAAAAGAAAGGGCTTGTCTTTTCAACTGAGTTGCTCTTAACTGACATTACTTTTAAAATAGGGAGGGTGAAAAAAAACCAAAAACAAAAAAGAATCTAAGGTGATTTAGTGATGTCACAAAACATTGCAAGTGGGAATTGATAAGGAGAAAGAACAAAAACACAGGGAAGCTTAACATCATAGTAAAATAGGTACCTTGGCCTCACTAGGCAATGGTGAGACTCAAGTACTCAAGTTCTGTGTTCAGTTCTGGGCCCCTCTCTACCAGAAAGATATTGAGTTTCTGGAGCAAGTTCAGAGAAGATCAACCAAGCTAGTGAAGGGTCTGGAGAAAAAGACTTATGAAGAGAGGCTGAGGGAAATGGGAATGTTTAGTTTGAGAAGAGGAGGCTGAGAGGAGACATTATGGATCTACAAGTACGCGAAAGGAGGTTCTAGGGGAATGGTTGCTGGACTCTTCTCTCAAGCGAACAATGATAGGATCAGAGGAAATGGCTTGAAGTTGCCTCAGGGTAGGTTTAGACTAGGTCTGAGGAAAAATTTCTTTACTGAGGGAATAGTTAGCAATTGGAATGGGCTGCCCAAGGAGGAGGTGGAGTCATCATCCCTGAAGGTATTTAAGAAACATGTAGATGTGGCACTTCAGGACATGCTCTAGTGGGTGATACAGATATTGATACATATATTTTATTCAGGGTGGGATGCTGATAGTTGGATACAGAGATCTTAGAGGTAATTTTCAGCTGTGGTTCTGTGAAAAAATCATGAGGCAGGTGGATATTACAGCTGTGTTGGATCAGCATCGTAGCAGTGGTCATTGTGTGCCACAGTACAAGGCTGTGAGAAAAACACTAACCTGGACACCTAGAAAATATTGTTGCTGTCCCTTTTCCTGGAATATTAGCCTAGATAGGAATAGAATAGTCTAAATCCTCTTGTGGAAATTTCAGCCTTAAATTTCTCTTGCTTTTCTCTTCATAAATATTTCCTTATTTCTGTGATATATTTAAGATTTTTTTCTACCAAGTTGAAAAATCTAGGTAAACTTAGAGGAAAAATTCTGCTATATTACACACTCTACTGCTAGATCTTATCCTACAGACTTTTGACAAAAATGAGAAAAACTTAAGTCCTTTAACAAATAACTGAGAAAAATATTACAAATTTAATCTTCTGTGTTTTCAAAGAGAAATATAATGCACTTAATATATCTTTTTTTATTCTTCAATATTAAATCTTTTGCAATTATCCAAGGCTTTTTTTTTATTTGGTCTTCTAGACAAAGTGAGAAAATTCTTCTCCACTTTGCAATAGATCCATCAGTTTTGCACAGCACGCACCCTTGTTTTGTTACTACTACTACTTCACTAAATAACTGAAATGAAACTTATGACGAATTAAAAATCTCATGCCTACAAATAACTTTCTTGCTAAAACCTGTCAGTCAGAATATTTTTTTTAAATACTTATGAAAAATCACATCTCTTTCCCAGGATAAGTGTTTTAAACATATAAATACAGCATATGTACTATATAGTATAACATAGAGTCTAAATACAGAGTAAGACTTGTCAGAATGGAATCTAGTTCACAAAAAAAGTATTTTTAAAATTTAAAATAATGAAGCATGGGTTTTCCCTTCTAAGTATGTGATAAAATGTTAAATTAATGGGTAGTCTCAAATTATTTAGAATAAAAAAGGTACATTTTACATGTATATGAAATTAGGCATATGAATATTCATTTTTATGCAGCTAACTGACAAACTTGAACATATCAAAGTCACAAGTTTTACTGATAAAAACAATCTGATGTTATGGTATGGTGTACTAGTTTTTATTTCAATGAACTTGGAAAGATTTTTCAACATTTTGTTGCCACATACTTGTGGAATTAGGTTTCAGTGTTACATATCCCTATATGATATTGTTGAGGATGGTGGTGGCCCTTTAAAATGGATATTTTCTAAAAAATCCTCTTAAAAAGGTGTAAGGTCCAGCAATAAACATTCTAGCTTTACATACATACTTTATTCCTCAGTTTTTTAATTCTTTCATGCAGCACGGTGGATTTTCTTTTAATTTCTACTTGTGTTGAAATTGCTGACGATTTTTAGGTAAAGCTATACGAGAGGATAATGCTAAGTTGTGAATGTGTATCCTGATAAGAAATGAAATTAAATGGGGGAAAAAAAGGATAATTTGGCTTAGATTTTTTATTTTATTTTATTTTTTTAAAGCATAAGTCATGCCACAGTCATTATTTTACTTCAGAGATACATCATGGTTTATTAAAAAAGGACTGAATGGTGACTCAAGAGATCTGCAATCTAGACCTGATATCACTCCTGGATAATCTTGGGCAGCCAGTACACCTCTCCATATCTTAATTACTGGCAAAATGCAGTGGAACAGCTGAACACCACTGAAGCAGCATCGTAGGAAAACTCTCTTAGCTTAGCTGCTTTGCTATACCTTTTCTGGGTAATTTTACCTCTACACAGAAATCCTATCTTTCATAAGATAAAATTGGTGTAATATTGAGGATAGCTTGAGTAGAATTTTATCTTGCTGAAGGTCAAATATCTACAGCTAGCTACGTCAAAGCTTATAGTTCCGTTTATATTTTGGTGCATTTTAAGCATTTGTTTTGGGTGTGATTAATTTTCTTTTTCTCACTACAATGAGAAAGGGGGGCAAGGGTGGTGAACTGAATAGTAAAGTCCTATGACTCCTGATGTAAATTCTCTAAATACTTAGGAAGTATTTTCAACAGTGGTCCCTGTATGTGGGTGCTGTGCACTAACCCATCAGTGTAAAATTCTATTTTAGTTTATTGTCACAGTTCACAAAAAATTGTTTTATTCAAAGTACATGAAATTGTAGTTCAAAATATAATTTAGGGGTTTGACTCTTAAAACAGCATGGATGAAAACCGAAGTGCAACAGACTTGTTTAATCCAGCAGTTTCACCAACTCATTTATTCCAGTTAGGTATTAGCCTCTCTATTAAAAATCTGTAAGTATAAATTTAGAGTAAGAAGGAGGTCACACAGATTGCATATACAGCAGCTAAGGGAGAGGACTGAGCCAGGTATGCATGAAATTATACTACACACAAGGTTATCTGTACTGTAAAAACAAAATGAAGAAACAGAAAAACACAAACCAAAGTGATATTTTTACCACAATATTTTCATCAAGCTTTTCTTCACATAAAGATTCTGCTTTTTGTTAAAGATCACAGTAAATAAGAAGATAGCCAACACAAGTAGAAAAAAAGAAACAGAGGGAAATACATTCATTGGAAGAAATTAAACGTTTCTCAATTGCATTTTGATACAGTCTTCATGGCTCTTGTGTTCTACTTACAAGTCCAAACATGCTGGATGTTTTAAAATCCAAAATAAAAATCCACAGGTTTTATATTTCTCTTTCTTCAGCTAATATAAAAAAAAAACTTGTAAAAACAAACTGACATCAAGGAGACAGATTGATAATATAATTAACTTATACACAAAGATGACATTAAGTTAGGTTAATTGTGTTAAAGGAAAATTCTGCACAAGGATACCCATGGGAGCTGTACTGACATATAGAGTAGAATTTTTGGTCTTTGAAGGAGAACTATCTTATCTCTGGTTTTGTGGATTCAAAAATATCTCGTGTGAAGTGCATCACTACTGCAGTCTCAAATTGTATTCTTTGATACTATTATTTACCCAAATTACTATTTTTTCCCCTCCTAATATTTGAAGATTTTTGACTGATAAAGAGGAGGTAATTCAAGCCAAGGTATCTGTAAAGGTACAGTTAATAAGTTATAACAAAGTGTGTGAGATCTTTAAGCTTTAGACAGTAGGATTACTTTGTTAAGTTAAAACAAGGTTTACCTGTCAAGAAATAGAAAATTGAAAATATGTACATGAAAACATAACAAATACTGAAGTATATACACATCAGCAAAATCATTATTATGGCTACAACATTAAATATTCCAGAATAGTGTTCAAGTAATACATAAAAGTCTGTTTCACTAGTAAGATTATTTTTCTAAAATACAATAGAACCATAGAGCAGGATTAAGTCTATTTCTCACAAGGAAGGTTATTGCTTTCAGCCAGAGTACATAATGGAAGAAAAAGCACGTGTCCACAGAGGTATCTTTCTAAATCAAATAAGAGTATCTAAACAGGAATGGAAAAAATAAAAAGGTGGAGATGCAGGTACACTTCACTACAAGTAAAAGATAAGTTTTACTAGAGATATGCAAGAAAGAAATGAAAGGACAAAGAAACCTGTTTATGTTCTGTAAGCAGAAAATCAAATCGAAACAAACTTTTGAAGGCGTAATTCACTTCAGAAAATGTATTAGAATATTTTTTTTCTCTATTGAAATGAAAAATATTATAATTTTTTCCTCAGCTATATCCCCTTAAGTAATTCTCAAATTAATGTAAAGCATGTATTTTCTTGAAAAAAACCCACAGATGTTCTTAAGAATTTTATATAAAACCAAGAAAGAATAGTTATATTTATAAAAGATACTTTAAAGGGGAAAAAGTCTCCTTAGAATCCAAAAGTTTGAAAAATCTTCAAAATTTAATCAAATTTAACCTTGAAATATGTTTTCCCAAACTATAATGTTCAAAAGAAATGTTGTTCCTTCCATAGTCTCTAACACAAGAACTGCAGAAATTTTGATTTTACAAAAGGGACGAACATGCCTGTTGAAATATTTAAAACAAGAAAAAAATTAAAGAACATATTTTATGCAAAGAACACAAGGCTCAAGTTCTGATTTTATATACATGCACATCAAATAGAAGCAATTTCTTTAGTCAATTGTTTCAATATAGTGTTAACCTGTATTTCAGGTTTGATAAGAAAGGAAGTCAAGGCTGCAACATGTATTAGCTAGACTTTAAAATAAAACAAGCAGCAAATAACTAACTTTATAAAGAAAAAGAATCTCATGAAGTCATAGACTTATAGAATGTCAGGTTGGAAGGGACCTCTCTTGTGCATTTAGGTGGTAGAAGTTAAAGAAAAATTAGGAGCAGTTGGATAACTGGAATCAAAAGTAGACTGCAGAGGTTTCCCAAGTAGTAACTTGCATTTCATACTTAAATGTACTGTCAAAAGACCCTGTGCCTTCTTTCACCTACCAAAGCATAATTACAAGCAGTTGTTTCAGATTTATTTCAGTATGATGGAGACTGTTGTCTTAACATTGCAGAAATTTTGAAGAACTTTAAAAAATAATCAAAATTCAAGATATAAGAAGCAACATGATAACTGACAAAATGAAACAGGACGCTGCAAGTATAAAATACTGAAGAAGTGTATGAGGTGACCTAAATATGCCAGCAAAGTCTTCATGATAATTTTTCAAGAAGATATAATTTTATTTACTATCAACATTCTACAGATACTCATAAATTACTGAGAAGTAGAGCAGCAAGCATTACGTTGCCAACAATCTTCATAAAGCAAGCCATGGAAGTCAGGATCAATATTTAGCTTTACTGAACTTGCTTTTATCACAAAAATAGATTCTTCAGCTTGTTTGGAAGCAGAGCAAGAAATCTTTCTCAAAAAGTACTTATCAATGATGTAATCTGTGATCACTGATTACAAAGCATAAGCACATTTCTTCCTATGGCACCGAACACAGCTTGGTCAGCAGTTTGAACAGGTTATTTTCAGCTTCTGCTAGCTTGATGGAAATCTCTAAAGAAGGGGAGATTTGACACATAACTTCATTATTTGACATAACACATTCACGTAACTTTGACACATTGCAAAAAGTTGCACAAGAATTTACAAGTAAATATTTCTAGAGCACAGGATAGTGGTAATAGACAGAAGGCTGCTTGGGGAACAGCATTCAGCAATTCATTGAGAAAAGATGGAGACCAATATTGCTGTTTTGTTGTTTGTCTGACTGCTAATGTGTTTAAGTTATTCAACAACATGATTACAATGTATGGATTTTTTTTTTCTTTTTTTGAGAGTCCCCAATGTCGGACTAGACTGCCAGATAAGAAATAAATTATCCTAAAGCAGTTTCTGAGAAGGTACCACCAGATCTGGAGTGTTGAAGGCTTGAATATGGTCTGCCAATTTGGACCTGCCCACAGTCTGTGACTATGTTTCTTCAGTTATTGGTAGTAAAGTAAATAAAAACACAAAAAAATGGAGGGAAAAGGCTAAATATATGCCAATTAAAAATTTGGTTTTTGATCACACAGTACAGGAAAAAATTGTGCTGCACTGGGATATAAAGGACTGTGTTAAAGTATTGAGAGCAAAATTTAGAGGATAAACATACTTCAAACAAAACCAAAACCTAGTGATGTCTTCAGAATTACAGCTTGATGAGGTTTGGGATTTAGAATAGTAAGTAAAATAAATATACAGCTAGACTTACTTGTTTTAAAATATTTGGTGTTTTTAATGTTTTTGATAAGATGTTAATCGATTCTTTTATGTAGATCTACAAATAAGTCTGACTTTTGTGCACATAAAAAGCTGCAACAAGATTATTTTACCTTACTCCATAAATTTCATCACTGTAATGTTACCTGTACTTCAGTGAGGCAAAGGTTAAAAGCCTAATTCATAAGGGAATTTTACGAAGGTGGAAAGAGGGATGCTTCCTAAACAGTTCTCAGATTTCTTTTTTAACCTACACTAAATAGGCAGGTTCTTATTGAAAGTAAAGGTGTGTAGGTAAAATACAGTCTTCATATATGAATAAAAAGTTTAGATATAGATCTGTCTTTGATTCTCCGTCAATTTCCTAACAGTAGTACGATATAGTAGTATTTATGATATAAAAAAAAATATTAAAAAAATACAGTGACCCAACTGAACAGATTGCAGTGTAAACTTTAATCGATTGTAAAACCTCAGTAAAGATATTTTAATGAGTCACAAGTCTAAGCTTGTCTAACAGTAGTTTTATATTTTCCATACAATTAATAATTTTAAAAAAGGTACAAAAATTTTGTGCATGCATTTGGGGTTTCAAATTGAAAGGATTCTTATAGGAAATTTAACACACTGTCTTTGTTATAATGTAACAGGGACAAGCACAAATTGCTGTTGCCAACTCTCTTACAAGCAACTAGCCACTGGACAACTGTACACCAGAAAACTCTTTGCCAGACACTTCTACACTACTAACTCTCCACCAGATCAGCTCTGTGTGGATCAGTGGAAGGTGATCTTTCACAACCTTTGCACAGAACCTCGGGGAACAAGTGGCTCTGTGGATGATGCTCTGGTCCTTGCAAGGAAACTGAATATACACGGGAGGTGAAGTGCATGAGTCACAGAGTTTGTCATAATGCTTGGTGCTTAATCTTGTGCCTTCATTGTGTGCTGCCTTCAGAAATGTCCACCATGCTCTGAAACTGTATTTTGTCCCATTATTAGGTAAAGGAGACTCAACCAAATGTGATAAATGAAAAAAAAAAAAAAAAAATGTATTGAATGAGATTCTGTTCCAATTTACTGGATGAAGTTTTCTTCAAAGGCACTGAATGACTGACATCTGCTGATCTACATACAATTGCCCTGGTGGAGACCTAACAGAGTAGAAGTGTTTGGCAGAAAGCTGGTGCTGTTCCATTGGTGCTATACATTTGTCTCTTTACAAATGTAACATTTATGAAAGCAAAGAAATCTGAAATTACTGTAAGACTGAAACTCCATACTTCTCCTCCTCTAGCTATAGGTAACACTATTAAGTGGCATTTTAAAACAGAATAAATGAGACTAAGCTGAGATTTAACAGGAGCCAAGTATTAATAAGATTATTTGTAAGATTCTAGTCTGACTGCTCTTTATGTTGGAGAAAATCAACAAGAATTGCTTGTATACAAAACAACTTTATGTTTGAGGAGTATGTCGCCCTGTATATATCCACATTCTTGAAATTGTGACAGAACAAGAGGAGCAACATAGTATGGCTTCGGGAAAGCTTCCATGAAAGTATCATTGCTTCAAAGATCTCTTCATTTAAAAAATAATTCATTTAATCTAAGCCTCTAGTTGGAGGCATGGATTGCAGTAGCAGTGTCTGGTGGAGAATAATGCAATAATACTTTGAAAGTACAGGTGAAATATATTACATATATAACATATATGTTATATATAACAATGTGAAGTTTAATGAAGATTTGTTCTATACCTCATTTAAAAATTGTCATCTTTCAACAAAAAGAACATCTTACTTGTCTTTTAAATTTATCCACAATGATAACTGCACTTTAATTCTGGAAGTGTTCATTTTTTTTTATTTTTTTTTTTTTTGTGAATTTAATCCACAAACCAATTCAAATAGACAAAAAGGGAAACAAACCCCCTACGATACGTTGTCTAGAAAATCTGTCAGAAAAGGAACACATATTGTATAACATGTAAACCCCAGCTGCTGAAATTAGAAACTTTTTGAAGATGTGGATGAGCCCAAACAGAATAAATGTAAGTTTTGAAAAAATTTGCATACAATACCCTTTACCTCTGTCTAATGCAAAATCATTTCTCTCCAGCACATAAAGAAATCCCTGCAGAAAAAAATATTTCATGCATATAAAGGTTTTGGGGTTTGTTAAGGTGTTTGTTTGTTTGTTTTGGAAGAAGGAGAGCTGTTCATTTTTCTCTTTCCAGAGAGATTTTTCTTTACAGACACAATCTTCAGCTTTTACCTTTTTCCTTCAGATAATTGTTTAAACCACCCATGGACTTCCAATATTCTTGGCATAGACATTCTTAAAGTTCTTCCTACAGGCTGCTTATTGCAGTTGTTTATTGTGCTTAACCCCAGTCTGCCCAGTCCTCCTGACCCGAGGTCTTTCACTGGTGCATTGCCTCCTGCCCTTGGTACACCCAGTGCTGATTCAAAGCCACTTCCAAAATAACTGTAACCCCAAGGTATTTACATGTTTTCTGGCTCAGCCTCCTATTTCTGTCTGAATTCATTATGGCATCTGAAAAGAACTGTATGAACTATATCAACTCATATGAACTATAAACTAACTATATATCTAAAGAATTAAAATACAACTATGAATGCAGGAGAGCTTTTTCCTAACTCCAGATTCTTTGTGTTCATTAAAAGCTGTATCGAAATAGTGGTAACTAAAAATATGAGATAAGAAAATAACTATAAAAATAAACTGGTCCAGGAACTCAAATGTTGTGTAGATTGCCTTTGCTTCTTTTTAAGTTGTAGGGTTTTGATTTTTTTTTAAATTTTTTTTATGTGAAAATACAATGTTCTGTCAATGACATAAAAGGAACTACCATTGGAAATCAGTTTAAAAGACTTAGTCATTTGCAAAACCACTTCTGCTACCTAAAATACTTCTAAGTGAATTTCAATACTTGAAATCTAAAAAAAATTGTTATATTAATGTTGATTCATCATTTCTCAATCTGTCCCAATAATCTCAAACTTCTTTTTAGCAAAGAGAATACTTAAAGATTACTGTGCCTTATGTGATATCTTTCTCCTGTATATTGTTAAAATAAAGAGGAAATATATGGTGAGAACAGAAAACCTGCTTATTATTCATGTTTTATAATAAGAATTTTAAAAAGAACTTACAGAGAAAAGCATTTCTATAAATTAATTTATTTCATAAATAATACTCAAACCAGAAAAACCACCATGTATGAAATGAGGATAGAACCAGATTTAAAAGCATTTTATTTTAAATGTAAAGAGAAGGTAGAAATAAGATTATCTAATTGTCACTATTTAAGATGTAGACTTGTAAGATCTAGTCACCTAGTGATTAATTTAAGGTATCCTTTATGGTCAATGAGGAGAGGAATCCTTTTAGATTTAACAATCTTCTGTAGGTGGAACAAATCATCCTTTGCAGGTATTCTCCAAAGTACAGAAGAAGCCTGGATGACTCAACTAGCTATAAACTCGTAGTGAGATGTGAGATGAAGAGAAATTATCGCATCAAACTCTATAAAGAAATGTATTCATATATTGACAGTTAATCATGTCTCTCCTATGGGTTTGGCTACCTTGTTGCTCTTGGAAATTTTCACTTATGAAAATGAGAAACATCTGCTGATATTTATTTAGAGGAAACACACTATTTAGTAATTTGAAAAAAAAAAAAAAAAGCAATTTCAGAAAACTGTGACTCTATAGTCATCACTTTCTGTTGCATTTTTGATTAAACAAAGCTGCTAAGTACCAGGTAAATCAAGCTTACCAAACTTGTCACATGGCAGGTTTTCAACTATATCTCTCTGTCATTGCAGGTAGAATTGTAAATTTTCTGATGCTTATACAAAATATATATTGAATATATATTTAGTTGTCAGGTATCAGTACATTACATTATGCCTGGCTATTTAAAGAATGTAGGTTTCTAGTACCACAGGTAATGTCTGGACTGATTTTACAACCTGATAAAAAAAATCAGTGTCGTATTTGCTGCACTGTGTGGTAGTGAGATTAAGTCCTATTTTTGTATAAGGCAAAATCAAAAATCAAACCTTGAAAACAGATCATTATGTTTTTCCTAAGGGCTTTCAAGACAGAAGTAGAAGATACTGTTGTTTGGTGCTTTATTTCCAAAATTGCATGTAAACCACACTGGATTTAGCTGAGGTAAATTAAAATGAAGACATAGTTAAAAACTTAATTTTTGTTCATTCTTGTAACAAATACGTCAACATAACTGTTAACATTAAATCCTAGGAGAAACAACCAAGTATAAAGTTTTATGGAAGAGCTAGAATGAAATGTAAAAGCATCATTTTTATTTTCCTTCTATCATATCAACTGTAGCCCTTCTCCACACACCTGAAAACAAGCAGTCTTTGGAATTATTTCCAGTTGCAATCATAAACACAATTGAAAATACTTCTCATACAGCCTTTTTGATTGGCAACCGAGTAACAACCAAATAACATTTAAAAATATGTTTAAAATATGAAACTCTAAAAAAAAAAAAAAAAAAAGAGTACTGAATTACTGCTATGGAATTTTAACTACTCCTTCATTTTGATTGATTTTGAGGACAATATTTTCATACCAAATGCAACAGCAAACATGGTGCAGAAAGACAAATCTGCACCTAGGCATGCAGCTATGCTATTCTGGTTTAGGAGTACAAGTTAAATAGATAATTGTAATGGTACACTAATTCAACAAGAACAACATCAAGAAAAAAGGAAATGCAAAACTGACCTTAACACAACTGTAAAAACACAACAAAAAAGTCATTCTTATTTCTCTGTACTTTTCTTATTTCCTGTATTAATAGGTTTTTTTCATTGAAAATTTACACTGAAACTCTATTTTTTTCCTTTGTATCTACCAGTTCTGAACAGTGATATGCATTATAGCAGTACAAGTACACTTGTTATAATTCCTCTTCAACACAGAGCCCACCAGGTACATATTGAACTACTAGAGACAATGTTTCTCATTCTAAATATATTTAAATCTTGAGTCTTGACTACGAAAGGATGCAGAACCTGTTTTAAAATGGATGAATTTGGTTGAGGTTCATCAGATAGCTTTGTTATTCATGCTCCATTCTATGGTTTAAAAATGGATACACAAAATATGATGACAAAAAAAAACCCCAAAAAACAGGAAATAAAAAATAATGTTTAACAGTTATAAAAGGAATATAACCCTAGGGATAAGGTAAAAGCAACTTTAGAGATTAGAAAGAGAACAGAAAAACCACGCGTAGAAATAGAAAACAAGGAAGAAAATTATAGGTATAAGGGAACTATGAAACCTATACCATATCTTAAAATAGATCCACATTGACCTCAGATCATTAGCATCATATGTCTGGCAAAATGCTCAGAATTTTGATGGCACATTGGAAATTAATTCCATTCTTATTCTCTTGCAATTTATTGAGGAAAACTAGCTATGTTAATCTCTAAGACCTGGAGGAACGTCAGAAGGATGAATACAACACTCAGGATGGTATAAAGACACTACTAAAGTTAATGTATAGAAACATTACATGTGTTATGGCAATTTTAAGTGTGTAATGACAATTTTCTGGAAGAAATAGATGATTAGAGCTTTAGGCATCTGATATTAGCAGCCTTGTAAACACATTTTTGTGTTTTTATTTTCCTCTTTAAACATTAGTCACACTAAAAATCAATTCCTGACAATATATAGGGTGGATTATCTTTCTGCTTATGATGCATTTAATGTATTATTTGCTAGACCAATGTTTTTCATTTGTTGTTTTTGTGTAGCTTTTCCTAAAGACCTTCCATTGTACAACTAGAAAAACATACCTGATTCCTCCTGTACTAGTAGGCGTAATACAGTTTCAGAAAGAATTAAGCTTTAAGAGTGAAATGTAACACATACATAATGACTTAGGATCTTGCTCCTTATCTGTTTCCCCTTACATTAGTCTTTTCTACAAAATATACCTGCACTGGTGATGTCATACTTAGGATTTATGTAATGAGTATTTGGAGTGAGTTTTGTTTAATCATTCCACTGCATTCCTGTTTATTTTTTATGAAAAATTTTCTCTTGTGCCACATTCAGGCAGGTATGATATTATCTTTCACTCTTCGTATACCGACCCAGTCTGAAAGCAAGAAATAATTCATTCTCCTAATGTTTTTTGTTTAAGACACACAGATCTTTAAAAAAAGAATTGCTATCATGGAAATAGAGGATTCCTTTACTGTGTATGCATACACATACAGACACGATTGCATATATATATATATGTATTTCATAGCTTCAAGAAAAGATTCTGCTATCTTTTCAATGGCCTGTGGAACTGTCCTACTACATCAACAAGCTCAATATTTACTTACTTGACTGACTTATTGATTTGTTCCTGCAGCATTTCTTTTTCTAACAAGATCTATTTCCTTTCGTGTTCCTCTGCATTACATTTCAAAAATAGCCTGCTGTGCTAATACAAGTTAGCAGAATGAGTATGTACCACTATTATACAAAAATGCATACATTTATATATGAATTTTCACATCATTCTTACATCATTTTACTGGAAAGAGATCACTGCTTATGACAGAATTCATATGATGTGAAGGATGAATAAAGTTACATAATCTGACATCTGCAGTGTTACAATGAAAAAGTAGCATTGCAATAAAAGACTGTCTTTCAAACTTATTTTGAATACTATTAATCTTACAAAGAAATTATATTCTTACGAATGTAGATTTCAGTTGTGTACTTCCATCTCAGCTGAAAGCCTTTTTCTTTTTTCTTTTTTTTTCTTTTTTCTTTCCCTTCTCCTCTTCCCTTCCCTTCCCTTCCCTTCCCTGAAACACTATTCAAGTTTTCTGTCATCACTATTATTCTTTGTTAGTATTGTAAGAGCTGCTAATTTTTATCTTAGTTTATTCCAGACACACTCCATTAACTTATTCTTTTGCAGCTTGATAAACCTGTCCTTATGCCAAACTGTTATCTCTTTTATGACTTATTTTAATACAAAAATAATACCACTATAATTACATGGATATAGCTAACACACTACAGTTCTTTAAAACTGGCACAGCTGTTCTGCTATAAATAAGACAGATGAGATGTTTCTTTAAGCACTTCTATGTGTCAAATTCTATAAATTATTTTCTTTCACTGGTTTTACTGGGAAATGAACGGTTTCAGTTGCAAATTGTACCCTTAACTGAGGTAATTACACCAGGATGAAATCTAAGAATAGACAGCTATAATCTTTGGCTTCAATCCTGCAGCAAACAAAGGATCAAGCTCTAAATTTGATTACACAAGGGAATATACCCATAAAAAATTAAATTATTAGTATCATGGGCAAAGTATTTGTATCAAAGAGAGTGAATGAGCCATCACATCTTTACATAGTGATGTATAGAAAGGCTTAATTTTATACCTTTGCTATACTAAATGACAGTGTTTAGCATCTTATTACAGTGAGGATGAACATGAAAAATACTTCTTCATAGAGAAAAGACCATACTAGAATTACAATTCACACTAAGTAATGCATTTCCTTTAGTGTTATATGTGATATTTGGAGACTTAAGATGTGATTTCACTGAGATCAGTCATGGAAGCTGCTTTGCCTCCCATGGCATCAAGATTCTGTCCAGTGGTTCTGTCTAATAACACTGCTGAAGAACTTCATAACCAACTGGCTCTTGCTTTCAGATGTTTATTTATACAGTGAAGAGGCATTTTTGCTGACCAGTATTTTCACATGAGAACATATTTTCTTTAAAAAAATGTTTTATTCTAGAAATATTTAGATTTCAGTACAGATTTTGATTATGTTTTCACATTTATTAGGAGATTAATTTATATTGCTAATTAGTTGTTTCATTCATTTCAAGAAAAATAAATAATTTATGACAGAACCACTAAAGCAATCACAGTACTTGGAAAAATTACTTTTTGGATGTACTTACATAAACAAGTACTAAAAATTATTTTGTGCTATATTAGGGATCCTAGCTGCTTTATGGTTTTGCAGGGCATTATAAATTGAAAGAATATAAAAATGTAAAATAATAGGTTTTCAAGACTGTAAGTTGACATTCTAAAGTATATTAAAGCATTACATCATATCCCACTGCTATGCCTTACTGGAGACATTAGATAAATGTTACAAATCGTCTAGCACAGTTGCTAGCAGGAAGTTAGTAGTAAAGCAATATTTGTCTTACTCAATAGAGTTAATAGAGTTAATTAATTCGTAAGTGGTAAAGAATAATAAATGCTTTCATTTATTCACACCTTTCAAAGATTTCAGGTTTTCAATTTCTACTTAAGGGCCATTAAGATCAGGGTAAAGTAGAGTAAACCTCAATATGTTAGACTTTTAATTAGCTTAAAAATTAAATTAAACGCTTAAACCATTAACATTCAAATAACAGCCCATTTGTACTGTGAGTTCAAAAATCCCGGATGCACAGAACATGAATTTAGGTCCTATGTCTCAGTGGAAAACCATCTTCAATTAAAGTGTGATTTCCTTATATAAGGACTAATTCTCCAGGAAATCAACAGGTATCCTTAAGAAGAGTGAAATTAGACTAATTAAGGGTTTGCAAAAGTATTCCACGTGTAGTCTGAAGACAGAGTTTTAGTCTTAGTTTATGCAAGAAAATCAACTACCCACCCAATTTTATGATGTTTGTATTTTGGTGTGGTTTAGTCCCATAAAGCACAGAATTATAAAGAAATAAAAAAAATCCAGCTTCAATCTTACAGATATGAATTTTTTTTTTCTGTGTTTTTCTGGTAATATAAAGATCAAGAAATATCCATAGACTTCCTTAATCCTATCATGAGCAAGCAGTGCTATGATTTCATGAAGGGTGGCAAGAGATGTATTTAATGCATCTGTGAATCAAATCAGTGCACACATTGCACTGCAAACATGCTACTATATTTATGCACCTTGTAACAGGGAAGCAAACACTTGAAATTACAAATTTATCTGAAAAATTTTATACCTTATGGAAGCTGATTATGTTCCTTAATACTGTAGCAACAGTTTCTAATTGAGATACATTTCATCTCTTTCCCAATTTGCCTTGCAGTAGCACATGGAGTAAATACCACAAAATATTTGAATATTCCAGAGGAACCGTGGTTAGTGTAAACTTCTATTTTTAGCCTGTTGAGAAAAGATTTTGATTTTCTTCAGATTCAAGCTTTACTTTGGATTTTTGTTGTTCACACACTCTTCAAAGCAAATTGAAATGCAAACTATTCAGTAAGGGCTCATCCTTCATAAAACCTATTGGTGTTTTCAAACCAAAATTTGAAAACTTTCAGTCAAATCCAAGAACCAAGGGTTCATCTATCACCTGTTTAATTGTCCATAGCAAACATTCAGGCAGAAAGAGGAAGAAAGAAAGGGGAGGGAGTGGATTATCTGTATAAATTGCAGTCAGACTATTCTTCTGTTTTCTTTACCTAATACGATGCCATATGTTCCTGTCCATAAGTCCATTTAAGAAGTAAATTAAGAAAATATAAACCCTTGAAAAGATGTTGGAAAGATTATTTTGCTCACATTTACGCTTGTGAAGTTTGTATATTTGCTACTTCTAACAAATAGAGACTTAGTGAGTTTGTTTTAACTTGCAGTTAAACTTGCAGTTTCTTTTCCCTTGAAAATATGTATAAGTAGGATGCTTTAATTAAATTAATAGCAAGTGCAAGTACATAGCTGATATAAACGAAGTTGTCAATGGTTATTACAGCAACTGCTGTGTAATATTCAAGATGATGCAAATGAATATAGGATCATATTAAGTACTGATTGGTCATGATTAAAATATTAACTACTTGCTAGGAAGAATAGTTTGCAATAGTTGTGTGTTTTAGCTTTCTCAAGGGGACTTAGAAGCAAAAAATTTCTTCACTGAGGCTCAAGAACTCAGGGATACATAAGGAGATTTTTCAATTAGTTTTAATCATACCTGTATTTTTTTAACCACTATATGAAAACTTAAAGCACTAGAAATAACCCATGCTTCTTTACATTCCTCTGTCCTTTTGTAAAAAGAACATGATCTGGTTGGTAGCATAGGAAGCTTGGAGGTCAATAAAAACAAACAACAAAAACCCCACTCAAAATCATCAGTTTAGCAAACAAGTAGAAAACAATTCTAAAACCTTAATTCTTAATTGCAATAATTTTGTCCAATTATCATGATATAAGTGTATTCTTAAAATGAAAGAGAAAGTGGTGGAACTGAGAATTGACATCTGTAAGTCTTCTTTTTTAGTAGCTAGAACTTTCACCTTTGAAGCCTAACACTCTGGGTTTTCTGAGCCAAAGGGTAGCGCTCAAGACAGTCACCACAAGGAATGCTGCAGGAATTAAAATGACACTGAAAGTTTTCTGTAATGTTGATATCCTCAAACCATGTCACCAAATTTTAGATACAAAATACCATTATTTAAATAAGAAGTAAGCATCCGGAATTTCAGTTAGTATTGGAAATTCCACCTTCAACTATAGTTTACATCTTTTATATGTGTTATAAACCAGAAGTCCATCAAAGAAGAAGTTATATAAATTATGAAATCTATTTAGAAAGGTTGTCTAATTTATCAGTAGAACAACTAATTTTCACATATTCTAGCAGATTATTTCCTGGTGATGGGGAAAACCGAAATCCTTGTTTTCATAATTTGTTTTAACTGCTTACATTTTATTTTTTACATGAGCTCTCCTTATTTGAAAGAAGAAAACAATATCTAATAATTCACTTTTCTTTAGACTGGAGAAGAAATATAGTTTCCAACAAAACCCATAATTAAAACTGTATATTGATTGTACATAGGATTTAAACTAGTTGCATACACTAAGATGTGTGTTATGTTTGTTGAAGTTTATTACTGAGAATCTAAATAAATATATAAATTTGCTATATTTTAGGCATTACTATGACAAAATTTTCCCTTAATTTTCGTTATGTGAACCAGCCAAGACCTTTCCCTTCAAAACTGATCTCTTTCTGTTTTGAAAATCTGTATTCAAAAAAATTCTAGTGGACACCTATGATACAAATAGGAGTGACATAAACCCAAGAAGATTTAATTCTAATTACAGTTCTTTTGTAGGTATATAATAGCTGAATAGGGCAGCAGAACAAGAAAATATTCCTAGAAGGAAAGGAATCAAGTAAACTTTTGCTCTTCACTTCTCCAACTCCTCTTTGGAAGCATGGTTGTGAAATTTCATTTTTTCTTATTCCTTCAGAAAAAACAAATTGCCTAGATATTTGCTTTTGGAACTTCACTGGTTGGCCTTACATATAAAAAAATAAAATAGAATTGCAAGCTACCATTGCCCGAACGTTTCTCTCCCTCAATATACCCAGAGATGAGTTATTTACTGGGCTTATTTTTTCTTTAAATGTACTGACAGTGAGCTTGAGAAAGGAAATAATTGGTCACAAGGAAGTATTTTATTATTAAACTAAACTTATAAAAATGAAATAGATTTTTTTCTAATACCTGTTTTTTAAACATAACTTTGCAGAACATTTTTCTTCACTACATTTATTCTGTACATTTCTGGAAAACATTAATTCTATACAGCTGCAGTATTCTAAATGCTAATAATCTACACAACTTCCCAGATGTTCACCACACCTTTTGCTGCGGATGCTTGGAACAAATACTTGCCAGGGTCTAATGTGTAAATTTCACTCTTTCCCTGTAATTAGACAACCAGTGCTGAGTCGCTAACTTCTAACAGGTTGTTTTCATAGGCTGCCCTTGATCAGCTGCAAGATGCCCATTGAGCGACTTTCTCATCCCCCTCCTCAACAAGATGGAGTGATAAAGTAAGATGGAAAAGCTCATGGGCTGAGCTCAATACACAGGCATAATTTACTGATTACCATCACAGGCAAAGCAGGCCTGACTTAAGAAAACTTTAATTTCTTGCTAATGAAAACTGATTTGGATGGTCAGAAAACCATCTAAGTAAAACAATAAAACAACTCTCCCCCCAGCCACACACCTTTTTCCAGGCTCAACTTCACTGTTTTGTTACTGATTCCTTTGTCTTCTGTCTCCTCCATGAGCACTGCAGAAAGATAGGAAGTAGTCCCTAGCAGCTTCTCTCTGCTGCTCCTTTTATCAATACTCTTGCCCTGTTCTGGCATGGCTGCAGTCCTTCAGGATGAACCTGCTCTGCCCTGGAGTCCTCCTGGGGCTGCAGTGTGGATATTTGTACCACCACAGTCTCTCCAGAGGCTGCAGGGGATCCTTGCTCCGGCACCTGTAGCCCCTCCTCTCCCTCTTTTTCCCTCAGTACTCTCAGAGCTCTTTCTCACACTTTCTCCTCGTGGCTGTGCTGTGTTTTTCCCTTCCTTACTCAGGTTTTCCCCCAGGCACTGATGCTGTGGGGGCTGCAGATCTCAGCTGGGCCCTGGGAAGGGTCAGTGGCTGGAACTGGACGTGTCCCCACAGGGGTCCTTTCAGCCCCCAGCAGCAGTGGAGCACCTACAAATCATGCACACATACACTCCCTACATGAGTGTCCACAGAATAATATGGTAATGAGTTTTTTGATGTTATTTATGTTCACCAGGCTTCACCAAATCATTTCACACAATGTGTGTAACTGTGTGGCAGCCAATTGGTGATAATTTTAATGCTTACTATGTAAACCAAATACAATTCTGAATTATTTAGCTTTGAAATATCAGTTTACATCACATTTTTCTTCCAGTTTTCTTAAGCTTAATTATATAGACACACAGACATTAAGAGTACCATGTCTCAATAACACTAGTTCAGAATGAGGCAGCCTTCAAGTAATAAACCTCATTTAATATCAAAACTGCAGACAATATTTATATTCTATTAGGTAAGGAAGAATATTGTCACAGTTTAACCTTTCACAAATCCAGAAAGTTTTTAGCACCTCAAGAAAGCATATTTCAGAAGCCGATGGACTTTTTAGCATCTCATAATGCATGTGTATTTTTGCATTTTAATGAGCTTTATATAATATATGCATTCTAGATGGTTGCGAATGCCAGATAAATAAAAATACGTGGCATTACACTACCAGAAAATAAGAAATAATTCTCTCCCACTTTTTTCAGGCAGAAAATACACACTTACAGCTGTTCAAAATAGATAGTAATTTCCCTCATTTTAAAACATAATCTGAAAAGACTTTCTTTCTCCTTTGAATTTTTCCTTAAGTTTTGAACAGAAATTTTCCAGTCTGCAGCACCAGCTCTGGGAAGCATTAACACACTTCTTCTGTAAAAGGTATCACAGTTTGTATTTACTTGTTCTTTCTGCTGCCTGAAAAGTAATTTATGTCATGATCCATAGGGAGGAATCCTGCCTGATTATTCAATTTTTGTTAATACTGCAGTTCTGAAGCATCCTGGCAGTTAAAGAGAGTTTTCATTTAATCACTCAGTTGAGCAGCCCTTGTATAGCTGTGGTCATCTTTCCATAACAATGAGAAGAGTGGAATGAAGAATTTTGAACTGTGCTGGCTTAACAGGAAAATATGCATTCTATAAAAGAGAATTTTATAAAACAGCAGATTTGGCTTTGTGATTCATGGGGTCATATTATCATTAACATTATATCAGCAATTGCAATTTAATATCAAAGTATTTGCATGCTTACCCTGTGTAGATGAGTAGGGCTCTAAAAATAGAAGTACCTGTAAAAGTTATCAGTGATACTCTAAGTGAATGTGCAATTAAAACAATTTTTCTAAGTGTATTTATTCCATTCCATTTTTTCTTATATTTCTGCAACTGCTCGTCTTTAAATGCAAAGCACTCCCTGTGACTGCTGCCTGCTAATCTGCTTTTGAACATCTAAGATGCAGTATTTACCTATCATTATCTCTTGATTAGTCATGTTCTGGTGACAGCTTAATATCTTGGTTTACCTGCATCCTCGAAACAATATTATAAGCCACCTGAGGCAAAGTTAGGGTTTTTTTTACCTTGTACAATCCTTGGTATTACACACCTTTAAACACTGTTTGCAGTTTCTGTGTGCCATCACAATAAGATTAGACTTTCTTATGTCTTTTTGAGCAGGAAATAATGTTTCCCACCAGTCAGCAGTTTTCTGACATGGATCTCAAAAGTAGGAAAAATGCTGGGAATTTAAGAATTTCATTGCTGTGTTGAAACACCAAAATGCCATCTCTTGTTTGCTTGATATAGTCATCTTTTTAGGCAAAGAAAACATACAATTAAGATGAATTTACTAAAGACTTGTTGACCTTAGAGTACATAATGCACTGTGAACTCTATTTCCCTTAAAGTTGCTTATCAAGGCATTTTTCATATGTTCAGATGTATATACCTAGGTTTTGGCTCCCAAATTCTCACTGAAACAAGCTCACTAAAACTTGTTTTACAGTCAACATGACTCACAGTTGTTTCGGTTTGTTTTTTTTTATTGTCTTCTGTCAGAGTGGCATTAGGTTGTATTATATTTTTTGTACCAGATGACTAACTAGATATGAAGGTTTATTTGGTACAAATTGTTGCCCTATGATCCAGTAGGACAATCCACCTGTCCGCAATGCAGCTCTTACCATCGTGCTCAAGATCCGTCAGACACAGGCTAAATGGATGCCACTAGTTGCCACAGTAATTAATTAGCATTCTCCTTAAATGATAGAGAGGAAAAAAATACAAATAACTGCATTTTTATATCCCCATTGTATTTCACAATGGAAGAACGTGTCATCTTTTTAATATATCACTGGAAGCAGGGTGAAATTCCTGTGAGAGTGCTTGGCCAGCTTTTGTTCTCAGTAATGTATAATCAACCCTTAGTTTTAGTATTGTCCAATTTCTAAAGTAAGAGGTTGGATGACCTGTGTGTAGCTGTTCTGGTATAGCTAGAGCTAAGTTCTTATGTAGATCAATGCATTTGTCCATGTCTCCTTAAGCAGCTTTCTGAGGCAAAAAGTTGTGAACCTAAGAGTGGCAAAGAATTTGGAGAACACCCCTTTAATAAACTAGAAAGATCCAGATCATGTCTATTCATTTTCAACAAATTACAGATCCTAGCTTTCCACTGAAGCAAACAGTGAACAGCTGTTGAAACAGAGCTGAAAATAGAATTGAAATAGCTATTGAAGATAGGCCTATGTAGGTTGTGCTTTTTCTTCTTCCTATGGCTTAATTATCAAGACTGATTATTGACTTGATATGAAAAGTGAAATCTCAGTTGTCCCAAACTGGTTGCTAGTAACTAATAAATCTCTGCAATTTCTTTTTGGCTTTTTAAATTTATGGATAGAACTCTTTTTAAATAATAAAATAAAATAACAAAAACTGTCATTCTTTTGATTTGATCTATATTTTATTATTTTTTTATTTATTGGGTAATCCCAATATGCATATGTTCTCATTTGGAACTCGTCCTTTTGTGTCATGAAATTCACCTACCTCTCTTGAAATTGCTGTTTAAAAATCCTCTTTGAAATGAGTCTGAACATATAATATTAAAACATTAGTAACAATATTTTCTATGAAAAGATAAAATGTCACCTACCAATTAATTTTTACAAGCTACATTCTCAAGATTAAGGAATCTTATGTTCACACATTTTATCATCATCTTCATTAGACTACATGACTAGTACACAATGATTATTGAGAAAATGAAAGCACCTACTTCAGTGAATGCTTTTTTAAATTTTATATATGTCCTAATGTTACAAGTGGTGTTATTCCAAAAGCAAAACTTTTTTTTTTCCTTAATAAGGAACTCAATTTAGATATGAATTACCGTGTATGGAAAAAATTAAATATTTTTTTGCTTTTTACTTTAGTGTTACAGTATGTTTATGAGCTTAAGTCACACAATAAAATGTTAAGTCTTTCAAAATGCTTAATATTCTGTACCACTCATCTAAAATAAATTCTGGTGTATCTTATGGACTATATACCAATATAATAATAATAGAATATATTTGTAATGAAAGAGGAGTTGATCGTGGCTTCAAAACTTTAAAACTCAAGGTGAAGAAAGTTTCTTTCATTTTTGTGTTTTTAGGTGGAGGAACAAAGAAAAAGTGACTGGCAAGATCTTGGTGCTATAAATCAGAGATTTTAACACACTCCTTCACCTAAGTACCACATTCTTCTCACTTTTTCAACCTTTCCGCTTCCCTCAGCTGCAATCAATGTGGCATGCAGTGCAGAGTAGAACTAGTCACCTGGTGTTTTAAAATAAATCATTTAAGTTAACTTAAGTTTATCCCTATAAGCATATCTTACAAATACTTTCTCATGTTGCCTAGATATTGTTTCTGTGATTATTTTTCTACATTTTCTTTACCCAGTATTTTTCTACATTTTCTTTCCCCACCTTCATTACAGCTAAATTATCGGTTATAGTTCCCTGAATTGTCAAGTTACATTTTTTTCCATGTGTACTTCTCATTTTTTAAACCCTTTTGCCTTTAAGATATCATCCTCCTAACTACTGTCCCTTGTGTTTCTAATCTGTGCAGTGGATAGCCTTCTGGTTTAGAATTCATCTGTATGATAGAAGTCCTCTATTTATCTCATGCGTTCTGAAATGGGCTAGAAAGCATCATAGGAGAAAACAAAAACAAATGAAAAATCCAACAAAACAAAACAAAACAAAAAGTAAAAAAAAAACCCACAATCCCAAAACCTAGGCTGTCTAAGTGGTACTTCTATGGAAACACTTGTGTATCTGTGAGCATTCAGGGCTCTTTTTGAAATCCCAACCAGACCACTAGCATTTGTTTCTCACACAGAAGAGGCAGCTCAATGAGTGTTTCTGGTGTCTTTCTGGGAGCTTCTGGGACACTGAATGTCCCCTCTACCTTACCAAAAATTGCTTATTATTGCAAATATTTGTTATTCATCATTGTTCAAGAAGAAAGGACTATTTTTTAATTAAATGCTCTCTTTTTATTCCATAAAGGAAAGCCTCTCCAAGGAGTTACTTAACAACACAAACCAAACCAAACCAAAAAAAAAAAAAAAAAACAAAAAAACCAAAGCCAAACCCAAACAACAAAAAGCCAAAATGATTTATTTATTTATTTAGTAGGCCTAAACATTTCAGACTAAAATATACTTACTTTGAATAGCAAATTAAAATTAGCCTGTTTATTATTAAAGAAAGCACTCATTTCTACTTCTTTTTCTCTCTTAAATATTCACTATATACTGATAGATTTACATCTTGAGACGATATTGAAGTAAACATAAAATAACATTTTTTATTATTAAAATCTATCTGGTCTTCGGAGCATATATAACAAACTAAAGAAACATGTTTTTTAAAAAAAATCTTTCTATATTTTCAAACTTGCATAATAGGGTGTAATTAGTGAGAATAAAAGGAAGCGAAAAACCTTGAATATGTCACAAAACTGAGCAAATGCTAACAAGATGGATGAGTCAAATGTCGGCTTTATGTTTGGCAATGAAAGCAAACATAAAGATAATTTCCACATACTAATTGTTCACCTTCTAATGAATGCTTGCAGGCAAATCTATCTTGAAAGATGTATCCTCCTTATGAATACCTGTCTTTTGACACAGAACATATTTCTATACATGGCACTTTTGATGTCAAGTGGATAATCATTCTAACCATACACGGATTAGAAATAACCTTACGTTAGAAAAAGAACAAAGCATATTTTTTGACATATTTAAGTACACATGGAAATTATACTGTAAAAATATGTAGGAGAATGAAGAACTATCAGTGAGAAATATTCCTAAATGTGATATAAAATATTTAACTGTCAGAGGTAATAATTTATAAACTAGGACTGTAGACATTTTCCTGATAGATCTGAGGGGCATGTTAATGGAGCACAATGAAGACAGATAGATCCATTCTAATACCACTGAGCAGACAGCCTCTTCATGAAATGCATCTCTGCCAGTGCCCATCAATCTCTCCATGATGGCTGCTTAGATTAGACTCAGAAAAAGTACTCCTGTGTATCTTTTAAAGGCTATTTCTGTCTTTTGTGAAGTTGTTTGACTTTGTTTTTATATAAGAGATTTGCTTGGGTTTTCATGCACATAGGCACTTGAAGACCTATTCTTATAAAATCCCATGAAAACAGTTGTTAGAGAAATATGAATTTCACCCTTATTGGTTTACCCGCTTGGGCTTGTCCTGCTTCATGTTATATACTCCTTTATTGTTTTTTAATCATTTGTTTAAATCGATTAATAAAAAGGTGCAATTTAGCAGTCTTAATAATGTAGATATAATATGCAAAGTTAAACTTTATACAGGACAACTAAATTGTTGAAAGGTTCTGGAATCTAATATTTGTCTGTTCATGCGATAACACAAAACTACTCTGTTCAGCCAGGTGTTACAGACTTCCTCAAAGAACAAAGGATTAATAATAGAAGAGCCTTTGTGATTGTTTAATTAGTATGCTGAAAGCAGAAGCTGCAAAAGTACTTTTATCATTCTCATGATAGTGATCTCAGTTCATTACAATGCTCAATGGCAACATAATAAAAAATATGGCTGCCTGCATTTTCTTACAGTGATTTGGTTTTGGTCTTACTAAACCTGTAGTTGCATAAAGAGAAAGTAAAAGATACCAAAGTAAGAACAAATGCCATCTGTTATTAAAGACATCATCATCAATATACAGGATATTGTAGAGGTGTTTAGGTATCAAACAATGTTTTAAGATCAGGAAATAAACGCTCCCAAAGTAGACTAATTTTAAAATGGCCAGATAGCTCTCATTACTGCAGGTAGTCTGTGATTTGGAAAAGTTTAAAACATTGTCTTTATAAAAGCAACATACTTTGCCAGTTGTTTTACTTTTCAGTGATTCTCTTCTTTTTGTAGCAGTGAGAATTGTTTTTGAAGATCTAAATCCAGAAGATTTAATATAGTAATAATGACTGTTCATGGAGAAACAAACATAAAGGATTAATAGCATAACTTGCCAGTAAGAACAAGGCCTCTTGGGGCAAATCAAAGAACGGAAGAGGGGAAAAAAGGAGCACTGTAGGAAGCTGAAAACATCCCTATGTCATTATTACATGATGACCCATACAATAGTTCAATAGAACTATTCCTGCAGAGGTAGAAGTCTAGTCAGCTTTGCTACATGGTAACCTACCTGTGCTGTTATTCAGTATACATCTTGTTCACAGCAAAATTAAAACTAAAACAGTTGACCTGTTATGATATTTTACTTGAACTGTAATAAAAATTTTAAGAAAAGGCAGAATACTAAAAATGTTAACAATTTAAAGGTAACTGAGATGACTCACCCTCCAGTAAGCAAATTAATTTTCACCCTGTGTTGCAAAAACACTACTGAGTAATGTGATATACACATAAGTACAGAAGAATAAAGAATAGGGGGTTTAAATTTAATTTAATTTTACTTATTTTATTTTCCACATGCAATAAGGCCCCTAGTAGCATAATATTTAATCACATATTTAATGATAAGAAATGACCACAACCTGCAGTTAAACAGATACTGTAATGTTTTATCTAAGAGAGGATAACTCAAGTTCAGATACTGAAACAGAAAATTAGAAAAAGATTTTGATTTTATTGGACTTTCTATCCTATGGGACTATGCTATTCTAGCCTGATAGCTGCAGTATGTAGCTTATTATTGAATTGATCTAACAAAACTAAGTGGAAAAATCAGTGGAAAAAGCACAAATTTCATTAGAAAATAGTCCAAGCCTGTTTCCTGAGGCAGATATAAAACCCAGAGTAATATATATAAAATGACAGAGAAGATCTAACTAGCACCCATTGCTTTCCTCCTCAGCCAAGTTAACAGCAGCCTGCATTTTGAAGCTATGGTAGCCATGCTTCTGAGAATATGCTTCCTTTAAGAAATTTTACTCCTTTATCAAAAAGATTTTGTCTGCTCTCCTGTTTTCTTCAGGGCAAAGAGGGCTTAGCTGAGCCAAACTGTGAAGAGTTGATACAAAGACATTTGGCTGTCTTTTTTAAGATTATCCAGTTTTCAACAAGTCAGTTGGAATTTAGTCAATAAACACACCTCACATAGAACTGAGTTTTGTCCTTATTATCTGAAATACTCTGTGAAATTCCTAACATAAACAGTACAATTTATGTCTTTTACTGATTTACCTGCTACTTTTGCTGAGTGTAGCTTTTAAGAATATTGTGCTTGTTCCTGTACAGTGGTGGGCTGACACTGCATATGGCTTGATTGAAATCTTTGGTGCTCTCCATTCAATCTGAATAAATGTCAGACTTACTGTTTGCTGAAAGGAATTTCATTAAATGAACTGACATTTATGTGCTCTTCAGAGCATATTCCTTAAATAAAAACCTAGTTCTATTTTATTATGTATTAATTGCATAAACCAGGATTCTTCAAGGTATTCTTTAAAATATTTTTAATACCTCATATAATACATTGTTACTTAGTGTATTATTCCATGGTTATAGTGCCGGAAACTAATGTATTTAATTTTAATATACTGAGATTGAATACTTCCACTTTTATTAACTAACAAAACCCCTATTTTGTGCTTTGCTGAATGCCCTACCCTCAAAATCTCTTAATAAGATACATTTAATTTCTTTCTGGTATTTATCATGCAAAGTTAACTCTATGATTTGTATTCATTTGAATGTTACTTTGCACAATATGACTAGTTTGGTTCTATGGGTAATTTCTCTGAACAAAACCCCCTATTTTTTCTTTTTTTTTTTTTTCTATTCTCTGTTTTCAACAATGAATAATAATAATAATAATAATAATAATTAAAAAAATCTGGTTAGCAACCATTTTTAGACAATGCCCTTGTTTTTGTGGGGACAGAATTATAAAATAAAATTTCTCTTCAGAAAAACTGTAGTTTTGCGAGACTGCAGTGCCCAGTTCTGTGAGAACTAAAGACATAAGATGTGTTGGGTTTTTTTATATCCAAATCTGATATGCAGGTTTCTGCAGTGACCAAAGTCAAGGGTAGTTTTAAAATATGCAGGTGCAAAGAGCTAAGAGGGGTGAAGCCAACAACAAGTGACTGGAGCTGGTTAACCAAGGTTTTCCGTACTATGAACGTCACCCTCACAAGAAATAGGGAAGTTTCTGAGGACATTTGGGGCTTCTGCCAGGACTGCCTTTCCAAGAGGGACTCATCTACCTCACAGGTCATCCCATGCATGAGACCTACTCTGCTTGCTGTGACTATAAAGTTCTGGCTGGAACTGTCATGCCAGCAGTGTCATTCATTCAGCAGCACTACTGGAAGGGCACAGCTTGTGACAGCTACCTGGGGGTAAGTATAACATTGTGTCTTCTATTAGCAGTGGGGCTAATATTAGTTGTTGTTGTTATCATTATTACTGTTATTACGATCATTGTTACACTAAATATGTTCTCATTTCAACACATGGGTCTCCTTTCCTTTTCCTGATTCTCCGTCTCAGATGTGGTGAGGTGATATAACAACTGCCTAAACCATGACAGACAATAAATCATACATCAATTACCTTTAAAACTTTCAACTTACTTGAAAACCATAAATACATAGGAAACTTGCACAGAAATAGCAAAGAATGTATTTTTTCTTGGATCTGAATCTACTGCCTAATACCTTGCAATACTTAGTACTAAAACAGTTTTCACTTTATATATATATTCAAAACCATATAATGCTCCGAATTTAAGATCCTAAGAGTTCTAAAAAACATGAAAGTGTTGTTGACTCACAGGGTACAAATTTTTTTAAAGCTTTATGTTGTCATTTTAACTTTTTGCTAATGTCCAAGTGTCTCTATTGATTTTGTTCCACCTTTTGACTTGATGTGAACTGTGTGCACTCCACACCAAGCCTGGAAATTGAAGCAGAACCACTGGCAAACCAACAAGACAAGGGCCAAAGGAGAATGGTCTTCTGAAGAAACAGCATTCACATTTTTGAAGACTTCCTCAATGGCACAAAAAAAGTCTCTAAAAAAGAGACTGCAACCAACAAGACATTTTTTTCTTGGCACCCACCTGTGGTTTTCATGTTGTGCATTGCTTTAAATTGTTCCTATGGGCACAGTACATTACTGTCTTTTTTAAAGAGAAAAAAATCATTTTCTTTTCTTTTTTCTTGCACTTTCTATATCCAGGGATTGAGATCATTATTTCTCTGTTCCTGTTGGAAAATTAGGAATTTAATAACTCTATGAGTTTTCTTATACACACACACACACACATATATATAATCTTTCTGTATATACAATCTGAATTTTAATTGAACATTTGTAGTTGGTTTTGATACTAGATCCATTAACTTAATTATTCTTTTCTGCCTTTGAAGTTTTCAGGAGCTATACTTTGCCTTTCAGCTATATCTGATGCAGTTAAAGAATAGCCAAAACATTGCTCAGCATGAAAACCGTGGTGGATGGTGGTTGTTCAGATTGAATGCTTTTATAGAGCACTTCCAGACTTCACAGCACATCAGGAAACTAAAGTTAGGCTCAAAGCTAATGCCTGGAAAGCATAATGAAAATGCAACACAACACTGTTCATTAACAACAAACAAACAGAAAAAAACAAACAAACAAGCAAACAAACAAAAAAAACAAACAAAAGAAACCAAACTAAAGCCAGCAGTTGTATCATACAAAGCGGATCTTCCTCCACTGCATCTGGCTCTGAAGATGTTAGTTGGAAAATAAAATTCTAAAACACTTGAAAGCTGCTTCAGTGACAAAACCAATTCTTTGGCAATGACCAAGCATGAACCATGTTGGAATTTTAATTGCAATGTGATCAAAATGTCCTAATATTCAACCCCTGTCTCATAAACTATTGTTTGAAAGTAGAGCGATCACCTTACCTTGCTTTATTTATGAAGAATTTACCTGTAACTGTTTCTCCGTGGGATTACTTGAGTAAGATTTGTCCACATAAGTGAAGGCTACAGGTAAAAATCTTTGGCAAATTTATAAGTACTAAGCCTGATTCAACAATCAGTTTAGGATGTTGTATAATGTTTTTGAATCATCAGTGCAGTACTGCAGCAAAAATAGACATATCATATGTTATCAACTGTAGTCAGAAAGCAGAAAGAGTAAGCTCAAGAAGTAATTGAAGTCATTGCAATATGTATGCTTTGTGACTGGAGAGAAGGTGCTATTTCTACTTACTGTCTTTTACTAAATAAAACCTTCCTAATGCTGATGTGACTCCTCATATGGCAATATATCTGATAAGGGGTGTCTGAGGTTTTTTTCTTTTCAAGTCTTGCAGGAAAGAAGAAGTCCCTGAGGATGAGAAGAACAAACTCACAAAAGCTTCTTGATGTGAAATTGTGTATCTCATAAACACCTCACTCTAGCTCACAGGACAGAGATGTTTTTCTGCAAAATAATTATGGGAAGGGGTAATGACTAAATGATTTCTTACAGAAGACTACTGCAGCTGTCAATCATTCTGGAGGTAATTATTAAGTGGCTTTTAAAATTCAAAGGAGGGAAAATAAAAAGAAAATTATTTATTTTGTAAGCAATGGAACTGAGAAAGGATGAACATTATTACTGTAAACATGAAACGGAAAATACCATGAAGCTTACAAAAACAAAGGTTTGCCAACAATATTCTCTACATACTAGCAATTAAAATAATCCCTACACCACAGTACCTGTGAATCCCACTATCAAGAAGTCTGAAGTTCTCTCATATTGTTCAAGTTCTATCCCTCCCAGTTTGTGAAAAGAGCCCTGAATCCAGACTTACAAGGTAAAGGGCCTGACTTATGTATCAATAAGGACAGGCTTTTATATTAAATTTAAACAGAATTTAAAACAATTTAGAATAGTTAAAAATATAACTAAAATTCAGATATGTAAAGGATTTTGTAGAGGCCTGAAATGTCTTCCTTGTTATTTCTTTGGTCACATCAGCCCCATGCAACACTTACAGGCTTGGAGAAGAGCATCTGGAAAGCTGCCCAGTGGAAAAGGCCCCTGAAGTGCTGGTCAGCAGCTGGCTGAATATGAGCCAGCAGTGTGCCCAGGTGGTGAAGGCTGCCAACAGCATCCTGGCTTGTTTTAGGAACAGTGTAGCCAGCAGGAACAGGGAAATTATTGTCCCCCTGTACTTGTCATTGGTTAGGCTACACCTCAAATATTGTGTTCAGTCCTGGGGCCCTCACTACAAGAAAGACATTGAGGTTTTGGAGATTGTCCAAAGAACAAACACAAACCAGGTGATGGATCAAAAAGTATTTAAAAGATGAGTAGATGTGGCACTTTGGTGAGGCACTCTGGAACATGGTTTGGTGAAGGACTTGGCAATCTTAGGTTTACAGTTGAACTCAATGATCTTAAAGTTCTTTTCCAACCTAAATTATTCTTTGAATCTATGATTTTGTCTTTTTTCTGCCATGAAAGTCTGTGTGAAACTATCTCTATATACTTAAGGAAGTCACTGGAAGAGGTAAAACTTGTTTGTTTTGGATAATCAAAGTGGAGAAAGACATTTAACAAATTATATAAGCTTAACTTAATTCATTAAATTTTTCACAATAGACTGGAAACACTACGAAGACAGCATTTTCCTATAAAATTTCCTAGTTCTGGTTGTGCTGAAAAACAAACTTTGACAAGCATTGCATCAGTTTTATGTGATCTGGATTAATTTCAAGACTGCAGTAATTCTTGTTTGACCCTGTTTAATTATCACATACATAAATGGCTAGCAACAATAGAAAATCTATTTCTTTTATGAGTTTGTATTATAATTTTTATGGAGTTAAATTTGAATTAGACATTACTATTATGCATTGTGCTTTATTTTTATTAAGTTTTTCTGTATTTTTTTAATTAAAAATTTTCGAAGTCCCAATCATTTGTGGAAAGCAGTGGGAAAGAACAATGCTTGAAAAGTAGCTTGGCAAAAATGATCAATTTTGGAAGAGGAAGAAGAGTAAGCAAGTTCAGTGACAATAAAATCAACTCTGCTACTTAATTCATAGGTATTCTTTAATGCATTGTATTTAGCAGCAACTTCAGTTTCAAATTTTAAAAATGCTAAAAACCTAATTAAAAAATAGAACATGCATGTCAAATTTTAATTATTTGGGGGTAAATAGTGACATATGTTCCTTACTTATCTCTACTGGTGAAGATAAACAAAATTAGGAAAAATACAGGCTCAGATTTTGTTCAGAAGTCAAATCTCTTTCAAAGTCCTAGATTTCTAGAGGAGGGCCTCTTGTTGGAAAGAAAAAAAGTTAAGTTAGTATAAATAGTAACAAATATGTTACTATTTAGATTTGTTATGCCAGCTACCCCAGGAGGAAGCTGAGAACCATTCTGCTGCTTACTCACAGTACAAGGAAGAGAATTGGAAGAGTAAGTGTGAAAACACAAGCTGAGATAAAGACAGTTTAATGGTGAAGCAAAAGCTTCACAAGCAAGCAACACAAAACAAGGAATTAATTCACTACTTGCCAGGGGCAAACAGGTGTTCAGACATCTCCAGAAAAGGAGGGCTCCATCATGCTTAATAGTGTCTTGGGAAGACAAACCCTATCACTACAAATGTTCCCCTTTTGTCTTCTTCCCCTACCTTTATATGCTCAGCATGACATTATATAGTATGGGATATCCCTTTGGTCATCTGGAGTCAACTTTCCCAGCTGTGACCCCTCCCAAAGTCATTCAGAGCCACTGTCTGAAAAGGAGAAGAGGTTCCTACTTTGTGAGTTCTGCTTAGCAATAAACAAAACATCCACAGGTTTCCAACACTTCTTTCAGCACAAGTCGAAAACATCACCATACAAGCTGCTATGAAGTGAATTAACTCTATCTTAGAAAAAAAACAGTGCAAGATTCCACAGTAAAAATATTATTTTAAGTGTTATTTCTTTACATACGTGATAAGAAACTCGATATTATTGTTATGAATACACACACACACACACAACGAACATACTTTGTACTGAGCTACTGAGAACCATAATTGTTTGTATACTGACCCAGAAATGAGCAACGAAATATTCTAGAAATAAAATATAGAAATAATTTTGTGACACGCTTTTACTGGGAAAATGTCAAATTTAATACACAGTATAATTCAGCACTACATTCTACTGAGTCAATGCCTTAGTTTTTATTACAGACCTTCATTTCCTTCTCTATTTTAGAAGTAATGTTAGCATGATAGAGTTAAGAGATATCTTTTTTATAAACTTCACCAAAGTCTTGCCTGTGACACGTCAGATTTCTAGATAGGGTCATGATTGTTTAAAGTATCCTAAAGGGTATTTGTCTTCTCTTTTTCTTCCATTCACTTGCATCTTTGACATTGTTCTTGCTCTTGGTATCAATGTTCTTGCACTTGGCTTTGAAGTAATTAAAAAAAAAAAAAAAAAAAAAAAAATAAATGTTTGGCTAGAGATGTTTCCTAAAAAATTTCCTTTACTGCCAGATTCAGCTTTCTCTATTCATTGGAAGAAGTTAAGTCACTTCAATGTGCTCTTCATTTTTGCTTGGATTTCTAGGTTTATGAGAAAGAATATTAATTAATAAGTCCCGAGTCTTTCTTCCTAGTTTGAGTGATAAGACCAAACTCTCTATTTCATATATTTAGTTGTATTAGGATTTCAAGGGTGATTTCCACCCTATTTCCATCATATTTCCTTCTTGCTGTTAATAACAAAAAATGGATATGTACCATGGGGCTATACATACTATTTTGTGGAGAGAATAATCTTGTGCTGAGTTGCAAAAGCAGAGACATGATTCTTAGAATACCTAATGTCAACAAGATTGTGTGAAGCACGTTGTGCCAATGGGAGTAAATCTAATATATAACTTCTGCAATGGTTTTTGTTATTGTCTTGGTGAAATATCACTCTTAGGTGCCAACTACAGAAAGTAAAAATCACACTTATGCCATGTCTACCCACAGCTCCCTGAAGTAATGGAAATTAACAGCAGTGCCCAGCAGAGTGTTTGTCATCCCTTGAGAACATCCAGTAGAATACAGCTGCATTCTGCATGGCCTCACTAGAACAGGACTCATTGTATCTTTCCTAATATAGTCCTGCCAAGAATAATTTGGCTGTAAATAGTGTAAGCCACAAGGGAAGAGTGAAATTTATTTATAAGCACCAAACAGCAAGCAAGAAAGAATAATGAGAACCACAGGAACTCTTAACATAATTACATAACATCCAGCAGAGCCAGCAAAACATGAAAACTAATTTCAGGAACAAAAGCTATAAACCTTAATATGATCTTAAAAAAGCTAGAAAATAAAGTAATTCCTCACTTCCATGATTTTCAATGAGGAAATAGTACTTCAGACCAATTAAGTTCTCAGATCTTTATCTAGCATTTATTAGTTAAAGTGTTTCAGTCCAGGCACAGAAAGTTCTGAAGGCAAACTAGGTCATAGAGTGATATATAGTTTTGTTATCAGCTGAGGGAATATTCCTTCTTATCAACTATTGTCTCTTCTTTCTGGAGCCCTCCTTCCTGTGGGAGGGAGATTGGGAGGAAAAGAAACCCCATAGTTTAGGCTATAGGTACAATATTTCTGTTTTCTGTTGAGCAATATCATTGTGCCTGTGTCTCTCCTGAAGCAATATACAGTCTGGTTTGAACACAGGTTTAAAAATACATGTGACTTGCCAGAAGGGTCAGATCTGGGCATAGGCTGATGATAAGTCCAGAGCTGAGGTGGGGTTTGTGGGCAGGGAGGGAGTCAGCAGGGTTGTGAGGGAAGAACTGCCTGCATCTCCAGACACTGCCCCTGCTCTTATTATGTGTCCTCTTGGGGCTGCAATATCAAGTGCAGAGAACAGCTACCAAATCATAACATTAATGTTTCTACTTCTTTTTTGTACTGAGACACAGTGAAAGGGGGGAAATTTTAATATGGCACATGATCTGATGTGCCTTAATTTGATGATTAAACTACCACTTTCATTTGTTAGTTAGATTAATAAAAATAACAAGAAAATTTTAAAAAGATTTAAAAAGATCATGTCACAAGGAAAACCAGAATAAACTTAATTTTGATAATAAAAGGATATATAAGATAAACTCTCTTATTAAACTTATCCCCCATGGCCCTTATGTTTCTGTAAAACTGTAAAGAAATCATTCAAATAGGAGCGTGGTATTCACACATTTATTTCTTTTTTAAATTGAAATATTAATATGATTCAGATATAAAACCGCAAGAGCATCTGAGTTTGGAAGATCTACTTGCTGTGAAAAATTAAAATAGATCAGTCTATTTTATTTTTTTAGAGTATTATTTTCAAGAGTATTTTATGAAGCAATTATTGTGATACTCTGAAACTAGCTGCATTTAGAGCTATACAGAGTTATAGGACCAATGAAGGGTATTTATAAGTGTATCAGAACAGAATAAATAAACAGAATATATTCAGTTACCTCAAAAAAACCAACCAACCAAACAAACATGAGTTTACATTTTAAAGTAATGCTAATAGCAATTGCAAAAGCTCCTTTACAAAAGCTTTAAAGTTCCCAACATTAAGTTCTTGTAATATAATAGGTACAATGCTGGATTATTTCACTTTTTTTTTTTTTTTTTTTTCCACCAAACCCACTCCAAAGTGATCCAAGTCACCTGAAAGGGAAATAGTTTTTTTTAAAAAGTAGTAAAAGACACTTCAATATCAGAGAAGGTAGGTCGGTAGGTAGGTAGGAAGGAAGGAAGGGAGGAAGGAAGGAAATGTTATAAATTATAAGAAGTTATAAATTTAAAATCATTACCTACATCCCCTACAGAATGATCATGATTATTTTGGGTCTTTTTTTCCAGGACACAAGTACTACAAAAATAGATTTTAAAAATGCTAAACATTATATAGATAAAAGACACTAAAGATTACATTTATATGGATTACATTTATATGGATTACATTTATATACCTTCACTATATCTACTTAAAAACAAAAGAAGTATCAGGACACTACTCTTCCTCTAACTACATGGTGCATTCAAGATCAATTAAAGAATAAGTTTCAGAATAGTAAAAGGAGAGTAAAAGGAGTAAAAGAACTTACAGCTGACACAATGTTCACAGCCAAAATGCATCTGAAGAACTGTTTCTTCTACATACTGTTTACTCAAGGTTTTCATACTGAACTGTTTAAATATTTTTGTCACTCTCACTAAATCATTAATCATTTTTGTTGCTTGCTTCCAAATTCACTTTGTTTTGTGACAAAAATTGCCTGATTGTTTTCTGGTGTTAAAAACATAAATAAAGAAAAGAAAGTAAGAAAGTTATTAAAAGAAAGTAAGAAGTTATTAATGGCAATGGTCACTGAATGTTCACTGTAGCACAATAAAACCTATGTGACATTTAATGTCTTTCCAATCAGCTTTTTATTTTATTAAAATATAGATAATTTCTCCATAAAAAAACAAAAAACTAAACCAACCAGCCAACCAAAAAAAAAAAAATATCAAACACTATGCAGTGGGGATGAACATATGACATTTTGAGTTAACTTTTTCTCCTTGGAAATAGATGATCTTTAAGGTGTCTTTTAACCTTAACCATTCTATGATTATATGATAAAGTATGTCTTTTTTCTCAGTGTAAAAAAATGAATTCAGCATTAATCAATCTTTTGGGTCAACCAGGCATTTACTAGTATAGACAAATGCTTCTTACTCCAAAAAGAAAAAATATGAGCAATATTGTTTTTAAATTCAGGAGGGGTTTTTTTGAAGCAGAACCACTGTAGCCAGGAAATGATTCAGCTAACATGAGATGTAGCTTTCATCAAGATGTTTTTGCTTTATTTTGTGGAGATAATTGTAATGCAGTTAATGATCCCCATGCAGAGGCAACAGTGCTACTCAACTGACTTGAAGACTGATATTCTCCTAAATCTATAAATAGACACAATATTTGTATTTTTCAGAATTTATTGCACTTGTAATTTTATTAGGCAGAACTCTTCAGTACAGAGGTTACCTTAAAACCACCAGCCTCAACAGTCTTTGTATTTATTTGACCGAAACAAGAACAAGAATCCAGGGCTTCCTGATGTGGAACAAGTGATAGTAATATTCCTCTAGAAATTTTAGACTTGTAAGTTTTTACTGTGGTAGACAGGAACTATTGACCTCAGGTCACAGCTACAAGCGATAATAATTGAAAGCAAAACTCATTTCCACAGTACACCTTGCCACCGGTGTTTTGCTTAGATTAACAAATTCTCTATGAAAAATCAAGTGGAGAGCTTCTGTGGTACTACATTGACAGGAGTAATGTCAGTATTTAGCTGAGCAGAATGGAGAAAATTATTTCAAAGAACACTTTCTTTTTTTACTTTTCTATATTTGGAATGCAATGGTAAGTTGCCAAAATCTTACATGTGAAAGTTGCAGTGAGAATTTCAGAGACTGATGAACTACATAGTTTGAAAAATAGATATTTATCTCTCTAGTATAAAAAAACTACATATCCCTTAAAGTGAAGTATTTGCTGTTTAACAGAAAATAAAATCTTTCTTCTTTGCTGCTTTGGTTAAGAACATTAACATCTGCATTTTTGGTCAAATTCAATAACTGTGTGAAATTTATCAGATCTTTGTTTCCTTTCTCTTTGGGCTTACATCTTTCCCTTCTCAGTAGTCAGAGAGACATTTAGATTTTCTCCAGAAACTGTATGCATTTTCCAAACTCACATAAAAATTAATGAGTTATGAAAAAGGCTTGATGAATGTTGTCTTGAGTCACAAGTGTGTGATGGGGATGTCTAAAATAAAGTATTTGGGTTTCCCCATTGCATAGATTTCAAACAAGATTTAAACCTGAATGTAGGAGTTAGACATTACTTATTTGTTTGCCTACTAACATGAATCTTTGTCAACTAAAGTTACACTGAAAATCAATATATCCAAAAAGTACAAATAATCATATGAATAACCTGAGTATAATATTCTTGAGTCTTGTTATAGCAGTGCAATTATGTACAAGAAACAGGTTTTAAAAAAAATAAAACACACAACACACAATTGTTGAGGTACATTGAGGGTGTTTGTGTGCTTTCCTTTTATGCAAACAGCCTAGACTCTTAGAAAATTAGTGAAATAACCAACTAATTATCTCACTACTCAAGAATTATGATGTTCATTGAAAGAAGTAAGTATTTTTATGGATCTCAACAGCATATGGTTTCATATATCGTGGCATGACATCATTACCTCCACCTGATTCATTCATAGAAAGAGTGGTCATATTGGGACTGTATATATTCAATGAATTTTATTTTTGAAAAAGGTGGAAATCAAACTTAGCTTGATCAATGATTTTGTGTTTCAGTTTTCCTTGCTTCCAGCCCTTATATTTTAACTTGTTTTTGGCCATGGTAATTTATTTGAAATAACTCTACTAACCAATAGATGAATACAACTTTAGGACTTCTTATAGTAATTTAGTCAGTATCATAAGACTCACTTCATATTAGCAAGAATAAGAGGGCCAACACTGAACTGGGAAATTCTGTTTGAAGCCTGTGCTACAAAAAATCCAAACTCTTCTCACTTCTGTGCTTACTGATCATTAAAAATTAATGTCCCACTGTTGCCTTCCTGTACTGTTTTTCAGGAAGGTAACCCTCCAGTTCTTCATGGATATTTCAGGGCAAAATAGCTACCATCAATAAGCGCCATCAATACACTGCAGGCTCAAAGTACAAGGTAGAAACAACCTTGAATTGTGGAGTAACAGTAATGGAATGAACTGTAAATTATGAGGACATATATTCATGCACTGGAACTAATAAAAAGAATTCAGATCTATGATGAGCACTGATCATGTAGAAATGACATGAAGAAGATTTAGTATATTGCTTCATCCCAAAATGACTATAAAGTACCAATGTATTGCAGCAAGACACATGAGTTTCATCTTACAGTGCACCAGAAAAGAATCTTATGTTCTGTTTAAATCCTATTATTATTAATTGGACAGTTTTGTTAAAATACATGGACTTCAAAGTCTATGTTATAGTAAGGAAAAACAGGCAGACAAATCACCAGATTTTTTTTACGAAGGAAAATAATGCTTTTAAGCAAAAAAATATTATTAGATTGTGTTAGAAAATTTTAGTTATCTAGCACACCTTTCTGGAGTTCATTGTAAGTACTAATTCTTCATGTGTTCATTACAAAGTGTTTGCACTATGTCTCCCATTCACCTGAGGAATTTGATACTGTTGTATTCTCCCATAAATATGGTTTCTAAAGTAGAATCAAGACCCTAAATGTGGGGACAAATAAATTGAATAAATACAGTGGGATACAATCAAAGCCACTTCTTTCTTATAAAGAGGAATAACCACAAAGATCTAGATCTTCTATTTAATTTTGGTTTGGGCTTCTACTAAAAATAACTGCATGTTGCCTCGGATCCTGAAAAGGGATTTTTTTCTTTAATGATCTAGTTGGAAGAGGAAACAGACAATTTCTGTTTCAACCTCTAGACAGCAGTGAGATCTTAGAGGACAGACTAGAGAGAATTCATCTGGTGAGACAACTGCACTACATTTATTTTGTGCAGGGAATATCCTGCTCTGTCGTGGAGTCCTTCAGGAGTGCAGTGTAGATATCTGCTCCACTATGGTCTCTCCAGATGTTGCAGGGAAATGTCTCTGTAGTCTCTACAGCAACTGTGAAGCCATGGCCTGCAGGGTGCTAGTTGAAGCCAGCTGGAACCAACTGTGTTTGGCATGGGGCAAGCTCAGCCTCTTCTCACAGAAGCCACCTGGAGTCTCCTGCTGCCAGCCCCCTGAAATATTAAAACCTATAGAAAATACATTGTCAAAACAAAGAGCTTCTGTGGAAGGGAGATGATGGGCCATGTCCTCCCTCATGTGGCGCAGTATGTTCCAAACTCCAGGCACCACTCAATGCAACAAGAAGAAATCTTAAATTATGGATGTACTTAATGCCTTCTTTGCTTCAGTATTTAGTAGTAAGACCAGTTGTTCCCTGGGCACTCAAGGCCCCTGAGCTGGAAGAAAGGGACAGGGAGCAGAATGAAGCCCACATAATCCAAAGGGGATTTGCCACCTGCTACACTATTTAGACAATACAGGTCTATGGGGCACCAGTCTTGTCAGTGTGACATCCATCGACAAGAAGGGCTGGAAGAAGGATAAGGGAACTACAAGCCTTTCAGCCTGAACTTGGTACCAGGAAAATTTGTGGAGCGAGCTCACTCATTATGTCTAGATTGTCAGGATGGCTGTTTTGAGACAATTTTTAATTTCAGGACTCCACACTGGAGTTGTTTAGCCTGGAGGCTGGAGGGGACCTTATTACTCTCTACAACTGCCTGAAAGGAGGTTGTAGCAAAGGGGAGATTGGTCTTCTCCCAAGTAACAATTAATAGGATAAGGGGAAACATCTTCAAGTTGTACCAAAGAAATTTTAGACTGGAGATTAGAAAAAAAATATTTTCTGAAAGGGTTATCAGGCACTGCAACAGGCTGCCCAGGGAAGTGGTTGAGTCACCATCCCTGGAAGTATTTAAAAGATTTCTAGATGTGGCACTTCCAGACATGTTTTAGTGGGGAGTTGGCAGTATTATGTTTAAGATTCAAGTCAATGATCTTAAAGATCTTTTCCAACCTAAACAATTTTGACACTGTGATTCTATAATCTGCACCAACATACTTTGATTTATAACTGAATGCTATGAATCATGATCTGTCAGGGGTAGCTACTGATATCAGCTCCATATGTCAACTCAAAGTACCACTGACAGTGGGAAAGAGAGAACAAATCAGTAACCTACTGCTGCAAACATTAAAGTTCTCCTGAGATTAGTTGTGTTGCTGATAGGAACCAGTGTTGTCATAATCAGGATACTGTTTAGCTTTGGAAATGAAGAACATTCTATTACAAATGAAACAGCAGGGGAGACCTGAGTAGGTGGAGTGTAATTACTTGAATTGGTATCTAAATAGCACACCATAGTGCTAGCATTTCTATACCTCTGAATACATTAATGGAGCTTTTAATGACCACAAAATCATTGAAAATTTGCTTCTCTGTGGCCAAAATTCAAAGACAGCTCATCCTGGTTTCACTAGGACACACTCATAGGCCAGTCATGGAGGGTGGGCCATTGGTAGCATCAAATCAGCTGGGAACTTGTCAGGTCAGCGGACCCAAGCTGACTGACATGTGTAACCTACACCACTCATGTCATGCTCATTATAAAAGTAAACGTGGGCTGGGACAAAAAAGTGCTATTTCCTGGGGCTTAATCTTCCCTGTGGCTCCCTCTTCTGTTCTTGATAGTTAGGCTGAGTAGAAGCTTAGGTACTTACTATGCTGATGCTTGTATTAGTTTCATGATTTAATTAAATCTGTTTATATTTCAGCCCATGGGGCTTTTTTCCTCTTTCTGATTCTCCTTATTGGCTGAGGAGGGGTCATTGAGTGAGTGAGTAACTGCTATGGTTTACCCCTGGAGATGGGCTAAATGAAGACAGAGGTAAAAAGCTAGAGGATTTCCTTTTAACTTTAGAAAGTGTGAATGATGAAGAAGAAGCAATAGGGTAAGATGAAAGAGAATA
Source organism: Heliangelus exortis (assembly GCF_036169615.1). NCBI lineage: Eukaryota > Metazoa > Chordata > Aves > Apodiformes > Trochilidae > Heliangelus > Heliangelus exortis. Next base: position 96,529,788 of record NC_092422.1, read on the forward strand.
TAAGAAGAAAATCCAGAAGTTTCTTCTTCAACAAAAAAGGCAAACGGCAAAAGTGAAAAACCTTTATGATTCTACTGTGTTTTAGACATATGGTGCCACATATTGACCATCTTCAGTGTTTTGTGTTAGGTAGGTGAAACACTATAATGTTCATAGCAATTCCTGGATGAAAGAGCTGCTTTGACAGTTTTTAGGATTGACTAAAATGACATGATATCCCCAGATGAGCTACTACGAGAGACAGTTACTAGCCTAACTAGAAATGTTGGGTTTGAGTTCATCTTGTCCCACCTTTTAGTCACTTGGGTCTCACCCTATGAAATTTCTTTGCTAGAATAAAGGTCCTTTACCTTTACTTGATATGACTGGGAACTTTGAGTTCAGAGTTAGTCCTAATGTCCTTTTAGCCAAAGTCAATATGTTGAGCTGCTTAAATCACTTTGCCTAACACATTGTAATAAAGCAGGTAATCATATTTTTATATGGAAATGGAGTAAAAAGGATGCAAATTTTATTAGTGAATGAATTGCTGTAATTGTGTTTATCTGTAATTAGTTGATCACCACTGACACAAAGTACTTGGTTTTTTACAGTCTAACGTCTAATAACATGCCGTGTGAAGTCAGGTCTCTCTCTTGAGTTTACTAGGTTTACATGGCAAATAAGTTATCATCTCCTAAAACAATATATCAGTTTTGTCTTAAAAGATCTAACTTTCACAAAATTATTTTCATTTTCATTAAGTTGCAATCTTTTAATACTTTGCCATTTGTGACCCTTATGAACTTCAGCCAGGATTTGTGTCATGCTAACTAGCTTAAGTGTTGCCTAAACCCATCTTATAACTTCTGCTCCACTGGAGTCTTTCCAATGGCTTTTAAATACACGTAGGGACACAATCTGTTTCACAGGGTGCTTCTAGACCAGTTTTTAAAATAGTTTGTAGCCAAGATGTGGAGATTTCTCAAACTATATCATTAAATAAGGTTTTAATACGTTTATAACTGTATATGTTTATAACAAATGACTGATTTTTCTTTCACAATAAAACACTAAAGCGGTGATCTAATTTTAAATAGTATTTATTATGCTGATATTTCTCTACTGAAAATTCCTAAGCTATTAATGAATCTCAAATAATATTTAGCATTAGAAATTTCAATTCAGATTTTATGTATTAAAATTAATATTTGATTATTTTTCTGTCCAGTAGAAAGAAATAATGAAATATATATTTTAATTGTTACTTTTGTCCAAGCATGCAGAAAGTTGTTGCCATCATACACTGTAATTTTCTTCTGAGACTATTGCAATTGGGAAGGAGGAAATATCACTATTTTAATAGTAGTATTTTTTACCACATATTGTATGTATTGTCTATAGGTTTTGATAGTTGGCCATATTTATTTCATGACAAAATTTGGAACTTAAACTGACTACAGCAGTAGGGAAAAGATTGTTAGCTTCTTATTTAAAAAGGCTTAAAATTAAGTTTACTTTCACCTTATTATAACTGTTTGCTCCTTTAACAGCTCTACACCAGCAGTCCGGTAAGAGGATGTTAAGGTTATTTAAGTATATATTGACTTGCTTAATACATGGGGGGTTTTTTGTTTGTTTTTATGACACTTTTTAATATCTCCCAGATTTAAGACCTGTTGTAGATGTCACTACTATATACAGTATGCCAGATATGACATTTTGGGGCATGTATAACTCCTCATAATACATATAGTGTTTTATTATAACTAGTCTTATGTTATTATTAGAATACTTTAAATAGAACACATAACAGATATATGTTTGTATATGTAAGGAAAAAAACAAGGTAAACAATAAAACTCTCACATCCCCATAAAAATTATTCATAATATCATGTCTTGGCCTCATGAATGAAGATTTCAGAAGGTCTCTCCCCATGCTGATGGCTGATGAGGCCAATGTGGGACAGGCAGTGCAGGTGCAAAAGGCCCAGCAGAAAGTCTCCTGTGAGGGCACAGCCAAGGCACGGCTCTTTCTGCACTGTCTTTTCTCCTCCAGGCTGATTCTACTGTGTTCTAATGGAGGCAGCAGCATTATGGATGGTGTCTCCATGTCTCCCCACTGGAGGCCAGAGTGGGCCACTGCTGGCAGTCAGTATGGCCAGAGCTGAGGGATTGTTTCAGGCAGTCCCTGTATCTCCTCTCTGGGGCTCCTTTGTCATGGCAGCTGGTGGCAAGTTCACCACAGAGCACAATCTTAGGGAGGGGGTGATCCTCCATCCTGGAGACGTGCCCTGCCCAGCACAGCTGTGTCCTCAGTGTCGTGGCCTCCATCCTGGTGACCCCTGCCTGTTCAAGGACAGGGACATTGGTCACACAGTCAGTCCCGTGGATGTTTAGGGTTGTACGGAGGCAGCACTGATGGAAGCGTTCAAGGAGTCACAGGTGGTGGGGGTAGATGACCCTTGATTCTGACCCATAAAAAAGAGTAGACAGTACAATGGCTCTGCAGACACTCATCTTTGTACTTCAGGTGTTTATTGCTCCAGACTCTTTTATGAAGTCTTCTGAATGCACTGTATGCCTTTGCTAATCTGTTGTCCCTCTCTTTGTTGATCTTGGCATCCGAGGAAATAATGCAACCCAGAGAGCTGAACTGCTGGGCTGCCTTAAGCTCGGATTCGCCTATGGTGATGTGGGGATGATGGAAATGCTCCTGTGGTGCAGGCTGGTAGGGAACTTCTGTCTTCTTCAAGTTGACTTCCAGCCCCAAAAGATCTGCAGCCTCTGCAAAGCCTTGGTGTGGGCCTTCAGTCACCTCAGGTTGAATAGGCTCCCATTGGTACCATAGCGGATGTAAATGCCATTTTCTTCATCGAGGTCTCATGTGGCCCTTTGGAGCATCGTGCTGAAGAAGATTGTGAATGGAGTGGGTGTGAGATTGCATCCTTGTTTCACACCATTGATTATTGGGAAGGATTCAGACAGCGCATTGCCGTATCTGACTTGGCCCTGCTGATCTTCATGTAGCAGGATGATCATTTTGAGCAACTTGGGGGGACATCCTAATCATTCCAAGATTTGCCACAGGCCCTTTCTGCTCACAGGGTTAAAAGCTTTAGTGGTGAATGTCATGTAAAGACCTTTGTTCTGTTCCCTACACTCCTCTTACAGTTGTCTGAGAACAAATACCATGTCTGTGTTACTCCTATTGGCTCTGAAACCACATTGGCTTTCAGGAAGAACTTCCTCTGCCATAGCAGGTACTAATCTATTCAAAAGTATTCTTGTAAGGATTTTTTCCAGCAATGGAGAGCAGAGTTATACCTCAGTAGTTGGAGCAGTCTGACTTTTCTCCTTTCTTCTTGTACAGGGTGATGAAGGATGATGTTCACCAGAGATCTGGTGAACACCTTGTTCCCAGCACCTCACAAGGAGCTTGTGAAATTTAGCATGGAGTGCTTGGCCTCCATGTTTCCATACTTCAGATGGGATTCCATCAACTCCAGCTGCCTTGCCAGTTTTCATCTGCTGTATGGCATAGTCCCTCCCAAAGTAGGGGCTATGTCCAATTCGGCTTTCACTGGTTGTTGTGTAATGTGCTGAATTGCTGAGCCCTGGACTGCGGGAGCGGCAAAGAAAATGCATGCAACCAATATTGTTGATAAACGAACTTCCGGTTTATTGTGCAGCAACTTTCACTTATATAGTGCTTCTGTGACCACGCCCCCGCCACCATATAACAACATAATGTTTTATTGGACACCCAGTGTGTTTACCTGTAGCACAGCGAATCCCTGGTGCAGGTAGCACCAGAGTATGGGCTGATCTAATTGGCCCCCCAAACATGGGGCTGGGCACCGTAAAGGGGTCGCACCCCCTATCTCTTCGAGAATATTCAGGAATATTCTCCAACATTCTCCAATCCTCTCTAACATTCTACAACACTGGACTACACGGCTGGCACTGGAGAGAATCTAAAAATGTTCAGACCATCAGTTCAGAATGGAGGTTTTATCTGTGAGAAGCATTTGACCATCTGTGCTGAGTAGGGGGCTTTGAACAATTCTTGGATCATTCTGTTGTTTTCATCAAACCAATCTTTGGTTTTTTTTGAGGAGAACCCTAAGGATTCTTCAGAGGACTGCAGGATGCTATTTTTAATGTGTTGCCAAAGCGCTTCATGGGAGGGATCTATGGGATGATCTAAAAGTCTAGATTGAAGGCTTATCTGGAAGCTGTTTCTAACTGTATCTTTTTGAAGATATTACTCATAATATAAGGAAGTAAAATAGATAATATATACACCTTTCTCTCAATGACTCTGTTAGTCAGATACTGTAAAGCAATTATGCTCCACTGACAATATTTCAGCATGTGGCCCAAAACTAGAGAAAACATTCCAATTTACTTGGAATTCTTTTTCCCTGATCAAAGCCTTCTGAGATTTATAAGTAAAAGGTGGCAACATAATACTGATAAGCCTGAGAGTTGGCCATCTGTATTATAGGGCTCTAATTCAAATGCATAGATAAATTTTCCATCACTGTATGCTTTCTTGCTTATGAATACTATGTTAAGAGTAAATATTATGTTACTTTGGAGTACAAGTGGGTAAACTGTCAGAGGTAATGCTATTGTGGACTGTGTATTGATGTATTTTTCAGTTTTGTCACATTAGCAACACATCTGAAAACATTTGTCTTGCTGACAGTAGCTTTGACAGTAAGAAACCCATTGTGCGGAAATGTTGCACTTTCATTTTAAAAATCAGGCTGTTTTCCTATCGGGTGGTCTGGAGAAGTAGTGCATGTCTGCCTTGTAAGTGAATACTGGAGAGACAGAGGTCATCCTGCTCTATTCTGCCCTACTGAGGCCACATCTGGAATCCTGTGTACAATTCCAGGCTCCCCAGTTTAAGGGAGGGCACTATTAGAGAAAGTCTATCCGAGGGCACTAAAGATGACTGGGGGAATGGAGCACCGCTTATGAGGAAAGGTTGAGAGCTGGGACTGCTTAATCTGGAGACAAGATTGAGAGGAGATCTTACCAGTGTTTATGAATACCATAATGGCCGGTGTCAAGCTTAGTGCCAGACTCTTTTCAGTGGTGTCCAGTGATGGGACAAGGGGCAATGGGAACACACTGGAACACAGCAAGTTCAATTTAGATAAAAGTAAAAAGTTGTTTACAGTGAGGTTGTCAACACATTGCAACAGGTTGCCCAGAGAGATTGTGGAGTCTCCTTCTCTAAAGATATTCAAAACACGCCTGGATGCAATTATGTATAACATGCTCTAGGCAATCCTGCTTTAACAAGGGAGTTGGACTAGATGATCTCTAGAGGTCCTTTCCAATTTCTGTGTTATTGACTGAAAATTTCCAAAATTATTTTTTAAAGTGAAAATTTAATGAGGCAGTAAAAAATACAAGAAAAAGATACATTAAAAGAACCCATTGAGTTTTTCTCAGCTGTCATTATCAACATAGAGGACATTTACTCTGAGACAGACATGACATGAAATTCAAACTCAGGACAAAATGGATAGAAAAAGCTCTCCAGATACACAAGAAAATATGAAAAATCTTTTTCAGAAAAAATAGAGAATAAAGCATAGCAGATGTCTGTGAATCAAAGGATTATTAGCCAAAGAGAGAAATTAAAACTATTAGTCTGTTGCCACTCGCAGGATACCATTTGATACAAAATACTGCAATCCACAGAGGTGATTGAACAAAAGACAAAAGAGAAAAAAGAGAAGACACCACAAGTAGTAGTTCATTGTTCTGCTCAATTGTAACATCTTTCAAATTAAGTCAGCATTTGAAATATGGAAATGACTGAATTCAAAGATGTTTACTTGGACTGAAGTGGTGTTTTGAATTCAAATTGTACTACAGTACTGTAATTTATCTACTATCCTATTGTTTTTCAGATATCTAAGTGTAACAGAATTTGTTTTCAAATTATATAAAATCATTCTGCTAGAGGCTTATTCGTTAGGTGTATTGAATTGATGTTTTTCCTTTTTTCTTTCATAATTATTGTGGAGATGAGGGAAAGCACATAGCCACTTAGTCTTCCTTTTTTTCCCAAGAAATTTCACCAAACTATTAAATTCATTTTCCCAGGACCTTGAAAAAAAGACTCCAGTTAAACCAAGAATAAAATTTTTCTTTACTGAAGTTTTGAAGCACTTTGCAGTTTTCTTATTATTCTTGTTGCCAGGAAGATTATAGAAATCTTTTTAAATATAGCTAAGAAATCATCCAGCTTTTCAAAACATTAATACTATGCTCTCATTTGCTTAAATAAAGCAGGAAAAACTGTCTGGAGAGGAGCAAGCAGTTCTTATAAATAAAGAACTCTTCCAGCTCTCAAGCTCAACTTGAGTTCCAAAAATACACAATTAATACATAGTTTTTTCTTACATGGCAATTTTACAAATCTGGAAGTTGGTTCAGGAAGAGAAGCTATCTGTGAAATATTATGGGCATTCCACTTTGCTGAGATACTTATCTGCATATTCAACAAACTTTTCCTTTGGAGTACTCTATAAACATTTTATGGCTGAAAATCTTCCTGCCTTTGAACTCCCAGTGTGTTCTATCTTCATGTGCTGTCTTCATCAAAGGAGTTATTTTCAGTCTTTGCTTTTTATCTTTAAAGGACTTTTAAATCTATCATATCGATTGCTACTCTTTTAAAACAATCATCACCAGTATTGTCAGCTGAATGTTTGAAAGATGAAAACAATCTAGAAAATTTTATAGAAAGAAACTTTAAAAATTTTTTTCAAAAACACGTGCTATTAAAAAATATGCATTTGCCAATTTAACATTTTAAAACTGCTTAAAAACCAGCTCCGTAAATATTTACATTTCCATAATAATTTTAATAGGATTTAAAAAATAAGAATTAATGAGTTTTTCTGTATTATTAGAGCCTATGACAAAAGTCATGTCTACTGTATCAGGTACAAAATTGAGCTCTGCATGTATTTATGAAGGGCTTCTGATACTAAAGTGCAAAATGGTTTTTAATCATGACAAATCCATCTACCAAGGTATAAAGGTAAAACTACTGGTTTACCACAGTTATACCCTTCTAGGTATTGAGAATCATACTAATATATTTCATATCCATGGTATTTACATTTAATATATTAAATAGGGCTATACACTTCAACATGAAATGTTCCTATAGAAAAAAATAATTGTGGCAGCTATTTCAAAATACTTTAGTCATCAATGGTCAAACTTGACCATGAACTATCTAAGCAAGGAGACGGTAGGAAAACTGAGATTTGTAGCATAATCTTCTAAGGAAGTAATTTTGTCACACATTCTTCACACTAGAGACAATTCTATTAGTGCACATCAAGAAACAATTCTGCTAAATGTTCTGGATGTAAGTGACTTTCATACTCACTTTCAAACAAAGATGAAAACATTATAAAGACTGTTTTATGTGACAATGCCTTCTTTTTGGAAGAATGATAAACTACCTTGCAGACTGTTGAGACAATAAAAACTTGAGGGTGTCTGTATTTAGCTGAATACTGATGGTGCTATCATGTTCAGTGGAGCTGCACAGGCCAAGAGGCCCTTTACTGCCTGTCTCCATAGTTCACATTACTGGAGTGTGGCTCCCTCTGACTCTTTATGAACATAATCTTATGTGACCAATCAGAACCTCTAACCCACGTTAGAGGATCCTCTTTAATCAGACATGCCCAGTAAAACAAAATGAAGACAAGTTTTAGCCCTTGGCCTCATTCTGCCCCTATAATTTCTGTGTTGAATATAGCCTTTCATAAGGATCTGTGAGTGCTGATATAAGGAAACTATACTTTTAATTTTTAATTTTGTTATTTTATTTGAGCAATCTGAGATATTTTTTGTGACATTAATTACTTCAAAACCTAAAAATAAACTCTACAAATGAAAGCACTTCTGAGGCTTTTGGTGGTTTTGAGTACTGTATTTGGTTACTATTTCACTATTAATACTATTTAAGCCATGAGAAAATTTTGCCTTTCATTACCTTAAATAGGTTCTTCCTGGCAGCAAGACTTACTAACCAATAAGCATTGACATTCATTACACTGTTCTGTGTTATTGTTCTCTGAGATGCTTGGGCTTCATCAAACATCAGGTAAGGGATTCAGCGTTCAGGGCTTTTTAGAACACTGTACAAGTTTAAGTGCTTTGGTTTGACATAAGATAGTCGTGAATTTAAGAAAAACAAAACAAATAAAACCTCATTAATGATTTCTACTAAACAGATAACCTCACAAATTTTCTGGGACAGCAGATCATGTCTCATTATGTTAATGGTTATTTAGACTCCTTTAAATATATATGTCTCCCAGATTCTTAACAGAGAGGGAAAATAAGTAATCTTTTTCCAACTAGTAGAAAAGATAGACTATTTTCTTAAAATATTTTAATATGATTAATTTTTACTCTAAGATGTTTAACAAACTCAGAGAAGGCAGAAAGTTTTTACAGTGTTGAACACAATATACAGGAAGAGGTGACAAACTGCAGTGAACTTTAGATACATGAACTCTGTAGGTATGTTAAAGTCTATGCATCTGTACTTAATGAGAAAATAAGATTGAAGGCATGAGCAGTTTGTAGATATCTGTAAATATTCATTACTCTCTAAGTACTTTTTAATTGGACACAGAATTTTTAATATTAAAAAAAGATATCTTCATTGATGAATAAAGATGAGGGTGGCTGAAGAAAAAGCTAGTCTCTTTTGTGGACATTTTATGTAGAACTGAGCAAACAGGTTTAGAAACTATAATCCAAGGGGCTTTTTATCTGCAGTTTCCTGACACAACTAGTCTGCTTAATCATAATTTTAGATATTAGATAGTTTGTTAGATATTTCCATCACAGTATAATACTTCTATTTCTTTTGCAGTCTGGTAGGTACCATGATGAGGACGACAACTGACATCTTATGTTCACAATTGGTGAGAACTCAAAGTGTCTTTTTGACAGCTACTTTGGGAGATTTTTCATTGGACACATTGTCATATCCAACATTGGAATAAAAAAAAAACCTAAAAATCACTCAAAATGTCAAAGATGTGTATTGTTTTATAGAACTAAAATTATTTGTTTCTTCAGTTAAAAAGATGTAACAACATGAAATAATTTCTCATATTTTCTTGGCTAAGAAGAAACTTCCACAGTGAAATCCAAACACTGATACCCATAAACAGATCAGTAGCATCAGGTACTGACTGTCATCACCCTGTAGTATGTAGACAGAATCTCTGTGGCATTATGTAGAAGCAGCAATATCTATCATGGGTAGTACTTGAGTACTTTCTATTTCTATATTGCTTGCTAATATTTGTGTATGCACACATCTGTTTTGCAAGTATTTTCTCTATATTTACTCTGAATAAGACTTTAGATAAGATTTTCACAGGCATGAGTAAGCACAGAATACATAGTATTCGAATATGGTGGACTGTGTTTGAGAGTATAGGATAGGATTCATCCAAAGCTCCCTGTTTATCAGGGTGGTTCCCCAAATGGGGGTCTCTCCTTGAGATAAGAGAGTCCAGATGGCTATCGAACGGGGTCTACACCTGAGCACAGTGTCCACTTTGTCAGGGTGGCTGTTTTGTCTTGCCCAATGGTAATTTTACAAAAGTTTCTTTAAAATTATGTATTTTTTGACCAGGGGAGGGGGAAAAATGTTTTAGAAGTACTAAAAAAAATTTGGGGGGATGGGAAGGAAGTTGCATTGCGCTCTAAACAAATGTTGAATTGTATTCTTTAAGCAGTGATGGAAATTTGGAAAGGTGCTCAACTCTGGGATCAAAGATGCAATTTTGTTCGTACCAGTGAAATTCTATATCAATGCTACCCTAACTGCAAGCATCAAAAAACTCCCCATAGAAACAAAGGGAACTTCATACATGTCATAATATTTTGAAGTTTTGTGGCTAAATCATGTAAAGCTGTTCAGAGCTGAAGGATGTGGATGAGATTTGTTGTTCTTGCTGGTTGTGGCACTTGGCACAAGAAAAAGCAGAAATATTCTCTTGTGTTCTCAGCAGTGATCCTTCACCCATATGTCATAACAAGTTGCAAGGGTATTCAAAGGGAACAAAAAAGAGTAAACAGAAACTTTGGAATACAGAAAGGGGAAAGCTGAATAGAGGAAAGGTGAGGAAGCTCCTGACACAAGCCATGTAGTGTTAAGAAAAAGGAGAGAGAGGAGCTGGAAATAAGTAGAAGGACTGGGGAGAAAGGATACTGGAGAATCAATTCTAAGTACTGATGGGTGGATGAAAACAGAGAGGGATCAAAAATAGGCATTTGATACACTCACAGTAGAAAAGAGATAAAAAGGCAAGAGGATATGTCTCAAGATTAGCAGCAACTGGGGCAAAGGATTGTTTAGAAGATAAGTCTGAGGCCATGAAGGTCAAAGAAGTAAAAAACTAAAGTAATGTTATTCCTAAATTTCTTTTTTTTTTTTTTTTAATAAAATCCTGAAAGTCATAAAGTTGGAGAGATCACTTAATTACTGTCCCTATGAGAGAAAACTATAAAGTATAACACTTTGAATCCTGTATTGAGCACAATTTTACAATGATTTGCTTTTGTACCTAAAATGTCTGTCAATCACAGAACAATTTTCTTTGTTCCATATTCAGCTGTTCACCCATATATTTATAGAGCAAAATAACATCACTCACCAGATTGCTAGCCTAAACAAGTCAAACATTTTCAATCATTTCTCGTAAAAAAAAAATAAAAATTCACATTTCCCTTATTTCTCTGTGCCTCATCTGCCTCAAATTTCTCTATCTTGAAATCAGGAGGACTGAACTCAAAGCAATATTCAACACGAAGTCTTAGTATTTCCTTGAAAAAAGTTATGGATTTGTATGTAAAAAGAACTAACATTCATGTACACATCTGCCTTTTTCAGATGCAATATGTCCCTGACTGTGTGTACTATGATGTAGTTTTACTACAGCAATCCCTGCCTATTCCACTGATTTTTGATAAGAAATATTTGTGAGGAAAAGAAGTATGTGGTAATGTTCTTTACAAATATCACACTCAGATTTCCTTTATCTTAGTTAAATTTTTTTAATTGCTGAGTACCTTTTAATTCCAAAGGATATGAGTTTTGTTTTCTTTTTAAAAATATTTTTTTTCTTATACCTTATATAAAGCCATCCCTGCTGTTTTTGTCATCTCCTAGGTCTCTAATAATAACAATGAAATGAAAATACAAATATAAGACATGTTGGCTTGTGGATGCAAGAAATAAACTCAAAAATTATAAGGAATGAAGTTAAATGAAATAATTTCTTTGTTTTGTTATAAGAATGCATGGAGAAATTAAACTATGTTTACTGTACTTTTTAATCTGCTTTCAAGCTCAGGTTCAGTAATACATTACTGATTTTGCATTCAGATGGAATTAGTGTATCAGTGTATTCCACTGTATTAGTGGAAAGGAAACTGTAATCTTGACGAAAAAAAATTACATTGGTATTCCTGTTAGATAGTGTAGTCAATTAAAAAAATGTTCAGTATGCATTCAATTCTACACTGTAAACACTCTTTCAAACAGAGTTTCTTTATGTTTCCTGGCTCATGAACATTACTCAGAGTATTAAATCTGTAATCAAAGATACAAAGTGTAGAGTCTTCTGAGGAAAGCACTAGTCAGTTTTGGGCTTGGGTTTATTTTTTATTTTGGTTTGGGTTTATTTTTAAATAATTGTATCACGGCTCAGTTTCTACTGATAATGTTTGCTACTTATAATTACAAAGGAGAAAAAAAACCAGGCAAGCTATTTTGTAGTTTTGTACTGCTATTACATGACTTAAAAGTTAGAGTGATGTAAAAACAAATTAAGTCGCTGATTGAACAAAAAATTCCATGGGGAAAAAAGCCTTACATAGCTGTTCTCCAGAACCGACTTCGATACACAAGACAAGTATCACAGGGAAGAGATCAATATATCTTTTGTATCTAGGGTAAAGTCCTGGTTCTGTTACAGTCAATGGTGAAGCTGACATGGATTTTAACAGGGTCAAGAATTTCATATTCTGCCTTTAATTTTTAATGAATTCATTGATATGAATACATTTCAGTCACCTACTGACTTTCAAATATGTGATGTTTAGAACCTGGGCTCACAGAATAAGCAAAACAGATATTTTAATGAAATATTAGTAGATAGTAAAACCTAGCTTAAACCCTTACTAAGTGCTTTTTAGCAGCAAACACAGCTATAACAGTTCAAACAAATCTGATGAGGCAACACAATATATATTATAGGCATGACTATCCATTTGTTCTTATAAAGTTTTTAATGTAGCATGCATTTTTAGCAGAAGTTATAGATCTTAACGTATAAAACCTATTGCCTTTCTCTGTATGATCAAGGAGGAGTGTGATAGTAATAATTTACTTGTAATATAATCTGTCAATTTTTACTATCCACTCTATGTGGAAAGATTTCTATATTCCCCAGTGTTTTGTATGTCTGTCTTTGTGCTGTTTGACCTTGGCCTGAAAGCAAAAATAGTATCCTAATATGACGTGCATTGATACAATATTAGCAGTACTGTGAACCAATTCAGGAAGCTACTTTAAGACTTGTAATCCTTGATGTAAAAGTAGATACCTAGTTCCTCATTATGTTTACTATTTTTTTAGAAACATGAAGGTATCTTTAAAGGAAAGTCCCTTAGAGTCTCAGTAGGAAAGGCAAAAAAACAGTCATAAACCAATGTAATAAGCTATTCACATGGTTAAGAAAATAAAAAGACTCATTAGAAATCTTATCCCTCACATAAAATGTTCTATGAGTAGTGTAATCATTTACATCTTACAACTAGGCTAGAATCAAATAGGAATCTTGAAAGTGTGCAATAATTATAATCTGAACAGAGCTAATGGTTACAGATGACACTTGGTTATTGTGATTCTGAAATACTGAAAAGCATAACTGAACCCCACCCAAGCAGCTACTTAGGTAATATTTCTGGTAATAAGGAGATATAGAATAAAAATGCTTGAATAAAATGTAATTTATGTACATTAGAAACATGTTCATGGGCACTTGCTAGAATAATCATGAAGATGCATATTTCAATAAACTGAAGGAATACAGAATGCTTGGACTATTTTGATCTAGAATATCTGGCATTTATTTTTAATTTTTAGTGCCCTGAGAAGAAACAGTGATAGCAAAGCTAAGGCTAGAAAATTTGCTTTGGAAATTTATATGTCCATAAGTAATAAGCAAGACCTCCTTATAGTCTACTTAATTATAATGTTATTCTCTCCATGTATTAATTAGAATATAAGCCAGGAGAACAGATTAATTGAATATTTATAAAGGGAGAAATTTCAGTGTATCTGCTTTTAAATTCTTATTGGCAAATGTAGAAAGGAGAACAAACTAATCTGTGAGCATACATTACAATATTGAGTTTGTATTTAACTTGTGTATTTGCTTTCTTTTACCACAACTGAAATGTGGTTTTCCTTCTGCTGCAGTTGACCTGTGTTCTTCTTCCTCTGAGAGCATTCAACAGCTTCATCTTTCTAACCCTGTATCTTCTTTATCTAAGTGTTGTAAGGGAATCATTCATTGTTTCTTTGCTTTAATTGGAAATAAATAAGTAATTGTCAATCTTTATCTTTCTCTCTTTAGTGTCTCATTCTTTGCTATCCTGATAGTGCCTTTTTTCCAAGCCTCTTGACTTACAAAATCTAGGGGCAATAAAATATCTTATTATTATCTTGAGGCAGATTACAATGTCCTTGGGCAAGATCATTGTCAGTCTTCATCTGAATTCTGTACGAATTCCATCTTCGCATGCCATAAAGGCATTTCTTGTGTTAAATATGGGATAAATATACTTAGGATGCTACTTAAATCTAGCAGATTTATGGAACATTTCTTGTAACAATATGAATGAAGAGCTCTGCATTAATTGGAAAGATACCCATAGATCATAGTTTTTTAAACTATTGACACTCTCATCTACTATGTGACACTGAGCTAGCAGCATCTTACATTTTCTGGGGGAATGCTATGGATATCCTTCTGAGGTCCTGAAGTGAGAATACATGACAGTTACTAAATGTAGATATTTACGCTCACTCCACTGTTGGGAAACTGTCTGGAAGAAAACAGACATGTGAGCAATCCTGACTCTTTAGCTTTAGCTAGAGTAAACTAAGGGCCTTAAGACCCAGTTGCAAGGTTACTGAAAGATGAGCTATGGGAAAAAGATAAGGGAGCTGGCAGTAGAAAAGAAGAATAACAGGATAATGATGAAGCCAGGAGAAGTTCTGTGAGAACAGAATTTGTGTCCAAGATATAGCCACCTGCAAGATATCGTTATATAAACAAAGGCTCTATATAAAGCGAGTGTCCACTGTTAATAAACGACTTCACTTTAACCATATTGGTGACTGCGTGTCGTCCTTCAAGCCTCCGCGGATTTTTTCCTACACTCCACTTTACTACTGAAACTGCATTACTGCTCATGTAACCACGTGCTGCCAAAGATTCTGCTCTTAGTTTCTCACTTTAAAGTGGTTGCTGACTCAAATATCACTGAATGGCTGCTGACTTCTGCCATCTAATTTTACATGCCCCTTTACTTCCTTTTGTAAACCTCAATTTGAGAAATGCTACCTTAAAACTTTAACAGGTACTATAACAACAGCACGTGCCTCAGCACTCACCCATCCTCTTGAGAATAAAATGAAAATTAAAATTAAAAAAAAAAAAAGAAATATATAAGAAAAAGAAAAAAAAATCATGAAGTGTGAACAGAATACACAAAGGTCAAAGAGAAGAGAAAAACCATCTCTCCTAGGAAGCTGGAACGCTGGGAAAGTCCAGGCTGATCCCTTTACTCCCTTTCTGTTTCTGAAGCATAAGATGTTCCTCAGAACTGAGCAGTGGCCTTGGTTCTGCATAGCATTCTCTAGCTGTAACTGTAAACATAGAGTGTTACTAGTCCCAGAAGCAGACACTGACTGAGAAACTTGCTGGTTAATATTAGCAAATGCAGCTACTTAGATGAGACATTGCTGAAGGCTAAATTACAAGACAGAAAATTCTCTCTATCCTGGCCCAAACTAGGACAACTTTTTACAAGGGCCATAGTGATAAGACAAGTGGTAATGGTTTTAAACTGAGAGGACAGATGTAGACTAGATAAAAGGAAGAAATTCTTTCGGGTGGGAGAGGTGGGACACCAGAACACATTGCCCATGGAGATTCTTCATGCCCCATCCCTGGAAGTGTTCAAGGAGATACTGGATGTGACTTTGAGCAACCTGGTCTAGTGGGAAGTGTCCGTGCTCATGTAGGGAAGCTGGAACTGGTTTATCTTAAAGGTCCCTTCCAACCCCAACCATTCTATAACTTCATGATTCTAGTGCAATACATACCTCTGCCTCTCCTTTCTCACCTGTCACTTCTTAACAACCTGTAGCCATCAACAGACACACTTCAGTGATAGTATTCATCCCACAGGTTTCAGTAATGGCCAACAGGTTGTAGCTTCGTAGCAGTGTGGTGGCTTACAACTCCTCATATCAGTGGCCCATTTTGTGTGCATTGGTATAGAGGCACTTCAGCTGGGCTATCATCTGTGTCATTTTCTTAGAGGAAAAACCCTTGATTCCTTTGATATATTTCAGCAATGACCTCTTCATTGGTGTTCCTCTACCTCGAGTAAATCAGACAAAAGAGGAAGCATTGGTCAGTGCCACAGCTATGAAGAAAAACTGACAACTCAAGAACTGAGAACAGATAATTCAAGAATACTAGAGTCCCTTTTTTTTTTTTTTTTTTTTTTTTTTTGTAGACAAGTCTTGGCTTCTATAGGAGTTACTTTTAAATGCAAAAGGATTTCTTTTGGGGATGGATTCATCTGAATAGATACAACAATGAGTTAGAAGCCAAATTTTGAATTTCAGTAATAGACAACCAATGTTTATACACAGTCACAGGGAGCTGTCACTTTTTGTAAAAGACATCTTCAAAATAATTTTAAAGAAGAGGAGAATCCTTTAGAAATTAGAAAGCTTTTTGGTGAATTAACAGTTGTTTTGATTTAAGGTAAGACCACTAGGCTTCATTAAACTATTGAAGTGCTTTGAGGCTAGTTTTTCTGTAATCACTAAATATTATATTACAAAGCATGTATTGTACATAGATTTTTTTTTTACATCATTTGATGGAGCTTCATAGTTGAAGCTGATGTCTTCTGTTTGTACAGACAGTACCTGATAAGACAATTAGTGTCTCCAACCTTTTGGCTTATGTTAAATAGGCACAGAATATATCACAGGGCAGAAATTTTCTTATATGAAGAATTTCTTATATAGTAAATGAGTTCATTTAGCAACCTTTATTGGAAACTATAATTTAGTTAAGGTTGGTGACAGAAAAAAATGATAACAGAAAAACATAACAAAGTAAAGCTACTGTTAAAGTAAAAAGAACTATAGTGTAAAGAAATGTATGCAATTAAAATTATTTATGTATCTTGTATAGGTATCTAAGTGGTCATGACAGCTCCTTTGAGATAATCAGAATGTGTTTCATACATCAAAAGTGAAATCCTTTAGAAAAGTCTGGAAAGATCTGAAAGATCTTGTTTTCACCTCCTAGCTTTTTGCATTCTCTCTCTCTATCTCACTCATGCTTTTTTTCTCTTCTCAATGACATGATAGCTAACATCAGATCGCACAGAGGCTTCACGGGGTTGTTACTTGAAAAAAAAAAATTACTAAAATATTTTCCAGTTCTGAGAAAGTAACATTAAAAAAATAAACAGCCAAACCAAACAAACCCCAAACCAAAACCAACCAACCAAAAAAAAAACCCCAAAACCAAAAAACTAAACCACAACATAATGACAGATTAAAAAGGACATGTAGGCATGGTAACATTGTGTATTAGGTACCGCAAGGCCAAGTTCCTTGTTCCCAATCTGTCTGAACCTCAGCTTCTGAGTGAAGGGTCTCTCACCTCCAGGCAGTCAATGCTGGGCAAACAGCCCCTGAGATCCACAGTGCATCCTTCACCTCTCCTCCATGAGCAGGGGAAAGGGAGCCATCACATACAAAATTAAGAATATTATCACTGACATCTGTCTGTATGCATATGGATGTAAACTCCTTATTTTATTATACTATTACAGCATTAAACTAAGAAAGTCTTGAATGAATATACATCTATATATAAACATGCATATATATACACGCATACACATAGTTTATATGTAACATTAGTTTTGGAAATTCAGCTTTAAATAAAATAAATCTATTTTTCTTCCCTATCTGTACAAGATATGAGCGTATCTTACATCTAAATGATCACACTTACACTAGGAGCACAGAAAACAGTACATCTTTTCCACATTTGCATTAGAAGTGAGAAAGCACTACTAAAACCCTCCAGGATGCTTTCTTCAAAACATGTTAAAAAACTTTGAGGAATGTGTTGCTAAGTTGAAATATCTGCAACGAAGATTAATTTGGCAGAGTTCCTTGGGAAGAAGGTTTTGTGGGGAAAAGGAAAGCCTGCTGTTTTCCTGGGTAATTAAAACATGAACAGGAGAATCTCTGTGGAGCAGCATCTGTCATCAAGACAATCAGATATTAAAGGAAAAGAACAAAAGAGCCAGTAGCTCATGATCAGTGTTTAGTCCACTTAGGAAGAGAGGTGCCTAGTATTACTTCTGGTAGAGTGCTTGGTAGTTTAGATATGTCATCAATACCCTTATGGCACCACAGTTGAATCTTTAAAGGGCAGTCTCCTTGTGGTGGAGGTTTACATAGGTCTTCATTAGCACTATGGTTTTTTTTGTTTTCAGACCCCTGGTGGTTCAGCAAAATCATTCTTGCTGAATAAAGTTCAGCCTTCCCAAAAAGGAGATAGTAGGAGAGCTATTATTATAAATAAAATATAATATTAGCAGGGTTTAATATTCATAAAAATAACAAATTTAATGACATATTTAACTATTGTCCAGTTCCAGAATTTACAATACAAAATAATGAAAAAGTATTCTAGGGGAAAACTAACAAACCAATTATGTGGATTTAGATATTTACAAGTATAATCACAGAATAGAAGGAGCAAAGGTACAATACAGGCAGAGATGGAAGGATAAAGTGGAAATGGTTGTGAAAACTGGTAGAAGAGATTTAGTTTCCTTCCCTTTCCTTTACATCCCTTTGTTTTACAACCTCTGTCTAAGATGAGGATTCAAATGGATGCTACCACGTCCCCTATGAGAAATTCTTCTATAGCATTTAAAGAGCTTTACTATACTGTGGTAAAACAGATGCTTAATTCACCATGTCCTCCAAACAAATAAAAATTCTGTTTCCTCAAGGATAAAATCTGAAAGAGAGAATTTGGATTTCAAATTACCTAACCTGTTGTATACAATGATTTTAAAAAAATTCAATTATTCAGGGAAATAAAAGTACTAATAATGTAATTGATATAATCTTCTATGAATAACCAATGACTTCACAGTACTTGTCATTAAATGGGTAAAACCTAGCAAATATCCTTCCTTCCATCTAATATTTCCATTGCAAATTTATATTGCACAAAGTGATGCTCAGAGATCTGGTTTGCAGGTCCTCTACAAATTTTTCCAATACTCAAGTCTGTCATCTATAAAAAAAAGGGCCTCAGATGCTTCATCAGGGGCCCAGCTCAAATGCCTTTAGACAAACATCTGGAACATGGGCAGTAAATAAGAGAATGTGTAGATGCTTGCATGCCCACAACACTGCGATCTGATCCGCATCACGGAGATGTGGTGGAATGACTCCTGTGGTTTAGAAGAGTATAATTCTTCAGGAAGGACAGGCTGGGGAGATGAGGAGGGGGTGCTGCCCTCTATGTCAATGAACAGCTAGAATGCATGGAGCTCCATCTGGCAAGAGAAAGAAAAAAAGACTGAGTGCCTAGGAGCCAGGGTGAAAGGAAGAGAAGGGAACATTTCAGTGGGGGGCTGCTACAGACCACCTGACCAGGAGGACCAAGTAGACAAAGCCCTTCATAGACAGATAGGAGTCAAAAGGAGTTTCACAAGTCCTAGTCCTCATGGGAGACCTTAACCAACCCAACAACAGCTGGAGATACAACACAGAAGGGCATAAGCAGTCCAGGAGATTCCTGGAATGCCTTGATCATAACTTCGTCTTTCAAGCTTTAGAGGAACCAATAAGGAGAAGTGCCATGCTAGACCTTGTTTTCAGCAAGAGGGAGCCCTGATGGAGAATGTTAAACTCATGGGCAGCCTTGGCTGCAGTGACCAGGAGCTGGCTGAATTTTAGATCTTCAGAGCAGTGAAGAAGGGGAGACTCAGCAAGCTTGAAACCCTCAGCTTCAGAAGAGCCCACTTTGGCCTCTTCAGGAACCTTCTTCAGGAACCTTCAGGAAGCTTCTTGATAGGGTACCGTAGGACAAGACCTTGGAAGGACAGGAAAGCTAGTTGATTTTCAAGGATCATCTCCTCCAAGCTCAAAAGCACTGCATCCATAAAAAGAAGAAACTGGGCAAAAATTCCAGCAAGCCCAGAACCTGAAAATGCACAGGCTCCTGGGATCTGATGAGATACACCCACGGATCCTGAAGAAACTGGTGGCTGAAGTTGCTAGGCCACTAGCCATCAGATGTGAGAATTTGAGGCAGTCTAGAAAAATTCCCACAGACTGGAAAAGAGAAAACATAACCCCCATTTTTAGAAAATGGAGCAAAGAAAACCCAAGGAACTACAGACCAGTCAATCCCACCTCTATGCCAGGTAAAATCATGAAGCAGATCATCCTGGCATCTGTACTAGGGCACATGAAAAACAACGAGGTGAACAGTGACAGCCAACATGGCTTCACTAAGGACAAGTCATACCTTCTATAACTGAGTTACAGCTCTGGCAGGTATGGAAAGAGCAACTGATGTCATCTTCCTGGACTTGTACAAAGCATTTGACACTCTTCCACACGGCATCCTTGTCTCTAAGATGGAGACACATGGATTTGATGGATAGACCACTCTGTGGATAAGGAGCCAGCTGGACAGTCACAGTCAAAGAGTTGTGATTAATGGTTCAATGTCCAGCTGGAGACCAGTGACACGTGGAGTTCCTCAGGGGTCTGTTCTGGGTCCGGTGCTGTTTAACACCTTTGTCAGCAACCTGGACAATGGTACTGAGTACACCCTTAGGAAGTTTGCCAATGACACCAAGATGTGTGGTGTAGTGGACTCACTTGAGAAAAAGGATGCTGTCCAAAGGGACCTTAAGAGGCTCAAGAAATGGGCCAGTGCAAGCTGCATGATGTTCAACAAATCCAAGTACAAGGTCCTGAATTGGTGTTGGGCCAATCCCAGGCACAACTACAAGATGGACACAGCGTGGGTTGAGAGTAGCCCTGAAAAGAACATGGGGATACTGTTTGATGAGAAGCTCAACATGAGCCAGCACTGCACTGATGCAGCCCAGAAAGCCAACCATATCCTAGGATGCATCAAGAGGAGCATGGCCAGCAGAACAAGAGAGGTGATTTTTCCCCTCTACTCTGTGCTTGTGAGACCCCACCTTGGGGTATCTAGTTCTGGTGTCTCCACCATAAGAAGGACATAGATCTGTTGGAAGAAGTTCAGAGGAGGGTCACAGAGAAGATCCAGGGTCTGGAACATTTCTCTGCTACGTAGAGAGGCTGAGGGAGCTGAGATTGTTCAGCCTAGAGAAGAGAAGACTCCAGGGGTCCTTACAGCTGCCTTCTGATATCTGAAGGGAACCTACATGAAGGCTGGAGTGGGACTTTTCATAAGAGTGTCCAGAGCTCAGGCAAGAGGAAATGGCTTTAAACCGAAGGAGAATAGGTTTAGACAGGTTATTAGAAAGAAGTTATTCAATACGAGCATGGTGGTCCACTGGAACAGATTGCCCAAAGAAGTTGTGGATGTTCCCTCACTGGATGTGTTCAAGGCCAGGTTGGATAAGGCTTTAAGCAACCTTGTCTTGCTGAAGGCATCCCTGTTTGGAGCCAGAAGGTGGAGTAGATGGTCTCAGTTTTCTGTGGAGATATCAGTTCCGTAGTAGACAGCTGACATAGTATTGATGCAGAACCTCCACACTCTGCATGTGAGTATTGTGCATCTCTCTGTGTACATGCACATCCTTTAAATCTTACTTTTTCTGCTCTGCAAAATAGCTGTTAGAGCTGAGCATAGTTGGATGATTTTTCTGCAGTTGTGTGGTGTTTTGCTACAAGATGCTTGTATGCCCAAAGTACCATGCACATCTAAAAAAATCTTTTAACTCAATGTATACCAGGCAGGTGGACTTGTATACTTACTGATAACAAAACATACAATTATAAATGTGCTATTACAGATGTAGTATTAATTAACAAAATGTAATTAACAAAATCGGTTGAAGATGTCCAAGTGGGCAATTTCACCAGTACAAATGGTAATACTCAGCTTTCTAGAAAAACTGTATCCTTAAGGGGAAGTTAACAAGTACAGAAGAATCCAAGAATCTGAATATGCATTAAAACTATTAGCTATTAGGGAATTTTGTTCTTATTCAGTGGCATCATCAGTCCTGTCAAGTGCTCATTATTCAGGTTAAATCTCATTCAAAATGAATCTGCTTTTCTTAATACAAATACATTACTACTGTGAAAAAGTTACTTTGTCCTGTGTGTTGTTAATATCTTCCAAAAACTTAGTTAAAAGGACACCTGCATTGAGATAATTAGCAAAAAAACTGAACAATGAAAAGTGGAATTTAAAATTATTCAAGGATTTAATTTTCAGAGTAAGATGATCAAAATGTTCTTCACAAAAAGCAAAAACCCCAAAAGGCACATCAGCCACTGCTCTTGGTTTTGTGTTTCCAAGCTTAATTTGTTTTGGTGTCAAAGCTACATGAGGTGCTCTTTCATTTTGTATTAGTTTGATGGGTTTTTAAAGTAGCAAAACATCTTACGGTCTGTGTAAAATGGTGTTTGTTTACAAATAGTTTGTATGATTTACTATATTGTACCTTAGCCAATACTACAAATTATAACTAATTAATTTCTAAAATAAACAAAAAATACAATGCAATTGACCTATATAGAAGGGTTTGGGAAAAAAAGAAAACAACCAAAAAACACCCCCAAAACCAAAACCTAAACCAAAACAAAACAAAAAAAAACCAAACCAAAACAATAGCAAAAAACCCAATAAAAAACAAAACAACAAAACAACAAACAAAACCCACAATAGAATTTAAAATGTATATTTACTAAAGTACTTAAATGCATATGGATATCCTATTGATACACAGGTCTAGCAGAAAAACATTGACTTTACATCCTCAGATCTGTTCAAAATGTGGTCTTGAAGGATGGTAAAGGCTATAGCAAAATATGTTGTAATTTTATTATGAGGCTTAGTGCTATTAAGGAAATCCAGTGCTGCTCTTCATCTTGGAATGTGGCTTGCTGCTGTGTGACACATTAGAAGTTATGAGCTGAGAAAGCCCCTAACACACCTGACGACAGAAGGCTAATTCCAAAATGCACAGAGCAGTAGAAGCAACGACTGGCCTAGAATGTGAACAGCTGAGCTCACTAGGAGTTCACAGTGGGAAATAGCAACAAATTAGAATAAATTCTTGTCTTTACCTGGGAGAGTGAAACCCTGTCCTAAACTCTCTAAGCATCAGAAGTTGCAATGGGTAGGGCATAATTCAAGCTGCTATTTTCTCCATTTCTCTTTTTCTCTTTAGTTTCCCAGAAGAAGATTTTGTCCTCTGAAAACCTTCAGTTGAAATTCCATTGTAGTCTATCATCAATTTATAAATTGTAAAAGTAACCAAAAAGTTTTTGGGTTTAAAAATAAAAATAAAAAAATCTTTGATCATCTATGTGTTCATGATCAGAAAAAAATTCTCCTAAAATGTATTCATACTTATATGTGCCCTATGCTTTACATCTAAAAGCCTTACATGTTTTTTTTAATGTTTTTTTTTAGATGCAGAATATTCTCAAATTACACAAAAAATTAAAATTACTTCATGTAGGTTAAAAACGACAAGACTGATTTTTATATTTAGCTCTGTAAAAGTATTTTCTTCTGAGTCAGCAAGACTATCAGGAATTATTCCCTGCCACAATCATGTTCTTATAAAAAATGCTAACACAACTAACTGTGCTTGGGATACCACATACTGAAGAATGTTTTCATTCACTTGTTTGGAAACTGGAATGCTCAGAAGTCCATCAGGAGATTTCAGTAATCATTTTTAGTCAAGTATTATGTAAATCAAAACTATTTTGAAGATGTTTATATTAGTACTGTAATTACATGAAATTCTGAACAGAACAGTGATTTGCAAGGGGAATAATAGAACTTGGAACACACTCACACATTCAGAGTGATGTAACTGTGTCAATTTTCCCCAAGAGTGGGAAAAATAATCATGGTTTTCTTTAAAAGTCAGTTTTCACAAGAAAAGATATCACAAATGCCGGCACCTATATAAGCCTTTAGAGCTGCAATGAGTGGATCTCTCATAGAATCATAGAATTTTCAGGGTTGGACCTTTAAGATCACCTAGTTCCAGCCCCCCCTGCCATGGGCAGGGACACCTCCCACTAGATCAGGTTGCTCAGAGCCCTGTCCAGCCTGGCCTTAAAAAAATTCCAGGGACGGGGCTTCCACCACCTCTCTGGGCAACCTGTTCCACTGTCTCACCACCATCATGGTGAAGAACTTCTTCCTAACTTCCAATCTAAATCTGCCCTCCTCTAGTTTGAAACCATTCCCCCCAGTCCTATCACTACCTCATATCCTAAGAAGTCCCTCCCCAGCTTTCTTGTAGCCCCCCTCAGATACTGGAAGGCTACAATAAGGTCTCCTTGGAGCCTTCTCTTCTCCTGAGCCTGAATAACCCCACCTCTCTCAGTCATACAAATATAGAGAGGTATAAACTTGAATTTCTATATTTGTTACTCTTATGCATTTAGTGTGGGTTTTAGTTTCCAGTATTTAGTTTCCAGTATTGACATATTACAAGATTGACATTCCAATCTTCTGCTTGAGAAGATTATCTTCTATCATTTCTTACTGAAGTCTTATTGAGTCAGGAGTGAAGCATATTTTCCCTGACTTAGCTTTTTTGTTAAAAGATATGATAGGGTCAGAATTAGTGTTTCAAAACTAAGATTTTTTTCCCCCCACAAATTTAGATTCTTTTAAGAAATACTCAATGTATTTGACTTCTATTACTACTTATTCTAAAAAAATTGGTCAGATTTTAGTATAGTTTAGTATAGTGTATATATAAATTATATAAATATATACTATAAAATATATATAGTATATAAAATATACTATATAATACATAGTAACAGCTGCTTTCAATCAGTGATTTGGGAACACCTACACGCTTGCCTGAGTTTCTATGCCACTTTCTCTGAGAAAACGCTTATTAGGGAAAAAACCAAAAAGCTATTTAAAAAGTAAGTACTGTTTGCAATTAGTCTAGCTGCAGAAGTATAAACAATATTTATTATGGAATATCAAATATAAAGATTGTAATATTTGCTTTGTTAGTGAAACCCTCTGAAAGTTTTAAAAATATTTAGGCAAATCTGTAAAAATATGCCACAAAAAAAAAAAAAAAAAAAAAGTTTCCATGTCATGTAGATAAAGCAGCTCATTGTATGTGGAAGTCATTGTCTGCTAACTTCCCAAGCAGTTTTTGCATCTCCTTAGGTAGATTTAGTTCCTGTGTTCTTTATAACAACTGGGTACACAATGTTACCTAAACATTAGAAATAAAAGATTTAAAAAGTAGGTGATGAAGAGAGCTTAAAAAATAAATACTTAAAATGGGACTCTTTAGATTCAAGCTTCCAAAAAGACTTGAATTTTGATTCAGTTTTCATCAATGAGTTTCCAGATGGTCATATGGCACATTCCCAATCCCGTTTGGAGCTGATGATGAGCAGTCTCAGGATAGTTGTTAGTCTGACCTCCAGCATTCTGTGTTAGACCAAACAGATTCTTCATGGGTGTTGGAAACTGAGGGACTCATCTACCATGTCCTCTCCTACCCATGTGGGAGGTGGCAAAGTTAATGTGGGTGATAAGAAATTAATGTGCTAATGAAGTACCTTGTTTACCAGATTGGATGGTGGAAAACTACTGGAAAACAATGGAAAAACACTGGACCTTAGTGGGAGGAACCTGGGAAGGTCTTGTGGGATGAACCAGGGAGAGTACGAGAATATAAATGGACTCTCAGGTGAATAAACTTTGTCCAGCAAGGGAAACCTGTGAATCTGTGAATAGTTTGTCACATTCCCACACAACTGATGAAGCTTTACTAGAACCAACTGAGAAGATGTTGAAGATCTTCTGTCAGACAGTAAACAAAAGCAGCAACATATTCACTCAAGTTCAGGATAGTCACAAATGCTAAAGCCGCTACCATTTTGGCCTTAAAGGCAAATTCTGCATTCATATTGAATTCTTGAATAGTAACTGTTGATGTCAAATGCTTTCTCATATTCTTAATGAGGTGGAAAGAGCAGCTTTTTTGAGCCATTTCTGGGAAGCATTCGTTTATGGTACTCATGGTAGCCATTTCATAATTACAGTGAATGGACTGCAGCCATATGTTAGGCACCAGTGTTTTAATAAGATCAAACAACTGCTTGCATGTGACATGCTGTTTGTTTGGCAGAAGGGCATAGAGCACCGGATGCAGGTGCCTGTACTTCTTTGTCAGTATCACATAGACCCAGGGGGCTATTACAAAGGTGCTGTCCACAGGGCTGGGGCTGGACTCAGTGATCTCCAGAGGTCCCTTCCAATGCCTACCATTCTATGAATCTATGATTCTACTTGAACTATGGCCAAAAGAATGACTTAACATGCTGACAAAGCATCATGCATATGTGTTTGTTGTGTATTAGATGGGTAGGATTTACAGTAAAATATCTTATATAAATATCACTACACTTTTAGTGTATTTGATTTTTGGAAACACCATTGAGACCTTAGCTTTCAGCAAACCTGCAATAAACACAATATCTCTCCTGAGTGTGTGAGGATTTGTTGTAGGTCTGCTGGGTGACAGATCTGCGGTTTTTGGACAACAGGCTTGAGTTCTTGGGGTTTTTTTGGTGTTTTGGTTTTTTTTTAAGAAAAATGGAAAGAAACAAAAAAACCCAACAAAATCTAAACCACACATTTTTTCATCTCTTTATAAGCTTTCTACAATATTTTAATTATTTACTACAAGTTTTTAAACTTTATATGTAAATCATATCCTACACTAAAGCAGAGACATTTTCTGAAAAGTGTATGAGCTTTCTTAATATCTGATCTTTCTTTCAAAAATCAAACAATTTTTTCATAATTTTATGATTTTATCAACAGAATACATACTGTGATCATTTCAATGTTTCTCCTGCTGATGCTTTTCAAGGCACTTTTACTAGCTAATAGTTCCAACTGATATTCTCTCAGACTCAAGATATTTAGTCCACGTCTCACTGCTTCAGTAAGAAGTTAGAACTTTGATAACTGACCTTCTTCTTCCAGAACACTTACTCTAAGCAATAGGAAACATTTTAATGATGCATTTATAAGAATCTGTAACTGATTTTAATGGAAAGTATGGTGTGTCTTTAGTATTTCAAACAGTGTTCTTACAGGCTTTTTGTGTTAGTCAGGGTTTTTTTCTTAATGTCACAATACATTAATTTTCCACTTCACATTTTTTCCTCAGATATTAAAACAGTGTTAGACATATCCTAAGATAATTAGTGACACGCTTAAGATAATATTTTATACATCTGAAAAATAGTACAGGCACCTCCTTAGAGTAAGAAAAATGTTTGTGAGGACGAAGTTGCTACTAAAGGCCCAGATTTAGGTACTCAGATACATTGTATTTTTTTTTTCCTCCATATATAACCGGGCACTTAACTATTAATTTTAGTTCCAGAGTACATTTTAAGTACTTTGTCCAGCGGATATTATATAGTTGTATTTAAAAAAGCAGTACGTTTTTTTTAATGTAAACTAAAATTAAAAATACTAGCTAAGTTTAAAGGTATATAATATTACATTGTAAAAATTATTATCCATAAGAAGTATTGCACATTGTTCCTTAAAGTAAATGAATACTCAACATCTTGAAATATGACACTCAGAAGATGATTTTTCTGATGGAGGGGAGGGTAGGATACAGCTTTTTATTCATAGACGAATAAAGAACACCAATCTTTTCAACTTTCTGTAAGTCACATGAAAATGTTTGGTCCCAGGTCTCATGTCCTATGCTCATGGTTTTTTTTTTCACATTCCTGAATCACAAGATTTACTTCTCTTGCAGGTATCAATGATATCAACTATGAGTATTATGTCAGAAACCCACAGGAAGAGGAAGCATTATTGCATATAGGCTGTTCAGTGATGTTACAAAGGATATTATGGGCTGACCAGGAAGGGTTACCAAGTCCTGAAGGAAGGCAATGGAAGTGAGAATACTGTAAATGCCAGAAAAAATTATCTGACTTGTCATTTATTCCTCAAAGTCCTTGGAAAAAGAAGAAAGCTAGAAGAGGTTATTAGGCTGAGTATGTTGCCCTAGTGAGTGTAATTCAAGCTTTACATCTTATGTTGAACATATCTATCTGGAGCCTTTTCACTATGGGCTCAGTCCTTATTGTACTTGAGAGCAAGATGAGTTTATGGTTCAATGCAGTTAGAATGTCAACCACACCAGCAAAGCTGATTACAAGCAAAATACTACAATGAAGGTAGTAGTAGTTAGAAATAGTAAGGACACCCTGGAAGCTACTAATGGAATTGAAGACTAAAACTATAGATGTCATAGTTCACTTTAACTGAAAGCTTCAATAAATTATTCCATCTAAAAAATAATAAGAAAATCCTAATTACATATATGCACTCCTGTACATGTACAAACACAAAGAGATAAAGGAAAGGGTTTTTTTTGTAATTCTATTGATATTTTCATAATCTAATACCTGAATCACTCTAGGGTATTTTCATATTCTATAAGTCAATGACCAGTGGTAGAGAAGAGTTTGATAAAATTGTATAGCTGCACAGCTTCTTAAAGAAACAAGACTATGTTGAACAGGAAACATGTCCTTAAGAAACTAAATGTTTACCACTCATTAAAACTTAGAGTTTGTTTTTACCTTAGCTAAACAGTGGAACAAGAGATTTGAGTTCTTTTACTCACCCACACCTCATTTTTCTGTATGTCTAGACAAGATAGTATATCCGAGGCTCATTTCCTATTGAATGTAGGTATAGAAAAAAGAGACATCTGGATACATGCCAACATTTAAGACTTGATGAGCTCTGGATAGAAGGAAACAAACACCCACCTTTCATGAGAGCATTAGTTACTGGATACATTCTCTTAAAATTTTTCAAATGAGCTTTTCCTCTCTTTAGATGTTCTTCAGATTCTTATTTTATGTATTTATTCAACACATTTCCAACTGTAACACATTCAAAACAACAGAACAGCAGATTACACAATGTTAGGTAGTGGGAAGATAATAACAAAGCACCCAGTCACAATTATTAGCTGGATACAGAGTGGGTTGAGAGTAGCCCTGAAAAGAAGAACATGGGCGTGCTGGTTGATGAGAAACTCAACATGAGCCAGTATTGCGCTCATGCAGCTCAGAAAGCCAACCATATCCTAGGGTTCATCAAGAGGAGCATGGCCAGCAGATCCAGAGAGGTGATTCTCCCCTTCTACACTGCACGTGTGAGACCCCACCTTGAATACTGTATTCAGTTTTGGTGTCCCCACCATAAGAAGGACATAGATCTGTAGGAAGAAGTTCAGAGGAGGGCCATAAAGATGATCCAGGGTCTGGAATATTTCTCTGCTACGTGGAAAGAGGGAGGGAGCTGGGACTGTTCAGCCTGGAGAAGAGAAGACTCCAGGGGAACCTTATAGCTGCCTTCTGATACCTGAAGGGAACTTAGAGGAAAGCTGGAGAGAGACTTTTCATAAGAGTGTCCAGAGACAGGACAAGGGGAAATGGTTGTAAACTGAAGGAGAATAGGTTTAGACAGGCTATTAGGAAGAAGTTCTTCAGTACAAGGGTGGTGAGACTCTGCCCATGTCAAGGAGGTCAGAGTAGATGTTCTCTAAAGTCCCTTGCAAACTAAGCCATTCCACAATTCTATGAAGCAAACTCTGTTTAATGAATTGTGATTTTTTGATAGTGACTGGAAAAGAACTTTCATAACTCTTACAGGAAAAACACTAATAACTAAGAAAAATCCAAGAATTCTGCTATTCAAACCAAGGTTCTAATTTCACAAATAACTTTACAGGCCCATAGGAGGAATTTATGTCCTCTCTAATTCTTCTTGCCCTATGTCTTTGACTAAATTTTTCCTATTTCTCTATTTCTTTCAGTAGCTAACTATGTATACAAATGACAACAGATATTTTAATTACTCCAAGCAACTCAAGCTCCTAACATTTCAAATAGGACTCTACACATCAACTTTCTAATTCTTCTGGTTTTGTGTTCTTTCTTGGTGTTATCTTTTATTGAATTTTTTTAACCTGAAAGTTCTCAATAGAACTAAGATTGTAACGAGAGAAAAAAAAGAAAAAAAAAAAGCCAGGATTTTTGATTATACTGTGTAGAATACTTTAAAGCACAATCTTAAAATTTAGTAGGGGAATTTTGTAAATATTTCAGAACAGATGTTCAAGAACCTACTCATTTTACACATATTAAACACTGTAAAAATACATTTTTACAATGCTAAAGTGTTAAAATGGCCTATTTCAAATTTAATAAAACTATTCAAATAAACCTTTCATCCATGAGTCTGTATATGGTAAGAATTAATTTAATATAATGTACATTAAGCTTGCATTCAAAAATATCTCTCCTGTTTGGATCATTTATTTTAAAGGTAGAAGCCTAATCATTGACTTCTCCAGGGATTTTTTTGTGCTTTTGTACTTGATTACACTTCTAAGTAACATTCTATTGCCAGTCTATACAGATGAAGGTAAATTTTGAGAGATACAATATTATTTTAAATGAACTTTTTTTATATTGTTTGAACATATCCTGCTGGGAGAGGTTGGCCTTGCAGATAACAGCTACAATTTTATTTTATAAAACTCTAGTATTATAATTAGGGAAAAATTAATAGCAGTAGACTATTCCAATGAACCAGCAATTTGCCTGCTGTAGTTACAGCTGGCTGGGATTCATGTTTGCCTGATATATTCCCACAGGTGGTTTGTCACTGCTTGAGCAGAGACTGGCTTGGAGTAATAAGCATGTAGCTAGAACATTTGCTGGAATTAGGCAAATTCTAATTCAAATCCTCTGGGCAAAAATTTGTAAAACCAAAGCTTGGAGTAAAACAGTTAATTTGAGCTAGAGAAAACAACAAAAGAAGTTTGGGAAATAAAAGGTCTAAGATGTTGCACATGTTTTTTTTTTAATATTTCTATTATTTTAGGAAAATAAACAATCCCAAGGTTGAACAAAAGTTAGACAAAAATTGGAAATGCATTATAAAAGTATCCCAGCAAGCAATTCCTGACCAAATTTGTAATTTCTTCCTTTATGTCTTGAGGTAGTAATTAACTGTTTGTGTTCTAGCTATATACAGTTTTATACCCATTAATTAATCTTTCATATCCATTCGTATGCTTAATTTCAGTGGGTTACTGTAATACTGAAACACAACATAAAAAGATACTTACCATTTGTATCTGTTAACAGGTCTACAATAACCTGGTATAGTTATTTTCTCTACAGTTTAATAGTCATATTCAGGGACATGATATAGGATTCTCTTTCTCAGGATCTCTAAGATAGAGTCTGAAATAAAGAAACATTCAACACCTTACCATAGAATTAATTTTAATTTTGTCTATTCTTGCTTTTAGGAATAGAGATTCTAATGCAGAAGACATATCAGTATTACTCTGCATGGTCTAATCAGATTTCTATTGAGCCTGTCTATCAGTCTCAAACAGGTTCCAAATCTAGAAAGTGGCTAAGAAACAACAGGAATATAAAGAAATCATTTCACTGGGATACGCTACCCTTTCTAAAACTGGTTATCTAGCAGATTCATGTCCATATTTTTACATTTAATAATTAGTAACAAAACTATTTTCTTTTATTTTCCTTAAAATTTTATATCACCTCCTCCGTGCCCTGGACCAATGTGTCCCAATGAAGAGGAAGGCAAGCAGGAGTACCAGGAGGACTGCTTGGATGAGCAAGGAACTTCTGGACACACTTAGGTGTAAAAGCAAATTTACAGACTGGAAGCAAGGACAGATGCCATGGGAGAAGTAGTCAGATACCGCTGAGAAGCAGTCAGAGAAGCAAGAGATTAGGTTTGGAAAGCAAAAGCATAGGGAGAATTGGATCCATCAAGGGAAGTTAAGGGCTACAAGAAAAGTTTCTATAGGTACATCAGTGATAAAATGAAGCCTAGGAAGGCTGAGGTAGTCAATGACTACTTGGCCTCAGTCTTCGCCAGCAAGGACTTAGGTCACATCCTCCATGTTATGGAAGCCAAAGGCAGGGACTGGGAAAAGGAAGATTCCTCCACTGTAAATGAAGATCAGGTTTGCGACCATCTAAAGGACTTGAAGGTGAGCAAGCCCATGGGGCCTGATGGGATTCACCAGTGGCTCCTGAAAGAACTGGCTGATGAAGCTGAAAAGCCACTAGCTGCCATATTTGAAAAGTCATGGCAGTCTTGTGAAGTTCCTGTTGATTGGAAAAGGGGAAACATAACTCCCATTTCCAAAAATGACAAAAAAAGAAGACCAAGGGAACCACAGGTCTCACCTCTGTGCCTGGCAAGATCGTAGAGTAAATCCTTCTGAAGACATGAAGATAATAAAGGTCTGATTGGTGACAACCAACATGGCTTCACTAAAGGCAAGTCCCGCCTGACTAATTTGGTGACCTTGTAGGATGGGGTCATGTCCTCAGTGGACAAAGGCAGAGCAACAGACATCATCTACCTGAATCTGTGCAAAGCATTTTACACCATCCCACACGTCATCTTGGTCTCTGAATGGGAACAATATGGATTTGGTGGGCAGGCCATTCATTGGATACTAGTTGAATAGGAACTAGTTGGATGGTTGCACCCAAATAGTTGGGATCAATAGCTCAGTGTCCAAATGGAGATGTGTGACAAGTGGTGTTCCTCAAAGGTCAGTACTCAGGCCAGTGCTATTTAGCATCTTTGTTGGCAACATGGACAGTGGAATCAAATGCACCCTCAGCAAGTTTGTTGGTGACACTGAACTGTGCAGTGAAGTCAACATGCTGGAGGGAAAGGATGCCATCCAGATAGACCTTGACAGGCTAGAGAAGTGGGATGGTGCAAACTGCATGAAATTCAAAATGATTAAGTGCAAGGTTCTGCACTTGGGTCGAGGCAATGCCATGCACAAATACGAGTTGGGATTGAAGAAGGACTTGGGGGTAGTGGTAGACCAGAAGCTTAACATGAGCCACCAGTGTGTGCTTGCACCCCAAAAAGCCATCTGTGTCCTGGGCTGCATCAAAAGAAGCATAGAGAGCTGGTTGACGGAGGAGATTCTCCCCCTCTACTCTGCTTTTAACAGACCGTACCTGGAGTACTGTGTCTGGTTCTGGAGTGTCCAGAATAAGAAGGATGTAGATCTCCTTCAGTGTGTGTAGAGGAAAGACACAAAAATTATCAGAGGGATGGAGTATCGCCCCTATGAAGACAGGCTGAGAGAGTTGGGGTTGTTCAGCCTAGAGAAGAGGAGGCTCCAAGGTGACCTTATAGCAGTTTTCCAATATCTGAAGGGGGACTACAAGAAAGTTAGGGTAGGGCTTTTTTTATGCGTGTGTAGCAAGAGGACAAGGTTTCAAATTTGGAGAGGGGAGATTTAGGTTAAATATTAGGAAAAAATTATTCCCTGTGAGGGTAGTAAGGCACTGGAACATGTTGCCCAGGGAAGTTGTGGATGCACCCTCCCTGGAAGCATTCAAGGCCAGGTTAGATGGGGCTTTGAGCAACCTAATCCAGTGGGAGGTGTCCCGGCCCAAGCAGGCAGGTCAGAACTAGATGATCTTTATAGTCCCTTCCATCCCTAGCCATTCTACACTTCTATGCTTCTATGATTCTATGAATATTGTTGAATTATAGAATCAGAATCACAGAATTGGCATGGTTGGAAAAAACCTCCAGGGTCACCACGTGCAACTGTCAACATTCTCCGCCTCAGTAAAATGAATAAAAATATATATCAATATCTGTATCACCATGCCCACTAGAGCATGTCCTGAAGTGCTCATCTACGTGGTTTTTGAATATTCTAGGGATGAAGATTCCACCACCTCCCTGGGAAGTACACTGCAATGCCTACCTACTCTCTCAATAAAGTAATTCTAGTCCAAACCTCTGGTGCAACTTTAGGCCATTTCCTCTGGTCCTATCATTATCCACTTGAGAGAAGAGACCAGCACATATAGTATATATTTTCCTCAGAACAGAGATAAATTCATCAGGGTTAGAGTAAGTTGGCTTCTCAGCATCTTTGGAAGCAACTAGAAGAGGCATAAGCATATAATATTCAGAAACCGTGTTTTGCAGAGAAGATACATATATGAGATTTGAAGAAAAAAGGAAGTATCAAAGGAGGCATTTTCCTGGGACTAGACAACTTTGCAAGTATCAATAGGCAAAGACTTAAAGACCTTCAAACTGAAGGGAATTTTTTGCATTGAAGAAATAAAAAACACAGGTGAGTGGAGATTTGGCTCTAAGTGATTGGATCAAGATTATTCACCAGATGAAGAGTCTGATCACTTATTTTGACTGACACAAAAGTCACACTTCTTCCTTTATATTGATGTCAATATGTAAGATGAAGGAGATAGCAGATGAAAAGCTGGTGACAGATGAGCTTCTTCAGTACCTTCAGAGATTAGCTGTGATTTAATCTAATCGATCTCGTAAGATCTAGAAGCGCAGCTGCTCCATAAAAAGACCACAGTTGCTGGAACAGCAATTTCTACTTGAGATATTCTTTTTATAATAATCTTAATGCATTTTGAGCAAGATATTTTTTTCCTGAATACCAGAATTCAACTCTTATAACCTTCATGCATCTGTGCACTCACATGTAGGTGTTGGCATCAGTTATTGTACCTTCCCCAAAGGCAGAATGAAGTTAAATTGGTTAAGAGGATTTCATGTTTTCCTGCAAAGATTATCCTTACAAAGAATAATTCCATTTCAATAAATTATTAATTGGTGGACTAGAATGTTAAACAAACACAGACAGCACTGCTATATATATGCATGAATGTTGTGTGTATATACAAACACTACAGAAAAGTATTAACTTACAATATGAATGCTTATTTGGTACTGAAATATATTATTAGGCTTTTATAGTAAATCTTGTCTCTACCCATGAGCAAAGGGACATTAACATTGCAGAATCTCCTTGTCACTTTATCAGACTAAGCTTTAGAGACAACTGAGTGAAAATGCATACCAATTAGCTATATCAGTCCTATATATTGAGTGCTGCATCCAGCTCTGGAGTGTTCAGCACAGGAAAGATATGAACCTGATGGAGCAGGTCCAGAGGAGGTCCACAAAAGTTAGCCAGAAGAATGAAACAAGTCTTGCATGAGGAGAAGGTGAGAAACTTGGGGCTTTTTCAGCCTGGAGAAGAGAAGGCTCTGGGAGACCTTATTGCCTTTTCATACATAACACCCTCCACAGGCACCTCCTTGTCATGTGGGAGGAGCTTGCTTGCCCTTGTGAGCTCTGCTGGCGGTGGCAGATGCCTCCAGTAGGGTCTCCCATGCCAGACAGGTCACAACTGAAGGGTCAGACAAAGTGTGTCCATGGGCAGGATGGGCTCAGCAGCCTTCAGGCAACCATGCTAGGAGAAGGACAACTCTAACTCCAAACTCAGGCAGATGGAGCTCATTTTATCCCTGTAAGGCCATCCATCTAAAGAAGGATACTCTAATTAAACCTACATCCTGAGGACTTCTCTGTCACCATCCAAGCTTGCATCCTGGCAGATGAACTTCAGGAGTAAAGGTGGAGCCAGTTCTGCACACTCTGTGCCTCACCTAAAAAAGCCACAGCACAGGCTGGAAGGGTGAGGCCCACACTTCTAAAGCCCCTGCAGCGACAAGTGAGGGATGAAATGGCAGGCAAAGGTGCACTGGCAGTCACAGACCCAACGCTGCATGCAGGCAGATCAGGACTTTGGTCTCTCAAAACTGGCCCAGGAGAGGACAGCCTTGTTCATCAGCATCCTGACCAAGCAGCCTTTTTCAATGAGAGCACTGCTTGCTCCACATGGAGAGGGGCCTGGAAAAGGTGCCCTAACCAAAGCTCATCTCCACCCCCCACCTGGTTGGCTACCCACGGTCAATAGGCATCTGCTGATGCCGTTGAACAAAGACAAAGCGGCAAAGGCACACACCTGCCTCTAAAGGTGTGTTCAGATTGACACTCACATGTTGGAACATCAGAACCATGCTTGATACAGCAGATAGTGTGTGTCCTGAGCATTGTTCTGCTCTAGTTGCTCATGAACTGTCACGACTTAACATCAACATTGCTGCTCTCAGTGAAGTTCATCTTCATGAGAAAGGCAGTCTTAAAGAACATGGTTTGAGGATGATACATGAGCATCCCTACCTTCATGACATGAAGTATTTCAGGCAAAGTGGAACAAAACTGGCACAAGCGGAAATTTACCTGTTAAAAAGCAGGTGTCTTTGAAAGAATACAAAAGTAGGGATAATTTAAAAATTTGAAACAAATTCACCTCTTTGGCTTGAGACAAAGCCTTGCCTCTTCCATCCTCCATCATAATGAATTGTCTGTTACAAACTGTACAAATAGTTCCTAAAATGTTGTGAATCTGGAGAAAATGTCTAGAAAACTTAACTAGAAGCAGAAATACCTTTGTTAATTATAATTAAAAAAGTGAGAATAGCTACATCTTAAATCAATAGATTAGGAGGAAGTGAACTCAGAATTCTGAAATTAAATAATAATTTTACTCAGATCAACTCAAAGATATAAAATTGAGCCAAGAGAAATGGGCTTGTAACTAATACTGATGCCTACGAAAAGAATGAAATACCTTTCTTTCCTTTCTGTTTTTATCCTGTGACATGTCTAATGCACAAGTCAATTAATTAAATATATTTGGAAGATAACACAGGATATTGACTTTTTTCTTTTTTCTATAAATAATAAATATTTGATTAATTTAGTATAACAACTTCTAGTATAAAATTGCCAGTACAATTACATTATAGAATGTATTATGTATAAAGTATACTCTTTCTCTGTTTGACACAAAAAAATGAAAATTTGGCATAGTTACCTGAAGTGTGCTGATGTTGAATTTTTTTATTGTTTGATGATAAGTACCTGAATCATAATTTTTTGCCTATACCTCATCTAAACTGAGTCTATCCATTATTCAGTTTGAATCCTTCTCTGTTTGCAGATAAGTGGGGTTTTTTGAGAGAATTATTTAAGTAAAGGAGTTTAACCAGCATTTTAAATGCATCTACAGATCAGATCCCTCAGAAGTATAGGTGAATTCAGGTACTATTTATCCCATATTTAAACAGAGAATCATGGAATATCTTGAGGTTAATTAATACCATTAATTCTGTGCTGTCTTATATGCTTGAATTTCACGGGGCTATTTTAGCAATGTTAGCATAAACTTTTAGTGAGGCCCAAGGAGTTTTTCATTCTTACTTTTTGGTTTTTAGTTTGATGGTTTTTGTCCAGGAGATTCTTCTATACAGATCAAAGGCCATTTTCTTTTCCTCAGTTCTTTAATACTTCTGATGACTTTGTATGATCATGAGATAACCTTTTTCATCTGTCTAAAGAATTTTAGAAAAAAAGGGAGAAAAGGCCATTTTTAATAGCTACACTTTAAACATATCCTTATGCATTCTTACAACCTCTGAAATTTCTACAGGTCAAAATGTCACCTCCTTTGATAGTGCTGAACTCTGAGAAAAGTAATATTACTTCATCTTCTCTCTCCATCAGTTTAATAAAGTTGTCTTTTATCATCTATTATGATATGATATAAATATCCTGATTATTCGATGGAGGGAGCATGCACTGTGTTAAGCTTTATTGAACTGCATTGATTAACACACAGTATTGTCATAGTGAACATGAAACACTGTAACTTCATCCAAAAGAAATGGTTTAGTACCACAACATGTACCTTTCTCCCTGCTAGACTCGAACTGCACCCTCAAGAGTAAACAGACATTCTGTGTTGCCACATTTATCCAGAAGTTTTTCACAGAGCCACTACTGTGGCCTTTTCCCCACCAGCAAAGCCCCCGCACACGTATCCAACACAAATTTAATGTAAAAAACAGCATGTAACCAGTTTGTACTGAGGGACATTATACCAGTAATAAGTTATACACCTATGCATCCTTATGTTCCTGTTGCAAGAAATACAGCAGACCGTTATGGGGGTTTTTTCAGCAGAGAAAAACATCTGGCTTCCTTGCAGAAAAAAAAGTAAGCTCTGTGCCAACTGGTTGATTTATAGAAGTTTCTCATGTAATTTATTGGTGCAGTGTCATGCCAGTATTGGCAGGTTTCATGCTGACTTAAAGCTTGCAGAGAACCTTGCCAACTGGCCAAAAATTTCTTCAAGTAAGTCATATTATATGTACTAGCTATTCCAAACTTCAAAGATGTCTTCAGGGTCATGAAATTATTTTCAAACAATTCTGATATTTATATATTCCAATACATTCACTGTAATGATACCAACCATATGATTTATTAAAAAAAATATGTTTATTTGTTATCTCCTTTATTGCCAGAGGAGGAAACCAAGAGGTCAGGAATTCCATTCTGGTTAATATCCCTTTCTTTTTTTTTTTTTTTTTTTTTTGTATCTACATTAAAATTCATTAAAACAATGTGTAACAACACTGCCTTTGTTACTTAACACCTGGTTTTAACATTTTCTGGGATTACAAGGATGTTGTAAAATATTTACAAGGAAAAACTGCAGCATATTTGATTTACTTCAATTTATGTATCGTATCAATTAGTTCCACATGACTTATCTTTTGAAAAGTTTATTGTGAAAATAAATTGTTACTATTAAATAGTCTACACTAGGACATACAATATAATGACCATATCTATGTTCTTCTAACCAGTCTACTTTCTCTCTTTTTCTTCATTAAAGAGTGTCTATTCGTACTCAAAAGGAATTTTCAACTTGAATGGTCTTACCTGGAACACATTTTACGTATCTCAGGAACTACAAAATGTTTCTTTCTGTGACCATGTGAGAAAGCATCTGGCTTTCAGTGTAAAACATTATTAAGTATATTTTACAGGAATTTATTAGACTTTATTTTGGGTTTTTTTGGGGAGGGCATTATTTTTTTTTCAAGCTCTAACCTCAGAAACGAGATAATGTTTGTGAAACTAAGGTTCTTACTAAGGAAGAATGAATTTCTATGTCAGAGTGATAGAAGACTATTGAGACATGACCTCCAAGTGAAAAGACTTCAGTGGCTGAAATGATAGTTCAATATCAGAATTTAAACAGGTAGAAAGATACTATAGCAACAACCATTCTTCCATTCAGTTAATCCTTAGGTGACAAGTAATCTTAAATGGACTGAAAAGGAGAAAATCAATTCAAACTCTTAGGTTATCAAATATTTGTGTGTGAACACTTTTAAGAATTGAAAGGATAGTACCCAGTTCTCGTGTCGATTCCATTTTGGTAAACGACTCCATGTATTTGCAAAACTAGAATTTTGTCCATTACAGCTGATCAAGATTTCCCTAGTAGTAAACCAAACTTTTTTATTATTGCAAACACCCACTTTCAAAATTGCTTGAGAGGAACATGTTAAAAAATCACAATGCAGCAAAGTTTGACAGAGGAAGACCTTTTGCAATCAGAGGATCTATGTAGGAAACAAAACTTGCTGAAGCCACAATTCGATCAAAGGATTTATAATATGTCTCTTCATAGCTGGAAGACAAATGCACATTTAAATGTGATGAATTTTAGTACAATACAAGCCATTTTTTAACCACTGAACTAGCAAAATAATATGTCTGTAGGCAATGCATATTACGCATCTGGTGCAGCTGACAGAAAAACAAAATGATAGTTCATGAATATGTACTACTGGGAAATTTTATTTTTACTCTATTTTAAAATCACAGGCTTGCTGTTTCCTTGCCTTCACAAGATTATTTTTATGATGTAACTTTCCAGTATTCTCTTAAAACTAGATTCACTTTACTATTCTTAACAAGAAAAAAAAAAAACAACAAAAAACCCAAAGAACAAAAAAACAGAACAGGAAAAAAAAACCCTGGTGTTTCACAGAGTTCAGGAATATTCAATTATTTTAGTAGATTTCTGCTACTAAGCAAAACTTGTAAAATATTTCTGATGGAATATATTTCATCTTTTAAAATGTCAGTTTGGTGGAATCACAGTACAAGATGAAATCTTAAAAATTTATATTTTTGAGACCAGAATTTTTCATTTTGACTTTATTGTGTTTGTAACACTAGTGGCGTTACCACAGCAAAAATATCAGAGCAATGAAATGAAGTAAAAAACCCAGAATGTTACAACCATGTGAAAAGTTAAAAATTGCATCTCATTTCATGAAAAGATTGCTCATCATGAGGCTTAATCTACATTTGGGGAAAAAAAAGTCTTCTAAATTTTGGCTATATACTATGAGCAGGGATTCTTGTGTTTGTGTTCTGACATAAAAACATACATATGTGTATATAATTTATTTTGAAGATATGGCGCATATTTTTTTGTGAGATTGAGTGTGTATAACTAGAAAAAAAGATGATGCCTGCATGCTGTTACTAAAACACAATCAGACAGCCAAAATTAGAAACAAAGCATAAAACAGATCCTACACCTGTATTCTGTTTTAGGGAGAAAAGAAAGGAGTCTTTTAAAATATGTTCTCACTTAGTATAATTACTTACACTATAATGTTACCTATTATAAAGTTAACCTTCAAAGGCACAGTCTTCTCCATGGAAAAGTGAGGTCTTCAGCAACAGAAACCCCATGAGCAGAACTTGAAAGAGAGATAAGATTGTTAAAAACTATTTTCTGAAAATCACAAGGCTTTCATCACTTAGCCTTGTGAATAAAAAGATTTTTTAGAAGTTTTTGTGGTTTTTTTACTTTATAAGATTATTTTTATAATCTGATTTTTATAATAAGACTGTTGTCTCCAGTTCTTT
Organism: Heliangelus exortis; assembly: GCF_036169615.1. Taxonomy (NCBI): domain Eukaryota; kingdom Metazoa; phylum Chordata; class Aves; order Apodiformes; family Trochilidae; genus Heliangelus; species Heliangelus exortis. The sequence continues at coordinate 96,570,238 of NC_092422.1, forward strand.
ACTGAAAAAATTTGATGTTGCAAGAAAAATAGGAAATGTAAAAACATGTGTCGTCCCCTTCCAATTATCATAATTTGTGGTATCTGTACTGTGGTTATCTATTTTATTTTAAGTCGATAGTGAATTTTTTTCATCTCTGGGATCAAAGATGTGATTTACATGCAATTAGCAGGAGGAAAAAATTAGTTGTTTTCTAGCAATGTAATAAAATAGAAACTTTCTTCTTATGTTTGTGCCAGGAACACATTACTGCCAAGACTTATACTCCAGATCCCGTTCATCACCTCTAAGTGCATGTTAATAACTAAATATAAAGCTTCAGAGATACTGTTATTTATAGAATCATAGAATGTTTTAGGTTGGAAGGGACCTTTACAGTTCACATAGTTCAACCCCCCTGAATGAGCATGGACATGATCAGGTTGCTCATAGACCCACCCAGTCTGGCTTTGAACATTTCCAGTGATGGGCATCCACAACTTCTCTGGACAACCTGTTTCTGTGTGTCAGTCACCCTCATCACAAGTTAATACTTGTTCCTTCTGTCCATTCTAAATCTACACTCATTTAGTTTAAAACCATTTTCCCTTGTTCTGTCACTATATGCCTTGATAAAAAAGTTGGTCTCCATCTTTCTTACAAGTCTCCTTTATATTGAAAGGACACAATAAGGTTTTCCTGGAGCTTTCTCTTCTCCAAGCTGAGAAACCCCAACTCTCTCGATATTTTTTCATAGGAGAGGTGCTCCATCCGTCTGTTAATTTTAGTGGCCCTCCGTGGAGTCACTGCAGCAGCTCCATGTCTTCCTGGGGATGCAGAGCAGAACACAGTACTCCAGGTACTGTGAGTACAGAATAGCAGGGGGGAATCACCTCCCACTACCTGCTGGCCACATTTTTTTTAATTGCAGCCCAGGATATGGTTGGCCTGCTGTTCTGCAAACATACAATGCTGGCTCATGTCCAATCTTTCATCCACCAGTATCTTCAAGTCCTCCTCTGCACTACTTGTTACTGGTTTCCACTCAGACATTGAGCCATTGACTGTAACTCTTTGCATGCTTTAATCCATCCGATTCCTTATACATCTAACAGCCCACACACAGGACAAGTGGAAATGGTTTTAAACTGAAATAGATTTGGACTAGATATTAGGAAGAAATTCTTTACAATGAGGGCAGTGAAACACTGGAACAAATTGTCCAGAGAGGTGGTAGATGCCCCATCCCTGGATACATTCAAGATTAGGCTTGATGTGGCTTTCAGCATTCTGCTCTAGTTGAAGATGTCCATGCTTACTGCAAGAGAGTTGGACTGGATGACCTTTAAAGGTCACTTCCAACTAGAACAGTCCTATGATTCTTCAGCTTAGGGGTAAGAATGTTGAGGGGGACTGTATAAAAGTCCAAGTAGGTGACATCTGTAGCTTTTCTCTTCATTACTGGTGCAGTCACTCCATTGTAGAAGAACACTAGGTTTGCCAGGCAAACCTAGTGTTAGCTGTGCTGAGACTGTCGGTATAGAGGGACTTCAGCTTAGCTATTGATGTTATTAAATATATAATTTTCTGGCAATTTTCTCTTAGTGAAGCCACTAAGTTGTCTTTTTCTAACCACATCCCTGCCTTCCATAGTTTCCACATGCCTTCTAGGAGTATCTGCTCCATGATGTTGCAAGGAACAAATATGACACTGGCTCTCAAAATGCCTGTGATGTTTTCCTTCATCCATTTGCTGGGGACTTCAGTTGACTGCCTTCAATTTTAAAATGTGAGAAAGAGTGGCAGCTTGGCAACTACATCAACCAGTTCCTTTGGGATCCTTGGAGGTATCTTGTTGTGTCCCATAGACTTGTGTATGTTTGGGTTCTGCAAGTGGCCTTGAGCCTGACCTTTTACAAGGGGAGGAACTTTGTTCCTCAGTCCTTTTCTTGAGGTTTCAAGGGTTTGAGAGGTGTGGAAAGAGAGATTGCCACAGAAAAAATGTGACAAAAAATTGTTGAGTTCCTCAGCCTTACCCATATTCATTGACACCAGTTCTCCTGTCAGAACAGATTAATTTTTTTTAATCTTCTTTTTCTGGGCAACATACCTGTAAAAGTCTTTCTTATTCCTTGCATCTGTTCCCAAATTCAGCATTAGGTGTGCCTTAGCTTTCTTGATTGCATCCCCATCTGGACAGCATCCCTATATATCCTTTCCAGGACACAGGTTCTTGGTTTCACTGGCTATGCATTTCCTTCTTTGACTTTAATTTGATCAAGAAGTCCTTTCTGAGCCATGCTGGTGTTCACCTCTCCTTATCTAATTTCTTTCTCGTAGTAGCTTGCTGTACTGCTTTTCCAGCAGATGTCAAGGTGATTGAAGTCCCCCAGAAGGATAAGAACCTATAAACATGATGCTTCATGCAATTAAAGTAAGAATACTTCCATCACCAGCTTCCTCTTGTTTAAGCTGCCTGTAGTAAACACCAACCTTGAGGTTTTTTTTCATCAGCTTGCTCCTTAATTTTCACCCATAAGCTCTCAACCTGTTCATCAGTTTTTCAGATGCCTCTGTGCAGATAATACATTATTTTACATAAAGGACAAACTCCACCCTTTATGCCTCCCTCCTGCCAGTCCCTTCTGAACTGTTTCTTGTCATCAATTGCAGTGTTCCAATCAAGTCATTCATCCCACCATGTTTCAACAATAGTGATTATATCATAAATTTGTTGCTGCACAGGGCTTGAAGCTCCTCCTGCTTGTTAGCTGTGCTGAGATTGTCGGTATAGAGGGACTTCAGCTTAGCTATTGATGTTATTAAATATATAAAAAGAACACTTGATCATGAAAAAGATGGCATGATGAAGATAGGGATGGAAGAAATGTTTTAGAACAGATAGCTGGCTCTGTAAATGATGGTTACTATTAGTTATTTAATATAACACTGACTATATTGTATTACTTCTTGAACATCTTTATTTAATTAATAAGCTGTGAGATCATCATGGTAATTCTCTTTATCTTCTTACTATTTATTCTAATTTTATGGAAGGAAAAATAAGAAAGGAAAAAGGCAACCAGTGTGCTGCAGAATAACGTTAGGATACTTTTTAGCAGGAATTCCTATAGTGCCCTCTTGTGATAATTGAGTTATGGGTTCTTTAAAGCATCTTTGACAGTAATACAAAATAATAGAAATTGCCAGATTTGATCAGAGCTACTAAGAAATTGTCAGGCATTCAGACTCCTATAATGAAAAGTACCAGCTGTTTTAGAAGACCACAAAATTATTCAGATGCCTTAAATATCAGATGTTTTCTCTCAAACTTTTTCACAGATTAATTCCTCTTCTAAATTGTTAATTTATTGGTTTTTTAAATTTCACTGATGTCTCCATTGTTTTCTTTGTAATAGAAGAAGATATAAAAGAAATAAGTTTAACTTTTTATACCATTAATCATTTTAATAAATTGCTTTCCAACTCTTCAGTTTGTTGTTGGTTCCTATGTTCACACAATGTGCTGAATTTTCAGAAGTAAGGACACAGGAGGATTTGACAGTATTCAATATGAAGTCACTTAGTAGTATCTAAGTAATGGCTTCACTAGTTGGTGCTACTAGGTGTCTGAAATTTCTTTATATATATATATATAAATAAATAACTCATAGATATATATATAAGAGTTTTGGTTATTCTGTCTGATCACAGGTGGCATTGCTAATTTAAGTTGTAACTTAAAACTTTATAACTCAAACGAATATAAACACATTTGCTGGATCCAATTGAAGTTCTGAACAGAAAGTTTATTGTCTGTTCTACAGATCTTGGTGTATCTCTGTAGAAAACAGACTAGGATATTTTCAGAATTTTTTTTAAATTTACTCATATTCAGTAGATATCTATTTTGATCAAAATATCTACAGCTCCTCTCCACCCATCTGCTTCTCCATTCCTCTATTCACCCTGAGGTAACTAAGCATGATTGGATTGGACCTGGTTATTTTGATTTATGGTTCTAAGCTAGAAAAACATAGTTGGTTGTATATATCTCTTGAAGATATCTAGTCTTCTGTGTTTCCAGAATATTTTTCTAAGTACAATAGACCTGTGTATGCATTTTTGGTAGCTACTATGTACTTTTGCATTTGAAGAGACACAGAAGACAAGAAATCCAGTCTATCAAGTCTATCCAGACCAATCAAACAGTAATCATGTTTAGATTTTTAAGCCAAGTCTTATTTGACAAAAATGTAAACTCTTGTGAGGTGATTGGTGTAGCTCTATGGCAAATATATTTTCACATTTCTAAAACTGTACAATACAAATGTTTAAATTACTACTTGATCTAGTCACTTTGATAGCATCTCACTTAGAATTATATAGCCAACTAATTTTACCTCTTGCCCTCCTATTTAGTTTCTGATCTTGATCCTAAACAATCCTAGCCTTGGTACAATTTTTGAAAAGCAAGAGAAGATTATTATTTTGAAGTAACTGGTCTGAAATATTTTTCCAGCTTTTCAATATATGGGCCATACTTAGCTTTTTCCTCAACCACTGCATATCATAATCACACCTTCTGACACATTATATTTTTTCTTCTGAAATAATGTAAAACAAAAAAATATTCACTGCTTCGGTGGATTTATTTTTTTTTATTTATATGTTTGTCCCTGGATAACTGAAAAGTGTTTGTTTTCCTTATTAAATTATGATTTTGATTTTACCCTGAGTCTTAATGTTACACAGGACTTGATCAAATACCTTTCAGCATAACTGTGTCACGTACCTCTACTTCTGCATTTCTGCTCCTGCTGCCTGCTGGAGGCAGTACAATTAACAAGCCCTTCCCTTTCAGAGGAACCCCAACCACACATGGGATGAAGATTTAGAGATGAGCTCAGGGTTTATGGTGATTTCTACATAAAATATTTTGTCTACCACACACTCCTGTGAGTTCCCATTCAGGCAAGTGCTTAAGCACGTATGCAATGTTAAGCATTTAAGGCTAAAATATTATAAGTTAGTGCTCTCTGCAACCATAATGCTGCCAAACTCTATCAGAAGAGACACCCATAAGCTTTTCAATAGGTACCATTGGTGCCTGGCTACCTCATCTCTTCTCCTTCAATAAGCGATGCAGATGGTGGTGCAAAGATGGTAAATGGGTTCTGTGAGCCATTAAGTTTGTTATTGCCAACTTTGGTCCTAAAAAAGAAAAATAAAAAATGTATAGTTACTGTACTTTTAACTAAACAGGTAGAAATAGGAATTTTAAAGAAGTAGAAATAGGAAATAGGAGTTTTCTTATAAAATTATATAAATTATATAAAACATCCACATCTAAAGGAAGCCTGTTCCTCTTAAAAATATTTTATTTAGTCACTGTTTTTTTTATTTTTTTAAACAATAAGTGGTTGAAATTTCAGCCAGTCCTCCTGCTGATACTGTAGTTAAAAATGAGATGTCAAGTTAAATTCATTTTCCTATTGAAAGAGAAATTTAAATGCGATTCAGAAAAGCATGAGAGATCCATTCAGCTTAGTCTTATAAATGACAATTGAAATTGTAATGCAAAAGTTAAATGCTATGAGTTTCACTTGAAGCACTATGAGCTTCAAGCCATTACGTATTTTTCTACATGTAATAATAATAGCTCCTTATGCATACATACTCTTATTTGATTGTTATATGAAGGATGCTTGTTCATTTTTTATAAATAAGTATGTTAGTACATGTGCTGAAGTACAAAAATATGAGCTATTATTGAGCTAAATATACAACTTGAAGCTTTAATATCTGAGCTTGCATAAAAATTAATTAAATCAAAGAAATAAAAATAACATTCTGCATATCTTCATTTTACCTATTTTTGTCAGTGAAACTGTACTGAGGAAAAAAGGCCTGAAGACTTGACCAGCCATGATATCTCCCTGCAGTGACATTTATACACCAGGGATGAAATATGATACCATTTATCATTTGCTTCCATCAGCAACCTTTCAGGCAGGACATAAGGAATCATGCTGATACCTGACGAGAGCAAGATGAGGCAATCTACACCATGGACCAAGTATCCTTGAGGTGCTTTGTTGCTTATGTTTCCTCTAAATCACAAATTAAAACCTGATATTTCCTGTACCATAATCCCTGGTGTGAAATGTGAATTTATGATGAAAAGCAATCTTTCTGAAAAAGAGGAAGCCTAGTTCTGACTGTCAGTGTAACTACAAGTAGCACTAATGAACATCTGTATTTCATCATCATTACTATCATTGTGTCTATTTTTTATTATTTTCTTTGTGGCTCTATTTTATTACTGCTACTCATCATTTCATGTGTTTCTTCATGAGATTCTACTTTGTGCAGCTAGTAGACCAATTGTGAGATAATTGCAACAAGTCCTCCAACATTCTCCAACAAAAGGCAACTTCTTCCTTGAAACCAAACATAAAATTACCAATGTGGATTCAGAAGTGTATCTCCTAATATCCTAGGAAAATGAAATAATGCCTTTCCTTATTCTTCCAGTCAGGCATGTAGTCTGACATGTAGTAGTTTGACATGTAGTACATGTCAAAACATGCCTTCTATTATCCAAGTAGTGTGGCTGACAATAAAAGTAGACTGCATGTGATAATAGCTTGGGTTGATAAAAATTACCTGATGCTTTTAAATATTATATTTTCCCTTCCCTTCACCATTCTGCTATCTGACCTCTTCCCAAAATGAAAATCACAAAGAATTTTCCATTAATTTTTTCCCCTTCAAGTCTCAGACAGATAATTTTCCATTGTCACTTAGCTACAGTAATGAAGCTAAGGCTGAATGCCTGGAGGACTTCTCTGCAAGGAAAGCATTTGGAGAGAAAAAGCACCTTAACACTGAAATTATAAGTAAAAATGGTTATTGAGCAAGAACGCAGCTTGTATTGATACAATAAGGTCTGAATGGGCAGGACATCTTTGCAGCATATCATTGTAATATGGTCTTAATAAGAAAAGAGGTAAATACTTGGCTGGATGCAATTTGACATGGAAGGTGAAGAAACAAGACTCAAATCAGATATATTACAATTTTCCATACTGTCACAAGTGCAGTAAAGTATCTTTGTATGTAAATTAGCACTCTATAATTATGGCACTGGCAAAAAAGACAGGCTCAACCTGGGGAAAAAAAAATAAAAATTATTTAATCTTCCAGAATATAAGAAAGAGCAAATACAACCCAGTCTTGATACCTTCCCCCCACCCACCTTGCTGGGCCCTGTCTACTTCACTCCTTCCCCCTCAGCAGCGCAGGGGGACAGGGAGTGGGGCTTTAGGATGAGTTCCCCACAGATTGTTTCTACTGCTCCTTCCTCCTCAGGGGGGGAACTCCTCACAGTCTTTCCCCACTTCAGCACTGGTTGGAATTGGAGGTGGGTGAACTTCAAGCAGCTTCTCACACATGACACCCCTGTGACCCCCTGCTTCCAAAATCTTGTCTCACTAACCTAATTGACTTCTACGGACTTCAATGGAATCATTGTATAATGGGTGAAGGATGAAGTTCTGCATATAACTTGTCCATATAGGGATGGAAATATCTTTGGCCCTGTGACGTCTAGAACTGGGAGAAATGTGGTATTTAGGAAGTCTTAGAAAATGATTTTGCAATAAACAGATAAACAGTATTCTGTCATGGTAGTACCATTATTCCTCTCTCCTTTTTCAATGATCAAAAATATAGGTTGATCATCTTTCATTCACTTGATGAGACTTTGATTTATTGTTCCTATTTGTCATTACTCTGTTTTTTACTGTATCACTTCCATTCATTCTCTTTGTTTGCTCGTCACATTCACTTGCCTAAAATTAGGTTATTGATTAGATCTGTGAGGCAAGGAAATGTTTCAAATATATTGATGAGTTTTTATAGTCTGAGCAGGGAAACTGGCTATTTTGGACGGTCAGGAAAAATCCCAAATCCTCTTGAAAAAACAAGTGTGAAAAAACAAGAAGAGTAAGTCTCAGACGTATACTGACAAAATGTTACAGGAAAGTTAACAACTAATTAAAAAAAAAATTAATGCATTTTAGTTTACATAGTTCTTGGACATTTTATCATAATAGTAGATGTAAAACAAAAACTCCATGGTAGTCACTCTAGTTACTGTTGACCTGAAGTATTTCTACAAGAGTTCTATGTGTCATTTATCTTCACCATCTATTTTGCCTTTATAAGAAGTAATCTAAGACACATGGAGTAGTGAGGCAGTACCCTAACCCACAGTGAGAACTAGGGAACTGTTAGGTTCTCATAGCACTCCAGACACTTAGGCTATAAGAGTTTTGCAACAGGAAACAAAGTCTTTTCTTGCATGCACATTAAAAACCTTTCAGACAACTTTCTAAACTAACAAGAACACGAGTTCAATATATGTTTAGAAAAAGAAGCACAGAGTAAATTCAATCACCTAGAGGGTTCTTGATCTGGTGGCTCTCAGAAATTTGAAGGATAATGTGAATTTTCCCAGTTTTTATGCTGTTTTTGCCATGCTCCAAGCCATTCTGCAGTGTTAAAATAGCACGTGAGAGTTTTCATGTCAGTAAGATCTAAGCTGCTGGACAGAGGTTTATCAGGTTCTCCAAGACAAACCACACTCCCTTTCAATCCACATTCCTGTTCAGACTATTACAACTGAACCAGATCAATTCAGAACAGTAGGGTGGTGAATGAAAGAAAATTTATTCACATTTTACCCAAAGCACATCCCAGACTGTTAGAGGCTTTCTATTGACTTCCATAGATTGCAACATTTTGAACACAGTGAAAAAGCAATGTACTAGAAATAAGACTTTATGAATTCAAAGCCACTTGAGGCCTCCTAGTCCTTTTTGCAGCACACCAAAATTTTAATAAATCTTTGGTGAAATTGTTCAGAAATTATTTTAAGATATGTATTCATAAACTTTACAAAAAATAAAACATTTGCATAGAACAAAGATTTTGCCCTGCTTGCAGGGTATTTCTTTTATCATTGTATACAGCTTCCTTGTGCCTGCAGTGTGAAAGATGTTCTCTGCATCATATTTCACAGAGTAATATCCACACCCTATCAAGGCAGAGATCATTGGAAAGGCATTCTAATAAGCATGAAGTGCAGCCATGGAATCATTTTCCTGTTCATTCTCACCCTCCTCTCCCTAATTAACTGGTAGAATAATATCCACGTCCTCCATTTATAAAACTCTACATTCTCTACTGTTTAGTTCTATGACATGGGCATAAATACCATTGGGTACAAAGCAGCATTCTCTCCCCAGATCCTCACTATAACTACTCTTGATATAAGCCTCAGGGTGAGCAAAATTCAGTTCTTCTGTCATAGTTTTCCTATAGAAATAATGACTTTGAATTCCTGTATCTCATCATCTTCATTAGAAATTAAACATCAGCAACCTGCAGAAACGTATAGTAATGCAGATCTTTGACATTAAGTAGTTATTTTATATTTCTGCCATAGCCTTGCTTTAACTGCCTTCTCAGAGCATTCTCTGGTCACAATGATCAAAATTTTCTCATTGAGATCAGAGAAGGTGTGAAAAAGTTGTCAAACCCTTCACTTGGCCATCTTCAGCCAAATTGTTTTGGGGTTTTTTTTTGTCATTATGATTGTTTCTAGAAAAAGAAAGTTATAGAATCCTCCTGACATCTAATCAGTAAGTAAGAACTATGAAAATTAAGGTATTTGTAGGCCTAAATGGTTGGATTGAAAGCCATAATCAAGTTTCCTTCTCTAGTACACTAAATATTTCTCGCTGGATACAAAGTTATCCTGAAACAGAGAGTGAAAAGAGCTAAAGACTACTTTGTGTCCTGAAGATCATCTTTATAAACTGTTCATCATTTCCTTAGTGACTTTCTTAACAACTGTAACCTTAAGATTTTTGGGGTGGGAGGAGAATAGGAGTACATGTAGATGTGGAACAAGACAAAGGAATCTAACATGCCTATCACAGCTAAATCATATTCTTCTGTACCAAACTTCTGTTATCCTATTACTGGAAAGGAAATCTGGGACATCTGGGATCACTAAGTCCAACCATGCAAACACTCAACAAGCAAAAAAAACAAAAAAAGCAAACACACAAATAAAAACAAACCAGAAAAAAAACCCCCAAACAAAACCAACTAACAAAACCCCACAAAAACACATAACAAAGCCCCTACAATCTCAGTCACTATAGTGTGCAAATACTATATTAAAAAAAAAAAAAAAAAAAAGAAGCATGAAATCTTTTATTCTTGTTATGTGGGCTAAACCATCTCTTCCAGTAACAAGATAAACACTGCTTTATCACAGCTTGACAGAACATTTGTCAGTATCTGTGATTCATCCTTTAGATTATTTAAGATTGTAAAGAATCAGTGGAATAGTGACCCATCCTGGGAACGACAGGTGGGATTAATAGAATTCATGAGAAAAACAAGGACAAGGATGCATCTGGAGTGGAACAGAAATATTTGCTATGGAAAATATTTTTATCTTTTTTTTTTTTTTTAATTGAACAGAGATAAAGGAAGAGAGATGTGGGAGTACATGTAAATCTGTGAGTGATGGTGAGTGGAGGAAGAGATTTAAAGAATGTGCGAAAAAAATAATTGCCAAATACACAGAGTTCTTACACAGAGACCATCAGTGTTAACTGTGTGAGGATATCTAAAATATTAAAAAATTTCACTCTAATTTCAGTAACTTCCCCACTATATATCCAGCTAAACTTAAAAAAACACTAGATGACACAAATTTACAAGAACACATGATTTACAAGAACAAAGCTTGTTATGTATATGGTGCACTGCTTAGTCCGTGGATTCATTTCAACCTAATTGTAGAATGTGAATGAGTTATCTAGAAATTAAGATAGAATCAGATAGCTCAGATGTTAGTGTTTAGTGCTGAACAGGCTCTATATTTTAAGGTAGTATTTGTGTTAAAAAGGAAAAAAAAAGGAAAAAAAAAAAAAAAGGAAAAAAAAAGGAAAAAAAAAAGGAAAAAAAAAAGGAAAAAAAAAGGAAAAAAAAAAAGGAAAAAAAAAAGGAAAAAAAAAAGGAAAAAAAAAAGGAAAAAAAAGGAAAAAAAAAGGAAAAAAAAAGGAAAAAAAAAAGGAAAAAAAAAGGAAAAAGGAAAAAAAAAGGAAAAAAAAGGAAAAAAAGGAAAAAAAAAAGGAAAAAAAAAGGAAAAAAAAGGAAAAAAAAAGGAAAAAAAAAGGAAAAAAAAAGGAAAAAAAAGGAAAAAAAAGGAAAAAAAAGGAAAAAAAAAGGAAAAAAAGGGAAAAAAAAGGAAAAAAAGGAAAAAAAAGGAAAAAAAGGGAAAAAAAGGAAAAAAAAGGAAAAAAAAGGAAAAAAAGGGAAAAAAAAGGAAAAAAAAGAAAAAAAAAGGAAAAAAAAGGAAAAAAAAGGAAAAAAAAAGGAAAAAAAAGGAAAAAAAAAGGAAAAAAAAAAGGAAAAAAAAGGAAAAAAAGGAAAAAAAAAAGGAAAAAAAAAGGAAAAAAAGGAAAAAAAAAGGAAAAAAAAAGGAAAAAAAAAGGAAAAAAAGGAAAAAAAAGGAAAAAAAAGGGAAAAAAAGGAAAAAAAAGGAAAAAAAAGGAAAAAAAAAGGAAAAAAAAAGGAAAAAAAAAAAGAAAAAAAAAGGAAAAAAAGAAAGAAAAAAAGGAAAAAAAGGAAATAAAAGGAAATAAAAAGGAAATAAAAAGGAAAAAAGGAAAAAAATGAAAAAAAGGAAAAAAAAGGAAAAAAAGGAAAAAAAGGAAAAAAAGGAAAAAAAAGGAAAAAAAGGAAAAAAAGGAAAAAAAGGAAAAAAAGGAAAAAAAGGAAAAAAAGGAAAAAAAGGAAAAAAAAGGAAAAAAAAGGAAAAAAAAAAGAAAAAAAAGGAAAAAAAAAACCAACAACCAAAAATTTCCCCCACAAAATCGTTATAGGAACCATTTTATAAATTGATTTTACTTCAAGCTCACCAGATTTACTTGTAGATTATTGTAGACCCTGGCTGGACACCAGGTGACAACAAAAGCTGCTCAGTCACTCACCTCCTCAGATGGACAGGGGAGACAAAATAGAACAAAAGGCTTGTGGGTCTTGATAAGGACAAGGTGTGACCACTCATCATTTACCATTACAGGCAAAAGAGACTCAGATGGGGAAAATTAGTTTATTACCAATAAAATCAGAGTAGGATAATAAGAAATAAAACAAAACCTTGAAACACCTTCCCTCACCTCATCATTTTTCCTGGGATCAGCTTCACTTCTGAGCTTTTTCTACCTCCTCCCCCACAGCAGTGCAGGGGGAGGAGCAATGGGGGTTGCTATAAATTTATCACACATTGTCTGCCCCTCCTTCCTCCTCAGTAGGAGAACTCCTCACACTCTTCCCCTGCTCCAGCTAGGTGTCCCTCACACAGGAGCCATTTCTTTATGAACTTCTGCAATATAAGTCTTTCTCATGGGATACAGTTTTTTATGAACTGCTGCATCTTGGGTCCCTCATGGGGTCACAAACCTGCCAGAAAACCTGCTCCAGTGTGGGCTTCTCTCCATGGGTCCACAGGTCTTACCAGAAGTCATCTCCAATGCATTCTTTCCACAAAGTCTCAGCCTCCTTCATGTGAATCCACCTGTTCTGACATGGGGTACTTGCCAAAGGCTTCAATTGAAGATATGTTCCACTGAAAGCCTCTATGGGCTGTAGGGAACAACCTGCCTCACCATGGCTGCAAGGGAAAATCCAGTTTAGCACTTCAACCCTTACCAAGTAAATGGTGACAAATAAATCCAAATGTAATTGAACATCCACATATTTACAATTGTCATCCTATAAAACATTATTATCATGACTAACCCTTGGTCATCAAGATTTTATCTCTACATCTTAATTAGTAGCAATACTTAGATTTTTTTTTTTTTTTTTTTTTTTTGGTAATAATATTTGGGAAAGAGTCATTTACTCACATGTAAGCTTAAAAGTAAAAGCTATTCATGCAGGGCTTTTGTTATTCTATGTGAGAGTGGACTACATAAAACGTTCTGAAAAGAAGTTGATGCTGTCTTTATAGAAAAACTTCCTTCAGTGTTTTTAGTGCCAGTCGACAGGCAAATTATAAGCAGCTACAGACTTGGTTCTATGAAAGGCATCTTAATTAACTTGAGAATTTATTTAGTCGTGAAATCTTCTACTCCTGAAATTTGTTTAAACAGATACTGCAGAAGTAAAATGAAATTAGTTTTTAAAGGAAAACAAAAGCCCAGTTATAAGTGTAATTTTTAGTTCTTACAAAGTAAGTATTATGAAATTCTGTCTGTCTAAACATTCTACTTAAAGATTATTTTATACTGTATCTTCAGTAAGACTTGATTGTCTTGTTGATTTGAAAGATATTATTTATTGTCGATACTTAATCAGTTAAAATGTTAAAAAATGTTTTTTTAATGAAGGACAATTACCTCATATTTTGCTAAGTTTCAATTATCTCTGTGTCGAAAACAGATTAGCATATTCTGCACTGGAAAAGTGGGCAGTCAGCCACTGCAAATTTGGAAAATAATCGACATATTTAAGAACTGATTTGGAAAACACCCTAAATTTCATTTTTGATTTAGAATAGGAATAGAATGAGAAAAAAAAAAAAAAGAGAAATTGATTTTGTTGTTGTTTCCAGATTTACTCCAAACAACTTTCCAAAACCAGATATAGAACTCCTTTCATACTTCTAGTTCTTTGCAAGATCATCCATAGTCTATCCTTCTGTCCTTTTCCCCTGCTTTACTAACAAATTTAAGACAAATTTGTTTAGATAGACTCTGGAAGTGACAAGAATAAATTGAAAATTAAGTACCATTTTCCAAAAAGCAAGCCAGTATTTTAGTCTCTTCTGCTGTATTCCCACCATTCCAACAAATCTCTTTTTTTGTCTTTAATATTTTTTGTCTTCAGTATAATATCAGTTCTATCACTTAAAACTTTTCATTATAAAAGAGGAACTTGACTTAAAAATAAGTTTTCTAACAAAGAGACTTTAGAATGCAAGCAGTACAAAGAAGGTAGGATGAGGAGTTGACAGTGTGTGATGGTGAGTTGAAAATGGATGATGCAAAGTAAAAAAGGAAAGAGAAAAAATTGACACCACCAAATAAAAAAAAAATCTTAAGAAGGCTTATTTGCCTTCTACTAGGAGAAATCCTCTCTTCACATATTGTAAGGGGTCTCGGGAGAAGTACATGGAATAAGCCTAATCAGTAGTAATAGAAAGTCCACTTGCAAGATAACATCCAGAATTCTTCTTGGCAGACTTTCTAAATTGCATTTAAGCTTTCAGTGGTTGTAAAGGATCCAAGACACATTGAATTCAGTGCATGAATTTATGCATGACTCTCTTGTTTTATAACTGACAAGCTTATTGATGTATGTCACAAAATCCACTTAAAAAAAACCCACATTTTTTTCTAAAAATTTGCGGAATTTTATAGCTCTTAGTTAAAACATTCATGTTCTAAGAATAAAGGCTTTGGTGAAAAATGGTTTTTTCCCCTACCCTATAGTACTTTAAAAAGAGAACACTCACTGGCCTGAAAATTCTGGGGAAAAAAAGAAATCCAGGACAAAATAAAATAAAATAAAATAAAACAGTTCAGTATACACTGTATAAGCTGGAAATTCTGACTGTCTGCCTGCAGATATTGTTATCAGATATTTAGATAACTGTTTATCAAGAACCATTTGTTACTTGTAAATAACGGGGTTTTTTGCAATTTAAGTATCTGCCCATGAGAAAGAAGCTGCAGTAGATATTTACTGTTAACATCCTTTCATGATCAAATATGAGAGCAATGCTGATTAATCAACTCTCAATCATCAGCCTACTACTATGCCTTCCTTCAAGGCCATAATTTGCCAAAATCAGTTATTGCACAAAGAAAATAAATCATAATGGGCTATGTGTCATACCTATGACAGGATTTGTGTATCTACAGTTCTTTATATATTTGCTGAACTGTTGACATCTATGTGATGAACTGTGAACAGAAAGACATGTTGGTCTATACTGTCAGGTTACAACAAACATTAAAAAGCAGTGAAAGTAGAAAGCCAAAAAAAATTTCTCTTTTTCCTTGAGGTTTTTTTTATTTATTTATTTAGTGCTTTGTTTTGATCATCCAGTAGCAATAACAATGCTAATAAAGCAGTTTTGATAGTAACTCCAGGGTGCAACTTTTTTTTACTGTTTGGGAAACTGATGACTTACGTTACCTCCCCATTATGGGCTCAAAACTTTGACACCAATGGGCATAGAGTGAAGAGAGTATTTTCCTTCAGTCTTACCTCCCACTCTTTTATAAAATGAACAGCACGGAGGAAATTATCCAAGAAGTTCACAACCTTCTACCTTACTCTCAAACCAGCCATTTTCCTGTCAGCTGCAATAACACCAATTATTATAGGCATAATCCCCTTCTGGTGCTAATTTAGTGAAAAATGTAACTTTGAATAATGTTGAAATAAAAAGTCAATTGATTTACCCCCTATCAGAACTTTAGTAATTAGAACAATTTGCATAATATAATTATTCATGTTGTTTCTAATTTAATTTTAAATAAGTTCAAATTGATAATGAAACTTTAATGATCTTTGAATATAGGCTATAAAAACAGGCAGGGAAATCAAGACAGCTATCCAGCTCTTATCTTTTAAACCCTGTTACATCTCTTAGGAAAAAAAAATATCTATTATGTATGTTAATTTAACAATTATTTTCTGCATTTCAAACTGTTGGCATTTTTATCTGTGCAGAAAAACAACTGAGCGAAATATCTTAATTTTTTTTTTCTGAAGAACAGAGGCAAGGTGAACTACAACAATTAAAGGGATAGAGTAAGTTGTAACTCTACACCTTAGTCTCACTACTTCACTATACTGTTTAAAAAAAGGTAGTATTTATTTTTAATTAGTATTGTAGTGTGTTAAATCTGCTGTGATAATTGGCAGTGTCAGTAGCATTTGTCAACTTAATCTACAGAAGATATTGTGTGGAGAAGCATTGTGTTGCTTCATGCTAATCTTCTCTTTCAGTTGATCTTGGTACTACATACGATTGGTAGCAAAATACCTTCTCTTTTATAAAAAAACCCGTATTTATACATGATGGGCTTTTTAAAAAAGAAACAGTCATTCATCTAAATATTTAAAAGGTGTGTCAATACAAAAAATTATCTGCACATTGTATGGTTAATCAACAGGAAAAACAATATTTTTAACCAAGCAACTGATTTCTCAGTCAGGATTGATTTTTTCCCCTTTCTCAGAGCCTGGGGCTTCCATCATTGAAAAATTATTGGAGATATCTTGAATGCTGCTTCACAGTTGTTAAGACTGAATCATCACAATAGTAAGATTGTTATATGAATCAACACAATAGTTTCCACTGAAAAAATACTCACCAAACAATCATCTGTTACTGCTGTGATAAAAATAGAGCATTCCCAAGACAGCTGATCTCTCTCTTCAATAATCATGGAAATGAGAAAGAACTTGAATCAGAGGACCCCACCCACATTGACTAGAAACCCCTGTGATTCTTGCAACAAGAGGTATACACTTTGTGTGTGTATTTTACTGAGGAAGATGCTCTACCTTTAATATACATAACATTTCAAGTAAGAAACAAATCAGTCTTCTAACTGTGGGAAAATGATAAGAGGCAATCCTGGTAAACTTCATGGAAGTGATTTAATAATCTGCTACACTGAATAAGTCAGGGAAAAAAAAGCAGCAAGGGATCAAGGTAGCAACAGATGAGCAGTGGTGAATTTCCCATAATTTCTGCAAAGATTTTGTTTTGGTTTGATTTTGGTTTGCTTTTCACAGGTGTTTTTGGCAAGAATTTTTATGTTTGTTTGGGCAAGGGGCGGGGCTAGGGTTTGCACTTTGGGTTTCTTGGATTGTTTTTCCCGAGAAGCTGGTTTCTATTAACTTCATCAAAAAATAGTTGTCCAGCTTCCTGCTGGTTGTGAGAACAAACATATCTTTTGAATACCAGGCACAGGCCTCAGAAAAAAGCTAGGATAAAGACCAGCTATAGCTTTGAAAGTCTGCTCCAGGCTCTAACTACGTATATTTTGAATCACAGGAGAACTTGCAGCACATTAAAAATCTATTAGATTAGAGCACTATCATGATTACTTTTTTTCCCCATGAACCAATTGATTTAAACTGATTTTCATTTTAAAAAAAATATTTCTACTCTTGTTTTTAATTAATGCTTTTCACTGAGGTTTTTTTTCAACTAATTTAACCTTAAACATATAGCTATTGTTGCAACGTATTCCAGTACATTTTTTAAACTATTTAAATCTATGAATATTCATTTTATAAGCATTACAAAACACATATGAAGTGAGTTCAACAGAGAAAAATGCCACTATCAAATGTGAACATTTAAAATTATCGAATTCACACCCTTCAAAGTAATTTATATTTTAGGACTGACCAACATACTACTATTATTAATGTTAGATGGTCATAATGACATAAACATTCACAGAGAAATCCTATTAGCTAAAGTATTGCATAAAAGCATTACCTATAATATAAATTCCCTGTAAATAAACATATTCATTAAAAATTAGTATTTATATATGCACACATACACATATATATAAAGAACTCTGTGAAATACACGAATTTCTATTTGTGTTTTGCAAAAAAAGTTTGTCTTGTTTTTGGTTTTGATGACTAGCAAAGGATTGCATTACCAGTAAGTGTCACAATGTTTAGTTGGATTTTCATTACAAATAAAACCAAACTAACCCATAAAATTTGAAAATTCAGAACTCTTGGCACTGTTTTATCCCACAGTAAGATATTGTGTCTGGGAAGATTGTGGAGCAGATTCTCTTAGAAGGTCTGATAAGGCACATGGAAGACAGGGAAGTGATCCAAGAAAGTCAACATGACTTCACTAAGGGCAAATCCTGTCTGACAAACCCAGTGGCTTTCTACAGTAAGATAACTACATGTGTGACAAGGGATGACCTATCAATGTGATCTGTCTGGATTTCTGCAAGGCCTCTGACACACTACCCCACAATATCCTGATCACCAGGCTGGAAAGAGATAGATTTGATGGGTGAACTGTTCATCGGATAAGGAGTTAGCTGAATGGTCACATCTAGAGAGTGAAGGTCAGCTGCTCAAAGTCTAAATGGATGTTGGACTAGATGACCTTTAGAGGTCCCTTCTAACTCAAATTATTCTGTGGTTCTGTTATTCACATTAGGACTTTTTGCAGAACCAAACATTTCAACATTATTCAGAACTACTTTTTAAACTGTACTTTCATTTTACTTAAATTTATTTTATATTTATGTTTTTGTTAGTATCAAGTGACTTAAATACTCTAAATTACATTATGTGCTCTGTTTTTTTACCTTTTGTATTTTTTTCAACAATAATGATTTTAAATATATTTAAAGATACCAAATAATAAAAATAATTTTCACAACTTGCTAAATCTGTTCCTAATTATCTGACATTTTAAAATCCTGTGAGCTGCCACCTCTAGGTACAAAGAGAAAAAGCAGAATGATAAACAGTATTGAAAACACCTGGATAATTTTTCTTCCATTTCCTTCTGCAAAATCTATCTGTTTTCCCAAGTGCAAATATATCTGAATGGTTTGGATTTTAAACCTTAAACAGCTCTTTACCTGGACATGATGCGTATTTTACAAAAGGCACAGATATCAATGTCTTGTATTTTGTATTTGTCTATTTAGAGGGATTCATCACTCTATCTTCCTCTTCAGGAGCATTTCACTATTCTAATTCATTTGTCAAAAAATGTCACAATTTTTGAAAAAAGTAAGCAATAGTTTCAAAGTATCTGAAATCTCAACAAAGCAGTGAATATCCCAAAACCATTTTGAGTAGGCAGTATATCAGTATTGTAAGTGTAATCAGAATGAGAATAAACACACTGTTTGACTCTAAGATCAACACATTACAATTATCGACACAATTTATTGTCTTTATCACAGTACAATTCTAGTAATTTGTGCAGAATGCACCAATAAATCTGCAAAAGCATATTGTTTAGTAGAACATTACCAAATACAATCTTGCAAATCATTCAAGAAAAACAAGATGTCAGGGGGTTATTCTAAAACTAAGGTTTTTATGCAAGTACATTATCTAATAACATTTAAAGAATACATAAAACATACTCTAGTCATTACCTTTTTTATGACACATACCAATGTGAATTATGGATAGTTCTAGCAGGCAATCAAACCAACAGAAATCTATGCTAAGTTTTTTTTAGTGTTTCCATTAATGCATCATTGCAGTAATAAAAGCACTGATCTTGAACTCATTGAGGCAGTTAGAAATGGAAAATTGTTTAATAACATTACATAAAGAATGAGAGAGGAATTTATTAATGTAACATACAGATGATTTGCTATCTGAAGGATTATATTAAACAATATTTGGTTATCCTAATTGAAATAAAGAAAGAGGAAATTCACTATATCAAAAAAAAAAAAAAAATCTGCAAGTAAGAAATTAGGAAATAGGAAACACTGGTTTCCTTTTATCAGAATTAGACTAAAGCTACCAATAGATCTTGTACCCTATCTGTTAAAATGTCTGCATATCAGTTCAGTGTCTACTGCTTCTCACTAAATATGTGTACACATCTATCCTAAGAGTCTAAAAAGAAAAAATATTTTTCCAAGCATAGAAATATAAAAATAGTAATCAAATCATACCCTCTAATTAAATTCAGACATGAATAATAGCTCACCAGAAATGTTTAGTATCATCAAAACTGTTTGCCCTGCCCTGTATCTCAAAGTGAAAGTTACTAAAAATAATAAAAAATAATAATTTTAAATCAGATGAATAATCTCATTAATAATGCAAGAACAACACTTAAATACTGAAAGTTAATAATTTTAGGTGTTGCTGGTTTTTACCTCAAGAGCAGGTTTAACATATTTTCTATGCTCTTGTTTTTATGCTCTTTCACAGATTCAGCAACAATTCCAAGATACAGAGGTGAAATAAAACCTTACAATTGGTCTCTGCATCCCATGTTGCTAAAATAAACAATTTATTGAGTCACATTAAAAATTTATTGCAGTTTCCATAATTGAACAAATGTTCTAAGAAATTAAGGTAGAAAAGAACACCAAAAAAGTTCATAAATAAATAAAGTAATATGGAATAAAAGAAAAACTGTTAAAAGTAGACCTAAGAAAATTTGACTTTACATAAGGAGACAAGATGAAAATATCTAGTATTGTATCTCTTTTGCTTAACCAGAAGATGATCTGACCACACTACAGACAGAAGTAGAAAACACTTTGTTTTGCAAAAGAAGTGAAGAATTACCTCATTTCCACCAGGAAATCCCAAGTATTGTCTAGAGACCAAGTGAAATTAATCAATTTGAGGAACATTCTACAGAACAGTAAAGACATTTTTTAAAGAATAATACATATATCAACAGACTACAAGTCTAAAGCAATGTTCAGATCATCCTCTACCCATTGATTTCGCTCACTGTAGGAGAACTATTTTAACTCCCTGAAGCACAGCACATTTACTTTTCCCTATCCCTTCTCTAATACAATATTTATTTATTTACTCAACAAGTCTAAATTTGTAAAGGAAAAAAATCTCTAAGAAGTCTTAATATACTGTCAAGTAATGATTGTATTTCTTTAATAGAGGAAGAAATTAGTCTTTCACTAGCTAATATTAATTGAAGGAAAATAATTTAAATATGAAAATACCTAGTAATGGAAAAATAATTGATTCAAGATAATTTCAGCCCAGTCATTGTAAAACAATTGTGAACCTGAGGGAGCAAGTTCTCTTCTCAGTGGTCTTGTTGGATTAGGCTTTTCTAATCTGTTGCTAACATTCCTCTTTCCAGCTGCTATGAAAGTCAATTTTTGTATGCCTACCATTGCACACAGTTACATGGTTCCATAATCAGCCTTAGTAATCAAACACACTTGGAAGTGCTGAAAGGAAAGATATGGCATTTATTCATCCAAAAGGAAGCATAATAGTTAAATCTGGACAAACTAAATTTTCCTGGAGTGATCTTCTGTCTTGATGAGCCATAAAAATCATAGGTACTTCTAAACGACATTAACATCCTAAGTAACAGTTTGGAAAATAAAGCAACATTTACTTTTAGATGTTTATTAGTGGCTTTTTGTTGTTGTAGTTTGGGCTTTTTTGGTTTTGTTTCTTCTTTGGATTTTTTTTTTCTTTTTATGAGTTTTTTGTTTTTGTGGTGGGTTTTTCTGCACTGAAGTAATTAGTTATTAGGCTTTGGAAGTGCTACCCTGATTGATCAGTGGAATTCCAGAATGTCTATGTTAAGTTTTGGAACATATTTTTTTTTATTTTTTACCCTTCTTCATGTTTTAATTTTCTTCTTACAACAAGGACAACAACAAGAAATAACAGGTTATTTGGAAAGTAAAGTTATAGCAAGCTTAAAAAGAGAATCATTATATAATATTACTAAGTGAGAGTCTAACAGAATTACTGAACATGCATAAGCAAAAAATGAAGCCCACAGATCAAGTAATTTGATGATCCAAACAGCAGAAGAATGTGTGAAGCAATTAACTGGTTGAGACAGCTCCTACAGTTAAGAAGACAGGCACTTTCTGAACTTCCATCCTACTTGACCAAATGAGAATACAAAAGAGGCAGTCAGACTCTCAGAATGGCTCAACTATCTCAGAAGTTTTCAGACATTAACCAATCCACAAGTATTCTCCTACCTATTGTTAATTTGTAATGATGCAAATATATTTACTCTAGTTCTTGAAAGAAATGAAGTTTAAAAACAAAAGCATGAGAATGCATGACTGAAGTCAGAATCACATGGAAGCACTACCTGAAGAGAAAGAAAAAGGAAACTTGGAGACATTAACATATAACTGCCAGTTTAAATATATATGTGTGTATAAACTGCTACTCTAGATGTCTTTGATAGCCACCATGAACTCTGTATCTTGAAATTAATAATAGAAATATTGGACACATAAAATAGCTCTTTACAGCAGTGTCCAAAGACTCTTTTTAGACAGTGTTCAAAGACTCTTTTTAGACAGTGTTGTGTCTAAAAGTGGGGTCCATGACACAGCGTGCAAAAAGCCAATCCACACACAGACTTGAGATATATGCTTCATAAAAGAGAGCAAGGTGGTATTCCACAAACCAAGCTCAGTTTCCCAAAATGCAAGTGCTACTTCTGTACCCAAAAAGATGAAAAACAACTTTATATCTAAGTATTCTATCATTCATTCAAAACCCACCTGGATGCATTATTGTGTACACTAGATCATCCTACTCTTGCAGGGGCATTGGACCCTTTCATGGTCCCTTCCAACCCCTAATATTCTGTGATTAGCATACATAATTAGTTAACTAACTCCTCACTTCCATTTAAAGTGGTAATGTTAAAAAACTTCATTTGTGCATGCAAGAAGAGTAAGGTGCTTTTTATTAGCGGTGGTCCCTCTAGCCATTGGTGGGTATTTTAGTATGCTAATAGTCATTAATATGTTAATAGGATGTTAATACAGTGAATCCAATTAGTGTTTTCTACTCAGTGCTCAAGGCTTTAACCAAGATAAGCTGTGGGGAGTTGGGACCAGTGTGCAGACTTTTATCTGCTTTGCAGGCCTGTCTCAAGGGTTGATGACTACTTGGGATGTATTTTTTTTCTAATTGGAATCTTGTTTTGTCTAATTCTTACTGTTTCACTATTATGTGAGCCCTACACTTATTTTACATGTCTCTTGTTCTCATTTCTGTAATTTTTCTGCAAATATGTTTTTTCCCCTAAAATCCTACTTATTTCAACTAATAACTGACATCATCAGGACACTTTCTCTCTAAACTTGAAAAAGAATTAAATAAATCAGGTAAAAATACCCTGTCTGGTACGAAGGACATTTAAGTGTGAAATGTAAGACAATACAGAAATATCTTTGGCTAAAGCAGGAAGGGTAGGACTGTATCCTCTCTGTTTCTTTACAGGTCAGCACCACTCATGTGGTTGGAAATTGCTGTTCTTCCACCCAGCATACATCTGCATTTCACTTCAAGATATAGACAGCTACATTAAAGAACAGAGATAAAAATATGTTGCATCAGCTGGCTCAGGAATTCAAGAACTTTGCACAATGGCATATTTAGTCTGGTGAAAACTGAGATAAAAATAGATTTGCTGATAGGCATATGCAAAGATAGTGGAATATGTGGTAATAAAACATGGTCTATTTCTTTGTTCCCTTTAGCATTCTTGACAATTTACTCACCCTCTGAAGTTAAAAGCATTCTAAACTAATGATCTTAAAAGATTACACTTTAACTGTCTCACAGAATGAGGAGTGATCAACTAACTCAAGAAGATATTCACACCATTTTTACTAACTTAGGGAAGGCTTTTTACATAACCAATTGATCCACTCAACTGGTAACAGCCATTAGCTTGTCCCTTCTGGGATGGGGTAAATTTACAGCAGCTGAGGCAACTCCTTGTTTTCTTCCCTGAACTCCATGAACACATTACCTGTACCCTTCTCTTATCCTTCTTCCATTGGGTGGTTGGTGTTGGTCAGTCACACTGGTACAAGAAATACACTATCTATATCCATATGCTCCTACATAAATACTAACACAATAAAGACTGATTGCAATCTCTGTAAAAAACTTCAACTATAAATCATTTTTATTTTTCCTATGGAGTTAAATTCAAAGAATCTCAAAGTTTTTTCAGTACATCATCTTGTGCCTATTGATGTGATGCTCATTAACCCAGCATGAGTTATAATAATATTAGACACACTAAAAAGTAAAAGATAAAAAAGAGACTGTTTTAGTCACTGAACCAAAGCCTGTTGTTTAATAACTGATTTTTAGCTAATAATGATAAAAAAAATCTTGCAGTTCTCTCCAGTGAAACAGCATGTGTCAAATACATAGAAATTTCTTTTAATTTTTAATGACATATCCTAAAACTTTGCTGCTTTGATCACAAAGTTAATGGACACTTAGATGAGTACTAAAGAAGGGAATAATAAATAAAAGCCATAAGAAAAACAGGTGAGCTTGGACTCAAGCAAGCATTGTACTTTACTGTTAAAATACTATTTCTTTGAAACTGTTACCTTAAGTAGAGCAAGCTGGATGTTCTTTTCTACATTTTGAAATCATTATTTGAAATACTCAGAAAAAAACAACTTAATATATAGAATCTTTTAGGTTGGAATGGACTTTTAATGATTAAACCAGCACAGCCATGTCCAACACTAAACCATGTCTCCAAACACCACATCTGCAAGTCTTCTGAATACCTCCAGAAATGGTGACTCTACCACTTCCCTGCACAGCATGTTCCAAAACTTGATAACTCTTTTAATGAAGAAATCTTTCCTAATATCCAATATAAACCTCCCTGGAACAACTTGAGACCATTTGCCCTTGTCCTATAACTTGGAACCATAGAATGTCAGGTTGGAAGAGATTTCAAGGATCATCTGGTCCAACCCTTCTAATATTATTGTTTAATGATATGTCCCAGCACCCCATCAAGCTGAGACTTCCAAGGTGGGGGAATCCACCACTCCCTCTGAGAGACCATTCCAATGTCTGACTGTCCCCATAGTCAGAAATTTTCCTCTTGCATTCAAACAGAACTTCCCCAGGACCACCTTGTGCTCATTATCTTACTCTCTTATCTTGTCATTGTGATTCCTTGTAAATAGGGAGTCTCCTATATCTGCCCTTTAGGTACCTTTATTGTATTAAGGTCTCTCCTAAGCCTCTTCTCAAGGCTGAACAAATGCAGTCTTCTCAGAATCTCCTCACATGTCAGGTGCTCTAGTCCTCTGATCATCCTCGTGGCTCTTTTCTGGACCCTCTCCAGCCTGTTCACGTCCTTTTTCTACAGCAGGGACCAAAACTGGATGCAATACTCTGCTTGTGGTCTGACAAGTGCCGAGTAGAGTGGGATGATGCCTTCTTTGTCTCTGCTTGTGATGCCCTTGATGCAGCCCAGCATCCTGTTGGCTTTCTGTGCAGCTGCTGCACTGTTCACTCATGTTGGGCCTGTTGTCCACCAAGACCCTCAGGCCCCTTTCCACAAGGCTGCTTTCTAGCCAAGTGAATTCCAGTCTGAGCTACACGCCTGGGTTATGTGTACCCAAGTGCAAGACCTCACACTTCCACATTGAATTTCATAAAGTTCCTGTCAGACCAGCTCTCCAGTCTGTCTAAGTCATCCTGGAGGGTGTCTATCCCTTCTGTCTCTCCACTCACCTTGGTGTCACCAGTGAACTTCATCAGGGTGCTCTTGATCCCATCATCCAGGTCACTTATGAAAATATTAAATAGCATCAGGACCAATATCAGTCCTGTGTAGCTCCACTTGTGACCCATTGCCAGTTGGAGGATCAACTATTTACCCTCTGGGTACAATCTGTCAGGCAGTTCCCCACCCACCACACAGGACACTTGGGAAGGCTATGACATGTCAGTTTCTCCAGGAGGAGGCTGTGTGGTACTGTATCAAAAGCCTTGGAGAAGTCCAGGACACCGTATCTCCTGAAATTAGGATATGGTGTCCTAAAAGAAAACTTCATTCTTAACTTTCAAGTATGTGAGATGTTTACAGCATTCAGAAACTGGGTAAGTGATTGGTCACTTAAAATACACAGCAACTAAATAGTTTAGTTAAAACTAAAATGCAACTAAAAAGATCCCTAAAAACTTGATAAAAATATATTAAATGAAAGCAATTATAAAACATTAAAAAAAATTCCAAAACCTCCAAAAAACTAGTGATGCTAAAAGAACAGAAAAAGAAATCCAATAAAAAAATAAATCAAACAAATACAATTAAAAATATTAAAAACATTCTGTAAAAGTAACATTGGCAAATGTGATTAGAAACATCAAAAAATAGCTTTTAAAAATTATTTTCAGGACTGTGAACTGAAATGAACTGTTCATAATATGTTTAATTGAATCTCCTTTATCTAACTGTTAATTTTGTCACAAATTGTGTGAATCGTGTACTTGAACTTGCCTATATATACAAAATTGCCTTGCAAAAATCGGAGCACCACGATCAGAGACACTTGCTCCTCTAGGTTCTGTTCAAAGGTACTTGTAATGTGGACACTTTGAAATTTATTTTTTTTTTTAAATTGCCTCTTGAATCAGCAAAACTACATCCAAGCTGACATGGAATGGCACCAGCGTCATTTGCTCTGTCTAAAGATAAGCTCATGTCATCAACCCCCCCACTTTTTCAGGGCTAAAAAGATAAAATGCTAATCAAAATGGCTCCTCCTAGAGTTTCCAGACAGGTGATGCAAATTGGTATCAAATACAACAAATAAAGAATTCCGGAAAAAACTGAATATAAGAGGAAGATCCGAATTTACCAGATTGCAACCTCTGGCAATAACTGATGAGAAGAAGGAACTTTTTTCTATAAAATTTCAGAGGAAAAAGCAACAAGAGAAGCGACTCAGCAACGAGCACCGGGGCGAAAAGAAGCAAAAAGCAGCGGTGTCCAGGGACCAGTGAGACCAGTGAGAAGAGATGGTGATCCCGGCGGTTAGGAGGATACTTCAGAGGGTGAAAAGAATGCTAATTGTTTTCTTTCTTTTCTTAATAGCCCTCTCCCTGGGGTGATTAATTTGTTTAAAAACCTGTTTTCCCTGCCTTTCTCTTCTACTATTAACTCCTTCCTAAAGCTCCTTTCAGCGTGGTGATATTTTCTCTGAAATAAACTGTTGTAATTCGTTTAAACCATAAAACTGGTTACTTTTGCAATTTGTAGGACATAGATGTGCAGTGGCTAATATTTCCTCACAAAAAAAAAAAAAAAAAAAAAAAAAATTAATATTAATAGTTATCATGACAGTACTGAACAAGGTGAGAATAGATAGAATGTTGGCCAGCACAGAGTTGGTTGTGTCAGATGATGGTGTACAGTTGGCAGCAGACTGTTGTCCTAGACCATCAGAAGAAGGTGACTCTGCCCCTCATCTCCCTGGTAAGATCTCATTTGGAATAGTGCATCCAGATTTGAAGTCTCCAGCACAGGAATGGCATGGACCTGTTGGAGCAGCCAGAGGATGGCCACAAAAATTATCAGAAGGATGGAACACATCTCCTGTGAGAAAGGCTGAAAAAAATGTGGTTGTTCAGTTTGGAAAAGAGAAGGATCCAGAGGTCTCACTACAGCCAAAAGCAAGGGGAAAACCATATTTACTTGTTTAGTACAGATCTGGAAGAAGCTTAAGGCTTCTGCCTTATTTGCCCACTCACAATAATTACTTCCTTTTTTTATCTTCTTTCACCTGCTGAAATTAAGAATTGACCATTAATGTCTGAATCTCATCCTGCTGTTTGATTATATCAGACAACCTGTGCCTCTTAATCCTCCTTGAACTTTAAGGGAAATGGTCAAGAACGCACACTTCTCCATGTTGGAGTAGGGGAAGAACGTGAGGAGTCCTCCTCTTCCTGAGGAGAAAAAGTGGCAGATACAACATGTGGTGAATCAACCCTAAACTCTCACTCTTCATTCCCCTGTACCACTGAAGGGGAGGCAGAAGTGAAATAATCTGGGTCTAAGAAGTGAAGGGTGGGGCACTATAGTGTGAAGATATGGATGTGTTCTCTCTTTCTCCTTCTAGATAAATCATGTTTTTTTCTTTCCCAAGTTGAACCTGTCTGTTCTTTGCCTGTTACCCTGACTGGGGAATGCAAATCTTATCTTTGTGTGGATTAATGAGCCTTTAGATGTATTTTCTCCTCCCTGTCCCACAGCGGGAGTTGGAGCTGAGTGAATGGAGGCCTGGTTGTTACCAGCTGGGCCTAAACCATGACATACTGTTATGTTTATCCCTTGCAGTGCAAAGATGAAATAAAATGCAGCAGCTGCTCAAGAGGAAAATCTATTCATAGATATTAGTCACATTAGTTTGCCCTCTTGTGTGTATCTATACATGTCGATACATACTTTTCCGAACATATGTTACATACATAGCTATCTGTCCTCAAAGGAAACTGTGGATTTTAGGTGACCTATCACTTCTCCGGTTTCTGAATGCTGTAAATGTCTCACATGCTTGAAAGGTAAGAATTCAGTTTTATTTTAGGACACCATATCTTGTGTTACAAATTTATTGGGTCATCTCATATAATACAGTTATTCTCAGGATATGACTGGCACAGGAAAAGTACCACTTACTAGAGAACTTAGTCATAGAAATCATCAGTTCATTTTGAACTGGGTTGTAAGAACAAAGCATTTAGTTTAAGCTAATTGTATAGGTTCTCTCTAAGGCAGAAAAGGATAAGTGGGATGGCATTTGCTCTAGAGGGACGTATCTATTTCATTGCCTATAAAGAGATCTGATAGAACTACTGAGGCTAAGTGCTTTTATTTTTGACAGTTAAATTTAAGTGAGATGAATTCCACACTGAGTACCAAGTGCTACTGAAAATTTAACCTAAGTAGTCTAAGGTTGTATCAGAACAGTAATGTAGTTTTTGGAATCCTATTTTCTTGTTTTCATGACTAGTACTCTAATTATTGGTCCATTCTTCCTCTGCATGAAAAGTAACTAAGTAAAATTGTTTTAATGGTTTTGAATCTGTGTTTGAATTCAGTTGAGGATGTCAGATATGAGGTGAACTCAGAAGATCAGGAAACAGTCAATTACCAGCCACACTGTATTTTTACAAATTCCTCATTTGTCTTCTAGTACTATGAATGGAGACAGTTAAGAGGCATAGGCTGCTGAAATATGGTAAAAAATCTCGATCTCAACAAACATTTAGCTGTCTTGCAGAGGCAAGATAATTCAGCAAATAGTCATTTATTTATCAGGATTTTTTTATTCATGTATACCTTGTTGAACTTACTGGAGTGAAGGCAGGTTAAACATTCTTTTCTCACTTGTGGAAACAAATTATTAGATACATCTATAAATAAATAAAGAAGTAGCTTATCTTAGGACAGAAATTTCTTATATTGTGGGACTGAGAACCCAAAGGAACAATAAAACCAATCAAAGATTTATTTTTTGTAGCAAAAGAATTGAAACTAAGGTTTCAATCTAATTCCTAACCTACTTCCTAGGTTAGGAAGTACTATAAAGGGAAGTGTGCCTATTATATTATAGTATTACTATATTATATACTATTCAACCTATTATAAAGTCATAATAGGTTGAAAAAGAAACTTTTCCACAGGGAAATAGTGTTTTGTATAAAATCTATGAAAGTCAGAAATAGTAATTCAATTAAATTTCAAGATGGAAAATGATTAGGAGGAAACAATCTAGTTTTCTAATCTAATCTTTGCATAACTTTTTCAAATTGAAATAGTATACACAGAGCAAAAGTCTCAGCACTGAATCAAGACTTGAGAGGTTCAAAACATCTTTTCCTCAATAACTATTCCACATTTTTGCCTTATAATTTCATTTTAAGATTATTGCTTTTAAAACTCAGAATTACTTCTAGGCAGATTAGTTAAAAGGCAACAGTAACAATTATCATCATTTTCCGTGTAAAACCAATTTTAGAATCAGTTTTCAGAAATTTCTAAATATTTTTTAAGAAATGTGGAAAGAACTGAATTTCCTGGCCTTAAATCAGATCTTAAACTATTATATTAATAAAACTTTTTATTAATAGCCTCAACATTTTAAAGTTGAAATTTACCATGTGCCAGTTCAGAAATAGTTTTATGTCGAGGTATCAGCTATGTAAAGCAAATACTTCAAAATGGAAATATTTTTTTACCTTGAAAATTCCAATGGTAAACATTTCAGTATCAAACAACTTTTGATTTTTGTTAATGAAATGACCTAAGGACTGGGGTATTTTTCTGAACATCCCTCCTCAAACCCTGTAACACCATTTTTTCAGTAGTGACAGAAAACAGATGTTGATATTTCTAAATCAGCTCTGGGAAAAAATTCCTATTTCTAGATCACACTCCTCATATAGTTATTTTAGTAATTTTGATAAATATGAACACAAAAGAAAGCACAGGAGACATATTAGTAATAATAATCATAATGATATTAAAGAAAATAAAAGGCAAAATTTCTTCCTTCAGGGAGCATTTGATTCCTTATTATAACTTCATTATATGCTTTACTTTCAAGATCCATGATTTAAAACAAAGCACACAAAATTATTATTATCATCATTATCATTATCATTATTAGTATTTTTGTTGTTATTGTTGCTATTAAAATTACATCCTATGGTAAAATACTAAAATCTCCTGAAACAATACCAAGAAAACTTCAAAGATATCAAATCTTTTTTTTTTTTTTTTTTTTTTTTTTTTTCTGCAACCACAAGAGCTCAGGTAAGTAACATCAAGGGAAAACAAAAAATTTCTTGTATGGCTATTGTAATTCCATGGAATTTAAATGCCTGGATGCAGATATGGAATTGTACAAATAACAAAAAGTGAAAATGACACAAAACCAGAAGCAGTAAAACCAGGCAAACAAAACTCCTCACTTGTTTAATGATAAAATTCAAATATGTTTATTACTGAGGCCTGCTCTGTGGAAACCATTCAATAAGTAATAGTTTTGGGAGAAAAAAATTGTTCTCTAAAGAATGTATCTTGGTTTGGTTTTTGCATTATTATATATTTAGTAAATGAACTGAGTTTTTTACATGTACATGCTTTAGTAAAGATTAGGATCCTCTTGACTAAGACTGTAATAATGTGTACTTCAGATGTGCATAAGAATAATTGGCCTGTGGTGCTCTGATTATTTTTTCTGTAGATGATGTCTGTGAAAGACATCAGTCCTGGTTTAGGATAATGGCAAGTTTCTCATTTTCCTAAGAAGAAATTAATATATATATATATATATATATATATATCATTACTTTTAGACAACAACACAACTTACCCAAAAATAACAGTTCATAGAAGAGCCCAGGGGTAAAGGCCTTCTTGCATCTGCTGTTCAGCACTAGCTCCCGTGGAATGACATATCTACAGTGCAATGTCTTCCCAACAGAAAAGTACAAGTTCCATCATGGTGCTGAGCATCAATCAGGTCGTGTCAAGCTGAGGAAATAGAGTGGATCTCACACTGTGTGCTACATGTCACAATGTGGGCATCAGCAGGAGCCCCAGACGCCTGAGCATCCTAAGCTGCAGTGCAGGAGGCCAAGCAGGTTGACATGGGAGCTGGAAAGGGGACAGTACCACAGCCTGAATCTGTGTGGAGCTTAACCCCTTTATAAAGCAACTATGGGCAAGATGACGTGCTCTGCATAAGGCAGATAAGAAAGGAGCATGGTGTGGCTGCTGTGTCTGAGGAATATGGTTGAGATGATGTAAAGGCTTGTAGGATGCTTTCTATGATAAGCCAGGGCCAAAACCGTGCAGGGGGACACTCTTAACATATTCTGGGCAACTACAGGACCATAGACCTGACAGAGTTCAGTAGCCCCTAGCATCAAAAAAATTATCCCATGCACATTTACATTCCTGTTGTAGAAGTCGCCTATAGTCCCTGATTGTAATTATTAAGAAATTAGGGCTCTTTTAAGTGAATTTACTGCAAAAATAAAATACGTCTTCAGATTAAATTAATGAAGATTCAAACTAGGTGATTATAATATCCTTTCTGCCATAATTTTTTTTCCCACTTTGTAGAGAGAACCACAAGTCCTCAGGTGTCGCCGATAATGAACTGGGAGCTTAGGCCAAGCTGTGCCCAATAATTAGGGCCTGCCCCAGCCGGAAATGGGTGGGGCTGAAGGGCAAAATAAAAGGCATGCTCCCAGAAGAAGAAGCAGTCAAGGGATGAAGATGCCTGAGGAGAGGGACGGCAAGAGAGCCCCTGAAGAAGAGCTAAGTTCCCCAAGAGAAAGGCTCGCTGTAACACACTTTAAGCAATGGCAAATATGGACAGTTCTTAATTAAAAATGCAGATGCAAATTTTGCAGCCATAGCTGACTGAAGAGTTATTTCACCTTCCAATACACGTTTACCTTAATCTTTTGCAATGCATGAATAGAGATTGACTTGAATTTTAATCCATATTTTTGGGAATTGCTCATGCTTCTAAGAAACATACAAATAAATTCTAGTTTCTTGCTGAAACACTTTTGTTTACAGCGATAAATAAAGTAATGCCTAAAGCTTTATTTGAACTTATCTTTTGAATGTATATGATACATATTCACATTCTTTTTCTCAGATTTATAGTAGCATAAATATATATAAAAATATATCAAATATAAAGTTTTCTTCATTATTTGAAGTCCATCACATATTTAAGTTCATGGAAAATCTCTTCTGGCTAAATTAATACCACGTTAGCTGATAAATAAATTGTTCAGGTCAAATTCTCATTGAATGCTTATGTAAATTAAAGTGACTCACTATTTCCACTTCAGAATGAAACAAATTTTTTTGCATGGATGGGGAACCAAAATTACACATAGTTCACCATCCTGCTCTTCATACAGAAGCCCATCAGCAGCTGTATAATATGCAACCATAAATGCTGATGTGCTTATATGTGTTTATATATATATATATATATACACCACTTAAACCCATTCAAGAAATTTGTTTAATTCAGAGGTTTTTTTGTAGCAATTTGAAACTGAAACCCTAATCACTTTTCAGCCCAACTTATTTGACAGAAATGCCCCAGGTGCTCAGTTTGGTTATCAAATCTAATCATAAGGGAGAAGCAAGCATTAATGTGGATATAGCAAGAGAATGGAATTAGTTGCTTTTTTCTTTTTTTGACAAATTAAAAAA
The DNA here is from genome assembly GCF_036169615.1 of Heliangelus exortis. Taxonomy (NCBI): domain Eukaryota; kingdom Metazoa; phylum Chordata; class Aves; order Apodiformes; family Trochilidae; genus Heliangelus; species Heliangelus exortis. The sequence goes on from NC_092422.1 coordinate 96,603,143, forward strand.
AAAATAATCTGTCTTAAATTGTTTACTTTGATTTAAACATTTAAATTCTTTGTAGCTTGTTCCTTCTTAGCCTGTAACATGGTTGTCCTTGTATTTAAAAAGGTATTTTTCATTTGTTAAAGCCAACCTACTGAAAAAGTGTTCCCGTACTTATGAGTTCAAGGACCAACAAATGTTGAAGAATAGATAAATTCAATTAAGCACAGGTCATTAATTTAAATGAAAGCATCCTAGCTAACTCTCCCAAACTAGCTAGACAGTTGAGTGACTCTTCATCCACCTGCTGAAATAAAATAGACTATTTGAATCCAGAGAAATAAAAACTGAGGTCCTTTATATTAAGAAGTATATTCAGAGGTACTTACTGTCCTTTTATAAAATTGGAGTTTATAATAACTCGTACCATCTCAGGACTTGAAAAGAGGGGAATTCTGATTCAGATTCATAAATGTACTACATAAAGACTTTTTTTTCCCTGATATTTGTGGATCTTATTTAAGTTTACTGTTATGTTTAATTTCTGCTTCTATTTTTTCCTGTGTTGGGAAAAACAACTTCTTTTATACAATATGTATTTATGTTCCTTAATAATTTTAAACTCTGTTGTAGGCATGAGGAAAATAGTTCAGTACATGTTGATGAATTTATCATTAGATTTTCTGAACACTTAGATGCAATGTAGGAGGTTATCTCTGGGTTTTAAAAGTCAATAACAAATAAAGACCTCATTGTCTAAACCCTGAAGATAGTACAGGAGCCAAAGATCAAATTATCTGAAATCCTTATCGAATAAATGGATAAGACTTTTTCACTTAGACTATTTCCTTTTAGCTTAGTTCTTCTTTAGAACTGAAATTAAGTATTATAGTTAAAAACTACTTAGAATTATAGAATTGCTCAGGCTGGAAAAGACCTTCAAGATCATTGAATCCAGTCTTGTCCTAACCCTATTACCCTGTTCCTGATGACCCACCACTAAACCATATCCTCAAGCACCACATCCAGGTGATTCTTAAACACATTCAGGGATGGAGACTCAATCACCTCCCTGGGGAGCCTGTTCCAGAATTTAACAACCCTTTCTGTGAAGAAGTTTCTCCTGATATCCAACCTAAACCTCCCCTGATGCAACTTGAAGCCATTTCCCCTTGTTCTGTTATCTGTCACCAGTGAGAAGAGACCAACTCCCCTCTCACTACAATCTCCTTTCAGGTATTTGTAAAGAGTGATAAGGTCTCCCCTCAGCCTCCTTTTCCCCAGACTAAACAGCCCCAACACCTTCAGTCACTCTTCATCTGGGATGTTATCTAAACCTTCATGCCTTTGTTGTCCTTCTTTGGGCTTGCTCCAACACCTCAATGTCCTTTTTGTACAGAGGTGCCCAAAACTGAACACAGAACTCGAGGTGGGGCCTCACCAGCACTGAGTACAGGGCCAGGATCACTTCCCTAGTCCTGCCAGTCACACCATTTCTGATACAAGCCAGAATGCCATTGGTCTTCTTGGCCACCTGGGCATATTTCTGGATCATATTCAGCTGACTGTCAATCAATACACCGAGGTCCTTTCATGGCAGGCAGCTTTCCAGCCACTCTTTTCCAAACCTGTAGCATTGCCTGAGGTTGTTGTGACCAAAATGCAGGATGCAACACCTGGCCTTATTGAATTTCATACAGTTGGGTCTCAGCCCAATGATCCAGTCTGCCCAGGACCCTCTGTAAAGCCTTTCTACCACCAAGCAGATTAACACTCCCTCCCAACTTGGTGTCATCTGAGAACTTACTGAGGGTGCATTCAATCCCTTCATCAAGATCACAAAAAAAGATGTTAAACAGGAGTGGCCCCAGCACTGAGCCCTGAGGGACACCGCTCCTGACTGGCCACCAACTGGATTTAACTCCATTGACCATAACTCTTTGGCCATCAAGCCAGTGTTTAACCCAGCAGAGTAAATATATTCCCATCCAAGCCATAGGCAGCCAGCTTTTCCATTAGGATCTTGTGGAGGATAGTGTCAAAGGATTTACATCAGCAGCCTTTCCCTCATCCACTAACAAGATCACCTTGTCATGGAACAAGATCAGTTTTGTCAAGCAAGATCTGCCTTCCATGAACCCATGCTGACTGGGTCTAATTGGCTGACCTTGAACTGATCTATAATGGCTCTTGAGTTTATCTGTTCCATGACCTTCCCTGGCACAGAGGTGATATTGACAGGTCTGTTGTTACTAGGATCCTCTTTCCGGCCTTTCTTGAAGATGGGTGTCACATTTGCCAGTCTCCCATCCAATGGGACATTCCCAGTTAGTCAGGACTTTTGAAAGATGATGTAGAGAGGCTTGTCAACCACATCTGCCAACTATCTTAGCACTCTAGGTTGTAAACCATCTGGCCCCATCAATTTATGAGTGTCTAGCAGGTCCATGACTATTTGCTCATGGATTACACAGGGACTAATTTGTTCCCCATCTCTGTCTTCTATCTTAAGGGACTCTGTACCCAGGGAACAACTAGCCCTGCTACTGAAAACTGATGAAAAAAAAGTATTAAGTACCTCAGCCTTTTCTTGATCCTTGGTTACTGTGTTTCCCTCTGTATCTAATAAAGGATGGAGATTCTTCCCAGCCCTCCTCTTGTTGATATATTTACAGAAACATTTCATTGTTATTTTTCACCACAATGTCCATATTTAGTTCCAGTTGGGCCTTGGCCCTTGTAATTTTCTCTCTACATATCTTCACTGTATCTGCCTGTCCTCTCTTCCAAAGACCATAAACATTCTTTTGGTTTCTTAGTTCCAGCCAAAGATCTCTGTTCAGACAGGCTGGTCTCATTCCTTGTCAGCTTGTCTTCCGTGATTTTAACTTGGTTTTATTCTGATGTTTTCAGCTTTAAAAGGTGTTAATTTGCTTTTCTTTTGTGTGTTTGGTTTTGCTTATAATTAAATTTATGATATGATATAAAGGGAAAATTTTATAAAATTTAATCAAGCAAAAACCATGTGATAAATTCATTATAAACATACAAAAAAAATGACATTAAGATACCCTCTTTCCTTCTAAAAACTGTCCAGAATGAAGTCTATTTTGGATTATTTCCATTTTAGCTTAACAAAAAGGCCCCTAGAGGAGTCTTGTTCATTTTAATACATCTTTGACCACTTATCCAGATATTTGTTAGAATACAGACATTTTCAAATGATGCAAGATTATTTTTTTTTCTGTGTTCCTTTTGTTAAAGTTTGAAGAACTTTTTCTTTTTTTATTATTTAATAAATTGCATTTACATACTAGTAAGTTTAAAATCAATTCTAAGCAAAGTGCAGCTTTAAGTATATACATTACAAGAGTTCAGACAATTTAGCACAGCTTAAATCCTCACTTTGTATTATCATTGGCCACTTAACAGCAACACATGCAACAATCTGTCCTTGCTAAACTGCTAAGTATTTATTAGTATGACCTCCAAAATGGGGATTCTTATCAGTGCCAAAGAGAAGCCCTGATGGGGAAAAGGATTAAACAAATAAAAAATGACTATTGCTTGTAAGATCATATGTGTGATTATCAAATTTGAATGATATCTACAGAAATGTTGAGAAAATATTAGAAAACATTAGGCATTTTAGTGTTTGTGAGGTACTTTTTTCCATCTTTTAGTATTATAGTAGCAAGTGTTGTGATAGAGTAAACGAACCATTTCCTTCAGTTCCCTACCAGCTAGTAAGACTTTTTCAGGTGAGCAGTGATGAACACAGATGTTAGATTTTACGTCTGGAATTTTTGGTATCTATTCTATTTCATATTTTTAATGAAACGATGATAAAGGAAAAAGATTTTCAATTTTTTCTGAATTCTCTAGAATTGTACAATTACATAATAATGACCTTAAAGGGGCTAAATGGGCCTAAATAGTGGGCCTAAATGGACTTGAAGAGGCTTTCCAGAGTCCAATTGATGGGTCCAATTACCCATCAAATTTTGAAGACCTTGAAGAACAGAGATCTCAGTCTCTCTAAATAGCTTATTCCACCCTTATGGCGATCAAGTTTTTATTTATATTTAAATGAAATTTCTAGTAAAAGACTGAATTAATCATCTGTCTTCCCATTAGGCAGGCTGAACACAGCAAATAGTTCCTCCTTGCTGTTCACCTTCACCTGAGAATGAACAAGCTCAACTATTTCAGCCTCTCCACATATGGCACGTGCTCCAGCACTCTGACAATCTTATTGGACCTCCAAATAACTTCCAGTAAGTCCCCAAATTTCTTGTAATGAGAAGCTAAAAACTGCTAAAACATTTGCAAGACCACCTTTGCTTTGTTCAGCTTCATGTGGGTTTCATCAGCCTGCTTCTCCAGCTTTCTGAACGCCTCCTGAGAATAAGTCCTCACTCTCTATTGGACATAGTTCACTAACTTGTTGAGCAGGCACTCTGTCCCATCATATAGGTTATGCATAAAGACATGAAACTGTACTGACTTCTATATTAAGACCTGAGGGACATTGCTTGTCACAAACTGCCAGTTGGACTTTGTGCCCATGATTTAACCCTTTAAATCTGATGGTCCAGTCATTTTTCTCTGCACCTTGGTGTCCACTTATCCAGTGTATCATTTGGCTACAAGAATATTGAGAGAGACCTTGTTGATAGTCTTGCTAAAGGCAAGATATGTAACATCCACTGTTCTGTCCTTGTACATAAAACTACCCATCTCCCTAAAGCAATCAGCTGGATTGGCCAGACACAATTTGCCTTTGACAAAGCCAGCTGTCTGCACTCAGTCTCCTTCTTGTCCTTCCTGTGCTTAAAAAGAAATAAAATCAGCTAGGAGATTTTAAGTGGTAGTATTTATGAGCAAATATGCACATTTGTTTTACACTAATGGTGACATACTATTTAAAAATAACAATTTGCACTTTTTATAGTAGAAAGGAGAAAATTATTTATCATGTGTTTAACATTTAGCGTGCACAATTCATGATGTGTGTTGAGGTTCAGAAAAATCAAATAACACTTTCATCAATACAGAAACTACATTTACAGTGTAAAATTAAGTTCTACCTAACTAATAATTCTTAAGTATGGTTTCTTAATAATTCTTAATTAGAGTCCTAATCTGTTTTTCACAATACAAAATGGACATATAATAATAAAGTCAGAATTTTTACTGCTGCTTTAGGAAGCACTTTTATTTTTTTATACCTTATAGAAGTGTAAATTATTTTAGTGGGTTGCTTGGGGTTTTTTTTAGAATCCATGCTTTGTCAATCTGATTAATAATTCCTCCAAAATATATTTTTTAGTGGAAACATGCCACATATTAATCAGTATCTGTATATGTCCTCTTATTTTGTGCTATGATAGAACATATAGGTACTGGCAATGGAGCATGGACTCTCTCTGGATAAAATCCAAGAGGCACAGATGGATTGCTACAGAACAAGCTCATTCATAGAAATAGGAAAAGAAAGAAAAGCATATGATAATATTTTGTCTCCAAAGATTTTGCAGGCATCACAAAAACAACTGTGCATCTTATACATATCATTAAGCCTTGGCTATTACATTAATCAGACTATTTCTTAAACAAATAAAATTTATTTTGAGTGCACTACTCAACTTCATTATACCAAACATAGGCTTCCTAAAACATGTAAACAAGCATGTTCTGTACTATTAAAAAATCAGATTCCATTTAGAATAATTTTCTTGTGTGCTGTGTGATCCACAGCTACACTGTTTTACACTGGATCCCTTCAAATTATGAACTAAATCAGAACCTGCCTTGGTCACCACACAGAATGCTCTGAAGAAAAACACTGCAGTGTGCTGGGAGTTTCTTTGCAGGTGCTGCTTTTCCTCCTGGATTTAATTATCTTAATTTGAGGATTTTGAAATTAGCAGCCTGAAGCTGTTTGGAAGAGTACTTATGTGATCACTTCACATATATCCTGGAAACTGTTACTCCCTACTAGCTGTTCCAGGGCAGGGTGAGAACTCTGGACCATTCTGCTTCCAGAACACTGAGCATCTGAGGGGAACCCGTGCCTCCTTCAGCCCTTTCTCCCATTGCTGTTGAGTCTTCGGTCTTGACGTGGAAACACCATCAACTTTATGGGATATTTTCCAATAGAATTTTTTTTTTTTTACCACGTATGATGGAATCACAGTTCCCTTATTTACATTAGGTAAATCTTAAACACAGAATTTAATATCGTATAACATTCTATAGCCATTTATGGATATTCTTCTTAAATGTAGTCAGATGACTGGAGACTTGGCCTCCAGAAAAAGTGTTCTGTTCATGATTTCACAAGAGCCAGGCTTTCCACCCTAGGGTTTTTGTCTTAATGGATTTCTTTTGCATTATTATGCCCTGAATTATTTATAATGTCTCCCACTAATTGTCAAAATAATTGCTTTCAAAGTAGCTATGAGACATAGTGACTATACTATTAAATCTGAGATACAGATGCAAATGGATGGTCTAAATGTAACCTCAAGTGTATGTTTACCCAGTTACTAGAGAGATATTACTAGGACTCTGCCTTTGTGTCTGTCCCTGAGTATGTCACTGTTAGCTTTTGTTTCAGAATGCTCTGGGGAAGTGTCAGGCCAGCTGCATCTGTTACAGCTATTTTTACAACTGGCAACTTTTGATGATCAAAATGAGAAAAAAAATTGGAAATGTGTTGTGTTCTTACATCAGCAGTTCTAATAACAGTCAAAACAGCTGCCTTTGCATGCACTTGCTCTCTCCATATAAGTTATGTATTTTGTAATTTTTCTTAAATTTGTTCTATTAATTTAAAGAAATGAAGAGGAAAAAAATTCTTTCTATTGATATTAAGTGTTAAGAAAAAAAATTAATATTGTTTGGTTTACACACTAAATCTGAGCCTCAGTTGGGTTGCTATTTTCACAGAGTGGTTTGCAGTTTGTTTTTCAGTTTTCAACCACCAACACTGCCATTCTTCCTTTGAAAAATCTGATGGCACAGGGCCCTCCCCTTAAAAACTTCTTCACTGTACCTTCCTGGTTTGGGTGTTTTGATTTTTTTACAATTGATTCTGTATATCTAGGTGATGGCATAAATTACTGGAAGACATACAGCTATTTAAGACTCAGTTCTGCTGAATTGCCAAAGTGCTATTCTGAAAGTATGTGGACTCTCATATCTTAACTAATATAACCAGGAGAAAACACCCATGTTTTGCAGGAACATCAGGTCATCTAAATACAGTGCTCCAGGTTTTGTCTTATAGCTTTGAACTGCAAAAACTCGAAAGGGACTTGGAGTTTTTTTCCAATGTCCCTGTTCAATGACTATTGTCAATAAAAAAATCAATTAATAAATGTTAGGTCCTGTAGATGATTAAAATCCAAAGGAGGTCACATAGAAAATTCAAATCACCATCTGACCCTGAGAAAAATAAAATAAGGGAAAAATCATTAAAATAAAGAGATAGAAGGGGGAGGAGGAAGAAGGAGGTGAAAAACCATGCTGTTACCAAAGCAGTGCATCTTAGTCTTATTTGGAATTTTAGAGTGGTGGCCTCATTGCCACTGCAAAAACCAGCTGTAGTCACCCAAAAAATAACTTCAAAAAAAGAAGAAAACCAAAACCAAAACAAGCAACACAAAGCAAAGCAAACAAAAACATTTTAAAAAACAACCCAAACCCACAAAACTAAATCAACCAACAAAAATAAAATAAAAATAAATCATGAATATATAATATATAAATATATATAATAAATATATAAAATATAATATCCAAAATAAATAAACCCCCAAACTTGCAGTTTATTTCTGAAAATACTATGCAAAATGCTCCCAAGTTAGTTGAATTTACATCCCATCTGTAAAACAGCATTAAAAATACCTTTATGAGAGTAAAGAGTTTTAAAATGCACTGGTCATCTTAACTTTCATTTTGTTGTCTCTATATGAATTTTAATTTAAACCGAGAGCTTTTAGTTTGTCTACTCTTTTTGCACTTATGAATACACTGAGACCAAAACTACTTGTCAGAATCCTAATTAAGATGTAATTAACTGAGCCATACATTTTTAAGTGAATACAACATGATTAGAACTATACACACTAATTTTTGTGACCATAACAAGAAAATCAGAATTTGAACACACAATGCAGGTCATATTATCCAAGTACATTTGTGAAAAAGGAACAAGTAATCAAAAAAACCTCCAGCATATCTGACTACGTATGTATTTACATATATTCAAATAATTTCTTTTGGAAGGGATTTCTAGAAGTCACCTCATCCATCCTTCTTCTCAATGCCTAACTTCCACTTAGGCTAACTGAAAATCAGGTTGTCATACTCAGCTATGTTCACTTAATTTTTGAAAATTTTAATAATGGGTGTTCTCCAGCGTCTCCAAACAGCCCATTCCAGTGCTTAACGCTTGTTATAGGATTGTTACATCTGGGCTTCCCTTGAAACCACCTGTGACCATTGCATGATATCCACTCACTGTTCACCTCTAAGAAGGGTCTGACACCATCTCATCCATCCACCAGTTAAATAGGGCTTTCACTACAAACTAGGTCCTCCCAAGACTTCTTTTCTTCAGACTCACAAGAGGTCTGGATTAAGATTTTGTAACCTTGAGAAACCAAATATTGACCCTCAGCAGCTCTTACACCACAGAATATGTCCATTCTTGAAAAGCTTCCAGAATATCATCTACTATTCAATCCATTTCACATTTTTTTTTTTTTTTTTACACTATGAAAAAAACCGCTACAGGATCAAAACTCTATAAATCAACACACCCCATGAAAAGAGTAGAAAATAAGATCAAATATTCTCTGTTCCTGAAACATATTTTTCATGTGCTTTGTTAAGTCCTGTTGTCCAAATAGCAGACATAACAAACGTTTTTGTACATTACAGAGGAAGAAAAATAGATCAGGCCAATATATCCTCTAGTCAAAGGCATCTGACTTGATTCTCACCTTCAGATCCTATCAGCAATAGAACAAGAATCAGCAGCTTCACTTTTCTTTTTAAAGTTGAAATAAAAAAGGGAGCACAGAAAGTGTTCCAACTCTTATGTCTAGTTATGGTTAATTTCCATTTAGAAGCATATAAAACTATATCAGCCAAGTTATTTGCCCTCTTAACTTCAATTATTCTTTTCTGGTCCCTGAAAACAGGCAGCAGAGTACCTGAAGTATGAGATAATTAAACATAAATTTGTTGTAAAAATCACTGTCACAGAAAACAAGATTTTCAAAGTTATTCCTGTGTTTTGAAACTGTGCTAATCAAATTTTATTTTGTAGTGAATTTACTTCGTACAATCAGTTTTCAGTTTTGGAATTTAATTTTCTGACTTCATAACTGGAACAAGGGAAAATCTGTATCACACTACTAGAAAGTTTTATTTTTAAATAATATTCATTGCTAAAGACACTAATCCTGTGCAGTAAACGTGTTAGGTTTCTTTGTGAAACTTGTTAAAGAAAATAAAAAATATGGTCCTGTATCTAAAATACTAAAATATGCACTGCTACCTTAAATACACTATTATGATTGTAAAAATATCTCTAATGGTGACTGTTGGAGTAAGGTCAAATATATTAATGTCATAGCTAAATAAAATGGAAACATCTAATTTATTATGCTTTTCTAGAGTACTCTATTATAATTAAATGGAGCAATGCTAACCATATTTTTCATGTACTGTGTAAAAATGTAATTGTTTTGATGAATGATTCTCAAGGTATCCATAAGTGTTATTGATTTTGTGTAAGGTATGATGCCAAAGTGATTTTTCTGGTTCATGCAAAGCAACTAAATCTGCAAAAGAATATTTAAATTTCATTTGTTTAAAAATTTAAGTAGTTTATCTTCCAAGTGGCAATTGGTCACAGATGAAGTCTCCCAGGTCTCGATATTGGGCTTGATGTTGTTTAATATCTTCAAAAGCAACCTGGATATTGGGATCAAGAGCACCCGGATGAAGTTCACTGGTGACACCAAGGTGAGAGGTGAGGCTGATACCCCAGAAGGGAGAGACACCCTCCAGGATGACTTAGACAGACTGGAGAGCTGCTCTGACAGTTCATCAGTTCATCAGTTATGAAGTTCATCATAGAGAAGTGCAAGGTCTTGCATTTGGGTACAATAACCCAGGAGTGTAGCTCAGACTCTTGGCTAGGAAGCAGCTTTGTGGAAAGGGGCCTGAGAGTCTCGGTGAACAACAGGCCCAACATGAGTGAACAGTGCAGCAGCTGCACAGAAAGCCAACAGGATGCTGGGCTGCATCAGCAAGGGCATCGCTATCATAAACAAAGAAGTCATCATCCTACTCTACCCAGCACCACAAGTGGAGTATTGCATCCAGTTTTGGTCCCTGCTGTAGAAAAATCATATGGACAGGCTGGAGAGGGTCCCTCTCCCTCCCTGGAGAGGGATCAGAGGACTAGAGCACCTGACATAAGAGGAAAGGCTGAGAAGACTGCATTTGTTCAGCCTTGAGAAGAGAAGGCTTAGGAGAGACCTTTTTATAATGTTCCAGTAGTTAAAGGGCAACTACAAAGAAGCTGGAGACTCCCTGTTCACAAGACAAGGGGCAATGAGCACAAGGTGGTCCTGGGGAAGTTGTGCTTGAATGCAAGAGGAAAATTTTTCACTATGAGGACAGTCAGACATTGGAATGCTCTCCCAGGGGGAGTGGTGGATTCTCTCACCGTGGAAAGTTTTAACTCTCAGCTTGATGGGGTGCTGGGACATATCATTAAGCAGTAATTTTAGAAGGGTTGGACCAGATGATCCTTGAAATCCCATCCAACCTGACATTCTATGATTCTATAAAAAATATTAGCATAAAGTCAAGTGCACACAGGTTCCCCATGTTTATGAATTTAAATGAAAGTCTAAAATTGGAAAAACTTCTCTATCTGAAATCTCTAAATTTTTTTTCATCAGCAGTGCCAAAATCCCTTCAGACAATATTTTACATGAAAAATAAAATTTAAAAATATTCCCTCTTCTATTGTACAAAAGGTATTTGGATAATTTTATGGAGGAATGTTAAATTGTAGGTACTCAGTAAAATTAATTAGTGCAGTTATGACAAGCAAGACAACCTGGCTTGGAATAAACCATTATTTGTAAGTCTAATTACAAAAATGTCATATGGATTAATAAACACTCTTGGAAATGAGAGCTCTGGTCCCCAGGAGGAATTCATGCTGAATATATGTTCTGTTCAGTCTCTTCTCATATGATGTTTTAACAGAAAAAAATGTCCAGATATAAGGCTCTGAGTTTTGACATAACAGAAAAGAGACAAAAGCCAAGGTGAAAACTCCAGTCTTAAAACAGATGTACATACAAATCCACATATGTTTTACTTGAAAAGAAAAGCTAAAATTAAAAGACAAGAGGGCTTTAGCAGAAGTGGAAGGCATTAGTATTCTTCCACTGAGAGAAGGCAGTATATTTAGTGTGCCATGTTGTCCCAGGGCGTAACTAAAAAGTCAACAGTTCAACCGAAATCAATGAATGAATTGAAGCCACTGTTCAGCTGAGGACAATCACTGCTACAAAATATTCTCTCTGAAAAATGATAGAGAAGCAATAATATATACAAATTCTCTCTTTTGCAAGCTGCCTAAGTCACAAAGCCACTTACAACAATAACATTTTTTCTTGCCAACTGGAGGTCTAAGTAATTTCACAGGATTATTACCAAATTTAGGAAGACTGCAGTGCTGTCCCTGCCACGGGGACTTGACATGTGTGGATTAACCACCCACCCAAATGGGAGATTATACTTATGGGTTGTTTTATTTTTAAAAAGAGCTTCATATTTACATGTTTATCTATCCTTTTTCTAGTTTTTTTTCCTCCTTAGTTCCCTTTATTCATATGCAAAGTAACAAATTACATATGTGTCATTTCAAATAGTTATTTGTTTAGATACTTATTCCACTAAATAAATGGTAAATATTTATTATACTTGCTTTTCACCAGGTAATGCTTTGGATACACAAGAATTACTGTGTTTTAGTCTTGGGACTTAAACGTTATCTCCCTGCTGTCACTGACTATATTTAGGTAACTCATTTTGTTTCAGAAAAGGAATTGAAATTCCCAGCTATTAACTTCAGCTTCCAAATTCATTAACATAAAATTGTATTGTTACTCCCAAAGTCTAACTTTTTTATTGTCCTTACAATGAGTTTGTATGTTGACCTGATACTGAGTTATACTTTACTATTTAAGAGGATTACAACACTGGTTTACACAAGCTCCTTATGTACTCAAGTCTCACTTCCTCTGGCCTCACCTTGATATTTTTTTGCTTCTTTTTGTCTTGAGAAGACCCTTCAGTGGTTCAGTGCTCTAGCTTTCATTACAAGTGTCTCCAAAATCACATTTTCATTCTTCAAACTAAGAATGTGAACAACATTTGGCACTTCTTTTTGAAGTCTCACATTTTCCTCAAACATACACAAGTACCATGTTGGTTTTGGTTTTTGGGTTTTTTTTTCTGCTTGTTTGTTTAATTTAAGACTTATAATTTTATAACTCCTCTTTTTTTGCAAAAGTCTTCCCTCAAAAAACTAAAAAGGTTTACTATCCATGGACACATGCCCTTGATTTTTGCTTTCTCTAAAGGCACTTTTTTTGTACAGAGATGTTAACTATGTGGTACAAATTCAATTGTAGTGCTTTTTTTGTGGAGGGGAAAAGTTTATCTTTCACTACATCTTGCACTAGGATATTAAAAACATACTTTCAGAATTAAAAAAAAAATGTGCAAAATATTTGTGAAATAATCCTTATTATTTGAACTGAAATGATGATAATTACTATTAGAAACTCGGTACTGAAGTAAACTTCCATAAGGTTTGCATTATTTTTATACACATATAAGAATTTGTCCAAATAATATTATTTGGATATAATCGTACAACTTCCTCAAGATTTAATACTAAAATATATATGGAATGCACATTATGACAGTATATAACACTCTTTAGAAACTTACAAAAAGTAGAATTATTGATTATGACTTTATATATACATAGTGAAACATAGTGTAAATTCCTAGGAAAATGGGATTAAATGGCCTTAAAGGAGTCATTTGAATGTATAACTATTCCACCATGTAAAGTCTTTTTCTAATTCTAGGTACCAAAATATCTTTGAAGATTTTATTTTTTTACATAGCAATTCTTAAATATAAAGGTTTAGTGGTTAAATATTGTGTGTCACACAGAATTATTTTTACAAACTTCAGCTAGCATTTGTAGGTATTGCACTGGCCACATCAAATACCATCTATGGTTCTCCAAAATTTTGCTAAACAGAAAAATTTTAAAATGCTGTTAATTTTTTCTTTAACAGTTTTGAAGTAAAAGCCTACTTGAAAAATTGCATAAAATAGAAGTATTTTTCTCCTCTTTAAAATAAGCTTAAATATTTTTAAGCCAAAACTTGAAGCTTCTGTGATAGTTCAGATATGTCTAGGCCCATACCTGCTTCAGGAAGTAAATTATGTGTCTTCTTATACATTTACCTTTACAGAAATTAGCAGCTGAATGTCTCGAAAAGGTCATTTAAAAATCCAAGTGTGTGGATAAAAATCCATGTGTCTGGCATGATCAATTATTAGAAAGAATCAGCACTTAAAATTTAATTATTCTACTTCATAACACAGTGTCATCTTTTTTTCTTGTGGAGAGAGAAATAGATTAAATAAATTATGAAGGATTCTTTCTGCTGATATTATTACAGTTCTGTAATCCTTCAAATTTTGCTTTTCTGAAAATATAATTTGTTTCATAATTTTGCACTTTGTCTTTGAAGTTTCAGGTATTGGCCTCTGTCAGAGCGAGTAGACAGACAAAATGACTCTCTAGTGTGATATAATATAGGAAATAGTTTTTATGTCCTCCTTGTCATTGCTAGACAGTGAATTTGCTAAAGTCAGGAGGAAGCATGCGAAGAAAAAACCATAAAAAAGACGGAAAAAACAAAGATTGTAATTCTGTTACATGTCAGCCTGGCAGAGGCCAATCAACTAACAAAAGCACCATATGCCAAGATATTCAAGAGCAAGATAAGTGAGGAGGGCATCTAGCAGCTCAGGAAAAACTGAAGTGGGAAGATAAGACTACACAGAGGTCACTCTAGTGTTCCAAAATCCAAGGCTAGATTAGCTATGAAACTAAACCAGAAGGGAACAAAACAATTCATATTGAAACCAAGCAATTAAAAACCTTTCACAAAAGTTCATTTTGATTGACTTGTTTAAGTTATGCCTGGCAAATGTGAACAGGGAAGGAACCACAGAAACCAAGCTGCAGACTACAGAGTATCTTTCTAAAACTTTTGTGCTAATACATAATAATCTTAAAATATAAAATGTGGATAGAGAAAATTATGTTAGCACCTAATATCAATAACACAATATTACTTGTTAAGGAATAGACATGATATTTGGAAAAGAGTAGAATCAGTCACAAAATAGAATCATAGACGTATTCATGGGGATAGAATATTCCAATCCATCTTCTAGTTCTGGGGATGATACAATTGCAGAACTATGAAAGGCATACAGGAGATCTGTCTGGATTTCTCAAAATTTGATGCCATGTCACAGCATATACTGTAGGGAAATTAAATCAAATTGGTTTGGAGAGAAATACAATTAAATGAATTAAAAGCTGTCTAACTCAGGAGAGGCTAATTATAAATAGTACTTCCATCAAGATGAAGAAATACCTTCCAGGACTGTTGCCCACAGATGCCTTTGGGGCCTTATTTTATCCAATATCTTTATTCTAAAAATTTATAAAAGCAGGGATAAATAGTTGGATTCACAACTACTGGGCCTTTATCCCTTTGTTGGAGAAACCCCATACTATTATTCAAACCTTGACATACCCATCTGTACCCACACTGCAGGTCCTAGGGCCTGAAGTGCCTCTTCGAAGATACAGAGTAGACACGACAGGTAAGTTGGTACCTCATGTGCCTTGCTGGATGGAGGCCAAGGAAGTGCCCTTCACCACAGCTGTAACTGGGCTGTATCACACTTGGCTGAGACAACATTACTCTGATTTTTCTTAAAATGGCAGGAATGAGCTTAGAAGCAGTGAACAGGTAACCTTTAGAAATATTTAATGTAGTACTTTACTTTTTCTAGAGAGTTTCATTTCAATCATAGTTTATAAATATTCTCTTTTTTCTTTTCCTTTTTCTTTTTTTTTTTCCCCATTATATCTTCTGAGTTCTATAAATAGTGTCTAGAAGTAGAAGAAAACTATTAAGTAAATATTAACGATATGATATCCTGAGGGTACGTGTACGAACCTAGGAACACTTTTTATGGCCTTCACTCTTCTGTTTTTTCCTCTACATAAAAGTTTTCACAGATGTTAATCAAGTAAAAACACTTAAATCTTCAGTAATAAGACAAATGTTTCTCTTTGTAAGTAGTATAATATTATGACTACCACAAGCCAGGCAAGGGCAACAAAATATGCATAGAAATGCCATCAATTATAATAGTCCATCCTGATCCCAATATTTTAAAACATAGTATGGGATTCACAAACAATCTAAAAATCAAAATCTTCAAAGGTTTTTTAAAGACTTTCTTAAAAGTAATTCTATCTTTTCTCCATGTCCTGATTGGGTTTTTGTTGTTGTTGTTTGTAGGTGTTTTGTGCTTTTTGGTCTTTTTTTGTTTGGTTGTGGGGTTTTTTGGGGTGTTTTTTTTGGTGGGTTGTTTTTTTGTTGTTGTTGTTTTTGTTGGTTGTGTTTTTGTACTGGCCACAGTACTCCAGGGGCAGTCTCATGAGAGCAGAGTACAGAATCACCTGTTTTTTATGACTGCTGCACTGCGGTACCATAATCATATTTATATATTTATAAAGATAAATACTCTTACAGATGATGTTTATATCCCTTTTTCATGCCCTTCTATTTATGTGCCAAGTTTCTTGTCTTCATTAATATTCCAGCTTTTTAAAGTAACTAAAAAAAATTGTTCTGATCAGTTCTGAATCAGTTCAGCAGAAGTATTTCAGAATGAAATTTTCATAACTGGATTGATGGGAATTGCTTAATCCTCATATAGAAGAAGTTCAGAATAATCATTAAAGCTTGTGAAAAGCAGGTAACAGATAATTTTTTCAGGTGAACATCAATAAGGAACAATGATTTAATTGTTTTAAAAAATACTTTTCCTGAAAACAAGACAAATCAGTATTTCAGAAAAATTAAATATTTTTCAGATTCATATAAAAACTTACATTGAATTTTTAAAACTTCTGTAAATGACCATTTGCTTTCAAAAACCTATTCAATACGTTATCCTCCAATTACTATCTTCATATTGTGGTTTGATCTCAGCAGCAAAGAGCTGTTTGCAGCATGGTATTATCTCATTGATTAAAATTAAAACCAGTGAAGACTTTAAACCATTTTGTCTGCATTCTGCAAGTCCTATCCTTCTTTTAGAAATGCCTTTCTAATTAAGTTTCCACCAGACACTCAATAGATATGAAGTCATATAGTCTGGTGCTCTTCTAACCCAACTCATTTTCATTCTAATAGTTATACCTCACGTTTTACTAATTAATATTCTAATTAATAATGTTACAGAGAACATAAAATTGGATGCTTTTGAAAGGAAGGCATTTTTGCAGTTTGTTTTGTTTCATTTTTAAATAAAGTAGGAAAAATAGCATCACTACACAATATTAATTTAGCCTATGTATTTGCAGGTAATCTAGTTGCTAGTGTGATTCCCTGCTAGTGAATTCTACACCTGCTCATCATGAATTTCATGAAAAATAGATCAGGTAATAAAAAGGCTAAATGAAGAGTTGTGGAAAACTACCTGGGAAAAGACTCATGAAATAGCTAATTTAATAGCTAGTTTTCTGTATCCTTGAACTCTCACAGAAGTTTTCCACTGTTTGTAGCCTGTTATTTGCTCATGACAATAAAAAAATACTGACAAAATCATGACTGATATGAAAGCTTAACCATATAATTCAAATACTGAGAAAGACTGAGATTTTTGTCCTAAATAGATAAACTATCATTTATTTCACACCTCCTAAGTACTGGGTCCTTGATCTCATGAAGATTCAGATATGGTCTAGTAAATGTCAGTCATAATAGAAGCTATTATTATACATATCAAAATTATACATTATACATATCAAAATTAACAAAATTTAAAGTCCTAAGCAATTAAGAGTTTCAGAAACACCTGATTTTTTACTTTTGTGTCATCTCAGAGAAGTATTTGAAAGCTATTCACACATTTACATTTGAAAACATAAATAATCATGTTTCACCACTGCTGTACTTTGAGAATGACTTTAAATACTGAATTCTCTGATCTAATAATTCGAAATACCTACTGTAATTTTTTTTTTTTTTTTTTTTTTTTTTTTTTTTTTGTTCACATTGAGATAGCTTGGGTTTTGGACATATGGAGTTAAGAAGTAGTTTGTTTTGTGTATGTAATAGCTGTCCATTCACTGTGCTGGATTTTTTTGACATGTGGCACTTATAGAATTAACTGAGAAAAATGGTTCATTGTATATGGACAGGATATCAAATGTTGATAAGTGGGTGTTCATTTCATGACATTGATAAGAAGCCAAATATCCTTTCTTAAGTTAAGATAAACATTTTTATATTCCTTTTATTGTTACTTATTATTACAAAGCTGGAAATGTATGTCTTATTGTTAGTCCAGCATAAAAACTAAGTCTCTAAGCTTAGTTCTATTTCTTGTTGCAGTATTCTGTATTCCAATTATGTACATATCCAGTGTAATTTAGTGTCATTATTCTCAGTTGAAAGAAAAAAAAGTATCTCTGTTTTAAACAAAATAAATAAAAGAAAGAGCACTACAAGATAACAAAAAGGAGCAATATATGTTTCTTTCTGTATAGTAAAAATAGACTTTGTTATGAATTCTATCTATAATTTCCCTATCTCAGGTTTAAACTGGCACTGCAGAAGTAATCAGTTCCCAGCAAAGCCAGGACTGTGTACTTTTAACCCCCTGCTTCATGTATATTGCATCACATTTGTGTTTGTTTATCCTTTCATTTCTATAAATTATCAAAAATTACTTGCTAATGTTTTTTTCCAGGCTTAGAACAAACCTTTGTTCATGAAATAGCTATTTATCACAAAGAGAATGCTACATTATTGGGAAAGAGCTTCATGCTGTCTCTTTCTCTATGGCATGGCCATACACATAGGTCAGCAAGGCAAAGGCACAAAGGTGGTGGGTTTTTTTAGAGACCAGACAGGAATTTCTTCAAAAAACTGATCTAGTGAACAAGGTGAAGGGGAAATGAATGCACTACTGCATGAAAAAAATACTCAATCAACTGTGTACCAATCTGTCAAACTATTAAAAGGGTTCTGTGTGTGTCATGTTCACACATGGTGATCTTAATCAGTGGGTCTTACTAGTTAATACATAGCAATTCACTCAGTTCAAACATGTTGCTCAATACCAGCATGCAAAGTTTCACATTGCAATGGGAAATATTGCTTCAGCAGCATGAAACGATAGTGGTGTACATATGCACTTACTCCAAAACTATTTCTAGCTATTGAAAAAGATGGACCTACTATATAAGTTCGGATAGATCCATCCATACAGGAAGTGTTCAAGACAATGCCTTCTATAGTCCATTAATATTATACCAAGGTATATTTTTACAGTATCTCATCTGCAGTAAACTTTGTGGAATAATAAAATTAAAGCAACAAATGCTTACAATGTGAAATTCCAGACTGAGCCTTGTTCAAACACAATTTAAAGAAGACACTTAGGGCTAAGATAATAAAGGAAGTAATTTAACAAAGCTTAACAAATAAAAATTAAATATTAGTAATTGCTTGCTTTTTGTTTGTTTATTTGTTTTTAAAAATCTTCCCAAATGTACCTCTTATGTATGGTTGGATAGGCTCTGTATTTTAACATATAATCTTCTTTTCTATTTCAATCTATAAAGTAGCATAAAACTGTTTACACACCTACTATGGAGTTTGGGAAGACCTTTAAATTACTATCTGAATATCCCAGAAAAGACAAATTACTGAGTCTAGACTGACCATTTCATTCTATAACATATACACTGGACAACACTGTGATTTCTCTATGCACAGCTTCCCTACCAGTCATCAAATCATCAGAAGTGGAAGAATTTTTTTCTAGTCAAAAACATATTACCCAAAAGCTCAACTCAGTTTAAAATGACTAACTATTTTAAACAAGTTAAGTTTGCAGAGGAAGAACATCTAGGGATAAAAGCACCATTCACCAAGCAAATAACACTTTCTGATGAAGATGGCACTGCTGTTATCTTTAGTTAATCAATACTGCAAAGCTCACTTTATTCCTCAGAGTAAGAAGATATGAAGCATTTCTGTTGCGGCGAGCCTTCTCTCTTGGGGACTTGGCTCTTCTCCGGAGCTCTCTTGCTGTCCCTCTCCTCAGGCATCTTCTTCTCTTGTTTGCTTCTTCTTCTGACTAATCCTGCTTCTGGGAGCATGCCTTTTATCTTGCCCTTCAGCCCCGCCCACTTCCGGCTGGGGCAGGCCCTAATTAGTGGGCACACCTGGGCTTAAGCTCCCAGTTCATTATCGGCGACACCTGAGGACCTGTGGTTCTCTCTACACATTTCTTACCTACTTAGCTGATTATAGAATATTCTGGGAATATATTTTCAGGGTTTAGACATCTATATCCTTGTATGAGAGTCCACAAAATGTAAACATTCTTCACTTAATAGATTTGGTACAAATGAGAAAAACAAAATAGTTCAAGGTAATTAAACTTCAATAATAACTGGATGTAATTCTCGTTACCTTGCACAGGAAAAAATCAGTATTGACCCTGCAAAGAGAGTGTTAAACAAATGCGGAATATCACAGACTAAGTTTACTTTCAAGGGCACATTTTCTTTCATTTCAGTTTCTCATCTTACCTCACTATGCATTTGTGATTAAACATTAGAAAAGTTGAGTATGCTAACCAGATTTGAGTCTGTTTGGCTGGGGAGCAGACTTGCTGAAAAACTTCAGCGTCCTGGAGGACAACAAGCTGAGAAGATGGGTGAGCAGTATGCTGCTGCAGCAATAAGGGCAAATAGGATCCTGGGTTACATCCTCAGGGGTGTGACTAGCAGAAATATGATAAGCCCCCCCTGCTCAGCACTTGCCAGGTCACATCTGGAGCACTGGATGCTGTTTTAATCCCTACAGTTCAAAAAAGACACAGACTGGAGAGGGTCCAAAGGACGGCCATGAAGATGATCAAAACACCAGAGAACTAGACCTATGAGGAAAGACTGAAGCCATTAAATCTTCTCTCCCTGAAGAAGAGAGGCTTTGGGACACCTAATCACTTTCAAGGCTGCAGGCTCTCTATTCACAAGGAGCCACATGGGAAAGACAAGGAGTAACATTTATAAATTGCACTGGCAGAGATTTCATCACAATCTAAGAAATTTTTACATGTAGAACGATCATACACTGGAATAACCTCCCCAGGGATGCAATAGAGTCCCCACCACTAGAGGTTTTCAAGATGTGGCTAGAAAGGGTGCTAGATAATCTCATCTTGGACCTGTTAGACATGAAAGGTTGGACTAGAAGATCTGCTAACATCTATTACAATGTTGGTTATTGTAGGTTCTGTACTATTATGTGCAGTATTAGGAGTGCTTGCAAACAGGTAATTTGTCACAGAATCAGTAAATAAGAAGTGATTACTCAGTCATACAAGGATAGTATTTTTATTAAAAGGACAGCTAAGGAATTAAAGATCAACTTACTAACAATATAAATGCCTTGTCTCCAGCAGATCTGCCTTTCTTATTTATAATATTGATAGGGCAGTCTAGAGGATATCAGTTATGACACTTGACATTTATATACCAGATTCTTACAATTCATTAATAAAACTTTTAATTTAAATTTATTCCCTCTATCCAAACATAGTTCCATTTCACATTTTCTATCTATGGCCTAAGAAATAAATCATTTTATCTGATTACACGAGTGCAATCATTATATAGGTATTGAATACATAGTCTGGGTTAAGATATAATTCTCATTCTTTTCTCTTTTAATGCAATACCCAGATAACATTTTCTCACCTTGGAGCAATTACCAAACCTTAAAACTTGCAAACCAACTAGTGTTTTGAAGTCTTGAGCAGGAGTTTGTTTTTGACTTTCCATTTATTTTTTCCCTTCCTTTGAAGTAAATTTTCCATATTGTCTCCAAAACTTCTGGATACTGCTTAAAACTTTTGATTTAAAATGTAGTTGAGGAGGAGACCTCAAGCCTGTGACTCAGCATTCCCTTTAAAAATAATACTTGTCTTATGTATAGCTCCATTTTATTAGAGGTAAGTTGTATTTTTGTTAAACCCTCAAGTCTTCATAGGAAATCACTTCCTTATTTCTATTTCCTCACAAAACCCCAAACTATTTAGAAATTTGTCCATCTGGCATTTATGAAATACTGTAGAAACCTCTTGTATAAAAATAAAAAGAATTGTCTCTTACCCAATTTGTTTCAACTGCACACAATGAAATATGCCGTGATACTGAAAACTCCCTTCACAGAGAAAAAAGCATCACAGGCATCAGTACAGGAAAAAATCCACTCAAAAATATGTAGGTATATTTCTCTCTTTCTTTATACACTTACACTTATTGCCTAGAGGATGTTCTAAAGCAATAACTGTTTTAGTCATAAGCAACCGCAGGCAAAGCGAATAAAATAAGCAGTACAGAAACAAAACTTCTTAGGCCAACTGCATACCAGGGAAATTGCAACAGTGTGTTCTAAATAGTCAATTACATGTTTTAGTCAGAAACAGTGATTAAAACACAAAGAAAGAAACTTGAATAATATTTTAAAATGAGTCTATGAAGTTTAGCATCACACAGCATTCACAATTGTAATGATCTAAGTCCTAGTTTTGCAAAAATTATGCATCTGTGAGCCTTCCCAACATGTCCAACCTTCTCAACATGTTCTCAACCTCAATCCCAGCTGCGTTAATCTGGTTTTAGAGAACTGGGTTTTGACCATGGGTCCTGCTCTTTCATATTACTTTTGTGAAAGCTTCCAGTTAGAAAATGTCACAGACTTGATAAGAATCTTCTTTGGAAAACAGTAATCACTTACTTGACTTTAATTTCATTTTCTCTCAAAGTATAGGAAAGCAACTATCTGCATCAGGATACAAGTTCATTTTTAAATAAATGTAATGGATCATAATTTATTTAATAAACACATATTTACCTTTACTTGATAATTTGTGCCATTTTTAAATTAAGTCTATAATATGAGTAAACATTAAGCAGGGACAGAATTTCTATAACTGCTCCTTTCCTCAAAAAGCAAGAAAGCAAGCAAGCAAACAAACAAAACATCCTGAATTAATTAACAGAGAGTATTGAAAGGAAATATAGATATTCAATAAATTTGTTATTTCTTCTCTGGGTATTACTTTATGCATTCATGGCGGTCAATTTTTGTGTTGTATAAGCCAGAAAAAATTACAATAATTTGTGTAATAATTGACGTAAGGCTAGAAGAGGTTAACTTGGATCAATGTATTGAGTTCTAATTGCACTTCTATTTCAAATTATATGATACTCTGAATAAACAGCTCTACCAAGACAAATCTTTGGATCTAATCTCAATGAGTCTGTAGCAACATGTAATGTCAATAACTTCCATTTCTGATTCTATTATAACAAATAAGAGAAAATGAGCAGTTATTAAGTAGTCAGAAGCTAACAACTAAATTTTGCTTTAGCTAAATATTTATTAAATTTTTCACTTTCCATGTCACATTTTTGCCCCTATGATTTGCTCTTCCTTCCTCACATTTTCTTTAACATCTTCTCCCAAAGTAAGACTCTCATGTTTTTTTTTTTTCAATGATCCCCAACATCAAACATTATGTTGACATTTTTTAATATTAAGCTTTTTTTTTTCTTGCTGAAAGTTTTAATGGATCAACACTTGTGTCTAATAAATAATGAACTAATGAAAAAAAATAGTCATAAATTAAGCAAGGAACAGTAACATATTTTCTCATTTGCTTTAATTATCAAAAATAATTTAGAGCAGACTTAAATTGGTGAAAAGATAGCATGGCTCCATGGTAAGCTTTAGTCATAGAGAACATTTCACATGTGTAGTCACATACTGACAGACAGAAATCATGGAAATCCAATGTGATGATGAGGCAGATGCCTCATTTTCCAAAATTCTGCTTTCTACTAGTCATTCACTAGTTAACTAGTCTTCCTTGATGTTACATCTCCCAGTGTATAGAGTGCAGCTGGATTCATCCAAGTGAGGAGATATCCCTCTTCCCTCTCCTGGCCTTTTCAGTATTTAAAAATATCATTACAAGTTACTGAACATAGCAGAATAGAACATTCTTATCCTGGGAACTGCACCAGGAATTTTAGGTCTCAGTAAGCATATTTCTAAAATTACATTGCACTTATGCTTGCTTGCATGATTTGGGCCATTTTGTGGTTTTTTTAAATATCATTTCACAGTCATTCACAATTGTTTTGAACTGGTTTCAATTTGACTTATAAAAATACTCCAGAAATTTAAAAAGAAAAAAAAAAAAAGACAAAATACTGCAAATAAAAGTTACATATTGCCATGGTTTAGCACTGGTCCAACAATTAAACTGAATGAGATGCTCTTTATTAGTCCCTCTTCCCTCCCTGATAAAGAAAGGAGAGAGAATAAGGGAGAGAGGCTTATGGGTTGGAAACTAAACTACACAGCTTTAATGAAAAAATAATGATAAAAAGGGAAAATTACTAAATACATACAAGAAAATTGATACCACATTCCTCCCCTCTTTACCTCAATAGCTCTCACATCACCACCGAGGCTGCAGGGCAGCCCTGGGAAAGTTCAGGCTGGACTCCTGGCATCAGCAGCAGTCGGGAGCTGAAGGCAGGAAGGAAGGAAGGGGCCTGACCCTCATGATCCCTCAAATTTATACTGAGTATGATGTGTTTGGGATGGAATACTCTGTCTGGTCAATTTTGGTCATTTATCTTGTCTACTCCTCCCTAGGCAAGGGCTGCGGGTGTGACCTCTTTACTCCTTTTCTCCTTCCAGAGGGCAAAATGTTCCTCAGAACTGAGCAGTGTCTTGGTTCTGCAAACCAGTCTCTAGCTGTAACTCTAAACATTGAGTGTTATCAGTCCCAGAAGCAGACACTGACTGAGAAACTTGCTGTTAATTTCAACAAGTGCAGCTACTTACAAGAAACTTAACTGAAAGCAAAATTACAAGACAGAAAATTGCTTTTATTCTGGCCCAAAGCAGGACACACATATACATATAACAAAAATTTGGGAAGTAAAAACATTTTGGACATCAGCTTAGAATTTATTTCAGTCATTGACATGTCAGTGTTGTTCCCACTAGTCAGGATTGTTTATCAGTGAATCACAGTATCATATAATTTTGTTTAGAGAGTATCTCTGCGGTCATCTAGCTTAGCTTCACACACACATATGGTTCTAGAGAGGTAATTTTTAAATTTTTCTAGCCAAGCCCTGAAAACCTCCAAGGGTGGGGGAGCAGTTCTGTAGGCAACCTATTCAGTGCTGTACTGACCTTCTGGTGACAAGAATTTTTCCATCATGAACTTTCTAAGCCACAGCTTGTGACTCCTGTGCCCTCCATTACATCTGAGTCTGTTGCTGCTGAGAATATTGGCTCTATCATCTTTGCAGTTCTCCTTGAAAGGCCTGTAAGGCTGTTGGAGGAAATAGGTCCAGCTCCTTTCACTTCTCAAGACTGGTGTGTTCTAGGGCCCTGATAGCCTTGCTGACCCTAGCTGGGCCCTCCTGAGTTAGATATCACCAATTGTATGCAGCATGCCAGCGCAGCCTCACCAACACTGCACAGAGTGAGGAGAATAACTTCCCTCAAATTCTGTACTCTTGCAGTTTTAAGCCATATATGTGGAATATAAAAATTGAAGCACATTCTCAAGAAACATATAACTTGTAACAAATATTTGTAGCTACTCTGACAGAAAAAAAAAAAAAAATAGACTGAATAGAAAGTAAGGTAGTTGAAGCAAAAACTGGGTTCTTTTTGAGAGGAGGTTTTGCTTTGGTCCAGCGATAAACTATGACCTAAAGACTTACCTACTAGACAGTATTTTCCACTGAGGAAACAAACACAATCATGAACACCACTTAACTGTGAAGACACAATCAAGACCTAGATTCAGATGTGTGATTGCAAGAGCAGTCTTTAATGTTACCATAAAAATAAAAATGAAAGTTTCCATTTAAGTTTTTATTAAATTCTTCTCATTTTTTTACAATGAACTCATAGTGAATCAGTATTTATAAACAGTAATTTCAGTGCTAAAGTAAGAAGAAAATAAAATATAACAGCAAACATAATTGCCACATGAAGGTAATCACAAGAACTAAGAATCATAAAATGAATGCAACTTCAATTATGCAGTCATCTTCTGACATTTTTTTAAAATTAGCTAAAATATACCAAGAGCATGCAGCAAATTCAGTCAGAGGAAAATCAAAATGCCTGGAATCATTAGATTTTTCAAGTATGTCCCAGAAACTCAGTTTCAAAAGAAAATAAAGCACCCCTTTATCACGTAAGTCTTCTCTTTCTCAACGTTAATTCCTCACCAGTTTGTTGTTATTTTAAACTAAAATTTTAAATTAAATCCTCTTTGCCAGATATAAACAATAGTTACACACTTGCATAATTTTCTCCCACTGTACTTAAATGTAATATTCAAATGTTACCCTTAGGCAGACCAGGAAGGCAAGGCTTTCTGAAGTTATAGCTTCATACTTCCCTGAACAAGAGGTTGGATAAGGTACAACAACAGAAAACTAATACTGTCATGATGTTATTAGCTCCCTCTATTTCACAGTAAAATTATCTAAAGGAGATGTAAGAAAAATGCATTAGCTTTTGTAGATTTATGTCAGAATATTAATAACCATCTTCAGAAAGATTGCTCTTCTGATTTTAGGAAAACTTTTAGGCACAACAGTTTCTGTCTTAACTCAGTTCTCCCTCTTCTAAAAAGAAAGAAATCAAGCATGCAAGCAAATTCAAGTCAAATGTAAAAAAGGAATGGGGTATGTAGTGGGTAAAGTAGGTAATTGTGTTCATTGGTGCTAATGTAAAATATCGAGCAGTGGTGTCTTACTCATCCTTGACATATTATCTCTTTCAAGCTTTTTTCTACTTGTCTAGATTTCTAATGTTGATAGATATGATTTTAAGTTTCCTTACAGATCACAAAAGTCTCTTCTAAATTAGGAGTTGTTAATAAGATAATTTCTTGAAGTTAAGCCAATGAATGTTTCTATTAGTCATCATATTTCAAAAATCATACTTTAATTGAAAGTTATTTTCATGTATTTTATGAAATTACAGTAACACTCATTGGACTTTCCAAATACTGTGAGAATGTGCTTAGCAATCTAGAAAACCAATCTTTGCTTTTAGGGCACATTTAAGAAATGTACTAGCAATAGTTCTAAACTCATCTTCATTATTGTGTGTTACCAGAAGACAAATGTATGGTTATCTGTCTCAGTCCTTTCTTTGCACATAAATACTGTGTTGTCAGATTTATTTTAATTAACCATTCTTGACAGTTGGCAGCCTTCATTGCAATATATTAGAGAGCAAATTAGGCAACTGGGTATTATTTTGCATCGTGAATGTACTTCTGTCTCTGATTACTGAGCACAGTCCTGTGTTCCATAGAAAACTGGTGTTTTCTTTGTGGTGAGGTCTGACTTGGTGGCTGGTTTAGGGTATGGAAAGTAAATACATATAAAATATAGAGCGTTTCCATTGGTTTGTACTGTGTATTTTTAGATATAATTTCTTTTGCTTAAAACTGAAACTTTTTTTGTTATAGTGATTGTGTTAATATTATACCTGAACTTTATTCACAGAGCTGCAAAATCAGAGTATTTGTTGGAAGAGACCCTTGGAGGTCATTTGTTCCAACCTCCCTACTCAAGCATGACCACCTACATCTGGTTGCTCAGGATTGTGTTGAGGAAACTTTTGAGTATCAACAAGGATGGAAACCACTCTGAGAAGCCTGTTCCAGTGGTCATTCACTTTCACCATAAAAAGGTGTTTCCTGATGTTCAGATGGAGTGTCCTGTGCTTCATCTTGTTCCCATTGCCTTTTGTCCACTCACTGGGCACCACTCAAAAGAGCCTGAATCCATTCTCTTTGCACTGTCCCTTCACATATTTATACACGTTCATAAGATCTCCCTGAGCCTTGCCTTCTCTAAGCTAAACAGCCCCAGATGTCTCAGCATTTCTTCATGTGCTCCAGTCCCTTAATTGCCTTTGTGACCCTTCACTGGACTATCTCCAGTATGTTCATGTGTCCCTTGCACCAAGAAACCCTGCACTGGGCACTAATTTCACTTGAAAATAATGCATCTGCTAAGAGATATTTTTTTCTTTTGGGGAAACTGCATCCAGACACTCTTAAAGCCTTTTTTACTTCTAGCCCAAAGTCATAAAAAACACTATTACCATCTGAAAAAAATTACTTGACACTTCCATGGTTTAATTTATGTACAAAATATTAATAATTGTTTTGTAGGTCTTTTCATTTATATGAATTTTTTTTTTAACAAAATGACACCTTCTAACATGATTTCTCATTAGAAACTACAATCTCACAACTATGTTGCAAGTTCGCCCTTATTTCAGTCCTTCTACTACACAATACTAATTTTATGATAGTTTAATTCAATATTTTTGAGTGGACTTACAATAGCATACCTGCTACTGCGTATTTAGTAACATGTAAGTTGTGCTAACTAAAGTTTTCTTCTAGGCCACAGTAAGAAAAGAATAGTTGCTTTTGGAGATTCTCTTTTCACACTACTCACACCACTCACAGTTTAGTCGAAGCAGTGGAAGAGTGACTTCACAATTTTCCACTGCTCTGAAGAGTTCTGGGTTGTTTTTGTAATTATGATGGCTCTCAAGAAAAAACTAAAAGAAATTATTAAATGTCTACAGAATATATCTTTCAAGCTGAGACAACCATCTCAACCACTGCAGATTCTCAAAACATTTTGGTTGAAAATTCCACATGTATGGTTGTTCAAAATGAGAGGGAAAATAGTTCAGAAGAAATGTGGTCATGACCACGATTGTTTCATATTCAGTGCTTTAATATTCTGAAAAGAACTGAACAGTGCTTTTCAGATAAACACATTTCATTTTCAAGGTATGTGCCCTGTAATCCACAATCCTGTTTGTTCCCTATCTGTGTTTCAAAACAGAAGGAATATTTATCCTCTATAACTCAGAGCACTTCTGCACTCTTCTAAGACTCCCAATAAGCTTGTTTCTTTGTTTCTTCCCTCTGCATCA
Source organism: Heliangelus exortis (assembly GCF_036169615.1). Classification (NCBI taxonomy): domain Eukaryota; kingdom Metazoa; phylum Chordata; class Aves; order Apodiformes; family Trochilidae; genus Heliangelus; species Heliangelus exortis. The sequence goes on from NC_092422.1 coordinate 96,631,672, forward strand.
AATTGATGCATCCATCTGGCAGACTTCACCTGTATTCATCTTGAAAGTTTTGAGAGTTTTCATCGTCAGCATAAGTGGAGACAAAGTTGAACACAGTAGAAATTGGAAAGTAAAAAAGCATTGCTCTAGGCTGTGTATTTTAACCCAGAAGATAATTCAAAAAAAGATTGTGCTTTCGTTCATTTCCTTCAAGATAGCATCTGATAGTTCTCTTTCAGCATATCCTACAGAGTATAGGTATACCTGGATGCTGTAAATTCATGAACATTAACCTGCAAGTCATGCAAGTCAACATTTATTTCCGTATGTAGAGCTTTTACAGTAACAGCTAGCATAATGAAAAACAAAAAAACACCAAAATTTTCTTTGCTTTTCTCTATCATTTATAATTCAAACAAAACAAATTTTCAAATTCTTTGTTTTACTAGAAAATCCTAGAAGCTCTGGAGAATCTAAGATAAGGTAGTGCACAGGACTGTAGTTCAAAGGTGCAGCCACCTTTATTCATCTGGCATGGCATGGAATGGGGTTGTTGCAGTTTCAGACTTTAACTGCATGCACTATCACCTTCCCTACTTTGGAGATATGTCAAGAACCCCTAGGAAAAGGAGATGGAAATGATTATGGAGTACTCTTGATATTTCAAATGTCAAGAGAAAGGAGAAAAGATTGAATGTATTATTATGTCTTACTAGTGCACTTCAACTTTCATCAAGGCATTTACAGCTAGAGGAAACAAAGTTAAACTTACATTGCCAATGCTTGTCAAACCTTGTAGGTAAAGATAAAGGTCAGGGACACCAAGATCTCAATTTTCCTCTCCCACTAATTGAAATGGAGTTACTTTTAATTAACAAAATTACAGTGAAACTATAAATTATTTTCCACTTTCTAATTGGGCCTTAGAATGGTTTTTTCCTAACTTCTAAAGAGTGAGTGAAACCATTATTCTTTATTTTAAAACACATTTATTTGTCTTAGTTTATATGTCTTAGTAATCCACAAAACCAAAAATATACAAAGGATGTATTACATCTAAAAAAATGTTCCCTGAGCACTCTTCCTGAGATTTTACAATGTGAGTTTGTGGTTTTTGATAAGATTTTTCAAACACATAAATTCATATGCAGTTTTAGGACAGTCTTTTTTCACTTACTTTATAAATTATCATATTATTTCAAGAGAAAAAAATCCTACTTTTACTAAAAAATTCTGGAAAAAAAAAAAAAGGCTGTTTGTGAAATGTCTGACAAAATACGGAACCCGGTTCTATCAAATTGCTTCTTTTTGAAAAACAGAGCACACTCCACCTGCTAAATATGGTAAATAAAAAAAACCAAGTAACCAAAAACCAAGCAACAGAAAATTTTTCTGAATTAATTGTCTGAGGAAACGAGTGGAGGGAGTAATCAAAATTTTTTAAAACAGCTTTTTTTTGTGTGCAGCTTTTTTCAATGAAGTAAACACTGGTGACAGCAAAAAGAGTGGTGCTTGTACAGTCATTCTTATAAGTCATGTGATTCCTACATGTTTATAGGATTAAATGAGTCAGTCATGGTGATCCACTGATTTTATACAAATGAGAAAAGGGAGACTAGAAATTTTAGTTACATAAGTTTTAAGACTTGATTCACCTACTAGTTAAAATGTGAAGACTGTAAATTTTCCCACCCTTCAACATTCTCCCAAATATTGTTATATACACATATGTATAATTATATACATTTACTTTTAAATTTGACCGGTTTCTTAGTTTTTCCATGGGAAAAAAACCCCAACACAGTCATTTTTTTTTATTATTATTTTTCTTAAATGAACTCAAATAACTTCAATGGGAACAACAAGAGTTTCTCATTTTCTTTTGAATGCTCAACTGTTTTCAGCACCATGGGAGAAAGATTTTCCAAAGGGCTGATTTGCAGTGGTCAGAATATGCTGAAACAGAAAGAAGAAATCCCATTCAGTCAGCAAAAGAGAAGAATCTATGGGAAATTTATTTTGTTAAGGGTTTGTTTTGTGTTTTGCTGTTATTCTGTTGAAGTCAGGAAGACAAAGGAGGCTCTTCTTCCACTTTTAAGAAATAAGTGTTTGTTCCACTTATCCACCATATTTTATAACCTCCTGTGCATGTTCTTGCTATCTCGTCCCAAATACAATTGGGAAATGCTCAGTCAAACTGTGAAATAATTGAGCCTGTATTTCCATGATAAGAGTAAAACAGCCCTTGCAGCTAAGACAATTAAAAAGAGATACTATTTGTTCAAACTGTTCTGGAAAGATTTCAGGATGGTAAATTAAGGCATTAATTTTTCTTCTTGAATTTAAATTTTATTTTTTTCTCTAAGAAAAGTTTCTAGTTGCAGTTCCAACCTATGAATTATAAAGGTTAATTTTAGCTTTTGTAGTAATTCCTGTTTTCTCATCTAAATTATTTTTGTCAATCATGCACTGTACACAAAGTTGTGTATCCTTCAGCTCATGCTTCCAAAACTCAGCTCATGTTTCCCCATTAAAAAAAAAAATAAAATGCAAGGTTCCCCTATATGTAATATTCCCCTTTTATAAAAACATGAGTGTGACTAAATAAATTTCATTTGTATTGATATTGTTATTGTCCATACTTGTAAGAGAGATCATTCTATTGAAGTGAAATATTACCTTCAGATTAGCTGCAACAGATTGATGCAGTTCTTGCTCCCTGACTGTGTTGACAGTTTTACAATATAAGGCCAGCAAAAAGTGGCCCAATAGCAGTCTTACCCAGGCTTTTACAATCACCTCGGTACAGAGGATACTAACGAGAAATACCTATTTCTAAATTAACAAAAACAAGCCTCTTACCCTTGCTAAAGAAGAACATAAAACCCTAACCATGAAGTAGCAGAATAAAGTAATTCACTCCTCCTGTGAATGCTTCATGAAGGTAACTGATGGTCTGGCCTTTAGCATGGAAGAAACTAAGATACAAGACAGATCGGTTATTTAAATCTTTGGAAAGATTTTAACTTATTGAAATATTAATGACAAGTTATGCCTAATGAATATTTATGTCCAAATTCACAAATGTAGTGATCAGTAGGAACACAGTGAAATCCTGCTGGCCACACAATTTCTGACAAAAACTAGGACATTTTTGGCCTTCTTGGCCAGCTGGGCACACTGCTGCTTCATAATAAGCTGGGTGTTGATCAACCCTCCAAGCTTCTTTTCCCCTGGGCAGATTTCTAGCCACCCTTTTCCAAGCCCGTAGTATTTGTCTTGTTTATTTTTTTTCCTCTTGCAAAATGCCCACTTGTTTCTTCTTTTTTTGTGAAGTCCTATTATGTAACTAAGTTTAAGCTATGGATGGCAGGCACAAAGAACACTGGGTTTTATAAGTTGTTGGGTTTTTTTTCCCCTTAGACACAGTTTTAGCAAGTGCCATATAATGCATTTTAAAAATTATACAAGAATCAAAGTTATTTAAAAACTGGAGAACAACTGCAAAAAAAAGAAAAAAACATTATAGGACAATTTTATTTTCATCAGTACTCTTAAGAGTACTCTTACATTATTCTATGATTGTCAGGAAATAACACATAATAAAGCAAGATGCTTTTGTTATAAGGATGTTGTGACTCTTCTCTATTTCTCCTTGTAAATGTGAAGCTGGGGCTGCAATTTAAGAGTAGCCATAATTCCCCTAGAAATCTGCCATAAGAATATTAGATATAGAATAGAGAATTGTTCTAAAGATGGCATTTCTCTGTCATGAGTGTTTACATATGCTAGCAAGGTAACAGGTGCTCCAAAATTACAATTTCTTCTATGAAAAAGGAAGTCATTCCCACCCTAACGTTTCAGTTTATGCCATTCCTGAAATAATTTTTCTTAATTTATTCTGAAATAAATCTCATTTTGTACTGCTGAGGCTCTGGCCACATCAAAACTGATATTTCACTTTACTAGGATACTGTATCATACTACTTTACTTGAGGTAACCTATTTTCTTGATAGATATTTGCAACTCAGATGTCATTGCTTCATGGAAGCTTTCTTGATCAAATAATTCATAGTCTTTGGCAAGGTTATCAATAGTAACATATGATCTAAAAAATTGATAGAAGTCCACAGATAAATTTAAATATATTGCTATTATGGTTTCATTCCTTTTAAGATTGAAAAATGAACAATTTTGGAACAGCAAGATGAAAACAAAGTTGCTGGGTATGTCAGCAGAAAGTAATACTTGTGAGTAGTAATCAGAACTTTTTCTTTAAAATACTATTTTTTTAGAAGATAGAATAATATGTGAAGGGGATGTGAAAGGGATAGGGATGTCTTAGCACTGCCACCTTACTGCCACCACCTTCCCCAACATCAATTCTAACCTCCAATTGGCAGAAGACAAGGCCAAACACTGGCTGCCATGTTTTTCAGAAAAAAAAACACTGCTATTTTGAAACAGAAAGATTAAAACTCTGCATAGTAAAAGACTGAAACGTAAGAATTAAAATTCTGCATAGCAAAAGACTGCTGCTTTTTTCAGATGATCACTGATGCTTTGAACATAAAAATATAAAGCTTTGGCAGCATAAGCTTGCTGGGTTTTTGTATTTGTATGACTGAGTTGCTTTTTCATGACTTTTTCCTATCTAAGCTTTGAATGAGTTGTCTTTATCTTGTAGTGTGACTGAGTTGCCTTTCTCACATTGTTAACTTTTGGCCTGTATGTTGTCATCAGTCAAATGGAACATATGGGGGGAAAAAAATGAGATAAAGGAATTCAGTGAAACTTAAATTGTGAGGAAGCTGGGGTGGTGGGAAGTTGTGCCTGTAAATCTCAATATGAAAATCAGCTACCCCCAATAAACAAAGGTAAAAACCCCCAAGGCAAAGAGGTGAGGTCGAGGGAGGACTACAAACTTCAATTTTTTGTATTTAACATCAAATTGAGTTAGTTAGTTAGGCAGGTAAAAGAAACTCCATCATATGAATACAAAAAACTGGCAACACTTCTGCTGGCCAAAGTTTTTATTCTTATGTTTCAAAGCAGCAGGACTTCTTTGGAAAAACACCAGACTCCCCCTCCAGGCAGTGCTCAGGTGTCCTACAGAGCCCCCGCTGGTGCCCATTCCTCCTGAGAGTGGCAAAAAGAAAGCACGGGGCCAACCTGAGAGGCTGAACGAGTGCAATTTTATGGTGGGAGATCAGAAGGGGCAGTACTGAAGGTGGTACCAGCAGGAAGACAGCAGTTGTATATGGTCCTACCCCCTGTGTGAAAAGAAGTGTTCTTCACTGAACAGAACACATCAAGCAGGAAACAACAAGAAACAACAAAGAAAAATGAATCAGAAAATATTACATTTGTCAGTTATGCAGTTACTCTCACTAGATTTCATATCAACTTGTGCAGACCAGTATAAGGATAGGATTGCCTCATCAAGTGACAAAAAAAGCATTAAGATAATTAGGTGTTGCATGCTTTGCATGAAACTTCACAAGGTACAATTAAATGAGGATGAACAGCCAAATCCTTGTGTTGTCTACAGAGAGGAGGGTGACTTCATACAGACCCTGAAGACATGAGCAAAAGTGGAGAAAATATTCTCCCACCTATGGAAAAAGGTTTCAGTCCCAAAGCTGTGAAACACTGAAGACAAAATAGGCAGATGTGAACTGCCAGGACCCCTGCTGCATCTCTTCTGTGAGATAATAAGAGACTTCACCCTCAAGGTTGCTCAGTTTCATAGATTCTATAATCATTATAAAATAAATTCTTGTAAGACATGTAGGGAATATGACTCCCAATTGCCACTGACTGTCAACAGAACCTAAGCTTTTTCAAAACATCCACATACTGTTCTGTAGCTAATGAACAACAGCAATTTATTCACATTATGAGAATTCTTTTTCCCCCTCCATTTTAAGAGGTTGTCCAGAAATATTTTATGAACTACATATACTCCTTTAGGCTGCACTGTTACTGTTCCATTGAAGTTCAAGCCATCTGCCAGTGTTTATTATGGAAAAAACATACAAGTCAAAAAGACAGTGAGAAGAACTTGTTTCAACTTATGTGTTCCACTGCTTATTAAAAAAAAAAAAAACAAGCAAAACCCAACCAAACATACAAACAAAAAAACCTCACAACAGAACAAACAAAAAAAACCAAGCAAAAACCCACAACCCCAAGACAAACTAAAACCTCTTATTCCCTACTGGAAATCCATAGACTTTCATGGCACTTTTTTCTTTTGTTTTCAAAGTTGTCTTACATTGCACTGTGACAACTCAAATCAAGTTGTATTCATTGTCTTCTGCCAAGCAGTGTTAGTGAAGATAATGACATTTTTATAAATCATATATCATACTACATTCTGTAGCAAAAACTTTGACATATTAATAATGAAAACTCTCTGAGAAAACAAATTACATCTGCACATCAATTGCTGGGCTTTTTAAAATTGCATAATGTGTAAGAAAACCCCTACTTTTTTTACATATTTATTTGATATAAATTTAGTTAAAATTGATTTTTTTCTTTTAAGATACATTCAGAAATATTAAATCCTTCTTCTTCAATTTGCAATCTTTATTCAAGCTTTTATCTATTTAAAGGTAAGAGAAAATTCTTCTGCAGTTTGATGGTGACTAAAACTGAGTGATGTTCAATGTCTTTTCAATATGAAGATATTCCCCTGTTATTTTTACTTAGTAGAATTTCCCTTTATTAGCCTAGTAATTAACCTGCAGCTTATACCAAGGGAAAATTCCATTCAGTCCTGTTGATAGAGAGATAATTTCATCCACAATTTTCCAGTGAGACCTTGAGAAATTCAGGGTAAAGATGAGTGGCAGATAAAAGCTATGTAAGATAATGTAAAATTTCACATATCATTAACTGATATATTAGAATATAACATTAATTTCATATATCATTAACTTAATATACTCCACAGTCTTCCCCTTTTAAAAATTAAACATATTATTGAAAAAATAATTTGCATCCCCTCTTTTCTTTTATCATGCTTAAGAAACCATTATCTCTGAGCATAACATTTTCTAGACCAGTACTGTGGGTGTTATCTTTTCTGACTCTGGATCTGTCACAAATGAAATCTGAATTACAGAGAACTAGGAGTATAAGAAGTTGGACTGTGACAACTGGTCTCTTTTCTCAATTTCATCCATATAAAACATGCAAATTAAAGTTATACACATCCACTAGTGACATGATTAGAATATTCTGTCAAATTATTAAGCCTGTGAAAAGTTATATAATGTGACTACTAAAAGTTTATCTTGTAGCATTTTCTAAAAGCGTTCTTTACATTAACAAAGCTTCATCTGCTATTTATGCAGGCTTTATCAAACTTGTAGCCAATCTCATGAACACTTTTGATTACAAAATTAAATGATTTGTCAAGTCCTGTGTGTAAATAATTCAATTTTGCATCTCTTAAAACAATATATCCTTGAATCTATGTTACTATATAATTCTTATGAAATAATCTAAGATTTAATATCACTTACTTTTCCACTGACCACCTAAGCAAGGGATTGCAGCTTCTGCATAACTCTCATTTCATGTGCATCCTGTAATTTTCAATAAAATTTTTCATATGCTTAACTTTCAGAATTTCATTCATTTTCATTAAATCAATCTACCAATTACCAAAATAAAAGTAACTTTCTGTGTCTAAAATATATTTATTTTCCTGTAACATGTTCTTAAATTATCTTTAGATTGTAATTTGAGCACAGTATCCTGAACTAAAGCCAAAAAAGAAACAACGAAAAAACCCTCAATTTTCTTCAAATGTTTTTATATTTTCAGGTTTAAAAGCATTATAATTCTTACACAACTTTATAAGTTAAAAGCTCATTTTGTAAAAATACAAGATTTTTTAAAGGGGATTAAGCCTTTTCACTGAAAATCCTTAGCAGTTATATTCTGTTTCATCAGCAATATTCAAGAGTCTCCATATTGTGTTTATATACATAACCAGTAGAAGACTGTTCAGATATTTTGAAAAGACTTTTCAGAAGGGTTTTAATCTGACAATTCAGTTCATGAAGAAAATAACAGAAGGATAAATTTAAATGTCTACTACACCTTATTTATCATACAATGAGCCCCCTCAATCATCCTGTCGCATGAGACACATAATAGTACATAATTTCCAGTCTCATTCCATCCAGTCTCATTCAGTCTAGCTGTCTGAGGAGATTTGAAGTAATTTGTAAACATTTTTTAAATTAAATTTTCTATGTATATACTTACATTAATCTTTTACAGTAAATTTTATCAATAGAATCAACTAGTTTATTAGCATTATATTAATGTTTATATTTAATTATAACATAATATCTGGGTCAGGCTCTTTAATTTTTTTTTTTTTTTCTGGAGGGAAAACTGAGTTATATAGATTTATATCTGCATTCCTAGGCCTGGTATAATAAAGCACGAGCATGAATTTTCTTGTGATATAGACTCTGAACATTTATTACCATCCAGTTGTTAATTTTTTTTGGGGGGGGTTGTTTGTTTTGGTTTTTGTTTATTTTTTTGTTTGGTTTGGTTTGGTTGGTTTGGGTTTTTTTAAGATACCATTCAGATGAAATGTTTGTATACTTATTAAACTTTTTTTGGAACCATGACTGTTTAAAATGTAAATGTTTTTAAAAGTTGTGAATTTATATTTTGCTTCTATTTCCTTTTACAGATTCTTCTTTTAATTTTTGCTTTGTTCCATTCGTCTCTTAAGATCTGATGATGAACAGAAATACAAGACAGCAGAGACTTAAGGAAACAAACAACTTCCGAACTAGAAATTGAACTAAATATTAGTACAGAGGTAAACCATACATCCACCACTTGGATATGACATTTAAAAAGCATAACATCTCTGGTTCTTTAATAAGATACCTTGTGGAGCATAAAATCAGCTTAAAGCTTTCCAATGGCATCTGCTGGTATCTCATTCTTCATTAATTCAGAAATTCTCCCATTTACCTATACAAAATCAGGGGCTGAATCCAACATAAATGGGGCACAAGACATTTATGTTTTCTGTCTACTTACATGTTTGGAGTTAAAGTTATATGTATGAATATATGTGTGCGTGTATGTTATGTGTGCATGAGTGTGAAAACACCTTATACACACTGCAGAAAATCTGATTTAGATCAGCATTCAGATTTAGAATATCACATATAATCTTTTCTTGCACTGATAATAATACAAGAACTTCCTGAAATAAAAAAAAAATCTTTTCTAGTGTTGATAATAATATAAGAACTTCCTGAAATAAAACACATAATTTAGACCCTGGGAACTTTTTGTGAGAAAACAAGAAAAAAAAAAAAAAAAGTTTGTCCTCATAAACAATGTCACAGATAGAAATGTACAATAACATTTGGAAATGAGACGCTCGTGTAACTGTGTGGCTCAGTGAGCTGTAACCAAGATCCTTGGTTACAATAAATTATCATGACTCCACTGGTTTCAGCTCAACTATCTTTGTATTAAATAAAAATATATCATCAATACTGGAAAATATGATAAAATTTTGAGAGCAGTAAAACAGCACTAGTAAGTATGTATATACATAGATGGATCAAAAACTGTCAGAAAGAAGTGATTTAAGAATATGCTGTCCTTGCAGTCATGAAAAACACATTAAAAATGTAGAAACCACTACCACTAGGTATCATAAAGTTATGTACAAGCATAATACCACAACATGTGGCAGAATACCCTGGCTTTCATTCTTAGTATGCTTCAGAAGTAAACTTTGAAGATCTAGATTTCTACTTGTGTGTGGCTCTGCCCACCTGTTCCTTACCAAGATCAGCAATTAACAAGAAAAACAGTCATACAGCAAAATAATAAATAGGCTGGATGGTCTGTAATACAGAAACAAGTATTCATCTTCTCTGGCTGAACTAGGATAAGACACATGGAAAGGGAGCTTTAAAGTTAATGAGATGAATTAATGAATGAAATTCACACAGACTTTCTTCCAAATTCATTCAGAGGAGAGAACTGAGCTGTGCTTTTGTATTCTTTGTACCTGCTGCAGGTATTGAGCCTTGTCTACAGAGATGGGCCTGCCTGAGCCAGGATCTTCATGGGTATGCCCTTCCTTTACTGCTTTTTGTTTCTTAAGTCTACCAGCCCTTTGTACCAACATGGGCTTCTCTATGGGCCATGGTCCCTCAGAGGTAACACTGAATCCACATGGGCAGCTCTGTGTTCCATCAGCCCTCTGTAGGCATCCCCACCCCTGTGTGAGTTCTGCTGGCCACAATATCTTTGGGACATCCTCAGCATGGACTCCTCCACAGTCCATACAGGGTCCAACGTGTCCTGTTGTGGGCTCCTCCCTCAGAGATACATCCTCTGTCATGAAGCATCTCCTCCCAGGAGTGCCTCTCCAACTGTGACCCTAAAAGTGTGCTTTTATGTGTGTTTTCTCCATTTCTCCTTCTTTTTCATCCCACATATCTCCTTGCATGCCTCCTCAGTTGGCTCCTTTCTTTTAACTTTCTATTCTATCATGTATCTTTGTTGCATCTCAGGCCCCTCATTCTTTCTTGAATATGTTTGAGCAGCAGTGACACAGAATCCCCTACCTGTTGCAGTGCTGGGGCCCAGTGGGCTGTTTCCAGTGGTTGCCAAGCTGGCCCAAGGCAGCTCCAAGACTCCCTCTACAGTCCCCTGACACCCAAACATTGCCAGATATGCCCAATACATGAGCTGCATTGTAAAACTTCAGACACAAGTTTATATATTGATTTTCATTTCAATAGGGAGTTGTCAATAGACAAATCTTTTTTGTAGAGAGAACAATATATTCTTGACTTTAGTTTTTCTAAATTCATCTCTTTTCCTGATCTGCATGGAAAATAAAGTCTCCCTGGCTTAGCCTGTGCTGCATGGTAAATTGGAACAGTGTAATTTTCTTGAAATTTCTGTAGATATAGTAGCATCGTTATTTTTGAACTTGGATTGCCTGCAATTTTGACTTAAAGATTTAATTAGCTCAAGCTTAAAAACAGCTTCTTGGGCAAACTTTTAGGCTTATGTCTGAAACAAATTGGGAAGACTTTCTGAATTGTCTGCAGCATACACTAAAACATATTATATAATAAATGTGTCTGCTGATAATTTTTTTTAAACAGAATTAGTGCATAGCAAACAAAGGAAGTTGAGCCTATCGTACATGAACTGGCTGAAAGAGTTTGGTTTGTTTAATCTTGCAAAACCTGAGATAAGAAGGTAGATGATTGCATTCTATAAGGAGACCTGGGAACAAATAGAGTGGAGAGGGAAGGGCTATTAAAGCTAAAAGACAATATCAGTGCTACAACAAAAGTCTGTAATTTGGACTGAAAATTGCACTGTAAATTAGAAGATGGTTTCTAACCTTGAGAAAAATGAAGCTGTGAAACAGCACCTAAAAGGAAGAGTTACTAAAAGACCTGCAGATTAGCCCTAATAAAGTCAGATTATGAGTAACCTACAATGGCAGATAATTGGTCTTGAGGGTCCAGGAAGACCCTTCCTGTTTTTTTGGGGGAGAGAACGGGGTTATTTTTGTTTTTTTGAGGGTTGTTTTTTTTCTGTTACTGGGTTTTTCTATGGGGTTTTGTTGTAGTTTTTTTTGTTTGTGTTTTTTGGGGTTTTTTTATTATTATTTGTGTTTGCTTTTTTTACAATTTACAAGTTTGTTGTGAGCAAACTGATTGGTCATAATCAGTCTTCTTCGGTAGCTTTTTCCAAGGTAAACACACTTTCCCTCCAGCTCACTTTATAACAAAAGAGTTCTCCAAAATGGACCATTTGCACTGGAAGAGAATGAATTTTCACCTCATCTGGTGACAGTGGAGTTCATCTGGTACACAGATGACATTGGCCAATATTATGTGATACCCATTGTTAAATGGATGATGGTCACTTCTCACTCTAAATAAGTACAAGATGTAGAAATTTACTTCAGAGTTCTTCATAGTCTTGTTGTACCTTTTAGCAGTTTGGTTGATCTTTTTTTATGTTAAAAAGTGTTCTAATCTCCTGCAAGAACAAAAACCTCATTACTTATGCTAATGTAAGACACATCATTCATCCTCTGGCACTTCTTTTTTCCATAATAATGCACAAACGTGATGAACACTGGCAGAACTGGCAATGCAGTGTGATGTGCAATTAGTCTTAAATTAGTCTACACAGATGTGCCCTCTGTGTATTAGATTACTTCATAAGTGTCAAATCAGTTTGAGATCTTCTGTAAGACAATAATAGTCTGCTTTGTGAGCATCTTAAAATTCCATTTCACACACTGCAGAATAATTGCAATAATTGCTAGAAATCACCCAGACTGCATGTGTGCTTTTAAGTAAAGGTACAGTAGAATGTGGCCAGTGTACCGTGACTATAATAGATGTGGCACTATCAGGGGTACTCAGTGTGCTAACTCAAAGAGAAATTGCATGGAAGGTCGAGCAGAGTGGAGATGCCATGGCTACGTTCTGTGACAAGAATACCAACTAACTGTACCTTTTATAGCCTGGGCCAACAACCCATCACCCTTTGAGAAATGCTGTTCCTGGGGTGTACTTTTTCTCATTATAATCTTATTTTTATATAAAACCCATACCTACACCCTAAAGTTACCCACCTCCAAGGTGTGACCACTCCTCATAGAGGCTACACACTTAATTTTGTCTAGCCTATACCTTTAAATGTGAAGTGAGAGAACTTCTCACCAATCATAATAAGGATATGATTGGCTAGAGTCACTCAAGATCCACCTGTCAGGTAAAATAGAATAAAAATAGTTAGTGAGGGGATGGATGTTAGGAAAGACACTGCTGTAGGGACACCCCTCACCTCTGGGACCACTGAGAGTGTTGAGACTCTCTTTCTCCACGTTAAGATGCTTTTGGGTAAGATTTGAACACTAGTCTACCCTTTCCCTTTTGCCTTTTCCTTTGCTTCTGTAGAGTCTCTTTAATAGTATAAATCTATAATCTATAGTATAAATCTATAGTATAAATTTAATAGTATAAATCAGTTTTTTGGCTGGCTTGTCCTCCTGGGAAATCTCTATAGAGTACTCATAGCCTAGGTATTTTGCACGGGCTTCTTTTTGCAGACTGGAATCTGTCACTGGGAATCCAAAAGATCTTGTTTACTGCTGCTTTAATAAATCACATTATCCATTAATTTTATGGTAAGAAGCCTCATTTAGTGTGACCAAATTCCAGCACATGTCTGAGATAATTTCCTTATAGTGTGGTAATAGTGGTGTATCCAGACCCGTGTTTTCTGGCCTGCTAAAGGTGAGTTGACTATCACTTAAGAATGTAAGCCTAGATGTGCCCAGCTCCTCTAATATCTGAGGGTCAGGTGGATTGCAATGAGGTTTATTTTCTGCATAATTTCTTCACTCACTTTAATGCAACACACACTCGCTGTGATTTTGCTAAGGAAATTTGTTTCATCTGTTCAGGATTTCAAGTTTCAGAAAATGTTTGGAAAAAACAGGGGATTATAGACTAAGATTCCAATAAATTTAAAATTCCAATGCAACAGCAGAATTTCAATTCTAAATCAGCAAATCAAAGACATACATGACCTCTCTCTCTTTTCTTCCCCCCCATCCCATACTGAAAATCTGAACACATGATTCTTATATGACAGCACCTCCTGTTGCAAAAAACTGTTCTGAAAGATAAATTCCCACTCATATCTAAGGCAAACCTTCATAGGTTCCAAACTCTGTACAAATGAGGACTAGATAATGGAAGGCCAGAAATAAAAATTGCATCATCCCACAGTAGATAAAGATCCTTTCTGCAGCACTAAGTGCAAACTGTCAAAATAAGCTGCAATTAGCATTGTCTGTTCTGTATAACTATCTTCTACCCATATGTGGGTAGAAATCACAAAATATGTGATTTTTGCCAACAGACAAGAGGTCACTACCACCTGAGAATCAACTGTTCTTGTTACTGAGCTATAGCAAATGTTCTCCGAGATTCTTTAGTCCACAGGATTTTTTTTTTTATCTACACTTACACTCATATTTCCCAAAATAAAGTGTTCAGAATTGCTTGGTTTGAAAAGGAACCACATGCCACTGCTGCTGTTTTAGTCGTATCTATGGTGTGCGCATGGGTAAGCACAAGAAAATTAAGTTTAACACACCTGTCTTCAACAGTGTTTAATACCTCCCCTTCAAAATCATAGGTTATCCTATTTCTTTATCACCAGACCACTGAATTATGCTAAAGTAAAAATTCAAGATCTAGACAGATATTAAAAATATCTGTAATTGTATCTGAAAATTAATGTTGATTACTATCTGGAAATATGTATTCATCCATATCTCCCATCATTAGAATTTGTACTTTAAAAAGGAATTAGCAAAATCTGCCTCAAGTATAGGCAGTATAGACAAAATTCTGATGTTGGAGATCTTCTAACAGTAAGGAAACAAGTTGCTAGATGGAAATTTTTTCAACTCCTGCTATTTGCTTATTTTGATAGATGGGGGTATTTCTGTCTACACAAGCTTCTTCTGCATGTCTGTAAGAAGTTATCAGCTAATACTATATAAAATAAAGTCCAGTGCCAAGACAAGCTGTCTCACTAAGTGACTAGTACATTCACTATTCCCCTCTGATTTACAACCACCTTTCAAAAATATGTTTGTACCAAAGACTTCTGTTTGCGACAGAGCAGAGGAACAACCAAGATATATGATCAGCCACACCCTCCTATTTCTCCCATTTCTCAAAATGGTTAAAATTTGTTTCAGTAGTTAATCAATAACTGGGACCTACATTGTTTATTTTATTTTACTAAATAAAATTTTATTAAAATTTTACTAAATAAAATAAAAGTAAAATACAAAAAACATTAAACCACCCCATCCTGAATTGAATAACAGAAGAAATTTGCTGCATGTGCTTGGAATCATGCAAGGCAACATCCTAATGGAGCACAATATTTCTTCCTACAGTACGAAAGAGATGATAAAGTAATTTCTAATTTGAGATGATTAAAGTTCATTTGGTTGCTAACATCTTTTTTGACTTTTAACTAAAAAAAAAGGTATAATTAAGGATGATTTAAATTGTGTCTGCATATTTAAATATATAGATCAGATAGAGAAATAATATTTCTACTGTGTCCTCATAATTTTAAAGCGTTACTTCAGAAGTCAAGTAGCAAATCTGTGGTTGATGTGGGAACCTTGTGACTGATGTTTACTACAAACTGTCTACTGAAGAGGACTGCTGGCAAAGGCTTCTTATCCCAGATAAAGGAGGCTCTCACAGGCTCCCATGCTGCTGGGGGACTTCAGCTACCTGACAGATGCTGGAAAAGTAACATGGAAAGTTGCAGACAATCCAAGAGACTCCTGGCGTACATAGAGGATAACTTCTTAAGCCAGGTAATAGCCCAATCAGAGAGAATGAGCTACTGAACCTGATGGTTACCAGCACAAGTGAGTTAATCAATGACATTGAGACCCAAGGCAGCAGTGATCCTTCTGTGATTGAGTTTACAATCCTGAGGGCCAGGAGTCAGACAAAGAGTAAAGCCAGGACCCCGAATCTAGGAAAACAGATGTCCAAGGAGTTCCCCCATGGGAAATTGTCCTCAGCAGAACAGAGCTGGAAGATCCTCAAGGAGTCTCTTCATAGAATGCAAGAGCTCTCAATACCCAGGTGTGAGAAATCAGGAAAGAAATGCAAGAAATTGGCATGGATGAACTAATACACACTGACCAAACTAAAAAACAAAAACAAAATGAACAGGCAATGAAAGCAGGGACAGGTATCCTGGAAAGAGTAAAGGGACTCTGCTTGGTTATGTAGGGCTGGGGTCAGAAAGGCCAAGGCATATCTATGACTTTGACAAGGGACACAAAGAATAATGACAAAAATTTCTCTAGGCATGTCAGCCACAAAAGGAAGATAAAATAAAGAGTCCCTTTCTGATGAGTATGACTGGCAAAATGGTAACAACAGACAAGGAGAAGGCTGAGGTACTCAACAATTTTTTTGCCTCGGTCTTCACTGTCAGCCCCTCTTCCCATACCTCTTGATCAGATGGACCACAAGATAGGGACTGGGGGAGCAAAATCCCTCCCACTGTAAGATAAGATCAGACTCATGACCAGCTGATGAACCTGAAAACATGTAAATGTATGGGGCTTGGTGAGATGCAGCACTGAGTACAGAGGGAATTGGCTGATGTAGCTGCCAAGCCACCCTCCATGATATGTGAAAAGTCTTGGCAATTAGGTCAAGTTCCTGGTGACTGGGAAAAGGGAAACATTTCATCCATTTTAAAAAAAGGAAGAAAAGAGGACCTTGGGAACTACCAACCTGTCAGACTCACCTCTCTGACTGCAAAAAAATCATGGAAAAGAAGCTATGTGAAGGCACACTGAGGACAGGGATGTGATTCAAAACAACAAAAAAGGCTTCACCAAGATCAAGTACTGCCTGAAAAATCTGGTAGCCTTCTGTGATGGAGTGCCTACATCAGTGGACAAGTGAAAAGCTGCAGATGTCTTCTACCCAAACTTCTGTAATGTCTTTGACATGTTCTCCCACAACACCCTTCTCTCTAAATTGGAGAGATATGGAATCGATAGATCAGTGGGTGAGGAATTAGGATTACAGAATCCTTTAGGTTAGAAAAGATCATTAAGTTTAACCATAAGCCTAACGCTGACAAGTCCCATTAAACCACATCCCTAAGCATTATATCTACATGTCTTTTAAATACTTCCTGGAGCCCTGGAGAACACCACTTGTAACCAGCCAATTAAGTGGATTTAACTCCATTCACAAAAACTTTTCGAGATTGGCCATGCAGCCAGCTTTTTATCCAGCAAAGCATGGCCTTGAAGAGACATTTTCTCTAGGAGAATACTGTGGAAAATGGTGTCAAAAGCTTAACTACAATCTAGGTAAAAAACATCCACAGCCTTTCTCGCATCCACTAAATGTTTGACCTTGTCATAGAACAGTTTAATAATGAAATCAATTGATGTTGGATCATCACATGCAGAGGGTAGTGGTCAGATGTTCACTGTCCAGATGGAGATTAGTGACAAGTGATGTCCCTCAGGTGTCTCTATTGGGACTAGTACTGTTTAATATCTTCATTAGTGACACAGACGGTGAGATTAAGTGCACCCTTAGAAAGCTTGCAGATGATACTGTCATTGTTTTAGCCATTAACCAGGTGACAGATTCTCTCTGTTATCCCCGTACTACCCTCCCAGGAGAATATAAAAGCACAATAAGGGAAAGAGACTGTGAGGTTGAAAAAAAACCTAGAATATGTGTAATGAGATAATAAGTAGCAATAATAATAATGTTGAATTATATACTGTGGTGTACAATAGTACTCAAAAGGGCTCACAAGTTTCCCTTGTTGAGATTTGCTGAGACAAACTTTGTTAATCTGAGGGTCCATATATATATATATACCGTAGCTTTCCCCAGGGTCCTCCCACCAAAGTTTTGGTGTTTGTCTGCTGTTTTCCAGTAGTTTTCCACCATCCCTCTGGCAAACAAGTTACCTTCATTAGCACACTCCTTTCTTATCACCCACATTATCTTTGCCACCTCCAACAATATGCAAATATATACAAACATGTGAATGTGGAACTTGTGCTTCTCAGATGGTAAGTACATCCCAACTGAAAAAATAAAAATCCCTAACTGGATTTGGCAGCTGACAGAGGTGCCCGAGTTCAGAGTCCCAGTGTCAGTCCACAAAAAAAAAAAAAAAAAAAAAAAAAAAAAAAAAAAAAAAAAAAAAAAAAAAAAAAAAATAAAAAAAAATTGAAGTAGATGCATCAGTGCTATGTGGGAAGGCAGAAGAAGGGAACCTGTTGTGATGGTGGTGGAATGTTCTCTACAGCAAGAAAACAGGATGCAAGAACACCAGCAGCACAGGGGAAAAATGACAAATCCACAAACCCTAACCAGCATCCCAGCCACAGAAGCCACAAGAGGTCTCTCTTGAGAGCCATTTTATACTGAGCACCATGGGGAGGAATACTGTGATTGGTGTGTTTGGGTTACCTGACCCACTCTCCCCTCTCCCTCTCAGCAGGCACAACCTCCCCTCCCACACCGCTGTAACTGCCATGTACACAGCATAGAGAAAGCTCATGGTGTCCTGGGAGGTTTCAGGTCAGTAAGGCCAAAGAAAAATTTTTATCTTGGTAGTTGCAGACACCAAGTTGAGTCATGAGGCTGGCACTTCTGAGGGACAAGATGCCATCTAGAAAGACATACACAAGCTCAAGAATTGGTCCTGTGTGAATTTCATGAGGTTCAACAAGGCCAAGTGCAAAGTCCTGCACCTGCATCAGGGCAGCCTCCTGTATCAATACAGGCTAGGGGGAGGAAGGTATTAAGAGTAGACCTGCAGAGAATATCCTGAGGGTATTCGTGGGTGAAAAACTGGACCTGAGCCCCAAATGTGAGCTTGCAGCCCAGAAAGCCAACTGTATTCTGGGCTGCATCAAAAGCAGTAAGGCCAGCAGGTCAAGAGAGGTGATTCTCTCCCTCTAGTCTGCTCTCAGGAGATCCACCTGGGGTACTGTGTCCAGATATGAAACCCCTAATGCAGGGAGGGCACAGAGCTTTTGGAAAGAGTCCAAAGGGATGGAGCACCTTTCCTAGAAGACAGACTGAGAGATTAGGGGTTTTTCAGCCTGGAGAAGAGAAGACTCTGGGAGACTTCATTGTTACTTTTCAGTAGTTAAAGGGGACTTATAAGAAAGACAAGGAGAGGCTTTTTAGTAGGGTCTGTAGCACTAGGACAAAGGATATTGTTTTTAAACTGAAAGCAGGTATATTCAAACCAGATATACAAAATGAATTTTTTACAATAAGGGTGGTGAAACACTGTAACGGGTTGCCCAGAGAGGTGGTGGATGCACCATCACTGGAAACAGTTAAGGTCAGGGGCTCTGAGCAGCCTAATCTAGTTGAAGACATCCCTACTCACTTCAAGGGAGTGATCTTTAAATTTGCCTTCTCACCCAAACTATTCTCTGCCTCTATGAGTGTAATAAAATTGACAAATCCAGTGGACAGGTGAAGCTGAAAGACAAGAATAAATATATTTAATGGGTATGATAGGTAACACAGTAAAATTTACTTTTTAGAGATTTGCATCGTACTTAATCCATGTTCCTCTGAGACACAAACCAAAACTATTACCAGTAATACTGTCCAATTGCAATGTGGCTCAGCATGAGAGACATTAAAAAATTAGTAATGTTTGGTTGCATGTCAAAAATCACAACTAAAAGTCTATAGGCCGCAGGCAAGGCAAATAAATTCACATTCCATCATCAGCAGAAAAAGTTAATTTATGTGATTACTAATGAAGGAAAAAAATCCTAGGGATGGAAATTTCTCATTACTAAAACTGTATTAAAAGCTATTACATGAACCAACCCTGATATTGTATATAACACACAAAGGACAAAGAAAAGGATGAAGGAAAATTCTTGCAGAGAAAATACTATTTTAAAAAGAAGAAAAAAACAAACAAACAGACAAAAAAAAAACCCCAAAACCCTCCCACACCTTCCCGCAAAAAACCAAAAAACCCCAACAAACAAAACCAAAAAAACCCACCCCCAAGATAAAAAAAGAACCCAAGACACCAGAATTAAAGTCTTGTCTTACAACCTGGTTTACCTACCTAGTTACGAAACTCATTTACTAATAATGATTCACAACTTTTTGCAATGCAAGAACACATTCTAAAGGCAACAGACCACAAAGCTCTGGACTTCACAACTTTCCACAACAAGTTCTTTTACATCTGTTTAGCCTTAAACTTAGAATGACTTTTCAGGACAGTGTCTGCTGGACCATGGAGAAGGGAGAACCTTCCAAGAACCTTCCTAGGGAGAACCTACCAAGGTTCTTCTCTTATTAAAAAAATAACTTGAATACCTGAACATTAAAACATGAAATTTAAGACCAAAGACCAATTCAGATATAGCCTCTGACTCAAATATCAGCTGTATCACAAGAGCCTTGGCCAAATAATAACTAATAAAAAGAATAAGGTCACAATGGATGAAAATAATATATCTGGAGCAACCATCCTACTTTTTAAAATATAGTATATGAAAGAAACAATGGATATTTTAATGAGAGAAATCCTAACCCACTTAAAAATTATGTATTAGGAAATGCTAAATGTCTCTGAATTAGCTAGAGAAACTAATGATTAAACATTTTCCCTAGTGTAAAGAACTACAAAATGGTTGCTGTGGGCAGTGAATGTCATTGGACATTAGAGAAATTCTTAGTACTGCTTTGCTCTAATTTTTTATAAAATTATTTATTATTAAAATCACTAAATAAATGATATAAAACTTTTCAGAGATAATTTGTAACAGGTTAGTTGGTTATAGCTACTGCTTGAAAGACTGAAAATACTAAAGTCAAAGTGCAAAGAGTTATTTTGGTAGTTTTGTAAAATATTCAGAAGGCACAATTTAAAATGCCATCAACTTAATGCTCAGTTTGATTTCTTTGTTAAAAAATCAGGAATATATATGCATATTATTGTCTAAAAATGCAGCTGCTAAATATTAAAACTAATCCATGGAAGTCAATAAAGTGAATTTCACAGTTAAGGGATTCGCTCTTTCCATAGGGAAAAAAAAAAACAAAAAAAAAACCAAAACATAAGGTCAAAATTATGTCAATTTACTGCAGAAAAAAGTTGGCACAGTTACAGAGGGTCAGTTACGTCTTGCCCCAGAAAAATTTTACTTGCAGCTTCCCAGAAAGAGAGGGAATACCTTTCGCCACATAAAAAAATGCCAATTTCTCTACTCTTTCAATAATTCTATAGTTATCCCACTTACTTGAGATAAGCTTGAAACATATTTGATGGATAAGATCTGTTTTGTGTTGAATCATGTCTCCAATCATCTATATCAGAGGTTCTGTCTCTTAGCAAAACTCTGGGTAGGCTTCTATAGGCAAACAAGTACAATGTCACTAGCAACAGAAACATACACAGTTATTTTTCCAGGCTAAAAAAAGTCCACGTTTTTTAGGATTAAACATCAATGGTACGATAGCAGATCTTTCTAGAGAACAGATCAATTAATGGGTTAATGCCACTTTGAGGAAGGAGAAGTAGATTATGATTGATTATATTTTTTCTTGGAAAGCTAATCAATTAATTCCTTACTTCCTGGAAGTAATTCCAATTTACCAAAAAATTAAGTTCTGAAATGTTTTTATTTGTAGTCTCAATTGAAAAGAAACATTCCAGTTAATCTAGCTCCTGCTGAAAATTCTCTTGATTTTTCTATCTGGAAAGAAAACAAACAAAATCCTGAAGAACACACCATGCAAAAAATTGATTGAAATCTTGTGCCTATCCTATGTCTGACCTACACTCTTTCTTGGAAGTCTAATGCTGTAACAAGCACCTAGCTAATTTGACATCCTTCTTGGAAGATGATAATTTGAACTTCCACTTAATGGCTTCACTCAGCAAAAGATCAACCTTTAGGAATCATGGTTTAGGAAATTTATTTAGTTTCTAGTCATAGAATCCATAGAATCATAGAATGGTTGGGGTTGGAAGGGATGTTAACAATCAAGATCCAAGCCCCCTGCATGGGCAGGGACACCTCTCACTAGACCAGGTTGCACAAGGTTGGCCATCAGCTTGGCCTTAAACGCCTCCAGGGAAGGTGCCTCCCTAGGCATCCTATTCCATTTTCTTAATACCCTCATTGTTAAGAATTTCTGCCTGCTATCTAGCCTGTGACTGCCCTCTTCCAATTTAAACTATTACCCCTTGTCCTACCACTGTTGGAAGGCTCCTTCCCCAGCTTTCCTGTAGGGCCCCTTCATGTACTGGAAGGCCACTACAAGGTCTCCCCAGAGCCTTCTCTTCTTCAGGCTGAATAACCCCACTCTCGCAGTCTGTCTTTGTAGCAGAGGTGTGCTAGCCTTAGATCGTTATTTTGGCTCTTCTCTGGATCCAAAACTGTCTATAAGTGCCACTTAGAATTTCTTAATTACAGATTTAAAAAGTCCATAATCACTGATAGTTGACATTAATTGCTCTTTGTTACTAAGACCTTAGGTTGTCTATTTGTTATTAAAACCTCTCTATTCTTGTATTACTATGAAATACTTCATCGAAACAAACAACAAAAAAAGATGATTTCTAACACATGTAAATCTTTGTCTTTATCTATTTTAGGCT
Source organism: Heliangelus exortis (assembly GCF_036169615.1). Taxonomy (NCBI): domain Eukaryota; kingdom Metazoa; phylum Chordata; class Aves; order Apodiformes; family Trochilidae; genus Heliangelus; species Heliangelus exortis. Next base: position 96,653,963 of record NC_092422.1, read on the forward strand.
TAGAAAACTGTACTTCAAACAATAAAGCCAAATTCACAGCAGTCAGCAAAAGAATATTTCTGAATTGATTTCCAAACCCAGTAGCAGATATATCTACCCTCACGCTTGAGCCACAGAGCTCATTTTAAAAAAGGAAGCATCATAATTTAGAGGGTTTTTTTCTTTCTAAAATGTTCTCTATATAACTCTCACTGCACTTGATATGGAAATGAAATGGCAAATCTCTGTATATTCATTTTTAAAATTGTTTTTATGCCCTAATCTCCTATAGTGTTTTAGACTAAAAAAACATTACAAGCAGATGTAACAGCCAATATGAAAAATTCTCGTTTACTGTGTTAAATTTAAACCCAAGTATAAAAATTAGAAAAAATATTTCTTACTCAGTAATTCTGCTTCCAAAGTTCCACCTTTTTCAATAGTGCCATTCATGACATTCCCCTGGTGCCTCACAGCATTTTCTATGATGATGTGTTTTAAAATACATACTTTTAATGACATGGGTATACTTTCAGATAAGAAAGTTGAACACTAATGGATCTTTCTACAGGAAGCAGATTAGAAAAGAGAGAACACTGCTAGAACAGCACATGTACTACAGATACTGTAACTCATACCTGGAAAAGCAGAAAAAATGATCCATCCACATATGCTTAAACTGTCTTGTCTTTTGTTTTATATAAGTAACCTATACTGTTCAATTAATGAACTGGGAAACAATTATTTTGGGATGCTTAATACCATTCAACCATGATTTCATGGTATAACATGAGAGTCAGCTATCTAAAAGATGGAATATCGTACATATTCAATTAAAAAGGAGAGAAAAGAAATGGGGTGATCATGGGGATGGAAGAGCATAAGAAGGCAGGGGTCCTTGAATAAAACTTTCTGCTACAATGACTTCTATCTGTGATTAGAAAAAAATAAATGGATATGATAAAAACCCCATAAGACTTAGGGATTAGATAATCTATTATTTGTACCATTTAAGCAGAAAGCATTATGCACCATGATTTCACAGAAGACTCCAGAGCTGGTATTTCATGTACTGTGAGTTAATAATACACTCAAAATTCACCAGAGGGAAATTTAATACCTTCCAGTCATCATGACTTGCTTCTCTGTAAAAGCAAAAAGGCACACTTATTGCTTGCTTTTTTTTTAAACTGCTAGACTTATCATCAGTTTTACCCTAAGCAACTAAACTTGTTTTTACTGCAATGCTGGGTTGCCTTTGAATTTGCCAATTTGGAAGGGAGGATGCTTGAGCCATGTGGAGCAATTACAGTAGCAACTCTGAACATTCATGGTGCATGATAACCATTCTATTAAATTTGTTTGAGATACACTCATGCTCAGTTGAGATTTCTCATGTAAGTACAGAAGCTGAGTTTGGAGAAGTACCTGAAGTTCTTGCATTTCTTCGATAACTTGAGATAAGCTCTCATGTTTGTAAAATAAGATCTCATATGTTAATCCTAGCATGGATGTACATAGCAGGTCCAGGAAAACAATTCTTAAATCCTTTTCAGTCCTTATGAAGCCATCTCTACAATTCTGTGTCCTCTTCTGGGACCTTCAGTAAATGATAAACACTCAGAGAATTTTGTTTGTGGGTTTTTTTGTGGGGTTTTTTGTGTTTTTCAGTCTCAAGATAAGATGACTCCTGAGAGACTTAATTGTTATTTGCAGAGGTATAGAGTTCCAATCATTGGCAATATTCATGAATTTCCTAGGCATAGCCCTAAGAAACTTTCACTAATTAACATGCTCTCAGAAGGAAACCTTTGGAAAGGAGGCCTCCTCCAAATTCCATGGCACTGTTTCTATGTTAGAAGAGCAAATTAACACTTCCAGGAAGCAAACTGTATACAGTGCAGTTTCAGGATTTCAGTGAAGTCAAACCAAATAAATTTTCCTGTGAAGCTGCACTAAAAAATACAAGACTATAGCCAAAAAATAGGCTGAACCCTCACAGAGCTGCAGCTATTGGATCTATTGTGTGTTTTATTGACGGATGCTACACAAAATTAACTTTCAAATTGCTAAGAAATAAAATGTAAATTTGCTGGCAAGTGTATTGGATCAGTGCAGTGATCACCCCTAGTGAGAGAGCCACAGGGGTGGCTCCTGCAAGAAGTTGCTGGAAGCTCCCTTGATTTCAGTTCTGGACCTGCCTCTGCCCAAGGCTAAGCAGATATTGGAAGCTGGATATGCCTCTGTAAGTAACATCTTAAAGAAAGGGGGAAAAAGACCTGCAAAGGAGAGGAGAAAATAGGAGAAAGTGAGGGCAATGCCAGAGCAAAGACATCAAGGTCAGTGAAGAAGGAGAAGAAGGTGCCCAAGGAAAAATTTCGCACAGCCCATGGTGAGATGGCAGCTCTGCCCCTGCAGCCCATGGATGGGCATGGTGGAGTAGTGCCTGAAGAAGCATGGTGAGGCACATGTGGGTTTGTAGCCCCTGAAGTGTCACAGGTGGGCAGACATGGTGCTGCAGCCTGTGCAGGATCACGGAGAGGAGCAGATGTGGCTCTGCAGCGGTGTAGGACCCCGTGTGAGAGGAGGTGACTGCTCCCGCAGCAGCCGTGACTCTGTGTGCAGCCCAGGCGGGAGCAGTCTGTGCCTGAGGGACTGCACCTCTGGGAGGGACTCGTGTCCCAGGGGTTCCTGAAGGACTCTCCCGGGAGAGGGACCCCGCGTTGGAGCAGGGGAAGAGCGTGAGGAGTCCTCCCCCTGAGGAGGAAGGAGCGGCAGAAACTCTGTGTGGGGAACTGACCCTAAATCCCATCTCCTGATCCCCTTTTCTGCTGAGGGGGAGGCAACAGTGAAGCGATTCAGGCCTAGGAATAAGGGGGAGGGAGGGAAGTATTAAGATGTGGCCGTGTTTTCTCTTTCTCCTGGTACATTAAATTAGCTTTTTCTTTCCACGTCGAGTCTGTTTTTTGCCTGTTACCATAAATGGGGAATGAAAACCTTGCTATCCTCTCAATTAATGATCCTCTGGGTGGATTTTCTCCTCCCTGTACCCCAGTGAGGGGTCGGGAATTGAGTGAGCAGGGTCCTGGTATTACAGGTTGGGCCAAAGTCCTGACAGTGAGCAATAAAAAATGCCTAGGCCTATTGGGATGGCACTAAGAGTGTCATTACTCATCAGTGGAAGCAATCTCAATAATAACTATTTATAGATAAAAGGACAGAAGTTTACAAGACGCTTGAAGTACTTTTGGCCATTGTCACAGGTTGCCCTAGTGAAAAAAAAAAAAAAAAAGTCATATAATCTTATTCATAGATTCCTGTAATTTGGTTTTAATAATTCTAAGAAGTATTATGCAATCAAGGATATTATGACACAAAAGTGAATGGAGTGGCTGACACCCCAGAAGGCTGTTCTGCCATTCAGAGGGACCCAGACAGACTGGAGAGTTGGTTGGCTTTTTTTTTTAATTACAGAAACCAAATTAAGCAGTCCTTTCGCTTCCAGTTTTGAGTGTCCACTTGCTTCAATTACAGAAACATGGAATTTTCCTGTCATTTTATAAGCAGCCATTTGTCTGCTATGCCAAAAAAGGAACAACTGCTTCTCAGTGTGATGACACTAATTAAACTGAAACTGAGATGAAAAAAATCACTGAGACCTCATTTGCCTTAAAGTCCAAATATATCACCTCCCATAAAACAGGTTTCCCAACCTAAGGACCAAGGTTGCATAGCCTTGATCTCACACATTGCCACTGAAATGTCTAATAGCTACTTCTTAATGAAAATTCATTTTCTTACAAACCCAATTTAAGTGTCATTCAATTTTCTTACCTATGGCTTTATCCTTAAAAAGTAATTACTGTGCTAGAATTTTTAATTAAAATGATGTTATCTATGGTTCTAGATGCATTAAGTACACCACTGATCTCAGATTCTGAATGAAATTTAAATAGATTAGTCATGTTTCCTGTTTCACAAGTTGCACTGCAAGTGGCACTAACTTTGAAACAGAGATGGAACAGGTATCCACCAGATTCTTTCATATCTAGCTGTGAGATATTGAAAAAGTTTGTTTGTTTCTTCTATTATTTTATGATAAAAGACAGCTATATTGCTTTGTTAAATCAGCAGCTTTTACACTGACATCTAAAGTTTAAACTCTTCTCCTGGCTATAAGTTTTAACCTTCTCACCAATGTACATTCCCTCATGCCTGGTATAGAAAGTATGTGATAAAAAGTTGAGATCCTAGGAAATCTTGAATTTTTACATTCTTCAGTCACCCTTTCAGTAACCATTTCATCCCAAATGCATTGAATCTGTCCCCTAATTATACCAAATATGAAGCTATGATGACTTCTTGATTAATAAATGAATAAACAACTAATTAAAAGCAGCAATAATTAAATTCTTATGCATGGTATTGGTCATTATCATTCACTCCTAAACAAACTACATCTGTTAAAATTGACATTATACATTTTTAAATAGCTTGACATTTTAAATTTCTAAATTACAAAAGGCTGCTAAAAATTAATGCTTAGATTTGTAGTTGTAAAGATATCAATACCCAGCATTTTTCAATAAACTGGTGATTCAGGATAAGGGATAAAAATATTTTTGCAACTTGCTATTAATAATCTGCAAAGAGATGCATCTACACTGCATTCAGTGTCACAAGAATGATAAAATACTGTCATTATAACAATTTATGGATTTTTTCCTAAAAACAATTAAGATTAATCAGTGATTTCATAGATTACAAGTGCTGATGATGTAAATTGTGTTGTAAATCAAAATATTATGGAACACCATCCCTAAAATCTTAGTAATATTTTCTTGTGACTAGGAGAATAAAAAAGAAAAATAAATGTCATTTCATCAAGGTTGGAAAAGACCTCTAAGATCATCAAGTCCAACCATCCATCCTACAACCCCTGACCACTAAACCATCCACTGTATTTCTTCATCTACCTGTCTGCTGAACACCTCCAGGGATGATGGCCCCACCACCACAGGGCAGCCTGTGCCAGTGCTTCACCACTCTTAAGTTATTGTGATGGAATCTTAAATACTTCAAAACTGACCTAGATGTAAACCTCTTATTATTTGTTTGCTTTATTCAAGAATCTAAATAAATAAAAAGTTCTCTTTTTTTAGTGCTCTCGTTTCATATTATGCCTTCAGCTGTCTTTAAATATGTATTGTAGTTAAAATTGAAGCTTACGTCAGTTAAAACAGCTGCCAGTATATATTATGATAGCTGACAACACACCCGTGTTTTCTGATCCTTATATTCTCTCACATTTGTATATTTTATCAGAACTTATGTTTAACTATATTTTTGTCAAAAAACTCTGGAAGTGACAATATCTTAAATAGAGTTTCTAGTGAATGAAGTAAATACTTTTCAGTTTTGTATCTGCAGAGTGCGACAGTCTGCTGTAACAGTTTTCCTCTCTCTGAATGAACCAAGACATTTTCAAAAATGTCAAAAGCTGCATTTAAAAGTTAGCTTTATTACAGTATTGGGAAAAAAAAACCCAAAAAGCAAAAAAACATCAAAGTGAGTATTTTAATAATATCAGCACAGGTATATTGAAAGACAAGATGCTATATAGGACATTGCTCCACAAAAGATCCTTTAAACTAGCAGTTAAAGGAAATTTTCAGAACATATACTATTTAGCAATTAGTTAATTGCACATAATATCTATATAATAACAGTAGAATGGCTTCTACACATTATTTTGGCTTTAAGTCACAGTTTTTTTATTAAAAAATGAAAAAATCTTGAACAGTCAATAGTAACTTAATGGCATTTAAATATATCTAATCTGGTATATGTTCTCTCTTGTACAAAGAAAAAAATAGTTTTTATTGAGAAGATAAAATGTTATATTCTGGGAAATAAAAGGAAAATTTTTTCCAGTTTATAGGTTAATAAAGATCCTGTAAGAAGATGTATCAAAGACAAACTGCATCCATTCCTAATTCAATAAATTCAATTATTCTTTGTTAGAAGACAAGTACTTGCTTTACTAAGATTTTAGAACTCAACTTTAATGTGCTGGGTGAACAGAGAACAGCAAAAACAAAATAGCCATTTACTACAGAGGATATATTTCCCATAAAAGTTCCCAGCAAGGTTTTCTTGTTTCCAACTCCCCCGTGAGCAGTTTCAAAGATGTAAAAGTGATTAATACTGCTCTTAGCAACTATCCACTTTTAAAGTAGCTGCAGAGAGCACAAATAATAGCAAAAGAAAACAACCACATCTGAAATGGGAGCATGGATATTACTGCTGAGCTGCTAATTCAGGTTTTGCATAGACTATAACTCTCTGGTTCCTGAACCTGAAATTGCTCTAAGACTGATTTTTTTTTTTTTTTTTTCCTCCAAAATAAGATGTACTTTACGTACAAAAGAAGACATTACTTTCTTTTTTCTTCTCTCTATTCCTGAGGGGACCGGATTTCAAGTATATCTGGATAATGGAGTTTTGAGGTACCAAGATTGCTTTACTGCGATATCGGAATAAGGATGTTTTTCAGCAGTTACTTGAACATAAAGCCCTTCTTTCCTCTATCTCTTTTCCAGTATCAGAAAGACCTGGACATTTGACAACTAAGAAATCCCTGTAAAATAGTTGTTTCAAAACAGTTCTGACCTCTTACAGACCTAATTTATCTTTTAGCATCTGATCTCGTCACCTGTTTTGAAAGTAAAGATTTGGCGGCACCTGGAGAATACTTCTATTCTGCCCATATGTAGTGCTACAGACCTATTTTGCACATGGTGACATATCTCACTTTGTGGTGGTGCATGGTGTGGAGAACATATCTGACAGAGCAGCACCCAGTCTGAAGAGTTTCAGAGCACCACATTTTTCCATGGCGCTGCAAGAAAACTGCAGGCAAAAATGTGTCTACGCCATTAAAGGAGAAAACAAGAGTACACAGGAGCAAGGACTATGTCCTCAACCCTTCTCTTGCTTCTTGATTACAGATAGGCTGGAAACTGACTAGAGCAGAGTGCTTGCATAAATAAAAAAGATTGTTTGCCTCTCCATGTAGAGAGGATCTGTTTTTTTCCTTAGATATAAAAAAATGGAGACAAGTAGAAACTATAAAATGGAAATGCCATCTATAATAATATTTTTCCCTATGATTTCCTAATCTTTTTATGTTGGTCCAATGATATAAGACAACAAATGAGATAATGTGCTCTTAAGTTCCTGTTCTTTCTTACCCATTCCAGGCAAGTCCTCTTCTATGTCTTAGCATTAGGTGCAACCAAGACTGTGGCTGGCATTTGTTTAAAATCACTTATGTCTTAAGAAAAACAGAAGTGTCATGGTTTATACATTTAATATATTTCAAGTTGCTGAGTATTTATTGCAACTATTAGACATAGTTAAATAGGCAGAAAAATGCAAGTCAAATGCAGAACTATTCCTCCATTTATATTTCCATCTAACTGCACTTTGAATAAAGAAAGAATAGAAAAGTTATCTCTGAATAAAATCATGAGATAAGTCAACCTCATGCCTTATTTCCACAATTTAATCCTCTTAGTATGAAAGAGTAGCTTGAAGTTTTGGAGAGACTGCAAATAATAAAGGTCTTTTAATCTTTAAAAGGTGCAACCTTTAGTTGTCTAAGGTTAGGATCCTTTCTTGTCTTAATAATGAGATATAAATAAGCCATCCATGGTGAATGTAGTTCAGTACAAAAAAAAAATTATAAATCTAATGTTTCCCTTGCTTATTAAATATGATCTGGAAAATCAAGAGGTGAAGCTATAGTTAAGAGCATATATATTTGAATATTCATCTCTGGAAATGGCATGATATTGTATTTGGAATTATTTATTTTCAACATAGAAATACTGATTTTTGTCCTTAAAACTTCATCAGTGATGTTGAACATCTGTACAATTCATTTTACAGTTCAGATACTGCTCTGATCTGTGAATTCCAATCTTAGGACTTTCTCGTTATTGAGTTTGAAACTGTCATATGTGAAGCTAAATAATAAATAATACATATGAGAAACAACAACTATGATGCACAATCGTTTTTGTGGGGAAATGTAATAAATTTATAAAATGCAATGATACAAGAAGTGTCTCTTGAATTTATATAAATCTGAGGCTGAAGACTTACAATCTGCTGAATCAGTTGAAATGTCAGTTCTGGATAATCTTAATCCTAGATTTATAAAATTTATTGCAGCATGGGATAGCAAAAATATGAAATGGGAGGGCAGCAATATTACTCTGAAATGTACAGTAAATTTACATGGAAAATAAAACAAAGCTGAAAAAAACCTGAAACCTTAGATCTTAAAGCTTTTCACACCATGTTATAAGAGAGTAAGGGGAGGACTGAAGGTGTGGACAAAAAAGCTCTTTGGGTCATATTTGATATTTCAAAAACTTTTCTCTTACATGAGAATTTAATGCTCGGTGCTGCAAAAGTAATATCCAGGTGTGTTCCCACTGTTCTGTATTCACGTCTAATCTAGTCAGTGGTACATATATTTATCTTTCTTCTCATATTCAATATAGTTCTTACATTCTGATCTAAAGTATTTCATGTAGCTGTTTCTAATTTTATCCTAGAAATATATTCCTGCATATAGAGGATATAAAATCTGAAATATTTATGAATTCAGAGCATTTTTATACTTCCAGTGCTCTAGTGTTTCTCTAATAACTAACTGTAATTTGGAATACTTAAATGCTTGGCTTTGTAGAATAACTAGTACATATAGATTTATTAAAAGGTTCTATTTTACAAACCTGCTAAACTTGCAAATTCCATTCTCAGAGCTACAATCAAACTATTTTCCATTACACATTAGTTTAACAGAATTATTTCATTCTAAAATTTAGGAGCACTTAGTTATAATGCAAGTGACAAAAAGTGGCAGTCTCATATAGTGAAAATGTAATTTGAGAAAGAATTATTAATTCAGTTAAACCTGAATGGTGAGAAATAATACCTGTCTGCAGTCTTAGCATTTCTCACATGCTTATTTCTGCAAGCTAAAACTTGTTATTTTGTTTGCTCAGAGATGGTTTCAATTTCAGATGGGTTTAAAAAAACATGGATTCAGACCTAGATGACACATTTGCAGAGCTTCCTGGAAATTCTAGTTTTCATTGTGTTTCAAACTTAGCATGAATTCAGCAATATTTTAGACTCATCTTAAAATCTAATGGGAATGCAAAAAAACCCCAAAAACCAAAACACAAACAAACAAACAAGCAAAAAAAAAAAAAAAACAGATTGCAGTAATTTTCCCTGGTTAAGATATGAACTTTCACCAAAACTACTTAATTAGTATTTTAATCCTCAAATCCAAGTTCTTCTTCAGACTATATCATTGCAGAGTTTAGATTTTATAACATTAACCATTCTAATAATCACAATTAATCTCTGAACCAAGATTAACCTAAAGAAAAATAAGAATTTTTCATAATTGGAATCTGGTTGTACAAGTTACATATAGTTCAAGGAAAGTCCTAGAGAAAGTATTGAGGCTTCCTAATTAAAATTCAGTCATCAAACTGATGAGCTGATTTTCCAGGAGCTATTCTTATTCAGCCATTCTCTCGGTATTGCTCAATCATCCTGCCACAGATAATCCACCCTTGAGACTTATAAGAGGTTTTCATTGGCATTCATTTGGGAAAATCTGGCACTTCTGATTTGTAGCCTTGTCATATGAGTAATGAAGGAATCCTAAACTCATGCCAGTAAAGTAATTAGGGTATTGTATCTTATGTTACACATACACACACAGAATGAGTAGCTAGCTAAATATTATCTGCATCATCAATTTATGGACAAATAATTGAAATAAAGACAAAATAGCCTTTATTTTGTATTGTATTTATTAGATTACGTCTTCATACAAAGTCATATTGATAGAAACATGAGTTCAATAATCAAAGGTAAGACTAGCCTAGAAGACCTTATCCATAACTAAAAATTAATTAATTTCCATGTACACAGTTTATTCCCAAGTTCTATCTTGCAGTCCAGTACTTCAAGTAAGAAAAGAAAATACTTTCTACTGAAAACCAGATATTCTTTACTCATGCCTGAGGTTCATTGTCAGGAATGCTACACAGTAACATAACACAAATAGGCTATATATATATAGGCATCTAAAAGAGTTGGAACCTAAAAAAAAAAAAAAAGAAGAAGGCAGTTTCTGGAGTGCACTGACAACTTCCTAGCAAGAAGAAGAGTAAAGGCTTTTGTTTGATTGTTTGTTTGTTTCCTGATTCTTATCAACAAGGTAGAAATGGTTAATGATGTGAAGTCTGAGAGAAGCCCAGGCTGCAGTGAGAGTAATACAGCATCCTGAGAAGAGTAAATGAGGCAAAAAGACTTTCAGCTTTAGACTCCAGGAGGGCAGACCTGTTCCAGGACTTACTGGGAAGAACCCAGTGGGACATGGTCCTAGGGAGAAACAGAGATCTGACTGACTTTCAGAGATCACCTGCTCGGAGCTTAAGGGTCCATAGCAGGAAGTCAAGCATGGGCAGCAGGAGCACCTGTTAAATAAATTCTTAATTCTCTTTAGGTTAATCTTAGTTCAAGGAGAAAAATGGCTCATGTGTTGCTGTAACAGAACACAACGGTTGACCTACACTTGCACTGAGATTTGAAACCGTTTGCAAGTAGTTCCTCAGAAGTAACAATTCCTCCTTTCCTCTTTTCTGTCATGAACCTCTCTCCCTTTACCTGAGCAATGAAAGTATTTTTAGAAGTATTTATATCTTTTATGAATTATGTCCTGCTACAGCAGGCTGGGCAAGGCTTCAACCTTTCCCCAAGTATATTCCTATATCAGTTGCTTCCTAGAGTCGACTGGGTGGGTCAGGTACAGGTAGGAGAAAGAAATGTAAGAATAGAGCTGGGATTGAGTTGTGGGAGACTGAAAAACTCTGTGATGCAGTTTCTGTGCTACACTAGAGTATAGAGAATGCAGGCAGACTTTTAATCCCAAGGGCTGTGTTGGTCTTCAAATGAACAAAGAATAAGGAGGGTATAAGAAAACTTTAACTTCCTTTTCCATATTCTCTTGCATCTGGTCATGCCACACATCTCCTTGGAACACCAATTATTAATCAATTTGAGCACTGCTTTTTTTAGACATGAAAAAAAATGTCTCTGAAAACTGGAACTGATCTAGAAATAACTGACTTCATTATGGACTTCTTGCAACTGGTTCTTTTGCAACTACTGTAATTTTAATTTAGCATTTCTATTCCTGAGTAAAAACAGCAGAACTCTGATTGTTCTATTCTGATTTGGAACCTCATCTAAACATACTATAAAATACAAAAAAGACACTGATTTTACAAAATCTGTTCCCAATGCCACTAGCATAATTTTCAGCTATTTCAAAACAGCTTATATGCAGTTTGAATAAGTAAGCAAAGATATCCCTGAGCTCATTTCAATAGATTGTCTGTAAACAGAATTGTTTAGCAAGACATGAATCTTAGCCCTGAGTCAGCTCCCATCCAGGATCAGAATAAATCATCTCTTGAATCTGGCATTCTGTAAAGTTATTTAAAAAAAAAAAAAATCAAGATTTTTAGTAATTTTTCTTGTCTTTCATTTCAAAGTTTGATTAATTACTTGCCATTGTATAAAATGTTACTCTCAATTAAATGCACTTTTTACTGGTTTTGGAAGGCTAGCTTCCTGACTACTTTGTAGTTTTTGCAATCTCCCATTTTCTTTTTATACACCAAGGCTAAAGAGTACTTCAGATTTAAAACTTTCCTGGTAGATTTATTCCCAAATTCAATTGATCTGATTGTATTAAATAAACTAGAAAATATTTCTCTGAGAGAATACTGCTGAAATTTGGAAGATTCCGCACAAATATTTTTGTCTCATTTCTTTTCAAATTCAGTCCCAAGTGTAGTACTAATTTTTAACCCTGTTATGTCTCAAGGCCATTTTAAAAAATAATTTTGCTTCCTTTTGTTATTGCATTCTTACAAGCTCCCTGCACCTGACTGCAAAGACACACAGAAAAGAAAACAAAGCCTCTATAAGGAGGTACTGCCTGGACACAATAAGCAACATTTCAGATTCTGTATTTTGAAATGTAAACTGTTTGGATTATTTTTGTGTGGGGTTCATAACTTTATACTCAATTTCAAGGTTATCTTTAATGAAAACAATATAGTTAATATCGATAGGCAAAATCAGAATCAAATAGTTCATCTGGGAAATGTAACTTTAACACCTGGGTTCTTCTGGTTGCACACTGATTGCTACACACACCATGGTGGCTGCCAGCTGTCAGACTCTTTTATTACACTATGTAAATACCTGTAGACCTTCAGACCAATATACAAAAATCTATCTTAATTATCAACACCATTGTATATTTCTATTACAAAAATTAAAATTAAAAATAAGAAGAACGTTATCGTCAAAATACAGTCTAGTTTCATCTTTTTCTTTTTTTTTTTTCTTTTTTTTTTTTTTTCTTTTTTTCTGGCTATGTGTTGTCTAAAAAGGCGTATGGGATAATAAGATCTGAAAAATTATAAAAAGTTATACATCCTGCTGTATCTGACCAGTCTCCTTGACTCTCAGATTTTATAAAATGTGTCTTATAATCATTAGAAGATGGTTTAGAAAATTTATTCAGCACACAGAACTTCTCTTCACTCATAGTGATACAAAAATGTGGCAACTATTTTCATAGCATAAGTTCTTCTAAATAAATAGTTCTTATAAATAAATGCTTCTGAAGGACAACTTGTCTTTAAACCAGCTGAAAATTTCTATCTTATTTACATCCTATTTTTTCCCACTGTTAGTTATTTCTGTCACCGACAGTAAGTCATGAAGTAGACATAAACTGCAAGAAGTTTAAAGTATTGGCAGTACATTGAGGAGAGGAGACATATAATAAATCAAAAAATCATCATGGAAGTGTACTGACACTGGTACACTGTTTATTAACTTTTGCATCTCTGACATTTCTTTGATTTTCATCCCTAATATTTCATCTTCACTCTTTATCATCTCCCATATGCAACCATAAAACAAATAACACAGTTCCATAAGAATTATGTTTGCAACGTTACTATGAATAATCGCTCCAAAGCTTTTTATTCTTTAAAACAAATTGCATTATGATTGTTAAACAAATCATAGAATCACAGGATGTTTTGGTTTGGAAGAGACCTTAAAGATCACCTAGTTCCAACAACCCCTTCATGAGCAGGGACTTCTCCCACTAGACTAGGTTGCTCAAAACCCTATCTAACTTGGCCATGATGGCTTTTATGTCAATAGCATAATTAGGAAGAATAGTCCTCAGTATTCTGGCTATATAATTATCTCCAGATTATCTCGGCTGTAAAAGGTAAAGTTTTCAGGAAAATCAAAGAACCCTGAATTAAAGTGATGATCAGAATTATAAAAATAAAAAGGATTTTAGACTACTCCTTAATCATACCTACTTTTATAAGAAGTGGTTTATTACATTTATAGTTGGATTTCCTAAGTCTAATGCTACCCATATACATCATTATGGCAATGTACTTGTAGAGCCTTGTGAATTATATAATGAGCCTTCTAGAAGCAATGTCATAAGTCTCTGCTAAAGCTATATCTGTGCAGACAATTGTAGGTATATAAAATCTTGCTCTTTTCAAAATCACTTGGGAACCACTCAGCCACTTCATCAGAGTTTTCAGCTCTGGCTGGTAAGTCCCCTTGGAAATCCTTTCTAGCTACAAAAAATGGAAGGATTTCTTTGCGCTTCCTATTTACAATACTTCTGTGGTTTTTCATCACTGTATTAAACTTTTTTAATTGTCTCTCCTCCAGGTTATGTGTACATTTTATCAATATCTTCCTTGACAGGAAGAAGTACCAAAAACCAGACTAAGACTGACTTTGAGATTTAAGAGAGCAGACATTGTCATACAGATTTTATCCTTCTTCCAAAGCTGCATGTTTAAGCCTAAGAGAGTAATCAGCGAATATATTTATAAGATTGTTTTATTGTCCATAAGTAACTCAAAGACATTCAACAGTAGCATCATGCAGGCCACATTTCCTTTTTGAAAAATACAAGTCACATAGAGGCTCGCGGAGAGCTTTGAGAATTCACTGTCAAACCTATGCCTACAGACAGAATGTAAATAACTTAGATCCTATTTGTGTTAATTATGAGCTTGATGCAAGAGTTTTGATTCCATTTATAAAGGAGTTATGTTATACAAGAAGCTTTCAGAGAGTGGAATTAAAAATAAATGTATATCAGTAAGATACCTTGTAAATCTAAATACATCATGGGATTATGAAATGAGTGAAGATCATAGCTTGGAAACATAATTTTAAAATTTGTACTTATTTTTAAAGTTTGTGAAGAGCACTATTATCACTTTTAGATTATTTGACAGTAGTACTGCCCTGTCACCAAGAAAGCGTGTGGGTTTTTTCTGTCCCTAAAACATTTATGATTTCATCTTCTCATGGGAAAAGAAATGTATATCATAAATACAATAAAAACTGTTCCTTTCTTTTGACAGAACTTTTTTCACAAAAAATTCTAATAAGTATCTTTATCCTCTAGTTGACAAGAAAAGGGGGGTGAAAAATACATTTCCAGAAAAAAACAATTTCTGAACTTAGCGGTTCTGACAAGAATAACTACATGGCAGTCTTCTAATTTTCCCTTCACTTTCTGGTAACAAATTAGTCTGAATCCTTCTTGTATGGGGTATTTTTCTTTTCATAGAATTAATTTACTATGGTCCTTCATGGCTGTTTCACTGAACATCCTTCATAAATAAGTATGGAGGAAAGATCCTTTTTCACAGCAATGTATAAACCAGTACTTTTATTTTCTCTTGACATACTGTAAATACAGGCACATTTTTTAATTGTGTACATTTTCTTCATAAGCCAGCTCATTTTATCTTCTTTATCAGCTGTTATTCCTGGCTTTCCAACCTTTCTAAACCCTATGTAAATCAGTTCTACTGCCAAAAGTCTTTTTTAATTAAGTTGTGCTTCTGTAGCTTAACTTAAGGGCAACTGGCAAATAGTAATCTCTTCTCAGTCATTTATTCACTGAGGAAAAAAAGAATGAGGAAGAAAAGCCCTATAAATATTTATTATATACCAGATTTTTTTTTAGTACAACTCTATTTTGAGCCAATTATTGGGAATGACACAGATCTGACACTAATTTAATAGCTGGCAAATGTTTTACACAGGAAAAAGTCTCTTGATGCAGTAGGCTGTGCTAAACAATAATAATAGTGAAACTTTCTTATCAGCAACAAAATACTAGGATGTCATTTTGTCTTCATACTACAGAGTCCATGTCTTCCTTTTGGTTAGTTCAAGTTTAGGAAACAAACAAACAAACAAAAAACTACCAACCCCGTAAATTTCGAAAAGGAAAGAGAAAATAAAGGACTAGATTGATTACTTGATTGAGAAAAGCTAAGAAACATGAGAGAGCTCTCCCTTTCTAACACATTTTTGTCAGCCCTTTGCAGTCCTCTGCCCTATTGTAATAGGTAAAGTTTTTAGACTCCCACTAAACACTATGGGTAGAAGAGATTAATGGACTTATCCAGCTGAGACCATGGAAGTGCTATTCATAAATATCCAGTGATGACTGCTTTGACATCTTAAAAAGTAGTGATAGGATTATAGGTAGTAACAAATGTAACAAATGTACTGATCCTCATATTCCAAAGAAAGCAGGTAATCAGAATTGCTTTCACAATCATGTCCACACTATGACAGGAGACCCTCTAATGTAGGCGGCAGGTGCCCGCCCCACCTGTGCCAGCTGGGACTGGCCCTGAGGCGCATGCCCGGGTTAGGTAGGGTGTGGCTTCCGGAGAGGATTCCAGAGCCGGACGGATCAAAGTTAGCTCCCTGATACTAGCCGAACCGACACTAGCTCGACTGACTCTGTTCACCAACCGAGCTCGCACCCACGGCGAGACTCATTCCACGCAACATCTGGTGGAGAATGCGGGCAACAATTTCGGCCTAAACCGTCTCCCTGAGCGTTTCGTCCGAAAGTGACCCTTCTCCACAGACCGTCCGATACCCCGAAAAATTCGGGTAAGAGAAACTTTTTTCTTCTCTTCGACAACGTCATCAGTAAATCCGACGATGGGCTCCTATGTAAGCAAACCTACCGGCACCGCCGTTGCCGATCAGATTACAACCCAGGTGGAAACGCAGGAAAACCTCCGCTACCCGAGTCCCGAAACGGCCTGGGACCTGTGGGGGGAGGTGTACAACCGGCTGGCAAGTTTCCACTATAAGGAGACCAACGGCGACATTATTGGTGCGGACAACACCTGGCGAACCATTTGCAATCTATTAGCTTGCTTGAAAGCCGAAATAGAAGTGGCAATTGTCACCGCCGAGGCCCCATTACGAAAGACCGAGGTATTTCCCCTGAAGGAAATGCCCACAGTAACCCCCTTGGCACCCCCCTTCGAGGGGGAGGAGCCCGGGAGGGCGCCGAGTGTAGCTCCGTCGGCGCTGCCCCCCGAGGGGGGGGAGCCCGGGACAGTGCCGAGCACAGCCCCACGCGCGGCCCCGCCGGCGCCGCCCTCCGAGGGGGGGGAGCCTGGGACGGCGTCGGACGCAGCCCCGCGCGCAGCCCCGCCGGTGCCGCTCTCCGAGGGGGGGGAGCCCGGGACAGCGCCGAGCGCAGCCCCGTCGGCGCCATCCCCGGAGGAAGGAAAAAACGAACAAGTGTATCTGGGGCTGACCACGGGCAAGCCTGCCATAAAGGGCATGTCCGGGAAGCCCCACCAAACCGTGACCGAACTCCTATCGGATATCGGCCCGGAAGTCAAAACACCGGAAAATGATAGAGCAGAAACCGCGGCTGGCGGCACCCCCGGCTGCCGTGGAGAGCTACCCCCGACGCTGCCCCCGGCCCCACGGAAGGCTGCAAAGATAAAAGCAGCCCCTAAACTAAAGTGGCTGTACGAGGGAATCCTTAACCCCAAGCTCTTTATGTTTCTACTCCTGCTCCTTGTCTCTGGTCCTCCTGCCATACACTGCTGGGAAAAACCCAGCTCCATCATCCTGTTGATCACCCCCAGGAGCCTGCAGGCTTTGCAGATGATGCTTTTAACCCTCAGCTTCTGCGGCTTCGTTGTCTTCACCAACCTCTCTCGGCAGACCAGCACCACCGGCTCTGAACAACGAGGCACCTCGCAACTAAAATCTTTGCGTATTTGTCATCTTTTCCCCGATTAAAAAAAAAAAAAAAAAAAAAAAGGGGGAAATGTAGGCGGCAGGTGCCCGCCCCACCTGTGCCAGCTGGGACTGGCCCTGAGGCGCATGCCCGGGTTAGGTAGGGTGTGGCTTCCGGAGAGGATTCCAGAGCCGGACGGATCAAAGTTAGCTCCCTGATACTAGCCGAACCGACACTAGCTCGACTGACTCTGTTCACCAACCGAGCTCGCACCCACGGCGAGACTCATTCCACGCAACACTCTAATGCAGGCAACTATATCAGGGTACTGGGAAAAAAAAACCAAACCAAAATAAAAAAGAGAAAAGACATATTAATAGTATTTTAACAAATACCTTTATTATTAATTAACCTCTTTCACCATGAGGATAAGGGCCAAAAGAATGTGTACATTTTAATGGGACCCCTTCATATCAGGTGTTCCAGGTTCTGGTGTAAATATGTTTACTCCATATTTTGTTGCAAACAATTATTATATGTGTAAAAATATATAGCTTATATTAAATGTAATAGTTATATTATATGAGAAGAACACATATTTAATATTTTATAAGCCAAATTATGCAAGATGCAAATTATGGATCTTTAAATGGTTAATTTTCCAGATAAAACATGTCTCTACTGATGAACTGGTCTGATTTACATTAGTTCTATACTTGTATTTTTCCATAAAAGGGATTCACAGATTTTAGTTTTCCCCAATTTTTTATAGACACAGATCTTATCCATGATTTGACCTTTATTTTGTGGATTATTTTCCTTTTTTTTCTCCTTGATAATACAAGGTAACTCTTCATATGTTACTGGGAATTAAAATAATATTTAATTTTATTGCAGTCTTTTCCTGACTCTTACTTGCCTCAATTAAACAATATTTCATTCTCTTGTGAGTTTATTATTGGTAAAAGACTGTAAATTGTAAGAAAATTATGACCCATTTTGACCTAGAGAAATGCACAAAGAACTTCCCAAGAGGCTAGATAGTTGAGTTGTTGTATCTGTCACTGATGCTTGGGTTCTGGGCTCCTAATGGTAGTTAACACCAGTGTTTGTTTTTTTCCTCAAAATGAGACATATTAACATTAAATGTTCTACTATTTGCAACTTCTAATAGAAATCTTATCATGGTTTGCAGACAGCTCTGAGATTTCTTGCAGACTGCACTCAACTATAAATGTGTTCTAACACCGTCAAATAATCTGACTGGTTCCTTGAGAATTTAAGAATCATGTCATTTGGTATCCTTCCATACCACAAGCTCACTTGTTGGTTAAACAATTGTTTGACAGTATTCTACCAGGACAAATTTAAGAAATTGTCTCAAATACATTTCAGGTTCCAAATCTACAATAACTTTTATTTAAGGTTAATAACTAAGGGGAAAACAGTTGCTTCTAGTTATATCTGTGACTATTTTGTGAAATGCTGAAGACTAAATATTTTTTCTAACTTACATTAAATTTTTATATTGAATACATTTAACAAAATGTAAAAATATTATTTTACTTCACTCAAAAAAAAAATTGAACTGAAATTGCTGTAAAGGATTTTTGTGTGTTTTAATATTTGAAAAAAAATCCTTTCATATTTTATGTGGTTTATAATTATATTAAATATTTAAGAAGGCTTTGTTTTTAAAGCATCAAATCAAAATATCTTTTATCATCTGTGTCTTGAATTACACCACTCCTTTATTGCAAGGCATTTTTTGGTTGTAATTTTAGTGTATCATAATGGAAATATACATCAAGAGATATATAAAGATAAAACATTTTTTTAAAATTATATTATTTTGAAGGCAGAGTAAAACACAATAAGAAAAAAATACTTCATGAAATGTTACTGAGACAAGTAGAGTCCCTATAAGGAAAAGAATTTCTTACAGGCTCACAAAACTTCATTAATGTAGTTACATTAATTCAAATAAATTTATTATTGACTTTCTTGGTATCGGTTTCTTATATATTTTAATAACATAATATTATGATGTATGTAGAGCCTCATCAGCAAAATTTATAAAAAGCTATTAGAAATTACAATCTAAGCAGAAAATTAACATAGCAATGCAAATTAATCTGTAAAAATACTTAGGCATTACAACAAGGAGATCATCCTTTAAGAGGAAGAAATGTAACATTTTAGGAAGCTTCATAGCCTGTTAAGTCAAGGCCTTGATTTCTTTCAAATATTTGTAACATTTATATATTTTCTGCTTTTTCCAACTTTTCCATCCTTAAGTGAATAGTTTCAAGAAAAGTTGTGAGCATATAAAGTTACAAGAAATGTTCATGTGATTAATTCTGATTAAACAGCATTAATATTTTACTTTTTATGTAGAAAAATAGCCTTGGGTATTCTTAAAGAAATATAAAAAAATCAAAATTCTAACTGTATGCAAGTACTGCCCTAGAAAGAAGAAGCATAAAAGTTCTAAAGAGTTAAAAAGGATGGACTGCTGGGTGGATAAGAATTGGCTGGATGAACCCCCTCAAAGAGTAGTGGTCAATAGTTCATTGTTGAAGTAGAGGTCAATGATGAGTGGTGTTCCCCAATGGTCAGACTGGTTTGACAACATGAACAGTGGGATCAAGTGCATGTTTATTGATGACACCAAGCTGTGTGGTGTGTTCAACTTGCTGAGGGAAGGGATGAAATCTGTAGGGACCACAAGGTCCTGCAGCAGAGCAATGTGAAACACAATTACAAGTTGGAATGAGGATGGGCTGAGAACAGCCCTGAGGAGGATTTGTGGGTGTTTGCTGATGAAAGGCTCGACATGACCTAGCAATGTGCATTTGCACCCCAGAAAGCCAACCATATCCTGGGCTGCATCAAAAGATGCACAGTCAGGAGGTAAAGAGAGGTCAAGAGACGTGATTGTCCCCCCCTGCTGCTCTTCTGTGAGAACCCACCTTGAGTACTGTGTCCAGTTCTGGAGTTCCCAACATAAAATGATCATGGACCTGTTGGAGAGAGTCCCTAGGAGTCTTACAAAGATGTTAATATATACAGATGCTGAAGCACCTGTCCTATGAAGACAGGCTGAGGGAGTTGGGCTTTTTCAGCCTGGAGAAGAGAAGGATCCAGGGTTACCTTAAAACAGCCTTCCAGTACCTGAAGGGGACCTACAGGAAATCTGGGAAGAGACATTTTATGAGAGCATGTAGATATCTGAAGGACAAGGGTTAATGACTTCAGGCCTGAAAAGGGTAGATTTAAGCTAGACATTAGGAAGAAATTATTTCCTATGAGGTTGGTGAGACACTGGAACAGGTTGCCCAGGGGATATGTGGATGCCCTGTCCCTATTTAAGGGGCCAGGTTGAATGGAACTTGTGAGAAACCTGGCCTAGTGGGAAGTGTCCCTGCCCATGCCAGAGGGTTGGAACTGGATGACCTTTGAGGGCCCTTCCAACCCAAATAATTCTATGAGTCTATGAAAAGCCCTCATACTCATGCAAGCTATGATAAAGGAGATATAAAAGAGCAATATGTAAATTATTCAGTCATATTTCAGAACTTATTTCTTAATTTAATTGATTAGACTTCCTGGCTTCATTTCAAATATTTCACTTGAATGTAAACCAAAGTGGAGATAAAGGGAATTCTATCAACAATTTTTTAAGCAATTCATTTTTTGTATGGAACATAAATTTTCAAGATCATGTATCTATGAATTCATTCATAGTTTTCATGATTAGCTCTATATAAATTCAATTCAACTTTATTTCAGGGTGATAACATTTCAGTAGTAATGAACTTAATGAAAGTGAGTCATTATATTTTGACTGGCAATATATTAATAAGTTTTCCAAATACTGAATATAGAAGATCGAATCACATCCATCTAAAATACTTCCATAGAAACAACAGATGTTGCAGTAAGTTATGAAATGGCTATGAAAAAGTTGGAATTTTTTCCAATGGTTTAGTGCTCATGATTACCAACATGATGTGTTATTAGGCTCTTGCAGAGATAAGTTTACTTTCAAATGTTACTTTTAGATGAGACCTAAAATTTAAATCCTACTGATAATTATTTTATTATTTTTTTAAGAGTGATAAAAAAGAAATACCTTAGTTAAAATTCAAATCCATTCTGCTTCTATGTTATTCATTAAAAGTCTCCAGATCATTAAAAGAAATACTTTTCCTGGACAAAATACCTTCATACTATTCTGTATGCTATTAATATTTGTGTTTGTGATCTCAGAGGTGCTGCACGTAGTGAATTATCACTGGGCTCGCATAGATTTCCTCTTACCTTACCTCTTTCCTCTTACATTTTTAAATCTCAGGCATGTCAAAAAACTTTGTCATAGCTGAAAAAGCTATAATCCTTTAATAGTATAGTGGCACATAGAGCTTTTACCATGATATAGTACAACAATGTTCATATGCTGGTGTCTGTGCATAAGTAAATCCATCACTTCCTTGGTGATGGAGATTTTTCCCTTGCTTTGAGGAAGCCAGAAATAAATCAACAGCTCAGATTCCTGCAGGACTTTTATAAACTCAGTCAGATGAAGAGGAGACACTTAATTCAGAACTCAATTGTGGGTTGTGAATTATGCTTTTAATTGGCTTTCTCCATCGGGAAAGCACACATACAAATAGGTTATGCTCATGAATAAAAACTGTTACATCACTGTACATTTAAAAGTTACTCTTTTGTGCTAAACATTACAGATGCCTTCAAAGTAAATTCCTTGCAGGTATTCTGATTAGATGCTATGCTCACAATTTCATACTGGCAAACTAATAAAGTATATTTATTCAGGTATATATATATGATTTATTATAACTTTATAATTTATTAAGAAGAAAACAATAAAAATATCTATGTCTTTGGAGAAATAGATAAACTTGTATTTTTGTGTCCATGAAGTACCATGAAGTGAACAAAATAATTTTTCAAATGTAGAAACAGTACTATCAAAATTGAATATTTAAATTGTCAGCCTTACATCATTAACTAGCTATACTAACAACACCAAAGGAAGGGGATGTGTTTAAGGAGTAATATTTTTTGCATACACACATTAAATTAGCACAGCTATCAAGTCCCTGGGGATAGCAATGGGTTTGACTGCACTTGCCCTGTCCCACAGCCTTTCCCCCTGCCTCTTCACCTTTGGCTCGGGACCCCGGGACAGCAATTTCCCTGTGGGCAGCTCTGCTCCCTGACTGGATAGTCCTGGCTGGCTTTTCCTTTATTTTTAAATTTTTTATTGGTTTTTAGTCTTACTTTTTCCCTCGTGTTTACTGACTCTAAGAAGCAACAAACTACAAAAAAATATCTTGGGAAAAATTAAACTGTACTGAGGCATCTCCTATGCTCTGAGCAAGGTTCATTGACATCTCTATTGACATCTTTTAAGATTTTAGGAGAATGTAAAAAAAGCTCATAAAATCATTATCGTTGTGGCCTGGGGGAAAGTTGTGTGTTTTTCAAGCAGACCACTTTCTGTCTCTGAATGTTAGGGTTGGGGTTTTTTGTTTGTTTGGTTTGGTTTTGGTTTGTTTTTTTTTTAATCTCGTACTACTTATAGGAGGCCCATCCCTTTACTGAGCAGATAGAAAATAGAATGTACAGCCAAGGGGCTTACAAGTGCCACTTTACTAGGTATACACCATTCAACTAGGAACACTAAAGTAATTAAGGAGGCAGCTTTGTATTGTCTCAGAGGTACAGTAACATAAGCACCATATTGGATGTATGTCAGTTACTATGGTAACTATTCCTTCTTTTTCCAGCACTAAACCACACATTTGCTGACAGAACAATCCAAGTAATTCAAAATCATGTGAGACAAAGGTTATGGAGTTCTTTCAGCCTAACAATGTTTTCAGTTTTCTAAATCTAAGGGCTGCTCAGACTGAATGCTTAAGCTTCATGCAAGGTTAAGGGAATATTTATTCCAAAATTTAGTCATAACTGTTAGAATGTACATGTAGCTTGAGATGACAATTAAGAATTAGATGAATTCCATCCAAGCAGAGCCATCACCTGACTGGGTTACAGACATCAGATCACAGAGAAATACCAGGAACAGCAATAGCCTAGGTCAGTAAGCTTGTTGTGCTTCTAGTGTATCTAAAACAATGAGGGACAGGAGAAGAATGATGCAAGAAAAGAGACAGGAGTTAAAAAGGAGATTTTTTGAGACTTTAAATCAATAGTCATCCTAAGTTTGCCTCCCTTGACAAGAAGCATTCAATCCAAGCATTCAAATGTATCATTGAAAATTGGCAATCTCCCGACTGCGACTACGACTGTCAAGGGAAATCAGGGGTAGGACTTTGAAGGTAAAAAATAATTACTTTTTTGAGTGTTTTTTGGTTTGATTTTTTTATTATTATATTTTTTTTATTATTATTCCTTTCAGAGAATACTTTCTTTAAAGGAATTAAGTTTCAGTGAATTTTCATCAAATACTCATTTACAGAGTAAAAAACACAGGAAAACCATCTCTCATTTTTTATTTTTATTTTTTTGTGTGTACTTGTAAAGAAACATGTAGGCTGTAATTATGGCAGCAAGACTTTGTCATTCTAACTGTAAATTACACATTCTTGCTCCAGAATATTGGAGCAATATATTCTTTATATATGCAGAACCCATATCAATAGGATCAAAATAATTTTAAGCTTGGGATAGCAAGATCCATCTTTTAAAATGTTTCTACTAAATTCCATTCTCTAGGCAAAATTAAATGCTTTTTTCCCTCAACTGGCTCTTGCTTTTCTCTAGAAGTGGCAGAGCAATACAGAGAGGTTGATAGGTCCCAGTTGTCAGCAACCAGCACATCTTCTTGCAGGAGAGAGGAAGAAAAAGAGTTAAAAGAATCAGCAACATTCCGCTGACATTCAAAGTGAAAAAGCTTCAGCATCTGCCTCATGGATGTGTATAGCAACTCTTTAGAAGGGAAATGAGTTTGGGTGGAAAAGGAAAGAATGAAACCAAGAAAACACGCAAAACTTACCCAGTACAGATCATTTCTCTCTTGAAATGCTTGTGGCGTTTTATCAAGAGAGAGCCTGCCACCCACAAAAGAAACAGTCCATCTTTCTGCTAAACCAGAGCTCCAAATAAAAAGCTTGAAGGATACTCTATGCATTGATGGAACTTAATGAAGGAACAAAGTCCTTAAGTGAAAGATGGATTACACAAAGGTAGCAGAAGTAGCATTTTTGTTTTATTTCACCACTTATGTTACCAGATACGAGTACAACATAGATTAACAAGCACACACAAGTGTAGTATGAATGGACATTCCAAGTTTATTAGCACATGGATTTTCAGGTCTTATATGCTACTTATTACCAAACTATCTGAAGTATACTTCAATTTTTGGTAACTTACTGCTTGGATCAATATATTTGCCAAATATACTAATACACTAATTTGACATCTCAATTTCAGTTATTATTAAAAAAGTCATTACTTAGTTGCAAAGCACTTCTATTTCTTGAACACTTGCAGCTTGATTTTTTTTTTTTTAATCTGATCAAATTCTTATGTGATCAAATTTTCTGTCTTCATAGACAGGTGAGTGCTTACATATGCAAACAAAAAAAAAAACCTAGATGGAACATCACCAGCAACTACAAGCCTGGTGATGTGGCAGTTACAATGGGGAGGAGCTGCTGTGCTTATAGAGAAGGGAGGATGGGTCAGGTGGACCCAAATGAACCAATCACAGTATTCCTTTCCATGATGCTCAGTGTGAAATGGCTCCCAAGAGAGCACTCTGGAGGCTTCTCTTGCTGGTACCTAGCTGGGTTGGGGTCTATTTGCTGCCTCTCCTTGTTTCCTCACTGGAGAAGAACATCATTCACCAAGACAGGTTTCCTTCTGAAGGAGGAACAGCTTGGTAGCTCTAAGAATGTTGTGAACCATCCCTGAGACCCTGGACTTGGGCACACACCCTCTGCTGCCTAGTCTAATGTGGGAGTTTTCCAATTGGGAAGTAACTGCCAGCTGAGGAGAGTGGATTCCATATTTACATATTTTATATACATTTGTCATTCACTATCTCCACTTAATTAAGCCTACCCTAGTTTTTTCCTCCAGCCTTAAAATCTCTGTCCTCTATCCCCTTCATCTTCCCCTTTGGGGGTAGTGGAGGAGTAATAGAGTACCTATCACTTTGTTACTGTCTAAAACTGATATATAATCAGCCATTAAAAAAATAAACAGTCATGCAGTGCTGCTTTCCAAGACCTCACAAAAATCTTCTGATTAGACATAAAGAAGCTTTGAGAACCTAGGGTTGGAATGTTGCAGAGTTTGCGTCAGCTACCTTAATTTACAGGTTTTTACAGATTGTCTTTTCCAGTGCCCTCTTTACAGCTTGTAATGAATGTGCTTGCTTTAGGTATGTTGAATTTCTTTGCTTAATGATCTCTTTTAGGAAATCTTAAATAATGCATAGAAAGCTACATTTATTTTACCATGGTTTTGTTCAGTTATAGCTTACAACACTAGCAGTTGCTCATAGCTGTTGCTCTGATCAGAGTAAGAAAAAATGTTACCATAGTTTTAAAAGTACAGTTCACTGTATTTCTGATCCTGCAAGTATTTTGAGGCTTTTCTGTTTATATATGTTGGACAGACTTACTTATCAAAGATAGCAGATTTGGTAAAAGTCTTAGTGAGGAGGGTAGATTTCAGAATTTTTTCCTATAAATCACGTATTTATGAAATGCTAACTTAGAAAAAAAAGAAAACCTTTGTGTGACAGTTTGGTAATTCTACTGTTGTCAATATTTTATTCTATCAGCTGCTGTGTCTTTGAATTAAAGGTATCTTTATCAGAAGTATAAAGTTTAACTCCACTGTTGTAATCCTGTCAGTCTGCATACAGTTTCAAATTAAGCACAAAATTCAAGTGAATTGTTTGCCTATACTAATGCAAAATGTTAGCTCCACACACTGTTGTGCCAAAAAAACCAACTCCAACACCCCAGACTTGCATCTCCTGAGCTAACAGCAGCTCTTTATTCCTAAAGAAACATCTGTGTACTTTATTCACATTTAGTCTGAAAAATGTAACTTAATAAAAGAATATAAAATTTTCTCAGCCAGTGTTTTGACACTCCTGTTGATATCGAGTGGATTACAAGTTAAAATTTACATCACTTTAATAAATACTTTGAAACAGATTTATAGTCCAAATCTAATAAACATGCAAACATGTATCAGATGAGGACGTAGCTTGCCAAGACGAACACAGGACATGCTTGACACTGGGTTTCTTTCTAAAGTGCATGTGAAGAGACAGGAACTTTAAAATGATCTCAGATGGTTCAGTGGCCAGCTACAGATGGTGTGTTCCTGTTCTGTGAAATGGAAAATTGGAAATGGGACTTATAAACCAAACTTTCTTCACCTAACTAAGGACTGCATGGCGAAACCATCAATCACAAAAGTTCCACAGCCAGATTTATTTTAATATATTTTTTTCCTTAAAAGAGAATGAGTAGTGTTCTTTCAATACTGGAGAAGAGGTAGCCTCTCAGTTTGTTATTCTATATCAACTCAAGAACGGTGGGGAAAAAAATTATGTAAGGAAGTCCACACATTCCCCCAGATGATTTCTTTGGTGAGGGGCTGCGGGTGTAATTAAGAACAGGTACTCTCTCCTTTTTCTCATTACTGTCTGTAACTGCTCACACAAAAAGTCATTACAGTGGAAAAAAAAACCTCCCAAACAAACAAAAAAAAAGCAATCCACCATGGAGTTTTAACTAGTTGTTTTGTAAAATACTTGGAAAAGTACAGGTTTAGGTGAAAAGTGCTTGCTACCAGAACTGTTTCTCTAACTTATCCGGTATCTCTTTCATATCAGCCAGGTATAACGAGTAGTACTCAAATTCAATTTTGTCTATTTGAGGGACATAATTTTGAAGGTAACTTTGTTATAGAAAAATCTTGAAACGCTCACCTTGTTTGGCCTCCCAGTAAAAGTCAGAAAATATGAATGAAATAAAATATAAGGAGAAATGAAATTTCAAAAAAGTTGTCCAAAAGTGTGGGAAATTTCAACACCAGAAGTTTTTCTCTTCGTAAAATGGGAATTACTAGTCAGAAAGGACATTCATCTCCCAGAAAATTCTGTTTCTAAGGTGCCATAGAATTATGCTTATGCATATTCAAGACGCGTTTATAGATCCTTTGTTCAAATAACTTGAATTGTTTTAAAAACAAATGCATTTCAACATCAGAGTAATATATTAATTTTATTCTTGGAAGCTTTATCTTCCTTGAAGACTACAGATACCTCTTAAAGCTTTTTCTAGACACAAAGAAAGAAAAAGAAAGGAAAAAAAATGGTCAACGGACTGCTAGCCAGGCACTTTACTGTATGGTAAGCCTGCACCTTCAAATAAATAAATAAATAAATACTGTCATGGAATCATACAATCATGGAATGGTTTGGGTTGGAAAAGACCCTAAAGATCATCTAGTTCCAACCTTCCTGCCATGGGACAAGATGCCTTCCAATAGATCAGGCTGCTAAAAAGCCCCATACAACCTTGTCTTGGAACACTTTCAGGGACGGAGCATCCATAACTCATCTGGAAAGACTTTTCCAGTGTCTCACCACCCTCACAGTAAAGAATTTCTTCCTAATGTCTAACATCTAAATCTACCTTCTTCCATCTTAAAACCATTACCCTTTGTCTTATCACTATGTGCTCTTTTAAAAAGTCTTTTTCCAGCTTTCTTGCAGGCCCCCTTTAGGTACTAGAAGGCCTATATAATGTCTCCTTGAGGCCTTATTCTCTCCAAGCCATACATATGATACAAATACAATGATTTTTTTCAGGAAAACTCCAAAGAGTATTAAAGGCACAGGAAATCAATTGCTTATTCACACCATCAATGAGGATGATCCTTTACAAAAGAGATTTTTTTCAACAGAAGTTTAGAAATTTGAATCTAGTTATATTTACTGGTTGTAATCCAATAGGGTCTTTTATACCTTTTCCGTAGAGGTATAAATCTACTTTATTTTTCATGGAGAAATAGATATTTCAATTAAACTTTCCACAAGGAAAATTTTCATAAATATAAGATGCAACATTTGGTAAAAAAACTTTCGTCTCACGTAATTTGGTACAAAAACCTCTGCTTATTTTGAAATATAAAGTAAGTTCCTCTTCATCCAAGAAGGCTGACCTAACCACTCTGTATGCACATATGTGCAATTTCAAAAAGTAGAAATCACAAGTTCAACACTACAGTTCAAATCATTTCCTCAGCCTTTCTACATGTTCTGTCTGCCTGGCTGACTCCTCCAAGGAATGATTACCATTCTCAATTTTTCATTTGCAGACATTTTTCTGTGAATATTTTCATCAATTCACTCTGATGAACAAGATAATTTGAGACCCTAGAAAATTCCAAAGGAAGGCAAGATGATTTTTTAAGCCTTTTTTAGTCTCCACGTTTCGTAGAGCTCTTTTTTCAATTGCAAAATTGCTTACCCAAAATGGGCCCATTAACCTTAAGGCTAACATCTAAATTACAAGTTAGGTCTTTGAAAATCTAATTCTGTGTGGAACATGTTTTAAACATTTGGAAAACTGTAATTTCAATTACAACAAAACACATCATATGCATGTATCTATATAAGACAGCTCTTTGAAGCATATTTATGATTCAGAAAGAGACCAATTAAAATTTTGCAGAAATGAGTAAACCATCTGAACTAAGTAGAACCTGACCTTTAAAGCAGAGAAGAACTAGTTAAAACCAAAACACTTTATAATAAATAAAACTTATCTGAAAAATATCCATGGAGCAATCCAAAAGACTGGCTACTTTTCCTGCTTCAAAGAGGCTCCATCAGGCAAATTGGGGCATTTTCATAGCTGTGCTTATTGTGGCTCTCAAAGGTTTTTGCTGGTTTTTATCTCTTTTTGATCACCATTCCAATGTAAATAAATAAGAATGTTTAATTTTTTCTCTCAAATTGGTCTCTCAATTGGCAAACATGGTCACCAGTTGCACTAGATCTAAGAGGTATGTAATATTAGCTAGTATACATGTTCTAATCTTTTTGGTACTTTATTCACTTTAAATGTAAATTTCAGATTTAGTACCTTTGGATTTTGAATTAAACAATCAAATATACCACACACAGAACTCTAAAAAAACACCATAGACAGACCAAACAAACAAGGAAAAAAATAGGCATTTATAACATATATCAAGATGGCAAGAATATAGCCTTCAGCACCTTTAACTCCCTGAGAAGGTATAAATAAGATGCTTGTCAGAAGAATTTTCAGATTTCTTCTGAAAAGAAGGCCCATAGCAACAATAAAGAATCAGTTTTCAACAAAGATTAAACAAATCTTTAAAAAATTATCCTATGTGCTGTCTACTTCACTTAAAAATCCTCACATACCAATATCCTTCCTCCCTTTTTCATATGTTATTTAAATATGGCATCATATACATAGTTCTCACTTGAGAACCTGATTTTAAATTTAAAAAATAACAAGTATGTTATAGCTGGCGCAACATGCATATTTCTTACCGACTACAAATGTTCTTTGAAATTTTCAGCTTTGTTCTGCTGTCTGCATTTTGTTTCTCCTAAGAGGATGATTATTTAAAAAATGCTTGAATAAAAGCAAGTTAAGGTGAGGAGGCAGGGGTGATGGAAGAAGGGGGGAAATGGGCTACCTATGTAAGAAATGCACATGAGAGAATAGGCATAAACATCTAGGGTGAAGAGAAAAAAAATGCAGATCAAACTTGTTTCTCCTAACTTGTTCTAAGTTTTAAATAAAATAAGATGTAAACCTCGAAAAAAAATAGAGAATGGCTTAATGTAAATTTAAAAAAAAGAAAAAGAGGATGAAAAAAACCAAAATTCAATACAATTGTTTTTGCCTCGAAAAAAAAAAGATAATGAATAGATTAAGTCTTTGAAAAATAACTATTTATAAACTTTTAACAACATTTTTAACCTTTTTTATTGATTATAATTTAACATACTGTTTTTTCCCGATTGTCTAAAATTTCAATGACTTCAAAAATTTTCCTGAGTGCCACACAAATACCAACAAACAGATTCACGTAAATAATTCAAAGGAAATTCCAGGTTGGCAGAATACCTCGTGGATTTCATTCTGTTAGAATCCTTGAAGCTACACCTATTATAAGAACTAGTGTTGCTGCTGTGGTGCAAATGGTTAGACACTTTGGGATTTGCTAAATAGGGCTAATGA
This sequence comes from Heliangelus exortis, assembly GCF_036169615.1. NCBI lineage: Eukaryota > Metazoa > Chordata > Aves > Apodiformes > Trochilidae > Heliangelus > Heliangelus exortis. The sequence goes on from NC_092422.1 coordinate 96,684,500, forward strand.
AAGACTCATTGCTTGAGAAGTGTTATATAGGGAACAGACTATAGTGAAGATTAAAAAAAAAAAATAAATCCTACAACAATTTTTATGAGATCTTGAAGAAGAGCCCTCAGAGAACTGATTTGGGTTAGAGCACAAATTTAATTTTGCACAATAACAAAACCCAAAGCAGTAAATTAATGCTCACCAGTCCCCAAACAGATTTTCTCTAACCAAAGTCACCCTGAAAGACTATGTAGCCCCAGTTACAGCAAATCTGTTCATTTATAGTGAACAACATTTCAGTAGTTGTATATAACCCTATTTTGTTATTTGTTCTCCTACTTCTAAATTACTCTTGGAGCTTTATTTTTGCAAATAATGTTGTCCAGCCAGTGCTAAAATCAAATTTATAGCAATAACACCTGGTTCTCTCAGTTTGTCGCTTCCTTTGCTCTGATCTTTTTTGAAGTTATTAGTGGTTTAACCAGTTACAGGCAAAGAAATTTAAACTTTTCACTAGAATAACACCCAATGGTATAGCAGTTCTTGTCTTGTGCGTATATATTTAGAAATATGTGTGGCAAAAGCTAGAGATACTTGCCATAAATATACACGTGGCTACACATTTTAGTTCTTCTGCCTGACAAAAAACCTAAACCTAAACAAAACAAAAACAAAAACAAAAACAAAAAATTCAAAAAACCTCCAACCAGAAAAACATCTATAGCAAATATATCATCAAGATTTAATACTGCATTTGCAAAAATGTGCTGCTTCCATGATCCAAACATTCCTTTCTTGATCTTGTCTGCTTAACAGTGAATGACAGGACCATCTCTATGCTACTCCAGTGCCTACTTGCTAAGGTGGCCCACAGAGACTGGAGACAGGTGGATGCATAACTAATCTCTGCTAGTTTGTTCCAGCCAAAGCCCTGGCCCAGAATACTGACTTCCTTCTGTTGTCTGGTGTGCTTTTACTCCTTGTCAGTTAAAGTTATGTATATTCATCTCTAACCCACCAAAAAGCATATGAAATTCCAGCAGGTAAAAATAGTGTTCTTGATTAATGATTAATAACAGCATGTATAAAAAACATTGTGTTTACAAAGAGACATACTGGAAAGACAAGCTACTGTATAGACAACTCTCCAAATAAAATTATTAGGATCTGACATGCATCATTGCTGCTGCTTTATGCTAGAATTCACCAACAAGAGATTCGAGTAGTTCCAGATTGCTTCCTGATGAGTGATTTGGTAGAGACAGAACTCCCTCAAGACCTAACAGCAAATTTCAAAATATAACAGCACTCAAATCTTAGCTTAAGTCCTGAGTGCCCAATTATACACATTTAAGTTCATTTACAAAAAAAAGTGTCAACATCTTGGAATGAATTGTTATTTGCAAGCCCTGGTTGTCTCTGCCCATCTCCTTGGAACTTCTCCCACCTGCCCATAGAGAAGGAATTAATTTCCACATCTCAGGAGTCCCCCTGCCCACAGCCTAAGCATCCCATGTGTCATGATCCGTTATTTATTTTATATTTTGATTATGAGGATTTCTCAGCCTCTGCTTCAGAGATGAGGCATAAAATTGCAAGCTAACACGTTTGAACTTAAACAAGTTCAACTTAAACAAGGGTTTATTTTTAGGGAAGGGAAAACAAAATATCACAGTTAAGAAAGGGTAAACACAATTTGCTACTTTTGCAGAGACGGGTCGTTAAGGAAAGAAAGAAAGAAACGAGGGGGTAATTTAAAAGGCTTCACCGCGCCTTGGTCCTAGCGGAAGGGGAGGGGGTAGGAGTCGTTTTACCGCCTCGCTGCTGCAGTCGAAAAGCCGCGTCGCCGCTTTCCGCTCGGGCCTTCGGAGCTGCTTGCCCGCCTTTTTGCGCTACAGGAGCTGGCGTCCACGTGGTTCTTTTGAGCTGCTGGCTGCTTTTCTGTTCTTTCCGGGGGCTTTTTATAATGCAAAGGAGAGCGGGTCCCCCTCTTTTTTTCCTTTTGTGTGAGTTGTTGATAAAAATCAGGCTTTCCAGGAATTGAGCATACTTCCCGAAGGCAAGTTACCTTTTCAGTTCGTTAAGGTTAAGATACGCTCATTTTGCGAGGTCTGGCCAAATGTCAGGGGCCGGGAATTTGTTTTCCTGTTTTCCAGTCTTTGGATATGTTAATGTGGCAGCATGTTTGATATGTGAGCTTGAAAAGAAAAAACTAAACAATTCTTGCTCAAGAATCAAATATTTTTTCAAGTGTTTACATCACCAGGTAAGTTCACTATCTCCTAACATCAGGCCCAGTCTACAGCTGCCACCACAGCTCTGTGTGGTCAGGGACTTTGTTGAGCCAAGCCTAACCACAGGACCACATCCCTGGCCCAGCCTCAGCTCATCCCCAGGAAGGGGGCTAATGTCTAGGGCTGGGGCTGTTCCAGTGTCTCGTGTCTGCTGAGGTTGTGGATGGGTCCTAGGTTCCTGACTCTCCCCTGCCACACACCATGGGAAGGCCCCTTGAGTTCCTGGCACCACACCCCTAAGATGGAAGCTGACCCTTGTTGCTTCCTGACGTGCAGTGTGTGGACTTCAGCTTTCCTTGCTACCACCAGCATTTCTTATAGCAACTCAATGAACTCAATAATGACTGCTGGTGTCTTCCTCTGTTTTTTTAACTTGTGAGAATTTATATTTGCTTTCTACTCTACTGGAGTAATTAGAGGTTGCTCTAGACAATGGGTATGCCCAGTGCAGCACAAACATGGATACTCCAAAGCTGCCTTGACATCCAAGTGACATGCAAAGGCAAAGACCATATGTTTGGTGTTCAACACAGTTGCTTTTGCAACTGAGTGTTTTGAGGTCACAGAGAAGTATTAATTAGAACTTGGAATAAAATAATTATGAGTCTGAACTATTGTCTAAATTAATTACTTATCTGTAGAGATCTACTAGTTACCCATAGGTGTGTAAGTTGTTTCACTGTAAATGTAGGTTTGTAAAAGAAAATTCTCATTAGCCTTATTATATGCTCGCTGGCCTTACAGTGACTGAAAAAAATTGCTTTCTATTTTATGATTAAAAAAGTTGCACATGAAACAGCAATTATTTTTCACACTGTTCTTCTGCAATAGCTCTGGAATAGTTCTCACATTCTGACTTCAGTTCCTCAAGGAGATAATCTGATTCAGGAGATACTCTGATTTGACCAGTGACTAATGATGTCTCTTTGCTGTGTTCAAGTGATATACTAAAACCTTTATAGTTCCATGGAATTACTTTCTATGATTTACTCCTAGCAGCTGCTTCCCAAAGTCCAGTTCCACCCCATCATGTTGGGTCAATATTTTAACAATAGGTTCCCTTTACTTTCTCCTTATATTCCTCTAAACAATCTACTTCCCAAAATTGTAGTTCCATTCCAATAATTCAAAATACTTCTTTCATATTTTTGGATTCAGTTTATGGTCCTCTCCAAGTTGTTATTTCTAGGTTCTGAGCAAACCATGAGAAAGCTCCCAGACCCTAGAGATTTAGAAACAAGAGTCAAATGCAAAGAAAATTAATGTTTTAAATGTTGACTATTTGATATGGGTATTTAGTTATCCCAAATAGTAGTTTTCCTTTGCAACTTCTTCCAACAATCTCACTTATTCCTGCTACTTCTCTTTCTAAAAAGGGGTTAATTTTCTAATACGATCTTCCTTCTGTAATGTCTAAAAGTCATTCAAATGATTCCAGACTACAGAACTAAAATGTGTCTTCAAGAAGTTTTATCAAGGTAGAAGAGTGTATTAAAGTGCCTAATACATCTTTTCTGTGCATACATACACATGAATGTGTAAATATGCCACTGTTTTTACAATGTGTGACAATGAAGTCTTAAAATTTCCTGATGGTGACAATGAATTCTATTTAATAACATTGTTTACTCAAAACAATGTAACATTTGTTTTCAGGCAGGTGGAATTTTAAAGCTTCAATGCTTTTTCCTCTAACTGTGTATGGTCATTATATACTGTGCCACTGCTAGAATGAGTTATGCTATGGCATCTGAAAACAACATGTACGCAAGTATTTAATTTCTAGCATTAAAATGGAATAAACTGTGCAGAAGGTATGTTATAATTTCTAGTGTTGTTCTTTTAAGAATAACTTGCTGAGAATGTTTCCAGATTTTCAATACAAGATGTGAACTGAAAAAAAAAAAATTTCCTTATCTGTAATTTCCTTATCTGGAAATCATGTAACAATCATGTCTTTGTGATTTAAATTATGATATGTTTTTTTTGTCATTTTTTTGTTTTGTTTGGTTGTTATTTATACTGTTAAATCCTAGTTCCTAGTGTCTCACTCAGAGCTGTATGTAGCGGATCAATATACTTTTACGTTATTTAATATATAAACCAGATATTTCTATATTTCTTTCTGTCATATACAACATTACGGAGCCAGATTTATCTATTATTACATACATGCATCCACATTAAAGCATAAAAAAAAATATTTTGTTAGAATTTTATCTTGAGGAGGGCAGAAGTTGACCTCTCAATAAGAGAGCTTTTTAAGTAGCTTATTTCATGTATCCAAAAATGATCCAGTACATGGAAGGCAATTTATTTTGGAAATCTAAACAACTATTCTTTACCCTTGTGAAAGAAAAAATTAAAAAAAAATAGAATCATGCCAGGAAAATGTTATGCTTATGGCCAAAACAAAGATCACATCCAACGCTAGACAGGGTGTAAACATCTCTGAAGCCATTCAGTTCCTTAGCCAACTGCACAGATCAAGTTGAAAGTAGCAGAAAACTCAAGGGAACCAAGTTAGAGCATTAACAATCACAGAATATGTTGTGGTAAAGCACACACTGCCTTCTGAGATCACACAGAGAAGTTGAATGTTAGGTGGCAACTATGAGTTTCAACAAGTCCAAATGTTGGATTCTGCACTTTGACCAAAACAAGTATGGGATGGAATACTCAGTTTGCTCTCTTTTGGTCACTTGTCTCATCTGCTTCTCTCCATAGGAGGGTTGCAGATGTTATCTCTTCCCCTCCCTTTCATTTCCAGTGCATGAGAAATGATGGTCTTGGTTATGCATGCTACTTTACTCCAGTAACTATAAGCATTGAGGATTATCTGTCCTAGAAACAGACACTGACTGAGAAACGTGGTGCTAATTTCAGCAAATGAAATTACTTAGAAGAGTCTTAACTGAAAAATAAAAATACTGAAGAGATAATTAAACCAGGACAGTGACATAAGTAAAATATCTCATGTATGGCAAAGGAGATAATAAGAAGATATATATTTATATCCCAGTTATGGATGTCACTCCTAATCATCTGTATTACTAAACAAAAACAGCAGCATGCAGATGGTTGAAAAGAACACTGATTTTTCCTTTCCTACTCACCACTTTTGTTTATTGAAAAATTGAAACTATGTAGTGTTTATTTTTAATTTGTAACCTGATTTAAATAAATTAGAAATTTAAAGATAAATGTGTGTACGTGGTGTCTGTTTTTTGCTCTAAACTTCCCTCACAGAAAGGTGATTGATACTGCATCATGAAGTCAGAAAAAAATCATGCAAAAAATGAGATAGGAGTAATACCTTCTGTATGTGAAGAGACAACATTTTCGAATGGATTGATTTAGGGATGAGGACTTGTAACCTGTGAAAGGGAGGATAATAAAAGGAAGACTGGGACAGGTAGAGATTAATGAAGCTGACAGATATATTACTAGGGTAAGTTTTAGTCTGAAAAACAAAACATCTAATACAGAAAAAATCCCCAGGCGGCGTGAGTCTTGAGAGAAAAAAAAAAAGAGTCAATATTTTGAACACAACTGAAACAGAATAGGTCTTAAACAAGACACAATCATATGATAGTATGATCCCAGCTACTTACCCTCTTTTTTGATATGAGTGGTTAAAACTAAAATAGTGTTGTATGCATAATTTTCCAAGTACTCTTATCAATTTATTCTATAGAACTTTTCCTGCTTCATCTTCATTGCAAAACGTGGATTTTTGAAAAAAAGGTAAGCCTGTCTAAGTTTTTTGTTGTATTTTTTTTTAAAGAAAACTAAGTGAACTGAAGGACATTCAAAGGCAATTAGATGTCTCAATAGTTTAATACTAGACATACCATGAAATATGACAGCGGCCTAAATCAGCAGATTCCACCAACTGATAATAGATATTCTGATATGTGGAAAAACATATTATGAGTTCAATTCTTGAGGATGAAATAGCAAGATTGTATCTAACAAAATGGCATCAATAATATCTGAATTTAAGGTTTCTCACATGAAGGAAGAACTTTCAGAAAAGAAGTTCAACAGACACAAGTTTTTTGATGCCAATATCACTAATTGTAAGGACTCTTTTCTTTAAAAGGGAAGAAAAAATAAGTTGTCTAAAGACAGCTCTGAGGATAGTAAAATCTTGTAAAATAGTCCCATATGGTACTAGTGGAAAATTATTGTCACTAATACATAACATCTCAATTGTTTTTACATGCTACATCTGAGATGGTACTGGAACACAACTGTGGAGATGGCATTGTAAAATAGCTTCTGTACAATTCATGATCTGGGATTCATCTTGCCAAATGTAAGGGTCTACATAGTAGGTATTTTCATCTGAGCAAGTCATCATATATTTTATCTATATTTTTTTCCTGAACTACACCTAAGACAGAATATTGGATGATGAAGTAACATGTTCAAAATTATTCTGAGGAGCAGACTAGCCTTCTCCACAACCATTGCCTTGTATCATATCAGTTTTCTGCTCAATCTAAGAAGTATCTTACTAAGCATGGCACACATATAATACCAATAACGTTGTTTTAACTTAAAAGAGCCTGAAATAATAGAAGGAAATTTCACAGTTTCCCAGAAATATATATGACCTCATATTCTGAGGCTGTGAAGTCATGGACATTTGAGAGCCATCTGATGTCCCTAGACAATGTAGAAGATTAGTTCTTGATGGAGATATACATGATTGGTACACATCCATATTATCAGCCAGAAGACAGATTGAAAAATGCTTGAATCTCTTCTTAAAGGAATTATTTTACTAACTCCAGAAGAAAACATAGGAGTAAATCATATTATCCTAGACTGAAGTGAGATGGAAATAGGGTGTAAAACAGATTAATAAAGTAAGACATTGACAATGGAAAGAAATAGTAATTTAGGTAAATTCCTGATATCAGATAATGTCCTAATGTATTCCCTAAAGTGTTAGATAAATTGTTTATTGTTCCTTAGGACTGTCTATTTGCTTCCTTAACTGTGTGTTGACCCTAAGGTGGGTGCATCAAATGTAATGCCTAACACTAAGCAGGGTGAATCTCTTCTGGTATTTGTACTCCCTGACTGCTAACCTAAGCAACAAATTGGTGAAAGAAAAATTATTTCCTGAAAGCAGGGCATTGCTAACAGAATTTGTTCCATATATACTGATCCTAAATGCAATAATCTCTACCTTGTCATATTTTACATTTTGTTAAAGAATATTGTAGATGTAATTGTATTGATTTTTCTGACAGGGGGTTAGAAAGGAACAGCAGAAAACTTGTAATCATAAATTCTGGACACCAGCAGTAAACAGATAATGACACTGTCTCTTAATGGGAAATAATGTTCCCATTCAGTTCTGCCATCACAAATGGCTAATTTGGAATCACATCAATTTTTCAGCTCAACTAAATACATATCCTGAAGAGAATCATGTAATTTACTTTTAAGTCCAGGAGGAAGTGAGTTAACAACAACACTAATGCATTCTAATACTCAAGCATTTGTTTTAGTCAGAACCGATGGGATTACTGCTTCCTGTATATTATCTGCTAGACCACATCAGAACATGTCTCAGGCAAAAAGGAGGATTTTCAGTAATTCTTCTATAAGTATTTGCAGCTCTTTATTACATCAAAATTGACTTTTAAAGTATTATCTGTGTTACAGTTTGCTGGAAAATTACACTTTAGACATTATCATCTCATAAGAATAACCTGAAGCGGGCTGTTGTTTTGCATAGTGATGTATGATATAGGCAATCACAACATAAGAGAATCAGACCTCTGTCAGCTCCTGCACTCTGAGTGATTACTGAATAGTTGATTTACTACAGTGGAAATAATGAGCTGAATGTACGGAAAGAAAACCATTTTGGACTCTTTAAATCAATTTTTATTGCCTGCGTAATTCACTGAAAAAGTTCCTACTGAAAAAAACACATTCAGAAGCACAATTTTGCTCACAAAAATTTAATGAATCAAGACAAAGTCAATTTTGTCTCTCACCTCCCCCACTCTCTCTTCCCCTCACCAAAAAACATTATTGATGATTCTGCAGCTTTCGAGATAAATTTATGAAAAGTTGCCCTGTGGAAAACAGTGACAGCCATGCAGTTGCTCAACATCTATGGATCTATTACAATATTAAATTTGTGCATTGATCTTTATGTTTAATTAATCTCCCTTGATACACGATGTGGCTAGTGAAATTTTGTTACTAACTTTTTATTTTAGATGTAAGTTTCCCAATACCTCTCTGTGCCTTATTAAATAGATATTTAAAAGAACAGACAGCTCAATTAAAAATAATCATAGGCTTTAACTGTGTCAGCTTAAGCACAGCAATATTGTCCAGGTTTAGATAGAATGTAAGAAGGTAAAGATAAGAGGGATTATTATTTTCTTTTTAAAAAATAAATATTTGCTGTCTCATGGTATAAATATAAATACATTTTTACATTCAAATTTATTACAATTTTCACAGTTGTGAATTCATTTAGGTGTATTTTGGTTTAGTTTAAAACATTAGATTTCTTTTTTATTACCAGGGCATTTGTACTGACTGTCTCACAAAGATCTAACAGCTTTGAAAAGCTGTTAATTTATATTATTATACACACTAATCATGCAAGCTGATGTTAGAGTTGCATAGTGGCTCAGTGACTGTTGGATTTATACTTTATTTTTTTAAGATATGTAGTTAAAAAAACAATTTTGAAAACTACCTGTGTGCATTGTTGTAAGGATAAATTTCTCACGTTCTTGTCTTTCTGTCATGCATGTATTTAATTGTGGGTCTAGATAATTTTCTTTTGCTTTCTTTCTCTAATAGAACTGATTGTTTGCCTTACAAAATATTGGAAAAATAAATAAATCAATGACTGGTACAAAAACCATGACTGACTTTCATCAAATGTACTTAACAAATGATTCTTTCCCTTTAATCAATAACAGAATCATTTATTAGCAAATGCTACTTTCATCTCAAGCAAATACATAATAGTTAGCTGGACTTGTTATACAACTAAGAGGAGTATATCGTAGAAATAATAATCCATACCTTTCAGTGATGTTAAAGGAATGATTCAATTCACCTGAACAGTCCTGTTTTATCAGGACAGCAAGTGGCTTTCTGTGAAGTTATTTGTACTGGAAACCAGACAGAAAAAAAAAAAAAAGAAAATGCTTGATTTAATTCAAAATAGAGAAAATTTAGAAGGAATTTTAACGTAAATTAAGGTCCTAAACTTAACACTTTCAGATTGCAAAGAAACAACTCTCAGATAGCTCTTTGTTCTTCTACCATCCAGGGTAAGAGTTCCCAGCCCCCTGTGAGATCATAGAATCATAGAATGGCTGGGGCTGGAAGGAACCTTAAAGATCATCCAGTTCCAACTCCCTTGCTGTGGGCAGGGACACCTACCACTAAAATAGGGTCATGGCCCCATCCAACCTTGCCTTGAACACCAGGGAGGGAGCAGCCACAACTTCCTTGGGCAACCTGTTCCAGCGTCTCACCACACTCACAGGAAAAAAATTAATTTTTAATGTCTAACCTAAATCTCCCCTCTTCTTCATCTTTTAAACTGTTGCCCTCTCACTACACACCATGCAAAAACCCCTACCCCAGCTTTCTTGCAGGCCCCCTTCAGATATTGGAAAGCTGCTAAAAGGTCACCTCAGAGCCTCCTCTTCTCCAGGCTAAACAACACCAGCTTCCTCAGCCTGGCTTCATAGGGGAGGAGATACAGCTCTCTGACCATTTTTGTGGCTCTCTCTGACCACACTCAAGGAGTTCTGTGCCCTTTTTATGTTGGGCACTTCAGAACTGGACACAGTACTACAGGTGGGGTCTCACAACAACAGAATAGAGAGGGATGATCACCTCCCTTGCTGGATGTCTATGCTTCTTTTGATGCAGCCCAGGACATGGTTTGCTGCAAGCAAATTGACATCTCATCTTAAAGTTCTGGTCCACTGTCACCCTGAAGTCCTTCTTCTAAGGACTGCCCTAAATCCTTTCTCTTCCCGACCTCTATTTGTGCATGGGATTGCCTCAGCCCAGGTGCAGAACCTTGCACTTGGCATTTTTGAACTTCATGCAGTTTGCATGAGCCCACTTCTTCAAGTGTCACCCACTCCCTCCAGCACATTGACTTCACCACACAGTTTGGTGTCACCAGCAAACTTGCTGAGGTTGCACTTGATTCCACTGTCCATGTTGCCAACAAAGACGTTAAACAGCACTGGTCTGAGTACCTATCCTTGAGGAACACCACTCATCATATGTCTCCATTTGAACACTGAGCTACTGAGCACAACTTTTTGGGTGTGACCACCCACCCCGTTCCTTATCCAATGAGTGGTCCATCCATCGAATACACATTGTTCCAGTTTACAGACCAGAATGTCATGTATGACAATATCAAATGCTTTGCACAGGTCCATGTAGGTAGATGAATGTATAAAGAAAGTTTGTAAGAGAGTCACTTTGTAATATACTTCCCTTTTCTGTCAGTTGTGCCTTCTGCCTATAACCAAGTCTTTGCAAGTGAGGTTGTGGCACATGCTTCCTATACTGAAAGACTTTTTCAGGATGTCTGGAAAGTATAGGATTCTTTCTGCCTCAATTCGTAGCCTAGTATGAGGGGGGATTATTTGGGCATGTGGAAGTCAGAGTTCTTGGATGGAGCAAAGAAATCTCTGAACTAAATAACACAGCTCTTAATAAACAGATTTAATGGTTAGTGGTAAAATAACTTTTGACACTGGACTTTCAGAAGCTGTAGTTTCCAGCATTTTTTTATGCTTTTGTCTGAAAGATTAAAGGGCTGTGTAGTATCAGACATTTTTCTACTGCTGCAGGCAGTTTTAGATCATGATCTAGCACTGCATAATTTTGAAGAAGTTAAAACAACTCAACCCCTCAATTTTCACTATATAAAGATAGTTTTCTAAATCTTTCATAATTTTGTTGCCTGGATATTCTAGATGTTCTTTCTTCCCTGCTTAAAAAGTTGGAATATATGCACATCATAGCCACGTAGCTTATTTCAGTTCCTACTATGTAGTTAACAGACCCTTGTAAATAAAACAGTAGAGATGACATTCAATACTACTGTTTCAACACAATGTACTGGACTAGAGACAAACTTAATCTCTTCTGTGAATTAAGTTGCCATATATATGTAGACCTTTAAGTGTGGACCTTATTCTTACCCTTGCAGCTATATTCTTAAAACCAGAATGTTTGGCTATATGCAATTTCCCAAGTGCTTATTTTGTATAATAAATAACAATAATTAATATCTGCTATTCTAATCCTTGATTTTAAGATTAAAAAGAAAAAAAAGACACAAAGTGCTTGTTTTCTTCCAGATTGCATGTCATAACTCATGCCTTCAAACTAACCCTACTAGAAATGCAGTTGAAAAAATGTCATTAATCAACTAAACTTGATTAACATTTTGAAACATATGTACCCTGTTCTTTTTAATTCATACAGTACCAATGCCTATGCATTTAACAGTCACTATAAATATGTTAAACATACTGAAAAAAAATTGGAAAATATAATCTTAATTAAAAATGAAATAATTTACTTCTCTTTTTTTCTTTAAACCCTTTTTGATCTATGATACACTCTAAGAACTGAATAACTATATCTATGAAGTTGTGACCAGTTGTAGTTGTAACCAATAATTCAGCATCTCATTTAACACTTCTTTAAAACTTTTTTGGTACTCTTCTGTTCTTTTTCAACACAAATATATCTGCTTTCTTAACAGCACGTTTCTTTACCTTGCATTTTACTGAATGCCTTAACATTGTCAGTACCATGGCTTCCCTCTCACTTAACAGACTGGCCCCTTCCCTCCAGTTAATTGCATCACAGCTGATGCAACAACCTGTGGCCGAGAGGTGTGGTGTGCTCCACCGGACCTCCTCAGCTAAAATGCCATTATTTAAAAGTGCAAAAGATAAAGATCTCTGCCTTCTAAGTATCAACTGAAATGGTTCCAAAGGAACACAGCTTTAAAAACACATTTAAGAGTTTCATTACAATGGATAGTTGGAAAACTGACAGTTTTAGTTCCTAAGTGAAATCACATTGGAAGCAGGACACAAAGAGGGCATCTTGATCAAGTAAGCACAGAAGAGAGGTATTAAATACGCTATAAAAGTGTCACTGCTGAAGTTTTACTCTTTACAAAGCAGTCCTGCAAGTAGACCTTAAGCTGACTCAGCAGAGTTTAGTGTTTTATATCACGTGTTTGCTCCACATGTAAATAAAGTTCAAAATTAAAAATGAAGTAGTATGGACTCTGTTTCCCTTAACATCTTAAAAACATCTTTTAAAATCCTGGTAGTGAAGCAATGAGATATGTGAGAAAATTCAGTATTTTAGGAGATTTTTTCACTTATCTCCTTAGAAAGAGGGAAAATGTAATTGTTAATTAGATAATAACTCTCCAAATTTGTGGAATACTTGCCTACAGAATCAATCGGAAATTTAAATAAAAACAATGACCTTCAAAAATTGAAGGAAATAGGGCGCAAAACTTTTTGCTATAGTTAGTTAAAAACCACTCCCTCAAGACACTCTTGACTTTGCATGTTTAAGGTATGACAGGTCATAGAATCATAGAATGGTTTGGGATGGAAAGGACCCTTAAAATTCATCTATTTCAACGCTCCTGGAGTGAGCAGGGGCACCTTCAATTAGATCATGTTGCATCCAACTTGACCTTGAATGTTTCCAGTGATGGAGCTTCCCTAATTTTTCCTTATTCTGAGATCCCTAATTTTCCCTGAGAACAGGCTGAGAAAATTAGTCTCCTCATTCAGTTCAGAATTCAATTCCAAGGCATTTAAAAACTTGTAATGCAGTCCCCAACATGGGTGAATTCTGTCTGTATGCAATTCAGGATGGATGTGGACCTGATTTTGATAACCATACTAGTGCAGTACTGTGTCTGAGATAATAGGCACTGTTGAGAGTCTTTGAGTAAAGATGTATTAAATTTATGTTCATAACAAAGACCTATTTCAAGTTAAATCAGTGTTGTCAAAAGCCCTAGGGAATCTTGTCATCTTTCTTCTGAAATACGAAATCGTTTTAATTCTATTTTTCTCTACAACCCTGTTAACGCTGGCAAAATAGATGTAGTTCTGTCATGTAGATGAAATTTCAAAGCTACCAACTGAAGCATTACACTCATGCCCAACCAGATTTGATGTGGCAAGAAGACATATCAGAATAGGGAAAGAAACAATAATTCTACAGTTTGGTCTGACAGATTCCTTTTCTCTGACATTTCTTTAAGATATTGTTAAGCATTATTTAAAGAAATTGTAAAAAGGAAAACCTCAGTGCTGACTCATGTTAAAAACCATGAACAGGAGTCTAAACATTGTGGAAGAGGAATTGGCAGAACTTGGAATTAATTGCAAACTTCAAAAGCCAAAGACTCAAAGTTGAATTTTAGATTATAGACATTATATAAATTAGAACGAAAAACACCACTGATGCCTGGTCACCACCCAGATGTTTACCCATTCACTAAAACACTTTGAGTCTTTCCAGAGCCTTGCTGCATGTTTTTTTAAACTAACATTTTTAATGCCTTTCTCCTCCTCCCCCTCCTCCTAATATAATGCCTGCTGCAGGCACAGAAGGAAGGAGCTCACTGGCAGTGCTCCTTCTCATATGAGAGTCCACTCACTACCAGGTGCTTGGGGCTATCTCTGCCAGATGCCAGTGTGGGAGTAATGAACAAGCAACATCTGCCAAATGGAGATTAGGAGCAGAGGTATCAAGGTAGTGGCAGCAAGTTGGCCTTCACCCATCATTTCAATGCCTTTCAATAGCACAAAAGGGTAACCCCATGATGACTCTATTTGATGACAGCATTATTTAAATGTCTTTCAGTAGCACAATATGATCTCCATAATTTCTTCCAGGTACTGAGGTTAGACTAACAGATCTGCAGTTTTCTGTGTCTTCCCTCAAACACTTCTTGTAAATTGGAATAATGCTTCTAGTCAGTGGGGACCTCCCCAGACTCCAAAGACCTTTGGTAGATGATTGAAGCAGGGGTCCTGCTTCAACACCACTAGTTCCTTCAGTACTCTGGGATGAAGCTAATCAGGACTCACGTATTTATGAGCAGTCAACTGGTACAAATGGTATTTTTAGAATTTCTGTCCCTTACAGTTTTCCTGCTGTGGACTCTGAGAGATGGTAAAACCATTTATTTCACCACTGTGAAGTATATAGAACGCTTTATGTATATGGTACATAGAAATCTCTTCAAAACAACATGATTAAACTTCAGAGAAGCAAACCACTCCTTTGTCTTGAAACCCTCTGAAAGGAGGCTAGCTTTTGTCTTCTTTGGGGTTTATTCAGCATATAAATGCTTCTAGACATGTGGTGTAGCTTGAATGAGAGAGAAATGACTTCCAGGAAACATGCAGACAGAGTGAAGGAGGGGTAAATATATAATATATATATAAATATATAAGATACTGCAATAGTTACTCTGATGTAGTGTGGATTTCTTTGAATGGTTGGTTTTTTTGCTTATGTTGTCAGTTTGTATTAAATTCTTTACAACAGATTAATTTGTCTATTTAAGGTGGATCATTTAATAATAAATGCTCCTTATGCACATAGGTATGTGTGACACTGAGGTGGATGCACCTCCTATTTTAATTCTCAATAATTTTGCCTTAAATATTTTGTTACCAAACATCTTCTGCCTAAATGTATTGTGCATTACTGTATTTAGATAAAGTTTTCAAGAGCAGTAGATGCCCCTATGTTTCTATCTATAAAGTCATCAATGAAGGGGCATGTAGTTAACATCTCTGCTTTTATGAGAAGGGATTAAATGGATTCTATTTTATTTGTTTGCTATGTTATGCTTCAATTAATGTATCTTTCTGTCCCTATTATCAACAAGAACATATTCAGACTCAAGTTTCTGTTATCTATGCACCAATAGTATGACAAACTGGAAACATAGTTCTTCAGTCAGAACTGTTTATTGTGCTTCATTAAAGCAGCATTGTACAAGTGAAAAGAAGTGAGTAAGCATGCCAGAAGTTTTTCTATTCTGTGTTTTACAATCCAACTTAGAGTAATCCACTTAATAACTGACACCGCTGTAGTACGTGTCCTTGTTAACTACTTGTCTGTAATCATATTTTGCTCAAGAGACAGATGAATATTCTTCTTTACTTTTGGCATTACATGATATATCCAGATTTAAATACTTTATGCTTCCCTCATCTGTTAGTTGTTTTTTTGGAAAATATGTGCTAATTCCTCAGGGCAAAGTTTTTATTTTTCACTAGAATGATTATTCCCACATTCCTAAGGTTGGACATTACAAGGATTGTGTACCAATGACTGTTGAATCATTTCAGATCAGTGCAGTTTAGGAGCACTTTGGTTTTAAATGCTTTAGGGAAAGGTAAAACACTATATTGTTTTCCATTTTGAAAACTGGAATTGTAGCTTTTTTAAATGTGAAAGGACACAGATTGACTGTGTAACCTGTGTATCTTCCTCTGCCTCCAGAGCATCAGAAATACTGTCTACACAACTACCTAGCACCTATGAGAAAGTTCTGGGCCCTTTACCTGAGGTCTTAGATTCATGATGGCTATATGCTGATATCCTTTCATGAAGGTCCCAGAACAATTTAGCCCAACAGAGAAGTGCAGTAAAGGACAAATCTGTGGAATATCATAAACACAACTGACACTGAATCTTGTAAGTCAACAGACATTTCTGTCACTGTCATTGCTCGAAAAAACAGTTCTTACTTTTCCAGTTGCTTATTTATGTCGTTGTATCTTCCTGTCATATAGCTAAGGGATTCACCATGTGTACTGCACCGTTTGTGTGGCAGAACATGATTTAAAGTCTTGAACTGTTTTTGGCTTTTTTTATTTTTTTTTTTTAAATTATTTATACCAGAATCTGAATTTTGTTCTTGAAAATACTCATATAGGATATGAGTATCTATAATTACACATCATTGAAAGCATGAATTTCTCGATGTTAGATATCTTTCATGAAGTAACCACTCCACATGAGATTGCTGATTCAACATTTATATGTCTACTTCATCAATATACTTCTTATTTTGACATCACAGTAAAGACACGATGAAATGAGTGAGTTAAGAATCCTTTATAACTTCTTCTTTGGGTGGATGCCGTTTAGAAAACCATTCAATAGCATGAATTATAAAACAAAAATAACAGAGTCCAAACTATGGTAATTCCCTGAAGATAAAAAAATGCATGGCTGAAAAAGCTAAGCTTACTGAAACACCAATTAATGTACAAGATTCTGCGTAAGCAGTCTTAGGTTTTGACACAACTAATTTTTTTTCCGTTAACTCAGTTATGCAAGATTTCTTCTTTGAAAAAAGACTGAGACTCCATATTCATACAATAGACTTGTCTGTTTTCAGTGGGAGGAAAGAATTGCATAATATCCTAGAAGCATGGCTAAGAAGATCTAAATTCCCACATGCCATTATAATGTAAAATTCTTTACACATAAGTTTTCCTCTGCAGGAAAGTAGGGTAGGGATGTAAGTGTCAGCAAGACTGTTAAGGAGACTAAAGTGCCTTCACTTCTTTGATAAATTGAGTCCATAAGAAATTTCTCTTAGGTACATTTATGCTGTGCTCTCACGTATGCAATCTGTTACACTGTGATATTCTCTTGGTTGCCAAGCATCCAAGAATGAGTGTAAAAAGAAAAACTTACGAAAAAAAACCCAAAACTAAAACCAAATAAAATGACAACTTTTTTTCTTCCTTAAATTGGAAATAACCTAGAAGAGTTAAAATAAGTACTAAAAGAGGCATACTACTGAACAGATTCAGTGAACTTCATTTGACCCTTCATTTGTACCAAATGAACAGAGAGAAATTTTACTTGGTTTTGTAAAATATTTTTTAGATGTCAGAAAAAGGATTAATTTTTCTCCCTTTCAATTTAATGAATGTCTCATACAAGAAAATAAAATGGTGCTTTCTTTTGCCTTCTGTATGTTGGTGATCCAGCACTATTCCTTCTAATGTCGTTCCAAGGCTTAGTTTTTTTTTTCTTCAAAACACAGTATTTCTGTATATATTCATCTGTTCCTACTTTCTTTCTGCTCTCTCAAGTTGTCTTATTTTTTCTGTTATAGAAAAATATGTTCAGGAAGAGAAATAATTCTTATCCTCATTTTGAGATTTAAAAATCTGGGAAATTCTTTAGATCTTCTCTTTAGTGACTACTTAAAGTGTTAGTTAATTTCTTCCTTTTTGATATCCCAATTTCAATGAAAAATTGATGAGTTCAAGCAGCTTCCAATTACAATAGTAGATTTTTTTGAGTGTACTAACATTTGCCTTTGGTCTTGCTGAATATACCTTATTTGGAGCAGAAAGAAAATTATATACATAATAAATGATTTGGAAAGCCAATGTTAAGCGTGTTGAAAAAAAGAAAAAGCTTCTATCAAGCTTCTGACAGGAAAGGTGTGAAGTAACTGTTGTGATAAAATAAATAAAAAAAAAAGTAATTGTAGGATCAGAAATGTTAAGATATATAGTAGTTTATTTGGTGTTCCTTTGCTGTGGATTTATTATAAATATCACAAAAATTGATAAGAGGTTCAAACAATAGCAGGGTCCTACTAAATGCCTAACAGAGCACTAAATTCTTGTCTAACAGCTTGTACTCTAAATTCACAAACCAGGGTAAAATGATAGAATACTTTTGACAAACACAGTTGAGATGGACAAGATCTTACTTCCAACTAAGATTTTGCTGCCTTCTCAAGTGTCAGAGTATATATATGATATGGACAATACTAACTCAGTTCCATCAGGACCTCAGCTCAAAGTTGGATAACCATTTTAACAGAAGTGAAATAGGAATGTCTACACTTCAAGGCTGAGAGAGTGGTAAGTAACTTTCAGCCAGAAGGTGCTGAACGGTGACTGAGAACAACTTCAAGCAGCTCAGCTGCACCTGGAAAAAAAAAAATGACTGCAGCTGTAATAAAAGGAAATCTCATGAACTGAGATTTACTGCATCCTAGACTAGAGTATTAACAAAAAGCCAAACTACTTCATTGTGTACACTATGTTAAAACATGTTAAGATGTATCTGGGTTCTAATAACACTGACATCTTTCTGAACAATGAATATTTTTTTTTTTTAAATTTGTTCCTCATTCCCCAGTTTAGTTCTAAGTTAACCAGATCATCTGGGAGATAATAACCAGATCATGTGGTAAGGTTCACTCTGCTACTGTGTCTTCAGTTTCATCTGAGAGTATATCTAGTTAAATAAACTTTTGCAGTCATGTGAGAACTGGTTTTCCTTATTAGCATAGAAAAAATTACTTTTAAAGTTCTTTTCCACCATCACAAGCTACTAAAGTATCTACTGTATTTTATAACAACAGAAAATAAAGTTGCAGACCCACAAATTTAAATAATGTTTTTTCTGTACTTAGAGATGTGCTGAGCATTTTAAAACAAAATCAAGTCAGAACCATCCGCATTCTGTGCCAAGATCATTTGAAAACAATCTGCCTTTATAAAAACAAGTTGGAAAACACTGTTTCCAGGAATAAAAAGCAATTACTTCGGAAGCAAGTGAGATTTGGTTTTGCTACTGAAATCTCTTGCAGTTAATGAGACACATTACTTTTCTTCAGTCACCTTGCTTTGACTGATGTAACTCAACCTGACACATACCATTTTATACAAAGCTAGGAAGAAAATTTGAACCCATGGAAAACTGATCTTTAGGTTGAAAAGGTTTTTTAAATATCTGTACTGAAAGCCAAATAAATTGTGTTCTGGAATTTAGGGACTTCTTTGGAGGTGTAAAGTAAAGGTGTGTCTATTCTTTACCCTGGTATTGGAACTGTATGGTTTTAGTTTTAGGTTGGTTATTTTTGTTTGTCTGCTTGTTTGTGTGTGTGCTTGTTTTTCTTTTTTCTTTTTTTTTTCATTTTCCCCCTCCTTTTTGTTATTATTATTACTATTATTATTATTATTATTATTATTATTATTATTATTATATTTGTTTTGCAATGTTTGGGGTTCTTGTCTTCTGAAAAAAAGATGAAGTTGGTATTCCACAGACCCACAAAGTATAGAGTCAATAAAAACCTTCTCCACAGGCAGTAGAAATGCCACCTCTTAAACAGTATAGATGCATATTGCCAAAAGCTGAAAACATCTTTAACTGTCTGTTCTTTCTCTTTTAATTTCACCCAACAGAAGGAAGATTAAAAAGATACAGACATTGGCAATAAGTAGCGTGGTAACTGTAGAGACTTTAAATTTGAAGCATAGCATAATCTCAGACCATTAAGGATTCCTTAACACTAATTAGGTGTTCAGCTATTCCCTGGACAGCAGGACTCCATCATGCATAATGATTACTCAGGAAGACAAATGCCATAAATGCCAACACCCTCCCCTTCCATCTTCTCCCAGTTTTATAAGCTGAGCATGATGTTATTACGTGGTATGGGATATCTCTTTGGTTAGTTGGGGTCTGCTATCCTGGCTGTGTCCCTTCCCAGCTTCTTGTGCACCTCCAGCTTACTCACTGGTGGGATAGAATAAGAAGCAGAAAACATTCTGACTCTGTGTGAGCACTGCTCATCTATAGCTAAAACATACCTGTGTTATCAGTACTGTCTTCAGCACAAATACAAAACACAGCTCTATACTAGCTACTATGAAGAAAATTGCCTCTATCCCAGCCAAAATCTGCACAACTGGCCACATAGATCCCATGCTAAATCCAAGAGAAATTTTCTAACGTATACATTTGATGAATTTCCCTTAAAAATGGGGAATACATAATACATAGAGCAGCTTCTGGATTCTAGTTTGTAGATCAATGTGGCAAATAGGTACTTGATTTTTGTTCTCCCACAAACTATCTTGAATCATTTTCAGTTTCTACTAATTTCAAATGATCCATTCCCAAACTTCACTCTTAATTTTATTCTGCTTTTGATATTGTTGTGCATACTATCTGATCCTTTTCTTATTTGTTTGTGAGTCCATTGCATTATATAAGAGAATAATAACTGAGAATTTTCAGAATTTGGTTATGAAATAATTAGATCAGCATACCAGTCATGAAAACTGTCATGTTTAAGGACTTACTTCAACATACATGTATTTTTCTCTGCTACAATAAAGTAAATGCAAGAACAAAAAATGCTATCTCATTCACAAATAAATAGGCTCTTATTTAAGGTTTTATTATCTTTCTGTTAATTAAAAAGAAATATCAGTATGGCTTTTATGAAATCTTAGAGCCCCTTAACAAGAAAATAGTACCATGAACCATTCGTAGAAATACTCGGGTTTTTTGTTTGTTTTTTTTTTTCATAAAGCAAAGGAGCAAAATTGGCTAACAATTACTGCTATGTGATGAGGCATATAATTATCAATAAAAAAGTGCAGTTATTCTAATTTGGTGTGTAAAAGGCCCCATAGCCGCACCACAGTCCAAAATGCCATGGCATGTTTTAACTAATTGTGTATAAAAATATCATAAAAAATATTCATTCGATCTTTTTTCCATGTTTGTGTCAGAGGCACAGTGATGTGAAAAAACAGTTTGTCTCAGGCAAATGCAGAGAAACAGTCCTTTGCAGTAAGGTACAATAATGTATTTCTCCTACAAAGCCCTAAGTTTCTCTTTCAGAGAAGTACAGGGCAAAATATAGCTTTATAACCACATAATTATCAATATATCATAGCATGTGAATGTGTTTCTCATAAATACCAGGCTGCTCAAGGGCTTAGAAAACTTTAAGGGACCAGAGATTTTTAATTCAATTTATATCCTACGACAGGAAATTATGTCCTGTTCTGAAATAATTTCATTACCAATAGTAGTTTCAGGTTATGATATTAAGCAATATCAGAACGTGTGAACAGCAAATCCAATGAAAAGAAAAGAGTAGGGAAATAAAGGCCATAGCAAGAACTAACTGAAAGTACACTGAGTGAACAAAGTTTTATTTTATGCTGAGCACTATTGGAATAATGATATTAAACAATGTGTTGGATCTAGAGCTGTTCCAAACTATATTTTTCAAAGATAAATAGAAGTGTAAGAAAAAAATAATAGGTACTTAAAAAAAAAAAAAAAAAAAAAAAAGGAAGGCCTATTTATCACTGTGTTTCTACCTCACAGGGTTGTGGGAGTTTTTCAAAGTGTTAAATTCTAGCAAGTTTCATCTGTGTAAGAGTGCTGATTTAAGAAAATAGCCATGAAATGAAAAGACAACATAAAAGGCATAGGAAACTTTTAATCACAGTTAAAGCTGAAGAACAAAAATTGTAAATTATGAATGGCACAAAACTGCTTTTGTACAAACTTGAATGTGAGTTTTGTTCCCTTGAAAATGAATGAAGTGGGCAAAAAAGAGCTGAAGATGCGTTTTACTGATGTTATGACCAGCTGCATCATTTATTGTATGTTGTATAAGCTAGGGCTTCTATAACAGTGAAGTGGCAATGATTGTATCCTGCTATCCTGGAGTATTAAGATTTTTTTTTATAGCAAGGGATCAGTCCTCAGCTCAATTTCTGTGAACATTAGGAGAATATAAATAGCTTATCTGAGGACAGCTCATCCTGAAATTGCAATTCAAAAACTGACAGCGGATATCTTGAGTTGCTTTAAGAGCCTGAGATTCACAGTTGTGTATTTATATATAGACAGGTGTCCAATTTCACTAAAATCTGCAGAGATTAGTTTCCTGAACTTTTTTTGAACACTGTTACCACCTCAGGGGCTACCTTAGTCTTGAGGCTGTATCAATCTTTGATTTTGCTACTTTTATTTGAAGATAAAAACTATTTTATCTGGATGTTTGAATCCCTGTGTGAATTGACATTGTTGGCAATGAGTAGAAAAAACTCAAAAATCTAAACCAGAGTTGAATGTTTAATATGAAACACCTGATGTTTGTTTAATTTAGTTACCAAATTTTAATCTTTTCAATAAGCATTTTAATAGAATTTTTATTGCTGAAAGCAGAATTTATCTTGAATGTGCAAACACTTCTGGCCCATCCCAAATTGCATGATTAAGAATATAGGTTTTAATCCAAAAGATGTATCTTTTCAACTCTAGTGAGGATATGCTTGGAATTTTTTATCCTAGGTACTTCTTAATCATGGAATCCAGAAAAAAAATGCTGAGATATTAATCATGTTAAGCTTCAAGGAAGGATACATCCAACACCACAGACAGTAATCTTAGTTATGATCCAACATTTTGTTTCTGTTGACCTCTGCATTGCATTATTTAACTCTGTCTCAGATATCTGAAATACATACCCACTGTCAGCCTTTGTGGGATATGACATGAAACTTGAGTATTTTTTATTTTACCTTGTGAACCCCGCTATGTATTTCAGTAAGAAATGCTTTGATAGAAGTATTTATACTATCAAAAATAAACAAAATTACAGAAAATATAAGTGAAAGGAATCTCACAGCTTATTTATTCTAAGGTAAAATTGGCAAGTTGCCTCTTCTTCCCATTTGAACGAATTTCTGTCCACTTTGACCACAAGGTCAATTTCAGTTTCAGTCCGTGCCTTACACCTCCAGATGCCATTTAATGCACATTTATTCAGATGCATCCTATGTAGTGTCTCCTAAGAACCCATTTGGGAGCATACTTCAAAGTCAAGTTATACCTAATGAGCACAACTCACATAGACAGGCATATTCAATTCTAATTTCTTAAAGAATTTGATAGTAAGGGTATAAATAAAATTAAATAAAATTAAACAACTATTGCTTTGTATAGAACAACAGCAGTTTTGAATCATCATTTTCATCGTGGATGATCCTTTGTTTCTCACCTTATTGTAACTAACTTTTAAACCACAGAACCTTTTAGACGTATGCAAAGAAATGTTCTAGTTATCTTTTGTATGAAAACTATAAATCCATTAAGGTGAGGTTTGTAAAGTATCATGGTTCCAGATAAATAATATTTTCTATACACTATGAATCATTTGCTTATACCTAAATAACTAATCTGTAAGGGACAGTTCTGCTAAAACCATATTTTTTCATTTTTTTAATACCTTTCTTGAAAATATACTACATGCTGCCTGTATTAAAGCTGTCCATAGGAAAGGAGGGAGTCAAATTTCATTTGATACCAAGGTGCTGTGTTTCAGATCCACTTTTTTTCTGCATACAGAGTTTGCTCAAACTGTTGAAAGACAAACATTGGGTTTTTTTTTTTTCTGTTAATAATTCCAGCTTTAGAGGCTCTTCCCTGCAAGTATAGAAGAACTAGCCATAGTGAATTGTTCAGGAGGGAAAGCAGGGACAATTTCTACCTGGTGAAATGGGACAAGTGCATTACTCAACTAAATGTTTAGACATTAGAAAAAATTGAAATGAAAAAATTAGAAAACAAAAAAAATAGAAATAATTAGAAAGTTAGAAAAAAATTATTTTATTTGACAGAAATTATGTTCTGTGTATCTCTCTCACAGGTAATAAAATTTATGAAGTTCATATGGTTCTTGCTCTGCTTCTGCTCTGTTAGTCAGCGATCCCAAAGCAGTTTCAGAAATCACTAGATTTACAAAGTGATGCAACACAAAACCTACTTTCTTCAATAGAAAAGCTTGATTGGTGTAATGCTACTTAACAATACATATTTCTCTGTGCTTTGTCAACAGCAGCAGAATAAATGGGCCAATCAAACTCTTTTTCTTAGAAAATAACCTCAAATTAACTAAGCAGTACAGAACAGAATGTGTTGTACATTTATAATCAAGTATCTATTATGAGAGAATCCAGAAGCAATAAACATAGTTTAGGGATTAATCATTTCTTATTAACCAATATTATTTTTAAGATCCCAAACCAGCATAGTAGGTGGATTTTATTCAGCAGTTTTTCATTGCTGAACAAAACCATCGACTCAGCAAACAACAACTTCTTAGAAAAACATCTCTACAGGATAGTTTTTACTAGCATATTTGCAGTTTCATTGCAAGTGCAATGTGATCCAGCATTAAAATGGATTTGGTGGAACTACAGCTCTAAACAAGATCCAAATCTCTGAACAAGAGCTATGAAAAATATCCAGTATTTTTAAGTCAAGAGACTTTTAACTGACAGTCTATGAATCTCTCAGTCATCTTTGTTCTGATAAGAAACAGTTTCTAAACAAACTGAACATACTTGGAAAAAGATTCTGCACTATGAGATTACTGCCCTTGAGGAAATGGAATAGAATCAAGAATACTCTAAATCCCAATAAAGCAGAAAAAAATCCCTATAAGCCTTTTGTTATCATTCTTTCTCTCTCAAATTATAAAAACATGCTACATATATGGTGTGCATGTCTGTGAGATGGAGGGCATATGCAGTCATGTTGAAAGTCACCTCTCAAAAGAAAATAAATGAATTATAATTGTTCCTTGAAGACATTCAGAATTTTGCAGTAATATTTGAACAGCTTTATAGGGTCATATTTTAGCTCTGGAAGCAATCTAAATCCAGGTAGTACACTTTTAAACTCTTGAAGGTAAGCATAGGAAGGGAAGAAGAAATGTTCGATATCTCCTATGTGTTCTAGGTGCTTCTTGAGAAGCTGGAGAAAGATCTTTAAGACAATCAACACTACCTACGGACTAATCAGAATTATACAACTCTTTCTCTTCATTAGGCTATATATTGGAAATGCATTTTGGAGAGTGATGATAAATTCATCATATGGTGTAAGGTGAAAGTCTGAGAGTTTCCTTAAGGAACAGGCAGTTGCATCACTTGCAGATTCTCAGTGTTCAAAATTTCTAAATTCTGACTCTGGCAGTGAAGTGGGTAATCTGTGTGATACACCAGCTGAAAACCATTTTTTTCTTTAAGGCTAATTAAACTTCTTAGAAGTGCTACTTTTTTGCAGGTAGACTTTTTCAGGATGTTTGAGTTAAAAAAAACCCAAACAAACCATCACCCTCAATAGTTATGTGAATCTGCATTTCCTTCTGCCAAAGCAGAGACTGAGGTATTCCCAAAAATGGACAAAACCTCTTAACCACTATATGCTCATGAATATCCTAAGTTATGGAGCATATTCATGTTTTACTAGCCATTCAGTTAATACAATTTCTACAGTTATTAACATTTCAGAATAAGGACAAGTATGTTCAGAACTCCTACCACAGCCCATCAAATACTAAATCCACATAAAACTGTATGGTTAGATATTATTTTTTGCCTATAGTTAATGCTTCCATTTTTGTGAGTTGCTTATCTATCAGTAACTTACTCTTTCCATGCGGAATGAATAAGTTGTGGAGAGAAGAGTGAAGTGAATAGAGACAGCGAGTGGAGACCACATGAAGGAATTCCTGGGTCAAACAGTTAATATCAGCTCCTGTTCAGGGCAACACTCAAAGTCATATTCTAGCAACCTATGCTTCTATATCTTTCTTTACATGTTTAACTACTCTAATGAGTTTTTTAAAATAATGTATGCATGTTGACCTGCATTTGAATTATTGAGGAAACACTGTTGGTAGGTTGGAGGGTATTGATTTGAGGAGAGCTTGGTATGTGACATTCTCATTCTGCAATATCTCAAGACAAAGCAAATGATAGCTGAAGCTGCATAACAGTTGCTTAAATATATAACTTAAACCCTCCCTCTGCATGAGGGAAAAAAATTCTCAGAGACTTTTAGTATGCTAAAGAAATGAAACTCTTTAAGATATCAAGATATCTTTAAGAACTCTTTAAGATATTTCTTAACAGCTAGCAAGATGACACACTGGAGGGAAGGGATGCCATTCAGAGGGATCTTGATAGGGTGGAGAGGTGGGCTTGTGCCAACCTCAGGAAGTTCAGCAAGACCAAGTGCAAGGTCCTGCATCTGGGTCAGGCCAAGCCCAGTCTGGGCAGTGACTGGATGGAGAGCAGCCCTCAGGGAAAGGACTTAGGACTCCTGGTAGATGAGAAGCTCAACATGAGCCATCAGTGCACACTTGCAACCCAGAAAGCCAGCAGGATCCTTGGTTGCATCAAGAGAAGTGTGGCCAGCAGGTTGAGGGAGGTGATTCTCCCTCTCTACTCTGGTCTTGTGAGACTCCACCTGGAGTGCTGTGTCCAGTTCTGGAGCCCCTTTTACAAGAAAGACATGGATGTGCTGGAGTGTGTCCAGAGAAGGGCCACAAGGATGATCAGAGGGCTGGAGCACCTCTCCTATGAAGACAGACTGAAAGAGATGGTGTTATTCAGTCTGGAGAGGGGAAGGCTCTGAGGAGACCTTATTGTAGCCTTCCAGTATCTGAAGGGGGCTACAAGAAAGCTGGATGTCAGGTACTGATAGGACTAGGGGGAATTGTTTCAAACTAAAGGAGGGTAGATTTAGATTAGATATTAAGAAGTTCTTCACCATGAGGATGGTGAAATACTGGAACAGGTTGCCCAGAGAAGTGGGGAAGCCCCATCCCTGGAATTTTTTAAGGCCAGGCTGAGCTCTGAGCAACCTGTTCTAATGGGAGGTGACCCTGCCCATGGCAAGGGGGTTGGAACTAGATGATCTTAAAGGTCCCTTCCAACCCTGAAAATTCTATGAGTCTATTATAATGCTGCCATCCTCTGTATTTATTTGCCAAGTTATGTGACAAATAGTATGACAATATATGACATGTAATATGTGGAATTTTGAACAGAACAAATGAGAATGAAGGTGGTGAGAACTGAATGAAGAGGAAAGAGAAAATGCAAAGCTGTATTCAGCCCACTTAAAAAAGTATATGAACATGCAGATACTTATATTCAGCTGGAAGCTAGTTAATAATATTGCATATTGTATGTTTTATGTACTTGACAAAAATCAGGCCACTTAACATCATGTTCTTTATTACCTAATCCCTCAGGATATAGTTACAGGGATGCTGCTCAACACAGAAGTATGAAGAGTTGATATTTTTATCCCTGTTCTTTCTTGAGCTGATGGAAGATATTTCTATGCAACTTACTCTGTTTAAAGAATACTGTATTTTACATGTTTTTATCAAGGTGGTTTTACTGCTACACCGTTCCTTCAGAATTATCAAAGTGACTGCACAGTAATCAAAGGAATAACCATTTAAGAGTACTGCTGACTACAGATAAGATGGTATTGGCTTCAGTCTACCCTGAAATGTCATGATACTACCATGGCTTTAGATAATATTCTAAATCAGTATTTCTCAGATATCTTATAAATCCTGCAATGAGATTAAGAGAAAATGGGATAAAATGGTGCAGAATCATAGATCTATGTTTGATAAACCAGTTAACTGAAAATCAGCCTCAGAGAACATAATCAGTGTTATAAACGTTTGACTCGTTTTAACAATAACAAAACTTTTATTGTAAATGAGAGAGATATATATGCAAAGCAGCGCGCTGGGCGACCGAGGCAGCACACCTCCGCCAACGGTTCGCGCCTTGGATAAGGTAAACCAGTCCTTTTATACTTTCGGTAACCCCCTCCCTCTTAGTCCTTTATTAGTTCCTGATTGGAGGCTGTTTCACGCTCTCTCTCTTTGTATTGGTCCCTGGTCCGCACGTTCTGTCCCGTTGCTAAGGGAAGAGCTTCTTTGTTCTATCTCTGCAGACTTGCCTCGTGGTCTTCGACATGCCCCAACATGTTTTCCCACAAACAACCCGAATACAAACCCCGATCCTATGATTACAAACCACACCCAATTAAACATTCTAGGGAAGGATCCCTTCAACAAAACAATAAAGTAAAAATTTCGACTAGTATTTATTACAATTAGTTTTATTGAAAAGGGAAAAGTGGTGCGTGAATATGAAATACTTTGAAGGCACAAACTCAGGAACATCAATGCAGAAGAGTTTTAGACTATCATGCGAGAACTTGAAGACTTCAAGGATGGGAGTAAAATAAGCATTATTAAATTTAGTAGCACAAACTACCACCTTTAACAAGTTTAGCAAGATCTCTGCATTAATGCTAAAAGCCCCCTCAGCAGAAATCATAGGAAGAGGAGCAAGGCTTGTGTACTGAACACAGGTCAACATTACTTTATCACAATGGTGTAATAATGAACTACTTATAAATATTGCACAAGCATATTTTTATCTAGTAAGATATTTCTAAGAAAGGGAGAGTTGCTCCTAGTTAAACCAAGACCTCTACAAAATGATGGCATATGTGTATTTCTGATTAACAACATTGAATACAATTTGCCCCAGACCTGAACTTTTGTCACTAACTACAAAAACTGCAAGAGAAGAAAGGGCATTAAACCTTGTTAGATAGACAGTAGAAGGATTTAACTTCTTGAACACAGCTATACAGTGACAAAAAAGGAATGCAAATTCATTTTGGAAGCAAGGAGGAGATCAACACTAGAGAAGAGAAAAATTGTTTAAAAAAGGGCAAAAAAAGGATGCCTATAAACTGTCTTGAACTTTTTTGAAATTACAAAGATGCTTCTGGCTACAAAGGAAGAAGGCTCTGGTAGAATCTTTAAAAGTGGCAATAAAGAATACTTAGAGAAACATCTCCCCTGCAAGAATTACATAAGTTTGCAAAACACATGAAATCCATTCTCAGACTTGATTGATTTTGATAATAAGGGGGTAGGAAAAATAGTCTCAAACCTCCTTTTAACTACTGAAATACAGACTGTGCATTTTCCTCCTCAATACATACACGTTTTTCTGTTGTAATAGTGAGTCTGACCTCACTGATTTGCAACTGTCTCAAAGGAGCAATTTAAAATGAATAGCCCTGGCTAGGGTGGAGGACCTGTCTGGCCAGGCTGAGCAGGGGGTGACACCTCGATGTGATAAGAGCTATTGGGTGTAGGCTATTCCTCTTCTCTGAGCACCAGCCTTCAATGCTGGGACATCCCTCCAGGCACGACTGAGCCACCTTGATTGTACTTTCGAAGTACCTGGCTAAGGGGGGCTGGAGTGGAGCAAGGATGGCATCAGGAAGAAAATAATGGGTGGAGGCTACTCCCCTTTCCTGAGGGCCAACCTTCAATGCTGGAACGCCCCTGGAGGCACGATTCACCTGGCTAAAGTTGCTGGAACAGGAGGAATGGCATCTGGAAGGAGATAAGAATTGATGAGTGGGTGGAGGACTACATCCTTTTGCTCCCCTCCAGGCAGCCTGCCTGCTAATGACCCTTGCTGACTGACAGCTGCCCCTTGGGAACAAAAGGACTCAGGGGTAGATATTGCTGTCCATGTTCTGACTGTGTTGTCGTCTTTTGACCCACCACCGTTACTGCACTGGACCCTGTCCAGGATCAGCGCCATCCTGAAGAACCTCGCTGGACAGCCGGACCCCTGGTGGTGACTCTCTCTCTCTCTATCTCTCTCATTCTTCCCACTTTCTTACCCTTTATTTCTCCTCTCTTCTCTCTCATTCTTCCTTACCATTTTCTTACTACTTTTTCTCTTTCTTATATCTTCTTTTCCTCTCTACCTCTTTTGCCTAGTTCTACATTTTTGCCTGTGTCAACTGTCAAATGAAATCTCTTGCACTCGACGGTTTCTATGGTTGGACTTTGCTTCGCGTATCCAAAACAAAAATAAATTTTAATGTTACGTTGGACCGTAACAGTTACGTCAAGTATCATTTTATAAAAAATAAAATAAAGACTAAATAAATGCTTAAAACTATGCCAGTTAAAATTATTTATAGAACAGATCTTTCAATCAACTGTCACCTGAAATCTGCCTAAAACTAGTAATAGAAGTAAGAACAAAGATACTGTTTCAATCTTCCATATTTGTGATACTCCTTTTGCAACATCAATTGATTCAAACAGAAACTACTCTTTCAGCTCCAAGAATATGATGTTGTTTCACAAATTCAGTTACTAAAAGATACCAGTACACTACTGCTAGATGTTTTATTGCTATATAGGAGTTTATGCTTAGCAATCTGGTTTTGTCGTACAGTGAAGTAGCAGAGCTACAGTTTTTTCTCATAAATGTATGCATACCATCATTGTTACTCAACAAAATACTGAAGAATAGCTATATAATTACAGATTTTTCATGGTCCTCTATTCCACCTATATAAAAAAAAATCTTGGTAGCTATCTATTTAAAAAGAGTTAGAAAGGATCTTAAAGAAAGTATGATACGTCAGGTATACATATGTCAGGCAGCAAGCTGGTTTCCAATGATCATAGATTTAGCAGCTTATGCAAAATGGATTTGAGTATGTATATTCCAGCTAACTTTGCTAAATGCAAAAAGAAATTTAGAGTTAGGTAGCTTCAACTTAGTGTTCATTATTACACTTCAAGATCTTCCTAACAATTTTTTTTTCTGAAAAAATCTGGCAGAAAAAAAAATTCAACATTTTATTTTCCAAACTTTCAAACTGTTATTTCCCAGGAGTTTAACAAGAATCTATAAATTGCAAAACCTTAAAGGTAGAAGGTAATTTCCCATAAGAATCAACTAATTTATAACTTTCCACACACCAATGACCCTTACAATTTGGCAGTTGCTTCATTAATTCCTTTACATCTGCTCCATCTATCTTGAGAAAAATAATAAATAAAAAGTACAACTCACACTACATTCACTCCTGAGGGTATCTGAAGCTGTATTACTACTTTCTGTCATAAATTGTAAGTAATTTTGCAAATGTAAGTGAAGCAAAATTGAATGTAGCATAGCAGCTAGATTGATAGTATCGGTGGGTCACTGGCATTGAAAAGAAAATCTGAATTCTTCTCTGGTGTAATGTTACTGAAGTTGATTTACACCAGGGGCCCATTTGACATGAAGACTTTGAAAGCCCATATTTGAAAAGAAAGTTCTATTTGCACTGTGGGGATTCCCTGTTTTCATTTTATATATTTGTCTAAGTCACTTCAAGTAGTACAGAGAATCCATTTTTAAAAAAATGAAGATGTACAAATGTACATTCAGGTTCTTGTTCTCTGAACAAAAGGAAAAGATACATTTCACAGAAGCCAATAAAGACTTGGCTTAGTGAAATAGACAACTACTAACCTATTTTCCTGATTTAACAAGGTGAATCAGAGAGTAACAGCTATTTTAAGTAAAAATATTTTGCTTTTTTGGGGAGAGTAGAGGCACATTGTCCAGTTGTGTAGGGACAAGGTCAGGAAGGGCAAGGTGCACCTAGAACTGAATTTAGCAGATGTAAAGAAAAGCAAGATGGTCTTCTACAGGTACATAAACCAGAAAAGGAAGGTTAAAGAAAGCGAACCTGCCCTGATGAGCCACAGGGAAGAACTGGTAAAAACAGATGAGGAAAAGGCTCAGATTCTCAACAAATTTTTGTTTTGGTTTTCACTGGCAAACCCTTTCCTCATGGCTCTCATGTTGATGGCCCACAAGACAGAGACCAGAGAGACAAAGTCCCCCCCCACTGTAAGTGAACACAAGGTTTGTGACCATCTGAAGAACATGAAGATATACTAGTCCATGGGACCTGATGAGATGCATACCAGACTCCTGAGGGAATTGGCAGATGTAGTTGCCAAGGCACTCTCCATGATATTTAAAAAGTCATGGCAGTCAGGTCAAGTCCCTGGTGACTGGAAGAAAAGAAACATCAAAACATTACTCCCATTTTAAAAAATGGTAGAAAAGAGGACCCTGGGAACTGCCAATCTGCAAGCCTCGCCTCTGTGCCTGGGCAGATCATGACACAGATCCTTAAAAAAGGCATGGCTTTACTTGGGGCAAATCCTGCCTGACCAATTGCCTTTCTGCAATGGAGTGACTACATCAGTCGACAAGGGAAAAGAAGTAGATGTCATCTACCTGGACTTCTGCAATGCCTTTGACACAGTCCCCCACAGCATCCTTCTCTCTAAGTTGGAGACATGGAGCATTATGGGTTTGATGGGTAGACTGTTCAGTGGATAAAAAATTTGCTCTATGTTCACATCCAGTGGCTAGTGGTCAATGGCTCAAAGTCCAGTTGGAAAACGATGACATGTGGTATCCCCAGGAGGTCTGTACTGGGACCAGTGTTGGTTTATATCTTCATTAATCATATTGACACTGTCATTGAGAGCACCAACAGCAAGTCTGCCTATGATACAAAGCTGGGTGGTGCAGATGGGATGCCATCCAGAGGGACCTGGATGAGCTGGAGAAGCCGGTGAACCTCATGAGGTTTTACAAGGCTAAGTGTAGGGTCCTGCACCTGGGCCAAGGTAACCCAAGGCATGAATACAGGCTGGGGGAGTACACACTGGAGAGTAGCAATGTGGAAAAACACCTGGGAATAATAATGGACCAAAAGCTGGACATGAACCATCAGTGTTCACTTGCAGCCCAGAAGGTCAACTGCATCCTCAGCTGCAATAAGAGAAGTGTGGCCAGAAGATTGAGAGGGGTGATTCTGCCCTCTGCTCTGCCCTGGTGAGACCTCACCTGTAATGCCATGACCAGCTCTGGAGCCCCCAGCACAGAAGAATTTGGACTTGTTGGAGTGTGTCCAAAGGGTGGACACAAAAATGATTAGAGAATCTCTCCTATGAAGACAGGCTGGGGGAGTTGGGGTTGTTCAGCCTGAAGAAGTAGAAGGCTTCAGGGGGACCTAATAGCAGCCTTCCAATACCTGAAGGGAGCATACAGTAAAGCTGGCAAGAGGCTCTTTTTACAAGGGCTTATTGTGAGATTACAAGGGGTAATGGTTTTAAACTGGAAGATGGTAGATTTAGATTAGACATTGGGAAGAAATTCTCTAGTGTAAGAGTGGTGAGATAGGTTGTCCAGGGAAGATTTGCAAGTTCCATCTCTGGAAGTGTTCAAGACCAGGTTGGATGGGTCTTTGAGCAACCTGACCTAGTAAGAGGTGTTCCTGCCCACACAGGTTGGAACTGGATAATGTTTAAGGTTTTCACCCTTCCAACTCTTAACCATTCAATCATTCTATGGTTCTATGAAACTGATTCAAAAGACTAAGTAAATCTCATTAATTTGATCCTGATGCTGTTATACAGCAATGTCAGTTACAGCTGTCTTCCACAGCAAAGCATTTTTCCGAACTTCTTGCCAGACTGGCAGGTTTTATTCAGAGACCAACGTTAATGATGAGAGAGTAGCACGTTTAAGGCTGCTTGCTTGTCTGCATAAATGCTCCTCTGCTGGAGTCGTCTTCTCTGACCCTAGCACTGGCCCCCAGACCAGAAGTTATGCAGCCTTGAAGGAGGGAAAATGTTTGCAGAACTCCCTAATAACTATGAAGTATAGTTAATACATGTTAGTCAATGTGCCTGCAATAATTATCTATTTCTCCAGTGGTATGTCTTGGCTACGGCCATTTCTTTTTGAGCAGCTACAGCTGGAATCTGGAATGATAAGAAGCAGAAGCTCACTGACCATTTGAAATCCCTCGGCAGTAGGTCTATGATAAGAGAATTTGGCACAAACCCTAGTATAAATCAAAACCATTATTTTGAACTAGTGTTGTATAGCTCTAATTGTCTCTATTGAAATATAGTAAAATGAAGCTGTTATGTTCTCCCCCAGATGGCATATTCATAAATTATCTAAAGTCCAACTTTGCAGAGGTTTCTAGTTTTTCAAGCAGAAATTAGTCTTTTTCAAAAAAATTTCCAACAATAGAATTTCCCCAGTATGCTCCACTAGTTAAATATAGAAGAGAACAATTAGCATTTGGAGGCTACATTGCTAAGGTCTCTAAGTAACATTAATGCAAAATTAAGTTTATAATATGCTCTTGTACAGTCTCAAATGTTGACTAAATATCTAGCTTTTAAGAGCATCTTTCTATCTAAGCAAAAATGAGATTTAAAAAATCTGCTGAATTAAAAATTAAACAGGAACATTGCTTCTAGAAAGGATTAGTTTTTCTCCAGTTTATTAACAAATTCCTTGAAATGCTTTTAAAATAAGGTTACTGTCTTAATTAGAAGGAATTACATTTTAATCAAGGAGGGTAGTCAGTGACAGGAAAGACAGGATACAGCTTCATGCTTTAAAACTACGTTAAGTTGTTTCTTAAAACTTCATGGGCCAAAGCAAGTTGGCAATGCTTTAGTTTGTTTCCCACCACCCAACTGGAGCTCATCTAGAGGAGAAGATTATATCTGTAATGAGCAAAATAAAGAAGGAGCATTACTTGCATACACCTGCCAATTTATTTTCACATCTGACTGTAGACTGTAGAGATCAGCTACTGAGGCTGGGTGCCTAAAATAGTTAGAAGAGAAAGACAATATTGCTGCTTCTTGAAGACTTAGCTTGGAATTTACTCTCAAAAGTTTGTGTGTCAAGAGCTTGATGATGGTGACAGTTGGCCTGAGTGTTCACAGAAATCACATAAAGTTAGGGGCTGGAAGGGACCACAGAAGATAATCTAGTCAACCCCCCCTCACCTACAGCAGGTCACATAGGAACATGTCCAGGTGGGTTTGGAATGTCTCCAGAAAAGGAGACTCCACAGCCTCCTCGGGCAGTCTGTCCCAGTGCTCTGTCACCCTCATGGTGAAAAAGTTTTTCCTCATATTTATGTGGAACCTCCTATGCTCAGGCTTGTACCTGTTGCCCTTGTCCTGTCATTGGACATAACTGAAAAGAGGCTGGCTTTGTCCTTATGGCACTCACCCCTTACATATTTATAAACATTACTGAGGTCACCCCTCATTCTCGTCTTCTCCAAGTTGAGGAGCCCCAGCTCCCTCAGCCTTCCCTCATAAGTGAGATTTCAAGCAGTTCCCTGTCCTTCTGGAACTGAGGGGCCCAGAACTGTACACAATATTCCAGATGTGGCCTCACCAGGTCAGAGTAGAGAGGGGGGAGAACCTCTCTCAACCTACTAACCACCCCCCTTCTAATGCACCCTAGGAAGCCATTGCCCTTCTTGGCCACAAGGGCACATTGTTGGCTAATGGTCACTCTTCCATCCACCAGCACCCCCGGGTCCTTTTCCCCTTCACTGTTTTCCACTCTTCCCCCTCATTCAGTCCCCAGCCTATACTGATACCTGGGACTCTTCTTTCCTAGATTCAAGACTTTACACTTGGATTTGTTGTAATTCATGGAATTTCTCTCTGCCCAACTCTTCAGTCTGTTCAGGTTTCTCTAAATAGCAGCACAGCCTTCTGGGGTGTCAGCCACTCCTCCCAGCTTTGTCATCAGCAAACTTGATGAGAAGACAATCTTTCCCATCATCAAGGTCATTGATAAAGATTTTTAACAGGACTGGACTCTTTCCTGGGGGACTCTGCTAGTTACAGGTCTCCAGCTGGACTCTGCACCATTTATCACCACTCTTTGGGCTCTATTGTGTAGCCAGTTCTTAATCCACCTCCATTCTTCTATTCCACATTTCCTGAGCTTGCTCAAGAGGATGTTATGGAAGACTATGTCAAAAGCCTTGCTAAGATCAAGGCAGACTACATCCATTGGACTCCCTGCATCTACCCTTTCAGTTACAACATTGTAGAAGGCTATCAGATTAGTCAAGCATCAATTGCCCTTGGTAAATCCATGCTGACTACTCCTTATAAACTTCTTCTCTTCTGTGAGCTTAGAGATGACCTCCAGAAGGAGGAGAAACTTCTTTGATAAACCTTGAAAGGGTTATCAAACACTAGAAAAGGCTGACCAGGGAGGTGATTAAATTACCATCCCTTGAGATGTTAAAAGGCGTATAGATGTGGGGACTAGGGACACGGTTTAGTGTCCTGTTCCAGGTTAGTGGTTGGGCTTGATGCTCTTAAAGGGCTTTTCCAACCAAAACAATTCTATGCTGTTATGAACATGAAAGGCATACAAAAGATGTGATCATCTTGTCAGGAAAAGATCTTGATTGACTTTGTCAGTAACCCTTAATGCTCACAACTGAAAACATCTATCACCATTTGGACAGGCTGCAAGATATATCCCATTGTGATTTTTAATTAAAGTCCTCTTTTCCTGTCAATTAAGGCTCTGGAATCCAGTACCAAAGATATGTAAAAAAAGCAATAGGGCCTGCCAAGGTCAGAGGGTTAGCTTTAGAAAAAATTGTTCAGAAAAAATGTGAAAAAAATGAATACCCATTTGCATGTTGTTCAAAGTATTCTTCAAAAACTAAGACAAACTTGAAAAAACAAGATCAGTAAAGGCAGAGAAATGAGGTAAGACTTGAGGTGAAGCAGCTGATCCTGGATAAATCAGCAGAAACAATGGAGAGAGCTCTGTTTTCTGTGAAACACCAGGCACCCTTGGAATTGGTTTGGCCCAAGAGAGTAGCCTGCATCTTGGAAAGCAACATGGTTCCAAAGGCAGCTGGTGAACCCTCACTGGCCTATGAAAATCCAGGGGAGAGGGTTAATAGGAGCATTTGTCCTCTACTTAATAACCAGTCCAGCCTTTAACAGAGTGAAACAGAGCTAAGTTATTACCTATATGATCACCACATAGATTAGACATTATAATTTTATAAAGTACAAAATCTAATGGTACTATCATAAAATACGTATTCAAGTGTTGAGGAGACTGAACTTTCTGAATAAATCACTCTTTCTAAGGTATATTTACCAAGTTACTAGCTCCAAAGACCCTAATTTAGACCCTAATTTAGCTCCAAAGACCCAATCTCAGTAGAATCAGTACAAAGGCTCCATAGTCACTAGAGAAAAGGTAATGCTCTTTGTTGTCTTATTGGTAAACAGACCCTAAGCCAAACTTTCAAGCAGCCAGACTCCATAGGAGTAGGGACCCTTGGAGCCCTAAAAGCAATTGAGAAGTTTATTTGTATCTAATATAGATGTGAAAACAATACTATAGGGCTTTTTCATCCGTTTCCTGTGACTATGGAAGTTGTGTCTGAAATATCTCTGAGTGTTTTTAATTGTCTTGGGTAGCTGAATATCTAAGCAATAATTATTTATCCTTAGTTCTTTCATGGAGCAACAAGAGCAGGGGCAAGAGCCAGGAGATGAGGGGAGCAGTAGAAGGAGCTGAGCCAGGTGGACAGAGGTAAGGCTATATTCTGCTGAACTGGAGAAAGCTGAACAAGGCATACCCACAGATGACAGCCAGGCCCAAGAATTCACATCAGAAGGTGATACAAGGCAATAAGACTTGTTAAAGGTTGGTAATTGCTGGATATGTCCATAATGATGAAGAGGATCTGAGGTTAAGCCAGACCGCAGATCACGGACCTCCATGACTGGGGTTAATTTCATCTGCATCTGAGATGGATACCAGCTGTTCTCCAGCACAGCTCACACAAAGACCAAATGCCCCTGCACTGAGTCTAAATAACATTTCTCATCATCTATGGATGAGTGTGGAAGCATCAGCTGAGGCTGGTTAGGGTCATTAAAACGTACTAACATCCTTAAGGACCTGACAATTGTATTCTTCATTTACCACTGCACTCCTTAATTTTACCTTAACCAAGTATTTTAATATTATTGGATATAATTTTATGTTATGTAGATACTTGTGTAGAACTAACATGTCACTTGGTTTCAGTTAATTGAGAACACTCTGAAGAATCAACTACTTTAGCTCATAGGGACTTTTAAAAAGTAGTTCACGGTATGAGATTCATTTAGTTTTTCTTAAGTGGGGGATAAATCCGAATAACTTTTATTTACTCCTTGCTTTAACCAAAGAGACCAAAAAAAATAAAATCAAAACAAACTTTTATGAAACTTATGGGTTGATT
Source organism: Heliangelus exortis (assembly GCF_036169615.1). NCBI lineage: Eukaryota > Metazoa > Chordata > Aves > Apodiformes > Trochilidae > Heliangelus > Heliangelus exortis. The sequence continues at coordinate 96,722,566 of NC_092422.1, forward strand.
TTCTATGGATGCCATGTTTTTTTGTGAATTCCACAGATCACCCTAAAAAGACTACTTGTAAGTGTCTGAACACTGGATATATTTTAAAGCACTTTAAGAGATTTTGAAGTAATTTTTCCTATGAATGTTTTCTCTTTATGGAATGCAAAATTACATAAAACCAATCAAGGACTTTTAGTAATATCAGGCCTAATTTTCTTTAATTATACTTCTGCAATCATTACTAAATTTAGCCCATCAATGCAAGTAAAAATGAACTGTAACACATTATCAATCTTACAGTATCAGTCATTAAATAGATGGATGTGTAGTCACAAGAAATGGCTAAAAATATACTCAGGACTGAGGGATTTTATTTCAATTCCTGTTGAACATTATTGCAAAAAAACAAGCAGAATTCTTTTCTTGGGACTAGGGTTCTGGCATCTTCATCTATTTTGTGACACTTATGAATGAGTATCTGTACACACATATACACATATGTACACACAGATGTATACTCTGAATCAATTTTAAAACCAATTTTTTTTGTTAGAAAGTGTTTTTTCTTATCCGTCTCACCTGTATACCACTGCAGTTCTCTAATACAGGAACATCCTTTGTGCCTGCTTTACTCATGTGGGTAAGTTTATGCAGTCATGCAACCACTTTTATGAGCATGGTGAAGATGATATTTTTATGCTTCTGTAAAGATCTGAGATGCAAAGGATAAGCTGTATTATTTTTCTCATGTCCAACCATAAATGTCCAGAAGCTGCTTAAGAAATTCTGCCTAAAAATGATGAAGTGATAAATGGAACTCGTAGTAAAGTGTGGTGCAATATCTCTTACACTCTAAGTAAAAAACTGATAATTTTTCTAAAATTCTTTTAAGACTTTGTGTTTGTTTCCACATAGTGTCTGTGACTCATATTGTTCTCCGTCATTGCCTCATATATTTCAAGCATTTGGTTTAGAGTACAGTTTGGAACTTACCTTAAGGTAAATAGAACGGGTAATAGGAACTTGTCTAGACCCTATTTTCTTCATTTGCAATATGAGACACCAAGCCACTGCTATTCAGATGTTTTGAACATGTAATTCTTACAAAACCTTTCAGGGATATAACCTTTGAATAGCAGACTTTAGATGTGGAGGTCAAAAAAGACAGAATTACTGGAAACTTTGTAGACCCACCTGAACTCAGTAAAGATCTAATAGTCTCACAGAAGATACATTTACGATTGTTACGGCAGCAGTTATCTTTATGATGTCTGAAATAATAAATGGATCAATAAATGAGTTAAACTTTAACTACTATAAAATAAATAAAATTTCCTGGTTTTAACTGTATAACCGCTTGAGCCTGATTAGATTTTTGTTTAGAGGTACTGTATTAATCACAATGAGACTGTTTAGAAAAGAACTAGTTTGTTAATGTTAGAAATAAGATATTTTTCACAATTCAATATGCATAAGGGTTGTCTCTGTATAGCAAAACTCAAAAAGAGGGGCTTACAAGATTAATAAATTTAAGTTCATAGGAAAATAATATAGAGAGAGATAATATAAAATGAAATCTTCATGTAACTGAAGGAGAGAAAGGAGTTTTGAGGGGGCTGGAACTTTGTACAACAAGCCTATCCTCAGTAGCAGAGTGATTTCCTCAAAAACCACAGTTTAATATTTATCTTACCTGCATTAATGGTTATTTGGTGAAATAAAATACAGGTGAGAGCACCACAGTATGAAGACAAATACATTTTGTATGAAGAAAAGAAAATGGCCAGTGCCCAGGCTCAATGTGTAATTTATTTTTTGTTTGCCACTGTTTCCCATCTCTTCTACTGGAGGAAGATCTTTGTAACTTTTATAATACTCACCGTATTTGGAGACTGGTATTTTCTATCTATCAAAATAAATGATAAGTGGGTAAAGTGAGAGAAAATTTCTTGTAAGCATGCATTCCAGCTTTTGTTCTTGCCCATGGTTGGTATTGTGAATGTTTATGATATACCAAAAAAGTTAGAAATTCAGCTTTGTAAAACAGAACAATGACTTCCATGTGAAATTTGGAAACAAAAGGAACTAGACGATAGAAAAGAGGTTAAGGTAAAAAAATAAATAAAGGTTTTACTTTTACTGAAAATTCAAGAGCTTCAGTTTTGATGAGAAACATAAATAATGTAGAATAAACTGACAGAAAATCCAGTGCTAATAGAATAAGAAAACAAAAGGCTTCCTTTTCCTTGTGTGCATGTGCAAAATAGGGAAAAAAAGAGTCTTAGATTATTCAAATTACTATCAGCAAGTGATAAAATATGATAAAACTTAGAAAGTGAACCAAGAAGTGAACTGCCTATTCTGACACTTTTCCAGCAGAAAACATAACAATAGAAATTAAGCCAATGACAAGTTAGTGAGCAGAGAAATACTACAGTACTATAAAACTCCACTGAATGACTGAGAATCACTCAGGATTATTTAACCATAAAGGTTGCCACAGTTTTCTACAGCTATTTTATCCTTCCATCATATTTCCAGGACCTAATAAGCCTTATAGATTTTGATAATATTACTTCTTGCATAGCTAAAAGAAAAACAGAAACCAGTACATGGATGTATATAAATGTATACGATCAATATAGACTACAGCATAGCTGCAGAAATTCTCACTTACAGTATTTAAGAGAATAAGTGTATCTTCCTTTTTAGAGTAGAATAAATAGACATAAATATATGAATATTGAATGAATCCATGGGATAACTTGTCTTGATCAAAGAAACACACTCCAGGAGAGAAAACTGTTGGATAAAACTGCTGATTTTTGAGAGAACTTCTGACACATTCCCCTAGTTTTCTGGAAGGCTTCGTGTCTTGGGTAGTAAAAATATTTCCAGTTTCTATTTTCAGATTTCCACTCTATGCCTTTTTTAGTTGATTTAACAGAAAATTTTACAGAAACAGTCATGCATTTTATTATGACTTACTTGATTGAATCTATCGTTCATAATCATCACCCTGCTAGATTTGTTGATTTCTTTTTCTGCATAATTTTAGAGTATTACATGGAAAAAATATTTACAGTTGGAATAGGTTGATTAATATGAACCAGATCATCTTACGTTATTAATACTTATTATGACCTATTTTTAAAAATTAAATGCTATTTAGAAGGCAGATATCAATATGTAGCCTAGCTATGTGTTTTGAGAACATAGATTTAACAGATATAAAAGTTTCTATGACTTGCAACTTTGTGGGAGTATAGGAAATACAGAAACTCCTAGAAATTAATCCCTAATTATGTAAATGTATTGCTTTGTTTTGCAAAATAATGTGTGTGTGTGTAGTTTGGAAAAAAAAAGAAAAATATTTTATAATGTACCTCAAAGCTGTAATTTAGAAGTTATTCACTCTCAGACATATTTTATCCACTTTAACTCATAAAGGAGACATGGTTCCAAACACTTTTGAAAAGTAATGTAATAAATTTTGGTCTATTTATATATCATAACTGTTTAAAATTGATCAGATGCCAGTTTCCCTGCGCTCTTGTTTTTCTAGATTGCTAATTATTACATTGTTCTGATTTTTGTTCTATTCTATAAGAAAAATGCTATGCCTGTATTTTACTGAAATTACCTTCTGTGTTGTGCACCACATTTGTAACAGAAAGGCAAATAAGATCTGGTGATTCTTAAGACTGGCAGAAAAAAATTTCAATTAATAATTGTAATTTTCCACAACAACTGCAACAAACCAAATCTTCTGGAAAGGCAGACCCACAGGGATTGGTATTGGGCCCAATGCTGTTTAACACCTTTATAAGTGACCTGAATGTTGGGATCAAGAGTACCCTGATGAAGTTTGCTGATGGAACCAGGGTGAGTGGTGAGGCTGACATCCCAGAAGGGAGAGAAACCCTCCAGGATGACTTAGACAGACTGGAGAGCTGGTCTGACAGGAACTTTATGAAGTTCAGTGTAGAGAAGAGCAAGGTCTTGCACCTAATAACACATAACAAAGGACTGCAGTTCAAACTGGGATCCACTTGTCTAGAGAACAGCCTTGTGGAAAGGGACCTGAGGGTCTTGGTGAACAACAGGCCCAACATGAGTGAACAGTGCAGCAGCTGCACAGAAAGCCAACAGGATGCTGGGCTGCATCAACATGGGCATCACTATCATACACAAAGAAGTCATCATCCCACTTTACTTGGCCTTGTCAAACCACACCAGGAGTATTTAATCCAATTTTGGTCCCTGCTGTACAAAAAGGGTGTGGACAGACTGTAGAGGGTCCAGAAAAGAGCCACAAGGGTGATCAAAGGACTAGAGCACCTGGCATATGAGGAGAGGCTGAGAAGACTGCATTTGTTCATCCTTGAGAAGAGAAGGCTTAGGAGAGACCTTATTACAATGTTCCAGTAGTTAAAGGGTAGCTGCAAAGAAGATGGAAACTCCCTATTTACAAGAAGTCACATGACAAGACAACGGGCAATGAGCACACATTGGTCCTGGTGACACTGCAATTGAACACAAGAGGAAAATTCTTCACTATGAGGACATTCAGACACTGGAATGGTTTTCCAAAAGTGGTGGGTTCCCCCACTTAGGAATGTTTTAAGTCTCAGCTCAGTGGAGTGCTGATACAACTCCCATAAACAATAATATGAGAAGGGTTGGACCAGATGATCCTTGAAGTCCCTTTCAACCTGATGTTCTATGATTCTATGATTCAGTATGCAAAGGATTCACAACCTATCCAAAGGATTCATGTACACTCACCTATAAAATAACAGCACAGAGACTAGCTTTCAGACAAAGGAAAATGGGAAAAAATAAAGATATAAAAGATTTATTCTCTGTAAAATTTATTTTTAAGCACATTGCTAGAAAAAGTATTGAATTCTTCTGTAACACCAGAAAATTAATCCGTAATCTTTTCATGAATGCATGTGATACGTCAATTTCCTCTGAAAGGGAAATGGGCATTGATTAAGTCAGACCTTTTACTCCAGAACACATTGTTTCTTTTTGATCTCTGTCATGAAAGAAGAAGGTGTCTTTGTCCTCAGAGGATAGTTAAAATTTCTGTGGAAATGTTGAACTGAAACAAGTTTTGATGTCTTATTATGGAAAACAAGATATACACACTGCTGGTCCTGTTGTGAGCATTTCCATGTTTATTTTTCCTTTATCCTCAATTTCTTTTTAGGATCTTACATAATACCTTCACTGCAAAAAAACCAAAAAAGCAGGCTATGCTTCTGTCATGGTTTTAGCCAGTAATTCAGTGACTGATGTTCTCTGTTATGCCCTCATTACCCTCCCAGGGAATTATAAAAGGGGAATAAGGGAGAGAGACTTCAAGGTTGGAAAAAGGCCAACTAAAATAAGTTTCATGAAACAACCACCAAGCACAACATTGAAATAGATACAAATACATAAATATGAAGGCCACACTACTGAGGTCCTAAACTGGACTCAGAAGAAGATGGGGGTGCCCACGTCCAGGGTCCATGCAACAGTCCACAAAAAATCTTGGAGCGCGACACCAGTCCTACTCAGGGAGACAGGGAAATGCAACATTTCTTAATGAACAGTGTTCTTCACCAGCAAGAAAATAGGATACAGGAACACCAGCAGCACAGGGAGGTGTGACAAACCCCTATCCAACCAGCACGCCAGGCACAGAAAGCACAACAAGATTCTGGTAGAAGCCATTTTATGATGATCACATAATGGAAGGAATACTGTGATTTGTCCATTTTGGTCTCCTCTACTACCCACGGGCACTGCTGTCTCTTCTTTCCACTTTTAAATGCCTCATAAACAGGCTGGCAGCTACTGCAGTTTCCTCAGGACATCTCAGGCTAGTTTGGCCATTGCAAAATTTTATCCTGATACTCTCAAACCAGGACAGCTTCTGTGAACAACAACAACAACAAAAAAGCCCAACAACCCAAATTCTCCAAAAGCTTTCTATATTTGGTATTTATTAGTGTCACATACTATTCAATCTAGAGCTGATTGAAGCTAATGGGAAGATTCTTATTATGAACTCAGAATTTAAATGAAATATAGAAAATTAAAGGGGGAGACCTACTTAAACATGCATAGCATGCTCTAAGGAAAAAACATGGAAAAAGAAAAGTCTTCAAAGTAAGCATTCATGAAAAGCAACCAACAAATAACCTACTAAATCTACTAAATCTAACAAGAGATATAATTGTATTCTTGTTAATCATAGACCACAGAAAGAAAAAATCATAAAAATAACACTATAAAAATTATCAAAATGCAGTTAAACTAGAGGAAAAAAACGGTCTTGTCATAAGTTAAGATCACTAGATATTATTAGATGAATGCTTACTGAGTCAAGAAAATGTATGTTATTAAAAAAAGAGGAAATTAAATATGGAAAATACAGCTTCTGAGAAGATAAACAAAATAAGAAATGTTAAACTGAGTGAAAATAACAGGGTCAGGATCAAACTTACTTAATCTGTTAATTGTGACTGTACAAGGTTGTAACACAAGTGCACAGTGTCCAGTACAGGAAGCTGACAATGAAAACTACACATGCAGCTGGGTAGAACGTGTGACTCCTCTGAATAAAACACAGACCTCATAAATGTTTCTTTAGAGAAAGACAATGAAAGGCCAGATTTGTACAAGAGAAAGAACTTTGGGAGTGATAATACATAGAAAGACATACCTAGGAGAAAGATACTTGTGACAAGAAAAAAAGTGTCTCTAACATTTGATAGAGACAGGAACTTTTGGGGATCTTTTTATAGTAGACTGAAACAGCTCAGTTGGTTTCTGTCATCATTTTTTTTTTCTTGACAATTGCAAACCTGTGAACAGAAGTTAAAGAAAACTTTATTTGCTCTTTCCCAAACTGTATCGTGAAGTGTCACATTTCCTGCAATACTGGGATGTCAGTCAGGATGACAGGATTTATGATCATAATTTGAAAAGGCTAAGGTCTGTCATGAATGAGTTTATTTTCTTACATCTATTATTGTTTTCAAATGTTCTTTTTTATCAAATACATAATGACATTCTCCAAGTTCACAACTAAATAACTAGCTGACAGAATATAAATTTTCTCTTTCATGCCACCTCATACCAATTTAAATAATTGCATGTTTTTTTTCTTATTTTTCTCAATAAACCATGCCTCTCCAGTATTTTACTGCTGCTCTTAGAACTTCACTGAATCCGTTATTTTTTACTTCTCACCAATGATCAAAGCCACATGGGTGTTGAGTTTTATCATGGTCATTTAAAGAGACCAATATTTCACTTCAGTGTGCAATTAATCCAAAAATTCAAATCACAGAACAGCTGGGCTAATCGCTAGCCTATCTTTTACCTCTCTTTACCTCTATTGACTTTATTCTTTTGCAGATTCTACGTATTGTTAGCTAGAAGACATTTTTGCTTATTTAAGGTTTTTTTCATGGAATACTGAGAAGAAAATTCATAAATGAACAAATGAAAGTAATAATACTACTGTTTAATTATATATCTAATTAAATGAGAAATTAACTTGCAGTTTTGAAATTGGCTCTGCAAGCCTTAAAAAACTCAAAATATTAGAGCTCTCTGAGCCTGACAAATTCTTTTGGCTTTCCTGCTTTACATCAAGTATAAGTGGTAGCACACATTTCAAAACAGAAATTCATACCAGGAGACACAAATTCATAAAAGTCCTATCAATGCTTAAAGTAAGTTCTTTGCTTACTTTTCTTTTGATGAAGAACATGCCACCTTACCTTACTCTGCAGAAAACAATGCTGTTCTGAATGACATCTGATTTGGATAACAATGGTCACTTAGATTAAGCCCTTTTGTTTCATTTGTGCTGGAAAAAAAATCACAGAAGGGTGGTTGGCATAGATAATCTTGAAAGGGTCCTTCCAACCCAAACCACTCTGTGATTCTATGCTTAGTGGAGAAACCAAAGGCAAGGAAAGGGAGAGATCAAGATAACTCAGAGAGAAACAAACATGAGAGTATAGATGGACTGGGTGGTAAAAGGAATTGGATGCGAGCAACTGGCTTGTTGGTTAACTTTTGCTATGCCCAGTGTATGAGCAGTGCAGGCTGTTCTATCCTGGCTGCATACCCCATTTCAAATTATTTCCCTGAGTGAGGGACTTTCTATTCTGTGTATTTGTGGGTCCACAGAAGTCTGGGTTCCAGTTACTGGAGTTGGACGGTGGGTTACAATGCCCCACATCTGTAAGGTGCCAGCAGATGCTATCACTGAATATTATTCCTGTCTGTGCTTACCAGCCAGAATCAGCCCCAGACTATCTGGGGCAAAAGTGAAGTGACTTGGGAGCCAGATGTGTGTGCTTCTAGGAGTGAGATGGCTGAGGAAATGAGCTACTAGAGGGACCAGAAAGTCCAGGCTATGTACCAGGGAGACTGTGGAGTCTTGAGGTTGACTGGGAGACCCATTCTATACATGTGCATGTCTGCAGGAATCAGTTGAAGCTGCTGACAAGACCTGGCTGTTGCCAGAGCAATGGATGCCACACCATCCAGGGGGTCCTTGACAGGCTTGAGAACTGCAGACCATGTGAAGTTCAGTAAAGCCAAGTGCAAGGTCTTATAACTGGGATGAGACAACCCAAAGCACAAATTGGGTTGCGAATGGATTGAGAATGTATTGAGAACAACCCTGATTAGAAGGATTTTGAGGTGTTAGCAGGCTGGCTGTTTCTGGGATCTGCCACTGCCTAATACCTACCCCAGTAGTGGCAAAAGCATATTCACTGGGCTATGACCTGCACTGGTTTTAGCCTATAAACAGGTTTGAGGCATAAATTGGTTTGTATAACAACTTTACACTAGCATAAATCAAAGTTCATTCTTCCTGAGACAAGTATTTGCATTGTTACCACTATGTTCCTGTATTCCCTTAAAAGTTTTTAAATCCTCTCACAGTACTAAACCTATTAGTATGAAAATAAGTTAGCTTTCTTTAGGGGAATAAAATGACATGTAAAAGAATTCAAGGGCTTTCCAATTCCAGTTTGGTCTGGGCATTGTGTCTTGAACTGCAAATAAATTAGGTGCCCATTGTTCTACAATGTTAAATATGGTAAGGCAGCTCATGTCATGTTAACACAAACCCAGAACAACACCAGAGAGATGAAAGGAGTCACACTGATTTGGTATCAGAATAAGGGCCAAAGTAAAAATCAATTACAAAGGGTTAGCTCTGCTACTAACAGTGAATATAAAATTTCGAGGGTCACTAACTGTGTTTTGTATATGCACAGTATCTGATATAAACTTATTTTCTGAAGTTGTAACTTCTTCTGTTATTAATTGTATTGTCAGAACTCTCTAACAGAAGCATAGCTAATACTTTGGGTTTTTTACACAAAATCTGAATCTGTATATATAAAAATATATGTGTACATAAAATAATAACACATCAAATAAAATTCATGGACATATTGGTTTCATGCAATTGCATCGAAAATATGTTGCCATCATTTTAAAATTAAGAAGAGAAAGAAAAACCTTTGTTGCAGCAATACACCAAATGTCTCATATAGAGGCATTTGATCTGGCAGAAGACAAACAGACATGAGGACTTAAGTTTTTACTAATATAGTACAAAGATTTTTGGCTGCAGGCAGAGCAATCCGTTTGTAATTTCACATCATGCTGTGTTTACACATAAATTTCTAGCTTTGCCTCCCTTGACTGTTTTATGAGAATTCTTCCATGTTCTACCTCACAAACATACATCAAAAAATACACTGAAAAAAACTATGCAAACTGATTCTGATATTACCTTTTATTATTGCAAGGTGTAGATATGAGTTGTGCAAACCCATAGAGACTCTTGAAGCTTCCACCATCATCTGATGGCTGCATGGATATTGCTCACTCATCTCTCCTAAAGCACATGTGATATCAGAGGCCCAAAGATTCAGTCACTGGTCAGCAAGTTGTGAATGTCTTGTGGGTGTTTCAGATTTCTTTGCAGTATCCCAAAAATAGCTAGCTTTAAACATAAACCTGGCATGGGGCAAATCTAAGTAGGAATTTAAATGGTGGAATACATGTAGTATTTGTGCCATGCTAAGTTAATTTAGTACCAGAAGTGTGTCTTCCACTGGGGTACATCACATTCTTGTCATATTAGAAGATGAACATACTTCACTGACAAGGGTGCTATTTTGCTGATCTTCATTCAAAACTAAATTAATGTGTTTTGAAGAGAGATGCAATATAAATTGATATAAGTAAAGGTACTAAGGGCAAACCAAACCAAACCAAACCAAAAAAAACCAAACCACAATTCAAATCATCAATAACAACATCATACTGTGTAGTCTTCATAGAGAGCTCTATTCAGGACTGCTAAATAGATTCTGGCTGAATGTAGTTTATTGTGAGTTTCTCTGTCTCTGAACCTGTTTCTGAAGAAACTGTGAACATCTGCCTCAGCACTCAGGCCCTTCATTATCCCCAAATAAATTACAGGAGGCAGATTCATACACAGAGATAACAGGAGTGCAGTATCTTAATACAGAGCTCTGACACAATATTGTCAGAATTCAAATTAAATCAACAGTGCCACCACGTGGTTATACAGCACCAGACGTCAAAGCACGTCCATAAAAGACATTGAATGCCTAAAAACATTTGTATTTTGAAACTGTCCAACTAACAGAGCAATCGAAGTTCCTACATGTGACTTGTTAATTCTTATGGAAAAATAAAGCCAATGGCTCCACAGCAATATGTTCCTTGTTATAATTTTTCTGTAATTACTAACCTATTTTGAATACTTAGTACTCCTGAACTTCCAATAAGCAATAAATCTTTTTTTAAGGTTTTGTTACATTGCAGGTTATGGTGCATAAAGAACTGTGATCTTTTTGGACTAATTTAATCCTTTGCCACCCTGTTAGCTCCATGCCACATTTTTTTATTTACAGCATATAGGACATTATTAAGGATAATGCTGTTAAAGCATTGGCCTCTAATTCAGTAATTTTATTAAGAAGTGTCTTTGTGTTAGTCATATAATATATGCAAATATTGCTTTAAATTAGTGTTTTAACCATACTAAACAGACAACTGGAAATAAGTTTTAACTATATATCTATAAAAATAGAATTTCTTTTCAAACAATAGAAAAATCAACTATATATCACACAGACCACAGTCCACACAGGAAAATTCTAATTGCTCTGTTCCGTGTTTTCAAATCTAAGATTAAGGCAGCAACAGCAACCTCTCTCCAGAGAAGGTTAAAGTGATGCAGCAGACCTAATGAAGATGTAAGATGTCTAGAATAAAGGCTATTAATAATTTTAAATAAACAAAGGCACTTTTGCAGTCTATCCTATGTTACTTGATAGAGAATTTGAGGAAGGAGATAGGCTGTGCCATTGTATTTACTCCACATTTTGAATCTGACACCACAGTGGATGGTGACACCCACATTTCAGTAGCAAATTATGACTTTTATTTAGTGATGTAGTGTCCACATATCAGCTGTGTCTAAATTGTGAAGGTAAGTTTTGTAATATGTAATGAATGGCTGCACAACACCCTCTAGGGCCACAGCTGCATGGTAGAAGGTGCTGAGATCCTGTTAAGTTTCACAAACTTCTGTTTCTTCTCCCAACATATGGACACAGCAGCCACCTTCTTAGTTTCAGTCTCTTGTTCAAGGTAGCATTTGCCTCTAACATGCTACCCCTGTTTAATCCCCACAGTTTGCCAGGGAGCAGAAAGGGCATGTTCCTCTGCAAGGAAAGGGTAGTGGTATGGACTGAGGACAAGAGCACCCATCTAAAGAAGGGCTTCCTTTCTCAAGCTTTCCAAACCTTTCTTTCAGTCATAGAATGGCTTAGGTAGGAAGAGATCACCTACTACAAGATCCCTAACATGGACAGGGATGCCTCTCATCTAGACAAGGTTGCTCAAGGCCTCATCCAACATGGCCCTGAACAGTTCCAGGGAGGGGTGATGTAAACACTTTGAAAATATGAAATACATCTCTCGAATCAGCATTTTTTCTACTCTTTTAAAAATACATCAAACATATCCTCAATTACCAGATTTTTACCCCAAACTTAACTAGCTTCTGTTTTGTATCATGCCTGGCAGGAACCTAAAGATAAGACTGCTGATCAGAAGGTCTCCTGGTACGTTGTCAAGACAAAGATAACAAATTTAGCAAGGTAACAAGGACTGAAGGATTCCAATAATTTAAAGCGAAGTTCTCAGGATGGCAAATCTTTGGCAGTGTGTGCAAGTGATTTATGAAAAGACAGAACCCTTTTTGCTGTATAAAAATTCAAAGAGAAAAGGAGAAGACGCTGCCTCTCTCTTCCACCCTCCCCCACCCTTCTCTCGCCACTTTGGCTTCAGCTTCGGGATGGCACCAGCAGGAAAAAAAACGGAGAAAAAAAACATCAGACAAGCAGGAACAGGGGGGCGGTCTTACACCACCTCCCCCACCAGCCAGAGACCAGGGCCAGGGGATGGTGACAAAACTTCCTTGGTTTCTTGTTTTTTCTTTTCTTTTCTTAACAACTCACTCCCCAGAGTGACTAATTTATCTAAAATCTCTCCTCTAGTAAACTTGTTTTTTTCTTTTAAAGGTGGTGTTATTATCTCCTTTCCCTGAAATAAATCTTTGTAATTTATTTAGATCATAAATCCTGTTAGTTTTGTAAATTTGTGTGATGTCTATGAGTAGTGGCTGATTTTTCCTCGCAATCAAAATATAAAATCTCTTGGATTGTAACAAGGGGGCATCCACAACTTCCCTGGGTAATCTGTTCCATAGTCTCTCCATCCTTGTACTAAAGAGCTTCTTTCTAATACCCAATCTAAATCCAATCTTATATCTATCTAAAATCCAATCTAAACATATTCTTCTTCAGTTTAAAACTATTTCCACTTGTCCTATCACTGGAAACTCATAAAAAGTTCCTCTCCAGCCTTCCTGTTCCCTTCAGGCACTGGAAGGAAGCTTTAAGGTTTCTCTTCTTCAGGCTTGTAGAAGATGTTGCACAGCCCCTGGATCATTTTTGTGGCTCTCCTCTGGACTCGTTCCAATAGGTCTGTGTCCTTCTCATGGTGGGGACACCAGAACTGGATGTCGTATTGTTAGTGGGGGTCTCAGAAGTGCAGAGAGTTCAATCAAGAATTTAGTGCTAGCTCTAAATTGTCCTGATCTCAGGCAGCCAGTCCTCCAGGAGACAGGGTGTGAACTGATAAAGTTATCCACTCTATAAGAATCATTATATTGTTGGTTTTCAATAGAATCTGTTTAGAACTGTGACACAGACACCTTCTGCAGTAAAAATGTTTAAGCAAAGGACTTTGAATTGTTAAAAGATCTAATTGTTCTATTTATTTCCTTCCTTAAATGTATTAAACCAGGCAGTAAGTCAGTTAAAAAATGATGTATCTGTTGTAGCACAGTAATTTGTGCATAATACTGTGTTAATAGTCAGAAAAAAAGGTCCCTGTTGCATGCCTAGATGGAAAAGCATGCTACTTAAATCTATTGCTAGTGTGACACTACCAATTACAGTTCAGAAAGGGAAGTGTTCTGGTGAGACATGCATAGAGCCCAGTGTTCTGGTGCTTTGAACTGGAGAAGAGGTGAGAAATGTAAAAATAGATACAATTCAACCAAACTATTGCCCAGCTAAAAGAAATGGTAAAACCATGTGCATTACTTTCACATACTCTGTGGTAAGCTTTCCTAAAACAGAAATGACAAAATGCATCCTAAAAATTTCTGAAAGTCACTCGTGCTAAAGACCCAGGAAAAAGACTTCAAAATGAAGTTCATCAACCACTGAACAGGTTTAACTTCATCCATTAAGATATATTGTTACAGAACACATCTAAAGCCTTAGACAAGACAGTGTGACAAAGGAACAATTCTTTCCTAAACATTGGGCTTCTTGTTTGTAAGCTGTGATAGGAACAGCTCTGAGTCTTTCTCTGAAGATTGTGGGTGCAAAAGCCAATACAATTAAAAGAAAAAAGAAATGAAATTTGTTTGATCAAATAAATTAGAATTTCCTATTAAATAAATAAACAAAAAAAATCAGACCTGTTATGCTGGAATTAAAATATCAATTCTCAGCTCAAAAACTAGAAGTCTCCTTACCTAACCGTTTCATTCTTTGCCATAAATCTGGAACAATTCCAGGTCATAGGAATTTTTTTTCTCATCAGGAAGCTTGTTATGGGAAACATCCATTTTTTCAGAGTATAATTGGCTTGTATGAAACATTAATCTTAATTTAAAAAAATAAATTGTGATGTTCTATAAAACTACATAAAAGACATTGTGACCTCTTGGCTTGAGAGGCTATACTGTTACAGATTCAGCTGTGAACTGGTCAGTTACTTATCAGATGGTTGGTAATATGGCAAAACACTAATCATCTAATTTAGAAACACAGATGGGAAAATCATGCAAAAATGCTTAGGTAATTATATAATTAAAGATCATGCTACTGCATTAAAGGAGTCCATATGGGCTTCAGCTCAAGCAGGCAATATGGAATTCCTCTTATAGGTCCACATATAAGTAACTGAGGTGACTGATGGATCAATTCAAAGTTTATTAACAAACTAAGTGTGAAATAGACCATAGTTTTGCAAACCATTAAAAAGTGATTTTTCAGTCCTAACAAGCAGTCTTCTGTCAAATATTAAAATGTAACAAAAAGCTGCGTTTTTCTCAAGGTTCTAGTACAGAATGAAAGTGAAACTATATGAACTGATGCAAAGTTAGGGTTTTTGTAGCAAGCTTTGAGTATAAAATGCATGAGGTTGAACTATAATGTCTATAGCAATATTAGGTACTAGAAATTAGCATGTATACATGTATACAAACATATTTCATTTTCACATTTGAGATTAATTCCCCACTAATCTTCACCTTCTAATAAAATAGTATGTATACAACTTTATTTTCAAAGAATCCAAAGCAAACAAAAGAAACTCCACTTTTTCACATCCATACATCAGAAGTCATAAGGCACTTCAGGAATTCTGTGAAGATAAGACTCAAAGGGATTGATATCAATGAGCAAGTAGGAAAAAACAGAAGATGAGTAAATCCAATGAAATAATTAAAACAATTTGTGCCAAAACTGACTAGTGTAGCAGAGAATACTAATGAAATCAGCTGAAGTGTAAAGAAGCACTATGGAAAAAGCATACAGAGCAGATGGAGTGTGTAAACAAATACAACGCTTCTGAGAATATTTATAAAGAATTTTAGACTGGGGTGCTAAAATATGCTGCAAGATTATTGAAGGCTGCAGAAGATTACATGAAATATTAGATACCTTTTTTAAAAAAGGATTGGTAAAATATCATTACCAGCAAAGTACTTGAAAAATACTGCTATATTTGGAGTTACACCACTCACAGGAAACCATCAAGAACATCTCTGAGACAGCAGCCCTACAAGGCTGGTTCAGGTTGAGGAAGGGGTGTGTGGCCACTCTTGAGAGCCCCAGCCTAACCCATCTCATTCACTCACCTTGCTTCCAGGATGTGTATGTAGGGGCAGCAATGAGTTTGAGGTGCCCTGAAAACATCCTTTCCTGGCATGTGACTCCTTCCCTAGGTCCCTCTGCAGAGCCTTGATACCCTCAAACAGATGAATACTTCCACACAGTTTAGTGTCATCTGCAATCTTATTGGGGGTGCACTCCATCCCCTCACTGAAATAATCAGTAAGGATGTTAAACAGGAGTGGCCCCAGCACTGAGCCCAGGAGAACATCACTCATGACTGGACACCAGATGAGTTTCACTTCATCTAACATAACTCTCTGGACCTGTACAACAACAGCTTAAAGAGGGGAGTGAAAATATGTGAGAGAAGGAATCCTGCAGACACCAAGGTCAATGAAGAAGGAAGGGAAGGAGGTGGTCCTATTGCTGCAGTGGAGATCCTCCTCCAGCCTATAGAGGACCCTACACTGAAGCAGGGGCATATACCCTGAAGAAAGATACTGCTCACAGAGAGACCAAGTAGGAGTTGGCTTCTGGCATGACCTGTGTTCTGTAGACAGGGGCCCATGCTGGAGAGGTTTTATGGCAGGACTTGTTGTAGGCAGCAGGTGCCCGGACGGTGCCCGCCACGCCTGTGCCCAGCTGGGGCTAGCCCAGATGCGCATGCCCGGGTTCGGTAGGGTGTGGTTTCCAGAGAGAATTCCAGAGCCGGACGGATCAAACTTAGCTCCTGATACTAATCCAAACCAGCACTAGCTCGACTGACTCTGTTCACGAACCGAGCTCGCGCCCGCAGTGAGATTCCTCTCATGCAACAACTTGTGATCCCATGAGGGACCCACACTGGAGCAGTCCATTCCTGAAAGAATGTAATCTGTGGAAAGAATCCATGCTGGAGCAGTTCTTGAAGAGCTATCAATCCCTGGAGACTACGGGAAGGGCTCACATTGGAGAGGGCCATGAAGGACAGTCTCCTGTGGATGGGAAAGGGGGAATAATGAGAGGAAGAAAGAGATGCAGAGAAAAAGCATTATTTAACTGACCACAATCTCCTTTCTCTGCCCTCCTGTGCTGCTCAAGCAGAGGAAATAGAGAACCTGGGAGCTAAACTGAGTTTGAGAAAAAGGGAAAGGTGGTGGGGGGGTGTTTTCAGGTTTGTTCTTATTTCTTACCACCCTGATCTACCAACAGTTGGCAATAAATTAAATTAGTTTCACAAGATAGAGTTTGTTTTGCCTGTAATGGTAACTGGTGAGTGACATCTTATTCCTTACCTTTACCCATGATCTTTTTGTTGTATTTTCCCATTCTGTTGAGAAGGTGGTTGGTGGGCACCAAATATCCAGCCAAGGTTAACTCACAATGGGTATGCTTAAAAGGATGTTACTGGTCATCCAGTTCAGTCTCTGAAAATTCACAATATCTCACAGAAGATAACTTTTTAATCTTACCTTCAATGCCTCCAAAGATTTTGCAATAACTATTTCACAAGAGAAGTTTTCTGTACTGTGATTGTCCTTTTTCTCAGGAAGTTTTTGTAATAACCAAGATAAATTTATCCTTCTAACTCAGCCCATTACTCCTTGTTTTATGACTAATGTTCAATGTTACTAGCTCTGCCTTTCTCTCACATTATTGCTCTTTAGCTATTTATGTAGGATTATCATGTTCTTCCCTAAGTGTCACCTCTTTAAGCTAAATAATTGTAATTTCTTTAATCTTCACTCATAAGTTATGTTTTATGTAGAAATAAAACAAGACAGAGTTATGTGGGACTTGTGCCTTTTTCCAATTGCTAACATAGCTAAAATAATTTACACTTCTCTAAAGTTCTTCAGTTGACTTAAGAAAAGCATATTTCTTCTCCCAGAGAAGAGGAATGGCAACAGGAGAAAGGTCATAACACATTGATTCTGTGTCTACTTGACTTGTGATGGTTTTTGGGGAAAATGAAACAGCTTAAAACAGGAGCAGTAAAATATGATGTCTGGGCTTTACATTTCAATTTGTATTTTACCTTTCAACATATATTATCAGTGTTACATTTCATATAATTAGATTTTCTAACATTTGCAAAAAAAGAGCACTGATACTGTCTTACAGCATTTGATTTTTTCTGACTACACAAGGGGAAAAATATGTAGAGCAATAACTTTCTTAATATTTTTTTACTACAGAAATGAAAGGTCATATTCAACAGAACATGTGATACCAAAGAAATTTTATACTCGAAAAAGACACCAGTCCCTTGCAACCCCATGATTATCAGATTCTTCCCCATTTGTAATGGCAAATACTAAGCTTTAAAAAAACCCAATATGTACATACTAGCTATTACTCAGACTGTGTAGGAACAGTTTTCTCAAATAGAAGAATTGATATTGAGTTTTAAAATTTTGTCTTCAAGTGAACTGCAATGTGGTCTTGTGGCATGATAGCCATAAGCAGCACAAGTGTACTTAGTAAGCTCTTGAAGTTCACCAGTTCACTGCTGTTCATGCAATAACAATCCTGTTGGCTTAGAGGCTGCTCTTTAATGTGAACAAAACTTCAGTATGTATTGAATGTCAAGAAACTTATTTCAAAGGTACTCTAATATGCAAAGTTAAAACCATAAATGTATAAATTGCACCCAGAGAGACCAAATTGCAAGTCAATTGCAATTGAGACCAAATTGTCTTATTTGTGAGGAACAGCAAAGAGTTTCTACACTTCCATCCCCACTGCATAGTGGGTGGATGAGAGATGCTGAACAAAAAGCAAAAACAGGAGAGAGAGATTGTAATGAAAAACTTCCATGGATGCAGCCTCCATCCTTGTATGTTTTCTGGGCCTGACTGGACAAAGCTGGCATGATCTTATAAGTGACCTTACTTTAGGCAAGATATTGGACTAGGTGATCTCCTCAGTTTCATTCTAATGTTATCCTGTGATCCACCAAAACAAACAAGAACATCAGACACAAGCAGGTATTATGAGAAAGGCAGGGGATGAATGTGCCTCTCCAAACCACAGGCAAATGTACCTCTGATGATGCTGTTTTTCAAGAGGAGGTCTCTAGTGGTGAATTGAACAGTAGCACATAGATGGAAGAACCATGAAGAACAGACAGTTTAGTTTGGGGTATATCTAATATCTCTGTGCTCAGGTAGCAATGCAGAACCTGAGCTATGCTCTGAACTTTGCATTCTCCTTCCAAAATAGAAGATCTCCTTCATTCTTGCAGAATACAACAGCTTCTCCTCACTTGTCCCTTGCACTCTATCAAAGCCCACAAAATCAGATCTGTGGTGGGAGGAAGCTTCCACGTAATTCTTCTAGGCTAGCTTAAGGTGGACTTGATAATAAAATGTGTATGAATTTTATTTTAGAAAAATCATTGTAAAAAGCATTTGAAAAGGTCTCAGTTTTTCATATGCTGGCAGAAAAATGAGATTTCCTGTAGAAAAATAAGAGGGACTGTGTTTGATTTTTCAAACATTGCAAACTTTTCTACAGTCACTTAAGAAAGAAAACTGGCTGTGTATTTATCAGTCTGTTCAGTTTTAAACTTAGACTCCTAGAAGGTTAGAAATAGAGTTAAAAATACATTTCTTGGTAGCACATTCTTGTATTCACCACCTTGCTTGAGCTCATGAGGATAAATATAAGATTTTTTCCATCTGCGTCAATCCTATTAATGTTTTGCATCTTCTTATCTCATAATCTCTTTAAAAAAGAGAGATGCTGAATTCCTGTTACAACATTGCAATAAACTAGATTAAATCAATTAGGATGACATTTTTCTGTGAGTTTGATCCATTTAATATAAAGATCTCAGATTTGGTGTCACTATTTGAATAGTTTGAAATTTGATTATATTTTTTAAGCCAGGTTAATTTTTCAGAAATAAGTTGACATATGCAGAGCTCGGTTCTCAGTTGTTTAAAAACTGGTTGGCCTCAGCTAGGATTATTTCACATAGAAATTTATTCTTACAAGTCACATTATTTAAAAAGCCTAAAATATTATTGCATTTGCATAAAAATTGCTCAGAACATAACTTGTGTTTGGGGTTTTTTTCCCTTTGAAGTGGTTTTATACCAGTTTATCTTATATTTTTTAAGTGACTAAGCAAAATTAGAGTATTAAGAAGAGTAGAAATGTGTATTACAATATGGGATATTCATATTTATAGATAACACCATATTTTGAGATAATTAGAGTAGCAAAATCTCAGTTGTAATAATTATTATTATAATTATATTTATGCTCTCTATACATAATAAAGAGTTTTTCATATAGAAATGCTATTGTAAATTTCCTCAAGATGCTTAAAGTAAGATTTTAATAACTTGCATCTGTTGCTGAAGAATTACATTAAGAAGATTAGGAAAAAATATTTAAAGACAGCTGTGTGTGTCTGTGTGTGTACTTTCTTTAACATATTCAACAAAGAGGCATTCTATTATAGCTTTTCCTTGTATTTGTTCCTTTGCATAAGAAAACATCAAGGAACATGTATGTATTGTACCTATTTCTGATAGCAGTGGCAGATATTATCTTTCTTGTTAATAAACTCTTGGATAAGACAACACTCATCGACTCTGTGAGTTTGATACCATTTTCCAATGGTTATAACGTGGGAATTCAAGACTCAAATCCAAACAACTGAGGAAAGTGTTTAACTGGGAAGCTAATCTGACTTAATTGTGAAATCAGAAGCTAGCCTAGAGACAAAACAGTCCCAGATTGTGCAGTCCCAGATAATGCAGACATGGTACATCTCAAACTCTTCCAGGTACTTGCTCTCTACAGTACGTCCTCAGTTTTTACTAAAGCCTGCAGCTGCCTAGCCACAGATTTAGCCCTGTCTGTTTTCAAATTTCATATCCACGTCTTGACTACTTCATCCTGAGTGGCAATCTTATATTTCTTACATTTGGTAACACCAGTCTTCCTCTTTGTGCTTCAGTGTTTTCACGAGTTTAAACCCCAGCAATGTTATGCTGAGAACATTGGACAGCTTTATAATGCCTTCAGAGAGGAAGAAAGTTTTCTGTAAAAAACAGTTTGGGAGGAGAGAGAAATATTTTGCATGTATTACAAAAAAAAACCCAAAACCAAAACCAACCAAACAAACAAATCCCAAAGCCAAAAAACCACCCAACAAAAGCCCCAAGCAGTACAAGAGTAAAAAAGAAATTATAAAGAGCAAGAAACAGACAAAGGGTTTTCATATCTCATGTGTTGATATTACTTGGACATACATTTTTATTTACCACAATTATGTAAAATCTCTTTGATAACTGAGGGAATCATCGAATATTTTGGGTTGGAAAGGACTTGAAAGGCCATCTAGTCCAACCCCCCTGCAATAAGCAGGGACATCTTTGACTACATCAGTTTTCTTGGAGCCCTGTCCATCCTGACTTTGGCTGCTCCCAGGATGGGGCATCTATGACCTCTCTGGGCAATCTGTTCTGGTGTTTCAACACCCTCATTGTAAAAATTTACAGATACTTATCATGTTGCAAGAACTTTCTTTTGATTAATTTTGTACAACCTAGTACAACCTTTCAAATATTTTCTTTTTAGCCTCTGGAAATGTTGCCAGTACAGCTACACAGAATTTGACTTTATATTTTTAAATATATAATTTTTTTGCTTATTAAATAAATCAGAACTTGTTGATATTCTCTGTCCTTTCTATGATCAGAAGTGATTGATGGTAAAAACTCTGCTGATTTAGTGACACAGAAATACTTCCCTACTCCAATGAGATGAATTACTGTACAGTAGGAAGAGTTACAACCTAGACCTGACCCAGCAAGCAGTCTTTTTGTCATACTGAAAATTCCAGATTTCACCAAAGTCCGTGGCTTGGTTGGATTAGGGGAAAGTATCAGTCCCTAAAGATCAGTATTAAATTTTATTTCATATCTTTTTAATAACTCCTATGGAGTTATAAAATAGTACCCAAAAAGTTTTTTGAGTAAGAATGAAAAAATTCTTTTTTTCTTTGTTTAAATGAACATTAAACCAAATAATATATATTCAAAATTATTTGTCATTTTTCCTGTAATTAATAAAGAAATTAACATTTATATTTTGTTTTTTAAATCTGAAAGCAGGAAGTTCCAAACAAACACATTATTAAAAGTCAGAGATAGTGTTTGCCACAATAATTTTCACTGTAAAGTGAGCTTTCTGTCTCATGAGTCCAAAAACTGGTTCAAAACCAGTTTGGTAACAGCTCCTTTAGATTTTAAATATAATGTCATCCTTAAGAAAATATCTAGCAAATATCTAGTAGGGAATATTTTTGTGAGGTTATACTTAGGGCAGCTACTCGTCTTTGAATGAGACAGTTACACCTTAACAGAATACTGCAGAAAACACATCATTGTTAAACAACCAGCTCACAAAAAGTAGTTTTCTGTAGTCACTTCGACATTATTATTGGAAAAATATCCAGTGGATATCAGAATGTTTATAGTATGCCTTTTCCACTGTCTCCAACTGCAATACCTCTTCTTAAGGTCACTATTTCCCAGAACATTCTTAGGCTTATTTTTTGGCTTATACCATACCTTTCTCTGTCTTTCAAGACATCGTTTCACTTCCCATTGGGACTAATGTTAAACTTTCCCCTGCAAACTGAGATAGCATATCCAGTCTTTGGTGAATTTAAATTAAATGTGCTACCAATAGGCAAATACAGGAAGTTTATTTTGGTACAGTTAGGCAACAAATTAGTCTAAGCCAGGGTGACAGCCAGCAATATCTTTCAAAATCCTGTATGGAGATTCCTACTTATTCAGGACCCATTTAAGCAGAAAGCGCGTAGCACAGAAAAAGGATCCTCATGGCAAATAGGCCTTCAAGAAAAAGGAAAAGTCCTTTGGCAGAAGAACAGCTATTTAGTATTAAGTAGAGATGGGAGGCAACAGAAGGAAGCAGAGAGACATAAACCCTCACCTGCATTGAAAGGGAAGTGCTGACCTGTTTTAAAAAAAAAACAAACAAAAAAAAAAACCATGATGAAAGGCAACATACAGAAATGAAGGAAAGAACCCAGGTAGTACTGAAGAAGTGATGTTTTCTTGGCTTATTGTATTTTTTTCAGTAATCTGGCAGAAAAAGTAATGGTAATGTTACTGCTATTGAAAAATCATAACTTTGATGGACTGTATGCTGAGTAAGTTGTAGACAGTGCAAAAAAAGTGCAGAAAGAAAGTCTGGGAATAGAGACAAAAAAGAGACAACAGAGTTTTAATATGAAAAGATTCAAGCTACTGAAAGCAATACTGTTAAATTGAATTGAAGGAAGATAGTATGGCACAAATTGGACCTGTTTACTCTGTGGTACAGCTTATAAAACTCTGGAACAGTTCTTATATGTGCAGGTCTTGTCATGCATAAAAAAACCTAATAGTCTGTTTCTGTCTGTCTTTAGTGTAAGCATAAATGGAATATTAAATAAAGTTCCAGGCACTTGAGCACCAGAAAGATAGCAACAAAAAGTGGGATGTTTAGAGGGGTGCTGAAAAGAGAATAAAAAGTTGGAAGAATTAAAGAATGAATAAAAGCTTCAAGTACAAATTATTGATTTTTAGTGATATTTTGTATGTTTCCTTCTGGAAATCATGTTTGGTGTCATTGTTTGTTTTAAATATTTGCATGAGAATTAAGTGCAGCTTCATTGTTTTATATGATTTTATTACATATTTCTGGGCTATTTTTTGCTGTCAAAATAATCCAAACCTCATTCTGACACTGTTAGATGCAGCTTTTCTGAACTATTTCCACTATATGAGCCAATTTTATTTCATGTGTGCTTTTGCAGAAATGAGTAAACAATAGCAGTCTCACTTTGCAGATGATAGCATGTAGACAAATAAATCTGACTTTTATTGTGGTTCTCGTTTGTTTTTAATTAAAAAGAAAAGTAAAATAAAGAAAATAAGATGGAAGGACAAGATACCACTGAGGCTGTGTGGTAGAACACAGCAGGTTGCAAATCTTCCTTCTCTCCAAAGCTTTACCAAATACTTTTTAAATGTGACTTCTTTTATCTGTTACTATCTATAATCTTATTTTTCTTATTTTTTACAATAGGGATACTGCAATTTCTGCACCTCATTGGAATGATTGAATAAGATTTATATGCAAGTATAATGCACTGAAAAGTGGGGATGGGCAAAGCTTGCAAATTAGTGGATTGAATCTAACCTTTTGGAGGCTTGACTTTCACAAGTGTTAATTTCCTAGAATTTTTGCTTACATATATTTAGTTGATCTGCATCAGTTTCAGAGGGCTAGATGTTTTCATAGACAAGCAGGTGCTGTGAAAGCTCATAGGTGGTATTCACTTCCAGTGTTATAATTTGAACTCTACCAGTCTTTGCCTGCCTGCTTTCAAATGTGAGAACACTTTCAGTATTAACAAGAATATAAGAGATTAGGGAATGATGTACATTGTAGAAAATGTTATATTTGTTCATACCCTCCTTTTTCGTTGTGTTATCCAGTCAGATTCATGTAAAATTTAAAACTTTGCTTTCTAACAGTGGGGACAATGCCCCATTCCACAATCTTTTCATAAACAATGAAACTTACTCAGCATGAACACACTTCTGTAAGCCTAAGTTTCTGAATGGCAATAGACTGTTGTTCTTATTCCTGCCGAAGCCCAATTTACATCTGTGCCCATTTATACAGATGCTCATTTCCTTCCTCTGCAAATAACTATGAAGTTTAACTGGCAGGAACTGAAGGGAAGCAAGTCCCAGGTAAAGTTGACTCTTCAATTTACTAGTGCACCCACCTTACATTCTTTGCTTGCTGAAAAACAGAAATTACCCTGACCTGGACATAGAGAGAAATTGGGTTTTCTTCAAGTTAATCAGTCACCGTGATAAAGAAAGTAGAATAATTTACAACTGCTAACTCTCGTTTTTTTCATGTAAATATTTGAAAGACAAAGAAGATTCCCATTTCTGCTTTGCATCTCTTTAGGGAAGAGAAACTGAGAATCTGTTAGAAGGCCCATCTCACTGTGAATACCTTTTGGATTTCAGGGCAGTGGGTTGATGGGGTCTGAAATCTGATTTTTTAAATACTTGTTTTTTGTGGGAGTAGTGATAACATTATATAAAACCTTGAGGTTTATCCTAGGGTTTTTGACAGAAAAGGGAGTAAATTATATTATTCCTGTTGTTGAAAATTTATGTAAAATTTAAGTGTTTGTGTCAACAGTAACTCAGTAGCTGTAAGTTTATTAGAAGACTGCGATTTCACAACTTCTAAAGCTAAGTGTGAAATGTCATGAAGGGAAATATTCCAGTGTCCCACACATTATCTCAGTATTTCTACTTCTCTCCTTTTCTAATTTGTGGTAGAACTACAGTTTATAGTACAGTTTATAGGTTATTCTCAAATCAATGAATTTCCCAATACACCTGGAAGAAAAAACAGAACAAACCAAAGAAAAATCCAAACGCCAAAGAAATTCCAAGGACAAAAAAAAAATCCACAAAATACCACAGGTACCACAGAAGAACAGCAGGATGTTGTGTGCAGGAAGAGGCCAGAATCACCACCTCTGCTTCAGTCTGACTAAGTGTGCTGAAAAATTATGGTGCTGCACAGGAGTATTTCAAAATATAAATATTAAAAAGTTTCAACATTTTAACAATTATATTTTTATTCACAAATTGTTAATGCTGGGCGTTTTTCTGTTTTTTTTTTTTTTATAAGAATGGCTATTTAGAATAGTCAATTTATAATTATATTAGCTAGAGATAAACTTATTTTTCACACAAATTTGAACAGGGAATATACTTTAGTGGCTTAATGTAACACCAATTAATATAACTTATGACACAGGTAAAAAGCATCAAGATGCACTTATTATTGTTTTGATGAAATATCATGTCTTACTACTAGAAATAATGTGAAAGCAATAGTTTTATTGGATATGAAGAGAAGGACAGACAAACATTTCTTACAGTAGTGGTAATGAAAAAATATAGAAACATAATCAAGTTGCAGCAGCCCAAAGTAATTTCCTAGTGACAGAGCAACCATAGCTACATACTACTAGCTCACCACAACTGAGGTAATACAGTTTGGTTTAAATAGCCATAAAAACACTTCAATGAATTATGCCTTGCAGCTGAACAGGCATAACAGCACCTTTGCTGTCATTCATGGCAGCTCAGCAGACAGGTCATAACTCCTCATCATCTTTTAAAAGCTGGATGCTTCACCTTTGAGAATGAAATGTGTTAATGCTGAGAATCTACAGAAGTTCCTACCTGCAGTTATTTGAAAGAAGGGTGTAACAAATTCTGGCTGAATTAGTTATTACTGTATTATTTATGAACAGTTACAGATGGTAAGCACAAAAAATATAATTTTGAAATCTTTGTTATGAGCTTCCAGTGATTTCTGTGGGGAAAGGAAGGGGTCAGATATAATAATTCTGTGAATTTTAAAAACTCAGAGATTATCTAACATAGTAAATGCAGAGTTGGAATGTGTATTCTCTGAAACACAGATTGTCTTTAAGGCTTTGCCTCTGTTGTGTATACGACCCTTGACAGAGAGTGAAACTCATAGAATATTGCTTTTATTATAGTTTTGTGGAGGTGCAGTCTGGGGTTAGGGAAAACTCTTCTCTTGAGAAGAAAAAAAAAAGAGGAAAAACTAAGTGTGATGACCTTTCGTCTATCTTTCAAATTCCTGCTATTACTACAAATCTCTTAAGAAATACCCAGCAGTGCATCAGTATAGGGGAGGAAAAAAGAAAAAATAGGACAAAAAAAACCTCATTACAAATAAATCACACCAGCTTTAGTACAAAATAAGGTATTTCCATACTTACATCATTGTGGGAAATGCAACAATAGTGTGATAAAGGTATGTAATTTTAAATTGGCTATTCAAATATATCACCTTCCAAAATAGAGATGTTAAATTATAGCAATGCGTTTAAATATATAAATTAAGGAAAATATGGAAAGCCATATCAAGAATGAATATACAGTAATACTGAATGTGAAAATATGGTACTAAACAAGGTGTTGGTTTTAAACCAAAACTGAAATTGTATGGCCTAGACCACATTTAGAACCTTATGTAAGAGACTGTATGTTTTAAACACTGGTGACCAAGGAACTTTCATTTGTGCTTTTTCAAGTACATTTATTTGTGATCAAATTTTAAGTATATGGTTTCTTTGTGACAAATACACGTAGCATAAAGTTCATGGATATCTATGATCATAATGACAAATGTCTATTTTTTCACATATCTAAATTTCTGTGAGTTCATAAAGAAGTGCCTGTATTTGTCCAAAGCCTCTATTTAGATAGATAGAACTGATATTAATGGAACAGTTAGCTAAATTCTGCCTAGAATCTTTTGTTGGGCATATAACTGGTAATTCATAGAAATCAGCAATAACTGCTGAGATACTTTTCTCAGAGTTTCTGAAAGAGCTGCCTGCTGATGAAAAAGCTTATAGTAAAGGATTACAATGTCTTCTTGCACAGCCAAAAGAGGGAGACTATGCACAATATCAAGCATTTTTCTGGTCAGTCAGAAAATGGCTGATCTAGGCTGATCCTAATGGCTTAGCTGATCCAAATATTTATGGAAAGGAGCATAGGGAAAGAGACATTCTCCCAACAAGGACCTCAATTATACTAAAAACACATCATGAAGCCAATCACCACACTAGAATAAAAAGTGTTCTTTGCTTGTTTGAGAAGACCAGGGTAGAAAAGTGCCCATCATTACACTGACCTGAAGCTGCCTGGGAGACCCCAGCAAGTGCCAGGCTGATGCTGCAGCAGCTGCAATGGGGAGGAGGAGCTGAGCCTATGGAGAGGAGAAGATGGGTCAGAAAATCTCATGATGTTGAGACATTTTCTAGCTTCATTTGCAGTGCTTGGTTCTAGCACCAGTAAAAACAGATAATGGGCGAGGGTACTTTAAAAGCCATGTTAACAAAGCAGAAAGGGGGAAGCATTGGATACACCCTCCATGAACGCTTACAAAAAGTGCTCTATGTCTTAAACTTTCTAAACTGAGCAGAAAATTATGTGACCTCAAAAGAAAAATGCTTTGGAAAGGCATAAAGTATACAGCAAGAGAAAGCTTGTATTCCTTAACACTTATTTATGGGAAGGGCCATTTCTGCTAATAACCTGGAAGCCAGGGTATTCTTGTGTTTCCACAGATTCTGGACATTGCTGGATCCCAGCAAGATATGTGAGGCCAGCCTCAAAGCAAAAGGACTAATATTCCTTCTGGCCATCTGTGCAGCTGTTGATTTTTTTTGCTTCTTGCTGATGGATATGGTTGTGATGACTTGTGTTGTGTGAACCTAAGAATTTGAAGTTGAAAAGGGTTGGAAACTTTTTGCAGAACTGTTAAGGGAAATTATTATGTTGGGACGTTTCATTTTGTTGATTTTTGTTTACCTTTGTATTGACTTGTGCAATTGATAAGTTTGCTAAAACAAGAAAAGGGGAGATGTGGGTAGTAGCAAAGTTAATGTGGGTGATAAGAAAGGAATGTGCTAATGAACTTACTTTATTGGAGGGATGATGGAAAACTACAGAAAAACAGTGAAAAAAATACTGCAACCTTGGTGGGAGGATCTTTCTAGGTATGCCCAGGGAAAAGGCTTAGAGTACAAATGGACCCCCAGATCAATAAACTTCTGTCTCAGTTTGTCTCAGCGAGGGAAACTTGTGAGTCTGTGAATAGTACGGCACAGTCCAGGACAATGACCACAACAAATTTGTAATTTCGGTTCTTCCTAGAGATGTGTCTTATTTTACTTACTTATGTTACACAGATGGGTTCAAATCAGGATAGAAGGACAGTTGTATCATTAGAGAAAAGGTGTAGATACTGCCCAGTTTTTATGTAACAAATTAAAATGGATTATTGGTGGATTATTCATTTAATAAATTATTTGGACAAGTAGAGTGTGAGAATACTAATTGGGCTAGCCCTAAAAATGGTGTATTCTCTTTTGACAGTAATAATTTCTTAGCTATAAGTTGCTGGTGACTTTTGGTTTGTATTAGTCCCTGATAGTCCCAATCATCTTGCTAAAATTTATGTAGTTTGTGAAAGTCTAAATTCATTTGGATCCTTTTTCTGATAACTCCTTTTAGTTTCTATGCAAGTAACAGACCAGACTGGCTTTCCTACAAAACATGCTGTTTGAACCCTTTTCTCTTTAGCTGCAAATATCACTCCTATTTGGACTTTAGTCATCTTCCTTTGTTGATATGTGTGTTCCCTGCCTGAGCTGTGGTAGGCAATGGGGCAGGAACCCTGTGCTGTTGGGTTTGAATGGCCCCATCCTTGTCCTGAAGGCTGCAGCCCTTCTGCCTTCAGTCTATGCAAAGGAGATAGGCTGCTCATGAATAGGATGTTGGAATTCTCTCAGTGAGAGAATAAAAAATACCTTGGCACAGGACTGTTTGGTAATTCCTGTGAAAAAGTAAGTTGGAGGAATGTGAGAGAAGCTGACATCATTTGAAAGAGAACAGAAGGCTGTTACACATAAAGTAAGCCCCTTGTCACTAGACACTGAGCAGCCATCTCTTCCTACTACTTTCCTAGACTTTATGAAGGCTGCCTCCACCAGGCACCAGCAACCCCTTATAGTGTGGGTTTTTTTCTATTTATCTTTTACTAGATAATGAAGCAGTAAATAACTTGCCTTGCCAGCATCCTCCTTTCAATGTTTCTTCCTGACTTCACACTGCAGCCCCTGTACACTATGCTCTTTCCAGCAGCCTGCTTAAGTGCAGGCCTAGGAGGTTTTCTGAGGATTAATGAGGCAGCAGAGAAAGCCACATACTAACATTTAGAGGAGGTCAAGAAGATCATAGAGGACAAAGTCCTAAAGGAATAATGTGTATGTCTCATGTGCAGAACACTTGTGGTTGATCATCAATAAAGCAGTCTCCATGCAAAGGCTCACAAAGAGGTCAGTCTGCATTGCTCCTTGTAGAAAAGAGAGAGAAAAGAGGTGTAGGAAGCTGAATTTCAGCTCTCTGTGGTGTTTTTCTTAAAAAACTGCTTTGCCTCTGCTCTGAGTTTACTACATCATAGAGAGGGTTGATGTTATCTAAAAATGGATTATGAAGAATAGTTAAATGGCAGACATTATTTTTTTCTGAGAATGACATAAGAACAGAAAAAAAGCTCAGGAGCCTGAGCATCATCTGTTTCAGTCTATTTATCTACTTCCGTTGGACCAAACAACTTATTAATAAAGAGTCTTAGATAATTAAAGCTCATAAAATGAATCTCCCTGCCCCAAGACACCTCTTTTTCTGAAATCTATAATAGTTTGTAAGCTTTTGACCCCTGATAGCCTCATTTCTTTTTCTTTTTAGGGGACAAAGCAAATAAACACTTGAACTAAAAGCAAACAAGAGCGAGCTTGTCCTTAAACTAACAAAGAGCGAGTAGTTTATGACTGCATATAATGTACAGGGCTTACTAAGCTACTATAATTTATAACCTTGGATTCAGATTATCTGTCTATCATTTTGCTAAATCAACTAATGTGTGTTTTAACTTTCTCCTAGGGTTGTAAAAATGTAAGCTCAGTTGACTTTTTATTTGACTACTGATCAGGTTAACAGTACAAGATGAATCTTCCTGTCTGCAATGCTTAGCAGCCTTACAGTTTTGTCCAAGACAAATGTTAAATGTAATTTGAAGGTCAGTGGAAGTGATGCAGTAGTTTCAGGGAAACACTTTATATCACTTTACTTTTAAGTAGTCGACTTTGAGATGAAACTGAAAGAGATGTAAGAAATTGATTGCAGAGATGAAGAACAGAATATGTAATATTAGCAGAACCACCCTTAACAGGCTACATATGAAGCTTGTGGTACACAGTTCTCTTAACAAATTTAAGCAATTAGAGACACAGAGTAACCTTCTGTATGCTGCAGTTTCCACAATATATTGGATAAGGGAAGAAACTGATATTTTAGTCAAGTTCAAAGCATTATTCTTTATGACCTGTGTAGAGAGTGTGCACTGTCCACATATTTAGAGTAATTTTTCCTTTCTTTTCTAGTCTGCATGTCCATATGGATTTAATTTTAATTGTTTATGCTCCCTTTTTCCCATGGAGTCTTTTTGCTGTACCACCATGAGCTCTTTCCCCAAAAATTTACATTTTACATCATTGACACCTATATCCAGGTTCTGCTTTTATTACAGCTCCTGTTTTGGTGTAATACTCTCTCACTGTGAAGGTAACACTGATAACTACTTGGAGTGTAGTTTACAAAGCAGTGAATTCTCTTTTTTAAAAATCTAGGTTGTAGTTCTGTAGTTTGCATTTGAAAATGTCCTGTATGGCAATAGGAAAAACTTTATTAAAGTCTGTTACATTTTCTGCTCTGGCAGGTAGCATCTTGGAGAAAATAGGACTCTTGCAGAACCATCTGAACTTTGACAAAACTGTACTTTTTATTCTGTCTCAACATACATAGACTAATAATTCCTTCTGTCCTAGTTCCTCAAGGTAGATGCCATGACCTGTTGTTTTTTTTACACACCTTCCTACTACTCTACTTCTTGCTTCCTGATAGATGATACAGAATGACATATTCTCGTTTTTTAAAGCTACCTGTCTTCTATGAACTTCTGAAGAAATCACTATTCTTTTTTTATGTCTCTTTCATTAGATTTTTTTGAAAACATTTAAGGATCAATTTATCAGACTGTTACGGCTTAGAATAAATCCATTTATCTAAATATTCTTTACTCTACTTCTTTCAAATTCTCCCTGAAATATTTATTCTCATGATAAAGCTCACTGTGTGAAACATCTTGTCAAAACTACCTTTTTCATTCTTTTCTTTAATGAAAAAAATCAAAGAAGGTATTATATTTATTCTGCACATACTCTTTTTATTGCTCTCCTTTCCTGTTGGGTAAGAGATGTCCTACCTTTTGATTTCTATTTCTATTGTGTTTATAAAGTTTCTTCTTTCTGTGTCTTATTTTATAGCTAACCTTTCTGATTATTTTTGTGTTTTATTTTTCTGTCATTCTTTCATACTTAACCTTTGGCAACAGTATTTTGGTCAATCTGCTTTTTTTCCCATTTTTTCCCCTTAGCATTGATGCATTTCTGATTAGATTAGTAGTTTATTGAATTACTCAGTAGTCTTTGAATTACTCAGATTTCTGTCCTTTAATACTGTCACTTTCAGGATCTGCCAGTGCACTTCTGTAACAACTTAATAGACATAAAATACACTTTCAGATACGTAAAACACTTTTTCATTGTTCCCCCACCCACTCCCTTCAAATCATGTTCTGTTTTTGTGAAAGTTTCTGTCTTTATTTCCATGGTGTGTCCTTTGCTGATCAAAACTGAGCCAATCAGCAACACCAGTGGTATGTCTGTGGTAACATATTTAAGAAAAGGAAGAAAAATCTGTGTAGCAGGTGTGGGAGAGGTGTGATAAAATGAGAGGTAAACAACGCTACAGACTCTGAGGTCAATAAAGAAGGAGAGGGAGGAGATGCTTCAGGCCTCAAAGAGGAAATATCCAGGTTGCCTGTGGTAAAGATCATAGTGACAGATTTTCCCCTTGGAACCCACAGAGGACCATGGTGGAGGAAATATCCACACTGTAGACTGTGGAGGACCCTATGCAAGAGTAGGTGGGTAACCCTGACAGCAGCTGCAGTCCTTGGAGATGCCACATTGTAGTAGGCTCCTGGCAGGCCCTGTGGCCATAGAGAAGGTTTTGTGGAAGGACAAGTGACCTCATGGGGAACCCATATTGGAACAGTCTGTTCCTGAATGGAATCCTTTTCCATGGAAAGGACACATTCTGAAGCAGGTTTTGGTAGGTCAAGGAAAGGACCCATATTGGAGAATACCATGGACTGCATTGGAGCAGGGGGTGCACCACTTCTGGGGGGATGAAGTAGAAGAATTAGGAGTGCAGTTGAACCTGGGAAAAAGAGAGTGGCAAGAGGATTATGGTGGTTTGGGGTTTTTGTTCTTTTGGTTTGGGGGCTTTTGGGGTTTTTTTTATTGTCTATTGGTTTTTAATTTTCCTGCTCTTTTTTCAAAGGGCAAAAATAAAAATAATTTCCTCAAGTCAAATCTATGTTGCCTGTGACATCAATGTTGTAACTGATGTATAATCACCCCATCTTAACTCAGTCCATGACATTTTCATTGTATTTTGTCTCCCTGTCCTGTAGAGAAGGGTACTGAAAAAACATCTTGGTGGGCACCTGGCAACCAGACAAGATTAAACCACCACAATAGAACAATGTTGTAGAAGTTTTTGGCTTTGGGGACATTTTTTTCTTGTTGGAACTTTCATGTCTTGCCAGTGGTTCTGCTGCATGGAATATTATCTTTGAAAAGATGACAACTATGAACTATTTATGAAGTTGCATGTTAATCTTACTGCATGTGTAGAAGACTGCCAAATCTTGTATGCTCAAGATGAATATCAGCTGTATTCTCATCTCTGAGTTACAGCACTAGAGGACTGTCATCACTTCAGTCTTCTGTGAAGAAGATACATGACTGTAGTACATGTAGTACTGTACAAGACTGTACATTACTCTAGTAATTAGTAAAATAACTTATAATGAAGATTAAATAAGGCATGGTCAAAATGCATCATTGGCAATGTATCTTTAATATTTTTTACTTAGTTCCAATTAGGCTTCAGGCTGACTGGGCTCCTTGTCAGATAAAATTCACTCCCTCAGAAGGGCACCTTTAACTATCTAATTCTTCATTTTCTGATGAAATCCATCAACATTGAGACAGTCTCTGTCACCTGGCAGTTCTGGTCATTTCTTTTCTTTTGGTCTTAGCACCAAACATCAGTCCTTAACTTGAAGAACAGGGGACTGGATGAGGCGACCAAACATTTCTCTTATGTATGAAGTAGCTGTTACCTCCCTTCCTGCCTTCAGGAGAGATGATTCCTTCCCACAAAGCTACTAATACCCTCTTGAAACAGATATTGCTGTCTATCTCTATTTGATTAAATCTTCAGAGTTCTAGACAGTGGAATTACCACAAGCTGAACAAGTGTAACTTCCTCTTCACCTGTTCCACTGTACTTTGTGCATTTAGCCTGTGTGTATTTTGGTTTGCTCTTTTTGTGTGTGTTGTTGGGTATTTTGTTTCTGTTTTGTGTTTCTTTTCTGTTGTTGCTCATTTGCTATTGGGTGTGGGGAGCTCAGGGTTGTTGTTGTTTTTTTACCTTAGTGGCAAAACAAATTCTCTTCCTTTCAGGTTAATTTCCCAGTTCTCTGCCTGAGCTATATCCACATGTTCAGCAGTAGAGCAAGAGCTTGCAGCAGTATTGGATGTGCTTTCATTCTAGACTACTTACTCAAAAAACCCCATCATAGATCTGCGTGTGGCCTGCTGAAAAAAAAAAAAAAAGCGCCATTTACAAAAAGTGTCTAGAGCTGGTTTTGGTATATACCTGAAATTCAGCAAGCCTCTAAAGTTCAGCCACTGTTGTTTCAAGGAAAAAAATCTTTAAGCTTCTTTAAAAACTCTAATCCCAATGTTAACAATTAATCTAAATTTGGTAATTTTTTGTTGCTGTGGTTATTTTGTATTTTGGAGTTTATTGTGGGTTTTATTTTGTCTTGTTTTTTTTCTCTGAAACGTGTTTTCTGTGCTCTTGGAAAAAAATTCTGTATTGCTTATGCTATGATCATATTTTGCCCATATTGGTTTATGATTTGAAAAGTTACCATAGCTTACAGCTGGACTGCCTGACTCAGAGTTTAAATACAACAGCTGTTACTGCATGTCAGGAACACTCTTGATGATGTACTTGTCTGTCTTAATAAACATGTTCATTTGAAACTGTCACTGCAAGATGCTGTGATTGATTACAGCTTGAGTTTCACTAGCTATAACCAGAGCTATACAACAAAATGGCTAGACAAAAACTGTGACATCTCAGTTTTAATTTGTTTTGTTACATTATTTTAATGGTTGTCTGAAAATTACTTGTTTTAGTAGTATTTCATGGCAATCTGAAGTTAATATTACTCAGATTTTTAAATATATATGGAAGTTTTTATGGCTGGAAGAAGACACCTGTGAAACTTCAAGAATATAATGGTAGTGATTTTCTTATTCTCTTTTAGGACTAAAGTTAATTTTCTTTCCTACATCTTCCAGGACTCCTGATCATACAACCAGTTCAGGATAACCTTGTACACTGCGTTTATTTTTCACAATAAGACACTTGGGGAGCTCTCCATTTAAGAAAAAACCCAACAAACTATGGTTATAGAGAGTTCAAAGCAATCAGTCTAAACAAATCTAGTTTCATTATTTGATGATTTGTCCCTATCCATCTATACTTTTCATTTATGATTCAGGGGAACAGAATACTCCAGTGAACTGAGACTTTTGCAGAGAGAAATGGTTTAGCAATGGGATAGAAATGATCAGTGGGGAAAGGATGAAATGGTTAACAGAACCAATTAGAACTGAGAGTAGTGGTGAATTTTCAAATGAAGATTTTTAAAAAATAATCACACAGACAAAAAAGCCCTTTACTTCTGGCTGAAATATATAGGTATATGAAACCCAGATGAGAAACCTTTACTGAAAAAATATACATAATAAGACACAAGAGAAATACTATCATCACTTCTGTGTGTAAAGAATATCCAAAGTTTTAAAATTAGACTGAAATTTATTTGGACAGAAAAATAGATTTTAAAAATGTAGAGGAACAAAAATTATTTTGATTGTTCCACTTTAATAAACAATTTTAACAGCTAATCTTATGACAGTAGTAGACTAAATAGTCAAGTTCTTATTAAAGTTTTATATCTGCTAGAATTACTGTTATTCATTATTGCTGTTTTTCAAATATTTTAATTCCTTAACTATTTTTGAAATTAATTAGGTTTTGTGCTGTTTCTTTTCTTTCCATCTCAAGTTATACTTCAATTTATCTTTCGATAATGCCTACAGACTTCTTGGCTTGCTGTTGTAGAAATAAAAAAGTCTCATTATTTCAATGTAACCCGATGCACTGCTTGCCAGGCAACAGTTATAATAACTCAACAATCAAACTTGCTGAAAACTGTGTTCTTTGATCAGCAGTTCAAGAGGACCTGAAAAACTTAAACTCAGAAATGTACATGCAAATGAAAAACAAGGAATAGAACGGGAAGTTTGTATTTTTCAAGATATTTTTTCAGAACTGAAAATAAGTGTAAAAAGAAAATCTCCAATAAAATGACACTGGTTTGGGGGTTGGGAACAAGGCTGAGGAAAACAGATAATCCAGTAGAAATTTGATAATTCAGTAGAAAGTAAAGATTAGAGGCCAAAGAAGGAAGGCAGTATTTGTATGGAATCAAAATGCAACAATCCAGGGTCACTTCATTGCAAGTGAAACACTGTGGCTGATTCACATTGCAAGTGAAACACAAAGCCTTACAAAGGCAGAGGAAGAGCTATCAAGAGAGATGAGGTGCTCAATTCTCACCCTCCCTCAGCACACCATAGAATCATAGAATCATAGAATAGGCTGGGTTGGAAGGGACCTCAGAGATCATCAAGTCCAACCCTTGATCCACTCCCACTGCAGTTCCCAGCCCATGGCACTCAGTGCCACATCCAGTCTCTTTTTAAATATCTCCAGGGACGGAGAATCCACCACTTCCCTGGGCAGCCCATTCCAGTGCTTGATCACCCTCTCAGTAAAGAAATTCTTTCTAATGTCCAACCTAAACCTCCCCTGGCAGAGGGATGCCTCTGAGTCCCAGAACTGGAGAGAGACAGGGGCAGGTGAAGGGCAGACAAGAAGGCTGCTGCAGCCACGTGTACCAATACCTGGGCCATGCCTGTCAGACTGGTCTAATGGAAAACCTATTGTCTTTATACCCATAAAATTCCTTTATCTGTACTGGTTTGTACTACAGCAATCATTTTTGTCCTCTGAGCTGAACTAGGGATTGAAATTCAAGATTTTTTTATTGACTTGGACTACAAGATTGCTAGGTCTGTGCAGTGACCATGTCTTCACAGCTATGAATCACAGAAATGCTCTATCACCAGCCATTTTTTTTAAAAAAATCCAAGATGTGTTCCTCTTTCTGTAAATTTAGAGAATTTTACTTCTTTCAAGGTTTATTATCTAAAACAGTTTAAAATGGCCTAACTCTTTAAGGCTTTCAAAGTGTCTAATTACTTCTGAAAATTTTGGCTCAAATATTTGAACAGTAAAAACAATCTTAAAAATCTTTTTTCATACCTCTACAGAATAAAAATTTCATTAGGTGTTTACATATAATACTGGTGTGTCATCTTTTTTTCAGATGTGAAAGAGATAAAATTGAAAGAAAAAAACATTGCTTATAGTTATGTGAGAAAAATTAGAGCAAAAGTACTTAATTAAGTTAGTTTATCACCAGGTAAGTTATAAATACAGGAAGATGGATAAAGACCTAGAAAATAAAATATCAAAATCCAACAGGATAGCAAAGTTTTTCTGAAAATATTTTTATTGAGCTTTCAATACTATTTCATTGAATATATTAACTGTTCTCAGTTTGTACCAGTACATCAAACTAGAAGCAAAATCTATGATAACATAACATTACTGCTAAATGACAGTCATTTTCCTCTGCTCTTTTTAAGTAGAGTACAATAAGGGTCAATTACACAAAAGGGTTTCTAGAAGAAAGTACTGTGACATTTTATCATAGGTCTAAGTGACGTATCACAAAAGTGGTAGACATCCATCCCTTGACAATGATGAGTAGAAAAAAAGATATAATGTCAGACCAGTTTTTTTCTTACATGAGCTCTAGGAACAAAGAGTAAGAGGATCATATGTCTCTGCTCCTGTGAAAATTATGCACAAATCCACCACAGGCTCAAGCTCACATCTGAAATGGCAAGCTATGTAAAATTTTATTTTACATATATATATGTATATATGTAATATTCACATATTGCATATTATTTTTATTTATTATTTCTTTAAAAAGGAAATTTTATTTTCTTTTTTCTGGTGTGACCAGTTTGAAAGATGATTGGAGAGCCTCTGCTTCATGTTAAGCATATGTCTTCTGCCAAATACAGGCTAGCAGACATGTAGAAAATAATGTCTAATCCACAGTGTTTTATAGAATCACAGAATAGTTGCAATTGGAAAAGACCTCTAAGATCACCATGTCTAACTATCAATATTCCTCCTGAGCAAAATATATATATATTAATATCTGTATCACCTCTCTTGGATAACTAAAGTGTGATTCAGAAATACAAAATGGGAACAGAACTGAAATTCTCTTAAAAAGCTATGATGTCCATTAGCTATTTCTAGAGCCAAAGTGTTTGCATTATCAAACCTGGTAACATTCTTGTTTAGAATATACCTTATTCTGGGACTCTGTTTTGATATGAGCAGTTCTTGCATTCTGCAAAATCCCTAGATATGCTGCTTTAGTCTTTTACATCTTGCAGAGCTATATGCAGATCCTCTGTGTCTGGCACTGCCACAGAAAAAGAAATAACATATTAAAGACTATATCTGCATGCTTAGGCCAGTCAAAATTAACATGCAAATGTTTCATCAATACAAGAGCTAGACACCAAATTAATGCTAAGCCCAAATATGCTGAACTCTAAAACAATTCAGGATGCTATGCATACATATGTTCATTCTCTTCTTACGATAAGTTTTTACTATGCAGAAATTTCATTCTCTTCTGAGAAAAATGAGCTGTCAGACAAAGCAGAATGCAGAACAGTCTGCTTGGAAAATTTTGCTAAATGCAGCCAGTCTACACTGCTGCTGCAGTTCATTTGCTCTATTTTAAGGAAACGGGAACAGAAAATGGGAAAGAACCAGGGCTCTGGTTTCTGCTTTTCCCAGATGACCTGAAGGAAGTTGAAGCATGAGCTCAACAAGTCCTCTGTGCTGTCTTCTGTAAGCTAGGGAATACCACTCAGTATTCTAGAACAAACTTAAGAGGAATGGTTGAAGATTTAAAAACAAGCAAACAAACAAAAAAACTACAAAACAACACAACTTCAGTCTGCAAGTAGATGAGATCAGAAAGGATCAAGGAAGAGCCAAAAAGGACCCAGCAGAAAACTTAAATTCCTATGTGCTATCTAGGAAATGTATGCATTCATTACAAAATGGGTTTCAAGTGAGAAAACCAAAATAAAGAAGCAGAAGAAAACAGCAATCGCATAGACTCTTAAAGGAAGGAAAATTCCCTCCTGGCCTGGCTATACTGGCAAATTCATTTGCCTCCAGAAGGTGAGCAAAGCCCACTAAATAAATAACTGAAATGTCACTACTGCACAAAAGCATTTGATTTGTAAGTGCTGCAACATATAATACTTCAGAGAAAAGTAAAAGAATATTCCCATCCAATAAAACAATAAAATAGCACAGAGGACAAATTTGATAGTGCTTTGGCATCCAGAGTTTAACTACATGTGAAGGAAAGACAAAAGTATGGTGAAGGAGGAAAATATTTGGGTCTGTTTACTGAATCTCCACAGTGGTTTCATTCAATAAACTTTTCTGTATTCCTGTTTTTGAAAAGTATGTTTTCAATGCCACAGAATCATAAATAGAAATACTATATCAGAGCAAAAAAAAGCACAGCTACCCTAGTGGAACTAGTCTAATTTTTTCAGTGCCAATTTTTCTCTTTCATATACTGTCTATCATATTTTTTCTGCAACTGAATGGCTTTTCTGAGTTCCTTGAGAAAATTGTTCTGTGGATTAATAACTGCTGCTATCGAGCATTTTTTTTTAAATTTCCTTTCAAATGTTTTGAGGTTTGGGTGGTTTGTGGGTTTTTTTGTTTGCTTGTTGGGTTGGGGCTTTTTGGGGTTTTTTTAAGCTTTAGGATTCTGGGGGTTGGGTTTTTTTGGTTGTTTTTGTTTTGTTTTGTGTTTTCAAATGTTTATTATTCCTTGAAATTCTTGCATGCTTTTGTATATCTCTCTTCCTTCTCAGTATTTTCCTCTTAGACTTTTTGCTGAATGTTTCCTTGGACATAATTTAACCGTGTGCTTGGTTCTCCTGGACTTTCTCTTCAAGCCAGCAACTCTAGCCTCCTAAATAATACTTTGTACTGTTTAGTCTTTCATAATTCTCTATAATTATTACAGAATTAAATCTTCTGAACTAAACATAGACAAAGTAATTAATAATTTGTTGTTCATCTTCTCTCAGTGCACACTAGGATGTTTCTTGTTTAGTTAATTAGTCTTGGCTTAGCTTTATGGAGTTGGTTCTTACCTCACTTTTCCATGCAACAGAACACCAGTTATGTCAGCTTTAAAAAGGTTTCCTATCTATGTATATAAATATAACAGATAATTAATTTAATACCAACAATTTTTAGTTTCTCTCTCTACTTCCTTTTATTTGAAAATCCAATGTATTATTAGATTGTTTAATCCATTATATGTATTTCTTATTTTGTGTCATATTTTTCTGTTGTTAACTATATTTTTTGTCCCTTGAAACCAACGTACATGAAAACAAATACTCTCTTGCTGCACCTCTTTTGCTTAGTCATTTAACGAAGACACAATAATTCACAGCCATTAAACATTTACTTTGAGTTATCATTTTTTGATCCCCATATGTTGTCACTCAGCTAAGTTCTTATAATGGGACTCTATTCTCATAATAGTCACATGAAAATCGTTAGAAGTAGAGGCCTCAATATTTAAATCTAAATAGATAATGGCCAGAGGTAGGTTGTTTTTTTTTTATTCAATGGGTCATTTTATGTTGTTATCATAAAAAAAAAAAAAAAAATTAAGCTTGCTGTGCAAGTTGTATCATCAAGTGTGCAAGAAGTAGCAAACAGAGAGAAACTTTTCATTCTGGACATTATCCTGGTTTTTTTTTAATGGTAAATTATCTTTCAGAAAGTGATGTTGCACCATAACTGTACAGAGAAAAAACGTAAGATCAGGCTTAATGCTGCATGTCACAGAGATTTCCAGTGTATCTGCAAGACAAAATGGACTGGCTTTTGTTGGCAACAAAATTTTACTACATCATCCAGTTTAAATATGTTAATAGAGCAATAGCTAAGCTGTTTGCCACTCTACTGATTTACTGCTCCAGTTATTGCCATGGAACAGCAGTGTATTCATTCAATGATTTCTCCCAACATGTTCAAAAGTTCTCAGCTTCTCTGTGAGTGTATATTTCAGAGTAATAAATACAAAGTGACTAAAAACACTTACAGATGTAGTCTAAGCCAAATGTTAATATTATTTACCGTGGAAGGTAACTTCATATTGCAGCAGTTTTCCCAAGGCCCCTCATGAGCCATTGCCTGACTAAAAAATTACGCATCTTCAAATTATAAATAAGATTAAAAGCAAAGCACAAAGAATGAATGGAAAAATACTTTGGTAAAAAACTGTCCTGTCAGACCAACAAAGTTCCAAAAATCGTTTTGCTAATAATCTTACTTTCATATCACTAAGACAATTTATAACTCTCAAACTGTAAAAAGTAAGGTCAGGAATTAGGAAATTATACTATTTATTTAAAAGGAGAATACTTTTTTCTCCCTAGGTTTGACCTAATGACAATAAAATATTGGTTGTTGGAATAGCTAAACTGGAAGTTGTTGCAATGCAATAGAATGATAGAATCATGGAAAGTTAGGGGCTGGAAGGGACCTCAAAAGATCACCTAGTCCAACCCCCCCTGCCAAAGCAGAGTCACCTACAGCAGGTTACACAGGAACATGTCCAGGTGGGTTTTGAATGTCTCCAGGGAAAGAGACTCCACAGGTACTCACAGTGAAAAAATTCTTCCTTATATTTATCCAGAACCACCCATACTCCAGTTTATAACTATTGCACTTTGTCCTATTGTTAGTCAACCCTGAGAAAAGCTTGACTCCATCCTCCTGGAACTCACCCCCTTACATATTTATAGACATTAATGAGGTCACCCCTCACTTCTTTCCTCATAAGGAAGATGTTCCACTCCCTCAGACATCTTGGTCACTCTGTGCTGGACTCTTTCAAGCAGTTCCCTGTCCTTCTGGAACTGAGGGGCCCAGAATTGGACACAATATTCCAGATGTGGCCTCACCCCCAGGTCCGTCTCCCCTGTGCTGCTCTCCAACAGCTCAGTCCCCAACCAATACTGGTACCTGGGGCTGTTCTTTCCCAGGTGTAAGGCTTTACACTTTCCCTTGTTGTAATACATTAAATTTCTCCCTGCCCAACTCTCTAGCCTGTCCAGGTCCCTCTGAATGGCAGCACAGCCTTCTGGGGTGTCAGAAACTCCTCCCAGCTTTGTGTCATCAGCAAACTTGCTGATAGTGCCCTCTATTCCCTCATACAGGTCATCAATAAATATATTAAATAGTACTGGTCCCAGCGCTGACCCTTGAGGGACTGCACTGGAAACAGACTTCCAACTGGACTCCATCCCACTGACTA
This sequence comes from Heliangelus exortis, assembly GCF_036169615.1. Lineage (NCBI taxonomy): Eukaryota > Metazoa > Chordata > Aves > Apodiformes > Trochilidae > Heliangelus > Heliangelus exortis. The sequence goes on from NC_092422.1 coordinate 96,764,631, forward strand.
CAACTCTCTGGCTTCTGTCCTTCAACCAGCTCCTGATCCATCTCACTGCCCAATCATCCAGGCCACACTTCTTCAGTTTGGCTCCGAGGATGCTGTGGGAGACGGTGGCAAATGCCTTCCTGAAATCAAGATAAACTATGTCTACTGTTCTGCCATTATCCCATCCACCTGGTTATATCCTCATAGAAGGCTCTCAGGTTGGGCAGACATGACTTCCCCTTAATAAAGCCATTCTGAATATGCAAGTTTAAATGTTTGGGGTTTGTTTCTATATTACTCATTAAAAGCGAGAGGGGATTTTTAATTTTGTTAAAATAAAAAATGAAGTTTTGATTTCTTGATATAATTCAATATACCTATTTGTTTTTGGAAGATCAATGTCTACTCCAATTCTTTCCAAAGATAGAAAGTAGAAGTCTAGAAACTAGACTTCTCTTGCAAAACAATTTTTTTTTAATTGAATAGAAATTAGACTTCATGTGACACACTTCACATGAAAGAAAGATATTTTTGAGTTTTAAAGTGATAGGAAGAGTGGTGTAAAATAGTATCACTGTCTGCACATAAACTAAAGTGGTGTCAAAGGGAACTGCTATAATAGCTGTAGTAAAAATGGAAAGAAAAGAGAATGTAGAGAAAAGAAAAGGCAATTTGGTTGTTCAGCTGATTTAAAATACACAGACTGAAATAGCAGCCAGCAGCACTTTCTTCCATTTACACTTAGTGAAGGTACTGACCTTTTGGTTTCAATTATGGATCTTTCCTATGATATACATCTCTTTGAAAGATTAATAGAGAAAACCTATGCACTGTTCTCTCTTTAAAGCCCTTTTTCATCTTCATCAGATACAACAATTTTAACATACAAAAATAGCAGGCATTACTTCTTCAGTTTGAAATCTTCTGCCAGAAGCTGGCAACAAAAAGGGATCAATGTTTTATGTCTGTCAAGATTCACAGCTGACACATCATTGCTACACATCTTCACCCACAAGGTCTTGCATATGGTTGTTTTATTCCTTTAGTGTTCCTATGGAAATTCCCATTTTGCCAGCACTAGTCAGGCTAACATGAGAAGGATTCTGTAAACTGTGTTCAACAAGACATTGAATGACTTTGTGAAACTTATTTAAATTTTAAATATAAACTTGAAATCCAGCCTCAACTACACAAAATACCACTACTGTGACTGTATCTGAACATAGATGACTTCTGAATACTTAATATGTGTGTAGTACGAAATTCATATTTTCTTTTGTGTGAACTTCAATACTGGAAAAGATAATAATTCTTACTGTTACTCATTCGTGAGTTTTGGCCAGAGATGAAAATGTAAATGTTTTAGTCACATTTGTGAAGTCAGAAGTAATCAAAACTTTCTGACACAATGTTTTGCATGCAAGAGGCTATGCTACCTGTTTATTGTTTTCAATTATTCAGGTGCTGGCTATGCCAGGAAAACTTATACACAGAAACAAAAGAAGATCTTTGTATAGATAACTATGTAGATATCTATTTTCTCTTTCAAAGTATCTTCAATGACACTAAGAAAAAATCCAGCACATCCATGTCTTTCTTGTAACAGCGTCTCCAGAACTGGATGCAGTACTCCAGGTGGGGTCTGATGAGAGCAGAGTAGAGGGGAAGAATCACTTCCCTTGACCTGCTGGCCACACTTCTCTTGATGCAGCCAAGGATCCTGCTGGCTTTCTGGGCTACAAATGTGCACAGATGGCTCATGTTGAACTTCTCTTCCACCAGCACTCCCAAGTCGTTTTCCTGAGGGCTGCTCTCAAGGCAGTCCCTGCCCAGCCTTGGGCTTCCCTTGCACTTAATCCTAACAGGCCTTGTTATTTTCTCTTCCCTCGTCATATCTAGTTTAAAGCCCTGTCAATGAGTCCTGATTACTTCTGCTGCAAAATCCTTTTGCCCCAGAGACAGGTGTATCCCATCTGTCACTAGCAGGCCAAGTGTCTTTTAAAACAGCCAATGACCAAAAAACTGAAAGGTCTGCTGCTAACACTGGTTACATAGCCATGCATCGATCTCCAAGCTCCTCCTGTTTATCCCCCCATAGGTTCTTGCAACGGGGGTGGAGGCAAGCACTACACTTGCTCCAGACTCCTATCCAGCCATCCTAGAGCCATGAAGTATCTCTTCATTGCCCTTGGAGTCCTTGTAACAATCTCATCACTACCAACCTAAAAAAACCCAGTAATGGATAGTAGTCTGAGGTTTTAACTATGATAGGGAGGGTTTTTTTGGTACATCCTTCATCCCAGCACCAGGGAGGCGGGAAACCTCCCTATGTAGAAAGTCTGGTTTACATATCAGACCTTCTGCTCCCTGCAGAATTTAGTCCCCTACAACAAGGACCTGTCTTTCTTTCTTTACTATCTATGTTTTGAATATTGGGGCGGTCCAGCTAGACCTCGATAACATCTCCAAGTTAGGAGAATTTTTGTTCTCAACATTATACTGTTCCATTTGCAAGGCACTGTACCTGTTATTCAGTGACACCTTGGAAGGTGTAGTTGGTGGGCAGATGCATTTGCCTCGCCTCTTGCAGTGGGCAGAAACATCTTGCCATTGCCCCTTGCCTTCCAGGGCATAACATTGAGTCAGTCAGAAAAAGGACAGGGAGTTTGCAGTAGGAGGAGCTGTCTCCACCTTCTGGGTTTCTACCCTGGGAAGCAGAATTTCCTCTACATCACTGGTAAAGACCTGGGTTACTAATCTAGAATGTGCAGCAAAATCATAGAATGGCAAGGGTTGGAAGGGACCTTAAAGATCATTTAGATTCAGACACCCTGCATGGGCAGAGACACCTACTAGTAGATCAGGTTGCTCAAAGCCCCATCCAACCTTCCCTTGATCATTTCCAGGGAGAGGGCATCCATAACTTCCCTAGGCAACTTGTTCAAATGTCTTACCACCCTCATAGTAAAGAATTTATTCCCTCCCTCCCTTCCTCCCTTTTTGCCTTCCTCCCTTCCTCCGTTCCCTTTGTTTTTCTTCCTGTACTTGTCTTCTAGCAGAGAGTAGACTCAGATACTCTGTATAGGTATAATATATTTAATACTTTTCCTTCCTTTCCTAGAATGCTTTAACAACACCAGTTATGTCTGGACTATGTTGAAATTTTGGGAATGCCATATCTCAAAGAAAAGCTGCATCATGATTTTAGTCCAGAAATTTTTGACTAATTGGTCCCTGAGGAGACCATGAATATAAAATGACTGCTAACATAAGGCAGTATCGGTAGTATATTTCAAAACTCTAAAAATTATTCTCTCCCCTCTCCTTCCCATAATTTATAAAAATCTTGTTAAAGAATCACAGGGCTTCTGAGAGACTGAGGTGAGAGTGCAAGAGTGCTTTTCTCATTCTTGTCCTCTTTCTTTCAGCCTATGTAATTTAATAAGTAACTTAATGAAATTTTGTTTATGTGTGATTCAACCTCATGGCAAAAAATTGCAATAAAAAGGATCAGGAAGCCATCTATTCCCCAGTACAAGTGGCTGAAAAGACCTAGCTACACCCTAGTGGCTCTGAGGAACAGCAGCATTGGCTCAGACCCAGGGGCAATGCAGCAGCTCCTGAAGCAGCTACATATGTTTAAGGAAGGTACATAATATATTAAGTGGTACTTTAATTTTTACTTCCTTCCACATTTCTTGCTTTCCTCAAATTGTTTGCAGCTTTAGAGATTTCTCAAACCTGCTGTGCTTTTTCTACTAGACAACTCTTAATGACATATCAGTGAATGATTGTCCAGTCTTCCATCAAATCCACAAGAACTGTCAGTACCTACACTGCCTTCAGCACAGATTTACACAGGTCTCTTGATGTGTGAAAAACTGTCTGATCTTGCTAAGTGTTTTCAGCCTTATTCCTCCTACTTTTACCTTTCACTAGTAGCCTCCCAGAGCTTGTGTTGGAAGATGTGACAAGTGAGCAGGATTTCTTTGTGCTCCTGAATTTTGTAGATCTCTCATACTACATCAAAGTATCTGTTTGCTGATTTGTCACTCCTGAACAACTAATTCTATTTTTTTTCCAATTTTTTAATCCATTCCAAGACTGAGAGATCAGGCCTTCAGAGAAAAGTGAAAATTTGGTTTATGTAATGGTGTTTTCAGAGGTGTTTTTCTTGTTTCTTAGTATCTTCCAATGATAGATTTATTTTTGTCATGTAATGAATTTTAAGATTGTGATTTCATAAAATTATTACAGCCTCTAGGTGTCACTCATGTTTGGTAATGGCCCACAGAGAGTATGATATTGTAAACTTAGGTTTTGTCCTTTCTGAATTACATAGATTAAGAAATGTGACTTTTATACCTTTTACTTACGTGTCTGTCTATAAGAAATTCTGTGTGTTGTTTTACTGTCAGTTAGGATCAAAACTTCCTTTTAGAGTTTATTAGGTTCAGTTGACTTCATTGTTACTGTCAGTAACTTGATATGATAAGGTAAAATTCCTTCTTATTAACCCTTCTGCACATTTTTTTATTTTGATAACTGATAACTAGCACAAGCTACCATTTTTTCACAGTTTTCTTTTTGTTTAACCAAATTTTTACCTATATCAAAATCTTTTTCTCATCCCATTATCGCTTTGTTTCCTTAAAACTATGAATAATACCTTTTGGTGAAATCCTTCTCTAAATATAAGACTATTAGTTTGATTTTGGTTTTGGTTTGGTTTGGTTTGGTTTGGTTTTTAAGCTGGCAAAGAACTTCAAGAGGTTTATAAGCAGGGACCAATGTAGTATCTTTTTCTTTTTTATAGATATTTGGTTTATGGGCCTCCAGGTCACTGGATAATACATAATGGATAATCCCATTTCCTTTTTGTTTGGTGCAACTTTTGTAACTTAAAAGCATGAAAGCAGGGTTAAGTAGGATGTTAAAGACCACAATTAATGATTCTACTTGAGTACCCTCTGATCTTAGAAGATTATTGGTTTTAGTTCTGTTAGCTTAATTCTTTAACTTAATTCATAGTCACTTCAGCTTCAGGCAAACCTGATGAACCTCCCACAAGGAGTTTTAGTATGGACCTGTGTTTGGTTTTCATTACTTAGTGAACACTGATATAAAAAATCCCTACCTTTCTTCAAAATCTTGCCTCTTTTAAAGCTCATTTTATACACTGGTCATGATCTTCCATTGTGTACAGCCTGTACACATATTTTTGCCCCTGTAAATCTGAAGTGTTAATCCAGACCTTTTTGCATTTAACCTCTCAGAGTTTCATTCTGGTTTCTTAATCTACATGCAATGGTCTCTTTCTGGAATATGCTGCTTCTTCCTAACACCTCCCCTTACTATTCTGCTTAATCATATCAACAGCTTATTAAGACTGAATAAGTTATGTTCACTGATGCTTTGCGAACAGTGTGGTGCTTTTTGTGCTTTCCTTACTGCCTAAAAGGATTAAATTTTAGTTATCTCTCTTATTCTTTCTTTTAACAAGCTTCCTAAATTCTTCATAATTCCATCTTTCAGGTTAAGTGAAGTCATAGGGTTTTTTAATTGAATCTATAGGGATATCAATTTTAATACACCATGTCTGGAATTACAGAGTAACTTTCAAGTGAATGATTTTTGCTCAGATCCTGCATGGGTTTTTTTTTTGGATGAAGTAAAGGTTTTCCTTTTATTTTGAGTTCATAACATATATGCCTGAAACAATCAAGGATTTTTCAGTAAAAGCACTTTTTCTGAACAAAAGCTACATTGGAATCAAAAAGCCATCTGGGAAATGATAAAACAGGCCTGTCAATAATGGCTCAGACCTGTGCTAGGGGAGGTTTAAAATGGACATTAGGAAGCATTTATTTACTGGGGAGATGGTAAGACACTGGAAAGGCTTTCTGGAGCTATGCTGAATGTTCCAGTCCTGTCAATATTTAACAGATATTTAGTCAATGTCTTTAATCAAATTTCTTAACTTCTGGTCAGTTCTGAAGTTGTCAGGCATTTGGACTAGATGTTGGACTAGATAATAATTGTAGCTCCTCTCCAACTGAACTATCCTTTTCCAGTTCTAATATGAAACAGATCTGATTGCCTTTTTGTTTGGTTTTGTTTTCTTGTTTCCTGGGAAAAATAAAAGGGTTCTAGGTTGAATCAAAATCCTTTTCTTCTTTTTCCAGAGCAGAGATGACCCGTTCTAGAGATGAAAAGCAACGACAAACTAATGCTGTAATGAGGTTAGACTGTACATTCAGCCTAAGATATAAAACTAATTTTCCAGTTATCATATTAATGTAGTAATGGTCAGTTTGGGTACAGGTGTAAGAAATATTTAAGTATCTATAGTTTTATTTTTTAAAATAAACTGTGTCAATGTATTGAGTGTAATTAGATACTAGCATTTAAAACAAGCATAATTGGCAAGATTATAGCAGCAAATAGATGTTAATATTTAGGTTAAAAAAATCTGCAACACTTAATTTTAAATTAGCATAATTCTGTAGATTTTTTTTTGCATATTTATCCAATAAATATGAGAAAGGGTATGATTTGTTGGTATTCATATTTCTGAAGTCAGTTATTTAGAAAAAAAATATTTTAATTAATATTTAAATAGCATTTTTTCATACAGCTTATTTAGAAAAAAATATTTTAATTAATATTTAAATAGCATTTTTCATACAGCATTATAAGGTATCAATAATTAACACAGTTGTAATAGTAGATTACACTATTATAATTTATTTGTATTTATTGGCATTTTAAAATAGATGGTATCTATCAAGTTTTAATGTTTCAAAACAGACTATCAGATACTAAATTTACTGGTTCTTTCTTCTCTTCTAAACCATGGAGATATTTACAAGTAATCTTCTTGGAAATTTAGAGTTTTAAGTATTTAGAATTAAAAAAAATAAATAAACCAAAACCCAAAATATATTTCTATATATTGTTTATCTGGATATTGACCTTCACCTGTATTTATTACTCATCAGTTCTTTGGCTCATTCAATTTTAATGTCATTTTCCCTGGCATAGGCTATGTGGACTATGAGATGACTAGTTTTGTTCCTAAAGACTATTTTAAAATACTTTCATGTCAGTGGATCAATATTTCCATTTCTGCCTTATTGTAAATCGTACAAGGTATCCCATAAATACATTGAGAGTAAATAATATGTTTGAAAGAAAATGAGAATTAAAGCTCTAGTAAAAGAAATCAGATTTCCATGCAACTTTTTCCATTACCTGCAGGAAACTTTCTCTTTTAACAGAGAAGACTGAACTCATGTAATGTCATTCAAGGTTTTCACTTCTCTTTGTATATTCTTAAAAACTTAAAAGACTGCTTAAAAATACATATCTATATATATAATGATCTTGGTTGCTGATTTAATCTTACTAAAAACTGGCATTTGATCCTGAGTATACCAAATGAACATTGTAAATTTTTCTCTCATGGAGAACTTGTCTTTTTGTTTTCTTTTACTATGACATCACACTGAGTGTAAAGTAAATAAAAACTTCATTTGTTGGAAGAAATTGCATGGTTCTTGGCAGCACAAGTTTGGATGCATATAGAATTTTTTTTCTGCATGGTGGCTGTCTTCTTGTAAATTTCAACAAAGTGTGATAATCTTCCAACTGTTGTTTAAAAAGATAACTATTGTAATGGTTATAAGTATTATAACTGTAATAAAATATAACGATAACCTATGGCTGGGATGAAGTTAACTCCACCACAGCACCCCTCATAGTGCTGTGTTTTACATTCATAGCTAGAACACTGTTGATAGCACAGCAATACTTTGGCTGCTGTTGTTCAGAGCTTGCACAGCATCAGGGCTACCACCAACACCCTTCTTCCCCCCCATACATCAGTAGGCTGGGGGTGGGTAAGGGCAAGAGGGTGGGACTGGACATTTAAGAGCTGAACCCAGGTGACCAAAGGGATATCTAATTATGATTTTTCCATACCCTATGATGTGTTCTGCAATAAGAACTAAGAGAAAGGAGGTGGAGGGCAGGGGGAAGGCATTCTTTATCAAGACATTGGTCCCCTGAAGCTGCCAGTTAAAAAAATTCTGAAACCATCATTTTGAAATAAAGAGAACAGTTTCACTGGTTTGTGTGAAAGTGGTAGTACTTTTGTTTTTACAGCTGATAGTGCTAATAGCTCAACTGGAATTTATCTGTCTGCTCCCTTATACCACCCAGCCTTTAGTTTTCTTTTTCTGTTTTGGTTTGAAGATTATGTTTGGCAAGTTTTTATATGAAGCCTAGGAGGTAGTCTCTCGGTGTCTTAGTGTTTCTTATGTATCTCCAATATAGATAACTTAGATCTAAGTATAATGATGTTTATAATTAAATTACTTATTACTGTTAGCTTTACTCAGACTAGAAATAGGGCTAATATTTTATGGAAATGCATAGTAGATCAGAATGTGAATGACTGTGCTCTAGTCACTTAAAAATGTTCTAGCCATTGTATGCATTAAAATTGTATTATCAAAAAGGCAATCTGTAGAAAATTGTGATTCGCATTTGATTTGATAAATTTCTTACACGGTCTGACATTCAATCGATGTTTTCCTTTACAAATGTTTCTTTCCCATTGTCTCCCAATCCCCAATATATAAGAACACTACATAAGAGGTTCTCATTCCACTTCCATTTGCATGGCACTTTTTTAACCTCTGAAGACATTAATATTTTTTTCATTAAATTTTTGCTGGAATTTTTGAAATATAGTCATTAACTTGCTACGTTTATGACTGTTTGTTCTAGGTCACACATTGCTTGAAGCAGACCTCTATTAAAATGTAAATTGCAGTTTTACACCAGTGGCCTATTTAAAGTCAAAGGTGAAATAAAGTTCTTAGATTAGAACTGGACAGTTAGCATACCAAAAGGGAGTGTGTTTAAATCACTATGGGTTTGCATGAATGGATGAATCTAAGTGGATTTCTGTCTTTATTACCCAGTAGAATATCATGCTAGTTAAAGGTTTTTTCTTCCCAATGGTAATGCTTTCTGTAATATTTGTTCTTCTCTTTTTTCTTGCCATTGTTTTGCTGGGTTTTTTCTTCCTCCACAAAAAATACAGGTGTGGAGGGACTGCAATACCAGTGTGAGCTTTTTCTCTAGAAGCAACTGTGTCATGTAACTAATGATTAATATTAAAACATGCCTCAATGAATCTGAGTTTTAATCTTTCTCATACAGTGGCCATTCTCACTCTAATTTCTGGTCTATTGTATTGAAACTAATCCTACGGACATTAGTCCTCATGCCAATACTCTCTTAATTTTACCTATTTGTTTTCACCTGTTGGCAAACACTGAGGAGTGATTAAAAACCAAAACCAAATTGTTAGATGCGAGTCCAGTTTCCTCTAAAGCTATTGGATAACATTGTATAGTTGTAACCAATATTATGGTTAGTCTCTCTCAAACTTTAAATAGAGGTGGGGCTCCATGTGAGGGTGAGTGGTGGTACTATAAGAAAAATTTCAACAGAAAACAAAGCAAAAGTACAACCTAACAAAAATTAAAACCCAACTAACCACTACAAAGAATATGACTTTTGAATTTACTTCATGTACTTTTAATAAATCTGTTTCCCTGTTGATAAAAATAGCAACTTCCACACTGATAAGACTCAACAAACAGGATTTTTTTATTTTTAATTTTTTATTCCTCTTTACCATAAGACTGTAATTGAAAGCAACTTGTTTAATTTGTTGTAAAGAGAAATCATACCAAAACACTTTCAAAACTTAAAAATTATATTGGTTTTGTGGTACAATTACAAACTAGGTTTTCAACATTCATAACACAGTAGGAGCAAAGACTTAGTTTTAAGATGTCTATCCATTAAACACCATATGCTACTTTCATTAACTGAGTTTTCCATAGCAAAGTAGTCACTCAACATGTGGGTTAAGACTGCATTAAACTATATCAAAGGTGCGAGGTGTTGGAAATTATTTACCATCTAGTGATGTTATGTGAGTACATAAACCAGATTAAAATCACCTTTATTCTAAGTTTGCATTTGGCATGTGATTTACTACTGTATCTGTGTTTTGTGGGGGTTTTGTGTGGTTTTTTATTTGGTTTTTGTTGGTTGGTTTTTTGTTGGTGGTTTTGGTTTTTTTTTTGTTTTGTTTTGTTTTGTTTTGTTTTGGTGTGGTTTGGTTTGGTTTGGTTTGGTTTGGTTTGGTTTGGTTTGGTTTTGACTGCTTACAATTCCAGCAGCCTGTGCAGCAATTAAATCTAGGCACAGCCTGTGTTAAAATTCTCTGGTCGGGACCATCATGCATGTCTACAGCCTCCAAACTCCTGGATGTAATGTACAGGTTATCCTACAACTGTATCAAGGGATTTAATGTACAAATCCTCTGCAAACAACTTGTCAATAAAACCAAAACTAAAGGAAAACAGGAATGAATGAAAGTATGTCTTGAACCTTTTCTGGCTCAAAGGTAGCTCATTGCTTGAGACCCTTTAAAAGAAATGAAAATCTAAGATGTGAGGGATTTGACACTTACAATGTGGCCAAAAAAGCTGAACCTAACCTGTGTAGAAGATAGATAGGTGTAGTTTCAAAGCATTAATTGGGACATCAAGATGTTTCACAATGGAATATGGATATGTGAGGACATGTAATACTGTAATTAAAAAACCAAAACAACAAACCCTTAAGTCAAAAAATCTTGTTTATAATGCGCCTGCCATGATAATAGATGGGGGTGAAGGTAATGTCCCAAGGCCAGCCCGTCGTGATGATGCAGAAAAGTGCTATGCACTTGGCAGGATCACTTTTCTTTTTGTAACCTAGGACTGTACAGTGAGCAGTTCCTCAAATACATTCTGTGCATATGAGACACACTACAGACACTAAGATATTATAAGAATGTGACAAAGAATAAATGTATAGAATAGCTTTATTTTCTGATGAAGAAGCAAAAGGTCTTGGATCTTGAAAACTTGTTTAACTCCTGATTAATTGATTTCATAGCTAGACTCTGTTTAAGTCTTTCCTCAATATATATATTAAAACAAACAAAAATTTCGGGAGAAATAAAAAATGCAATAAGGACTGTAAAAAGGAGAAAGAATAAGAATTAACAATCTATTCTATATCAGATTAAATTAATCTCAGTTGCACAATTCTGCAGATAATCTTGGTCCAATTTTATGTTATTTTCCAAGTATCTTAACATGCAAGGTTCCTATTGCTTCCTTTATTGTGTTCAAATTACAAAAGAAAAAACATTACTCAAAAGAATGACAGGTCAGCCATTCAGTAGTTCCTAGGTAATGATAAAATACACCTGGTTATGTAGGAATTACTTTTTTTGAGGTACACGAACAACAAACAAGCTAATTAAGCCACCCCAAATTGTCTATTAAGGATTTCTTAATGAGTATATAGTCATAGCAGCCTTGTGTTCATAAACAATTTCACCACTTGTTGCTTGCCAATTCAGCTCTCAAAAATAGAGTACAAAATTTTTAGGTTTCCTATTTTGAATGCAAATTGAATCTGAGCAAACTACTTTTTCTGCTGGAAAAAATGATTGACCCAGCTATGTTTCTGATTTATTTTTTTTTCAGTGAACCAGTGCCTAATGAGCAGGCTATTAACTTTGATAATTTATACTCTTGCTCTTAACAAACTTGTCTAGATTCTTAAACTGTTACTGTAATCCTACTGACTGACTTTTGAAATGCAGAGGTTCAGAAGAAGAAATTAAAAGTATAACTAAAGAAGTCATTCCAATTACTAGCATTATGTTGCCTAGAAAAAAATGATGCAAAACAAGTTCTATATTTTTCAAATCTATGCTTTCTAATCTAATTGAAAATTAATTAAAAATTTTATAATATATGATAAGATTATTGTATCTAAGATTGTAAGATTGTATCTAAGTCTGTGGAAACTAGCTCTTGCTCTTCAATAGAATATTTTCATTTATAATACCTTGACAATGAGATCGACCTCTTTTAGAAATATGAATTTTATTCAGTTCAGTTTCCAATGCATAACAATAGATCATAGTACTTGAACTGCATTGCTGGAAAAAGTGAAAATGACAAAATTGCAAATATGTAATTGGACTTGTCAAATACAAACATATCCTTACAGTTCTTTAGAAATGCTACGTGATCAGCATGGGTTTTTGATTGATGTTGCTGGTAGCCACACTTTTGTCCATTTTAATTTTAGCTGGTTTTAGTGTGAAGTGAAAGACCAGTCTGCATTAAGACACATCTCTTTACCCAGATGTTACAAGCAAGTTCATACCATTTAATTAAAGGATAGTTCTGTGTCTGTGTATTTGTTCCAACAAATTAATTCTACATGATCCTGGGTAGTGTCCATTGCTTCTTCTAGCAGAGGTCTTCCTACAGGCACCAGTGCATCTCTGCACATCTGCATCTCTGCAAAACCTACAAACACCCAGATGTTTAGAGCAGACTGGTGACAGCTTTGTTTTCTACCTTGCAGTCTTTGTTTAGTGCAGTAGTGAAGCAGGATACAGCTTTTCAAAATAGACATTTGAATATCAGATCCACTCTCTGAATACTCAAATCACTTGGCTATTACTATTTACTGATGGTGGGTTTAAAATACATTTACAGTTTCAGTCTACAGTTTTAAAGAAGGCAGATGCATTTCCATATTTTTAGATCAGCACTGAAGCAGATATATTTTCTGACTTGTTTTTTTCCATTTTTTTTGGTCATATTATAAAATTATTATTTACCTAATCACAACAAACCATATTGCAGAGCCACTCACTAAAAGCAAATTATTTCTGCATGTAAAACATTACCTCATTTTTGGGTATTCTGTATCGAATTCAATATAGGATCATCACAAAGAGCAATACTGACATATTAAACAAATGGTATTTTACCTCAAATTCGTTCTTTCCAAAACAAACCCTAACAAGGACATGACTATTTCAAAATTATAATTGAAGCTTTCGTTTCAAACATGGATTTTTTCATCTCTCAGAATAAAATATTTTGCTTTATAAACACTAGTAAAAACATGAAGTATGACTACATTATTTCACTTTCTTCTTTCTATACTAAAAAATAACAGTTGTGTTTGAATCAGAAAATTCCATGTTGTACAAATAAATAGTATCTATTTGCCTGTTAAGCCATTTTAAATAACAAAAGCTATAAAGATACCACTGTGCATTGATCAGGTGTAGCTAATAAAATATACTTAAGCCCTTGAAAGTTTATCAGTATTTGGAGAAGTAGTAAAAAATGTTTATTATTTTGGTGATCAACAAATGCAGTTACAAAGCAATAATGTTCTCATTCTTTTTTCATCCTGAGTAATTCTGCTATATTTTTGGATTTCAGATCCATAAAACCAGGCATTCAGTTTACATTCTGTTCTTTCAAGCACTAACCTAAAATGCCTTTTAATACAAACCTCAGTGAAGGTTAAATTCTTAGGTTAGCTCAATATGAGAACATTCGACATACAGCTGTTTAACTCTTTGATATGAGTTTTTTAGTACAGTTTTTATGCCCCAAGTAATACACAACAGTGACTTTAAAAAAAAACAAAAAACAAACCACACACCAGTGGAATTGTTGCTATCAGAAATACTGACATTTTTTCCATGAAAAAGTACTAAAGAATTTAGTGCCTATCCAGGAATACTTGTAGGCCTACTCTGAATCTGAAATATGGCATAAATTTATTTCAGATCCAGATCTATACACTGTTTCTTTGGCTATATTTTTCTTCATGTTGTCTTCAAACTCTCTCAAATATAAATAATTGAAATTGCCACTACTGACTTCCTTATGACTTGAAAGAAAAACACAATTGAAGTCAACAGATGGAAACCATTGTGATATGTGCCTGCCCTGTTTAAAGCTATATGTATTCACTAAGCCTTTGCTGTTTCAGAAAACTCTCAAGCATCCTCGTCAAGCACAAACCATTTGCATCAGCTATTGTGAGAAGTTACCTTCCTTAGCTAGTCCTTCCTTAGACATTCTGCTCATCCAGACTGCACTGGGAGTATTTTTTTCACTTTTTATACAGTGGCTACTGCAAGGACATTTTTCTACACTTTATTTTCAGTTCTCCAGTTTCAAGTACCATGCTATCATATAAACAGATTATAATGTGTCCTTCATTGAAACCTTGACTCTTTCTAAATGCATGCCATGTTGCTATATTCTAAGACCTGGGAGTCAATCTTGGACTGGCACAATCTAAATGTTCTTTCTTAAGTTCTAGAAGAGTTTTGCTGGTAGATGTGCAGAAGTACAGATGGTGCCAAAAGAGATCATTCATCTCAATATTATGGTAAGTAGCTGGCAAAATTTCCAAATGAAATCTTAGTTTTAGAATTAAAGATTAAGTTTTAAAGGCAGTCTGTGGAAGGAAAACATGGGCACACCTCTGTGTATAAAATTCCAAAATTTACTGAGTGCTATAATTCTAGGTTGCCTAATACTCAAATTTGAACGTACTTTTTTGTACTTTTTCTGTTGGTTAGTATTAGAAATAAAAGTTGCATTTGAATTCGTTTTTTCTGAATGCATGTGGTTGGAAAACATAGATTGTTTAAACGTTTGTGTAAATTCATTTATAAATGAAATGTCTGCTACTTCTACTGCACATAAATGTCATGGTTTCAGACCATTTGGAAAACATAAATTTATTTTTATATTAGCCTCCTAAAAACTGTTGATATATCCTAAGAGCATGGATTTCATCACAGATTCATAAAAGGCAGGTCCTGCTAGACCAGCTTGATCTCTTTTTATGACCAGGGGACCCAACTAGTGGATGAGGGAAAGCCTGTGGGCATTGCGTATCCGGACTTTAGTGAGGCCTTTGCCACCGTTCCCCACAGCATTCCCCTGAGAGACTCAGGGTCCATGGAATAGAGAGGTGGAGAAGGATCTGGGAGTATTGGTGGACGGATGGCTGAACATGAGCCAGCAGTGTGCCCAGGTGGCCAAAAATTCTAAGGGCATCCTGGCCTGTATCAAAAACATTGGGTCCAGAAGGAGTAGGGAAGTGACTGTGCCCCTGTATCCAGCCCTGGTGAGGCCACATCTTGATTATTGTATCCCAGTATAAGAAAATATATTGTATCACAGTATAGGAAACACGTTGAGGTCCTAGGGAGTGTCCAGAGAAGAGTTATAAGACTGATGAGGGGTTTGGAGGACATGCTGTACAAGGAGTGACTGAGGAAACAGGGGTTAATTAGTCTGAAGAACAGAAGTATAAAGAGAGATCTTATTGCTCTCTACAACTACCTGAAGGGAGGTGGTAGAGAAGCCAGTGCTGGTCTCTTCTCCCAAGTAACTAGTGATAGGACAAGAGGAAATGGGTTTAGGTTGTATATTAGGAAAAAATTCCTTACTGAAAGAGTGATGAGGCATTGGAATGGGCTGCCAGAGAGGTGGTGGAGTTGCCATCCCTGGAGATGTTCAGGGTGTGTTTAGATGTGATGCTTCAGGATATGGTTTAGTGGCTGTGGTAGTTGGCTTCTGGTTGTACTCAATGATCATGAAGGTCTTTTCCAACCTTTATGATTCTAAGAGAAAGAGTCAGGAACGTTGTATAAAGCTTTGGAAAATAACAAATCCTTCTGGTTTTGAGCTAAAGCTTTTTAATATTATTTGCTTACATTATTTATAGTAGAGGACACCATTTAGTGATCATTCCTCATGCTGCTTCAGTGTTTTCTTTCTTTTCCTTTAAAGCCTTTGCCTGGAGAGTCATGTTTGCATATTTTCTAGAAATGGAAGATTTTTTGCTAACCTGATCCTTTTCTGTCAAATATGTCAGCTAATCAGTGCCACTCTTTACTGCTCTTGTCTTCTGATGCTGAACTACTAAAGGGCTCAGATATTGCAGTTTTACAATTCAGGTGTGAAATGATTAGACTATATGATCCATTTCTAAAAATTACTTTGAAAAACCCATCTAGGGTATGAATCAGCCTCAGTATATTAAAACATTTTTGCATTTTTTTTTCCCCACTGAGATATATACTTTTATCAATATTCAGTTCTGTTTTATGAGGCCAAACTCTTGTTAGACCGAGCAAGACTACCTGACATACTGCTATTATAGAGATAAATTAAATTTTACTAGAGGTTTTTTGATAATTCAGGTTTTATTTAATAATTCAAGATACAAGAGACTTTCTTTATGTTAAGAGAGTTAATGAGTGTTCTAGCATTTTGGGGGAAAAAATTATAGAATGTCTTTCAAAAATCCCCATTCTTTGAATATATTAATCCTTCTAAATCTGCAAGTTCTGACCAATCTCCAGTGCTATTGCCAGAAGTAAGGAATTCAACAAAGAGTACAGTTGCAAAAGACAAAACTTCCTACCTTGATTTTATAAAGGTAGATTTTTACTAGTTCTGTATAAAAATGAAACACCATTTCACTTTTAATAAGAAAGATCAGCTGCCTTTTGGTGTATCTAAGCATTCTTCCTTGAATTTAATATCTCAGTACATAGGTTTATGCCACTTTGCCATAAGTTAGTTTTCCTCTAAGGCATTGCTAAGGACTTAAAACAATGTTACTGTTATTTGTCACATCTTTAACTTTATGGGAATTTTTTTTTTAAAAACCTCTTTTAAAAATATATTTATTGCTGTATATACAATGCATTGTAAAAAACTAGCTTTTATCATCAAAAACTATTTTAATTGAAAATAACATTTCCATTGTAAACCATTGACTTTGAGAGGCAGCAATTTAAATGCAATAAAATTAAATTTTGGAGCTTTAAAGTGTGTTGTCTTTGTAGAATATTTCACTTCAAATTTCTGATCTTGTAAACAGGCAGCATAAAAATCCCTAAGAATAACTGCATTCTGGTAGTATTTATTGTGGAACTTTTAAGAGCTTTTTGGTTTGCAGTCTTGCATCAAGAATTATAGTTTTAGGAGTGCAAAACTACTGTGACTCAAACTGATGACTTCTTGTGAAGCTAAAAGGAAAATTTTGAATCTACATTAAAAAAACTCAAAACGACCAACAAAAGAAAACCAAAACAAACCAAGACAAACCAAAACAAACAAACAAAAAAAACCCCAAAATATAATGCCCTATGATAAATGTCTAAGTAATAGTTTTAATAATGATAATTTTTACTTAGAAAATTATATTGACATATTAAGTTCATTATAACTTATTGTCATCTGCCACTACAAAGACATGCTCACTTAGCCAACATGTGTCCTTCACAGCTGTAAATTATTTTCATTATTTTTATAATTGTCTTTTTTATGTCATTTGACTTTGATTCCAAATTCCTGTTGCTTCCTCAGGTGATTTTTCTTTCATAGTAACTTTCTCTTTGCAAGTCAAAAAATAAATCCCAATCTTTGGTTTCTTGGCTTCTTAACGTTGTATGCACACCCTGTGTTTTTTGGTAATGTCTTATTGTTGGTTTTTTGTTTTTTTGTTTGTTTGCTTGTTTGTTCTACCACATCATAGTTTATATATTGTCTAGCTTCTGACAAAACTGTCATGTTCTATGTCATTCATGCATCATGAGGTTATGACTATTAGAGAAAAATATCAGAAACCACATGGTAGGAAAGTATCTCTTCTGCTTCTGCTTATAATGAGATATAAAGAGTGACTAGTTCTGCCATGACCTCAGTGAACATGATCTCAATGGATCAGAATTCATCAGAAAAGCTAATATGCAGGGTGCCAATATTTAATCTTCTCATTATCATATAATACAATATATAACACATTCCACTTAATTAGACTAGCTGCTTTATTGGGATGTCTCTCAGGGATATCTGCTGACTTAGTCCAGCGAGTGATAGTGAATAGCAGTAGCTCAGGCTTAATTGGAACACTATTATCATAAATCTTTCAGTCCCTTTTTATTTTTAGAAGGAACCACTATTACTAATACCACCTGATTAAACAGTGCTTAATTAGGTGTTAAAAATTATGATAATTTTATATCCAATGCAGTAGGTGCCAAATAATAGTGATAAGAACCCTTATCAAACAAAAAGCTTGCAACTGGTAGGAAAAATTGTGCTCATGCTATTTAAATTACAGTAATCTTCTCCTTGAAATTAGAAGTTCTGAGTGGTGTTGAGTGTGACAGTATTAAAGATTAGTAAGTGAGGATTCAGGTTCATTTTTTGAGCCAACAGAATCAGTGAACCAAAACTACCAGTTATTTTTTTTCTTCTATGTGTGTGGTGCAGAAGACAAGATGGCTAAGAAGTTCCATTATATTTCAGATTGGCCAGAGTATATTTATTAGGTACAATGTTGTAAACTAATTTTTGTGAAAGCTGGAGACTGAATACCAGATCTGAGAATAATGTCTATTGCTGATTATTGCTATGATTAGATCTAGAAAATAACAGCCTCATATATCCTCTGAATTATATGTATGAAAATCTGACTGTGGTGTTTATGGAGTTCCTAACTGTTAAAAAACACTTCATAGTATTTTGTCAAAGCGAAAACAGATGGGAAAATTAAGATTAGGGGTGGTATCAAAATGGATGCAAAGAAAAAAAGTAATTGCCTGCAGTTCTTGAAATCATTGTAGCATACCTTATATTCATAGTCTACTGTAAATAATCAGCAAAAAGCTTCTTTACTAAAAACTTACATTTGATAACTTTCCTAAAGTTTTAATTTTAATCTTGAATTGGGTTTTTATAATCTGTAATTATTTCAGAGTTGGCCTAGAAGATCTTGTAAAAGTGAACAAAGTCCTCTGTTATTTTTCTGACTTCATAAAGAGGTTACAGATTGCCAGGACTCTAGGCCTTTACTGAAATCAGAATTCCATAACCAGCAGGTTTCCTTATGACACCCATATTTATATGCTTTGTGCCTTTACAGTGGCACAGCAATAAGATGCACTAGACTAATGACTTTAAAATATGGGCACTATGTTTTCTTAGAATTCTCGATGTAACGGTTAATCTGGCCTCCCATCTGTGTACACCATCACCCCTGTCCCATAGTGAGATGGAACTGAGAATTTTGGTTGATAATTTAGGTAAGATTATTTATTTTGCAGTTGTATGAAAGGCACATGTGTATAAAATTGTATAAAGTGTATAAAAGGCATAAAGCGCTTAGTAAGTGACCTTCAGAACAAGAGAGCCATTTACTCAGGCAACACAGGTCTGGAAAAATTCTGGAAAGAAGCTGGGAAATTAAACTGAATTAATTATTGAAGTATATTGCTGTAGCATATTTATATAGCTAAAATTTCATGCTTTGACTCTATTCTTTACTATTATTCTGAATGACTTTCAGTGATCACAAAAAACCCTTTAGTGGCTGTTAAGAGAGTGTCCTTGTAAAATTTCCATCTCTCTCAACCTTGTGATGTACATATAAAAGACAATGAGTACTCCTTAATGAAAAAAACACAAAATTTTCTGAAATCTGGGACCTTTTTCTGATTAAGCGGTTGGATAGTTGTTTGGTCAGGAGAAGAGGAGGCTCAGGGGAGACCTCATCACTCTCTACAACTCCCTGAAAGGAGGGGGTAGCCAGGGGGGGGTTGGTCTCTTCTCCCAGGCAGCCATCAGTAAGACAAGAGGGCATGAACTTAAGCTCTGCTAGGGGAGGTTTAGGTTGGATATTAGGAAGAAATTCTTTACAGAGAGGGTGATCGGGCATTGGAATGGGCTGCCCAGGGAGGTGGTGGATTCTCCATCCCTGAAGTTTTTAAGAAGAAACTGACTGGTAACCACAGAGGTAGTGGGTCAAGGGCTGGACTTCATGATCTCAGAGGTCCTTTCCAACCCAGATGATATGATTTTGTGATATTACCATGAAAAACATAAAGAACTATAGTGAAATCTTTTAGACTGTCTATTTAGTCTTATTTTCCATTTGAATCAGTCTGAAGGCATGATATTGCAGTTACCTCCAGCAGCAGTACTAAGAGATCAGATAGGTATCTGACAATGTGGGAACAGGAACAAGTTGCTGGAGGCATGACAAAGTGTCAGAAATCGTAGCTTCCAGCATGGCAGCTGACCCCTAGCTGACCTCAGGATTAGTGATAGTTGCTATAATACTGAATTAATGGTCCTGTTAGAAGTGTACGATCTGCGATGTTTCTGGACTTGCAAACAGGTCTTTAAAGATGACTCGAGTTGCTCTCGAGTGAGTGGGTTTTTTCAGAGACTGCAAGAAGACATCAGCTTTCTCAAAAGAGGAGCACAACTCTCCCCCACTTTTCTGCAAGAAGTGTAATGAAGAATATAAAGTGTTTCTGTTAACTATTACTACATGGCTTTAATTTTTTATTTTTCATTTCCATTAAAATGGAGTAATCCTTGTGACTTCTCTTATTTTAAGGTAAGAAAGCTTACCTTCCAATAGCTGATCCATTAAAATTGTCCAGATCTTCAGAGGTGAAATTAACAGTGATGTTCTGCTCATAAGACTCTGAGTACCAGTGACTTTATTGAGCAAAAGTATAAATCTTAATAAACAGTGATATGTAAATATAACAACCTGGCAAGCCACTTAATTTCCAGTTTGGCTTGAGCTTTCTATCTTTCTGTTTAGACATTAATAAACAATTAATTTGAGCCTGGTGATTGCTATTTCATTTTTAATAGGTCTCTTCCCTTCTGTGTCTTGGGTGGCATTTTGAATACCATGCAGTGATGACTAATTTCTGTATGACTGGTGACTTTTACTGCTAGCCAGGTATTTGGCTGCTGCCCAGAACAATGAGCTCTTTATTGTCTCTGGCAATGTGAGGAGCAGAATATGCCAGGTAATGGGAAAAGTGATAAGAGAGGTAATGTGAGATATATTGAGGAATGCAGTACATTTAGCTGTGCTCAGTTTTGTTCCATTGAGACCTTTATCTTTGTCTCCATCGTAGTCATTTTAGCATCTGTATGCTGTGGTCCCAATTTGATACCTTTTCAGAAGGATTTATTATTTCAGGCAGGTGGGAAGTAAATCACAATGACTACCATCTTCTCAGTAGAAGTGAATCTTGTGATGGACCATTGGAGATGCAGAAGAATATTCAGGGATGCCAGATATTGTTCTATGAATGTTGTGGTGGTAATCAAGATAGAGTTTTGCAGAATTTATTGGATCATTTGAAGCATAACAAGAACTCAAATTTATGATTAGAATGGGTTTCCCAGAGAAATTTTGGATGTCCTGTCATTGGAGGTTTTCACAGCCAGATCTGACAGGGTTCTGAGCAACCTCATCTAGTAGAAGATTCCGCACGACAGGGGGTTGGACTGGGCAATCTCTAAAAGTCCCTTCCAACTCAAACTATTCTATGATCTCCAGTGGGATTTGCATCTGAAGTTAAAAATGTTTCTGAAAATCCTTACCTAATTCCTAAGAGAATGAAGTATCAGGAGTGTTGGGAGTAGAAAAAAGTGTAGGAGAATTCAAGAGAAATCCAAATTTTTGAATAATGCTTTCACATTAGTGAATAATATTATTGTTGGTCACAGCAACCCCAGGCAATGCTACAGACTTGGGGATGAGTGGCTGGAAAGCTCATCATCAGAAAAGGACCTGGGGGTGCCAGTGGACAGCCAGCTTAACGTGAGGCAGCAGTGTGCCCAGGTGGCCAGGAAAGACAACAGAATCCTGGCTTTTAATTGGAATAGCATGGCCAGCAGGAGGGGAAGTGATCGTGTGTCTCTCCTGTCCAACCAAACTGTGTAACCATTCCTGCCTATCTGGGAGTTATCAATTGTTTCTCTTCAGTGAATTCTCTACTTACTGTATTGACGGTTGTGAACCTGACTTTGAAGGTCTTAATTACATCTGTATGTTAATATAGGGATTTCACTCAAGGACCACAAGGGCAAATGCTGAATTCTACAGGTAGGATGGGGCAACCGTGGTGGCAAGTACAGACTGGGGAATGTGTGGCTAGAGAGCAACGTGGTGGAGAGGGACCTGGTTGATGGCAAACTGAATGTGAGCCAGCAGTGTGCCCTGGCAGCTAGGAGGGCCAGCCCTGTGCTGGGGTGCATCAAGCACAGCGTCTCCAGCCAGTCAAGGGAGGGGATTGTCCCACTCTGCTCTGCACCAGTACAGCCTCACCTTGAGTACTGTGTGCAGTGTGGGGCGCCGCAGCATAGGAAAGACATTGACCTATTGGAGAGTGTCCAAAGGAAAGCAACAAAGATGGTGAAGGGTCTGGAAGGGATAACTTGCAAGGAGTGGCTTGAGGTCACTTGGATTGTTCATCTCGGAGAAAAGGAGGCTGAGGGGTGATCTCATTGCAGTCTGTAGTTTCCTCATGAAGGAAGAAGATGGAATCGGAACTGATTTCTTCACTCCTGTGATGAAGACAGGACTTGGGGAAATGCTTCACCAGGGGAGGTTTCATTTAGATATCAGGAAAAGGTTTTTCACCCAGAGGGCATCTGAGCACTGGAACAAAATCGTCAGGGAAGCAGTCATAGCACCAAGACTGCCTGAGTTCAAGAAGCGTTTGGATGACACTGTCAGCCACATGTGATTCTGGGGGTGCCTTACACAGGGGCAGGAACTGGACTCAGTGATCCTGATGCGTCCCTTCCAAGTCTATGATTCTAAGTCAAGTTTTGAGTTTTTCTATATTTTGCCTTCAATCCCTTTTTCAAAATAGGGCTTTAAGCTCCCAGAGTGTTAACATTTTTGTGTTGTGAGCACCTTAGAGAAGCCAAGTATCAGAATAGTTCTGTATTCAGTGAAGTTGTACAGAATAATGGAAAGTCAAACACAGTAGGATGGGTTGTTTTCTGGCTTCAAGTAGGATCTTTCATTTTGAGCCACTTATGGAACTGTTACAATTCATGACTGATTGGGTGTAGGGCAGAATAGTCACTGAAGAAGCCTTTTAATTTTCAGTGCATTTCAATCTTCTTTTTCACTTGTGAAGATTCATTATGTTCAAGTTCTTATGCAGACCCTTGGCAAAGTTGATCTTTCAGTCAAATATATTGTGAGCTTATATTACCCAAAATTAATTCAAATTATGTCTATGCAACTGTAATAAAAAGAACTGAAACTTTAATGGATAATAAAAAAGACATATTAAAAGTTAAAAACTAGTTTTGATGTAACTTGAGGATTTACATTTTAAGAAATGTATTATTGTAATATGAATTTGTGAAATATATCCTTGATGTGGTTGTATTTTCCATTTGGTAGGATTTAATGAATATATACAGTTGAATAACTAGCATGTTATAGACCTATTCTGCTTTTTAATTTCATGAGAACTCTTTTTTAAAGTGCAATAACACAAAGGTCAGCCATAGAGAAAAGCTATGTTTGTAGCAATTGCATCAATAATTAACTCAAATTTACTACAGCTTTAAAAGCTATTCTTAATGTCAAGTGTAGTACTCGAGAACCAGTAATATGAATTGAATTATGGTTCTAAAGTAATTAAATTTTCAGGATAAACATTATTTTGTGTATATATGATTGTGTTGCTGGAGATGGTAAGCTTTACTTCATTAATTAATAATGAACCCATACGTTCTGGTTTTAGTGGTGCTAGAGGTTGAAGTACTTTGTTTATGAAGGCATAAATCTTTTATAATAGTTACCTCTGAAAGCAGATGACGGATATATATCACTTTTTTGACTCCCTTCATATACAAGATATTTTTAAATAATAATTTCCTATCAACATTTCCATATAATGTCTAATACAAAATGTGAATGGAAAGTAGAACAAAATTTTTTAGCAAACTGAGTAGATGTTCTTGACTATTCAGGGTTTTCTTAAACTGTTGAGGTGAAATTGTCAGTCAACAATTTAAATTTTTCCATCACTGTAAGATTCTATACGGTACGATTCAGATAAACTGTACTTGGAGAGGAACTAGACAAAACTAATGACTAATAAACTCCTCCCCTTCATATTATTTTTGCTGTCGTTTAGATTTTATGTGTCTGAATTTGGCTGAAATTTTTTATAAAGATCCATTTAGATACCTATCAGCTCTTGGTAAAGAACATCATGAGCATGTATTATTTCCTGATTAATTTTGGTTTGTTTTTTTTTTAAATCTTCAAATATATCTTTCACACTACTACACACCCAGAGGTCTAGTTGTCCTTACTACTGCAAAACATAAGAATGGTAACAAGCAGGTTTGTCAACCCTGGCAGTGTACTGCTGTGATCCCATTTCCCAGCTGCGTCACAACATGCAATTCTATCCCTGCCAACTCAGTAAGAGTTGTGAAAGGTAATATCAGTTATTTAGAAAAAGGTAACTTCAAAACAAGACCCATAATTCTGCAGCTACCTTATTCTACAGACAGAAGATATCTTCTTTGTGACTGCTCCTTCGCTTGGCAGAGTGTCTTTACACACCTCCTGTCACATCATGTTTACCAGCTTTCCTTGGGAAGCTTCTGGCAACACACTTCTCACACTTCTCAGTATCTGTGGTGGTGCAGACACCTCCTGTTCACTGAATTGCATCACAGCATCACCATTATCTAACACTGTTCTTACTTTAAGGGTTGGACTTGATGATCTCTGAGGTCCTTTCCAACCTGAATGATTCTGTGATTAAGTTAAGAAACAAGGGTGGTGGTCTTGACAATGTTCAATAGCAAGTGAAGTAGACTGATATCATCTGGCACTTTCTGATCTTGCCTTCTGGAGCAGTGAGCCTGGATAATTGGGTACCTTCTCATCCTAATGCAAATACAGCAATTTGGGGTGATCAGGCACTCCCTGACCATGCCTGAAATCTGATTTGCAGATTGTACCTGTGGCTGATTGTACCATGAGGCAACCAGGTGCCAATAATTGCCAGGTAGTGGGCTTGACCTCGTGTGAAGCCCACCTGTGCCTAATTAGGGCAGGCCCCTACTGCACATGAGCAGGATTAGGGGGCCAATAAAAAGCTCACACCTGGGGAAGCCAGGGGCTGGTTTAGCCACCTTCGGAGCAGTAGCACTGATCTAGGCTGGTCAGAGCACCATTTGTGAGATTCTACTGGGACACCT
This sequence comes from Heliangelus exortis, assembly GCF_036169615.1. Classification (NCBI taxonomy): domain Eukaryota; kingdom Metazoa; phylum Chordata; class Aves; order Apodiformes; family Trochilidae; genus Heliangelus; species Heliangelus exortis. Next base: position 96,789,668 of record NC_092422.1, read on the forward strand.
GGTTGGACCTTGGAGTGCTGCACCCATAGAAGAAGTTCATCTTGCTGCATACCTGAGATCCTTTTTCTGCTCAGGCCTACTCTGAAAGTTGCCAAACAATTACTTAACCTAAAAAGTGGCTATCATGGAAAAGTACTGAGCAGAGTCAACCACCCTGGGCTGGTTGACTGGTTTCAAGAGACAAACTCTCTGGAGCTCTCCAGGATGCAGCCAGCATCACACGTCTCATGAAAGAAATTGGTTCATCTGATTGATACAGTATGTTGTCAGCCAATTCTATTAAATATAGGGCAAAACCAAATTATATTGGGTGGATATAATTTGACCCAGTTGGTTAATTGGTGGGAGAAGAATGCAACTTCTGTCATGATGTTAGATAGCTAGATTTAACATCTTAGATTAATATTTTGTGTATGTGTCAGGTTTTGCACAATACAATACAGAAACTTTGTTAGATTTTTACTTGAATCTCTGAAGTTATTTTAATTGATTCTTGATTATTACTTAAGCTATTAGAAAATCATATAATCTGATTTTGTGATAATAGTGTTAAACAATTCACTGCTATTCTAAATCACACTGGACCCATGATTACATATTAAGTACCACATTAAAACCCTTAAGAGTCAAACCCTTTAGTTGTAAACCATTGACCAAATCTGGGACTAGGAGTGTGTTCAGCTGCACCTAGAGTCCTCACTAAGGAGTCTGGAAACAAAAAGGTTCCACTGAACCTTGTGACCCAGCAGAAGGCCCGGCCTCATTCTTTTCCCTAATTCCTGACCAAATCACTCCAATTCATTCCCAACTCCTGTTTGTTCCTTCCTCATAGTAAGTAACAGATTGAATCTTGCCATCAAATTATGTTGAGAAGCTTTTTCATAAATCTATATTTAAAATCAACTTTTCATTTGTATTATATTAAATAGTGTATATATATATTATTATATTATAGCAATACCTAGAGTATTGTTTGAGAGTTTTTTCCAGCATTTACTAAATCCTAGAAGCATCAGACATCAACAGTAGGCTTTCTATGCAATGATGACCAAACTTGTATCACTTCACACTAAGTAATATATCTTAAAAATACTATGAATCTCTCTTTTATTTACATGTATAGACTCTTATCCATCCATTTCTCATCATTAACTAATCTTTCCTTGTAATTTTTTAAATAATGAGACATTAAGAGACACATTAAGAGACGCTTCATATTCATAAAATGTTGCAGATGTACTTTTACATTTGGACTTAATGACTAAACAAACCGTAAAGTAGGTGACAATTTTTAAACTCAGTTCAGTCTTAACATGATTGGAGAGTGTCAAGAAACTTCGTTACACAGTTGTGTTTCTAAATTTAAATAATGTGTTATCTCCTTCAGAAATGCTTTTTATTGTGTCCTAGGACATATATGGAAGGCTATTGATATCACAGCTCAAGCATTTAATGTCTTGACAAATCAGACATTACCAGCTTTGCTTCTTTTCTACTTGGTTCCAAAGCCTGTATAGTCCTTCTAAGATAGAAAAAGCTCTTTTTCACAAGATGTTTTTTTTTTTTCACAATAGGTTTTGTTTGTTTGTTTGCTTTTGCTTTGTTCTGTTTTTTTGTTTTGTTTTGCTTTGTTTTCCTTTTATTCCCCCAAGTCTTCCTAGAAAATGAGTCATGCTTTCTTAAATCTCTGTGTTGTTTTCTTCCAAATTTTGTAATTTTCTTATTGTTGTTAACCCTATTAAAGACTGCATTATATTCCAGGTAATTTCATGCCATCTATTTCTTGTAACACCTGGTCAAGTTTTTTATTGCCAGATGGTTGTGATGATGCAGAACAGAGTACTGGCATGTTGCAGTAAATGTATTTGAGAGATATTATTAGACAAGTATTTTGTTTGCTCGTCCTTGACTTGAAGCTACAAAGAACCACCTCTGAGACACATTTGCCAGTTTTGATCACATCATATCTTCCTCAAAGATTATAATCTTGGATTATCATTAATGTTTTGTCACAGTTTGGGTTTTTTTAAAGATGTATGTAGCAGTCACTGGAAAGAAGAGTAATTTCAAATTTCTCTGAAGTCAAATTTCACAGTTTATGCATTAAAAAATAATGACAATAAAATCTCTGCCTTTACCCTTTGCTCACTGCTGCATGCAGCCTATTACTGTAGAAGAAACTTATCTCGCTTTAAGAGACTTTGGTGAATAATTACCTTTCAGACAAAGCTTGAACTTTATCATATTTTTTACTTTACTTTGTTTGGAAAATTATTCTGAAATTACTTTTGAAGCTCATTGTGTTACTTCTGGGCATTTCTGTAAAAAGAACTTGCATGGATAAAAGAAGCTTGACATCAAACTAGGTGAGCTCAGTATCAGCTAACTAATCTTGGTGCATCAAATGACTTATTCCCTGTTGTGATGGAAAAGGTGTGTGGATGCTGCTGTGGTAAAATGCTTTTTTTTATTTTTTTTTTTTTCAAGTATATGAAGCACAGCAATCTGCTGCATTTTTTAAAATTAAAAAAAAATTTATATTATAGCAAGGCATCACTCATTCTCTGTCATTTGCCACTTTTCTTTGAGCATTTTTTTCAAATATAGACATGAGCCAGGGGACTTAGAGTGAGCTATCCACAGGGACAGAGCCACACAGCCCAGAGACATAATGTTTTTATGTGGTTATGAAAAGGGAAGGTAGAGAGGTAGAAAGTAACTTTTGTTTTTCAAAATGCTTGCAGGTCCTGTATTGAGTATATACAGAAATTAGTGTGGTCTTCTAATGTCTAGCTGTGACTTACATCATGGAACCAAGGAAAGGGGACACACGTTACAGTCCCATGGTTTACCAGGCCCTGCATGGTGGCCCAGCCCCTATATATTGACATCTCTTCAAAGGCTCAGGCTCCTGTACCATGGTAGGCTCCTGGGAATGGATGCTCTCTCGACAGTATTATCTTCACTAATATTTTCTGACTTCTTAGGCTGATATCACAGATCATATCACAGATCATATCACTGATCATATCTAAAGAAAATTAGTATTTATTATCTGGGATACTATTACCACCTGCCCCACCTTGTCCCCCAGTTGTGCCACAGGGATGAGAAACCTGTTAATAGGTCTGCTGTGTATCTGTTTCTTTCCTGTGTATACCTAACATCTTAGAGCAGATGTAAGGCAGAGCTTTTGTGTAACTGTCCCCAAAACAATCATCCATGCTTAGTTTGTTTTCTCAGAACATATGTGCATCATCTACTAAATCAGAGATCAGCAAACACAGTCAAAGTCTTACCTATCTGTGCAGTGCCTCACCACAGGATGTAATGAACTCTGTTTTTTTCATGACGCTGTTCATTGCACAAGATCAGCCTTAAAGTAATGTGTGTAATTTTGGATATAAAGATATGGAGTTTCAGGCTTTGAATTTTATGAAGAGATTATTTCTCTTTTGTCTGACATGCACTTAAAAAGGTGTCAGGGTGGAGAAACACATCCAAAAGAAGGAATTTCCCATTAGACACCAGCTGTTCTGAGCTACCAGTCTAATAGAGAAAAGTTGTAAACCTGACTACTTAACAAAGGCTTACAACTTTACATTCCTGCATAATTTGTAGAGTGTCTGGGATAGTGTGGTTAATAAAGGTAATGTAATCATTTTTTTTTAAATAAACCTCTGAATTTGCCTATGTATCAGGCTTTTATTTTCTTGAAAACAGCTGTCAAAGGGAGCATAAAAAAAAAAACAAACCTCCATGAACATTCCATCAAGACTCAGACTTCTCTGGCACATTGTAACTCTCAAGGCTGCAGGTAGGTGCATGCCCACTTCCAGGAAGTAAGAGCTGTCTGAATCTGAAAGAAAACAGATCTTTCTCTCATATTTTCTCAGCACCAATAAGCTCTAGTTAGTTCTGTCCTAACAGCATACATTCAGCTCACTGAGGTCTGAGCACAAAAATTACTACATGCAGTTTCTTTCTTGCTCATTTTTTACTTACTTGGTTTCGTTTCAATATCCTTCTGCATTTCCAAATTTGTGATTCCCTCCTTTTTTATTTTTTTTCTCTCCCCATCTCCCAGCTACATTCAGTCTTTCTTCCCTTTGTTAATAGTTTTGATTTTGAATAGGTCTCTCTGTCTTATATCTGTTATTTTGCTGTTCAAACAAAATACCTCTGTTCTTCTTCAGAGATTCTACCTACTGACTACCTCAGTAATCTTCAGTTATGTTTCCCCTCTCCTTCCCACCTTCTTGTCTTTCAAATATATAATTTTGTTGTTTCACTCACATCATGACTCTACTTTTGTCATCGTATTCAACCTCCTCCCTCTTAACCTTTCCACCTTCAATCTGTTTCATCCCTTCTCTCTATTTCTTCCAGAATGCTCAGTGTCATCTTTTAAAAGATTGCTAAATCTTAATCACATCCTTTTCTTTTCAGCTCCTGCTTTTTAATGCAGAGATGACAAAAAAAAAAAAAAAAAAAGAAAAAAAAAAAAAAAAAAAGAGCAAGCAGAAGGTGTAGTTTAAGTCTGGAGAACATTTTCAAGAGAAGAGGTTTCCAACAGTGTAAACTGAAATGTCACACACACTGAAAAATGTCACATAGATGTCCTTATTTCAGAAAGTGTTCTAGCATGATATTTTCTACTCTGTCACCAATCCAAATTGATGAATTATTTAATATTTAGAACCAAGCCATAGTATATCCCTTCTCTTATATTTTAGTGAAATTCTATAACCTTTTGTTACATTTTCAGTGCTTTGTGCTGCAATGAAAATGGAAATAAATTATGCTTTGTTTTCTGACTGAACTATTCTTAAGAGGGACTAAATTGTCTTCTACTCCCTTTTCACACATTTTGACTTAAAATGTTTTCCCATTTAAATAGTAGGCCACAAAGATAAGTATTAAGTTTAGGTCTCCAGTGTCTTCTTAAATTGCTTCTTTCAAATATCTGAGAGAGAAAATACTTATTCACTTTTGTGCTTAGTTCAGTGATCAAAACATAACTATATTGTTATCAAAGAAGAAATTTTATTCTGATCTGAAGCTGTCTTACTAAAAACTACTGCTGCACTTACACTTACACATTTTAAGGCTTGTTGTCTGTTGTTTCAGGTGGTTTCTGCTATAATAAATCCCATAATATGCAACTCAAATCCAAGGTTATGATACTTTAATGGTATTTCCATTACAATCTCCATTCCTGTCCCTTTTTGGGGGTCTGTTTAGCATTGCAATGAATTCCTCCCTATCCTCCTAGCCAAGTTCACGCTGGAGTTCCAGCCTGCCCAGTAGAGCAGCAGAGGAACAGCAGTGATACCCTGACCATCCCCCAGCCCGGGCACATCATCCCTGCTGCTCTCAAAATGTTCCCAGGCACAGCAGAGCAAGATGAAAAGCACCACAGCAAGCAGCAAAAGCAGAAAGCAGCAACTAAAGAGCACAAGACCTCAATTTGCAGCGAGGCAAGCAAGTGGCAAGAACAGGAGCCTGCCAATTAATAGCTAAAGAGCAATGACATCTACAAAACCTTCTAAGAGATATTTTAAATATCCCAGTAGTCCAAATCACTCACAATTTCTTATAGAGACATGTCGATAATTTTTGACTGACTGGAGGAAGGTGGGTGGGGGAGAGAAAGGGGTAACATATCTATATAAATTAAAGTGGAACAGTCTATTCTATCTTTTGTAGATAAGAGTGTTCTGCATGGACTTTTTAATTTATTCTTTGGAAAGCTGTTTATCTGTTATTTTCTTCCTACACAGTGATTGCTCCCACATAGTGAATGCTCCTACACTATTGATTATGGCTTAAGCTTAATATTCTGGTAAGGTTTTATTGGGAATAATAATTTTTTTTGATCAAACAAGACTAACGATTATGTACCCCAGATAAAATACACACAATTTCCTATGAAAAGCCTTGTGATTTTAAAACTGAAGTTTTTATCATATTCATGTGGGTTTTTTCTCCTGCAAATGACTTCTGAGCTATTAAAAAAAAACAAACCACAACAAAACAAAACAACAACAAAACAAAACCAGAATTGTTCACATTATAAATGCCAAAATTAAATATTTTACCTTTTGTTTTCCTTTCTGAAAATCCCTTCTTGTCATGTTTGCTTCCAAATTTTGCACAATGATTTTTAATTTTTCTGCAATTTAATTACTCTTTTAAAATATCCCAGTTATTTTAATATACACAGGATTTTTTGTCAGATTACAGAAATCTCAGGTGGGCTGTGGACTGAGCATGGAAATGTCTGTTTAAAGGTTTGTGTCAGTCTGCATATTTTATTTGATGGTGGGGTTTTTTGTTTGTTTGATTTGGTTTTTGGTTTTGGGGTGTTTTGCTTGTTGTTTTGTTTTTGGGGTTTTTTTGTGAAATGTGGAACTTCTTTTAATGAAAGAATCCTTTGCTTACTCTGTCAGTTACACGCAGCCTCATTCAGTCTTCCCTGTTCACTTCACAGAGCTGTTAAGGTTTGTTTTTTCTCTGTAAAATCTTTCTTGGGAAGAGCACTCTGCTCTGGCAGACTTTCAAAGATAATCATCTTCCCCATTCCTATCCTATTTAAACCTGGGTATGCTGCCTGCCCTGCATACATTTTGCAGTGAGCAAACTTCCCACTATGCAGACAGCTTATAAATGCAAAATTGGTTCCTGTAAGAAATAGAAACAGGGTAATGATCACTGCTTGAAATGAATATTCTTTTAAAAATCCATATTTTAAAAAATAACTGTAAGAACTGTTTATTCTTTGTCAGGACACAAAAGTGTAACTTGTTGCATAGCATTATCTACACAGCAAGCATAAAACCCCAAATTTAAATATCATTTAGAATTAAGAGCCCGTATCAAATCTTTAATTCCAGTGATACATGAAAAACTTGAATTAAATTCCCTCAGTGTTTTCTCATAGTATTCCAATGAAGCAGTCATAGTTTTTTCTTGTTACTGGTTTAAATGATTTCTTCTTACTTAATGAAATACTACTAGAAATAGCTTATTTGCATTCTGATAAGCACAGTAAAAAAAAAAAACATATTTTTTGTAAAATACAGATTTTTCCAGATTCTTCTAAAATGTATGGAAATTTTTAAATAAAAATATTGATAGCCCATTTCTCCTCATGAAATGTAGTCCACACTAAAATAGTTGCAAGGAACAATATCATTGTAGCCTGTATACCTGAATGATTTGGAAAATTCCCCTAATGTCAGGATGGATTTAATAGTTGTTATTACCAAAATTACATAGAAGAAATGCTTCTATTCACACAGTAAACTCATTTGACAGTAATGATGTGCTGTTTTCTTTGGTTCTAATATCTGAGTGTTCACTTCTGTTTGAAAAGACATCAGACCAATGCCAGGTTAGAAAGTGGAAAGAACTGACTTTGTAGCTCTCTACTGGGAGAATGAGGGAAGCTCACTAAAAGTTATAACACATTTTGTATTCCATTAATTATTTACTTAATTCTTTTTTATTTTCTGAATACCATGCTTTGAATAGCAAGAAGCACTCACTACTTTCAAAATCTGTTATGTACTGTAGTGAGGACTCCTGTATCTTCACATCTGACGAGATAAGTGGGAGCTTGTGACTTGGAAACACTACTAATGGTAACCCTTTTAAGGAATTATCTGACAGACAGCAAGTAGGCTGAAGCTGACTGAGGCCAAAGGGAAATTATAAGTCAAGTGAATAAGGAAATTTCATATTGTTATGTATTTCCTATAAATATAGATCACTGGTGATACCAGCTAAGTGACATTTTATTTTATAAATTCAGTAGTTTAGCAGTAAATTAAGAAAAAGTCCACGCTTTTCTACTCTTTCAGTCAGCCATCAGTGAATTGGATCCTTCTTTTTCAAACTTCGTATCACCCACTGTGATACAGAGACCACTACCACTTGCCAATCTCATTTAATATCCATTCATCTGTCGTGTGGTTATAAAACCTTCAGACGACTGGGTAGATATGTCAATGAAATCTTACATCCGGGACTGGTTACATGAAGTCAAAACCTGGAAAGTAAACAGCTACATATAATGTAAGAGATGTTGGTTAAAGGCATGTGTATGTCTTTATACATATAATGTTTACAAATCAGTCAAAAACCTTTAATTTCTCCATGCTCTGTGTCTCTTTTGGCAGATTTGTTTACTTTGGTTTACTTCTTAGGTAGTGATGTTTCCTGACATTTCAGTTACCTAGGGTATAAGGATGACCTCCACCTTCTGTGGAAATGCTGGAGATGTGGCTTTAGTTGTGAATTTTAAACTGTGATAAAAAATACTGGGAAGTAATATGTGTCACGTGGTGGGTTTAGGCATGAGGTAGTGGTTTCTTGTTTGCTTTTAGGCTAAAACGAGCTACGTGTTTTATCATCTCCATGCTTTGATTATTTTCATGTTCATAATTATTTCAGAGTGATTTCCTGAAAAAGGTCTAAACTATAAAGGCTATCTCTTTTGTTGCAGAGCAAAACTATAAAGGCTATCTCTTTTGTTGCAGAGCAAAACATTGAGTCAAGGTCAGTTCTTTTATACAGAAAGCTCTAGGATGCCTTATTAATTGAACAAAAGAAGGAGCAATTCATCAGGCATATGGCTGGAACAAAAGTTCCATAAATACCAAGAGATTTTCTCATGTTACAAGTATTTATTATTTATCCTCTCCCTTTCTCATTTTTTTTTTTTATCTTTCCACTTAGGAAAAAAATGAAGTCTTTAAGAGGTGATTCATATAAAGTACATCTTTATTGATGCATCTTGAAGATTTACTCAGCAAGAAATCAAGCATTACAGGCTGTCATTCCTTTTTTACTACTTCCACTTGTTTGAAGGTTGCCATTAAATTTTCCTATTCACGCTGTGTATGTGTTAGCCAGTGTTCCTCTGTAATGTGATTGCATACACCTCTAACTTATCTTTGCATTTGAAATTCACCCAGCAACAACTTATTTCTAGTACTTTCTATTTTTAGCCCAATTTTCCATCTGCCCTGTCAAGCTGAGTGGTTGTATAAACAATGATATGTTTTCCTAGCTTGGCTTTGATTCTCAATTAAAACACAAATACAAGGCAAAAAGCATACTTACTCATTTTTATGGGTCCTGAATGTTCATGCACACAAAGTATAAATTTTCTATATAGTTTCCTACAAGTAGGGAAATATAAAATATCAGTTCCTGTAGTCTCTGAAGTAGCATAACTTCATAAATCTGAAATCTGCTTGCAGAGTGAAGATGTTGATAAAGGTTGGCAGGGGTAGCCAACCCATAGATATATATATATGCTTCCCCCCTGAAATATTTTTATAAGAAGAAAGAACCAGGAGAAAGGTAGATTTGTTAAAATCTGCAATATATTAAGGAACAGGTTGTCCAAACGTCTGTCTTCAAATCGCATTTTTTAAGAAAGAGTGACTTGGTTTTGCATTTCCATTTTTTTGTTTTAACCAGTGTGCTCTATTAGGAGGGAGCCATTTTTAAGAGAAGTGTAAATATTAACTACCTTTTTGCTGCTTTTCCTACTGTACTTGGCTGTTTGGCAATATGAAGCAAAATAAAAATGAAAGACGAATTCAAGCATCAAAATGTAACTACCATTTCTGTTGGGCAAGTTAAGCTTGGTTGCTTTTGTATATTGCACTTATTCTTGACAGCTCATGAGTTATAAACATTCCAACTTTTGATCTCCTTTTCACTTCAGTAGTCTTAGCCAGAAACCTCTTGAGAACACACAGTGTTGACCTCAGGCAGTAAAAAATGTGGTGTTGTCAGAATCATGCAGAGCAATTGAAAAGGCTGTTTGAGAGAGGTGGTCTTAGAGCATTAGGCAGTCTACCTGTCACTAGGCATGACCATGGCTGCCAGCAGGGACAGAGAACTCACTACATCCAGACTTGCTGGAAATCAGAGATGTTTTGGAGCTCTTCAGTGCAGGCCAGCAACATGCAGACCCTGTTACAGGTGGTGTAACCACCCAGTTAGGGCAGATGGTAAATATTGCTGAAAAAATGGCAGGGCATAGAGGCTACTATGGAGACCAGTGGTGACTGGGTGCTGCTGGATCCCACAATAGAAATCTAACCCTTAAAACTTCTGTGACTGTACTAGCCCATGCTAGTACAATAATATAGTAATCAATAATCAAATCAATAATATAGTATTTACTCTTTACATTGTCACTTTAACGGAGATATAACATTTTCCTGAAAAATACAAGCAGGGGTCTTTCCCACCGTGTGTTGATTTCAGTAAATCATTCATCTATAAAGAAATTCAGTAGCATCCTGTCATCATCTGAAGAAAGTCTTTAAAAGATACATCTTTCAACTAATTCAGTGCAGAAAGGGAATTAGATATGTTTAGTTTGTATGGTTTTTTTCTCTTCAGTTAAATCTCACAAGTAGATTACACCATGTTCAGAAAGAACTAGTGAGAAGAACAGGAACTTCAGTTCTACTAAGACATTAGCAAAGATCTTGCTCAAACAAATCTGTTAGAATTTGTTTGATTTGGCATGGATGAGGATGGATGCACGAAAAGCATGGCCTGAACAGCTAGTTGCTAAGTGAACAATTTGTGGTGTAAGTAACTAAATGAACTTCTTGTAAAGATCATGTTAGTAAATACTGGGTTTTTTCTGCTGAATAACATACTGAATGATGTTTGACTTCCAGTCATTAAGAGTTGAGATTTTTTTATCTTTTGTTAGGATAAGCTCACTTAGTATATTTTGTAGCTTTTGTGTTGCTATGTAGAAAATTGTTCTTTGGAATTTATTTGGTTCCAATCTCTTGCAAGGTCTCTGTGGTAACCTCAGAATGACAGGTGAGATGGACAATATTGAGGGGTGCCAAAAGGATTTCAGGAAACTTTACCAAAATGTACTGGTTTGAGCTGTGACAGAAACGAGAGAGTTACTGGGGGGGTTATGTGTTCCATTTTTACTAAGACTCAGTATTCGTGATATTATTAGTATTTCAATAATTCTTTATCAATAAAAATACTGCTGGGATTTAAAGCTCTCCTGAACAAAATGGGACTTTTAAATATTCCTGTTGTCTTTACAGTGGCCAAAGTAATAAAAAAATTTGTTTCTGCCAATAAAGCATTTCCCCAGGTAACACTCTTTATGGACAAAATAATTTATGATATTATTTCAGTAACATGATTATTTGAATGCTTACACACACTCAGTCAAGACAAGTATTAAAACCCATGAATAATTTATCTAGAAAAATGCCAACTCTATGTTTTTTTTTAAGCCAGCCTTAAAAGAAATTTTAAGTGGCATGAAAAATAGAATTTTCAGATAGGTTTAGCACCATTCAGGTTTTCTGTTTCCTCACATGATATCCTCCCCACAACTCCATTTCACTTCTCATATGCAGATAATAGTGAAAGCTGCATTTCAACTTGTAACTGCTCTAGAAGTCTTTGTGTCTTGCTTTTCATTTCAAATTCTGATTTCATTATTATAAAAGTTCATTTCATAATGGATGTAAGTGAAGAACTGCAATTTTCCTACGCCAGCATTCAAAGAAAAGAAAATGGTATCATAAGTTACAACTGTAATGGAAGTTATCTGTCACTTGCAAATATGGGCATTAGAGTGATGTTACAAGTAATGAAATTATCCTTGAAATAATACGATAAAAGCAAAAACTGCATGATAAAATTAACTTAATATCAGTTCATCTGTCACTGGTGTACCCACAGGAGGTGGAGAATATATAGGTTATTTTTAATGCACACAAACACACAGTGATCTTGATTTTGAATAAGCTCTATCTGATGAAAAAAAATAGATTTCCTCTAGAAAGTGACATCAGTTTAGAATACGCTCGGTTTTCTATCATTTGGTGTAGATTATTTTTTATTTTATAAAATTGGTAATCTATACCAAATAATCCAAGTAAGAAATACTCTCACTGACTCAAAACTGTTTAAAGAGTTTGAGGTTTCTTGTAACTAATGAGATTAGAACCTTGCTAAAATGAAAAAGGAGAAAAAGAAAAACACAAAATAACAATATGGCTGTTATTGGGAAGATACAGTAATATTTAATCAGTGTGCTAGATGACTTTAGTAGTACACCTCCCAGTAGAGTCCATACTACTCTCAACTGCCTTGTGGGTTCAATCATCAGGGTTTTTAACATTTCCAGCATATTAAGGTCAAAGTAAACACAGTTCTGTAGGATTTGAAATTCAGCGCTGAAGGAAATTATTGGGCAATAGCAGAATAACTTGCTATGATATACTCACTAAATGGGTGGTTCTTAATTCTTGCAGAACTGAAAGTTAAGGGACAGTGAGCACATATGGAAATCAATTGCAATTTTCAATGTAAAATGCAAACCTAAATATGATTTTTTAAAGGAAAAAAATGTCACTTTTACTGAAATAATGTACAATTCTGTTGTGGAACAGAACAGAATAAATATTTTCCAATTTAGATTTTACATTACTCTGTCAAAGTCCATAGAGATGGCTCTTTGCAGTCTACTGTGGTTACAGTATCACCTATTTGGTAGAATTTTTTTTGGTACATAGTTACACAAGATGTAGTTCTTTGGAACACAGTAATGAAGAAATAAAAAGCATCTATGCTTGCTACCCACTTCGAGTATGAAGGACATGCTGGAAGTTGCAAAATAGAAAAAATAATAAAATGAATAACTTACTGGTAATTGTGAGGGTTTTGTGGCAACAAGAAGATGCAGAGAATTTGTGAGGGTGGGGCTGGCAGAGGTTAGCTCACAAGAGGGAGTTCAGTCACACATCCAGGCTACTTACAGTCTGACCACAGCTTAACAGTAGGTTTTGCTTTTCTGATTTTAAGCAAAAACATATTTTTACAGCAACAAAAAAGAAGCTGTATGCCGTACACTAAAATGTAAAACACTTTTGAGTTTAATGTTTGTCATGGAATTCATGTTTCACACTGCTGCTGTTTATTATTGTGTTGGTCTAAAATACACCCTGCTTTATCAGATTAATTAATCAGATAATGCACTATAAGGGCTTGTATAGCATTTTTGGCAATGTGTACCAAAAGGACTAGACTAATAAAAGTATGTTTCTAAATTTTGATTGTGTGGTCATGTTACTAATACAATGTATATTCCAAGATCTAGGACACGTTTGAAGAATTTGTGTTGATATACAATAGCTAAGGACCTGAAGGCATTTGAGGCCAAGTATGTCTATATCATCTCCACTAAGCACTTGCAGATTGAATTTTTAAATAGAGCCTGTTAGTTTTTCTAAAGTTAATTTGCTAATAATTTTTTCTCTGCTCAGTTGTCTGACTTTGGAGAAAAACTAAATTGCTGACCCAGTTTTGAGAGTGGATAATTTTGAAAAAGAGTTCATCCATAAATGGAATAGAAATAACATATTTTTCTTTCTGTCTCTCAGGAATTTATTCCTTCAAGCTAAATAGCCTTCCTCCTTCAAATACACACATATAAACATGCACTTGATTTATTTCACTATCTAATCATAAGTAAAAGACATAGTTGGTTTCCATGGCAACTACAGTTCAGAATATTCATTGATCTTTTTCTTGTCAGTATTTACCTTATTATTCAGCACAAAAAAACCCTTTTTGTCATATCAATAAGAATTCTAACATTTATAGATCTTAATGCTTTTACTCTGTCCAATATAAGATATTAATTTTCAGGTGTCCAGTCTGTCACTAGAAAACTTTAATTTATATGTAAGAAATGTGGAATTTGTTCTTGAATGTTATTTATGTGTGCTGCATCTATTATTTGAACACACAGATTTTTTTCTATCAGTTTTGACATGCTCAGCTCTTCAGAGAATTTATTTTATCTCTAATGTGAGAAGCTGGTCCCAGTGGCACTTCTGACACAAACTTAAAACTCAAACACAAAAGAGCCAGCATGTCTATTCTTGTCTCAAAGAGATAACATTTATTGTAGAGAGAGGAAAGAGCTACAAATACTCTGCTTGATTTTTTTAAAACCTTTTCTAATTAAAAGGGAAGCAATAATGCCAGCTGCAACCATTTTCTGTAGGGTCTGAGCTTGAACTTCAAAATGTATTTGCCTTTTATATGTCTTTACTCTTGGTAGACCAAGGTAGGACTTTTTGTTTTCCTATTAACCCAGTTTAAGTTTCAAAACCTTCAGTGTCAATGGTTTGATTACTATAGTGCAACACTATAACATGCTTTGAATTGTTCTTCTGCCTTAGTTTTTATGTGTATACATGTTTTCTGAGTATGTATATATATATCTATATATATAGATATGACAGTAGCTTTATATAATTCTTCTGATAGCTTAAGCATACGGCATCAGAAGTGATCAGGACTAAACCAGTAAATTACATCTGCATTGGTATTTTTAAAATGCTGTAAATAAAAGAACACATTTTGTAAAACAATTCCAACATTTGATATGAGAGACGTTGTCCTGTTTAAAATGTAGTTCAGACATAACGAACCACCAAGAATACACAATACAAAGTGACATTACCATTTAAAATACAGGGAGTGAAAGATTTTTCTGGCTTTTTCTGTACCTTGGCACTTTAGTGCTCTCTTCCATAACTCTCATGGAGAATTCATCCAAGCTTTGTGTTTCTGTTTACGTTATTTACACAAATTACAAATTTGAAGAAGTTCACAGAATTCTACTCTTAAAAATATAAGGTTAGATCAAAGGCCCATAGATTGGGTGTTTTTGATGGATTCAAATATTATTAAACTTTCACCCTGTAAGAACAAAGTGAAAAACATCTTGTTTGAGATTCTTAGGATAACTGACACTCACTTATTAGGCAATAGATATGCAGAGAGACATAAATACATTAAAAACTGCAGCCTTTCCTGTTTGTTGAAGTTTGAACCTTTTTAAGAAAAGCAGCATCTAGCTGTTTCAGGCACTCTCCTCAAAAGAGCATCCAACTGCTCTATAAAATCACTATTACAGGGCTAGAGGTGTCTATTTTATTGCTCCCTATAAACTGAATATACTTATTCTACCCAATTAATACATTTTCCTCACAAACTTTTCTTTTTCTCAGTACATAACATTCTTCTACTAAGTGATCAAAACTGACTCCTTTATGTGTGCATGGTAGCCTGTGTTGTCATTACCTTACCTTACAAAGAAAAGTGTCTTGACAAACATGTATTTGTTATTAACCTAGTGTCAGGGTTTAGGCCCAGCAGGTACCAACCAGGCCTCTGCTCACTCACTCCCCACCCCCACTCTGGGACAGGGAGGAGAAAATCCACCTAAAGGTTCATTAATGGACAAAAGGACAGGGAGGTTTTTATTCCCCAGTGATGGTAACAGTCAAAAAACAGACATGTTCAACTTGAGAAGGAAAAGAACTAATTTAATCTATAAGGAGAAAAAAACATATCCAGATCTTAATATCTTGCCCCTTCATACCCTTCCCTTCTCCCCATTCCCGGATCCCTTCCCTGCTGCCTCCCCCTCAGGGCACAGGGCAGGGACGGGGGGGTTTAGGGTCAGTTCCCCACACGGAGTTTCTGCCGCTCCTTCCTCCTCAGGGAGAGGACTCCTCGCATTCTTCCCCTGCTCCAACGCGTGGTCCCTCTCCCGGGAACCCCTGGGACACGAGTCCCTCCCACAGGTGCAGTCCCTCAGGCACAGGCTGCTCCCGCCTGGGCTGCACACAGAGTCACGGCTGCTGCGGGAGCAGTCACCTCCTCTGACACGGGGCCCTACACGGCTGCAGAGCCACATCTGCTCCTCTCCGTGATCCTGCACAGGCTGCTGCTTCATTTCCTTCCACCTGTGACACTTCAGGGGCTGCAAATCCACATTTACCCCACTGTGGTCCTTCAAGGACTGCTCCACCATGCTTCTCCAGGGGCTGCTCCACCGTGCTCCTCCATGGGTTGCAGGGACACAGCTGCCATCTCACCACAGGCTATGGGGAAATCTCTGCTTGGGCACCTTTCCCCTTTCTTCCTCACTGACCTTGGTGTCTTTTCTCTGGCATTGCTCTCTCACCTCCTACTCTCCTCTGTTCCACATGTCTCTTCTTTTTATATTTTTACAGTTTCATTTTCCCCTTCTTGAATATATTACAGAGATGCATCCATCTTCTCATATCTGCTTGGCCTGGGGCAGAGGAGGAGCAGGGATTGGAACCATGGAAGCTTCCAGCAGCTTTTCACAGGAGCCACCCCTGTAGCTCCTTCGCTTCCAAAATGCTACTGCATTAACCCAAGACACCTAGTTGAAAAGATGTGCTTAGTAAATTCCTTAGCAACTACCCATTCTTTTAATTCTTATTGCTTCTTTCTTATTTTAATTTTTTTTCTTCTTATGATCGGGGAATATTAATAACTGAGGAAACCTTTCTTTCCAAATATTACTGTTTCAGAGAACTATCTCCAGTATAACCTCAGGCACCTTTGGGTCTTAAAAATTAAAATTAAAATAAACCTGAGTATGTTTATAGTAAGTAAGCATCAGCCTCACCAGAGGAGGTCAAGGAGAATGGATAGGAGACTGACTTCTACATTCAGAACATGTGGTATATATTTACACAGCACTGTTTAGTGATCACCCACTACAGAAAGTAGTAATCACCTAGTAACATTACTTGCACTCTTTTGTTTCTTTACACAGCTTTACTGGTATTCCAGGGAGGCTGTGAAAATGTTTATTCTTACTGTGTCCTGAGCAGGATAACCTTTCAGGATCTCTGACCCAGGAAATCTGCTCTCCTCTGCAAACAGCAGATGCCTGCTTTTGGCTGCCCATCCTCTCCTCTCCTCTCCATTTTGCACCACATTACTGACTACAGTCTTATCAGTCCAAACCTCTGCATCTGCTGTTCCAACAGATTTGATTACCAGCTACCTCCTATGTCAGCCTGCCTGGTAGAACTTATTATGTGAGTACATGCCCGCTACATTTCCAGATTTTTATCTAATATTACATGTGCAGCAATTGTCAGGAGAGCAAAAGGCACTTTTCACTTTAAGTGAATTTTAACTCATACTAGTCACTCTCATGCACAGTAATAGATTTTTTAAAATATATATATACTGTCTTTATGGAAATGTAAGCTGTTTAAAGCTTTCCTATTAAAATTTAAAACATTATTTATTTTAACACCCCTACCCTCCAACATATATTTTGTTGAAGGAAACAACTTCATATCAATGTTTAATTGCTTATCCTTTATATCTAATCATAATTTGCCATATTGCAGCTCATGTTTGTTGCCTTTCATCTTATTACTGTGGATCTCTGGCTCCATTTTCTTTGTATCCTCTGGTCAGGCAGTTTTAGACAGTGATGAAGTCTCCCTGAACTTTCTTCTCTCAAGACTAAAGAGGTCCAGCTCCTTCAGCCAGGGATGATCCAAGTCACATGAATCACTGAAAAAAAAAACTTCTGAACTGTAAACTTGGCAATTTTAGACTTCAGCTACATACTGCTGTTTCACATACTCTTATATTCTTTATGTTATTCTGTATAATTTAGTGGAGAAGAAAGAAAACATGTTCTAAAGGATGAAATAAAAAATATAAATAAGAAAATAGACACTGACAGTTCTTCAGCTCAGTTTGCTGAATATGAGGGAAGCACAGAGGAAGGAAGGACTCACATATCTTAGCAAAGTTTGTTCTTCTAGATATCAGTGTAGGGCAACAGTAGATGCTAAAAATTTACAGCTCTGGATCTATTTTAAGTAATCTTGAAAATGTTAATTTGGTTTCAAAATGTAGATTGCCAATCAAAAAACAGTCAAATAACTGTTGGACTCCAGAAGTCCACATCTTGAAATACGTACCAGAAATAAAGTTTGTCTCCTGAATGGTTATGTATTAGTAGGGAAATAATTTGTTCAGTTGCATCATTGTGTCATTTTTTCTTTATTGTTCAATAAGTATTTCTTCATTACCTCTTTAATTTCCTTTTACAACGTTCAAAATCAGCCATCCTTGGAATCAGCTTCACTCCCAAAGGTGTATTAAAATAAGGAGTTTTTTGTCTTCCAGGACAAGAAGAAAGCATGCCAGCCAAAGGTCATTTCAGATCAACAGAAACAGCTTAAAATACATTTTCATAGAAGTTTGCTGAAGATTGTATCTTCTGTAATAGAGGTAAAACACACACACGCACAAACACAAAATGTATTGCTTGCTTGCTGCCCTCATCTTTTTCTTTTCTTCTTAGAAATGCCATAATTTAGTAGTTGGAGCATCTTTTCTTTGTTTGCCCTTTGTTTCTTAAATACTGATAGGCACGGGGCATCAATCTTCTCTCCAGGGAACCTCTTCTAGGGTTTGACCAGCCTCCTGATGAAGAAATGTTTCCTCACATCATGTGTGTATCTCCTCTGATGCAGCTTTGAACCATTCCCATGTGTCCTATTACTGATATGAGGTCACACCCTCCTTTCCTCCAAACTAGAAAAGCCCAAAGCCTTCAGCAGTTTCTCACAGGACATTCCTTCCATCTCTTTCACCAGCTTTATTGCCTTTCTCTGGACACATTTAAATATTTTAACATCCTTCTTAAATTCTGGGGTAAAGAAATGCATGCTGTACTCAAGGTGAGGTTGCACTAATAGTAAACACAGCATTTTATTTTGGCACAAAGCTTTAAACAATAAAAAAAAATATCCTAGACTAAGCAGATTTATAAGCATTAATTTATATCAAGCAGTTATAGTATTTGATTTACCTGCAGTTTAATAGTAGTATAAATCAGTATTTTCTGATGTATTGCTTGACTCTGGGCTTATGCAAAGCATTTGACACTGTCCTGCATGACATCCTTGTCTCTAAATTGGAGACACATGGACTTGACAGATGGACCACTTGGTGCATAAGGAATTGGCCAGATGGCCTCACTCAGAGAGTTGTGGTCAATGTGTCAATGTTCAAGTGGAGATTAGTGATGAGTGGTGTTTCTCTGGGATTGATATTGGGACCAGCACTACTCCACATCTTTGTCAGTGACATGGACATGACTTGCTGGAGTGCACTCTCAGCAAGTTTGTTGGCAACACCAAGCTGTGTGATATGGTCAACATGCTGGAGGAAAGAGATACCATCCAGAGTGACCTTAATTGGTGGGCCTATACAAACCACACGGTGTTCAAAAAGGTTAAGTGCAAGGTCCTGCACCTGGGTTGAGGCAATCACAAGCACAAATAAAGTCTGGGTGGAGAATGGATTGAGAACATTCCTGAGGAAAAGGACTTGCAGGTGTTACTTGTTAGTTAACGAGAAGCTCAATATGAGCCAGCAATGTGTGCTTGCAGCCCAGAAAGCAAATAGTATCTTGGGCTGCATCAGAAGAAGCAGATCAAGGCAGGTGATTCTTAACCTCTATTCTGCTTCTGTGAAACTCTATCTGGAGTACTGTGTCTAGTTCTGGAGCCCACAATAAAGAAAAGACATGGAGCTGTTGAAGTGAATCAAGAGGATGGCCATGAAGATGATCAGAAGACTGGAGCACCTCTCGTATGAAAACAGGCTGAAAGAGTTGGAGTTGTCCATCCTGGAGAAGAGAAGGTTCCTAGGATGCCTTATAGCAGCCTTCCAGTACCTAAAGGGGCCACAGGAAAGACAGGAAGGGACTTTTTATGAGTGTATGCAGTGATAGAATGAGGGGGAATGGCTTTAAACTGGGAGAGGGTAGATTCAGGTTAGCCCTTACGAAGAAATTCTTTGCTGTGAGCGTGGTGAGATGCTGCAACTTTGGGAAGTTGCCCAAAGTTGTAGATGCTCTGTCCCTGGAAGTGTTCAAGGCCAGGTTTGACAAGACTTTGAGCAACATGGTCATATGGAAGGTGTTTCTCCTGACCATGGCACCCGGTTTGGAACTAGATGATTGTCACAGTTTAATGCTAGGCTGTCAATTTTGGACACCTGCATGGTCTGCTCCTCCATAAAGGAGGGATGCAGGTGTGACCCATTTACTCTCTTTCTGGAGCATAAGGTGTTCCTCAGAACTGAGCAGTGGCCTTGGTTCTTCATACCATTCTCTAACTGCAACTATAAACATTGAGCGCTATCAGCCCTAGAAACAGCCACTGACTGAGAAACATGCTGTTAATTTTAGAAAGTACAGCTAGTTAGAATTCTGAGACTTAGCTGAAAGTAAAATTACAAGAAAGAAAATTAGTTCTCTTCTGGCCCAAACCATGACAGTGATCCTTAAGGTTCCTTCCAACCAAAACTATTCTATGATTTTATCATATTTGAGGGCAACTGTTCTAGAAACAATCCAAACCAATAGGTCTAGTGCAATAGATCTACAGTATTAAGGTCATCCTTCCACTTCCTTTTCTCCAGACTAAACAAATTAAGTTCCCTCAGCCCCTCCTCACAGGACTTGTTCTTCAGACCCTTCACCAGCTTGGTTGTTCTCTGGATTGCCTCCAGCACCTCAATATTCTTCTTGTAGTGGAGAACACCGAACACAGCATATGAAATGCTGCGCCCCAAAATTCCAAGTATAGGGAAGCAATCACTCCCTAGTCCTGCTGGCCACATCATTTCTGAGAGAAGCCAGGATTCCGTTCACCTTCTTTACCACCTGGGCACACTGCTGGCTCATGCTCAGCCAGCTGTTGACCAACGCCCCCAGTCTTTCTCTGCTGAGCATCTTTCCAGCAACTCTTCCCCAAGTCTGTAGTTTTGCGTGGGTGGTTGAGACCAAAGTTCAGGACCCAGCTCTTGAACAACGTTATAATTGGCCTTGGCACACTGATGCAACCTGTCCAAATCCTTCTGCACAGCTTATTTACCCTCAAGCAGATCAACACTTCTGCCCAACTTGGTGTCATCTGAAAACTTACTGACAGTGCACTCCACCCCCCAGATCCTTGATAAAAATATTAAATAGATCTAGCCCCAAAACTTAGCCCCAGGGAACATCTTTTGGTTCCTGTCACCAACAGGGTTTAACTTTATTGACCGCAACTCTCTGGGCCCAACCAGCCAGCTAGTGTTTTACCCAGCTAAAAATACACCAGTCTAAACCGTAACTCACCATTTTATGTTGTAGGAAACAGTGTCAAAGGCTTTATTACTGTTCAGGTAAACAACATCTACAGCCTTTCCCTCATCCACTAGGTGGATCACCTTGTCATAAAAGGTGATGATAACATTTCTTATTATCTTTAACAGCTGAAGCCAGATTGATTTCAAGCTGAGACTTAGCCCTGGCCCTTTTAATTTGCTCCCTACATATACTCCCAACATCTGTGTAGTCATTCTAAGTGACCGGTCCCTTCTTCCAAAGGCCATAAACTCATTTTTTCCCTGAGTTGCAACTAGATCTCTCTGTTCAGCCAGACCAGCCTCTTCCCCACCATCTCACCTTTTGATACAGAGGGACTCCCTGCACCTTTAAGATTTCCTTCTTGAATTATGTCGAGCCTTCCCGGGCCACTCTTCCCTTCAGGAATGCCTCCAAAGTTTCCAAAATGATCTCAAGTCTGCCTGTCAGAAATCCAGTGTAGCAGTTATGCTGAACTCCAAACTCAGACTAATACGTCCACCCAACTTGGTGTCATCTGAAAACTTACTGAGAATGCATTCAATCCCCTCATCCAGGAACAGAATTGGCCCCAAAGCTGCACCCCAGGGAATACCACTGGTCAGGCTGACCAGTTATTCTTTTTATTAACTGAAGATTCTGTTCCACTGTCAACTTATATAAGTAATTAGAGGAGCTTCTGAATGTTAGGTCCTCTAAATATATAACACATAATATCTAAAAATTAATTCTTCATTCTAAAATGCCAATTAAGCATAATCTCGATTATTACAGAAAAAAAAATATACCCTCCCATCTTTGAATTAATTCCATGTTCTGGATGTACTTAGGCTCTCCAATCTAAATTTTTTTCTCCTTTATTTAGGCTTTCTGAATGATGTAAATATTCGTATAATGAGTGTCATACTGAGATATTAATAGCATACCTGCAGGTTTTTTCTTTGAGGAGAAAATTCTCACAAATTTTCAGATTATGCCACTTTCTTGCTTTGAAGGAGAATTTTTCTCACTGGAGAAGACTTTACAATATATTGTAATTAAATAGAAGTGCATACAGTTGTTATTCCTTGTTCGTAATTATCAATTTATAATTATAAAACAAATATATGGTGAAGCCATACAGTGACTGTAATTGAAGATAAGATTTAATTAGAAATATAGAAATATAGAATGAATTATTATTCATGGAAGCTGGTTATTGTATATGCTCAGTCTGCACAGTCATAAAGTCTGATCATTTTGATGTTGAGTCAGCACAGCCAGGGGAAAAAATGTGGTAAGCATTGTGTTACTTAATGATTTTAGGAAAGAGAAAGAGAAAGCAAGAGAGCAGGAGAAGAAAAGCTAAGAGTTACATAACAGAAAATCACTGGTCCTGGATCCAGCACTGAGGGAGGATTGGTCTCAATGAAACTCCCAAAGCCCACCACTGCAGCCCCTCGTTTTATAAGCCTGTCTTTTTTGTTTCATAACGAGTAAGCATGATAGAATCATCAAAGCTGAGAAACAGAAAGGGACTTCAACCCTTTCCACTCCTCAGTTGTTATTATCATGATTCCCAGGACATACGCCACATGCAGACCCTTGTTTTCTTTGTCTTCTCCATCAGTCCTTTTGGAATCCTAGTAAGGGGCTCTTTGGGAGCCTACCGTGGTGTTTTACACCACTTCGCAGAATACATGTCCTAAGGACTGGTCCCTCCCAGCTGTAAATTTGGAAACATAATAGCTATGCAGGTATTGAAATACCCCGCCAACAGATGAACTCCTGAGCTTATGTATGCTAATTAGGCTTTTAAGGAAGCAGTGCTAATTAATCTGAATGGAATGACCTAGAACTACTTCTGCAGGGAACTGGCATTGAAGTATGTGTATGGTGTGTCTATTTGGACATTTAAGGTTCTCTGTATTCACCTCTTATGCATGCATTATACAGTGTAGTCAACCCTACAAATTTGCCACCTCACAAACCTTGGCTCTTTCCTGTTTTCTTTTTGCAATTTAATTCTTTCTTTTTGTTTCATGTATGTCTGTTATATCCAGCCACCCTGTATGCCCCTTTTGCTTTTCATTTGGGGTTGTTATTTAGGGCTCTTCTTACCTCAAAAATTTAATAGTATCATGGACTTTGTTGTTTTCTGTGTGTTTCTTTATTGAGTGCACACCATCTAAAGCTGTGAAGACTGCTGCACATTTTTTTTCAACAGTGAAAGATGTATATGATTGGAAAAAACAAATGGTCAACAGCATTATTATGCAGTGTGCTGATAAGGGTAGTACTCCAGGAATTTCATGCAATCTTAAAAAACTAAGCAATCTAAACTAAGATTATGAAAAACACTCTTACTGAAATTTTAACTCTGATACATGTTGGGTGTTTACCTTGCATGTTGTTAGGAATTATTTGCTTTAAATAAACTATTTCTGTGTTTCACCTAAACAGGTGCTGTGTGAAGAAGGAAGGACCTGGAAGTTGCATTCTATACTAAGTCAGAAAAATGGAATTCTCTAAGCATCTGGAAATATTTTTAAAATATAGACTGACATCTTAACTAAAACTAGTACAGGCTACCCCTTAAGGCTAATAGAGGCTTTGCTAAAAGGAGCAGAATCAAAAAACCAACAGGAACCAAAGGAGAAATAGTTTCTTTTAATCCTTTTCTCTGTGTTTCTCAATAGCCTTTTATGTAGTCCAGTATAGTCTAACAGCAGGAGAATACTGAGGTGAAATTGAGTTAATCTTTAAATCCAGTTCTGTAGACCCTGGGAAGCTAATCAGCACAAATTCTCACCAAAATCCATGAAGAAAGGTAAGATCTGTTATGGAATTATTCAGAGTAGCATCCCACATTGAGGCACATAAATTCATCCTGGATTACGACCACCAAGAGAAAGAAGGTGTAAGGTAATTAGTTTCCAAAGCACATTGTCACCATTTGTCAATATTTCCCTATCATTATCAAAAAACTAATTTATCATATTACCAGCTTTATAGGAAAAGTCTTGGTGGTCCTGATGGACACAAGCCAGAAAAATATCCTTCTTGCAAAGAGAAGTAATTGCCCTTCCTGGGCTACTAATGGTGGAGTATTGCCATCAGGTTGAAGAAGATGATCCTACCCTCTGGTAGGATCTGGTGAGGCCACATTTGGAGTACTGTGTCCAGTTCTGGATTCCTCAGAGAAGGAAGAGATTCCTCAGAAAAGGAGAGGCATGGACAGACTGGAGTGAAGGGCTGCTAAGATGATTAAGGGACTGTTGAAGCTCACACATGAGGAATAACTAAGAGAGCTGGGAATATTTAGCCTGAAGGCTCTGGTGGGATACTTTCAATGTATATAAATACCTGAAAGGAGGGTGCAAAAAGGACTCAGTCAGGCTCTTTTCAGTGGTGCCCAGTGACAGAATAAGAGTTAATGGGCACAAACTAAAATACAGAAAGCTCAGTTTGAACATTAGGAGAAACTTTATAACTGTATGGATGGCTAAGCTTGGGCGCAGGTTTCTCAGAGATGTTGTGGATGTACTCTTTTTTGAGTTGAATCAGTGTGTCTGTTGACTTCTCAGCATTCAGTGATTTATTCTGTTTTAACCTTAAATCTCAGGTCCCAATTTTTTTAGAAATTAGAGCCTGAAATCCTAATATAAGAAGCTTTGTCTATACTGAGTAGTTACAACTGTCATGCTACCTATGTTATCTGTCTGTCAACGTTGTCTCTTAATTTTCTCAACTAGATTTTTCTCCCAAGGGAAGAATTAAGATGTTGTTCCTAGGGGAACACTAAAAGGATGATGAATCAGATGTTACATTGCTACTGAGGAGATCATCTTTGGTTTGAATATATTTTTCAGTCTAGCATTATGTAGCTAAATAATTGCTTCACTTCAACATCTCCCCTTCTTATAATTTTTCTTAATTAACAATGTACAGTTCAAGATCCTACCCATTTGCGGAAGTAACAATTTCACAAAACCCTCTCCACTAAAAAACATAACTCTTCCCCATACTTAGTATTCCTTATTCTGAGGAACCATTAAGGCAGTTATTATTCTTGTTACTCAGGTGATAATGAACCAAGAGGTTTTGTGACTGAACAATTCCTTGAAGTGAATCAATGACAGAGTTTTGAAAGTAGGACTAATACTCTTTTTAGTGAATGAATCAAAGTTGTATGGTTCTTTATTACAGGATTTTCTTTATCTTCCCTGGCTGTACTTTCCTGGACAGTTCTAATTAAACTTTTTTGCCTTGATTTACAACATACAAATATCCTCATTCGTATTATGCTTAAAGACAAAAACAGTAAATCATAAATCATTATCATATAGAAATTTATGCTACAGCATGTAATGAGAAAAAATTGATTTCTTACTGCTAATTACTGAACATTGAAACAAATGTATTATATATGTCCTCCTAGCAGCATAGCAAATCAAAACAATATAAAGATTTCTTGAAAATCCTAGAAGCCATTTATTGATCTCTTGATATATCAACAGGGTTAAAGAAAATGTGCTGTATATATTGATAGGCATATGCAGCAAAAATAGATTGTCAATCTCTCTTAATAGCTTCCATGGGCTCTTACAGCAAAGCATATAAGAGTAATTTTAAATAATGTATCTTAAACTCTTGAATTATGCATAAATTAACATATATCTTTTCACACAGTTGTGATTTAACCCCAACCAACAACTAAGCACCACACAGCCCCTTGCTTAATTACTCCCTGATGCAATGGGGGACAGAATCAAAAGAGTAAAAAAAGAAAACTCATGGTTTGAGATAAAGACAGTTTAGTAGGTAAAGCAAAAGCCCTGATGCAAGCAAAACAGCACAAAGAATTCATTCACTACTTCCCATTGGCAGGCAGGTGTTCAGACCCCCCCAGGACAGGAGGATTTTATTACATGTAATAGCTACATGGGAAGTGAAACACCAACACTCCAAACCTGCTCCCCTTCCTCCTTCTTCCTCCAGCTTTACATGCTGAGAATGACACTATATGGTATGTGATTTCCCTTTGGTGAGTTTGGGTCAGCTGTTCCAGCTGTGTTCTCTCCTAAATTTGTGTGTATCTGCACACTAGCAAAGCATGGGGAGTGGAAAAGTCCTTGACTATTTAGTAATGACTAAAACCATCAGTGTGTTACCAGTAGTCTTCACATACGAAATCCCACACTAAACCCAAAACATAATGTTATTCTAGACACTAAGAAGAAAATTAAGCATACTCAAACCAAAACCAGGATGAGTACCTTGATGTCTAGATGTTTTTCCTGCATAAAATTCTGTGTAGCATGTATATATTTTCATATATGTTCATAAGTTTTTTCAGTTCTCACCAAGCTGAAAAAAAATTGCTTAGTTTAAGAATACATGAATTTTGTATATAGAACAAGGGGTTTGGGGCTTTTAGTTTTGAATTGGGAGCCATAAATAAATGTTCCCAAATCCTGACAAAAATGTGGAAAATAAATTCAAAATCATAAAACAGTAGGAGGAGTGTGGGTGCTCTCAGAACTATTTTTTCAGTTCTAATTCTGCTTATGAGTTTCTTAGAATTGTCCCATGAATTATTTCCCTCTTGTCTCATTTTAGTACAACAACCTTAATTTATATAAATCAGTAAGTACCATTTATGGAAGTTACATGAATATTAGGTCATTGTTTTGTAGTCTAACATTTGTCTTGATTTTGTAACTAAGAGATTAAAAAAAGATCTATGTACTCCCCTCTTCTGCCAAAATATGCAGAGGGAGCAAAGAACTTGAAAGTCATACAGATTTCTTGTCATTTATGTTGTGCATAGAATCAAAGAACCATAGAATAATTCCGGTTTGAAAAGACCTTTAGGATCATCAAGTCCAACCATTAACCTAACCCTACTGAATCCCCAGTAAACTGTGCCCCTAAGCACCACTTCTACACATCTTTAAAACACTTTCAGGAATGGTGATTCAGACACCTCCCTTGACCAATTTCAGTGTTTGATAACCCTTTCAGTCAACAAGTCTCTTCTAATATCCAATATAAACCTCCACTGGGTTAACTTGAGGCTATTTCCTGTCATCCTCTCACTTGTCACTAATGACAAGAGATTGACACTCTCCTCACTATAATTTCTTTTCAGTGTACTTGTAGAAAGAAATGAGGTCTTCCCTTAGCCTCCTTTTCTCCAGACACTGCTTATGTTTTTGAAAAGTGATCAGCATATAGTAAAAGGACAACATAACTGGCATATTAATTTAAAGAATAAGTGAAAGACCTGTAGTTGAGATTAAGACATTTGCTACATAATTCCCTGCAATTTTATAAGTAAATTACTGAAAATACCTATTTTCCTGTTATAACTTGGCACCATGCACATTTAGAGCACGCAAAAGCATGCAATACTGTAAGTATTTCATGCTGAACCTCCCTGTCGAGTAATAAGAAAAAAATAAAAATACTATTATCTGTACCCTGCTTTATTCTTTCCTTACTTGTTTAGCAGAAATTGTGAGTTTAAAGCTACTGTGCTTGGACATCCACCAGTAAATACAATTTTTGAATACTGTGTGTATGTGGTTTATTAGGTTCCTGTTTTAATTCCTCTTTGCAAAAAAAAAAAAAAAAAAAAAAAAAAAAAAAATCAAAAAAGAATAATTTGTTTTAAAGGATTAAACTGGAAGTAATCTTTTAGTTCAGATAGGAAAACTGTAATAGGAAATTGATGGTGAAAAATTAGAGGGTTTAATTTTTGAATAGTGTAAAATCACTGATACACATCTGTCTTTTCTCATCTTTTGCTTTCTCTTTGCCCTTCTTGTGGTGGGAAATTTGTTTCTTGTTATGTTTTATCCTTTAAATGTCTCTTTTCGGTATATGTTTCTTGCTGATAGATTTTAGTCCACATACATTGCTAAACAGAGAAATCCTGTAATAAAATATTCAAAGTTGATGTTTTCATTTTTAAGTACAGTGATGTAATTCAGTCCCAAAAGTCAGAAATTAGATATATGTAAGTCATTACTTATTTTTCTAGGCACACTAAGAGGTTGTTTATGGTGTATAAGCCCCCATATTTTCACACATTTTTGCGTTTTTTCTGCTATCCTGCACCATCAACTGTTGTGCATTCAGTAGCACATCTTTACACGAGTGATATTTGTGCTGAAACCTCATAATGGCAATGAAAATGATCCTAAGCATATGACAATTGCTTAACCACCAATTGGTATTTCTTGGACTGGCATCCACAACATAATTTTTAACAGTTTCTTGATTAAATCAATTCCATTGTGGTCCAAATTTTATCACATTTTTCATACTGTATTCCTTAAGGAATATCATTAATTTTTTACGTGGTGAAAAGGAAGAAGGAAGGTTAAAAATCTTTGAGAAATCCTCAAGTCTACTTACACCATGAATGTTTTGTTCCAAAGGAATTATGTTAGAAAAATTAGACACACTGTTTTTTTACTGTGAAAAGCACAGGATAGTTCTTGAATCTTATCTTTTTTTAAGTGGTTGGCAATAACTGTCTTTGCCAGTAAAGTTCCTAAATAACAAATATTCTGCTGGTATTGATTTTTTTATTGTTTTTACTTCATATTTGATAGTTTAGTGAGCTATCAAGAAGGAACGAGGTAAGCAGATATTGTCTAAAGTTGGGAATAGGTATTCTCTAGACATATACCAAACATTATCTGATATGAAGGGTTTTATTTTTTTTAAATGGGTAATAACCTGAAGAAGAAATGAAGAAATTAACTGTTCGGTTATATTTTTTTTTTTTAAAGACTTTGTGAAAGAGATCGTTTTATGTTGCAAATTAAACTTGTGCTTTTTTAATAAAAGCATGGAAGTTTTATGATGCACAAGATTAAAAAAGTCCAAAACCTTTCATTTCTGCAGCCATGATCCTACAGAGAGTATCTAGAGACCGTTTTACGAGTTGTACATACAGATCCCCTAAAAGATTGTTTTGTCCTTATATTGCAGCACAGCATGCTCTTATTCAGATGTGGTTTTCATTTCAGAATGACTTGAGGCAAGATAGATATTAATTGGTCTTTCAGGTTTGTTTACTGCCTTTTTCACTGAAGTAATAGGGTAAAGTTCCACTGATGGGAATGGTCCATATGAGTCAAGGTGATCTGTGGAGCCAGGAGTGTGAGTGTCGGAAGGAAGAAAAAGAATTATAAATGGGGAAAATTAAAAACATCCTCCTTTTCCCATCTGCAATCAGTAGAAGAGTGTGGAGGGAGACTTAATGCTTGCACAGGAGCTGAGTGGGAGACTAATTAGGATATAACAATTTACTATGAAATTCATTGGGGTATAACACTGATTAGAATTGCAATATTTGATATGGATGTTTGAGATTGTATTCTCAAATAATGTTACAGCATAATTATTCCAGTGGAATATAGACTACCACCTCAGATACTGTCAGCAAAGCACACTGATTATAGCAGAGTGGGTTTGCTGTCTGAGTCAGGAAAGTGGTAGCTGTCAAGATTTGATACCTAAAATATTTGGCCTCAGATATTTAGCTTAAATTATGCTTTATGATTCAACATTTGCCAAAACAGCATCAAGGAAAACATACACAATAACATACAAGAGACCTTTGGGTTCTTTTGCATAGATATGCAAAATATAGGTATGACTGCATAGGTACACAGAATGGGTATGACTGCACAGAGGACAATAGTTACCCTAGGAAAATAGGATATCCCTGGATACTGCATGTCTGTCTCTGCAAGCTTGGAAATGAAAAGCAATAGACTTCCTGAGGACTGATGTGTCAGAATTGTATTCTTGTGTACCTCCTGTGTACCACAGGAGTAAAGTAGTACCACAGTGCTACTACTTTATACTCTATACTTTACTACTATATACTATAGTTCACTGTACACATTTAATAAAATAAAAGAAGAATATAAAAATCAGAGAAACTTTATTAAAAGATATCAAGTTCTGAATTGATCCCACTGGGCCAACATAAAAGCCCCTGCTACTCACTGGTCAAATTAATATACATGCTCTGTAAGTCACATGTATATACTTAGTATGTAAGGAAAATCAAATTAACATTGTATATTTCTGTATAAAGGTCATGAAGTTATTATTTTGTACTCTTTTGCACCTGGTGAGATTCTACACAAAGTGAGAAATACAGATGGGGAGTCACACAATGTTCGTCTGTTTGTCTATTGAACAAATATTATTTTTATTTTGAAGTGATGTTATGTTTTACATGTTTTACATAACATTAACGTGTTTTACCATAAAATATTTGAAAAAATAATTTATGCCTTCAATTCAGACATTAGAAAACACTCGATAATTGTATCAGAACACAAACATGTTTAAAAATTAATATGACAGCATCGCAAGTGGGTATCTTTCTCCTCTCACAGCTACTGAGCGAGGGTACAAAGGAAATTCTGACACTGGCTTACTGCCTGCTAAGCTGAGACAGATCTATACAGTCCTCAGCTTATGTCTCCTACATTGTAACCAGTTATGTTACAATTCAACATTTTATGTTGAAGTCTGCCTTCCATGTTGTCTTCATTACCCTGCTATGAGCTGCATTGTCTTTCATGTATCTCAAAGGTCCTTTGATAGGCCAGTTACCTTCTGTAGTAGCTAGCTAAATCAATTTTTTCACACAACTCTAAGTTATCTCCAGTTTTATTGTTACTCGGAATATTCTTTAATGGTGTTCTTTTGAAAACACAAAATATTTAAATTAGTTTTATTCCTCTGAGATCTAATTCACTACTAACCTAACTTGTCACTTTAGCAACTCCGGCCCATCTGTGTCTGAGAAAACATGAGGACAATGATGACCTTCAAATTCAATTATCCTCTTTTTGTGCTTACTTTTACCTAGAGGTCTAGTAAGTACACAACGGGCCTTTTATATACACAGAATATAAGAAAAGTGCTCATCATGTATTGCTCAGCAGATAGGCAAATTAATATGGAATTCCCTAGTAAAACCATTTTCTTTATAAAAAGCATGATTAAAAGCACGAAAGTGTTCATCTTGCTTCTGTTAAATCATCCTGCTTCGTGAATGAAAACAGCAAGGTTTAGATGTTAATTATGTGTTCCCAAGCATCAGTATCATTGATATGAGCCTGAGGTCTGCTGACCTGCTAAGATCATCTTTTCACAGGTACCTGTAGACTCAGGTTAGTACTATTATGAAGGAGTGAGGACAATTATACCAAACACAATTGCTTAGCATCTTGTGCAAAGCACTATAATAAAATAAAGAAATAATAATAATAATAAAAATAAAAGCAGTTTTTCGGATTTTATAGTTCAGACTTGTTCCCAGTGGTGACTAAGGTTAGCTACTTTTTTTGTGAGATAATGAAGGATGCCACTCAGTCTTTCCACATGGAACAAATTACTTTAATTAAATTTTGGTTGAGAACCACTTCTTTTCTCTGCTTAGGTTCCTTTCTGCCTTTCTTGGAATAAAAAAAAATAATCACAGCTTCTCAAAGTCAATTCATATTTAATAAACCATATTAAGACAGTAAAGAGTTTAATATAAATGCTATATCCAATTAACATGTCATATAGTAAAAGTTATGGTGATTGGAGAGTTTAAGAAGGTTTTGCAGTACACAGAAGAATTTAAATCTTTTTAAAATTTGCACTCAGGATGAGACTTGAAGTAGATTTATTATGCATAAGCTAATCTGGAAAATCTGGGCCCACTGGGGCCTGAAGATCCTCTGTGTTTATCAGGATTAAGTCTTAAACTTTCCTTGGTTTTCTACTACTTGGAACTTTCATTCTCATGCTCTGGCTTTTTTCTGATTTTCCATGCTTTCTCTTTGTTTTGTCTACTAATTTTCTGTCTGAAAACTTTTCTAATGATCGTTCTTCAGTTTTATTTGAAAGGTCAGTAGGCCTATGATTTGTTTCCTCATACATTGGGTCCTTTAGACCCAATGTTATCTGTAGTAAGTTATTTCTTCTAAGCTTTCACTCTGGGTCTGGAGGTTGAGTCCCTTTTCATTCATATAGTGCTGGTTAAGAAGTCTCTTTCTGAATGCACATGGCTTTAAGAAATATGTTACTACTGTTGTCTGCTTATTGGCTAACAAGTGGCAAAACATATCTTAAGCTTTAAAAAATAAATTAATTTTGATTTATACATCTGTTCCACCATCACCAATTACATTAAATGAATAATATGTCTGATATAGTCTATATAAACAAAACTGAGATCACTGTTTGCTTTATCCACTTGTAGTATATGTAGCTGTAATACCCTTCCTGTTAAATCTTATCTGTAATATGCAGAGGACATTTTGGATTAAAATCCCACCATCTTTATGTATTAGATTGTTGTGCTGAATAAAACAAATGGTTAGCAATAATATTAGAAGAATAATAAATGAGGGAATTTTATTGCTTAGCCCTTCAATGTTCAAACAAACAGTGAACAGTGCACAGTAATGTCTAGTTTATTTTCTATTTAAACTAATATTTAAACATTTCTAATATTTAATGATTTTTTTTTTTTACCTATTCCTGTCTTTAAACTCTCTTCTACTTAACTTGAAACAACAAGAAGTTATTCTACTCATGTAGGTGGGAAAAACCAAAGTGATCTTGTCTGATCATCTGTATAACACAGACAACACAACATCATTAATTACCTCTTTCATTGTGCCCAAAATCTTGTGATTAAATAGGGAGATATTTTTTAGAAAGATGATAGGACTTGAAGTGTAAACACTCCCTTTTCTACCTCCCTCTCCTCATCTGCTGTTAAATCTCTCTTCTCCATTGTCTATTGTATTTTTCATGGTTTAGCTCTATAGGAAATGTTTTTATCCCATTCTGTATTCACAATAACTTCTTTTAAGATACTATAATTTTTTGCTGTATTAAAACATACATATGTGTGGATTAATCGCTCTGGACCCATAAGTCTGCAGAAGGTACACATTCTTCATACATTAGTTCAACTTTCTATATCCAGAATCTAATCAACATATCTTTTTCATTCCATATAATAAGATGATTGCCCTGCATGGAAGCACCAGTAAATATCATTAATTAGTACAAAAAATGTTGCTCTCTGATATAACTAACCTTTCTCCTTTCTGTAAAAGAAATGGTCTTTGGTGATTAGAACGATCATTAGTGTACTGTGTTCCATTAAGCAAAAGATTAATTTTTTTTAACCTAATTTTAACTAAAATATCTTCAAGATGAAGATTTAGGGTGGCATTTGGGCTAAGTTTGTTTTTTTTTTTTTGGTTGGTTGGTTGGTTTGTTTTGGTTTGTTTTTTGCACTGATTCATGTAAATATTCACTGTGTTTAAATATAATTAAATATGATTTGCAGCTACAGTAATCAACGAACTGTAAGAATATATACTTTGGTATTTTCTGGATAAGGTCTAAATGGAATACCTTTTCATGGTTTGAAAGTCCTCTAGCACTATTTTTGGTCATTCATTTAATGTATCTGGTTTGTATCATAATAAACTGTTCTTTAATGAACTAATTGTTTTGTGTCCTGGTGCAAGCAAATTATTTTCAACAGGAAATATTTAGTGTGATAAGTGCCTATTCTAGTCCAGGCATCTGCTGGAACTATAGCAGAGAGAAGACAGGCTGGGAGGTTCCCCAAGTGTATGGAAGAGAACTTCCTGACACAGCTGGTAAGTGAACCTCCCAAAGGAGCAGCCTCACTACATCTCCTGTCCACAAACAGGGAAGGACTGGTCAGAGATGCAGTGGTTGGAGCCCATCTTGAGCTTAGCAACCACAAACTGGTGGAGTTCTCAACCCTTAGTAAAATGAGGACAGGGTTAGCAAAACCTCAAACATGGACTTCTGGAGTGCAGAAGGGCAGACTCGGGCTGTTGGGATGTTGGTTGAGAAGGTGCCTTGGCACAGATTTATGGAGGACAAAGAGGTGCAGGAAGGCCCCACATTCTTCAAGAAGGAAATCTTAAAAGCACAGGAGCAAGCTGTCCCCATGTGCTGTAAGACAAAACGGCAGAGATGATGACCAATCTTGAACTTTCCAGTAACAGTGTTTAACTAAATTTCCTAAATTATGTTTTTTACTTAGTAATTAATTAATTAATTAATCTAATACTTTGATTTAGTATTTCCTCTGGTGACTTGAAAAATGAATTGTTTCTCATAACGAATGTCACTGTTTTTTAATTCTCATTTCTATTAATGGTTATGTATTTGTATCTTTCATTTGAAAATAAGAACATTAAAAACTGAATAACAAACTCAAAACTCTATGAATGGTATATAAGAATAGAAATGATTGATGGCAATGACAATGATGATAGTGTTTGTGAGACTGTAACAATAGTCCATTTGGGTGCAATTAAAAAGACATATTCCCAGAATGAGCATAAGATAATACGTTTTCTCAGTAAGTGTCAGCTTTGTGTTTGAAAAATATAATCTTTCATTTCATGGATACAATAAAAATAGAACATGAAGCTAAAGTACATTGTTTGTTTAGAGGTTGTCCTGGTTTGGGCCAGGATAAAGGTGATTTTTCTGAGTTTCTTGTCGATGGTTGAACTTGCTGGGGTTGACAGCAAGTTTCTCAAATGGAGTATTCCATCCCATGTGCGTCATCCTCGGTATGGAGTTGGGGGATCACGAGGACCGAGCCACACCCTTACCAGCTGATCGGCCTCACCTGAGATCATCAGCAGAAGTGCTGGGTACCACCCCCCTTAACAGCTAATTGGTCTCACCTGTGGCACTATAAAAGACCAGCAGAAGCTCCTGGCTGCCTTCCTGGCTGGCTGCTTGTGGCCCTGCTTGCTGCCCTGCCTGGTTGCCTCCCTGGCTGCCCTGCCTGCCCTGCCTGCTGCCCGGTTGCCTGCCTGCCTGCCTTCACCCGGCATCTTGGAAGGATCCCACCCAGTCCGTTTGCCCGCCTGCTGCCCTGCCTGCTGCCCAGTTGCTTGCCTGCCTGCCTTCACCCGGCTTGCGTGAGAACTGTTGGGGGAAAAGGGGGAAGGACTCTGATATTCATTCTCCTGTATATTTGTGTATATATATATATATAGCATTTTTCTTTTCTTTTTTCCTATTTACCATTATTGTTTCATTAAAGTTGATTGGTTTAGCCTCCAACCCATAAGTCTCTCTCCCTTATTCTCTCTCCTTTCTTATCAAGGAGGAGAGAGAAATTAATAGAGAGCATCTGTCACCCAATTTAATCGCCGGGCCAGTGTTAAACCTTGACAGAGGTACTGGTGTTCTTCTAGTTTTGGTTTGGTTTGGTTTTTTTATTGTTTAAATTTAGTATTGGGAAATCTAAATGAAACACTGTAGTTTTAATAATTCTGAAAACAAAAGTAGAATGACTATATCCCAGATCTGAGTTGTCTGGACTAATTTTTACCTGTCAAGGTAAAAATAGCAAAAAAAAAAATAGCAACACAGGTTTTATGCTTATAAACCTGTGGATTACCACAGGTGGCATTTCTGCTGCAGTACTGAATGTTTTCATGTCAATAGGGCTCTGAGTAACTTCCTGTCTTCTTTTAGAACCAAATATGAAGTATAATACTACCATCTTCAAACACAAAGTTTTCTAGAGATAGTGGATTTTTTTTCTTAATATATTATGCTTCTATTCTCATGGTACTGATAATTTGCATTTTGCCATGTTTTCATCTGTTCCTGACACAAAACCTAAGTTTTAATCACCTCATTTCTTGACCTTCAATTACACAAGACCATCAGGTTTCTGTTTGGAGCCATATGACTTTTATTGCAAGGATTTCAAAACATGTACTTAAAATAAAAAATGAACTTAAGCCACGTTATGCTCTCAAGA
Organism: Heliangelus exortis; assembly: GCF_036169615.1. Taxonomy (NCBI): domain Eukaryota; kingdom Metazoa; phylum Chordata; class Aves; order Apodiformes; family Trochilidae; genus Heliangelus; species Heliangelus exortis. The sequence continues at coordinate 96,825,613 of NC_092422.1, forward strand.
AAGTCTTAGATGCAATTCTTTATTAATATTTTCAGATTTATGTGTAAGGATAACATGCATATTTCATACCCTAAGTGAATGATGCAGATATTATAAAATGTACTGTTGAAAAATATTAAAAACAGCTACAGGTTCTTAAAGAAAGTGCATAATTCATATCTCTGGCAAAACATCTGTGTGATCATGTATGACGCAGGAGCTTTAAAAGAATTACTTTCTATTTGGATAATCTCAAGCAAATATGTACTGTTCTGCAAAAATATCTGAAATACTCAAATATAGTTGTGATTGCTGTCCTAATGCTGTCTTACTTCTTTCAGAAGTAAATATGGAAGTAGTTTTCAAGTATTGCTGAAAATAAATAAAAAAAATAAGTTAATAAATTAATAATTTTAAAAGTTTTGACTGAAGTCAGTCTGCTCCTCATCCTACCCCACTAATGAATAATCTGGAGTTACTCGAGAAGCTAGCAGGGGACACAGCTGGAACAGCTGACTCCAAAAGACCATCCCATATCATATGATGTCGGGCTCAGCATATAAAACTGGGGGAAGAAGGGATGTTTGGAGTCATGGTATCTGTCTTCCCAGTTAACATTACACATGATGGAGCCCTGCTGTCCTGGGGATGGCTGAACCTCTGTCTTCTGGGTTGAAAGACTGAAAGAGTTTCATGTTTTGCTTTGCTTGAGTGTGCGGCTTTTGCTTTAACAACCAAACTTTTAGTTAAACCTGTGAGATTTCTCATTTTTACTCATCCTATTCTCTCCCCCATCCCAAGTTGGGGATATAATATTTAGTTGCCATCTGGGGTTAAGTAATGACAATGACTTTAAAAATATATGGAGGATATCTGCAGATGAGATATTAGAATGTCAGCATAGTGTTCGTTAACTAGAGTTAAACTGCAAAGCTTCGGTACCATGCCTCTGCATGTTAGGGATCATGGAAATTTATTCTAAATATACATGTCCAATAAGTGTCTTAAAGAGTTTGATAAAGTACTCTCTGATTTATAATCTTCTGTTGATAAGAATGATGAGCCAATTTTTAGATTAATTTTTCTCAGGTTATTTCAAAACCCTGCAGCGATGCAAATTTGTCCAATGCTTCATAATATATTAAGAATATGACATTTTTAATCTTCACTTTAGGGAGCCATCAAATTTAGGATTTAGTAAATCTGACAGGATTTGTATTGCTATTATGAAAGCATTCAAGACGAAATGTAATTATGTCTGTTCATCATATTTACCAAAGCACATACATATGGACATATTATTCTTGGTTCCTTTAGCAAAACAAATTATGGTTTTTTTAATCCAATTGGTTCTGTTTTGCACCAGAACCTCGTGTTCATGTAAGAAAGTATAGGTAAACTAAAAACATTCTAAATAATTCTGAGGGAGAATGCAAACTTATTTATAATTACATGCTAGGGACTGTTCAAAGTAAATTCAAGTTCAATACAGGAACTTACCTTTATACAATAAAGCATTGATCTGTCAGGGTTCAGTCAAAGGAGAAACACATGATGAGAGATGATCAGAGAAATGAATCACATCTCCTATGAAGACAGGCTAAGAGAGTTGGAGTTGTTCAGCTTTGAGAAAAGAAAATCCCAGGTAGACCTCATAGCAGCCTTCCAGTACCTGAAGGGGGCCTAAAACAAAGCTGGAAAGGGAATTTTTACAAGGGCATGGAGTGACAGGATAAAGAGTAGTGGCTTTAACCTGGAAGAGTACAGATTTATGTTAGCTATTTAGGAAGAAGTTCTTTACTGTGAGCGTGGTGAAACACTGGAACACCAGAGGAGCTGTGGATGCAACATCCTTGGATGTGTTTGAGGCAACACTGGATTGGACTTTGAGAAACCTGGACTAGTGGGAGGTTCCCCTGCCCATGAAAGAGCTGGAATTAGATGATCTTTAAGGTGCCTTCTAAGCCAAACCATTCTATGATCCCATTATTCTTCTGGGATCTGTTATCTGAGCTGTGTTTCTTATTATTATGGAAATGTTAACTTCCTCCAAAAGACAGCTCAGTCATTTAATGCTTCCTATATCTAATATGCTTTGTCTTTATTGTTTTTATTTGTAAATTGTAATTTACTTATTAGTTTTAATTTATGTGTTACAGAATGTTTCTCCTTGTGATAAATACTTCTGGATTTATTTCCTAATGTATAGAAATGATGGTTCACTGCAATCTAATTTGATACAATGAAATACTTACTTGGTATCAGATCTGAAGAAATAGTTTTGGAGAAATTAGATAATAAGCTATTTTTTGCTATTGGATTGAAAACTTGTATTTGAAACATTTCTAGTGTGAAGATTAAGGTGCACTTATAGTGTCTATTATGAGAACATGGAAATCTTTAAATTTCAGTATTTTAGTAGTTAATGTTTTATGCATGAACTTGTTTGTCTATAAAAGTCTGTTTTTATAAACATTTTATCTTAAAGCAGACAGATGATTAAAACTAATTTTTTCCCTAGTAAAAAGGGCAAGGAAGAAATACTGAATTTTAAAGTTGATGATGGATGAATAAGTGACAACTAATGTTTAAATCAGTAGACTGAATTGCTATTGTAAACAGTTACTTATGTTTGAAATATTTTTTTAGTCATAAAGAATACATTATTAAAAGGAAAACTATCTATGAGTTGAAATTGATTTTAGAAAACCATTACAAATGAAAAAAGGGATTTTTGGTTTTGTATGGATGAGGAAACTGCAGTTCAATTGATTAGCATTGTGGTTTCAGAGTGCAGTTTTTTCTTCATTTTTTGCAGGGAAACTGGAAGAGCTATTTTGTGATATTGGTCTGCATGCTAATGTGGGTGTGATTACAATTTAATGTATATATTTTCAATCTGAATATTTGTATTTTCAGGTAATGGCAAGACAGGATGAGATCAAAAAACATCAGAGGAGAGAACTGTGAAAATTATCCAGGCAAATGGAAAGTCATTCTGGGGAAAAATGAGGTGTAAAGCAAACTTATATTTCCTCATTTTGGTAGAAATAAGAAATTACAGGAATGACAGATTATAAGGTAATAAGAATAAGGACATTGCAGTGGACTCATATCAGTTATTCCAGGGTCTCCTCAAATAGGCCAAACTGTTTCTAGGACATACAAATAAATTTGTCATACAGGAAAATAGAAAAACACACAAACAAAGAAAAAAACAACAAACCCCATCAAGACAAAGAAATAATCCCCCAAACTTAAAAACACCCACTCTGTTACCAGTCTTAGTTAACTAAGATGTCCATAGAGTAAAGTTTCTGAAAGATGGTATAATTTAGCCTAAATATGAGAAAACTTAAGGGTCATCAATAATAGTATAATAATTGCATGTGGTAATAAACATAGGTATCTCTAAAAAAAAAAAAAAAACAACATTCAAAATCTAGGGGAAAAAAATCATTTTGGCTTCAATGAAATAGTATTTATACAACGAAAAGAGCAGCATTTTCTTTATTAATCCAGAAACAGTTTATAAGAACTAGTTCCCAAATCACATAACTTCAGGTTTGAATGTGTTAGATTAACTTCTGCAATGTGTAGATGGATTACAGCAAACATTGTGACTCTGGGGATTTTTTGCTCTTAGTTTCTGTGCAAATGGTTTCAGCAGGCACTGTATGTGTTTCCAAGCTTTGTAGCCATCAAAGCAAAAGCTACTGAGGTGCTTAGAAAAGGTTCATTTCTTTATTTTCTTTCTTAATCAAATATAATCATATTTTCTATATTTATTATGACAAACTAGAAAAAGATGCTTCAGTCTGCTTTGTTGAAGCGTGATGTTTGATGTTAGGAGAGAGAACCAAGTATCACCATCTACATAAGCAATGACTGAGTATGATAACAAATATGCAAGTAGACAAATAAAGCATTTATGAAGATATATGCTTTCACGCAAAAAAATCTACAGCAGACTCAAGAAATATAGCTAAGTTTTTTCCTGATGATTTGAAAAAAAAAAAACAAACTTGCACTTCAGTATTTTAGCAGAAAGTACATAAAATAGTTACAATATTTTTCTGAGTGCAAAGTATTTTTTTCTCCTCGGGAAAAAGAATGATCCTATTTTTTTGTTAAATTCACTAAAAAATAATCAATGTCTAAAATTAATAAATGAATTCAAATTAAATCCTAATATTTTAAACTTTTTCTACAGTGATCTTGAAAACACTGTTGTGACCATCATTTGTAAGAAACACATTTCCATTTCTTAGTAATGCAATATGCTTCCGAGGTCGCAAATATTAGAATTTTTTGCATTTTCAGAACTTTTATGTTTCCCATTATTTGTATCAAAGTGAAACATAATTTAAGAAATAACAGAAAAATAGAACCAGCATAACGAGATGTCATGTTCATTTCCTCTAGAACATTTTTTAAATCTGATAGCCATGAAGAAGAGCTGTTGTAATCTGCTTTAATACTCAGACATATGGTCTGTGTCAATGTTATTATTCAACTTTAAAGTAAAATTTTAAACATCTTCCTGCAAAACAGGAGTTATTGCTCTCTGGATGAATCCAGTAATTACTATTTATATGCTAATTTAGTTCTAACTCTTTGAAACTAATTCTTTCACGTATTTTAAAGTTGTGGGGTTTTTTCTGCTAAGAATTTTTAGGAAGATTAAGATACCGTTCCAGACTAAGTCATGACATACATCACAAAATCCCTCCCAGGTATGATGATTGATGGACATTTAATACTACTTCTCTTAACAAGAATAAGATTCTATTTGATAACTCTGCTGACTGCAAAGAATATGGAAGCCATTCTTGTTGTAAAGCCCTCCCTGAGGGGAGCTTTAAAAGGAGGAAATGAGCCTTTGAAAACTGAGTATATGGAACAATCTTTGGTGCTTGCCCATGGGGCTCTTGCTAATTTCTGAGACAAATGAGCATCCATTTCTGAAGTCAGCCCTGACTGAATAAAATGGGCTAGAAAGAAGAGGTGATCCTTAGAAAAAGGTTCAGTATTACTGAGAGGTACTTAAGGAAGAGGGGTCAGGAGGAAAAATAAGTAGAATGACCATCAGAAAGATAGCACATAGATATGACATGGATGTTGGCTGAATTGCCAGTGATGTGGCAATTCATTTCAATACATGATAAAACCACCACTCCGTTTCAGAAAAAGGTCAGTAATGATTTTGTTTCTTTCTCACTACCATCATCTCTGACATGTAGGCATGATCCAGCATGTGGAGAAGATCTGCAGGAAATAAATCATTAGAGTTTTTAGTGTCTCTTTCATCTGCTATTAGCTTTGCAAATTCACTTGAGTTCAGTCCCTAGAGCTCACTGCATCACCCTTTCCTCTCACTTCATACACAGGCTTGTTTTCGTTATGAAAGCTTAAAGGTATGAGAAACATGAGTAAAAGAATTACTGTAATAAACTTATCTGATCTTGATTATTCTAGTATTCAACAAGCATATTTTTTTCCATTTTAAATTATGTCTCTTACCTCTTACAGCCTTACATTAGCCACTTATGATAATATGAAAATCCTTTGTCTTACTCTTCTTCTGGAGGGTTTTTTTTTGTTGGTTGGGGTTTTTTTGTTTGTTTTGGATTAGTTTTGCTTTGTTCTTAATACCTCAGCCATTACATAGTGGTGTTGTATTAATATTTATCATATATAATCTGAATTTTAGTCGAGCTCATTCCTAGCAAAAGTAGGACTTTGAAGTATACCTATATTACCTATATACATATATATATATGTGGAATGAGAGCACGTTTTAAATTAAAAGCCTTCAGCATTCATTTTCTAATAATAAATCTCATACTAGCTGTCAAATATTTAAAAGACAATACCTCAAATTATTTAAAAAGTCAGCATCTGCTTCTGCTTTCCAAAATTAATTTACCTACAAGGGGTAACAGATGCAAACAACAACATTTAATTCACTTGGTAACAATGCATATCAATCAGTACAGAAATGCAAACTTCTGGATAGAAAGAGGGTTGGTTTTCCACAGAAACAGGACAACTGTAAATGGATGACTAAAAAGATGTCAGCAATTTCCTCAGTTGTATCTCCACTTTTAACCTTCCAGTCACTTCCCTTTTCTCATTCTGCTTTCTATGTTTCCCTTTATCTTGTTGGATTAACATGCTTAGATACACCAGAAGATGTGTCTGCATTAAAGACCTGCTCTGAAGGATTCCAGACTCCTTAATTACTCCCACACATGAGAGTGCTCAACACATGGAGCACTCTCTTTTTCCTAGATCTTTCCCCCTGACAATTCTAGAGAGAGCCCAGGTGGCTAGCTTAGGCTATATCATGACAAAACATGTGAGAGAGAGACATGCATTATACATGCTTTACCATGTTAAAAAGGTCTTCAAGAGATTTTGAACCAGTGTCTGGCATATATTGGCAAACAGGATGATATTCAAGCTGTTCTGCAAATTCCTTCTTTCCTACTACTCTCTAGAGCCACTAGGATGTGCTGCCTTATGTTAATTAATAACTGATTATAGAGAAAGTAGAGGAAGATCAAGGGATATTTGCTATTGGTGCAGGAGGAATGGATGTTACAAACCAGTGTGTATCATAAAATGCAAATCTGAGAACCCCTCTGGATTTGACAGGACCATGGAGCTGCACTGTTCCTGAAAGAGGACTGTCTTAAGAGGGAGTCAACATGTCAGCAAAGATGACAAGATCATAGCACTAGTTACCCTCTAGCTTCCTCCTGAAGGCCTAGAATATATTCTTTTAAATCTGTGAAGCAAATTCCACTGGTATTGTATAGTTATATAATCAAGTACCTAGAATTAGCTTCTGGTAAATGATTCTTACCCTTAATTCAAACCTAGATGCCATTCAACTATGCTTAGATTGTCAGTGGTGAGTGTGGTGTTCACTGATATGTCCTGCTGCACCTCTAACTTCCTGCATCCCTATTCTGTGCTTCAGATTTTTCATACCCAAAACAGAATTTGTAGTGCAGAAGGGATCAGGAAGAAAGGTGAAGGGTTTTGAGATGGAAAGGCTGAATGCAAGCTCAAGGCATCTTTCAAGTAAGTGTTTCACAGATAAGAGCTTTGAAGGTGAGTTAAAATTTTGTGCATGTGAGAAAAAAAGGAAGATTAATAAGTATTTAAGCACACCAATAGATATTTTTTTTGTATTTGAAATTATTTAGTTGGCAAATATCAATTTTTAAGTTTGCTTTTAGGAGGGGAGGCTAGAAAGGAAACTAAATTCTTCTGTAGTGTCCCATGATGTACTATGCTATGCCACACTATACTATATTACAGTGAACTTAGTCTATCAGTAATGAAATATTATAGGGTTTGCTTTCTGTCCCCAAAATCACTGATATAGTATGGCCACTAATTATAAGGGTAAATTCTGTTATTCTGCAAAACTAGACATTGACACAGGAGCTGTCTATCAGGAATGGGCCTGGTCAGTGCTGTATTCCACATCTGCCTCAGCAGCCTGTGAGGCTGGGAATCCCCTACCCAGCCAGTCTAACAATAGTCATGAAACATTGCTGAAACCGATGCCTGTCCCCACACCTGTACTTGCAGACACATGTTGACTATTTCCCAATGACTGCACCCCCACTTCAGTGAAACACTGCACTTCAGCTGTTAAAACTTCAGTCTGAGGCCACTAGGCAAGACTTCTGAAACTATTCTGATTATAGTCCATGAAAGTGAGTGTGGGATGAAGTTTGTGAGCAGCGCACACACATGTATCAGCTGGCAATGATAAATGCATATTCTTGATAGTATGTCCAGTTTTGAACCCTTACAGAAAGTAACTCTTTGAAGACAGAAATGTTATAAGCTACCTTGCTTTCTTTCCTTCTTTCTCTCTCTCTCTCTTTTTTTCTCCCTCTTTCTCTCTTTTTCTTTCTTTGTCTCTCTTTCTTTTTTTCTTTCTCTCTCTCTCTCTCTCTCTCTATTTCTCTCTCTCTCGTTCTCTCTCTCTCTCTTTCTCTCTTTCTCTTTCACTCTTTCACTCCTTCTCTCTTTCTCTTTCTTTCTCTCTTCCTCTCTTTTTATGTGAAAATAATAAAAAGAAAGTAGGTGAAAACTCTGGATGCCACAAGTGTGTTAGCTATTCTAATACACTACATCAAAATTTAACAGTGGAATATTTATTTAACTACCAAAATGCAGTATGAGGAATTTTTTAATTACTATTATTTTTCCAAGACATATAGTGAAAATGGTAGTACCTTTCCATTTCACTAAGTCATTGCAGTAGATATCTTGTACATGCATATCAGTTATATTCTTTAAACTGCACAGCAAGCTTTGGCTCAAACACATGAGAAAAATGGAATGAATACTTGAAATTCTAAATATATTAGGTTTCAGTCAAGTTGAATCCTCATAGACTTGAGTGAGAAGGTTCATAATTACAGACTGAAAAATTTGGATTGAGAAGAGGGAGAAAGGGATGTCCCACAATTGTTAACACTGAGCAAGGGTTATGAACATTCAGTCTTCCTTGATACCCTTCCCATTAAACAGTAATTAGAAGGATCCTTTGAGAGGGTGAAGAGTTCAGATCCTGCCCCACTAAACCTTAAGAGATTAGTCCACTGAGAGTAGAAACTGAGCTTCTGCTAGCAGTGAAAAAATATCAGCAGATCAGTATGTTTTATTATTTATCTTTTGAAATACTCGTGCTCAGGACCATAGAATGAGGAGTGCTATAATATTAACATTAAAAAAAAAATACTATAAGATCAGACTTATTAATGGAAAAACACATAAAACAGGTTCTGGGGGAAGAATGCTCCAGAAAGGTCTCTTACAAGTCACTCCCTAATCTCCCACTGGAAATAAGATGTCATCAAAGATAAGGCAACTCTGAAAGCTGCAACAAACTGATGTGTATTTTATTTTTAAATCTTTCTTTAAGAACATTCTTTTCCATATTTTCTGGTTTGCAACAGAAAGATGTCTTCTGCTGGGGAAAAGCCTCAGCACATGTGACCACCCTGGGTGTCAAAGAAGCATCGGTCTGTGACATCTTTAGTCAACCCCAGTGTAGTTTATAGAAGACAGACATTATAGATCAGGTGATCTTTGTGGAAAAAGAACACATGATGTTGCCATTGACATATATATACATATATGTATATAGATATATATAAATACAAAATGTGACATATTAGTAAAATATAGTTATTTAATTACAAAAAAACCCAGAAGTACTATTTTAAGTTTTTCTTATTTGGCTTTTCAATACATTTTAGCTATTTTGTTTTTTTCAGGGAGTGATTTGTTTTTCAGACTGGGTCTAGTAATTCTCTCATGAATGACAATCTATTTAACCTTCCCTTAAGGAAATATCCAAACAAAGCACAAAAGAAGCACACGTGTTGCTCTGCGTGAGGTACATCAAGAATAAAAAGAATTGAAAATGTAAGCTGGATTGAATTGAAACATCTCACATTATAAAATAATACTCAGAACTTTTGCATCTAATCCTGACATTTCATGTTTTTCTTCTGAAATAATGGAAATTGTTCTGTGATGTTTACTCATCACTTATTTTAAAGGCCCTTCAGTATTTTCTCATGTGAAAACAGAAAATAGAATACAGTATCAATAGAACATAAAGCTTCATATTCTGTATCAAAGCAAGTATGATGTTTCTTTCAAGTGTCATATTTACCTATTTTTTAATATCTTAAATAGTGAAATTAATTCAGTCATGGATTTGAAGCTTAAGACTCTTATCCAATAAGTTTGTCATCTTTTGCCTTGTTACTTTATTCTTAATTTTTAATCTTACCAGGTTCTACTGCTTTTCCTTTCCTTTTGTTTCATGAATCAGCATCTGCTCTTCTTCATTCCCAAAGGTCTTCTCTCACCAAAAATGTATTACCAGTTTCTCTTGCATACTGTTCTATTAACTTCTTCCTTGCTCTCACACTTCTCCATTTCAGAGATGCCCCAGAATGCACTACCGTCAAGATATTTTAAGATATGAGATTAGCAAAAAAGCAAATAAATTGTCTCTTCTCATTTATTTTAGTATGGCACAGACACTTTAAAACATCAGACTTAAAGATAGTTTAACTGATAGTCTACTAAATGTAGATTCTAAACACAAAATCATCTGTCATGTGTTTCTGTTTATAAACTCTCAGAGCACTGGTTGAATAAATCAGGATTCAAAACTAGGCAGCAGGTACTGAAAAATAGTAGCTGAACTAAATGATGCTCAAATAAAAAGAATTAATTTTAATTCCACACGGTACACATTGCACAATCAAAAATAAATTTCAAAAGGCAAGTTGAAATAAGACATGCTATAACATAGAGAAAATGTTATGAAAATACTTAAGCTTGAAAATCTTTGTGCCATGTAATAATAATTTAAAAATATAGACTTTGCAGGCAAAATAACTGTATCTATCATCAAATAAATAGGAAAAGTTTTATCTTTGAGTGCTTTTATTATGTGTTGATGAGTGTATACTTAAAATACAATAACCTGAAAAATCTCTGCAATCCTTATCTGAATCATCTCTTCTGGTTTTCAAGACCACGAAGCAAGGCTATATGTTACTTACTTTCATATAATTTCAGCATATCTTTCAATTCCTTTTAAAGAGGGAATTTTACAGCTTTTAACTAAGAGCTAATACAATTAGAATAACTTATTTGAGTCTATGGTATAAAACCAGGTTGCACATAAAAAGATCCCTCTATCCTGATTCTTTGAATCTGCCAGTTCCTTAAAGGAACTGAGTGATGACAGTTTGTTGATATAGTTTAAACACCCCTTTGATGTCTAGATAGGCAATTTTCCAGCTGAATACTTCCTGCCACACTATTTAACTTTACAGAATTTTCAATTTCAGATACCTCATGCCTTAGCCCAAGTAAATATATGCAGATTGACAATCTGTTCCTGATATTTTAATTTTCAGTTTTCACTGTCATCAGAAAAAAAACAATTTTAAAGGGCTACATCCTGGAATTGGTGTTATGGGGATTTTTTCAATAGGTTATAAATCTAATTTCTTCATAAAAGCTAAAAAATCCCAGAAATCTTGGCAATGCTGATATTTCATCAAGATCAGGAAAAAAACCAAAATAAAACAAAATGAAACAAACCTACTAAAGGAATTTATTTCTTAATAAACTGGTTTCTTTATAAAGTGGTAAATTTGTGTTGTAACCTGCCTATTAAATAGTTAACCAGAACATCTGCTGCTCCAAACTTGAAACTTGAAACTCCTATATTAGGAGAAAATAAAAAATTGTTTTGTCCTGAGAAGAAGATTCCCAGGGGAATTGGTTATATGGTTGTATTAAACACTCCAAACACATGCTAAAGACTAAAGTCTTATGTTTGTGTATGGATTTGGGTATGTATAAAGCTTGTACCCTTTCAGTGTGTGTGTATGTATGTATATGCATGCATACATATACATCTTAGCAATACTTTTAGCAATATTACCATTATTTTATGTTCATATCTCTAAAGAAATTGAAAGGGATTCTCAGTTCCTTGTTATCACATGCAGAAATGCAAGGGTCTTTAAGGCCACAAGTAAAAAATTAATTTAAGCAAGCCATGGCAAGAATGTTATTAAAATTATTTTTCTGCTTTATCTTCTGTCTCAAATAATACCTGACAATCTGAATATAACCCAAGAACTGGTTTTATATTTATGGAAGCATTCCCTAGCTTCTTCCAAAGCACTGACTTTAAAGCAATCTTTATGTTTGTTTCTGTATGCTATGCAGTATACAAGGGGAAATGTGATCTTGTCCTAAGCAGTCAAAATAAATGGCACAAATCAGATACAAGCTGCACCTGTTGACCTGTAGACCTCTATAAAGAGCCATATTTTTTTATTCATTCTCATTTTAATTTAATACAGCGGTGACTCTTCTGTGATTTTTCCAGGAGATTTTTGTAGAGTGTGCAGTTAACTAGATCAATTTATTTTGCATAGGATGTCAAATACAATTGGGGATTCACAGTTCAAAGTCAGTATGACTGAAGAAGGGAGGTTGAAGAAAGGAAGTAGAAACCATATGTAGTAGACCTTCTCCTGGGACACAGCAAAATTATCAAAACCAAAAAATCCAGAGAGGATTTAAATAAAAAAAGTTTAGAAAAGAAGGTTTGAACATGAAGCCTGTAATGCCCTTGGGGTTCTGTATATGTTTTGTACATAAGAATTTTATGTTTCTAAAGCTAATAAAAAACACTTATAAAATTGAGGCTATCTCTATTACTGCAAGTAAAATATCCCACACCTCTGAAACTATCTATTGTATAATATTCCATACAAAATAAGGAGTCAACCAAGAGAGTGACTGAAAGATCCATCTACTGGGAAGTACAAACAATCTTTAACACTATCAGGGCTCAATTACCTACCCTTCTTACTGTTATACTTCACCTAAAAAGAGAAAAATATTTCACTACTATAACCTTCATCAAAGATGTGGACCTCATGGGTAAAAAAAAAAAAAACAAAACAGAGTTAAAATGAAATTGTTGCTAGCAGGGAGAACACTTTAATTTGCATGTGTTGTACCAGGATGTATGAGAATGTGTTGAAGACTGGCAAAACTGGAAAATTTTAAACCATAACATTTTCTTAAATCAATTTGTTAACAACACTTTTCTTTCTTGTTGTCAATTATACATGTAACTAACCATCATCACTAACTATGAAAAACTGCCTGCCTTACATCTTAAATTATCTGTGAGGGCATACACCAGGGTGCCATATGGTTAGGCCTGATGCATGAAACCCTTCCGACAGCTCTGCGGTGCCGCCCTTGTCCTGCAATGCTGCTACCGGCACATGAAGGCCAAGCAGGAGCTGAAGGCTCTGAAGATTGAGGCCCGTTCAGCCCAGCACCTGAAGACGCTCAACATTGGCATGGAGAACAAGGTGGTCCAGCTTCAAAGGAAGATTGATGAGCAGAACAAAGAATACAAATTCCTTGGAGATTCTTAGTTGGCATGGCTCAGTTTTTTTAGGCTCAAGAACTCCTCAGTGAGATTAGTCCAAATCTAGGTGGGCTTGTTTTCTCTGATTTCCCATGCTAATATCTGATGGTTTTTATACTATCAACAGAGGTGCTTTCATCTGCTCCCTGCATGGTTTATCTTCTTTTCTGTTGCCAGGCATCCTTTGTTCCCAGCACAGGATGCCTATTTGTATTCCCTTGTGCTTATCTTCTTTATCTTGCAACTTTCAGTTACTTGGGTGCTCATATGATTCACTACACCCATATTCCTTTGCCTCTTCATGGGTCACATTGCTCACATGCTTGCATAACACACTTTTTCATATGTGTTACCATGCTATGCCTGACTATACTATAGTGAAGAATCCTTCAGTATATACTGTACTGAAGAATTCTTTTTGATAGCTTTAGATTTTTTTTTAATGACCACCTCTAACTTTAGTGATTATGAGAATATTAAAGAGGTTAATATTCTAGAAATGTGCTTCAGTCTTTCCTCAACTTACTCTCATCAGTGTAAAGTTTTCAAATACTTGTACATGCTCATCTACCACAGCTTCAGAAGTCAGACCACATCCAGTTATGAGGTGCTTTATATTCAGACAGTGCTATTAAAGATGTGTATTTTAAATCTGTCATATCTTATCAAGGGAATTTATATTGCCCTCCTACAAGTGTAGGAATTATTTACAGTGAGTGTCTTTACCTCATAAAATAGCTAAATGAGTTTTCTGCTTCAAAAGTGCTTAAATCATGCTACTTTCTCCATTTATACAACAATTTATGTTTTTAGACACACAAGCATAATGGCATAAAAGCCTGTTAATTGTGGTATCTCTTTCTACATGTTCTTTATTGAAATTCCTGTTCAGTTCAATCATTTTTTTATTGTCTTTCAAAACTCATTTTCACATTATATTTGTATTTATTTTAGGAAGTCTTATACACATCACCATTATTGTTAGTTACTTGTGAATTGTATGGTTTGCTGTGCCTTTTCGGAGTTTCCTTTCTAATGACTGACCTTTCATACAGAAGCATTATTGCAAATTGTAGCATATTTTAAACTAGTGTTTGGAGCAGAACCTTTAATCTGTTCTTTCAAAAATGGGTGCATTTATACTTCTTTTCTTGAGTGCTTATTAAATCATTGTAGGATTGTTGGGATACAGTCAAGGACACAACCTTCTTGTGTTTGATCTTCTGCAAGTATTAACAGTTTCTACAGAATGCCAAGATGGAAAAAATAAAGTAAATTTCTTTTCTTCCTTCATTCTGAAGATGAAAAATTAGAGTAGAAACCTACTATATGACTTCCCCAAGGTCATGTATTGAGGCTATGTCATTATTGGCTCTCCTGAGTCCCACTTTGCTGATTTATCCAGACCACACTTTGGTTTTGAATGCTATAGCTCTAATATATTACTTGTTGACTTTATTTTGGAAAAACTTGTGGCCTCATCATACATGAAATACATTGTGTGACTTTAAAATATAACTCTCAAGCACAGTGCTGCCTAAGTCCCATGCCCATTTTTCTTCATGGTGATTCTCAGCAGGCCCATGTGCAGGAAAGCATTCAGAGAATCACAGAAATATTGAGGCTCGAAAAGACCTCTGAGATAATCAGCTCCAACCAATTTCCTAACACTACCACATGGACTAGACCATGGCACTAAGTGCCACATCCAGCCTTTCCTTAAACACCTGCAGGGATGGTGACTCCACCACTTCCCTGGGCCATCCGTTCCAATGTCTGACTACCCTCTCCATGAGGAAGTGCTTCCTGATATCCAACCTAAACCTCCCCTGGCCCAGTTTCAGGCCATGCTGTCACTGTTGCCTGGGACAAGAGCCTGGCACTTGACTACAACCTCCTTTCAAGTAGCTGTAGAGAGTGCAGTTTGTACTTTCTTTAGGAAACAAGTCTTGTGGTGACACTGTACTCCAGAATGAATCAAATTAGACAATGGTTAATATTTTCAAAAACAGTTTTAGAAGCCACTGGGCCAAAGAACATGGTATTGGATGAGTATTCCCTATCCCCTATCATGCACCAGCCTCAGGGAAAATTAAAAAATACAATGGACTGTTAAAAACTACCCAAAGGCAAAACGTGATGAAACCTTTGGAAACTGGGACAGGCACTTGGCACAAGTAACCTGCTTAGTTAACACCAGGGGATCCATCAATCAGTCCGGTCCTTCTACATAAAGTAGATGGGGATTACATCCCTGTGGTGCATGTAAGGATTCTACTGGGGAAAACTGTTTGGGTTCTCCCTGCTTAGGGCAAAGGCAAAGCCATAGATGGGATTTCATCATCACCCGGCGGTGATGATGGAAAGTGCAATGCGTACCCCAAGTGATTCTAACTCTGAGTGAGACTATTTAATTTTTCCTAATTAGCTCTGTCTGTAGAGCATGGGAAATTTTTGGTCCCAGGTAGTGGTTTGAGCTCTACTTAGGTTAATTGCTGCATAATACTAACAGAGGTCAGTGTTTTCCAGGATAATGGTGTGGTGATGAAACTGGAAGAAGGTTCATTGACTGGCATCCAGTAACTTCTTCAAAGCTGACATCTGTAACCTGCAACCTGTGGGCAGGAACTGTTACAATTTTCCTATCCTCTCCCTTGCCATGAGAGACTACTATGATGGATGGACATCTGCAATGAAGTCAATGAACTTTGGTATAGAAAGATGATCTACAGCAGGACAAATGAACCATATATATGTATATGTGAAGACAAAAGGTAGTAGTGACCTTAGCATGACACAAACACTGGGGTCATAAAGGATGGAACATCCTGGTTTGAGCCAGAACAGGACTAATTTTCTTTCTAGTCGGTTTTAATTTTCAGTTGAGTCTATTCTAAGTTGCTGCACTTGCTGAAATTAACAGCATGTTTTGCACAATGCCTGCTTATAAGGCTTAGTGTTCATAGCTGCTGCTGGGAAATGGGATGTAGAACCAAGACCACGGCTTGGTTTTGCTAAACACTTTATGATCTGGAAACAAAAGGCAGAAAAGAGGTCACACCCATGACCCTTCTGTTGAAAGAAATGGATGGGACAGGTGACCAAAACAGAAAAAATAAAATATTCCATCCCTTAGCCATCATACTCAGTATAAATCTGAGGGATCACAAAGGTCAGGTCTCTTTGTCCATGGATGGTGTCCTGACAGAGTTCTCTATCTGTTCATCTGCCTGTGGTCCCAGTCCATGCCCTCCTGAATCCATGTGTTCCTGCATTTGGATCTGATCTGCCCCTGGCTGCAGGACCTCAGACCAGGACATTCCCAGGGCCTGTCCTGCAGCCCAAGTGGTGATGTTATTGGGGAGGAATGTGATGGTGGCTTTTTATATATTTGTATATATTTAGTTATTTCAGTTTTCATCATTACTGCTTCATTAAAGCTGTGTGGTTTAGTTTCCAATCTACAAGTATCTCTTCCTTATTCTCCTTCCTTTCTGGGAAGGGTGAAGGGTTAACAGAGAACAGAGGTTAATAGAGAGAGTTAGTCTTCTAATTGTCAGCCCAACATTAAACCATGACAGATTTCTATATTTATTCAAAATCACCAATATGACTGAAAACACATGTGATTTTTATGGATTTAAAATAATTTCTCATATTCGTGATGTTGGGGCAGAGTTAGTAGCTTTTGAATTTTCATGTTTGTTGGTTTTGGTCATGCACTAAGGTGAGGGGAAAAGAGAAAAGGTTGCTATGGCTAACATAATAAATGATAATAATGTATGCTAGAAGTGAAATTAGGTCAGTTCCTTTATACTACCACAGTAAATATAAGTTTGATAACAACCATGGAGAAAATTGACCAGCAATGGATGAAATCACCTCAGTGAAGAACAAGTATGTTACATAGCTGTCAATACTACCAGAGAGAGAGATATAAAGAACTGTTAAAAGCACATAATTGTGCTGCCCAGTCTATAACTGTAAATATTATTCACAGGTTATTGTTTCCTTTGTATCATTCACTTTAATATATGAATTTTAACCTTACAAAAAATATATTCTTTGTCCTTTGAAGCTGAAACAAGACATACCTCTGCCAAAAGTGCAAGAATTTGTCAGATTCAGGACACAGTGCTTCATAATACTTGAGAGTTGTTCTAGAGAACAGGATACTAAACAAAACTTTGTTGGCATCAGTGATGAAAGGCCAGATTTTGGTCTATGTTACTAGTCAAAGAGACAACTGCTGTCACATTGTGTCTAGTGAAAGCAGAGAGGATGTTTTTTTCCATGGAAAAATTAGTGTTTTCCATTGATTGTCAGTTTCCAAGATGCACATTTGCCCATACCTGAAATAGCATGCCATTGTGTTTGGAGGAAATCTGTTGTTTAGTCCTTAATCTAGGGAAAGTGTACCTTTTTACTGACTGATGTCATCAGTTTTACAGAAAAACTTTAAGTATACTAACACAGATCATCAATGATTTTAAAAATATCTGGAGTCTTCTATCTATATATGTAGGTTGAAATTACATCCAGTAACCTTTGCAAATGTACACCTGTAAGCTAAAGCACAGCATTTTACAAGCTGGCTGAATGTGTAACGTTCTCCTGGCTTTGTCCTATGCCTGATGCAATCCATTTTGTATCAGTAATAGATGAAGAAATTAAAAAAAAGGTCCATCACTCCAAGAATCATAGAACCAAACTTCAGTTCCTGCTACTCCTTCCATTCAGGAAAAAAGAATGAGTGGAAAAAGTGTCATTAATTGTAGGTATATGTCATTTGATCAAATGTAGACACTGCTTCTGCTGTCAGCTTCTTGTTACAGAGCTGGAGTACATATTTTTCCACTTTGCCTTGTGGTTATACATAAACATTATATTACAATGTTTGTATCTGTGTCTACCATGCCCAACACATGTTCTACTACCATTGTGTGATGAATGCACAACCATGTGCATGTTTCTGCATGTGTCTAAATGCTTCTGTCCCTTGATCAAATATGTGCTCTTCCCATGGTATAGGAGACAACACTTCCTTGACTGGTTATTTTAGACCTTATCAAACAGAGAAGGTGTTTGTGTGAGATTTTTCAGGTAGACAATGGCTAATTCAAGTACCAGAAAAAGTAATCTGAATTACTACTGCTTCTTTAAAAGGTAAGGATGCCTATTATGAAGAGCATCATGTAATGCAGCACATACAGGATGGGTTATGCTGAAGGTATCTGTGTATCTGTGTCCCACAGAGCAGAGGTTCAGCATAGTCACCTTGTTAAAAAGAGACGATGTTTCAGGAAATCAGGTATGGTGGTTCTCTTCTTTCATTACTCCAGATCTTTAGAACGAGCTCCAACAAGTCTGTAAGAGTACTGGAGAGGCACAAAACTCCTTGTAAGGACTATTTGTATCTGACATGCTGCCGACTTGTGTGTGGCTGGTTTTGTCACACTTCTTCTTATGAAGTGTGAAATATGCTGTTGAAAGCAACTTTGCAGTAAACAGATACTAGAAGAATTAAAGAGGAAGAGATTCTAAAAGCATTTCACTTTGGAACTTCTGAATATAAACAAGGATTTCTTCTTTCAGTTCCCCCCCATAATGATAAGTGCAACTTTGGGTATTGCTACAGTAGTGACACAACGGGGGGTGGCAAAAAGGGGGAGAGAAAGTGGCGGAAGAGAAACTGTAAGCACACTTAATAACTCAGTTATTGATGAATGCAGTACACTGAACTCTTAGTGTTGTCTCATTATAGTGTTGTCACTGTAGATACCATTCCAGGTTGTGAAATATGTTTTGTATTTTATGCCTAAAAGCAAGATTTTTTTTACCTCACCCTTTACATTTATGACAGGTGTGAAATGGTTAAGATTGAAAACCATCATGGCTAAACATAACAAAAAGAATTGATGTTTTGTCAATATTGATTCAGGCTTTTCAGTGTCAGTGGAGTAAAGCATAATAAAGTTCTATTGCTGCAGGGACATGAAGAAAAGATATTTGATTGATTCCTCCATTACCCAATGACAGCTACTGTGGAGCAGGGGATAAAAATGACAATTATATTCTTGCTTTATAGAGGAAAAAGAAGGAAACAGAAACTGTTCTAAGATTTACAGAGATGACATAGGAGAGCTTAAATATGTCAGATACAAGAAACACGATCATAGAATCATAGAATCATAGAATCATAGAATTGGCTGGGTTGGAAGGGACCTCAGAGATCATCAAGTCCAACCCTTGATCCACTACCACTGCAGTTCCCAGACCATGGCACTGAGTGCCACATCCAGTCTCTTTTTAAATATCTCCAGGGATGGAGAATCCACCACTTCCCTGGGCAGCCCATTCCAATGCTTGATCACCCTCTCAGTAAAGAAATTCTTTCTAATGTCCAACCTAAACCTCCCCTGGCACAACTTGAGACCGTGCCCTCTTGTCTTGCTGAGAGTTGCCTGGGAAAAGAGACCAACCCCCCCCTGGCTACACCCTCCTTTCAGGGTGTTGTAGAGAGTGATGAGGTCTCCTCTGAGCCTCCTCTTCTCCAGACTGAACACCCCCAGCTCCCTCAGCCCTTCCTCACAGGACTTGTGCTGGATCCCTTCACAGCCTCCTTGCTCTTCTCTGGACCTGCTCCAGCACCTCAATCTCCTTCCTGAACTGAGGGGCCCAGAACTGGACACAGGACTCAAGGTGTGGCCTCACCAGCGCTGAGTACAGGGGCAGAATCACTTCCTTGGACCTGCTGGCCACGCTGTTTCTGATACAGGCCAGGATGCCATTGGCCTTCTTGGCCACCTGGGCACACTGCTGGCTCATGTTCAGCTTCCTGTCAATCCAGACTCCCAGGTCCCTCTCTGTCTGGCTGCTCTACAACCACTCTGTGCCCAGATGACTGGTCTCACAGTCCTGTTTCCAGAAGCAAAGATATTTGGTCATAATATTTGTATTCAGCAATTAAAACTAATATAAAGTGGTGCTTAGCTATACTGAACAAATGAGTGCATCCAAAATGAGTATGTACATTAGTAAACAGCATAGCTTTATACCCTTTAATGTACAAAGTAGACATAAAGAGATAAAAATCTATAGACACTCTTGATATTTCCTTTTTGCTTAAATTGAATTTAATCACAATAGAACGTTTTTGCAAACACTCAAATTTAGTATAACGTGCTGCTTTTTTTTTTTAAGTTTGAATAATTGTGAAGACAGTGCCACCTTTTTTTATTTGTTTGTTTGTTGTGGTTTTTTTAGTATTTTCCTTCACATATTTCAAAGACAAAGAACACATTTTTTAAAAAAAATATTTTTCATTCTGGAAGAAAAAAAATGGTCTGCTTTTTTAATAAACTCTTATTTTTAATAAACATAACTTTCAATACAGAAGATTCCATTTTATTTTGAGAGAGAAAAAAAAAAAAAATTTATGATGTTTGTGGCTGTCCCATCCCCGTGGACTAGTGGAAGCTGGTTTTGATCCTCTGTGCATTACAAAGAGGGACCAGAAACACCCACATGAGATTTCAACAAACTTTGTTTGCATTCTTACTCAAAGTTCCAACATACAAGAGAAAAAACTGGTAGAAAATGTGGTGTTGCTCAAATAAACCCAGAGTGAAGTTGGAGATAAGAGGAGAATGAGAAGGAGGAGAAGGAGAAGGAGAAAAAGGAGAGAGAAGGAGGGAGTCAGAAAGTGTTTAAGGCAGGGGGAGTGAAAGGATATCACCACCCTCAGGATTCCACCCTGATTATCTTCTGGTTTTTCTGGTCATGATATGAAGATAATGGGTGAGAGAGAGAGGTTGTATTCTTTGTTGACCTTCCTCAGATTAGGCTGTGACCAATCTTTTGTTACTGGTGACGCTGTGGTGGCAGATAGACACTGAGCCTTAATTTCTGGTGAAACATAAATAATATGCTGCACAGTTTCAGTAGAATATTATAACTAGACTAGGAAGACTGAGAAAAGAAAACGAAGCACACTTCTCATTTCTAGCCTAAGCACTCAAAAAGTTTTTATTTCAGGCAGCAAATTATAGTAGCTGGCATGTGTGTCACAACTTTTACTATGACCCTGTCAACAATCTAACAGTATAAATATTTTTGCAGTGGGAACAGTAATTCACTACATTTCATCAAGTTGAATGTGTCATGTCCTATAACTTCAGAAAAGGAAAATAAAAGAGAAGACAGACATAAGTCAATAATGTAATAATAGAAAACAGTAAACAATAATTCTACAAAATATTCTGTCAAGGAAAAGTATAGTAACTGTCATTTTCCAATAGATAACAGTCTAATATCTGATCTCTAGCAGTAAGCAACACTAGATGTGGTGCAAAAAATCGGTGAGTATAGAAGACAAAATTTTTTGGAACAGACATTTTTTCACCAAATTTTGTCAGTGGTTTTTCCTAGCATATTTCCTTATCTTATGAAAATACAATAAATATTTATTTTAGGTCAGTTCTTTCTATTGCAATGATAAGATCCTAACCACCTATAATAAACACTGAATAAAACTGTATTTATTTGAATTCTACAGTAGCTAGCACCTGACCAATTCCTCGTCAAACTTTTAAGAACATTAAAATGTCATGCAAGAAATGTAATTATTTTTTGAGGTATGTTTTGTCAAGATCTTGTAGTGTCTTTCACTATTTAGGCAATTTTTTCAGTGCATGTTAGAACTACTGAAAAGCCTTTCACGTTCCTTTTTCTTCAATTCCCTTCTTTTGACGAAAAATTTGAAACATATAAAACTATTATTTCCTCCTTAATATTAAATGGATATCTAGTATTGCTTTAAACTATGAGTTGTAACTATGTTTACCTTCAAATCATTAGTCATAGTCATTAATCATAGCTGAGTAACTATTCTGACAATTTGCAAATACTATACTATACTGTAATAACATCATTACTCTATCTTCAAAACCAGGGGTTAGTCTCACAGAAAGATTTAGGGAAAGAAAAAAAAAAAAAAAAAAAAAAAAAAAAAAAAAAAAAAGTACCTATAGCCCAGAATTATAGATGACAACTTCAGAAAGCTGGAGTGGTGACTCCTCCCAGAATCACTAGTCCCTGCATGTGTAATTTAGTGACCACACCTGCCAGAGTCTGTTGTTGAAGGCAGCAAGAACCCTGCTTGAAAGCTTTTTCAATTTGTTTCCCAATATAGGCTAAAACATATTTAACTTGTCAGTGCAAATCATGTTCAGTGCACTACTGTGAAAACATGCTTTGCATCTTAATAATGGTATATACTTTCTAGATGAGGTACTGAGCCATTTCAACCTCTTCCATAAGTAAGACTTAGGGATTTCTTACTCCATGTATCCAACCAGGAGACCTAAGAAGAGACATGAGCCTTCCCATCCTCCTCCATCTTTCAGGTGTTATCTAACGGGAGGAGGGAGGCTCTGTCCAAGAGGTCATTAGAGCACTGTGGCTGCAGGGCTGCTGAAGAAATGCAGAGCAATGATGGGCTCATGGAAGTTTGTTCTGAAAGTATTTGTCAGAGTTCCCAGGAAAGGTGGAGCATGGCTAATGACCGATAAAGAGATTTAAGAGAAGGACTTAGTAGTGTTTACTAGCGAAGACCATGTTTCACCTGTAAACAGGTAATTAATCTGCATTCAAGCATATATGGCAAGAATTTTGTCTCCTTGGTCTTCAGTGTAACATAGGACAACTACTTGCAAAACATATGCAATAAATTCACTCCCTGAGTAAACTGTCACTCCATCATGCACTGAAAGTAAGGTGCCCCTCTTGCTGCCATGCATATGGCAAAAGATACCCTCTTTTATGGACCAGCATAAACTACAAACATGTTGGGTTTTTTTTTCACTAGCTACCTCTTACCCTTTATATATACTTGCTGAAAACTTTCCTATATATTCCCTGTGCACTATTTATATAAAAATTAAATGTACATGCAAATTAGTATTGGCCAAGTGCTTTTCATTTGAAAAATCAAAACCTGTTGTAAAAACCATAAATCTGTTTAAAGACTTAAATCTTTTACCAAGAAAACTTTAAATTTAATAATATAAACTTTCCTTTTTTTGTTGTTTGTTTGTTTGTTAGTTTGAATGGAAATACCATTTCCTCAGTGACTGATAGCAGTTTCCCTTTTTTTTTCCCCTACCAAATTTAGGAGAGAATTTAGTTTTTCATTCTCTGTGCAGCAGAGCATTTTTTCTATGAGCTTTGCAGAATATGTGTGATCTTCCTTATTCTGAAGCCTGAAGTAGCATCTAAAGTTGTCAGATTCCTGAATGTCATCTCTCTTATTCTATACTTTAGTGTATTCTGTCCTCATGGACTAAGCATACCTCCCAGTGTTTTCATCTGCCAGAATGTGACTTAAAGAATAAGTGACAGATGATCCAAAAGAAGAAGAGCTACTATTGATGTAAGGTTTTGCTATAGCTGATGGGTTTTAGTGTTTTATAGCTATAGTATCAGTTTTCGAAAACTTTCTCACTATGCATGTTCAATGAAATCTAAAAAACCAGAAATAGAATCACAACTGAAGGAGATTTTCCAATACTTGCCATCAGGGTCTGATCTTGGATCTATCACATGAATGTATAGAATTTTTTTGCCACTATAACTAGAGTAGGTTTTATTTATTTATATTTGACTGTTGCTTTCTGAGGGTAGCCTAGGGACAAAGGGGTAATCTACTTAATGAAATCTACTTAATATTAACAATCTACTTAATTATGAAGGACATATGAACATATGAAAGATATGTGTCCAATAGTTATAGATTAGACAGGCAAATGAACTCAGTATCCCTTGTGAAATACAGAGCAGTCACTGGGGGAAGAGTTCAAATCACAGAAGATGAAGCAGATAAAATTTACATTGTTTATGATTACCACCATGATTCACTGCCCACTTAACTTCAGGCACTTCCTCTAAGCAAAAAATTGTAAGAAAACCCCAACAACACTCACCTAAGAGAGCTCATTGTAATGCAAAAAGCATTTTTTATTATGTAATGGGAGAAGCAGCAGAAAATATTTTGTATTTATCTTTTCAGCAAGAAATATTTAAATAGTATGCTGAAGTAAGACGTCTTATCAGCTTGTCTTGAATACAAATTAAAAATTCTGCAGTGCAGGTGGCAAACTTGGAATAAACACACAGAACAAAACTCAGATCATAAAAGATAAATAATTGATATATTTATAGTTAATTTCCCTTGAAACTATTAGATTAAAAAAAAGGAAGATTGCTATTGTTCTTCTGACACTATGTAAGAAGATAATTATCGTATTCCATACATCATTACTAGTTTAATATTAGAGTTTAAATTTTACATTTTAGAGTTCAGCAACACTAATCAAGGAGAGAAAAATTACTCTAACATTTACATAGGACATGATGTAAAACAATAAAACCTGGAATCTTTAGTCATCTTTTTTTTTCAAAAACTGTCTCTTCTACTCTACTGGAGAAGATGAAGAGGTCAAATATGAAGGAACGAAGCAAACCTGAAATTAGCAGGAAACATTGCCAGATGACATGAACATATTCATATTTTCCCCAACTGAGGCTCTGATCTCTGAATCTTCAAAGTGTTGAGCAATTAATCACAGACATATTCATAGCATTATACATTATCTCGCTTTCCTAATTTTCCCCCTTACATGTTCCTAAACACAGCAATGACAAAAATGAGTAACTTTTTCAAGTTTCCCAGGAAGATATTTTTATTATAATATATGATTTTATTGCCATCTCATCACTGTCAACATATTTCCCATCACCATAATTGATTAGTCAATGTGAAAGTCTGTAACTTAAGAAAATAATAATAATAATAATAATTAAAAAAAAAACTATGATACTTTAACTGTTTTGTACAGAGAGACTCTTATAAAGTTTTAATGTTAATTGATGTTATTCATGTGTGTTAAGCATGAAACTTAAGAAAATTCTGGGTTTTTGCCTAAGGGACCATATACATGGTCTTACCAAATTTAGAAGTGCAGGCATGCACATAGTCTTGTGTTGTTCCTTCTTTATGAGATCATTTCAGGAGAAAAACGTCCAGAGATGTAGAGAAATTCAGGGTCATCGTGAGGCTTGCTTTGGTATTTTTGTAGGTTGCAGGTTTGCAGACAGAACTGGTGCAGTGAATTAATGGTGTCAACAGGACATGTGCAGTGCATAAGGGACACTGGTGTCATTAGAGTGACAGAGGGTCATGGGACTGATGGAATGCCACACTGTCATCAGGAGAGAGTAGTAAGAAGTGCTGAGCACTGCAGCAATGGATCCAACACAAACATTCATTTCAAGAACATAGCTGTAGGTCACACAAGAAAATAAAGGTGAGCAGTTTCCATAGCCTTGTCTGTTACTAAAGTTTCACTGAGTGATTAGGTACAGAATGAAGCCCCACAGTTTTAGGAGACACAGTACCTGCCCTTTTTTTTTTTTTTTTTTAAGTTAGCTAATGACCACCAAGAAGAAACTGACTTTGCAAGTCTTCTAACATAGAGGCATACAGTGTTATTTTTCATTATTTCTGTTCATTAAATGACAGATGCAAATCAGCCATAACCATTATTGAAGGCATAAATGTCCTTAGGTTTAGCCTTGGATTAAGCAATATTCTACCTTGCCCAATGTGAGCTGGAACAGACTCAAGTAGGACTCATTGACATTAATCAAGTACTCTTTGGGCTAATGCATGCAGAGCACTGGTCTGCTTGTGCCTTTCTCAAATGCATCATTGTTACTGATTTTGCTGCCACGGCAAACTGAGAGACCTAAAACCTATACAAGGGCATATGCATAAACACATATCCTAAAACCATTGCAAGGGCAATGATCAACAGATTTTTTCCTAAACTTGGAGTTTTCATCACATCCATCTGTGAAGCCAAAGGGATTCACATGTTATATCCCTGCCCCTACAAGGGCAGCAGATGACATTGGCAAGTGCTACTTCCAGGTCTCCTATGCCAGAGAGGAAAATGCTTTCAAAGGGCATCTGACGTATTAACACTGATCATGCAGTAGCCAGCAGTGTGAAAAGGAGGAACTTGATGCCAGTCGTCTATCCAAGACAAATTACTATAGGACAACTGGTATTTAAGAGAATTTGAACCTTCAGTAACTGATGTAACTCACTGTTTACCTGTATCATCAGCACCAGAGCTCTGCCCTGAGGCTCATTAAGTGTACCTGTGTCCACGTCTTGACAAGGTCAGTGAAGGACTTCAATGTAACTCTTTCATTCTTACACTAAGTCAACACATATCCATACTTCCAGCTGGAACTAGCCTCAGGATTGATAGTAAAAAACAAGAGGGACAGTACGTGAGCTAGAAGGAAGAGAAAATAATTATGCATGATGTTGTTTCACAAGAACAGCTTATTTCTTCATATGAACATAGATTACATGGTAAAGGACGCTTTTGTTCTTTGCTTAGTGTTAGGTCTCCACAGTGGATAAATCCTTCTTTTTTTCTTTTTTTTTTTTTTTCTGCTTTTCCTTTTTTTTAAAAAAAAATCTCTTTAATTGACAAATACCAAAAGTATTTAAACTTGTATTATGCATAAATATACCTTCGAGGTGGGAAAGTGAAACATTTGGGAAGTTTTAAGTGGTAGCTGCAGCCAAAGCAGTGAATCTGGAAGTTGCTTGGGCCAGTCTGACATTAACAGTGAGGAAAAAAGGAGTTAAGAATTCCACATCAGTACTACATTTTTCAGCCCTCATTTGGAGAGTTTTGTTGTACCATTACTGTTTGTAAAGTGTTATATACCCTCTTGCCAGAAGAATCCAATACTATGCATTTACCCGTCTAATACACAGACAAAGAAGAAGTGTCACTTCACTCTTGGAGCACACTACCAAAACCAATGAAAAATGACAACTTATAAATTGCCTTATTAGCCTCTTTTACAGAGCCAGGATAGGATCTCATCACTTGCCAGCAAATAAACCATTGTGCTTACACTATCTTCCATGTCCCCAGCTGCCCTTGCAAGAGTCCTGCTGGAGATCTGGAGGAGTGAGTGCCCCTGTGCTGGCTGAGGGGTACAGACCCGGCTGCCATTGCTGGCAGGAATGGGAATGCTGGTGGAAATTGCTGGTGGAATGGGAAAAATATCTGGGTCTCAAAGACCAGTTCATGATGCATTTTTTTCTGTTACAAGGGCAAAGAGTACTGATAAATCATAGCTATTATTTGTTCTGATCCAATATCCTGCAAACTACAAGAAATTGGATATTTTTTCTCACCTTGTGAGGATGAAATTCCTAGCTTTCAACATTTTATTTGATGTCAGAAGGACTTGAGATTCGACCTTAAGATAATTGTATAATGACTGCTGTCTTATTTATTAGCCTTTTCCTTCCTTTTTGGACACGATTTGGGAATAGGCTTTTTCAAAAACCAATAGCAGAAACCCACTAACCTTAGGATACCAGCACAGACTGAAAGTACATTACCTTGTAAAGTGCTAGAGATAGAAAAGCTTATTTTAATACCAGAAGTAAATTTGGAATTTCAGCGATCATAAAACATTAACCTTTAACTCCAGTGTTCCTGAGATACTGGCTGTTAAAATGCATGTAGACCATTACAAATGCTCTCAGGACCGATATGCTTTTACAAACATTTTTCCCAGCTTACTGATCAGACAGGGGGAAAGTTTGTCCTTGTCCAACTGACCACAAAGCCACAGAAAATTTGTGGGGGTGATTCTTCCTGAGGATCATGCCTTACCTTTAGAGCTTACTTTCTCTAAAAACACACAAAAATGACTGTGCATGTACAAATATGCTCTCTCTTTTCTGGGATGGAAACCGTCCACTCCAACCCTTCTTTAGGTGACTGAAGAGCCAAGAGAAAATCTTCACTGGCTGTCAACACAATCCTGCTACATGCTATGTTTTCCTAATTCCAATCCTTTACATATCTTTCAGAGAAAGAAACTACATTGATTACACACATATTTGCCCTGAGATGTAGAAGAGCTTGGTTATCTCATGATGGTTTCTGCCATGTCTACAACAAAGTAGGGTAAGTAGGGGAGAGTCAAGCAAATCTTTCTCAGTCCCTAAAAATCTCTATTCAATGCAAAGGTGTTTCTCAGCTAGCATTCTATGAATTCCATAATAGTACTTTGTCTGTGGAATTAACTATATATTTTTAACCTATTAATTTTAGCATTTATTTTTTTACTGAGGAGAGTTTATAAATTAATGTCAATGTAATACTTTTGATCTAAAAATTCCTTTATTTTTAACTAGATATTTCATACATATGCATCATCCATGAAAAATCTGTGTACACATGTGATTATATTTTTTCAGGTCTATACAGTAAGGAGGTTTTCCTGTGATCTCCTTTACATCTGTAAAAAAGGGCTTGAGATGTTTATGCTGCTTCTTATCTATTCACTACATTACAGATATGGTACAAGCTGAGGAGGTAGACAACTTCATAAACTAATGTACTTGTCTCCATGGTCATAAAAACTGAAAAATAGTTATGATTAGAAAGCAAAACAAAACAGTGTAAACATTTCTTAGATCAATTACTTTTTCCATGTAATTAATCCATACAACACAACAAAATAAATTAACCAGAAATTCACAAGATATCACCTATCAGCACTGTTTATTATTTCAGCTATGGTTGATTTAACTCCTATCCTGGTGTTGACAATGATATAAGCAAAATCAAAAATAGTTTTTAATCTCCTCTTCAAAGAATGAAGAATAAAATCCTTTTAGTAGGATTAAGACCTTATAGGTCTTAAGTGATGTTTTTTTATTGCACTTGTGGGTAGTACAGCAAATGCAGTCTCTGATTTTGAAGTAGCCATGCACTTCCTTTGACCTTTCCCCAGATAAATTATTTTTAGATTACTGGTTTTTATCGCAGGACATCTTGTTCTGAAGTATCAGCAAAGCAAAACCTAGTAAGTTTCAAAGGCAAAAGAAAAGAGAGTGAAAAGAAAATAAAAATCAGATTGATTTTGCATCTAGATATAAAATTATCAGAAATAAACTTATAGGTTGCTTCATGTTAAGGACTGCTGATTCTGGACACCATTGCCTAAATGATGTCAGATTTTGTCAGGATTTTTTTTAAAGCACTATTAAAGTCATAGACTCATCGACTCATAGAATGGCTAGGATTGGAAAGTACCTTAAAGATCATCTAGATCCACTTTTCCTTCTTTGGGCAGGGACACCTTCCACTAGACAAGATTGCTCAAAGCCCCATCCAACCTGGCCTTGGACACTTTCAGGGATAGGCTATCCATAACTTCCTGGGACACCTTGTTCCAGTCTTTCACCACCATCATGGTAAAGAATTTCTTCCTAATGTCTAATATAAATCTACCCTCTTCAAGTTTAAAGGCAGTACCCCTCATCCTATGACCATATGTCCTCATAAAAAGTCCCTCCCCAGCTTTCTTGTAGGTCCCTTCAGGTACTGGAAGGCTGCTGTAAGGTCTTCAGGAGCTCTTCTCCAAGCTGAATAACCTCACCTCTCTCAGTCTGTCTTCATAGAGAGGTGCTCCAGCCCTCTGGATCATCTTTATAGTCCTCCTCTGGACTTGCTGCAGCAACTCCATGCCTTTCCTGTGCTGGGGGCTCCAGAACTGGAAAGAGTACTCCAGGTGGGTCTTGTGAGGGCCCAGTCCTCAGGACCTGTATTCTGGGAAGTGGTGTGAAACATTGTAAGCCCTCCAGCAAAACAGGGACTGCCAGACAAAGGACTGCCTAGTGCCTTTGGAAATGACCTACATATGGCCTAGGGCTTGAATATGGAGACACAGGTAGAGATAAGGATTGAGGAGTGAAATGGGAAGAGCTCTGCCCCAATTGTTCAATCTGACCTGTCTCAACCATGCTTACAAGGGAAACAGCCCTATAAAAGGAGGAGATGAGATGCTGGACTTTGGGAGTTTCAGTAACACCAACCCTTGCCTGCTGACTGTCCCGGTGCTGCATCCAGGACCTGTTGTCTTCTGTTATCCATTTCTCAACTTTTCTTTTCCTACTCTCTCACTTTCACTTTTCTAAAATCATTAAGTAACACAATTTTTCCCAGGATGAGCAGTTTAAACATCAAGAATGATCAGCCTTTATGACTGTGCAGCCTGAGCATATATAATAATCGAAGTATCAGCATTTATGAGTTATTACTTTCATAGTTCTAATTAAATCTGGTGTTTAAATGCAGACCTTGAGTGTCATTTCACTTTAATATGATCAAGGCTTATCTGATGGTCAAGCATTTCCTTGGACCATAACATTCAAGTCACTCTTCCCGGGAGGGCTAGGTCAGACACTATAAGGTTGGATCCAGCCACACCTAGGCTCCTCTCTGAGGAGTATAGAAAGTAAGAGGGTCAAGTATGCATCTCCCTGGTTGTTATAGGGCTCATGACATGCTCATGAGAGGTAGAGAAACATACAGAGAGTATAGCAGAGAGGGGACAATCACCTACCTTGTCCATGGCCATGGTGGCCATGCTTCTTTTGGTGTAGCCCAGCCTACTGTTGCATTCCTGGGCTTCAAATACACATTCCTGGCTCATGTTTAGCTTCTCATTAACCAAACGACCCAAGTCGTTTCTCCTCAGAGCTGCTTGCAATACATTCTCAGCTCAATCTATAATTGTGCTTCAAATTGTCCCGATCCAGGTGCAGGACCTTGTACTTCGCCTTGTTGAAATTCATAAGGTTGGCATGGGCCTGCCTCTCAAACCTGTCAAAGTCCCTCTGGATGACCTCTGTTCCCTCTATTATATCAAACATACCACACAGTGTAGGATGCACTTTTTGTCTGAAACTTTAGATTCTTTAATAGTTTTGTAAGCTCTTGACAAAAGAAATCTATGGTGAGTCAGTCTGCCTAAAATGTAAGAGAATATCTGAAGCTTGGGTCACTCACTACTGAGGAAAAGGAGAAAGACACATTTCCTTTCTCCTCTCTTTTCCTGCAACCATGCTATCCCATCTCTTCCCATGTTCTGTTTTTGATGGTTGTTTACCTAATTTAGTTGGCTAGTATGGCAAGAACAGCTTTTTTGTTGTTGTTGTTTTGGGCTTGTTTTTTTCCTCCCAACTCAGATTTCTTGTCATTCAGTAACTGAAAGGAGTTTGTTATCTGATTGTTGGAGTCAGCACAAAAGAAAGCACAGAAAACACAGAGAGAGGTAATGAGGAGATTAGGAAATTGCTCCCTTTTGATGGAAGCAAGCTGCTGTACCAATTGAGTCCAGCTGTACCTGCATGATGCCAGAACTGAGGTGGCACCCTGAGATGGTGCTTAAAGCTGAAGGATGTCACTATGGGGCATTACCAGGAGGAGGTCTCTGAGTCATCTCTTGCCATGCAGATGGAAACATGAATTATTTTTATTTATTGATTATTTTTGGAACAGCACAGCTCTGGAGCACAGTCACATGTACACAGAGTAGTCCTGTGGAGGTCAACAGCTTGTAAGAGACAAAATACAGTGCTCCACTTCAGATGCCTATTTGGCTACAACATAGACACCTTACTTTCTATATTATCTTTAAATATGTTCCCTTCTGAGAAGCTAGGGGTAAGGATGAAAGGGTAGAAAGTGTCTTTGTTCTTAAGCTCAATATTTCAGGGATTCTCCTGGGATACAGAATGTTGGAGTACAAGTCTGATGCTGGTTAAAACAGACAAATTTCTTTAAGACAAGAGACTGAAGAACTATAGGCTGGGCAGTCATCCAGCATGAGCAGTAGTGAGGGTTCAGGTGCTGAGCTGAAACAGAAGGAGAGAAGAGAGGAGGGTTTTCACACAGGTCTTCTATTTTTCAAGTAAAAACTCTTCCTGTGAAGTGTGACTATTCCAACCACAGCTTTAGGGGTGTCTGTCTTTCCTATCCATCTTTCAAAAACTGGAAGGTACAAATTTAATTTCCGGCCATGTTGTACCGTAGATGTCCTGGCACTTGGGTTTTTGCTGAGATTCTGCAATTGAGCTTTCTACCGTCATTTGAGTATATACAGGAATTTATGTCTTTGTACCTTTCTAAACAAATAAAAATTACTTTATCTTCACCCTAAGAGCAAAATTACTGAGATTTATGTAAAAAATATAAAAATACATAACAAAAGAACCTACATTACCTGTGTGAGGGGTAATTTAAACTCCACTTAGTCTTCAATAAAAACAAAATAGCATACCATAACCATTTATTGCAAGTACTTTATGACAATTAGTAGCCTGTGTGTTGTGAAGAGCTTCTGTAAAATGCTAACATGGAGGCTGAATTTCATTTTACAAAGGAACAGTGCTCTTTCAAATATGCTTCAGGCCACAGAAAGACATTTAATGTTACTTTTATATGCATTTATAAAAATAAAATTTTCAGTTATTAAGAAGAGTTAAAAATATGCCTAGCTGTTGCTTCTTTTTTTAAGTTAAATAATTTAAACTAAATACTAAGTCTCTTATATGAGGTATGCATATGCAAATTGGGTAAATATACCAAATTAAAATGTGTTTGTGTCAGTTATGGAGGACAACATTTGCACTGTGTAAAAATTAATTTCTGACTATAGGTTTGCAGTAAGGTAGAATGTAGTCAGATTTTGTAAACTTATCTCTACTTTTTGGTGTTCAGTCTAGAAGTTTTAAATACCTAGAACTCATATTAGAACACATTTGAAAACTGTAAGGGATTCTTTCCTTCTGTCTGAGATTGGATGGCAAACCCCTTGTCCAAACACACGAGAAATATCAGCAAGAAAGATAAACATGAACTCCTATGACAAGGAAGACAAACAGAAGCTAAATGCTTTCTTACATCTTGTCTTATTTCTTTATAGCCTAGTTGATGAATAGTCTCAAATTACTGTTAAAACAAATCTCGTTCATAAAAACACTCCATTTTAAAGAAATAAAGAAGTCTTCAGCACCTCTAATATGAGCAACAACATAATTTATATCACTGTTACTTTCAAAGAAGCTGGTTGTCTGGTTTTATTCAAAGACAGAAAATGTTTTAATGAGTTATAAATGTGAGTGTATAAAATCTGATAGACTAATTACAATAGCTATTTATTTGATTATAATTCTCCAAACTCTTTGCTTAAGGCCATATGTACAGACCTGATGGCTTCAATAGAATTGTGAATGCTCTATTTCTGGACCTGGGCACATAGGCACATACTTTTTTCCAGAACAGGAATAATCTTCGAAGGGATAATGAGGACAAAAGTAGTTAATGGGGGATGCAAGCGTGCATGTCAGTTGTATTCTTTTTATAGGTAGTTCCAGAAGTGGTATTCTTTTTGGGGATGTGGGTTTCTTTTTACCTTTACAGAGATATAGGTTGTAGCAATCAGCATATGTTGGCTTATAATTTCTAATCAGAAGCTCTTTTGAAAATGTAGACAGAACATAGATCCTATAAAACCATGTATAATGTTAAACCATGTTAAAAGCAGTTAAAAGCTGGTTAAGAAACAACCAGTTTCTTTTTTTGCTGTGGGTTTTTAAATTTTGCTTTAAAAAGCAATATGCTAAGAAACAATAGCATAACTATGCACAGTCCCTTTTTTATTTCCTAAGTAGTTTACGTATTTTCTGAATCCAGTAGTACTACAACCAACTTTATTTTGTAAGAATAATCAAATCTGTGATGGCCAAATGACGTGCTGTGCCAGCTGAAGAGGAAGAGAAGAACTCCTTTCTTTCTTCATGAGGTTGGGAGAAACAACCTGCTGGCTTCCTGGAGTCACCAAGAATTCCTGTGTGCTTGGGGAAATGCTGTGTGTGTGAGTGGGACTGAAGGAACATGATTCTCTTGGGCACCATGCCTGAAAGGATTAAGTCGCAATGAAGTCTGGCCTCTTTTTTTCCCATCTACATCCCCAGGGACCCAGGAGCTGAACATTCTCCCTTTTCTGATGCAGCTCAGTCCTGTTACTTCATACTGGAGAAAATAGCCCTCCCTATTCCCCTGACTCACTTATTAACCATTTTTTATCCTTATTTCTGGCTACAGGGAAAGGATGATGGGACATGGGCCAAGTCATGGTTCTTGAGCAGCAAGAAGAGGATTAGGGCAGAGACCAGACCTGCACTGCAGGAAGGGAGCAACTACTGAAGAGAAACTCCAGCAGCCTCTTTACCAGGAACAGAGGGATATGCAAAAAAGAAGTAAGAGTTGGATCATTCTATCCCCACCTTCTCCAGCACAGGAAAAGGTTTTTCTCTCCTGTGCTTTGACCAAACTCTGCCAAATATATGTTTTCAGTAATGATGAAAAACTAAGGAGACTAAATTCTATTTCTGTAGTTTCTCTGGGGGAAAGAGAGTGGTCTGGCTTTTTTAATGCATTTATGCTTCAACATTTGAAAAACTAATTTCTTATGTTTGCATATCTAATATTTTCATTTTCTGATATCTTAAGAAACAAAGAAAATTATTTCTGTAAGAGAAAAAAATCATTATGCACTTTCTTTTTATAACGTCTGTCCTCTTATAAAATATTTTAGTAGATTTAATTCATAGGGGAAAAAAATATAACAGTTTTCATTACTTCACCGGATGGAAAAATGAAATTAAAATATATGATGATTTGCTCAAAGCCAAAAAAGGCCTCTGTCAAATACATGATTAGCAGGGAATAGTCTTGAAAATTATTCATGAAAGCAGAGTATTCAACACTTGAGAATGTCTGTGGTCTCAATATGTGCAGATATTTGCAGACACTGACTACTGAAAAAGAAAATCCTTCCAGACATGGCCATAAAATATATCACAATTAGAGAACAATTATCATAAGATAGTAGCACATCAGTGTTTTTTGAACAGTCACAAAAACATTATTTCAGTTTCCACATGTTAGTAAGACTATACCCCAAACAGATGTCCAGTCAAAAGCTTCTCCATGTTAGTTAGAGATGAAACTACTGAAATAGCAGAGACAATAGAACTCCACAGGTTTTTTAATTTTTAGAAGTTGCAAACATGCTTAATAATGGCTTTTCTACTATACAGCACAGATACCTGTGTAAACACTTGTGTTTTGTAATAAATTGCATATTTGAAAGAACTCAATTTTCTGTGTTCTCTGTGTGATAGTATATCTAGTTCAGACACATCAATAAACTGACTATTAGCCCAGGAAAAAAACACAAACTCAAAGAGTTGTTTGTTTTCAGTGCATGCCATTGACTCATAAATGAGAATACAGCCACAGATCTGCCATCAGTGAAATTACTGTATTGTCAAAACCAATTAATAGTTCAATTTCTACTTATTTCACAATTTCTTAGAAAATATGGAGGTAAAAAAAAATTATTTTGATGTAACTGAAACATTTGTACTCCTAATATCAGGTAGACTATACCTTTCCTAATATATATTTTAAAATATTATTATTATAGAACTGTGTGCATATGCCTTTAAAGAGGAAGTATTAGCTAGAGCTGGGTGACAGCTGATAGCTTTCTCCTGATGGTCTCTGTCAGTAAAGGTATTGATCAAACCCTGAGCATGATGTCCTCTCACCCTGGGGTGCTCACTCAGCACAATTTCCTCCTCTCTCAGCACAGAAGTCAGGACACCATCTTCAAGAAGTAAAACTGAAACAACAACATATCCTCTGCTTTGGAAGCAGAGGGTCCATAGGGGTGGCTTCTGTGAGAAGCTTCTAGAAGTTCCCCTTGTTCCAATTCTGGTCCCACCTCTGTCCAAGGCTGAGCAGATATGGGAAGCTGGATGTGCCTCTGTGAGTAACATATTCAAGAAAGGGGAAGCAGGGACTGAGGAGAGGGGCAGATGTGGATCTGCATCCCTGGATGACCTCGTGTCAGAGGAGGTGACTGCTCCCAAAGCAGACCATGAGCAGACCGGGGTAGCCCATACTTTGAGCAGTCTGTTCCTGAGGGACTGCACCTGGTAGGAGGGCCTCATGTTGGAGGGGTTGTTGAAAAAGTCTTTCCCATGAGAGGGACCCTGCATTGGAGAGGGGAAAGAATGTCAGTAGTTCTCCCCCTGAGGAGGAAAGAGCGGTAGAAACAACGTGTGATGACCTGAACCTAAATGCCCACTCCTTGTACCCCTGTGCCACTGAGAGGGAACCAGGAATGAAAAAATTCTGGCCTGGGAAGAAGGGAAGGGTGGTAGTGATGGAAGGTATTAAGATCTGTCTGTGTTTTCTCTTTGTCCTTGTAAATTAAATTAGTTTGTTTGTTGTTTGTTGGTTTTGTTTTTTCTCCTCAAGTTGAGTCTGTCTGGTTTTTGCCTGTTACTGTGTCTGAGGAGTGAAAAACTCTCTGTCCTTGTCTTGATTAGTAGCCTCTGGGTGGATTTTCTTCTCCCTGTCCCACAGTGTGCGGTGGAGGGGTGACAGAGCAGTATTCTGGTTGATACCTGCTGGGCCTAAACCATGACACCTCTACACTCTAAGGTAGAGACAAAGCTTGAGTTTAGATAAAAGATCTCTATATGCAGTACTCCAAGTATTACTTTGTTCTGTAAGAAATAAAACTTGCCCTGTGTCAAGGTCAGACAGTGTGAAAAAGGTTTTTGAAAAAAACCTGCAGTGAGAAGGTAAGGCTACAAAGTACCACTTAGTATAAAAATGGTCAGAAGTGCTTTCCACTGTCATATTTTCCTTCTTCTAATGGCTCACCAATTATTTGTGTATGCTTCACATGAGAGAAGAACAAGTACTGCTTCTGGGAAACACTTCATAACATTTCAGAACTACAAAGATTTTTTCATTGACATAGTATGCATTTGAGGACCTTTTTACTTCTTGCTTAAATTTGAATCTTGCTTCTACTGGAAAAAAGTTGAACCATTGTCTGACTGTCATAATTAGGCTCCTCAGACATTTGTTGTGAAAGAAGAGCAGAGAATCCTAGAAAATCTGTCTTTCTTCAAAAGAGATCACAGACAAAATTTCAGTACAGGAAAAAGAATTAAAAAAAAAACAAACACAAAACAAAACAAGGAGTAGTAGCTGAAACAGACCTTAAATTGTCAAGTGGCAAGTAATGATGAATAGGCAAGGAGCCATTTGATCACATAAAAAATATAGTCATATGATTAGTGGTGGAAACTAATGCAAAAAGGAAAAGTAAGTGTCAAGCTTGCTGAGATGGTAATCTGTGTGATGGTAAAGCACATGGGAAAGGAGCTATGACACCAGCAGAAAGATAGTGATTTACATTCCTTAATAAACAACAGTAATTCCCCCTATTACCCTGATCTAATTTCTTACAAAATATGAAGTAGGTATAATTCTCATTCTTCCAATAGTAACCAATTTTGCCTTTGAAGATGAAGAAATACACAAGGGAAATATGATGAAATCCAAAACCAGAAAATCATATGCCTCTTATTTTATCTCGAAAGTCAAATTGGTACATGACAGACTTGATTTATTGTCTGGTCAAATGGATATATTAGGAGACTTCTTTGCACATGTAGTTACTTTGATGCTATTGTAGCATGCATACTTACATATAATCACAGTTATTGGAATAGTTATAACAAATTATTCTTGCAAGACTCTCAACTGTTTATGGGAAATACCAACTGAAGTTAGAGTTCTGAGTATATTATTATGTAAGAGCTGCACTTGAAGAGAAAGAAACCAGGAGAAAGAAATTGCTATTCTTGTGGCAAATAATAGATAGTGGGACAAAAGGCAGCTCTAATGTCTGAGTGGCCATAGTTCTGACTTAAATAAGATATCTGATTCCAGGCTTTTATGCGCTATACCTACTATAGCTGTCTTGAAAAAATGGATGTTAGATATTGTATAGAAGTCTTCTCTTAAAAGCTCCTGTAAGTACATTGGACCTCCTCCCACACTGTTGAACAAACATCTGAAAGGCATATACAGTTTACTCCACTTGGCTTTTACATCTCTGTGGTCTCCCAAATAGCTATTCCTTGATGAATTATATCCGTGACCTTTACATAGCAAAACATTCACTAATGTCATAGGAATATTAAGAGTAAAGCAGATTCCACAGTAGCTGCAAAGCAATACCTGACGGTGTCTTATTGAATTATTTCATATGTACTTTCAAAGCTACTCCTGATTCTTTGCTGCCCGTGTAGATTTGGAGTGCCATGAGCACCTGTGTATGTAATTCTTTATATGTAAGTGTCTCTTTATACAAAGTTATTGTATAATGTCTAGTTTCAAATTTATTGGATTGATTTTTTTTTTAATTGGTTTTCTTCTGTGGCTGTTTGCATCACTAGAAAACATAACTGACACAGGTTTTTTTCAAAGTATTTGACACTGTTCAGATTTATCCATACACTCAATTAAATTGGATCCACGAGCACATTTTATCTTAAACGTTTTAGGATTCTTAAGTTATGGTTGCTGTCTGAAGAAATTCCTTTGGAACAGAAACAGGTATTTTAAATGTTAGGGTATTTACACCCTATTTCTTTCTTTCTCTCTCTTTCTCTCTCTCTCTTTTTCTCTCTTTCTCTCTTTCTCCTTTCTTTCTCTGTTCTTTCTTTTTCTTTTCTTTTTTTTTTTTTTTATTTTTTCTTTTCAATGAGACCCAAAGTAACTCAGTGCAAATGCATTCAAAGAGCACTTTTTAGCTCTCAAAAGCAACCATTCTCCTTCTATCAATTAGCATATTTGAGATTCTTAGATATTCAAGCTTAGAACATTTGTGTCTTCTTCTAGGACTTTTTTCTATTTTTTGGGGGGGGGTTCAAGTTTTAAGAAGCTTTGGGTTTGCATAGCATTGTGGTATTGTGGTGGGGAGGAGAGAATGAAGGCATCTATATAATCTGCTTACAAAATAGAGATGTTTAAGATACATTTTTTTCCTCACTTAAGTATGAGTCATTTTAGAGAAAAATAATTTTTTCTGTAACTCTTTTGGAAAAAAAAAAACCAAAACCAACCATGACCAATATATAATTATTTGGACTGTCAATTTCTTACTTTCAATGAGAGCAAACAAATATACAGCCAAATACAGATGAATTAGCACTGAGTTTACAGTAAACTTCTTACAGTTGTCTCAGAAGGAATATGAAGTCTGGACATTTTCCTTTCACTGAATGACATGCTTCAGCATTGAAGTTGAGAACTAGTGCAAATTTAATACTTGTATGTACAAAACAGCAGGAATTTGCCACATAAATATCATATTCTAAGCAGAAAATAGACTAATAACTTTTTCTGCATACTGAAGAGTTTTCTTTCATATACATCAAACTCCTTTTTCTTAATTTTGCACTGAAAGCTATTCTTTCATATGAAATATTGACCTGTCTTAAGAGGTTCATTACCTTCAATATGATTCTTAACTATTGTATATTTGAAAAGTACAATATGTGACACAAATGCAGCAAATAGTAAGCTATGTGTTAATGCAAATAAATAATTAAGAATATTTACAGGGTGTTTAAAATAACAACATAAAACCTATCTGTAACAATACATATGGTTGCAGATGATGAAAAAAATAATGTTATAACACAGAAATAGATAAATATATACATCTAGAAATATTGTACACAACAATAAAATGCAATACTAACCAACTACGGTCTCAACAAGTAATTATATGTGAACCTAAGAATGCAGCACAATTCAAATATGTTCATGTCTGTCCTCAGGCTACTTGTTTGTATTATCCTTCCTTTCATTTTACTTTCCTTTTGGACTCTTATCTTTCAATTTCAAGTGTTCTTCATATTTCTGTCACAACATGTCTTTTTATGTAAGTAGGCTAATGAGTATTATCAGCAGTATATTGTATAGTTTTTTCTACCATAGAAAATTTAACTGGTCTATCTCATTATTTTCACAAATGATTGCCAGACTGAAAAGATTCAGTAGAGTAGAAGATCAAAATATGGGGTTAGAATGCAAGTTTCTTTGAGAAAGGAAAAGTTAAAAATATATATGTGGAAATTTAAAAAGATCATGATAATAAACAGAAAGATGATGGTGACTCAGATAAAATACATAGAAAAAGCCAAACAGAAACCTAGAGGCATAGCAGCAAAACACCAACAAGACAAATTCATGTAATCATCCTCTTCCTTCCGCCTAATTTAAACTGAAGTTTATTCAGATGAAATGACAGTTCTCTAAAAATAAGACAAAAATGAAATTGTTTTGGCTTGTTTGCTTTTGTGTTTGGTTTTCGTTGTGCTTTTTGTCTGTATGTGGCTTGGTTTTTTGAAACTACAGATTCAAGAACAAAACCATATTGTATTACGAAGTTAACACACTGCATCACCCCAGTTAGGCAGTCATGAAAGTCAGTTGATGACTATCTCAGCTCTAGCAGTAAATACATCATTATTTCTAATCAAGTTCAGTCAAAATAGAATTTGAAATATATTTGAAAATGCATTTCAGTGGGATTCATATACATTTTTGCAAATTTCTGAGATTTTTCAAAGTGGGTCATGTTTGCATTCATTGTTTATTTTATGATGTTATCTGACCTAATTTGTGTTTATAATGAACAGCAGATCAATAAAATTTCTCTTCACTTATAACCATTTTCAAAGCTTTATTTTATATATGCATGACTCATTGTAAGGTAGGGGGTAATATCCATCTTCAGTATCACTTAAGGCTAAAAATAGGAAGAACCATCAGACCACTAGAAAATGGAAGTTATAAAGTGCTATTTTCTGTAAAGCTTCAATTAGTTATATTTCCTAAAAAAAAATAATAATAATAATTATAATAAAAAATTTAGTCTTTCAAGCTCTTTGACAACGAGCAAAATGGCAATTTCTGTGTTTTATAACTTTTATTACTGTAAGAGAATTGCTGTATTACCCAATGGTGCCAAAAAAAAGAACATAACCAGGTCATTCCTTGTTTCATGTGCTTTTAATAATACTGGTATAAAACATAATAATTTATTTTCTATATGAATTGAAATAAAAGGTGTAAAATAATTGTCACAAATCTTGTAATTGCTGATCTTTGAGATACTATTGACCAACATACTACTGATAAAAAGTTATAAAATAATTTTTTTAGGGGAGCACTTTCATTGAAACAATACATTTATTTTCTGGAATTAAAGTACCTTATAAACAAAGGTTACCATTAATCTTTATATGCAACTTAATCTTTGGAGAACAACTCTTAAATGTTGACCTGTGATGCATAAAGAAGACACGTAGTTATTGCTAAGTAGGAGATGGAGGCCAGGTAGGCCATGACTCATCCTGACTGAGCTGCTTATTAACTGCCAAAAAAGATCTATCCTACAAAAACATCATATCTGCTATATACTGTAAATGTATTTTTCCTTTTGCTTTTGTACAATACCCTAAACATCCTTTGTTTATGCTGTTAGACTTAGCTAGCTCATTAGAAGTCTGAGGTAGAAGGTTAACAGTCATGGAATAAGCAGAGTCAAATACCAGCATTTAGACCGACTGCAGATCCATCCCTACTGAGATTTCTCAAGATAAAGGAGGTGCAGTCAGCAGGTAGATATGAATGCTCAAAAAAACCACGTGTTTTAAAGACTTTTGAATGGAAGACTAACTTCCAGAACTTGCTTTTCTCTTTTTTTATTTTTTTTAAGTTATGTGTATCTAGATGTGACTATATTATATATTTCAGCACAAGTGAAATGAATTGGGCTGCTAAAAAGAAAATAAATATTCAGTCTTCTTCTGAATTAGTTTCAGCCTAATTTAGAAAAAAAATTGTACTAAACACGCATGGTAGTCATAGTTGCACTATGTGCTCAGAAACGAGGTGAAAGAGGGGATGGAAGATTTTTTACAGCAGAATGGGGAAAAGAGCTAATTAACAGAAAGTAAAGGTGATTGAGAATGATAAAGGTTATGAACGGAAGATATTTAGTTGAGTATAGCTACAACTTTTAAAATATATTTTCAAAATAATTATGTAAATTTATTTTGAATTTAACATCTCTTTCAAGCAGAAATAATGTTAAGTGCTAGAGGAACATAAAAGGCCAATGTAGATTTTGTCTGCACGAAAGATTTAAAAGCATATATTTTTAATAGATAGACAGTACTTATCACACAATTTCACATCACATGTATCACTTTCTTTTACTATTTCTTTTTTAATCTTATGCTTATCTTTTTGATAGAATTATTCCAAGCCTTCTGAAAATTTATGTAGGAATGAAATATCCTCAGTGGTCTCAGTAAAATTAATTTCTCCCAGTGGAGAAATTAATGCATTGTAGAAAGCTCTGTGATGCAAAAAAAGGAGAAACCCTATAAAGCTGTCTTTTTTTTGGTCATTAAAAAAAAAAA
The DNA here is from genome assembly GCF_036169615.1 of Heliangelus exortis. Lineage (NCBI taxonomy): Eukaryota > Metazoa > Chordata > Aves > Apodiformes > Trochilidae > Heliangelus > Heliangelus exortis. Next base: position 96,867,951 of record NC_092422.1, read on the forward strand.
TAAAGGTTTTGCCGGCTCTCTCTTAAGTAGCCTGTTCCCGTGACATTTATAGGAATACAAATATATGTGATGTATATTACTGGTAATTTCAAAAATTAAAAAAAGAATGAGAGGGACATCTATCTGCACATGCATAAAATTTATGTCATGCACCATATTTCCTTAGAGAAATAGACTAAGATCTGTGTCAATTAAAAATATGGGTGAAGGCATGCCTTTTTATTTTATTTTTTTTTTTAC